>NC_138347.1:90603060-91945560 GCF_046562875.1 Panthera onca | reverse complement strand
GCCCCGAAGCTCACTTTCTTACAGTGTGTTTTTGAAAGGCAAAGATCCATACATTGAATAATCCTCAGATTATAAACTTTGTAGTTCATTTTATAGACATATATTCTGATTCTATAATAATCTGTAATTATATTATAGAAACAACCTTTGAAGCCTTATATTTTTATATTTGTTAACTTAATAACAATGCTTAAAACATGTTAAAAATTACATTTTGTTTTGGACTTTTTATTCCACTGACAGAAACTCAGTTTTCTTAATCATTGACCAACATGGAACAATAGATCTATAAGCAACATAAACCTTGTGCAATGACTTTTAAAATATGAAACTTTATTTTTTGGCTACTATGGATATTGTCACTTTCAATGTAAGAAATTTATTTTTTTCAGAAGTTTCATCTCATGTAAGATCTCTTGAATTTTTTTTTTTTTGATAGGCTATTCTTGTGCTTAATTAACCTAAGATTTCTATGTTAAAATGTGAGGTATCTTTTTATACTCTAAGGATCACTTTCTTGATTTGTTTTTTTCACAGTGTAAACTTTTTATTATAGTAGAAACCTTTAAGAGGTTCTTCTTCATTAGGTTTTCAGTAAATATACCATGGATTTTTTTCTCATATGTCACATTTCCTTATGAATAAACATTTTTTTCCAGTTTAAGCCAGTTTCTAACATCATAGGGTAGGAGTCTGGAGGAATCTGCACCACTGGTTAGAAACATTTTCATATATATATATATATATATATATACACACACACACACACACACACACACACACACACACACTTGTGTGTGTGTGTGTGTGTGTGTGTGTATATATATGATTTTTTTAAGAGAGAGAGAGAGTGAGAGCAAGAGAGAGCATGAACGGGGAAGAGGGGCAGAAGGAGAAAGAATCTCAAGCAGGCTCTGTGCTCAGTGCAGAGCCGGATGTGGGACTTGATCCCACAACCCTGGGATCATGACCTGAGCTGAAATCAAGAGTCGGATGCTCAACTGACTGAGCCACCAGGCGCTCTGGAAACATTTTCATATTGACAACAAATGTCTCTTTGTCAGGAGGATGCTATTATTATCTCTAGTTTTGATGATTTTCTAGGACTCACAGTAGTCAGTAAATAGTCATACTCATGCATGGCTATGATTTATTGCAGACAAAGGAAAAGGTGGGTTGGTCAATGTCTGAGAGAAACCAGACACAAGCTTCCAGAGTCCATTCCTGGTGGAGTCACACACTTGATTCCTCCAGTAATGAGTGGTGACAAGTGTGAAATGTTGCCAACCAGTGAAGCTTCATAGAGGCTTGACACCAGCATTTTTATTGGGGGATGGTGATGAGGGCACCCTCTGCCTGGCATATATCAAAATTATACATTCCCAGAAGAAAGGCAGGTGTTCAGCATCAACTACATTATTTATACAGTTTAGGCACAGTGAGCCTTTATCAATTCTGGGAATGACGGGAACCCTCCTGAAATCCAAGTTCTATCTCTACCAGTAACACATCATGTTTTTGAGCAAATCACTTTTACCTTTCTGTATCTTCTCTCCTAAATAGCAAGCTATGATTGATAATATCAGAAATAATCTCTAATTCTCCAGTTACTAGAATCAGTTTTATTTAGGATAGTTTTATGTAGAATAGTTTAAATAGAATAGAACAGAACAAGTTTTATATAGATTTGCTTCTTAGTCCATGTATATCAATGGGATCCTTTTTAATTACTTTTTTCTATAGCCCCCCAAAATGATTTATTATAGATGAGGTCTAGAGACTTCAGTTGTTTTGATTTTTCCTACGTTTACAATTTTCACATGCAAATGGAATGTTGTATCTTAAATCTTAAAAACCCAAAGGGAGAAATTAAGTCATGCACTGCATTGTCTTGAAGACAATAGATATGAAAGGTGACAGCAAGCATTTAATCCGTGTTAACAGATGAGGGCACCTTAAGGCAGAAAGAAAAATTAATATGTAAATATCTGCACAGCTGACACATCTTAGAGCCCAAAAAGAATGCAGTTCATCTAACTACTCAACAGGATATTTGAGGGCAGATACTGACTTAAGAAAAAAAATTTTTTTTTTTTGTTTTGGAATATATGTTTTGATTGAAGTACCCTCTTATTTATTTATTTATTATTTTTTTAATGTTTATTTATTTATTTATTTATTTAATATATGAAATTTACTGTCAAATTGGTTTCCATATAACAACCAGTGCTCATACGAAAAGGTGCCCTCCTCAATACCCATCACCCACCCTCCCCTCCCTCCCACCCCCCATCAACCCTCAGTTTGTTCTCAGTTTTTAACAGTCTCTTATGCTTTGGCTCTCTCCCACTCTAACCTCTTTTTTTTTTTTTTCCTTCCCCTCCCCCATGGGTTTCTGTTACGTTTCTCAGGATCCACATAAGAGTGAAAAATATGGTATCTGTCTTTCTCTGTATGGCTTATTTCACTTAGCATCACACTCTCCAGTTCCATCCACGTTGCTACAAAAGGCCATATTTCATTTTTTCTCATTGCCACATAGTATTCCATTGTGTATATAAACCACAATTCCTTTATCCATTCATCAGTTGATGGACATTTAGGCTCTTTCCATAATTTGGCTATTGTTGAGAGTGCTGCTATAAACATTGGGATACAAGTGCCCCTATGCATCAGTACTCCTGTATCCCTTGGGTAAATTCCTAGCAGTGCTATTGCTGGGTCATAGGGTAGGTCTATTTTTAATTTTCTGAGGAACCTCCACACTGCTTTCCAGAGCGGCTGCACCAATTTGCATTCCCACCAACAGTGCAAGAGGGTTCCCGTTTCTCCATATCCTCTCCAGCATCTATAGTCTCCTGATTTGTTCATTTTGGCCACTCTGACTGGCGTGAGGTGATATCTGAGTGTGGTTTTAATTTGTATTTCCCTGATAAGGAGCGACGTTGAGCATCTTTTCATGTGCCTGTTGGCCATCCGGATGTCTTCTTTAGAGAAGTGTCTATTCATGTTTTCTGCCCATTTCTTCACTGGGTTATTTGTTTTTCGGGTGTGGAGTTTGGTGAGCTCTTTATAGATTTTGGATACTAGCTCTTTGTCCGATATGTCATTTGCAAGTATCTTTTCCCATTCCGTTGGTTGCCTTTTAGTTTTGTTGGTTGTTTCCTTTGCTGTGCAGAAGCTTTTTATCTTCATAAGGTCCCAGTAATTCACTTTTGCTTTTAATTCCCTTGCCTTTGGGGATGTGCCGAGTAAGAGATTGCTACGGCTGAGGTCAGAGAGGTCTTTTCCTGCTTTCTCCTCTAAGGTTTTGATGGTTTCCTGTCTCACATTCAGGTCCTTTATCCATTTTGAGTTTATTTTTGTGAATGGTGTGAGAAAGTGGTCTAGTTTCAACCTTCTGCATGTTGCTGTCCAGTTCTCCCAGCACCATTTGTTAAAGAGACTGTCTTTTTTCCATTGGATGTTCTTTCCTGCTTTGTCAAAGATGAGTTGGCCATACTTTTGTGGGTCTAGTTCTGGGGTTTCTATTCTATGCCATTGGTCTATGTGTCTGTTTTTATCCCAATACCATGCTGTCTTGATGATGACAGCTTTGTAGTAGAGGCTAAGGTCTGGGATTGTGATGCCTCCTGCTTTGGTCTTCTTCTTCAAAATTACTTTGGCTATTCGGGGCCTTTTGTGGTTCCATATGAATTTTAGGATTGCTTGTTCTAGTTTCGAGAAGAATGCTGGTGCAATTTTGATTGGGATTGCATTGAATGTGTAGATAGCTTTGGGTAGTATTGACATTTTGACAATATTTATTCTTCCAATCCATGAGCAGGGAATGTCTTTCCATTTCTTTATATCTTCTTCAATTACCTTCATAAGCTTTCTATAGTTTTCAGCATACAGATCTTTTACATCTTTGGTTAGATTTATTCCTAGGTATTTTATGCTTCTTGGTGCAATTGTGAATGGGATCAGTTTCTTTATTTGTCTTTCTGTTGCTTCATTGTTAGTGTATAAGAATGCAACTGATTTCTGTACATTGATTTTGTATCCTGCAACTTTGCTGAATTCATGTATCAGTTCTAGCAGACTTTTGGTGGAGTCTATCGGATTTTCCATGTATAATATCATGTCATCTGCAAAAAGCGAAAGCTTGACTTCATCTTTGCCAATTTTGATGCCTTTGATTTCCTTTTGTTGTCTGATTGCTGATGCTAGAATTTCCAGCACTATGTTAAACAACAGCGGTGAGAGTGGGCATCCCTGTCGTGTTCCTGATCTCAGGGAAAAAGCTCTCAGTTTTTCCCCATTGAGGATGATGTTAGCAGTGGGCTTTTCATAAATGGCTTTTATGATCTTTAAGTATGTTCCTTCTATCCCAACTTTCTCAAGGGTTTTTATTAAGAAAGGGTGCTGGATTTTGTCAAAGGCCTTTTCTGCATCGATTGACAGGATCATATCGTTCTTATCTTTTTTTTTTGTTAATGTGGTGTATCACGTTGATCGATTTGCGAATGTTGAACCAGCCCTGCATCCCAGGAATGAATCCCACTTGATCATGGTGAATAATTCTTTTTATATGCCGTTGAATTCGATTTGCTAGTATCTTATTGAGAATTTTTGCATCCACATTCATCAGGGATATTGGCCTGTAGTTCTCTTTTTTTACTGGGTCTCTGTCTGGTTTGGCTTCATAGAATGAGTCTGGAAGTTTTTCTTCCCTTTCTATCTTTTTGGAACAGCTTGAGAAGGATAGGTATTATCTCTGCCTTAAATGTCTGGTAGAATTCCCCAGGGAAGCCATCTGGTCCTGGACTCTTATTTGTTGGGAGATTTTTGATAACCGATTCAATTTCTTCGCTGGCTATGGGTCTGTTCAAGCTTTCTATTTCCTCCTGATTGAGTTTTGGAAGAGTGTGGGTGTTTAGGAATTTGTCCATTTCATCCAGGTTGTCCAGTTTGTTGGCATATAATTTTTCATAGTATTCCCTGATAATTGTTTGTATCTCTCAGGGATTGGTTGTAATCATTCCATTTTCATTCATGATTTTATCTATTTGGGCCATCTCCCTTTTCGTTTTGAGAAGCCTGGCTAGAGGTTTGTCAATTTTGTTTATTTTTTCAAAAAACCAACTCTTGGTTTCGTTGATCTGCTCTACAGTTTTTTTAGATTCTATATTGTTTATTTCTGCTCTGATCTTTATGATTTCTCTTCTTCTGCTGGGTTTAGGCTGCCTTTGCTGTTCTGCTTCTATTTCCTTTAGGTGTGCTGTTAGATTTTGTATTTGGGATTTTTCTTGTTTCTTGAGATAGGCCTGGATTGCAATGTATTTTCCTCTCAGGACTGCCTTCGCTGCGTCCCAAAGTGTTTGGATTGTTGTATTTTCATTTTCGTTTGTTTCCATATATTTTTTAATTTCTTCTCTAATTGCCTGGTTGACCCATTCATTCGTTAGTAGGGTGTTCTTTAACCTCCATGCTTTTGGAGGTTTTCCAGACTTTTTCCTGTGGTTGATTTCAAGCTTCATAGCATCGTGGTCTGAAAGTATGCATGGTATAGTTTCAATTCTTGTAAACTTATGAAGGGCTGTTTTGTGACCCAGTATGTGATCTATCTTGGAGAATGTTCCATGTGCACTCGAGAAGAAAGTATATTCTGTTGCTTTGGGATGCAGAGTTCTAAATGTATCTGTGAAGTCCATCTGATCCAATGTATCATTCAGGGCCCTTGTTTCTTTATTGACCATGTGTCTAGATAATCTATCCATTTCTGTAAGTGGGGTGTTAAAGTCCCCTGCAATTACCACATTCTTATCAATAAGGTTGCTTATGTTTATGAGTAATTGTTTTATATATTTGGGGGCTCTGGTATTCGGCGCATAGACATTTATAATTGTTAGCTCTTCCTGATGGATAGACCCTGTAATTATTATATAATGCCCTTCTTCATCTCTTGTTACAGCCTTTAATTTAAAGTCTACTTTGTCTGATATAAGTATGGCTACTCCAGCTTTCTTTTGGCTTCCAGGAGCATGATATATAGTTCTCCATCCCCTCACTCTCAATCTAAAGGTGTCCTCAGATCTAAAATGAGTCTCTTGTAGACAGCAAATAGATGGGTCTTGTTTTTTTATCCATTCTGATACCCTATGTCTTTTTTGTTGGCACATTTAATCCATTTACATTCAGTGTTATTATAGAAAGATACGGGTTTAGAGTCATTGTGATGTCTGTATGTTTTATGCTTGTAGTGATGTCTCTGGTACTTTGTCTCACAGGATCCCCCTTAGGATCTCTTGTAGGGCTGGTTTCGTGGTGACAAATTCCTTCAGTTTTTGTTTGTTTGGGAAGACCTTTATCTCTCCTTCTATTCTAAATGACAGACTTGCTGGATAAAGGATTCTCGGCTGCATATTTTTTCTGCTTAGCACACTGAAGATCTCGTGCCAATCCTTTCTGGCCTGCCAAGTTTCAAAAGAGAGATCAGTCACGAGTCTTATAGGTCTCCCTTTATATGTGAGGGCACGTTTATCCCTTGCTGCTTTCAGAATTTTCTCTTTATCCTTGTATTTTGCCAGTTTCACTATGATATGTCGTGCAGAAGATCGATTCAAGTTACGTCTGAAGGGAGTTCTCTGTACCTCTTGGATTTCAATGCCTTTTTCCTTCCCCAGTCAGGGAAGTTCTCAGCTATAATTTCTTCAAGTACCCCTTCAGCACCTTTCCCTCTCTCTTCCTCCTCTGGGATACCAATTATGTGTATATTATTTCTGTTTAGTGTATCACTTAGTTCTCTAATTTTCCCCTCATACTCCTGGATTTTTTTATCTCTCTTTCTCTCAGCTTCCTCTTTCTCCATAACTTTATCTTCTAGTTCACCTATTCTCTCCTCTGCCTCTTCAATCCGAGCCGTCGTCATTTCCATTTTGTTTTGCATTTCGTTTAAAGCGCTTTTCAGCTCCTCGTGACTGTTCCTTAGTCCCTTGATCTCTGTGGCAAAAGATTCTCTGCTGTCCTCTATACTGTTTTCAAGCCCAGCGATTAATTTTATGACTATTATTCTAAATTCACTTTCTGTTATATTATTTAAATCCTTTTTGATCAGTTCATTAGCTGTTGTTATTTCCTGGAGATTCTTCTGGGGGGAATTCTGCCGTTTGGTCATTTTGGATAGTCCCTGGAGTGGTGAGGACCTGCAGGGCACTTCCCCTGTGCTGTGGTGTATAACTGGAGTTGGTGGGCGGGGCCGCAGTCCGACCTGATGTCTGCCCCCAGCCCACCGCTGTGGCCACAGTCAGACTGGTGTGTGCCTTCTCTTCCCCTCTCCTAGGGGCGGGATTCACTGTGGGGTGGCGTGGCCCGTCTGGGCTACTTGCACACTGCCAGGCTTGTGGTGCTGGGGATCAGTCGTATTAGCTGGGGTGGGTAGGCAAGGTGCACGGGGGCAGGAGGGGCAGGCTTAGCTCGCTTCTCCTTAGGTGATCCACTTCAGGAGGGGCCCTGTGGCAGCGGGAGGGAGTCAGATCCGCTGCCGGAGGTTTGGCTCCGCAGAAGCACAGAGTTGGGTGTTTGCGCAGAGCGAGCAAGTTCCCTGGCAGGAACTGGTTCTCTTTGGGATTTTGGCTGGGGGATGGGCGAGGGAGATGGCGCTGGTGAGCGCCTTTGTTCCCCGCCAAGCTGAGCTCTGCTGTTCAGGGGCTCAGCAGCTCTGCCTCCCTTTGTCCTCCAGCCTTCCCACTTTCTGAGCAGAGCTGTTAACTTATGACCTCCCAGACGCTAAGTTGCGCTTGCTGTCGGAACACAGTCCGTTAGGCCCCTCTGCTTTTGCCTGCCAGACTCGGGGGCTCTGCTTGGCCGGCTAGCCGCCCCTCCACCCCGGCTCCCTCCAGCCAGTCCGTGCACCGCCTCACCGCCCTTCCTACCCTCTTCCGTGGGCCTCTGGTCTGCGCTTGGCTCCGGAGACTCCCTTCTGCTAATCCTCTGGTGGTTTTCTGGGTTATTTAGGCAGGTGTAGGTGGAATCTAAGTGATCAGCAGGACGCGCGGTGAGCCCAGGGTCCTCCTACACCGCCATCTTCCCTCCGACCCCAAGAAAATTTTTTTTTAATTTGAGTTATGGCTGACATAATACTGACTTCTTCTCATGTCATATTTTCAGGGACTAGAACATAGGTGTGGCTGAATAACAGATGAATAATAGTTATATAAACTTGAAGTAATTTACTCATCCTCTCATTCAATAAGCCTTTTTGAGAACAAGGTTCTCAAAAGCTTTCTCCACTCTAGTATTTTGATGTTTTGATTAATGTTTTTTATAATTACCTTTGAGTACTGCAGTTCATCTGGGATATGGCATTTGCTGTGGAAACTTTATTCTTTCTTAGAACATTAGTTTCTCCATTTTTTAGCAATTTATTCTCTTTCTGCCTTTCTTTCTCGGGTTACTGGTGGCTATCTGGTAAATTATAAATTGTACTTGGTCTCCTGGTCCACTTTCAAGTACCATTTTGGTCTAGAACAAAGAAATATCTCTCTTTGTCTCTGCTCAAGCCACACTGAGACTGATGCCCCCAAACAGCACCATTTCAAAGAAAACTGTGTGATAGAATAAAATAAAGCAATTTGCCATTTTCAGTGAAGATCAGTAGCCACTCTAGTGGAAAATGTGTTCAATTGTTCTTGTAAATGAAAGAGAATTATGGTGCTACTGTATTATTTCTTATAATGCTTTATATATCCTGTACTGACATTTTTCTTTTTAGTTAGTTGGACTTAAAATATAGCTCTTCAAGTGTATTTAGAGACTTTTATTTTGTTCAGAATTTCTTTAGCAATTTTGGAAAATTTCTTCTTTAATAATTACTTATATCTTGAAAATATTTTTCTAGAGCTACATGGAAAATAATCACCTAAACTGGCATTAAAAATTACCTACTAAGTTATTCAAAACATGAATTTAATTGAATATAGAAAAATTATTCTGTACTGAAAATATTGTATGTCGATAGAATACTCTATCTTTTGGAATTGTATATTTATAATTTCAGTACCATACTTCACACATTACATTTATAATTCTCTACTTAAATCAACTATTAGGTATTATATAAAGGAGACATTTTTAAGTATGAGAAATTTGAAGCTTTATGATTAAATCTAATTATGCAAATTTGATGCTTTGAGATTGTGAAAGAACATGTTCATTATTTTGTAATTTAAAATACAGGTAGCCTTAGAGTTGTACTATTGAAATGATGATATATTTTGATCACTTGAAATAGTAGATCTAAGAGATTTGGAAGCATTAAGTTAAAACAAAAGGCACAGGAAAAGAAAAATATGTGAAATATAAGACATATTTTCAAGTGGAGCTATAGAATGACACAGTGGTACTGTAAGATATCCAGGCTTGCATGGACCTATAATTTTAAATTTGTATTTATTGTCTGTATGTGTCACATTTTTTTTTTTAAATCAATAATATATTTGCAAGGTTTTTGTATAGTTGTCTATCAGTTGGGCCACAGTATTGCATATCTCAGGAGTTCTATTCTTATTATAGTCTATGTAAATAATACCTGCTGTAGCTAGGCAAGAAAATATGATTGTAGGAATATGCTATTTTGTTTGGCATCTGGTGACAGAATACCAAGGATAGAAGTAGACTTTCTGTAAAAGTTGATATGTATAAAAATCATAAATACTTAAGTAATAACATGGAAGTAGTTTTATAGTATTCACTACAAAGATCCACCATTCTAAAACTAGTTGAGAATTCTAAAGTGTCTCAAAGTAATCTTCAGAATTAGCTAAATTGTGCACACAAGCACAAAGTCACATTTCTGGATAACTCAGTAGTCAATACTTTAAGGTATAACAACAACTTTATGGAATGACTTAATATTTTTTTTTAAAAAATAAAATTTTTGGTGTTTACTTATTTTAGGGAGAGAGAGACAGCATGAGTTGGGGAAAGGCAGAGAGAGAGGGAGACAGAATCTGAAGCAGGCTCCAGGCTTTGAGCTGTTAGCACAGAGCCCAACATGGGACTTAAACCCACGAACCACGAGATCATAACCTGACCCAAAGTCAGACCTTAAACAACTGAGCCACTTAGGTGCCCCTTAATCATCCATTTAAAGCAAATACTTTAAAGCTAAAATTATTTTGTTAATTTTCTAGCTTTTCCACTGAATTTTTACTTGAAAGGGCATCTGTAGAGTGCATCTTTTATCAATTTGAATATTAATTTCTTGTTTATGAATGCTTAAGTTACAACATTTTGTTCTGGTGCTATAGAGCATTTATTTATTTATTTATTTATTTATTTATTTATTTATTTATGGTTTCTTTTTTTTTTTATATGAAATTTATTGTCAAATTGGTTGTCCTACAACACCCAGTGCTCATCCCAACAGGTGCCCTCCTCAATACCCATCACCCACCCTCAGAGCATATATTTAGCATGCTTATTATTCCTTTCCTAGATATTAGTAGGTATATGGAATATGCTTTTTGTCAATATCACAAATGTTTCAAAAAAAGATTTCAGTAACAAATTTAGGATATACTTTTAGAAATTTCATGATAGTTTAAAAATTAAAACATATTATCTTATAAAGCAAATCATATTCCCAAAGAATCTGGGAAGCTTTTTCTTGAAGACTAGAATGATTTCTTTGGATTAATTTATGTAACAGTACCTAACTAAAACTTAATTAAGATTAATACAAGCATTTAAGGCTACAAATGCCCTTCTTGATACTAAGTTTACTATATTCTATAAGTTATATGAAGTATTCTTTTTATTTTTATTCAATTCTAAGTAAAAATTTTCAGTATTATGTATTTAGTTTCTGACTCATGAGTTATGCAGTTGTGTGTTTTCAAAATTTGTATTTTGTTTGTTTTTATAAACTTATAATTAATCTCACTGCAATCAGTGAAGATGCTCTATATTTTGAAATTTTTTGAAACTTACTTTTTGACCCAGACTGTGGTAAATATTTGTTAATATTCAGTATGTGCTTGAGAAGAATTCCCTAATTGTTGATTTCAGAGTCTAATGTTTTCATTAAATTAATTTTGCTAATTTTATTGTTATAAATTTCTGTCATTAGTAATTTTCCCTAATTAACCTATTGGTATTTGAATGAGGTGTGTCAGTGTCTCTCAGTGGTATTGATATTGCTAATTTCTGATTTTATTCTTCTTAGTTTGTGCTTTGTATATTTGGAGGCTTTTAAATTATGTGCATATAATTTAGAATTACATATGTTATCTATTTCTAGTTAATTGAATGTTTTATTATAATGAAATTACCATCCTAACTCTAGGAACAATTTAGTTTTATTTTGTCTGAAAAGTGTTTGGCTATTTCACATTTCCTTTGGTTCATGTTTGCTTTGTATATCTTTTCCCATCTGTTTCCATTCAGACTTTCAAAATCTGTATGCTTTACATTTGTGTTGTGTCCCTATAGCTGTGTTTCTTTTTTGGTGTAAAAATATTATATTTACTTTTCTCTGTTTGAAAAAAATAATAGACTATTTTTTGAGCAGTTTGTATTTACAGAAAAATTCAACAGAAGGTACCAAGAGGTTCCTTCCATACATGATCTCACTACCCCTACCTCTAGTTTCCCCCATTGTTAACATCTTACATTAGTGTGGTGCGTTTGTTCCAAATGAAGAGCCAATAATGCCAATTATTAACTAAAGTCTATAATTTACATTAGGGTTCAATCTATATTGTTCATTCTGTGAGTTTTGACAAATGTATAATGACATATATCATTATAGTATCATACAGAATAGTTTCACTGATCTAAAAAAAATCTTCCTTGCTTTACCTATTCATCCCTCCTTCCTTTCTCCTGAAACTTTGGCAACCACTAATTTTTTTTTATTATATCCATAGTTTTGGCTTTCAGAGTGTCATATAGTTGGAATCATAGTATATGGCCCTTTCAGGTTGGCTTCTTTCATTTAGAAATATGCATTTAAGATTGTTCCATGTCTTTTTTTTACAGCTTATCTCTTTGTAGTTTCATAACTTATCTGTCTTTATTGCTGAATAATATTCCATTTTATGCTTGTTTCCATTTTATGGAAATCTATGGATGTTTAAACAGACACAGTTTGTTTATCTGTTCACCTATTTAAAGACATCTTAGTTACTTCCACGTTTGGGTACTTATGAATAAAGTTGCTATAATAATTCATGTGTAGGTTTTTGTGTGAACATGAGTTTTCAGCTCATTTGAGTGAATACCAAAGAGTGTGATTGTTAGATCATATTTCAAGATGTTCAGTTTTGTAAGAAATTGCCAAACTGTTTTCCAAAGTAACTGTACATTTTATATTTCCACTAGCAATGAATAAAAATGTCTGTTGCTTCTTTATATTCTTGCTAGGATTTAGTATTGTTAATGTTTTAGATTTTGGTGTATAACCAGAGTCCTAAAATTATCCAATCAGACATTTTCTTTTGTATAACTGATGAATTATTGCATTTATATTTATTTTTATTCTTGTTTATCTTACTATATCTTTTTTATCTGTTCATATGATCCACTTGTCGGAATCGTTTTAACTTCTTTCTTGCTTCATGTTGGATTGATGAAGTTTGGTGTGTGTTTGTTTTTCATCCCATTTTCTCCCTTTTCTGGTTTGGAACTATTATTCTTGTGGCTATTCTTGAGTTTTACCATGTATATTTAAAGTGTAAAGTAAAAATGATAATTAAGGGCTGGGATCTTAGAACACTTTGTTATGATCACTCTTCTGATTTACTTATGATTTTCATTTATTTAAATGAAGTTTTAATAATGTCTCTAATTTTGAAATTATTGTTCTTATATATAGATAATATTCATGTGGACTTATTTTACATTAATTCCAGAAAGACAGTATATTCAAACACAATTCTCTATTGCTGATTATATCCTTTCATCATGCCGAAGATGTTATTTTATAATTTTCTGGCTTTCATTATTGATGTAGAGGAGTCTGCTCTGATATGGCTGCCATTCATTTTTTGAGGATTTGACTTCTTTTCAGCTACTCCCTTGCCTGTGTGTCTGCAGTTTCAACACCATGTGCCTAGTTGTGGATTCATTTAGTTGCTTTTACTATTTGGATGTGTTTAGTGATTTTCTCTTCAAATACAGATTCTTCAGCCTTTTTTTTTACACTCTCCTCTGGTTCTCTGTTTAAAATTATCTCAGGTCTTCTTATTCTATCTTCTATATCTTTTCATTTTCCCCATATTTTTCTATCTTGTTTGCTCTTTGTTTCTTCAACTCTGTCTTCCTTTTCCCTGATTCTTCTTCAGTTCTGTCTAATCTGTTGTTTAACACTTCCTTCTTGTTTTATTTTTAACTATTATATTTTTGTTTCCAAAAGTTCTGTTTTTTTTCAAGTCTGCTGAAATTTTGGGAGCCTGTTATAGAACTTGAATAGTTCTACTTTATGATTAATTTTAAACAATAAAAAGACATGTTTTATTAAGGATAGATTTTACCCATCCTGAAATCCATTCTCCTAGGTACATCAGGTACATTTCATAGGTACATAGTAGTCAAGGCCACTTCCAGTAGCCATCTGATTTCCAATGTTTTGCGAACTGAGAATGTCATACTAGTATATATTATATTTCCTTTGGCTTTCATTGAAGAATGAAAGATTGGCATGGCAGAAATAAATGTATTAAGGACAGGTTATGACACAGATAATTTGATACTATTCTGATTGACCTGAGCTGTGACAATTTATATGTTATTAATATTTATGTTCTTTATTTTGATAAAATTAAACGTGTAAAATCATAGAAGGATTTACATTATATGTATTTTAAGTAAGAAGTTAAGTAAGTTTAAAGAATAGCTTATTAGCTTTAAAATCAGTATGGAGTTTCACTGCATGATGTGTTTAATTTTTAAACAGTTATTGCTAGCAATTAAAAAATAGATATATACTTATTTCTTATAGAGTACATGATATCAGTTTTTCAATTATACTAAGACATTAGGCACTGAACATCTGATTAGAGCAGTTTCCCTAATAGATCCTGTTAATGTAAACTAAATTGAAAGTTTCACTACATGTTTTACTTCTGATACATTCCAAGTATTACTTTACCTGCATTTATTTCCAGAATTTTAAATACTTGATTCAATAATACTAAATGAGTTAGCAAATTTGACAATAATATCAGGAGACAATCTGATGGATTCAAATGACTCAGGCCCAGTTTTAAATCATACTTCTGCCTAAAAATGAAAAAGTAAAGCTATATGACCGTATGTCAACTGTTTGGTCTTTCTGAATATCAATTTTGTCATTTGTAATATGAGGATAACAGTATTACTATAAATACTAAAAAAAGAATCTTGGGGGTGCCTAGGTGGCACAGTTGGTTAAACATCCAACTCTTGATTTCAGCCCAGGTCATGATCTCATGGTTCGTGGGTTGGAGCCTCACATTAAGCTCTGAGCTGGCGGTGAGGAGCCTGCTTGGGATTCTCTCTCTCTCTGCCCCTTCCCTGCTTGCGCCATTTTTCTCTCAAAATAAATAAATAAACTTAAAAAAAAAAAGAATCTTACATAGTACCTGGTGCCCAATATTTTTTCCAAGAAATGGAACTTATGATAGTTTTTATTATCATTATTATTAATAAAAGGATACTTGTAAGAGTTTTACATCCTTTGAGTTATTTTTCTTTGAAAAGTTTACATAAACTCTACTGTAACATGGTATAAAACATAAAAATTATTATTCCTGTGTTTCTTCAGTATTATATCTCTGTGTTGGGAATGAGTGTTTATAGCCATTTTCAGGTATAAATTTATGTAATTGGAATTATGACATAGGTAGTGTCTACTTGTGAGTACATTGTTAGTGTTCATGTTATTTCAGAGCTGCCATTTCTTCTTTTGGAAAACAAATAGTAGTGCTCAGAAACAGACTAATTAATGTTTTTTTCTGTTCTCCATCACTACTAATTTCTACTTATTGACACAGCAAATTAATAATTAATCATGCACATTTACATTGCATATATAGTGTCTAAATAAAGATCACCAACTCAGGAGCACCTGTGTGGCTCAGTTCGTTAAGCATTTGACTCTTGATTTCTGCTCCGGTCATGATTTCACAGTTCATGGATTCGAGCCCAGCGTTGGGCTCCATGCTGACAGTGTGAAGCTCGCTTAAGAATCTCTCTCTCCCTTTCACTCCCGTCTTCCCTTGCTCTCTCTCTGTCGCTCTCTCTCTCTCAAAGTAAATAAAAAAAGATCACAAAATCAGTTCTTATGAGTTATTGGAAGACATCATTTGCAGAGGTTCAAGGAAGTTTTGTTAGTGGAATAGCATAAATTTGAACTCAGTTTTTTGGATTCAGTGATAGAATTTTTTTGCCACACGACATTGCCTGCCACAAAAAAATGGTCTCTAAGCTGAAGGTTAATGGATATATGAAAAGTTTAATTACAATAAGTGATAAAGTAACAGTTCAAAACTAAGTAAGATAAGTGGGAAAGGAAAGGACTATGACAGGACAATACATGATTATTGACAGATGAGGCATGTGGAAAATCATGCTTTAATAATCCCAAGAACAAACTATAACTTATTCAGTGATTTATTAGCTCCTGTCATGTATCTATATTTCTGGTATATGTCTGTTCTAGGATGTCTGGTCTTCTCATTTAGACTGTAAGCTCATGTGGGTGGGAACTATTTTTTTATTTTTCTGTACCCCCATGAGATATGACGTCGGACACACCTGCTAAATGTGCTTGTGGGTTGAATCATTGTTATCATTATTTAAAAAAAAAAAAGAATATTTTCTAAGATATAACTGAGTTAGTCTTAATATAAGATACTTTTAAAATTATACTGTAATTAAGTCTGTGCTGATATGTTTTCAACATGTTGTGTATAAAAAATAGTCACCCATTCATGCTTCTCACCTTCTCACTTTCTCATTCTCATACCTTCTCAGTTATATATGGGAATATATCGTATCTCTATTGACTAATGATGAATTTTTCTTAATTTTAGCCATTCAAAAAATATGCCCCCTTTGTTTGCTCATATACAGTTCGTGAATGTTATATGAGTTTTAGTAAAAAATGAAAAGATTGTAACGCCTGCTAACAAAAAATTATAGAAGAGAACATATTACCTGCACATAAATAAGTTTAATTTATGTATAATTTTCTATAAGAAATACTCCTTTAATAAGGAACAGATAATTATCCAAACAATCATTAAATGTGTAAAATTAATAATGTTAAGTATAGTGTAGAAATTAAAAAATGCTCAGCACCGCATTAAAAAATCAATGCATTTGAAGAATAATTTACATATTTCCATTCCAACTGTACAGTCCAATGAAGTATGACAAATATGTGTACCCTTGTAACTATCACTGCATATTTGCAGTAGCTGTTTTATAGTCCTTGTCTACTAATGTCATTATCTCTGTCATTTCAGGATCATTTCAGGATTTCTATTGTCTGGTTTCTCTCCTGGTAATGGCAGTCATTTCTCTGCTTCTTTGCACATTTAAAACTTTGATTAAGTGATTATGAGTGCTCAATTCAAGTTTTATTTTAAAGATTGTTGAATTTTGTTTTCTAGGGAGTTAAATTATGATAAGCAGTGTTAGGTTTAAAATGTAGTTTATCCATTAGGGCACCTGGGTGGCTCAGTTGGTTAAACGTCCAACTCTTGGTCTTGGCTCAGGTCATCATCTCATGACTGGTGTGTTCCAGCCCCACGTCAGGCTGTGTGCTGACAGCGCTGAGCCTGCTTGGGATTCTCAGTCTCCCTCTCATTCTGCCCCTCCCCCCTCCTCTGTCTCTCTCAAAAATAAATAAATAAACATTAGAAAAAATAAAATGTAGTTTATCCTAGGCTGGTTTACCTCTCCTGCTATGGTATGACATTTTCTGGGTTCTCAAGTGAATGCCTTAGGTGTTCAAGGATATCTATACATTCTGGCTAGGTAGAGCTGTGGGAATTGTTCAGCCTACAGCTTGCCTTGCTTGCTCTTTGCTCAACCACGTAGAGTTTCACTCTGTACATCTTATTATTGAACAAATGAGTCAGATGCTGCCTGTGCAGTTTCCTAGAGGTTTTTCTCCTTGGAGCTCCATCAGCTCTTTGCTTTCAAATTCTAGCTTTTCCAGCCTGTCCATTCACTACTTTGTTTCTTCACTTCTCTGAGATCGTCTGTGAGATCTTGCTTGGTTTCTAATTTTCCATGTTATTGTCTAGAGTCCTTTTTATAACATTTCCATGATGTAAATATTCCTATCATGGCTAATTTCAAGTTACTAATATGACATCGCTGAATATAGAATTGGGGAGAAATGAGCACAGTCAGGTCTCGTGAGCCAGTACCAAGCTTGCCCCAGTAAACCACTAGGGTTAGAATTTATGACAGCTAATCCCTTTTTTTGAAATAAAGTACATTTTGGAGATGTATAATATCTTATGAATTATAAGTTTTGAATTATTTCCCATGTTTGGTTCAGTAGTTTCTTCTATGTAATTTCTATTCGTCTTCAGACTAAGTTGTGTCAATTGATACAGTTTTCTGAGTTGCCTTAGACACCTTCTAATAAGCTTTTTAAGGGAAATTTCAAGTGAAGGGAATTTAAAATAATTCTCTATGATTTATGTAAAACTTGTTCACTTACATAGTGTTTCATATATGTAATATTTTTGAGCCTGTCTTATAGTGAGCATTAAACATCACTTCAGCCATCCTTGCTTATTAGATAGTTCTGTTTCTTTCTGAAAGATTGAGTAGTAATGAACGTGTTTTCTTTATACATGCAATGTAGATAAAAATTATACTATGAGTATTATATTTTTATGTTTATTTATTTATTTTTGAGAGAGAGAGAGAGAGAGAGGGAGAGAGAGAGAGAAAACACGGGCAGGGAAAGGGCAGAGAGAGAGGGAGACAGAATCCCAAGCAGGCTCCGCGTTATCAACCCACAGTCCAGTGTGGGGCTCGAACTTACAAGTTATGAGACCATGACCTGAGCCGAAACCAGAGTAAGATGCAACCGACTGAGCCACCAAAGTGCCCCTAAAATGTCAAATCTTAACACTTTTTCACTCTTTAAATGATGACAATGATGAACTCTAAATAATTCAGGTTAATTTGTTTTTGCTATAGTGGTGATGTTCTTATTTCTATTTATTTTTTTTTTGAGTAGGCTCCATACCTAATGTAAGGTTTGAACTCACAACACTGAGATCAAGAGTTGCATGCTGTACTGCATGAGCCAGCCAGGCACCCCCCTTTTTTTCTAGTTTTGATAAAATAAACATAATTAGTATGTTTATTCTTTGTTATAGGTATGTTGCCTTTAAAAGATATTTCGCCTTGGAGAGTGATTCTAAAGACAGTTAACTAATACATATTTATTTCCTCTTTAAGTAAATAAAATCCAAAGAATTAAAAAGTTAAATTTTAGGGGCATCTGTGTAGATCAGTTGGCTAAATGTCAGATTCTTTTTTTTTTTTTTTTTGGCTCAGGTCATTGTCTCATGGTTTGTGATTTTGAACCCCAAGTTGGGTTCTGTACCTGCTTGGGATTCTCTTTCCCTTTCTCTTTGCCCCTCCCTTACTTGTGCACATGTGTGTGCAATCTCTCTCTCTCTCTCTCTCAGAAATAGATAAACTTAAAAAAATTATAAAAAAGTTTCATTTACTCAAAAAAGTTAAATTTTAGACATTAAATCTAATTTTCGTGCAGATCATTTTTTAAAGTTTTACTGAAATAATTATACAGTTCTCAAAGCATAAAGTGGGTAAATGAGACTTAACTTTTGTATCACTGGACTTCTAAGACTTTCTTGTTTTAAATCACTGATGGGTCTTTAGCATTTTTTTTCCTGCAAAAAATGGGTAAGAATATAAACAAAAGTATCTAATTTTGCAGAAATGTCTAGGAAAAGAACCATTTAACTAAAAACATTTTATGAAGCTACTGAGTAGTCATGGCAACAAAAAGTTACACTCTTTTAAACGTGTAAATTTTTTCATGTGGAAAGGCTTTTAGTCCTTAATAATTGCTGTTTTCCTCTCAAAATTTTGTCAAAAACATTTCCACGATGAGAAAAAAAAAGTATGGCTTATTTTAATGGTTTACATTAGGAAATTTATTTAACTTTTTAAAAAGCAGACTCATGGAGGAAATTTGACTTATAGTAAATTGCACAGGAAGTGTATAATTTGTGAAGTGTTGACTCACTTATACACATGTGCAATCATCACTACAATAAGGATAATGAGCACGCCCATCCCTCCCACTCTCTGCCATCACTCCCTGTGCCTCCCTTTGTCCCCAGGCAACCACCTACCGTCTGTGTCACGATAAGTATTTCCATTCTCTCTCTCTCTCTCTTTTTCTGTCTCTTCTTTATTTCACATAATCATTTTGAGTTTCATCCTTGTCATAGTGTATTTTAATACTCCATTTCTTCTTTTTCTTGAACAGTATTACATTGTGTGTACTTCCCACAATTTGTTTATCCATTCACTTGTTGAAGGATATTTGCGTTGTTTTCAGATGTAGGTTATGAACATTTGAATACAAGATTTTTCTATGGTAATACACTCTCATTTCTCTTGGGAAAAATACCTAAATGTTGAATGGTTGATTATATGATAGGCATATTTTGACTTTTTAAGAAATTTCCAGTTCCCAGAAGCAATACATGAGAGTTCTGTTTCCTCCACATCCTCGCCTCAGTGTTTTTAATTTTGTCTATTCTGATAGTGGCAGTGGTGTATTGTAGCTTTAATTTATATTTCTGTAATGATAACGTTGAACATCTTTCACATGCTTATTTGCTATCTGTATATTTTCTCTGGTGAAGTGTATAAATAATTTTGTCCATTTAAAATTTGTGTTTGTTTTCTAATTGTTGACCTATGATAATTCTTATATTCCAGATATAAGTACTTTATCAGTTATATGCTTTACAAATATTTTTTCCTGACTTGGCTTGTCTTTTTCATTCTTTTAATGGTGTCTTTGTAATACCACAAGTTTTCATTTTTTTAATGTTTATTTATTTTTGATAGAAAGAGGGAGAGTGTGAGCGAGCAGGCGAAGGGCAGAGACAGAGGGAGACACAGAATCCGAAGCAGGTTCCAGGCTCTGAGCCGTCAGCACAGAGCCCAATGCGAAGCTCGGACTCATGAACTGTGAGATCATGACCTGAGCTGAAGTTGGATGCTTAACTGACTGAGCTACCCAGGTGCCCCACAAATCTTTCATTTCAATGGGGTCAAGTTTATCAATTTCCTTTTCCCCACTTTGGATCTTTCTTTTTGTTTCATATCTAGGAAGTCTTGCCTAACCCAAAATACAAAAGGTTTTTCTTTCATGTTAAATTTAGGTCTTTGAATTAATTTTTGCATATTGTGTAAGTTATAGATCAAAAAATTTTTTGTATGTGGATATACAACTGTATATCCATGTGATAAAAGACTTATTTCCCCACCAAATTGCCTTTGCACATTTGTCAAAAATAATGTATCCACCTGTGGATCAACTTCTGACTCTATTTTCTTCTATTTGTCTGTTTTTCAATATTGGTGCCAATACACAGAATACTGATTACTATAAATCTACAGCAAGTCTTGAAATCCTGGAATGTTAGGTCTCCACTTTTGTTCATTTTTAACATTACTTTGGCTATTATAGGACCTTTACAGTTTGTCAATTTCTACAAAACATCTCCTGAGATTTTTATTGGGATTATATCAAATACATCTATAAGTTTGAGGAAAACTGGTATTTTAACAGTGTTGAATCTTCTAACCCATGAGCAAAGAAACCCTTCTTTAATTACTTTTTGTAATATTTTGTAGTTTTCGATGAACTGATATTCTGTATTGTTTTGTCAGATTTATCTAAGTATATGATATTTTTCATGCTATTTTAAATGGTATTTTTTTACTTCAACTTGACTGTTACTAGTATATATAAACACATTTTTATATTATTTAGACACCAGTTTTAGTTTGTTAACAACATTGAACAGAAAGTACAGAGAATTCCCTTCTTTTAAAATTTTTTTATTTTAGAGAGAGAGAGAGAGAGAGCATGAGTGGAGCAGAGAGAGAGAATGAGAATACCAAGTAGGCTGCATGCTCAGCACAGTGCCCCACGTGGGGCTTGATCCCACAACCCTGGGATCATGAAATGAGCCAAAATCAAGAGTTGGAAGCTCAACCAACTGAGCTACCCAGGCATCCCTTTCGGAGTTCCCTTGTCTCCTCTGCCCTCATACATGTTCAGCTTCGCCCACTGTCAGAATTGTCATTGCTTTCCTTTTTTCTTTTCTTTTTTCTTTTCTTGTCTTTTCTTTTCTCTCTTCTATGTTTCTTGTGTTTGGGTTTCTTGAGCTTTTTAGATCTGTGGATTTACAGACTTCATTAAAAATGGAGAAGTTTTGACCATTATATCTTCAAACCTTATTTTCTGTATTTATCTCTCTTAGCCTTTGGGGAATTCAATTTCATGTGTATTAAGCTACTTGTAATTGTCCCACAGCTTGCTGATGCTTTATTCATTACTTTAAGAAAATCCTGTTTTCTCTTTATATTTAATTTTGGAGTTTTTTTTTTTATGGCTATGTCTTCAACTTACTAAATTTTTCTTATGCAGAAAAAAATCTAATCAATCATTAATTTAATCGGTTGTATCTTTTCACCTCATGTTGTAGTTTTCATGTCTAGAAGTTTGGTTTAGGTCTTTTTGTATATATCCCATGTCTCTTTAACTTTTGAATGCATGCAATACAGTTACAATACATATTTTAACACAATGAAACAGACTGAATTTAGAATCCAATATGAGAGGTTGTCTTCTATTAAGCTGGGCATTAAAGAAATTTGTAGAATTGTAGATTAGTAGCACTCATATTACTAAACATTTTCATAAAAATGCACTAATATGTAATGGGTTTTTATTGCTATTTTAAATGAGTTAAAGTATTTCAAAATTTCTTAGTTTTAATTTCTAATACAATAAATATTAACAGATATAACTCATGTAGGTGAAAACTCTTTGGAATATTTAGCACTTTCAGAGTACAAAGTGGTCTTGAAATCGAAAGTTTTGAGAACTGCTGAACTATTATCTAATTGCACATCCCTGTATTATTACTATGATGGTTAGTAACCCTGAAATCATGTAGTTTCCATAGGTCTTATTCTGAGAATAGTCTAAAACCCTTTGCTAAGATTTACAGTTAAATTATATGCTATGGTCTGAATGTTTGTGTCCTGCCCCAGATTCATATGTTGAAATGTTAATGCCCTGTGTGATGGTATTAGGAGGTGCAATCTTTGGGAAGTGATTAGGTCACGAAGGTGGAGCCCTCATGAAGATTAATGCCTTTATAAAAGAAACCTCAGAGGGGTGCCTGGGTGGCTCCGTAGGTTGAGAATCTGACTTCAGCTCAGGTCATGATCTCAGGGTTTGTGAGTTCAAGCCCAATATTGGGCTCGCTGCTGTCAGTGAGGAGCCTGCTTTGGATCCTCTGTCCTCCTCTCTCTCTCTCTGCCCCTCCCCACTCTCAAAAATAAATACACAGTAAACAAACAAACAAACAAAACAAAACCTCCCTTTAAAAATAAGTAAGAGAAACCCCAGAAAGCTCCCTTGCCTCTTCTCCCTTGTGGGGACACAGAAAGAAATTGGAAGTTTGCATTCTAGAAGACAGACTTCATCAGAACCTGATCGTGCTGGCTAATTGTTCTCAAACTTACCAGCTTCCAAAGCTGTGAGAAATAAATTTCTGTTGTTTAAACCACACAGTCTATGTTTATTTTATTTTTTTCAGTCCCAGTGGACTAAGACACTGTATCAAAGTATTTGTTTCTAAACTTCACAACTCTAAATTCTAATGGATCAGATTTGCTTAAGAAACTATAGTACCATTCAGAAACAGTCTGGGAATAGCCTTAGAGAAATATGAAGTGAGCATGGTATAGAAAGATCATGAAATTTGAAGGCTAAAGCTTTAGATTCTAGCTCTTAAATTTAAACCTTGTCTCTTAATTATTCCATCACTTGGAGTATATGTCAATTTGTTTATTCATTTTCGAATGGGTCAAATTGACCAAGCACCACAGGGTTGTTCTGATGATTAAATGAGACAACAGAGGTAGTAGTGTTTAGAAAACTATTATACAGTACTTATATTAAAGGTTATTCCTGGTGCTATTTCGACTTCTTATTTAAAATAGGAACAAGATCTGGGATAATGGTTTACATCATCTCAAGATTTGGGATGACTATCCTGGGCAAACTTTTGCGGTTTTGTGTTTGTTCACAATTAAGTATGACCATTAAGTAAAAGTCGAATTGTTATTTTACCTGCTACATCAAAATATGGTTTTTGTTTTTTTTTCTGGTGAAACCATATGCTATAATTAGCTGAGATTTTGATCCAATTATATGTAGTAATGTTGATTTTTTTCATAGCTATTTATGTTTTTATTATATTTTGAAAAAAAATGGGTTATTTAGTGTTGCATCTTAGTATGATGTAAGCAAATTAAAATATACTTTGCTTTTTTCCTTGAGTACATAAGATTACTCCATAACTTTAGAAGATATTGAAATTTTTAAATTATTTTTTTCTTAAAATATTTGTTCTTTCCTCCTTGCAACTTGTTTCAACTCCCTTGTACAATTTGTTTGAAGAATTTAAAAAGTATTATTGGATTTTAAAATATGATTGCAGATATTATTTATATCTTTATTGTTTCTGGAAAGTTGAATCATGTGTTTTAGAAGGAAAAAGGGATTGCTTTGACCTGGAGTAGATATGTTTTGAAATGGCAATAAATTTTCTTTCAAGTAAGATAGTAAAGGACTTTTGCAAGGTGTATAAGAGTTAATCTTATTTAGTTGGAAATATTTTAATGAAAAATCAGGAATTAAGTTCTTAAAATTATGATCTTGATAGAACTATTTAGCTAGAAGTATAATAGGTAAGAACTACATATTAAAAGGTACAACTAATTATAGTGCTTCTTATTAATTAATTAACTAATTTTGTTTGTATATATAACTGTTTTCTCTCTTATTTTAGAAATCTGAGGGAAAGAGTATTCATAGTTGGAAGGGATTTTGGAATAGTGCAAGTACAGTCACCAAATAAATTGTCCTTAGCTCCACCTCTATGTTATACTTCTTTTTATATCATTACATAGAAGCTTGGGAATTAAGGAAATGAGTAATAGCACAGCAGAATAATGTGGACAAAGATATGACAGATAACAAAATTTAAACAAAAATTATAACTTCTTAGAATTTGAAATAACAAGAAAGGACTTTCTTGGAAATTTATGTAATATCTCTATCAAAGATGTTATGCAATTTCATTATTTTTAACTATTAATTTGTTACAATAGTATAAGTGAAATTTGTGAAAATGAGAAGTGAGCTTTGGAAATGATATAATTTTAATTCTTTCATCATTTTCACTTAACTCAGTTTTGTATTAGAATTCCCAAAACCTAAATAATTTTCTTAGTTTTCTTCAGTTTTAGAAGGAATGCAGACTCATCATAAAAGCATAGGCTTTTAAAAATCATGTTTATTGTTTTTTCTTTCTTCCCATCTCTTTGTTCTTGTAGATGGAGATTGAGAGAGAGAGATGGAAAAGGGAGAATGAAGCAAGTATGAATTCCTCCATTAGATGGATTAGGTGTACGTTAAAGTAAGAAAGGAGGAGTACTAAAAAAACAAAACAAACAAAATAGAAGAAAATTTCTTTTTTTAAGGATAAAAGGATTAGTCATCTTAGAAAAAAAGAGGGATTTACTTGGGCTTTCATGCTAAAATATTTTTTATTTTGAATTATATGTGGGAAAGGCATCATACTCAGTTGATTGCTCAGGTAGGAGAGGAGATACCAGTCTTTTCTCCTGATGCTTGCCCTGAGTATTTTAACAAAGGACCCTCTCCCTGTCCCACACACTGTCGGAGATAGTGTGTCTGAGCAGCTTTCTGGTCCTCTTGCACATCAGAGAACTATGGGCATATCCTCAAGGAATTCAAAGCCAGAAGATAAGAGGGAGGAATGCTTATGAAGTGCCTCTTTGTTCTCCAGGTTCTTATCCAGACATCTTGTGTGTCAGAAGTCAAGGCTTTCCTTACTATTATGTGTCATTTTTGGGGGGAGTGTGGGGGCTTTCTCTTCTACTAACTGATCCTTAGTAGTTTTCAAAATCAAAGTAATACAGTAACCCCCCACTGTATAAATTTTTGCACAGTAGTTTATAGCACATACTGACCTGGAATTGAGCTCCGTTGTAAAGTATTTTGGAGGCAAGGCATCAGAACAGTAAAGAAATGCCACCTCTAAAACAAATAAATAATTAAAACAGTTCACTGTGCCTCTGAAGAAACACATTTATTATGCATGTTATTAAGCCCATTTATTAAGTTATGTGTTAGAGACCATGCGAGGTGACATGATATATAAATAGAATAATCTACCACAGCTAAAAGGATCTGTCTGTCCAATAAACATCTAGTTAGTAACAGCTATCTGTCTCTCTCCTTGCCCAGTAATACATATATATCAAGAGATTTGAATTGACCAATTAATTCACCTTCCCTTATTTTACCTCATTTATTGTGCATTTAACATTTGCAAACATTAAAATTATCTTAAAATTTTTTTTTTAATGTTTATTTATTTTTTTGAGAGAGACACAACGTGCAACCAGGAAAAGGGCAGAGAGAGAGGGAGACAGAAGCCGAAGCAGACTCCAGGATCTGAGCTGTACTCAGTTTAGCACAGAGCTTAACATGGGGCTCCAGGATCTGAGCTGTACTTAGTTGAGCACAGAGCTCAACATGGGGCTCGAGAGAGAGGGAGACAGAAGCCGAAGCAGACTCCAGGATCTGAGCTGTACTCAGTTTAGCACAGAGCTTAACATGGGGCTCCAGGATCTGAGCTGTACTCAGTTGAGCACAGAGCTCAACATGGGGCTCGAACCCACCAAGGGTGAGGTCGTGACCTGAGCCGAAGTCCAACGCTCAACTGACTGAGCCACCTAGGCACCCCTTAAATTATCTTTTAAAATATTATCATGTATGTTAACTGATACTATACTATAGATTTTGAGCATAATTATACAAACGTTTTCACCATCTTTCCTCTTGATTCTTTACATGACAGTGAGTTTGTGCTGAATGTATGAGTCATCAGCTAACTAATGATTTTAACTTTCATGTCCAGAGAGAGTTCAGCCATAAATTTTTTTAAGCATGAAAAAATTATTTTATTAATTTTTACATATTTACCTGCACCCTGACTTTTCATTCAGCCTTTAAATTTGGGGAGAGCAATTTCTAGGCATCATTTTTATGTGCAGTTTTTGGTATCACCCACCAAGTGAATTTGATTTTCCCTGAGAAGGGGAGAAGAAGAAGAAACACGCTCTTATTGAAACAACATGTGTGCCAGAAGTCCAGACTGCTCACAAATGTGGCACTCTTCTAGGTAGAGATTTTGCAAAGATGGAATAAATAACTGAGCAGGTCATGAAGAGGAGAGCAACAGCCCAGTAAGATTTTGCTCATGATCTGTGATGTCGCTAAGTCAGTGATGGACAGTAGAGTCAATACCTTGCTTTCAAACACAATGCATGAGAGAGACTTTCTAGAACTCAAAATCTTGTATCTTGTATCTCAGGTCAGGACTGAGGTGGAGACCCTACTACATAATTAAGTTTTGAAGACAGGTACCGAGGATTAGGTGTTCTGTAGTGCTGACTTTGACCTTAAAAAAAACAAAAGAGCCAGCTATTTTACCAGCAAAATGAGTTTTTTTGGGAATAGCAGAGAACTGCAATTCAGGACAAACAAACTGTGTCGAACCATAGGCAAATCTAGAAAACAGAGAAGGGCTTGCTTTTATAGAGGAAAGGAAGAAGCTGGGAAGGTCTGTAATGGCTTCTTATTGGCTGAGTGTGGCGGTTTCTCATTGGCTGGGCTATTGCTGGGCAAGGAAAATTATTTGTTCCTTCTGCTAGAGAATGTAAAGTAATAAAGTAAGCTTTCTTTTGGGGAATGCTTAGGTTTGCTTGTTACAGTGATTCATAGTGCATGAGAGCTCTCCTTTTCAGGGCTTCCTGACTACACATTAGTGAGATTTCCTTTATTTATTTTCCCATGTCGTTTTTGATCTAGATCTTTCCTCAAAAGCATCAAGGTCTTTACTCAACAGCATTGCTGATCAGGAGTCAGGGTTTTGTATTTAGTGGTTTCAACTCTTGGTGCAGGAGGGACCTATCCTGATTGTCATGTCTCATGTGGGAGGGGAAGTGCACACGTTGGAAACCACTGAAGCTGTATTTGAGTAACAAAGAATGGTAGGAGGAACTCTGACATGTTTGCCATCTGATGGCAATGTCTTAAGCATTGGAGATACCTCAAAGCACTGAGCTGACATCATCCTATTAGGCACATTGTTTCTACACAGTTTTGACTGACAACAGATATATAGCTTAAAACATTATACAGAGTGAGATGAGAAGCAGGCATTCTGTAAGGAACCATCCCAATCTAAAGAGGTCTTTTCTAAAAATCTTGCAAAAACGAGTTCATGGATTTATACTTACCTCAGATGCAAGGGAACAGATTGAAGATCTCCAACATTGTGAATAGATAGGAGTTTCTGGTGACAGATTCAGCAGTTGAAAGGTTTTCCCTTTTTCAATAGATTTGGCCAAGAAAGAGAGGGAAGAAATAAGGTAAGAAGTAACAGTGAGAAAAAGATATACAGGCCTGGTATAGTCATCTTGGGAAAGCTATTTATTTCAACTGTTATCTGCTTCAGTTCCTGGATATATTTATTTCAGTTCACCAGTTGGCCTAGTCAGAGTCTGGTGCTTTCTTGAGATGTGACACAGAGACCCAAGAATCTATTCCTTAGATTTTAATGGCACAAGGGTTGGTTCCTTTCCAATGGGTTTGAAGAGAGCCTTCCTGGAGATATCTTTCCAATAGACAAAATCTCTGTCTATAAGGTGTCATGTTTAACGTCTTTGTCTCCTGGGGTGCCTGGGTGGATCAGTCAGTTAAGTGCCAGACTCTTGGTTTTGGTTCCAGTCTGATCTCAAGGGTTCATGAGATCAAGCCTTGCATTGGACTCCTCACTGACAGTATGGAGCCTGCTTGTAATTCTCTCTCCCTTTCTTTCTGTTCCTCCCCCCACTTGTGCACTCTGTCTCTCTCTCAAAATAAATAAAAATGAAATGAAATGAAAAAAAATCAAAAGCATTTGTCTCCTGGGAGCATCCTGCAGAAAGATTGTTCTACTAAAGCATGGTTATTCTCAACAGAAACAGCTAGGCCTTTACATTATGAAAGTATATCTCCCTTTACCAGTTGTGAATTCAAAGAAGCAAGGACCAAGAGCATTGGGTATTTTGTGATTATCTCAAAGGGTGAGGGTTTATAGTTTCCCAAAAGGATAGACTAAGATTTAGGAGGATTAATGGTAGTGCCTTTGGCCAGAGTAGTTGAAGGGTCTCTACAGTTGTTGCCATTTGAGTGTTAATAATGCTGTTATTTATTTGTTAGTGTATTTGACTAATCCTGAGGATTGAGGGTGAAAGTATAAAACTTGGCTAAACAACATAGACTTATTAAAGCACTTGACCCATGAAGTGAGTTCCTCAGTCAGTATGAAGTTTGGGGTGGTTCCTCATGTAGGAATATTTTAAAACGTACAAACCATTACTAAGACATTCATATCCATGAGACAGAGGAGGCTGTATACAATTCATTTGTCAAACCTCAGATAACCCATTGGGCAATGTAAAATGTCTGGGAGTCAGGGGATAGGTTTTCTTGAATTATATTTCAATTCAGGTGAAGGAAGCAAAGTAGGCACTCTTTGTGGCCTTGTTAATATTTTCTTACTAGTATTGGTTCACAAAGCTTACCATTTTATCAGTGGACCAATGATTTAATGCATGTACAGTAGTCAGTAATGGGAAACTTAGAGTCTCAGGATTATTGTTTGGCCTAAGTCACAATTTTCTTCTTTATTGAACCAACAGTTACTAGATTTCCAGTATTGTTTTACATTTTCTGGAGCCAACTGTTGGACATCTCTAGTCAGTTTTTCAAGGGGAATATCCCTTTCTAAGGGGGAATATCCTTTTGGACTATGACAGAAGTTTGGTTTTTGGTTCCTTTTAGAGCAGTGTTCTTTGTGGAAATATCAGTGAAATGGTTTCCTTTTCCCTTCAGGGATTCACGTTTGGAGTTTTGTTTTCACCACTAGATATGAGGAAGCTTCTGTTTCCACAGCCTTCCAAAGTTATATGATACTTCAAAGGCATACCTCCTGTCAGTATGATATTTGCTGTTTTTCCCATAGTTAAAATGCAGGCCTAAGCAACAACATACAGTTTAGCCTGTTGTACTGAGGTAGTCAAGAGCAAAGGTGTTGCCTTGATGACTTCAAAAAGAGTTGCAGTAGCGTACCCAGCATAGTATTTGCCATTTTCGCCTTTTTTTAAAATATAATTTTTTTAATGTTTATTTATTTTAGAGAGAGAGAGAGAAAGGGACAGAGTGTGAGCAGGGGAGTTGCAGAAAGAGAGGGAGACACAGAATCTGAAGCAGGCTCCAGGCTCTGAGCTGTCAGCACAGAGCCTGACATGGGGCTCGAACTCACGAGCCGTGAGATCATGACCTAGCTGAAGTCAGATGCTTAACTGACTTAGCCAACCAGGCGCCCCTGCCATTTTCACCTTTTAATAAGAAGCACTGGTAAACCACAAAAAATCAGCAGTATTAGGAGGTAATCTGTCAGAGTCAAACAGTCATGAGGAATATACCGCAAGAAAGACTTATGTGAGTAGATGACTGGCTAAAAGGTGTTGAGTGTGATAAGACTACAGGACAGAAAAGCCAAGGGCAAGGGGATTTATTAAGCTTTCCTTTAGGGCTTTAAAGGTTAAGCCATCCTGATCTTCCCAAATACAGGCGTACCCTCAGTCATTGTGTTTCACTTTGTTGCACTTTGCAGGTAATTTTTTTTTTTGTAACAAATTGAAGGTTTTGTGGCAACACTGTGTGGGGCAAGACCATTGGTGCCATTTTTCCAACAGTATTTGCTCATTTGTATCTCAGGGTCACATTTTGGCATTCTTAAAATACTTCAAACTTTTTTATTATTATATTTGTTATGTTGCTATTTGATCAATGATTTTTGATGTTGCTATTGCAGTTGTTTTGAGGGTGCCATGCACCACACCCAGAGAAGACAGCAAGCTTAATCCATAAATGTTGTATGTGTTCTGACTGCTCCAGCAACTGGCTGTTCCCCTGTCCCTCTTCCTCACCTCAGGCCTCCTTATTCTCTGAGACAGCACAATATTAAAATTAGGTCAATTAATAATACTACAGTGGCTTCTAAGTGTTCAAGTGAAAGCAAGAGTCATGTGTTATTCACTTTAAATCAAGAGATAGGAATGATTACACTTAGTGAGAAAGCCATTTTGAAAGCCAAGATAGGCCAAAAGCTAGGCTTCTTGTACCAGACAGTTAGCTAAATTGTGAATGCAAAGGAAAAGGTCTTGAGGAAAATTAAAAGTGCTACTCCAGTGAACACAAGAATGATAAGAGAAGCAGCCTTATTGCTGATATGGAGAAAGTTTGAAAAGTCTGGATAGAAGATCAGATCAACCACAATATTCCCTTAAGCTAAAGCCTAATCCAGAGCAAGGCCCTCACTCTCTTCAATTCTGTGAAGGCTGAGAGAGGTGAGGAAGCTACAGAATAAAAGTTTGAAGGTAATAGAGATTTGTTTATGACATTTAAGGAAGTAAGCCATCTCTATAACATAAAGTACAAGGTAAAGCAGCAAGTGCTGATATAGAAATTGCAACAAGTTATCCAGATCTAGCTAAGATCATTAATGAAGGTTTGCTGCACTAAACAACAGATTTTCAATGTAGATGAAACAGCCTTATACTGGAAGAAGATGCCATCGAGGACTTTCATAGCTAGCGGGGAGATATCTACATCTGTCTTAAAAGCTTCAAAGGACAGGCTGACTGATCTTATTAGGAGCTATATAGAAGGCGACTTTTCAGTTCAAGCTAATGCTCATTGACCATTCTGAAAATGCTAAGGCCCTTAAGAATTATGCTACAACCACTGTGCCCTGTGCCCTATATATGGAACCACAAAGACTGTGGATGACAGCACATCTATTTACAACATGGTTTACTGAACATTTTTCTTAAAAAATATTCCTTTCAAGATATTACTGCTCTTGACAATGTACCTGGTCACTCAAGAGCTCTGATGAAGATGTACAATGAGATTAATGTTGTTTTCATGCTTGCTACATCCATTCTGCAGCCCATGGATCAAGGAGTCATTTTGACTTTCAAGTCTTATTATTTAAGAAATACATTTTCTAAGGCTATAGCTGCTATAGATAGTAATTCCTCTGATCGATCTCAGCAAAGTAAATTGAAAACCTACTGAAGAGGATTTATCTTCCCGTATGCCATTAAAAACAGTTGTGATTCATAGGAAGAGGTCAAGATGTCAACATAAAGAAGAGTTGGGATGAAATTGATTCTAACTCTCCTGGATGAGTTTGAGGGATTCAAGACTTCAGTGGAGGAAGAAACTGAGGTGTGGTGGAGTAGCAAGAGAACTAGAATTAAAAGTGGAGCCTGCAGATGGGACTGAATGGCTGCAATCTCATGACAAAACCTTAATTGATAAGGATTTGCTTTTTATGGATGAGCAAAGAAAGTGGTTTTTTGAGATGAAATCTACTCCTGGTAAAGATCCTGTGAATTTGCTGAAATGACAATAAAGGGTTTAGGATATTACATAAACTTATATGAGAAAGCAATGGTGGGATTTGAGAGGATTGATTCCAACATTGAAAGAAGTTCTCCTATGAGTAAAATGCTATCTCACAGCGTTGCATGCTACAGAGAAATCATTAATGAAAGGAAGAGTCGATTGTTGTGGCAAACTTCATTATTGTCTTATTTTCAGTAATTTCCATGGCCACCACCCTGATTAGTCAGTAGCCATCAACATCAAGACATGATGCTCTACCAGCCAAGATTATGACTTGCTAAAAGCTCAGATTATGGTTAGCATTTTTATCAAATATTTTTAAAATAACGTTTTTATTTTTGTTAGATATAATGCTATTACACACTTAATAGACTCCATATAGTTTACATTATGCACTGGAAAACTAAAAAACTCATTGACTCTCTTTCTTGTGATATTTACTTTATTGTGGTGGTCTGGAACCACACCTGCAATATCTCTGAGGTATGCCTTGTATAAATAAGTATTACAGCCTACATAGGAAAATGTGCAAGTCATTGCTATGAAGAGATAAGAAAAAGAAGAAATTTTAAAAATAATGTATGTATTATTTACCAGGGTTGCTGAAACCAAGTACCACAAACTGGGTGGCATAAAACAATAGGAACTTATTTCATTATACTTCTGGAGGCTAGAAGTCTGAAATTAAGGTGTCAATGTACGACCATACTCTCTATGAAGACTCTAGGGGAAATTCTGATCCACGCCTCTCTCTAGGCTTTTGGTGTTGCCTGTAACCCTTGGCATTCTGTGGGTGGTGGACATATTCCAATCTCTGCCTCCATCATCCCATGGCACCCTCCCTGTGTATCTCTGTCTCTGTGTTCAACTTTCTGTCTTCATGTAGGGCTTTAGATTTATTGGATTACAGTTCTACCCTGCTTTAGTATGATTTCATCTTAATTTGATTACATATGCAAAGACTCTATTTCCAAACAAGGTCATATTCACAGGTTCTGGGTAGACATTAATTTGTGTGTGTGTGTGTGTGTGTGTGTGTGTGTGTGTGTGTGTAACCAGTATAATGTGAAATCCAAAAAATTACTAATAATAGAAGGTTCATGTCAAATTTTTCGTGTGAGTGTCATTGTAACTGGAAATAATATTTGGTTGGGTGTTTGTGAATATTTGATTCTAACCACGTATAGTAAGTAGTCCTTGCTTATCCATGGGGGATATGTTCCAAGACCCCTAGTGGATGCCTGAATTTGCGGATAGGACCAAACCCTATATATACAGTATTTTTTCCTATACATACATACCTGTGATAAAGCTTAATTTATAAATTAGGCACCACAAGAGATTAACAACAGTAACTAATAAAATAGAACAATTATAACAATATACTGTAGGGGCGTCTGGGTGGCTCAGTACGTTAAACATCCAACTTCAGCTTAGGTCATGGTCTCAATGGTTCATGAGTTTGAGCCCCATGTTGGGCTCTGTGCTAACAGTTGGGAGCCTGGAGCCTGCTTCAGATTCTGTGTCTCCCTCTGTGCCCCTCCCCTGCTCACTCTCTGTTTCTCTCTCAAAAATAAATAAAAATTAATAAAAACAAGTAAAAAATATATACTGTAATAAAATTTATATGGGTGTGGTCTGTCTCAAAATATCATACTGTGCTACACTCATCTTTCTTCCTGTGATGATGTAAGATGATTAAATGTCTAGGTGATGAGATGGAAGACACACACATTGTGACATAGTGTTAGACTACTGTTGACTTGATAATACATCAGAAGGAGGATTGTCTACCTTGGTGTTGCAGTTGACCAAGCATAGGTACCTGAAACTATAGAAAGTGAAACTGTAGCAAAGGTGGGATTACTGTATATATTAATGGATGACAGGGTGATGTGAATATCCTCAGAGGAGGGGAAGAATGTCCTGTGTATAAAATCAGAAGCAACAATTAGTATTCATCTCTCCATGGCATTCCATGTCTTTAAACATTTTTTTCTTTCTTTTAAAAAAAATGTTTATTTATTTTGAGAGAGAGACAGAGAGAGCAGGGGAGTGGGGGGAGAGGGAGAATCCCAAGCAGGCTCTGTGCTGTCAGCGTAGAGCCCAATGTGGGGCTCAATCCCATGAACCATGAGATCACGACCTGAGTTGAGATCACGAGTCAGACACTTAACTTACTGAGCCACCCAGGTGCCCCTATCTTTAAACATTCTTAATACTTTAAAATATAACAACTAAAAATCCAATAAACTATTTTTAGTAGGTAGTAGTGCTATTTTTAGAACAATTATGTTGTACACATGTATACCTATATTACATTTTGCTTAACACTTCAATTTCTGAATTTTATTAACATTGTATGTTTTACTTCTACAAATTAAACTTTTTTTAGGGATCACCAAAACAATATAATAAAATGCAAATGACCCAGATCAATATGTAAGAGTATAACAAAAAAATGAACAGTAATAGAGCTTAGTTAACTGGAATTTCTTCCTTGAAGAGGTGGGAAAATACATAAGATGTGGATCTGCTGATGTAAAATTATAGGATCTTATTTGCAAAGAGATTATCCAGCTGTTTGATGGTTAATACAAATGAATGCATGTCCTTACTATGAATGTCCTTACCAGAGTCAACCTGATTTCATTAACCTGAGTCAATTTCAGTTTGGAAAATGTCAAAATTTTAATTTTATTTTAAAGAGACCTTATTTTTAGTATACCTCATCTTTCTAAGGGTATATTCATGATTTATATTACTTATAACATGTTTGCTTTATTATTTGCTTAAGGTGCTCTGCTACTCTTTTCATAGTTTCTTATTAACCTCCATCACTTGTCAATAGTAAACACTGTTTAAAAGTTGCTTCTTTTACTAACCCCATCACAAGCAGAAAGACCAGACTGAATGGTGATTCTTTGCCTGTTTATACTTCAGGGTTTAAAAGGCCATGTTTATACTATCTTATAACATTTACTGATTCTGGCAGTTTAGGGACAAAGTGAAAAGGCAGAGAGAAAAAAAAAGTAGAAAAGGAAGTGCACAACATATGGTGAGAAAACATGATACCTGACACTACATAATTTCCTTTAGTGAATATTTCCCAGATAAGTAATTTTAGATGAATTTATACAGCTAATCCAATCGATTAAAAGGTAAAATATCAGTCAGATTATTATTTCTCTAATTCAGTAATGGAGTAATCTCCTTGATTCCATAAACACATTTCATCATTTTATTAGTTTAGGAAATTAAAAACTTATGGTGTGAAAATCAAGCTTATAACTGTAATGAACTTAGATTTTTTCTCTCAAAGTGGGAGAAGTTTTGCTAACCTTTTTTTCTTAATAAACAAGCACATCACTCTCTTAGGCAAAGTTGTTTGTGTTGGCTTCTGTGTCCTTTGGTTTTGATGAATTGCAGGTTTTTCAGACCCCATACTCCTCACATAATTTTCAGTTGTACTCAGTTGTACTTCTCAGAAAAGAAGAGGTAACAAGTAATAGAATTGTTCATAGGGCTTTTAAAAGTTTCACTTAAAAGATAAGAACATGTTATAAAATATTCTACTAGGACATCTTCTGTTCAGAAATTTTGCAAATCAGTTGGAATTTTTTAAATCCATGCTTTAAGGCATAACCTTTAAGTTACTTATACACTATGACTTAAGAAAAGTAGTGAAAGAGTAGAGATGCAGTGATTTATTTTGAAATCTGATAATAAACCTGTCTGGATTGGGTGGGTAGTCCAGACAAGAGGCAGTACTATATGATTATTAGTAACATGCAAGAAAATATTCAACTGGAGACATTTTTAGCTCACTGTGTGTCCTGGGGCAGGGGGAGTCAAGAGAATTAGGAAGGAAGAGAGGGCACAGAAGATACAGTTGTCCATTGCATTAAGGCACGTAGCAAATTATTTTCTTTGTATTAAGGCCTACTGAATTAAAAAAAAAAAAACCTGATGGATATTATAGTCTATATCATAGTTTTTACACAGCATGACTTTTGTTGATTAACTCTTCTTTCATCGAATAGTTTGATTTACGTATACTCCCAATCTTTTTTTTTTTTTTGTTTATTTATTTTGAGAGCGAGAAAGAGAGAGAGCACATGTGCATGCATGTGCCGGCAGGGAGAGAGGGAGAAAGAATCTCAGGCAGGCTCCACACCACCAGCGCAGAGCCAAGGCGGGGCTTGAACACAGAAACTGTAAGATCATGATCTGAACTGAAATGAAGAGTCAGATGCTCAACTGACTGAGCCATCCAAGAGCCCCTCCCAGTTTTCTTTTTTAAACATCCTGAAGTAAGAATGGGGTACATCGAATGCTTTCAGAGTTGCCTGCTTGGGCACTGCTGCTGCCTCCTCTTGAGTTGTATGCCTACCAATTACCCACGTTGTTGAAAACCAGCAGAGCCTGGATAATTAAGAGAACTTATTCCAAAGCCTCTTTTATTCCTTGGTTTTGATTTGTGCCTTCAAGCAATTATCTGAAATAATGGCAGACAGGTAAAAACTTCTAATCCTTAAAGAAGAGAGCAAATGGTTACAAAAATAGCAATAAGAGAAAATGTTAAATTCAGAGGATGGTAAAAGACAAAAGAGAGAAGGGTATAAATAAACATTAAAGAAGAAATAAAGGAGTCACAGAAAGAAAGATGATGAAGCTTGGTGAAATGACAGAGCCAGTGTGTTTAATCATGTTTTCTTGGATAAAGATTACTGCGATGCTTTTTACTTTAGCATCATTTAAGTTCTAGTCGGTCTGAGTGACATCTGAAAAGTTCCTTTATTTTTATTTCTGATCCTCTCCAACAGTAAATAGGCATCTGGGCATTTGAAATTACTTGATTTGTTTTCTATAATAATAATAGCTAACATTTGTGTAGCACCAGCTATATGCCAGCCATTACGTTTTGTGCATGATGCATACATTCATTTGAGCCTCGTAACAACCTACAAGTATGCTCTATTATTATCCCATTTTAGAGTTGAGGGAACAAAGACCGCCAAACAGTGGGGCATGTTCATTGGTAACCCACGTCCACATCCCACCAAACACAGAAATGTCAGGTTGTTTTGCAGGATTCAAATTGCAGACATGCTATTTTAGATTTCATTTGTCTTCTGAGCCAGTCCCCTCATGTTACACCTCAGAAAACTCAGTTTCAAAGAATGAAAGGGACTTCTCAAGGGAGTGCAAAAGATAGACTTGCAGAAAGTGAATCCTGGGAATGGACTTAAATTTCTTGATTTGTAGTTCAGTTGCCCATCACTGGATTTTGGTGCAAATCAACTGAATCTTAAAATGTTGATACATTTTAACTTCACATTCATATCAACATAATCATTGCACATTTTCAGCTTACACATTTTATATGAATCGGAGAAATAATCTACATGTCGGACCAGAATCTGCCAAAATACCTAGAGGTAAACCAACATTTCAACAGATGACAGACTCACTCATCTTTGGTCAGAATTGTTTCTATGTCTAAGAAAGCACAAATATTTTTTATTGATAATCACCTCCCCATTCCAGGCAAAACCTGTATTTTAATCTATTTGTATATGTAGGTCATAGTTAATCTATAATACTACCATCAAATTGTATTTGGTTCTATAGCAGCAATGAATATTCATCTATTAGAAGGAGTAAAACCATTCATCAACCTGTAGAAATATTGAACATATATAAGAGTATCTAATATCTTTAGAGTTCATCCTTCCTGAGAAATATCATTTACATTTTTACATTTTTACATTTACATTTACATTTTACAAAACATTTACATTTTTCATGTTTATTTATTTTTATTTTATTCATTTTATTCATTTTCTTGTTTATTTGTTTTTGCGAGAGAGAGAGAGAGAGAGAGAGAGAGAGAGAGAGAGAGAGAAAACGAGTGGGGGAGGGTTAGAGAGAGTGGAGGACACAAAATTGAAGCAGGCTCCAGGCTCTGAGCTGTCAGTACAGAGCCTGACACGGGGCTCAAACTGGTGAGCTGTGAGGTCATGACTTACCTAAGCTGAAGCCAGTCGCTTAACTGACTGAGCCACCCGGGTGACTCATAATGTTTATTTATTTTTGAAAGAGACACAGAATGTGAGTGGGGGAGGGGCAGAGAGAGAGGGAGAGACAGAATCCAAAGCAGGCTTCAGGCTCTGAGCTGTCAGCACAGAGCCTGATGTGGGGCTCGAACTCAAGAGCCTTGAGATCATGACCTGAGATGAATTCGGTCACTTGACTGAGCCACCCAGGCACCCCCTGAGAAATATCAATTTAAAGCCAACAACTTAATGATGACTAAAAGGCCCAAACATTCCATTAACTTTAAAAAATGAAAGTGTAAACATAATTGTTTATAAATTCACTACTAGGTTTCTAGCATTGAGGGACCACAAACCATATTTCCTTTACTTTTGAATTGGATCAAAATAATATAGCTGATAAGGCATCTACACTATTTTGTATATAGGAATTTAACATAAATGAAAAATATTTTTCTCCTATCCTATGGTCTGGTATTATAGCAGTTTTCCCACATTAAGTTTACTTTATTAATATTAAATAGGGGCATCTGGGTGGCTCAGTTGGTTAGCGTCCGACTTCAAACTCAGGTCATGATATCCCATTTTACGAGTTTGAGCCCCGCATTGGGCTCCGTGCTGACAGCTCAGAGTCTGGAGCCTGCTTTGGATTCTGTTACCTCCCTCACTCTCTGCCCCTCCCCTGCTCGTTCTCTCTCTCTCTCTCTCTCTCTCTCTCTCTGTCTCTCTCAAAAATAAGTAAGACATTAAAAAATATTGTATAGCAGAGTAGTGACAATAGTTAATAGGGAGGGAATAAATATTATGCTTAAAAGGTTAATATTTTCAATTTACAGAGATTTATTTGTAGATTTGTTTTTTTATACTGTACATGCTTTTCTTAAGGTTCTAGGCCTTGGCAGTCATTAGATTTATTTGAAATGTAGTAGGTTTCATCTATTCCAATTTACTTAAGAAACTATCTCTTGCATTGGTTACTTGTAAATGCATCAGTTATTTGTAGGATAACCGCTTAATTAGTGCCACTGGCCATATTATTTCCTGATATGGGAAAAGTATGATATTTATCAAAATATTTATCAAAATAACAAGGAATTTAATTGTAGTTAAGACTTATTTGTGGAATAATAAACACATTCAGAAGTCAGCCTTGTGCATTGTATCTGATAAGTACCTAGAGTACCATTGGCTAATTAGCTCCTGAAAGTGCATGTGTGTTGTTAACTAAGGCAGTTCAATGTGTCTTTGGACACAGACATTTTTCAATATTGAAGTTATTATCACTGTTATTCTTTTATAACTTATCGTTTCTTAGGGTTTAGTAGATTTTACAGGGGAATGCAAGAATCCCTTCTCACTCTAAATGGAGAACTTCTTGTTTTAGACTTACTTCCTTTCAGTTGTGTGCCAGATATATATGTTTTTGAAAAACATAAAAATAACGAATTAGCTGTTAACTCAGAGGAGTCATATTTCACCAGAGGATCTAGTACCTATTGAAAGAAATATAAATTACTCTTTAAGTTCACTGACCTGCCCAACATATAAAATATACAATGTACTTAAACTTTTCAGCCTGAGGTCAGTTCACTTACATGTGCATTTACTGATCACCTTTCATGAACCAGGTTCTTTGTTAGGGTCTTCAGTAAGAAAAATAAAGAAGACACGATTCCTGCCCTTGAGAAGCATTCAGTTCATCGGGGGAAGACAGATCAATACCACATAATGTCAGTACAGTGTGGTACTGTAGAAATATATGCAAGCCTATGCTCAGCCTAAATATGCCACGTGATCTTTTTTGGAGGTCTTGCTACAGTTCTATAGATCAGGACTTAGCAAACTTTTTCTGTGGAGAGCCAGAGAAATATTTACAACTTTACTGGATCTCTGTCACAGCTACTCAACTCTCCCATTGCAGCTCGAGTATGGACATATACACTAGAGAAACGCATTAGCTACCTCTAGGCTTCTAGTGCAAGTTATAATGCCAGAGTAATACCTGCTGCTAGCATAGTATCTTTAACCTATTTACCCTTCCTATCACACACACCTTATTCTTTCTCCTCTACTTCATTCCTTTTTCCTTTCTTATGCTTAGTTACAGTCAGAATCTGTTATTATAATTAGCCATGCTCATAGCACTGAAAACAAGTTTCAGTAGCTTATTTTATAAGACCTATTGATAATAATAACTAACATTTAAAGCGTTTTTGAATGCAAAGTATGTTCAATTACATTATAACTCATTTAATCCTTAAAACTACCCTGTGAGATAGATATCATTTTCATTTTACATGAAAGTAGGCCTTAGAGAAAAGTGATTCGCTCACGATTATGCTGCTGACAGAAGACCGAAAACAATATGCTAAGGTACTGTACCATCCATGACCTTTAAAATATGGCAGCATGCATAGAAAACTCCAGTCCCATCTATGGGATCAATAGCTAGGGTGGCCATTTAACTTGTCCTGTTTTTTCTGGGACTGAGACATTTGTCCAGACAGGAGACATTCAGTGCTAAAACCAGGAAAGTTCTGGGCCAATTAGGACAATTTGGTCATTATCAATAGCCCTGGCATCTTCATTCCATTACTTCTTAGACTTGAATGTGCATAGGAATCAGATTCTGATTAGAGCTTATTACCTGGATTCTCATTAGATTCTGTTGAGTAGATCTGGACATGACCCGAGGATCTGTATTTCCAGCAAGCTCTCAGATGATGCCGATGCTTCTCACCTGTTTCTGCTCTGAATAAGAAAGCATCCTTGCACATTCTCAGACTCATCAGTCAGAATCTCATCAGTCAGACTCATCACCCAGACTCATCAGTCAGAATCTGCATTTCCCCAGTTGGTTCACATATACAAGTTTAAAGGGCTCTGTTCTAGTCCACATCTGATCAGTGTGAGGTATCTTTATCTCTGCCTATTTTTCCTGGTTTCAGGGAGACTTTCTGAATACAGGCAAAGCCCTACAACAGCTTTCACTAGTCTGCCTGTGTCACCTTTCTGGGTCCAGAGATCTCTTTCTTGGACATTTATCCATTGGCTCATTCTTTATTTTTCCTAATATTCTGTAAGTTTCTTGAACCCAGTTATTTAAGCACAGTGTTGGATGTTTGTTTCTGTGGCTATTATTCTACAAAAGAAAGTTATTCCACTTGAAATCAGATGCTCAGCATTAAAGGAAGTCTTAAACTCATTTACTTTCAACTGTATAACTGTCCATCAGAATAGAGTATATAACATCATGACAACAGTAAATTACTGTCTCAAAATTGCTCCCTTGTGACACCAGAAAAAAAAAATAGAATGAAATTTATTTGCACTCGGTGCTCCCTCTTGCCAAGACGTTGAGTGTAATGAAGAGGTTGTAGAAATTATACTTTCAGTTATTGTCTCTGTTTTTACATGCTAGGCATTGTTCTGAGTAATTTACCTTTTATCATTTAATATTCATAATGACTCTGTGAGGTAGATACTATTATTATCCCCAATTATCAGGTGGAGCGACTGAGCAGAAAAGCACTAATAATTGTCCAAGATCAAAGAGCTAGCAAGTGGTCAAGTCAGGATGACAGATCAGGCAGTTCAGGTGGAGAGAAAATGTTCTTAACCATTGTAATACATGGTGACTGTATTTTAGCCCAATTTTTGTTTCCTTGATAGCATTGACCATGATTTATAATTATCTATTTTTATTTGACTTTCAATCTGCTTTCTCAAGAATTTAACTTCCTTGTGAAAAGGGATTATGTTTTTCAGGTTCCCTATTATACTTCCGGTGCCTGGCACATACTAGGTACTCCATAATAATAAATGAATGAATAAACAAAATATTGTAAGTTATGTGGTCTGCATGCATTCAAAGTATAAGGGACCGTAGAAGAGAGGAAGAATAAGTCAACTTGGGAATTAGGGTATCCTAAAACACTCTTACCTAATAAATGTTGGGACTTTGGGGTGATACTTTCACAGCATCTATTAGTCAAACTTTTATCTAAGACTATTGCAGTCTCCATTTTAATTGTTGGAAAGAGCTTTTCAAGAAGCCATATATATATTTTAATTTGTATTTATATTGGTATATATGTGTATACACACACATATATAAGCTTAGTTTTAAGAATTAAAACTAATTATTTGCTTTGGTTTTAAAGAAGTCTTTGAACTTATTTGGAAATAATATTTTTGCTATAAGGTATCCTCATAACATTTAAAAATCATGCTTCCTTAGTTCATTTGTAAGGTGTTGCAACAGCATTTGGTTCCAAGCAGTCAACTGAGTTTGTGAGACAGCTTGAAATATCTACTGTGGTTAAGATGTGCAGGATAATAGCCTTAAAAACTTCCATTGCTCTGAAAGTAAATCCTGTGCTTTTAGCATAGTGGGCTCCCTGCTCATTATCACCTCTTTTTTTTGTTCATTATTGTTCCCACCTGGAATACCTTTCCCTTTGATTAGGTTTAGTTGAGACCTTGAAGCTTTTTAAGGCCTACCCAGAATCCCTCAGTGCTATGGAGCTTTTTAAGAGGATGACAGTAATATTGGTGGTTGCTTTCTCTGCACTCTGGAAGTTTTACTTTTGCCGCAACGCCTGATAGCTCATTTTGGAGAGTGAGTGGTGTTTCCCTATTCCATTTTATTTTATTTTATTTTATTTTATTTTATTTTATTATTTTATTTTATGTTTTTATTTTTTAAAATTATTACTTTTTTAATATAATTTATTGTCAAGTTAGTTAACATACAGTGTAAACAGTGTGCTCTTGGTTTCAGGAGCAAATTCCCATAATTTCATCGCTTACATACAACACCCAGTGCTCATCCCAACAAGTGCCCTCCTCAATACCCATCACCCATTTTCGCCTCTACCCCACTTCCACCCATATCAACCCTCAGTTTGTTTTCTTATTGTTTGCCTCCCTCTCTGAAACTCTGTTTTCCTTCCCTTCCCCTGTGGTCTTCTGTTAATTTTCTCCAATTCCATATATGAGTGAAAACATATGATCTCTGTCTTTCTCTGACTTATTTCACTTAGCATTTCCATCCACATTGCTGCAAATGGCAAGATTTAATTCTTTCTCATTGCCAAGTAGTATTCCATTGTATATATAAACCACGTCTTTATCCATTCATCAGTTGATGGACATTTGGTCTCTTTTGTAATGTGGCTATTGTTGAAAGTGCTGCTATAAACATTGGGGGTACATGTGCCACTATTAATTAGCACTCCTGTATCTTTTGGATAAATTCCTAGTAGTGCTATTGCTGGATTGTTGGGTAATTCTATTTTTAATTTTTTGAGCAACCTCCACACTGTTTTCCAGAGCGGCTCCACCAGTTTGCATTTCCCCCAACAGTGCAAGAGGGTTCTGTTTCTCCACATTCTTGCCAACATCTGTTGTTTCCTGAGCTGTTAATTTTAGCCACTCTTGACTGATGTAAGGTGGCATCTCAGTGTGGTTTTGATTTGTAGTTCCCTGATGATGAGCAATGTTGAGCATCTTTTCATGTGTCTTTTGGCCATCTGGATGTCTTCTTTGGAAAAGGGTATATTTATGGCTTCTGCCCATTTCTTCACTGGGTTATTTGTTTTTTGGGTGTTGAGTTTGGTAAGTTCTTTATAGATTTTGGATACTAACCCTTTATCCAATATATCATTTGCAAATATCTTCTCCTATTCCCTCGGCTGCCTTTTAGTTTTGTTGACTGTTTTCTTCTCTGTGCAGAAGTTTTTTATCTTAATGAGGTCCCAATAGTTCGTTTTACTTTTATTTTCCTAGCCTTCAGGGATGTGTTGAGTGAGAAGTTGCTGCAGCTGAGATCAAAGAAGATGTTGCCTGTTTTCTTCTCTAGGGTTTTGATGGTTTCCTGCCTCACATTTAGGTCTTTCATCCATTTTGAGTTTACTTTTGTGTATTGTGTAAGGCAGTGGTCCAGTTTCATTCTTCTGCACATTGCTGTCCAGTTCTCCCAGCAGCACTTGATAAAGAGACTGTCTTTTTTCCATTGGGTACTCTTTCCTGCTTTGTCAAAGATTAGTTGGCCATACATATGTGGGCCCAATTTTGGGTTCTCTATTCCATTCCATAGGTCTATGTGTCTGTTTTTGTGCCAATAGCATTCTGTCTTAATGATAACAGCTTTGTAGTAGAGGCTAAAGTCTGGGATTATGATGCCTCCTGCTTTGGTTTTCTTCTTCAATATTACTTTGTCTATTTGGGATCTTTTGTGGTTCCATACAAATTTTAGGATTGCTTGTTCTAGCTTTGAGAAGAATGCTGGTGCAATTTTGATTGGCATTGCATTGAATGTGTAGATTGCTTTGGGTAGTACTGACATTTTAACATATTTATTCTTCCAATCCATGAGCACGGAATGTTTTTCCATTTCTTTGTATCTTCTTCAATTTCCTTCATAAGCTGAATTCATGTATCAGTTCTAGGAGTCTTTTGGTGGAGTCTTTTGGGTTTTCCATGTAGAGTATCATGTCGTCTGCAAAAAGTGAAAGTTTGACTTCTTTGCCAATTTGGATACCTTTTTCTTTGTGTTGTCTGACTGCTGAGACTAGGACTTTCAACACTATGTTAAACAAGAGTGGTGAGAGTGGACGTCTCTGTCATGTTCCTGATCTCGGGGAAAGCTCTCAGTTTTTCCCCATTGAGGATGATATTAGCTGTGGGCTGTTCCTACATGGCATTTATGATATTAAAATATGTTCCTTCTACCCTGACTTTCTTTAGGATTTTTATTAAGAAAGGATGCTGTATTTTGTCAAGTGCTTTTTCTGCATCTATTGACAGGATCATATGGTTCTTATCCTTTCTTCTATTTAAAAATATTTTTTAACATTTATTTTCAAGAGACAGAGAGACAGAGTGCCAGTAGGGGAGGGGTAGAGAGAGGGAGGGAGACACAGAATCCGAAGCAGGCTCCAGGCTTCGAGCTGTCAGCACAGAGCCTGATGCAGGGCTCCAGCTCACTAACCGTGAGATCATGACCTGAGCTGAGGTCAGGTGCTTAACTGACTTGAGCCACCCAGGCACCCCTCCTTTTTTCTATTTATGTGATATATCACATTGATTGATTTGCGAATACTGAACCAGCCCTGCAGCCCAGGAATGAATCTCACTTTATCATGGTGAATAATTCTTTTAATATACTGTCGAATTTGATTTGCTAGTATCTTATTGAGAATTTTTTTATTCATGTTCATCAGGGATTTTGTCCTGTAATTCTCCTTTTTAGTGGGGTGTGTGTCTGGTTTGGGCACCAAAGTAATGCTGGCTTCATAGAACGTGTCTGGAAGCTTTCCTTCCATTTCTATTTTTTGGAACAGGTTGAGAAGGATGGGTATTAATTCTGCTTTAAATCTGGTAGAATTCCCCTGGGAAGCCATCTGGCCCAGGACTCTTATTTGTTGGAAGATTTTTGATAAATGATTCAATTTCTTTGCTGGTTTTGTGTTTGTTCAAATTTTCTATTTCTTCCCATTTGAGTTTCAGTAGTATGTGGGTGTCTAGGAATTTGTCCATTTCTTCTAGGTTGTCCAGTTTGTTGGCATATAATTTTTCATAATATTCTCTAATAATTGTTTATATTTCTGTGGTGTTGGTTGTGATCTCTCCTCTTTTATTCATGTTTTATCTATTTAGGTTCTCTCCCTTTTCTTTTTGAGAAGTCTGGCTAGGGGTTTATCTGTTTTCTTTATTCTTTCAAAAAACTAGCTCTTAGATTCATTGATCTGTTCTACTGTTTTATTTTTGTTTTTTTGGGGGGGGCATCCTATATTGTTTATTTCTGCTCTAATCTTTATTATTTCTCTTCTGCTGCTGGCTTTGAAGTGTTTTGCTTTTCAGCTTCTAGTTCCTTTAGGTGTGCAGTTTGGTTTTATTTTGGGATTTTTCTTGTTTCTTGAGATAGGCCTGGATTGCAATGTATTTTCCTCTTAGGGCTGCCTTTGATGCATCCCAAAGGGTTTGGGTTGCTGTGTTTTCATTTTCATTTGCTTCCATGTATTTTTTTATTCATTCTTTAATTGCCTGGTTGACCCTTTTCATTCTTTACTAGGATGTTCTTTAACCTCTGTGCATTTGGAGGATTTCCATATTTTTTCTTGTGGCTGGTTTCAAGTTTCATAGCATTGTGATCTGAAAATAGCATGATGGTGTGATCTCAATTATTTTATATTTATTGAGGGCTGTTTTGTGACTCACTATGTGATCTATCTTGGAGAATGTTCCATGTGCACTTGAGAAAAATGTGTATTCTGCTGCTTTTGGATGAAAATTTCTGAATATATCTTTAAAGTCCATATTGTCAAGTGTATATTCAAGGCCATTGTTTCTTTATTGATTTTCTGCCTAGATGATCTATTCACTGTTGTAAGTAGAGTATTAATGTCCCCTGCAATTACTGTATTCTTATCAACAAGATTGCTTATGTTTGTGATTAATTATTTACATATTTGGGTGTTTCAAGTTGGGGGCATAAACATTTACAATTGTTATCTCTTCTTGATGGATATACCCCATAATTATGAAATAATGCCCTTCTTCATCTCTTGTTACTGCCTTTGGTTTGAAATCTACTTTGGCTGATAAAAGTATTGCTACTCCAGCTTTCTTTTGACTTCCAGTAGCATGATAGATGGTTCTTCATCCCCTCACTCTCAATCTGAAGGTGTCCTCAGGTCTAAAATGAGTCTCTTGTAGACAGCATATAGATGGATCTTTTTTTTTTTATCCATTCTGATACCCAGTGTGTTTTGAGTGGGGCATTTAGCCCATTTACATTCAGAGTTATTATGGAAAGATACGGATTTAGTGTCATTTTGTTATCTGTAGGTTTCATGCTTGTGATGGTGTCTCTGGTCCTTTGTAGTTTTCAGCATTCCACTCACAGAGTTCCCCTTAGGATCTCTGGCAGGGCAGGTTTAGTGATCATGAACTCTTTCAGTTTTTGTCTGGGAAAGCCTTTATCTCTCCTTCTGTTCTGAATGACAGCCTTGTTGGATAAAGTGTTCTTGGCTGCATATTCTTCCTGTTCATCACATTGAATATTTCCTGCCACTCCCTTCTGGCCTGCTAAGTTTCAGTGGATAGGTCTGCTACTACCCTTATAGTCTACTCTTACAGGTCAAGGCTTGTTTGTCCCTAGCTGTTTTCAGAATTCTCTTTATCTTTGTATTTTGCCAGTTTCACTATGATAAGCCGTGGTGAAGACCTTTTCCTGTTGAATCTCAAGAGAGTTCTCTGTGCCTCCTGGATTTGGATGTCTGCTTCCTTCCCCAGATTAGGGAAGTTCTCAGCTATAATTTGCTCAAGTAAACCTTCTGCCCCTTTCTCTCTCTCTCTTCTTCTTCTGGAATTCCTATGATATGGATATTATTATGCTTCATTTAATCACTTAGTTCTCTAATTCTTCTCTTGCAGTCTGGTATTATCTCCCTTTTTCTTGACTTCATCATTTTCCATAATTTTATCTTATATTTTACTTATTCTCCCCTCTACTTCTTCCATCCTTGCTGTCACTGCATCTAGTTTATGTTGCACCTCATTTACAACATTTCTTAATTCATCATGACTTCTTAATTCTTTGATCTCTGTAGCTATAGACTCTATGCTGCCTTCTATATTTTTCTCAAGCTCTGCTATTAATCTTATGATTATTATTCTAAACTATTGATTATATATATTGTTTATATCTGTTTTGAGCAATTCTCTAGCTGTCATTTCTTCCTGGAATTTCTTTTGAGGAGAATTCTTCCGTTTTATCATTTTGGCTAGTTTTCTGCCCTTTATGTGTTTTAATAGCTTGCGAGCACTACTATATTAAAATGGGGTCATATGCTCTTCAGGGCCTAGCCCTTCAAGAGGTGTTTTGGGAGTGTGTTGCTTGCTTTCTGTTGTTGTGACTCTGGTTGCTTTATCTCCCTATTCGTAGTGTTGGTTTGGACCTTCTACCAGGTGTGCTTTGATTTGTTCATTGAAGTAATCCCAGAAAAAATTTTAAAAGGGGTGGTTATGGAAGATGCCTTATCCCTCACAAAGAGAGAAATGACAGCAGTGGGGAAAAAGAAAAGAAAAAAAAAATGACCAGGGATAGAATCAGAGAAATTATACAGCTTAATCCAGAAAGAGAGATGAAAATAAAGAAGGAGATACAGAAGAAGTGTAAAATGAGTAGTTTGAAAATGTCTGCTTAAACAAACCAACAGCTAGAATAGAGAAGGGAAGTAAGAAGAAGAAAAGGAAGAAAAAAATACTATGTGTATATATACATATATGCATACATACCCACACACACCCACACACACCCCCATACACATATATACATATATGTATATGTATATATATATAAAATAAGAATTGACCAAGATTCAAATCAGAAAATTGCAAAACCGTTGGACCGATATCTGATGGCACCTTGGATCCGGTGGCTGTGCTCATCTGGAACGAGGGGCCCTCTCGTTCAGTCAGTGTCAGTCTTGCTTGGTAGATATGCAGTTTCCAGGTGTGGAGGGTTGTGGTTTGGTGTAGGCGGGTCCTGCCTCCACTGTGGGTCTGCTGTCCTGTTCCCTGAAGCCCCACCTTGTTGGTGACGGGGAGAAAGATGATGACATTCCAGTCTCTCCTCCCCTGACCATGTGTCCCAGAACATTCTGTTCCGGCCATCCTCACACTGCCACATGGGCATGAACAGGCTGATATGTCCTGCTCCACAGTCTCCCTCATCTTCCAGGCACTTGGCTGGCATTCAAACCCCAGTGTCTTAAAGGATCCCATGCCACGGGCCCTGGTTCCAAGGTGGTACCACTCTGCCCAGCCAACAAAGGGCCTCTGGCTGGCAGGCCCCTGCAGGATCTTTTGTTCTTGGAGCAGCTATATACCTTCTTCCCATAGCACTTAAAGGAGGGGATTGCTCTCTCTGATTATACCTCTGAGCTTCCTAACCAGCCTGGGGCTGGCTCCCCCTCCCCACCAGATGCACATACAGGGTGGCAAGCCCCAGTCTAGAGAAACATCCACAACCCTGGATCATGTTAGAAATTGGTTCTGTCTCCCTTTTTTCCAATCCCAGGTCCATGTTTTCTCTCTTGTCCAAATACAAGCCTATACTTCCACAACTTCGCTTTCTTTTTTTCTTTCTTTCTTTCTTTCTTTCTTTCTTTCTTTCTTTCTTTCTTATTCACTCACTTTAATTTATTTTATTTCTTTTGAGAGTGACAGAGACAATGTGAGTAGGGGAGGGGCAGAGAGAGAGAGAGAGAGAGAGAGAGAGAGAGAATCTCAAGCAGTCTTCACACTGTCAGTGCACAGCCTGATGTAGGGCTTGAACCCATGATACCTCAAGATCATGACCTGAGCTGAAACTGAGTCAGACACTTAACCAATTGGGCCACACAGGGACTCATCTATAGCCTCTCTTTCTCTTCTTTTTGCCTTTCCATAGAAAGAGATTCCCTTTCCTTTGTGCCTATGCCACCTGTTTTATCTCTCCCAATTTGCAATTATGTACCTATGGCATGCCAAGTTGTCCCCGTGGGCTCCTGGAGATGTTTCTGTTGTAGCCCAGATTCCTGGAATTCTATCATTTGGCCTCAATACTGCTATGTTTGAGGGATGAGGGAACTTCGGGTCCCCCTACTTCTCTGCCATGTTGACTCCTCCCTTACTTTATTTTTTTGAATACTTTTTGTCTCCATAACTAGATCGTACTTTGTTGAATGCAAGGACTGTGTCTTGTACATCTCTGAGTCTTACCAAAACCCAGAACTGGACACATGCCATCAAATGTGCATGAAGTAGTCACTGAATTTTTCATTTGATTTGAATGTTATCTGAAGTCATGTATATATCTTTTCTGTTGGCGTTATGTAGAATATTGGTTGTCTAAAGACTCATGCTTTCTAAATCTGTTTCTAAATGCAAGTATAGCTGGTGGAAGTTTATTTTTTAGTTTTTTCTTCAAAGAACATTGTTTTTTGTGATTGGGATTCTGAGGTAGAAGGAAAGCAGAGAGAAAAACCATTTCATCTTCCTGCTAAGTGTATAGGGCCCTTGGGGCTTTTAACAGCCACCTCTAAATCAATGGAATAGATATTTTACTAAAAGATGGTATGTAGTTTCTGAAATATTGAAAATTTCCTTTGTCAAATTATTACTGTTTGCATTTTACATTCAACAAAGCCAAAAAAAATATTTGGACATGTTTTTATTAAGTCTTTTCTTTTTGGATGCTGTGAGTACATGACTTATGTATTCTTATGTGTGAATAGCTTTATAAAGACAAGTATACCAGTTTATTGCAGGTATTTTTTTTTTTTTTGACTTTTGGTACAATTCCATCAGTGTAAAATTTCTATTTCAATTTAATCATAGTTATTGGAAAGATGATAAACTTTACATACAGTCCATTGTCTTAATAGAAAGTTATATTATAAAGGTAAATTATGAATGCAAATAAAGCATTCTGGGATGCCTCTTTATTTCCCCAAGTCTTACATGTGCCTAGTTAATTGCTTTAAAAAATTTTTTTTAACATTTATTTATTTTTGAGAAAGAGAGAGAGAAAGACAGAGAGAGACAGAGCATGAGTGATGGAGGGGCAGAGCAAGAGAGGGACACAGAATCTGAGGCAGGCTCCAGGCTCTGAGTGGCCAGCACAGAGCCTGATGTGGGTCTTGAACCCAAGAGTTGTGAGATCATGACTTGAGCCGAAGTCAGACGCTTAACCGACTGAGCCACCCAGGTGCCCATAGTTAATTTCTTTTACAGGGTGAGAAATGTAACTTTAGGGCAAAAAAATATATAGTGATATTTTGTGATATAGTGTGTGTAAAATGTATGCATTGCTAGTAAATCTTAGATCAGCTTACAAGTCAACAAGAGCCTGAGAGTCTAGGATTAAGTAGGCTGTTTTAGGTCAATATAACTGGGAGGAGTGAAGTCTTAAATAAATTACCTCCTGGGCTTGAAGAGAACATGTGAAATTAACCTGACTATAGAAAAATCTTGGGGAAGAACAACTACACAACCTGCTGTCAGACAGCTGAATAGAGTTAGGGAGATGGAGAAGGAGGTATCAGGTGAATACCCTGCTCAATTCTTTGATGGGGCCAAGAAATAGCATGTAGCTTATGATGGTCATGAAGACAGTTCCTGTAGAACAGATTTAGGAGGTCTGGGATGAGATTTGATAAATACTTCCCCAAGAGATTCAGATCATCAGGTAAACTTGAGAAGAACTGATTTTTCTCAGATTTTAGGAGGCTGGACTCCAGGCCAGTTTTGGAACCAGGAATTCAGGCGGAAGTTCCTTAAACTGACTAAAGAAAATTAGGTAAGCTACCAGTCTACCACTGGCCAGTCAAAACCAGACCTTTTTGGTGATGGTAACTGTGATCCATTTTGAGGAGGTTAGGGTTTATGGTATAGGGGAAAGAAAGACTCTAGCTAGTCTGGGGTGTTAAATCACCCAACCTACTAGGATTCCTTCTAGTTCCATACCTGGTCAAACCATCAATATTGCAGTCACTAGAAAATTTTACTTTCTTATTGAACAAACTGAGTCATTTCAGTTCAGTAAAAACTCACGTAAACAAAAGGGTTTTTTTAAAGCTAAATCCTGTATATACATTTTATCTTTAAATATATGTAAGTATTTTGTGAAAAAAAGTTAAGCCCAAATTTAACAACGAAATTCATGGTATCTCTGAGATATACCTGTAATAGGGTCAGATTTTTTCCCCTTAGTTTTGGGGTCTGGAAAATTTAGGATGCCATAATCTAAATGTAGCTCATTTCTGAGATCAGATTCCCCAAGTATTGGACCTGAGTTTGAGCAAACTAGTTTTTCCTGGGTGATTTTGTGTCCCTTTTATGGCTAGAAGTTTGAACAGGTGGATGTATTTTTCCTGCAAAGGTGCGTAAGCATCTACATCAACTTTTAGAATTTCACAGAAATAGGAAGGACTTTTTTTCCTTCCCAAATAAAGCAAAGAGACATTGGCTAGCTTTACCGACAGGGATGTTAAAGAAGGTGCTACATAAATTAATTTAGTGCAAAATTGTCAGTGGGATTAGTGCAGGGTGTAATGAGGCCCTGAACTTGAAATCTTGTTATGGGCTTGATGCCTTACTGCTGATCCAGGAGGGACAAATGGTTCATTTCTAGTATTGTCAGATGGAGCAAGTAAAAGATATAGAAGGGTCATTTGATTCACCTGGGTGGTTATTTGGGGGGGAAAAAAAAATTGGCATGGTATTTCTTTAAGAAATATCCACCCAATAAGCAAGTTGGGGTGGAGGAACTAAGGAGACCATAAAAATACCCTGAGACGGGGCTGTTTATAACAGTTGGATTGAGCACCGGGAATGTATCTCATGTGTCAGTAAATTCCTAATCAGAAGAATTGTTTCTCCAAGCCAGTGAAGAGTAAAGACTGGGGGAAAAGCCCCTGTAGTTCGAGTCCTATAATTGGGAGTGAGTAGGGCATTGGAAAGGCTGGTGAGAGGGCTGAAGGCACCTGAGCATTTAAGTTTGTAATACTTTCTTCCAATGTTGTGGCTTTTTGCAGTAATGACACAGAACAGTGGGGCTTCTGTTTAGGGTCCTCCCTTTGTGGAGTTGAAATTAAGAAATTTAGTGGTCTTTCGGTTAAATCTTCTAGGGCAAGGGCAAATGGATTTGCTAAACTAAAGCTGAAGTAAACCTGGTTTCCCATTCCAGTTTTGAACGCAGGAACCATGAGATCACAACCTGAGTGGAAGTCAGATGCTTAACTGACTGAGCCACCCAGGCATCCCTCACCTTTGATTTTAAACAAAAGTAGCTAGGGTTCTAGAAGTGAACCTGCCTGAGTGAATTTAACAGTTTGAGATCCCAGTGTGTGAGAACTCCCGCATTTAGGGCTTTCTGACTGTATTTTAATGAGGTTTCCTTCTTTTTCACATGACTAAATTGTTTCTTTCCTGGGCTAGTTTTGTTGGATATATCCATAAGTAAAATGCTCTTGCTGCCCAAACATCTTAAAGGTACTGTTTATTCTCAGAAAAGAAGGATCTCTTTCTGATACACCGCAAATCCATTTTATACAAATAAAGCATTTTATGACTTAAAATATAATATTTATTCAAGTTTTATAATTGTAGGGGTTTCCATTTGATATAAATTTGAAATTAATATACAGCTGAGCTGTGTAATGATTAGGCATGCCAGTTGTAGTTAGCTATTAATAACTAGTTGCAATTATATGAATGTTTTGTGAAGTTCTTATTTGCTCTTTTCTATACAAACCAGACAAATTTCTATAACTTGTTCTAAATGAGGATGTAGGGAAGATAGATCTTAATGAAAATGAAGGACTTTAGATTACATCTAAAGGTCAAAAAGGAGAAGGAGGAAAGTTGTAGAATCAGAACAGTTAGTTTATAAGAAACAAGTCATACTTGGTTAAATTTAAGTAAAGCCTTATGTTTGGATTCTTCAATATCCTCTGTATTGAAGTGGAAGCAAACAGTTTTAAGTGCATAATCCTTTTGAGTATGCAGTTTACTCTTCTGCATTGCAAATACATCAGTATTTTCCATTCAATTCAACTTAACAGTTACTAAGTACTTGTAGAAAGACAACCTTATGTGTTCAGAGTGATAAAAAGTTAAGTCTAAATAGCTATTTATTCAAGCCCCATAGGTTCATAAGCTGTATCTTGATGAAAATACCACCCTTATAGTTGGCCCATAGTCCTGTTAGTGCCCTAATGTATGTATTCCGATTCATGTCAATCACATGGCTTTTTTTTTTTTTACAAGTATATGAAACAAATGAATTCATTTATTGTATTATATGGGCATTATAATCCTTTTCTGGGAACCTTCTTTCTTGGTATTATTTTATCCAGAAAGTGTAAAAGTACTCAGAAGACTGCTCTAGAGGTAATGAGGTTAAACAAAGGTGTACATTTTTTTTGTCTTGATTTCTATTCTACTTTTAGAATAAAATATTTACATTGCTTAAAAATCAAATAATACAAAGAGGTATAGAATAAAATATCTGCTTCCATCAGTCACTCATCCATCCAGTTCTAACACTGCTATAGTAACATTTTAAAATTTTTCCCCACCTATTTCTTTTAAGCAAATTCAAGCAAAAATAAACATATATTCTTATCCTACCCTATAATATAAAAGGAAGCATACTGATGATTCTGTTTTATTTTTAACAGTAAATTTTTATCTTTGTATTGCTAAATAAAAGCCCCTTATTTTTCTTTATATTTTTTAATTGAGGTATAACTGATCTACAAGATATTTGTTTTATATATATAACATATTGTGAAATGATCAACACTACATCTGGTTAATATTTGTCACCATACATAGTTATATATATATACATATATATATATATATTTTTTTTTTTTCTAAGAGCTTTTAAGATTTACTCTTAGAAGTTTTCAAATACTCACTAGAATATTATGCTGCCATGTTGTATATTACATACCCAGGACTTCTAACTGGAAATTCATACCTTTTGGCTTCCTTCCCCCATTTCTCCCACTTCCTATCCTTTGTATCTGGCAACTATCAATCTGTTCAGTATCTATGAGCTTTTTTCCAAGATCTTATATATAAGTGATGTCATCATCTTACGTATGATATTTGTCTCTGACTTATTTAGCATAATGCCCTTAAGGTCCATCCATGTGGTTGCAAATGACAAGTTTCATTCTTTTTTATGGCTGAATAATATTCGGTTGTATAATATACCATAATTCCTTTCTCCATTCATACATCAACAGACACTTATGTTATTTTCATGTCTTGGCTATTTTATTTTATTTTTAAAAAAATTTTTTTTTTAACTTTTTATTTTTATTTTTGAGACAGAGAGAGACAGAGCATGAACGGGGGGAGGGTCACAGAGAGAGGGAGACACAGAATCTGAAACAGGCTCCAGGCTCTGAGCGGTCAGCACAGAGCCCGACGCGGGGCTCGAACCCACGGACCGTGAGATCATGACCTGAGCCGAAGTCGGACGCTTAACCGACTGAGCCACCCAGGCGCCCCATGTCTTGGCTATTTTAAATAATACTGCCAAAACCACAGAGGTTAATATATAACTGAGTTAGTGTTTTTGTTTTATTTAGATAAATATCCCAAAGTAAGATTGCTGGATCATATAGTATTTCTATTTTTAATTTTTTGAGGAGCCCCATACTGTTTTCCATAGTGACTAAACCAGTTTACATTCCCACCAACAGTGCAAAAGAGTTAGTTTTTCTCTGTAGTTTCTTCTGTTGTTGATTTTAGCCGTTCTGACAGGTGTGAGATGATATCTCTCATAGTTTTGATTTGCATTTCCCTGATGATGAGTGATGTTGGGCATCTTTTCATGTGTCTGTTGGCCATCTGTACATCTTCTTTGGAAAAATGTCTGTTCATGTCTTCTGCCCACTTTTAATAGGATTATTCTTATATTTATACTTATAACTCAACACCATTTACCCTTTCTAAAATGTACTTAAATTCTGAGCATTTTCTATGAGATAGTGTACTAAGTAGGCATTGCAGAGTCACAGTGTCTCTCCAGGGAGGATTTCATTATCTGTGGATAGAGAAATATATAAGTTAAATTCTTCAGAGATGGTTCACTGAACAAGGAACTTTTGAGTTTTGAAGGATATGTGGGGATTTTGCAGGCACAGAGATGGGTGGGAACTATTGCATGTAAAAAAAAAAAAAAAAAGCAGAGAATTCCTTGGGCCAGAAGTCACTTGAACTGCACAGATCATGGAGTACTGTAACCTGGATAGATGGAGACTTAGAGGTCAGGCTAAAGCCATAAAGAGTTACTGATAGATTGCAAACAGATGATGAATGAGAAGATGGCAAAACTAGAATAGAGTTCTATAAGGAGACAGAGTTAAGGCAAGAAATTATGGAGACTTGAAAAAGTGGTAACAGAGCTGCAAGCAAGACAAGACATACTTAACAAGTAAAATGAACATGATTTGTTCACTGAATGTAAGGATGAGAGAGAGCAGGTGGAACATAGAATTATTCTGGGTTTTGGTTTGGGTCACCATTATGTCAGCTGAGAAAGGGAAGATGTAAAAATGGATTTGAGGATAGGATGATGGGTTTAACTTTTGGGGTGATAAAATGGAAGTGGAAAGTAGTTGGTAACATTTATTTTGTGTGAAGCTTGAGAGAGAAATGGAGTATGGATTTAGATTTGGGAGTCATCCAGATATATAGGTGATAGTTGAAGACATTGGTATTGAACAGATTTTCCAGGAAGCATGAGGTTAGACTCCTGCATTCCTACCACCACCATACCAACATTTAAGGGATGATTTCTTTCAGCTTTTGAAAAGTGGTGAACTTTCTGAAGAAGCTGACCAAGAGGCGGATGGGAAAAAATCCAAATAGAATGGTGTCAAGGAAGCCAAGAACCAAAATATTTTTAAAAAGCAGCCATCAAGTAGAGAAGTCAAGTAGGATTTGGTTATTATACATGTCTTGGAGTTTATCTTTTATCTCTAATACCAAGGACCTAAAATTGAGATGTTTTCTGACTTTGTTCATAGTCTAGTGGAGAAAGAAGTGCAGCTGGCTCAATAACATTTTAATGAGGGGAAAGAATATACAAACTATGAAACAAAAAATATGGGTGGGGCTGGGGAAGACTAGAGGAAGACTTAAAGACTAGTTTAAGATAAAAATAAAGATGAATAGTTTTCTAGTACTAGAGCAGGTGAAATAATATGTACAAAATCATGCATGTAACAGGTAATTTCAAAAAAAAAAAATGAAACAAAGACAAAAAACTTGCAAGTAATTCAGCACCAGAATACAAATTCTGAGTGGTGGGTGTGAAAAGAATTGGGAGGGATCAGAGAGGAGAATGGCTGCATAGGATTCGATCTTGTCATCAGTAAGGAGCTTTGAAAAATTCTGAACACTAATGTGTTACAATTAGTACCCACCATTACAGACACTAGCTCTCTTTCCAAGTATATGAGATTACATTTCCCAATTTCCTGGTTAGGTGGAGCTGAGTGACTGTTTCTGGCCAGTGAGTTGTGATGCTTGTGGTCTCTGCACTTGAGCCTTAAGTGCTGATTCAGGCTTGGCTAGAGCTCTGTTTCCTCTGCCACAGTGATAGGCAATAGCATCATGGATACTCCATTGTTTGATTGTCTGAATAACTACTATGAGCAGAGCCTCCTCTCCTGCTGATCCACAATGGACACAGGATGTGAACAACAGTTCTCCATTTGTAAAGCCATAGTGATTTGGAAGTTTATTTTTTTATTTTTATTTTCCCCCTGTAACTTCATTAAGTCTGTCATTGAGAGGGATGGATAGTAGAGATAGTAAGAAGGTAGAATCAAAAGGATATTGTGACTGACTTAAAGTACCAAGTAATAAAGGGAGAAATCCAGGCTAAAGAGATGTACAAAAGGTTATCCATTGCATTTACTTGTAGGATGTTCTTTGTGATCTTCCAGAGTTAATTTGGTAGCATGATGAGAAAGGAAAGTATCTCAGTGGACTACAGAGTAAATGGGAAATAGAGATGACTAGTTTTGAAATCAATAGCATGAATTACTACACTAGCTGACTATGAAATATATGAATATATGTAAAATGTACCATACTTGCTTTTAAGAATTTTATAAGCTATGTTACCAGAAAGTGAAGTATGTATATGTGTGTATATATATATATATATATATATATATATATATATACACATACTGTGACTACGTTTAATAGAATATACAGCCTTGGGAAATGAAATTTTTCTCACTGGATAATAGGAACTACACCCATTTCTGGTTTCCTTTACAAATTTTATCTTTATATGACACATGAAGAAATTTATCATTTCTAAGCCTTCAGTTCTTACTTGATTGCTTTTCAAAATATTTGTAGTTTTCTAAATTTTTTTTAAGAACTGAAGCAAGCGATATCTATGTTCCATTTTTAGCTAACAATGCAAATGTAATTCAGACTTCAAGACAGACACATTGTCCCTTGTAGTTTGCGAAGGCAAGGGAAGCCATGTTTACATCTTTTTGATTGTCACCTGTAAATGAAACATAATGACTTAATAGAAGGTTATTAAATAGCAAGCTGTTAAGATACCATTAATACAAAATGATGCCAAAGTCTGGCATAAGTCTACAATATAAGTGCTACCAATTACATCATTCTGAATTATATATAACTCTCAAACTGAACCTGTGTACTTTTAAACATGCTGCTCTGTGAATCATTTTTTTTCTAGTAAGTTATTTTAATCTTGAGTAATCAGCAAAGTACCATGCCATTCTCTTTTTACAGTGTATATGGAGTCTTAATAAAGATTCTAGAAAGCAATACACATTCGTAAGGAAGAAGAAAGATATTTCAGATAACCAAAAATGTAACATGGGATGGTTCAGTGTGGCTTATAAAATATATAGTGACAATTGTCAAAATAGCTACTGTGGAATTGTATTAATATGGAATCTATTCAAGGTTAAGCATTTACAGTAAGTGTTTTATTACAGCAAACACTGCACTATACTCCTTAGGGTCAAATCTGCAGGCATTTAATTTCAGCAATTGCCATAATAGAGGCATTATGATAATGTCTCAGCCTCTTGGGTACACATCGAGGTTGGATGCTATTATATTTTTTCCTTTTCTCTTAAAGCTTTGTCTATAATCCATACCTTACTTTTAAAAGCAAGGATTTATATCCTTTATTTGAATACTTGGAACTTAGTTTCAAAGGTTGAAATGGACATAGTCTAAGAGAAAAATAATGGGCTATTATAGAAAGGGGAATAATTTTCCACAAGTTTTAGATTTTTGGACACAAGAGATTCATCACAGGGACCACATGTATTTTTTTTTTTCTGAGTCCCACCTTCAAAATTAATGAACAGCAAAATGTTTTATATTGAGCTTAAACTCAGTTATTCTGTCATACTATTGTTCATTGATTTATCATTATTTTTGAAAGAGCTTAATTTAATAAGGAGATTATCTTTTATCAAGTTAATGGGTATAATTACTGTCAGCAGGATGCTTACAGTCTAAGGTAAAAAGTTAATTCTTAAGAATTTGGTACTGCTTTGTAGTCATATATGAAGCTTTTCTCTTTTAAGGCTGTTGTCCTAGTGTCTTTTTTCAGTTGTAGTTAACACATAATGTTACCATATGTAGTTGTTCTAAATCTTTCTATTTACTGCAGTTACAGGAAGAGAAATGTGAATCTATTTTCTTTGCTCAAACATCTGGAAAATACACAGCCTTCCCCAACTCTTGCAAATTTCACTCATCCAAAAAAATATTTTTATTTCATTCTTAATTGTGAATTTCTAGTTTCAGGCTTAGCCACTAGATACATTATGGGCTTAACTTCTGGCTTGCATTTGTTTCGTTCGTATTTTAAGAGTAACTGAACTCTTACATAAAGCAGTTGACCTGTGTTCTTAGTTACTTGTTTCTTGTTTGTTTGTTTGTTTGTTTGTTTATGTTGAGAGAGAGAAAGAGAGAGAGCGAGAGCACAAGCAGGAGAGGGGCAGAGAAAAGAGGAGAGAAAGAGAATCCCAAGGAGGCTCTGAGCTGTCAGCACAGAGACTGTTGCAGGGCTCAAACCTATGAACTATGAGATCATAACCTGAGCTGAAATCAAGAATTGGATGCTTTATCGACTGAGCCACCCAGGCGCCCCTAGGGTACTTGTTTTTTAAAGGCTAGAACTTTCAAATTTTAAAGATGCTTAAAAGGAACATCTGTTCTATTTTATCAGAAAGTGTGTTAGAACACTCTAGTTCAGGAAAACAGCATCAAAATGTTTAAATATCTTCCTTAAATTGAGTATTTAGGATTTCTTTAATCAAGTATTTAGGAGATGGGAGTCATGGTTTAAGAAAATGTGTTTTCAAGCCATTAGTAAGAAAATCAGAATCTTAGATATCTAATACTTTTATTATTTTGGAACGGAATAATTGAACATGAGAACTGAGTAACTATTCATATTGTCTAAGCTTTCCGAAGACAAACCATGAAATCCATTGAAAATTTCTTTAGTGTGGCCCAATGACTTTGAGTTGTTTCCCTGACTACCTAGTTTCTATTTAGTCTTAAAAGATAAGGCATCCAAAATCATACATGTTTCATCTCTGTTCCTTAATTTATCTGTGCCCAAGGATAACAAGAGCTTCTCACTTCTGATATTAGCAAAGTGTGAGGAAGAAAGGTAACTTTTGGAGGACTATTACCTATGCTGAGCCCAAGTGAACACAGTATCTTTAAGGCATAAATTAGCTGACTACGAACTTTTGAGGTGATGGGAGAACCAGTAGCTCTACCCGGTCTGCATCTCTTGAGATAGTCTGGGTTTCACTAGAAAAAAACATACCAGTTAGTAAAATGTAGCAAGTGGAAATGCTTCAAATATTTGAGTGCCCACTCTATTCCAGGTACTATTCTAGGTATGAGGGATAGATGCTATGATAAACAGGAAAGAGAGCAAGGTCCATACTTTCATGAATGCTAATTGAAGGCAGGGGATAGCAAAGAACAAAAATAAAAATTGAAAAGTAACAATTGATAATGCAAGACATCAACATGGGAGTGACATTATAATTAGCAACTAGGTAGATACTGTAGATTAAGTCATCAAGAAAAGTCTCTCTGAAGAGGTGCCATTTGTGCTTAAATAACAATTATGAAGGATCTAACTGTATTTTTGAAGTCTGAGAATGTTCCCAATTAAAAAATCGTCTATGATCTGAATGTTTGTGTTCATCCCTACCTACTCTCTCCAAATCCACATGTTGGAAACCTAATGTCCAATGTGATGGTATTAGGAGGTGGGGCTTTTCGGAGGGTGATCAGGTCACAAAATGGAGCTCTCATGAATGGTATTAGTGTTCATAAAAAAGAGCCTTTTCTACCATGAGGATACAATGAGACGTGTGTGACCTTGAGGAGAGCCCTTAACTTGTCATGCTGGCACCTCCATTTTGGTCTCCCAGCCTTCACATCTGTGAGAAACGTCTGCTTATTAACCACATAGGATTAAATGTAGAAATAGCAGCTTTTTCTAATAGAGGCCCAGTTGGAGATATAGCTTAGTATCAAACATTAGAGCCAAACTTGTCAGACTCAGTCTTGATCTGGGACAGTCTCTTCTGGTATAAAGGACTTCCATGTCTATACAGATAGCCCATGCACTGAGTGGGCAGGGTCACTCACCAGAGGGAGGAAAGCAGGGCCTGTCCAGCTATTCTGAATTTAACAGAAGACTGAGAAAGACTAGAGGCAAAAAACATTATAGTAGGGGAGGTCATTTCCCCTGAGAGGAAACATTAGAAATGAGGAAGAAGCAGTCTCCCCTGATTCCCCAATATCATACAAAAATCTGAATGTAGAGACACCAATTTGGAAATAAATTTGAGACATTCTTGAAATGGAAAGACGGTCACTAGGAGAAGATTGTAGTGAACAAGGACAGAATGAAACAAGACAAAGTTGGAAAGCTTGGCAGGAACAAGTCATTAGAGCTTTGTAGACCAGACTTGTGAATTTGGATTTTTATTGTAAGTAAAACTGGGGGATATAGGAGAGCTTTAAACAGGCAAGTGAGGATGTTCTGACATACATTTTTAAAAGCTCTCTCTGGTTCCTGTTTTGCAAATGTATGGTTAGAAGGGGGAATGTAAGTCAGGAGACCATTGCAGACATCCAGTTTAGAGGTGTAGTGGCTTGGAAAATAGTGGTAATAGTAGAGATGTAAAAAAAAGCAGAAGGATTCTGCATTGAATGGTAGATTAAATTTGGGAGATGAAGGAAAATGAGGAACCAACTGTAGCTATAAACTTTGGAATAACCGGATTCTATTTGCTGAGAAAATGACTTTTGGAGGAATACGTTTGGTTTTGGAGGAAGGGAATCATGAGTTTGAAGCTGAGAAGCCTATTAGAGATGTCATGCGCATAATGATACATGAGTCAGGGTTCTCTGGCAGATCCAGGGCTGGTGACATAGACTTACATGTCCTGTACATGTATATTTAAACCATTGGATTGAATGAGGTCATCCACAGAGAGCTTAGATAAGACATCCGTTTTAGAAATCTTGGAGAAGAGGAATCAGGCATGTGTGGATTACAAATTCAAAGGGATATGTTCAAGAAAGAGGCAGATAGAACAAGTTTACTTTAACCCCAAACTTATACCAAAGTGAAACAAAGTAACTGGATACACACACATGCAAGTATATGCTATCACTGGGAAAAGTGTGAAGAACAAATACCAGAATATATATAGTTTGTAGCTTGTCTTTTGGATATTTGGGAGGTGCTTAACTTCCTATAAACTTACAAAATCATTTAAAAATGTTGTGAGTACTTAAAATTTATTTTTATTTTAGTGGTTCAACAAATGATCAAGTGCCTTAGCCCAACTGTAAGTGCAGATCTGCATCTTGCATAATAGTTTCCTAGGGAAAGAGATCCTAAATTACTTTGTACCATCTCAAGCATTTGTTCTTATTTGATTTGCTGCTATGCATTTTGTTGGACATTTGTGAATTTTCACTAAATCCTGGATACACCTGTGTACTATTGAAGCTATAATTATCAAGTCAACAGGATTTCACTTAGTTTAAGCTTGATGAATGGGTATGATTATTCCCTGGGAATATACTATCTTGGTCGACTTCAAAAACTTCCTTTCTCTTACTTTTTCAGTTTTACATTTATATTTCAACACTTTTTTAAATCTAATATTTCAATCCTATATATAAATTCATATTTAATAACCCATTTTAATTATTCATATTTCCCATTCTAAGTGAAATTATAAAAGCTTTATTAGTTGTATACATAACAATATGCATGATAACACAGCCTGAAATTGGCTGTTACTCAGTTTCATTTACTAATGCTATGATTCTGACCACTGAAGTATGACCAGCAGAGTGACAAGCTATATATTAATACCTGTGCTGCAGAAACTCTGAACCTGGGCTGTGCATCAGAATCACTTGTGGAGTTAACAAACCAAAGTGAAACAAAGAAACTAGTAGCTTGAGTTGAGAACCACTGCATTAGGCTATGTTGTAGGAGTACTAGCTGAGCTCACTATATCATAGAAATCTCCTATAATATCGATTTCAATCTTCTGCTAGTGAGAGGCAAAGGGCAGAAGCATAAAAACTTTGTTAGCCTTAAAGGAGAAAATAGACATCAGTAACATGACTTGAAATGGGTGAGAGCAAGAGAACAATGTTGATGGATTAGAACAATATTATTCTTCTGCCATGTGAGATGTCAAGGTTCAGAGGGAGTCACTGTCCAGATTTGTTGTCAATTCAGAGACTTCTAAATATGTGGAGCTATGGGATATCAGAATCTCTACCTTGGATCTGTATTAATAGTTCTCAGCCATTAGACCTTATAGTATTCTTGTCTATAGGTCATTCTGCAATCAGAAGGCATTTTTCACTTAATGATACAATAATTTGCATTTATTATAGAACACTGATCATCAAAACCAGAAATAACCACTTTCACATTATTCTCATGCTGAATATCCTTTCAGACTCTTCTGTATAGGCAGTAGAATATGATATCAGTAAGCATATTTTCTGGTTAAGGGCACAGACTTTGGAGCCCGGTTGACTAGCTTTGAATGTTTGCCGTGTCACTGATGAGCTCTAGGACTTTGGGCAAGTTACTCATTTTCCTTAATGCTTCTGTTTTTTAGCCTATAGAGAGGGGATAATAGCATGTTCTTTAAAGGACTTTTCTGAGAATTACATATATTAATATAAGTAAGGTAGTTAGAAAAATGCCTTGCACACAGTAAGCTCTCTGTAGGTGTTGTATGTGTAAAAAATACACAATTGACAAAGATTGGATAAAGCCACTTTGATCACCTTTAAAAAATTGCAGATTTCAGTGAACATTCGTCTATAGATGAAGCAACTATTTACTTAGCACTGACTGTGTGCAGGCACTATACATTTAAGTTAACTTCTTAATAGTATTCTGCTATATAGATCACACTGTATTTAATCAACTCTAGTAGTAAGCATCAGGGTTTTTTTCAATTTTTTTAATATTATAAATAAGATGATTGTCCTTGTAGCTAATTATGTGCATACATCCATGATAAATTTCTAGAAATTTCTGGGTCAGAGGGCATGTAGATTTGAAAAACTTTTGTTATTTGCTGAAAGCTTTATCTTCAGGGAGATTGAGCCATTTATGGTCACATCAGTGAATGAAAATGGAAGGCTAAGAAAGATTTTGAGCAAATATAGTTGACTGAACCATGAGTGGTTTCAGAAAGATAATTGAGCTTTTCCAAACAAAATGTGGCATTGAAAAATTTTGAAACTTTTTGTTACTGAGTTAATCATTTTGATAAATCTACAGTAGGTAGAATACTAGATCATTAAACAGTAAGGCCCAAGATGTTTTTTTTAACCCTTGTTGGTATTTGCTGTTAGGGTGTTTTTTTAGGTAAGCAAACATCTAAATATTTGAAAAGAGCACAAATGAAAAATTCTCTTATTTCTTTCACTTAGAGGTTATAACATTATTTGTATTTTTTCACATTAGCTGTCAAGGGGCAAAACATGTTTTGGGGAAGAAAAGCAAAATTTTTGGAGTTACCTGGAAATTAGCCTTATTTCCCTTAAAACAAAAAACAAAAAACAAACAAAAAAATTCTACCCCCAACATGGGGCCTGAATTCACAACTCTGAGATCAAGAGTCCATGTTCTGCCGAGTGAGTCAGTCAGGCTCCCCTAGGTTCATTTTCTAAAACTTCCTACTATCCACAAGAGTTATCCAATCTACCTCTTCATTTTGTGGTGTTTCTCAGTTAATAGAACCATAGATTCCCTCCCCCCCCCCCATGGATATATACAAATCTTTTGAAGGGCTGCTGTCTTCTTGATAATCACCCCACTTGATCTTTCTTGTCTTATGTTGAATATGAAAAGACAATGCAATTAATTCATTATTTGCTCCGAGTTGAGTAGTTAAAACTACATAGTTACAATTCCACCTTTAAACCTGATATTTAAAACAACTTAGTATTTATCAACTATCCAATAGGTAAGATTTTAAAAAAATGTGTAAGGTTTTCTTTGATTTTTAAAAAGTGTAATAAAGCTATGAATTGGGTATAAACACAAATTATCCACGTTTTAAAAGTGGTTTTGAAAAGAGAATTAAGTTTTATATTTAACTCATAAACCCATGTCATCAGTATTAAATAAACAAAAGGAATTGTGACTTATTTAATATCCACAAACCCCCAATTACATAAGTGAATAGAGCAGTCACACTATTTCTCTTTAGTAGTCTAACACAAGTTATATATTTGAACCCTAGTTTTAGTGTTCTGAGTCCAGGTTCCAACACTACCATTTTTTTGGACAGGGCACGTAACCTCTAAACCTTAATGTCTTCCTCAGTAAAATGGGCCTAGTAACACTACTGCTCTCATAGTTCTATAGTTTTTTTTTTTTTTTTGCTGGTGGTGATGTAGTGAGGATTGGTCACGCACTATTTAGCACTATTTGACAGGAAATTGATATTCAATAAATACTAGATATAGCTATTTCAGTGAAATACACAAAGTTTTCCACTAGTGTCACATTTTCTTTTTCCACATTTGGTGCTACTGTGGAATCTAGAGAGATGAACAGATTTGCTGATACAACCACAGCAACAGCAGGTGTGGCTGAAGGGAATGCAGAACTAACATCTCTTCAAGAGGGAACCCCTGGTTCAACTGTTATTATATGGAGGCTGTGAAGGAGATTGACAGACTAAGAACCTTGACTTATCCTCTGGGGTTAGACAAAATGAAAGACATCCAATAATCTTATCATGAATCTTAAAATGGACAAGGCTCTGTGAGCTTTCTTATGGTCTTCTGAGAATAGGGCCAGAAACTTTTTTTAACCTGGACTTCTGTATGTATTTCCTTGTTCCCTAAGACAGAAGGTGAAAAGGAAACTATATTTGGATTAGTTGGACAAATAGGCAAGAGCAGCCCATGACAGAATCACAAAAGACTACAAAGTATTTCCTCATTCATGTTCTACAGTAATTATTATGAGTATTCTGTATGATGGTCTTCCATGCTCAGGGGATATTTGTTGTCTCAGGTAAAGGAAAACTTATCATTTGGAGTTAGTAGCATACCTGGTTGATGGAGCGTGGAAATGAAAATTTCCCGCCTTTCTAACAGGGGTGAATGAGTTAAGTGGACCAAGCCAAAAGTGTAAAGTTCGCCTTACACACTTAAAGACCATTGAAGAATTCCAGGTAGTGTCTCAAGACTGGTTGTAATATAATACATTTTGTACGGTTTCTCCTGTCTTTTAGAAATTTGTCTTTAATTAGTCATGAGTTTCAAATTCTTGTGTAGATATGTTAGCACAAAATATACAGACCTCTCAAAGAGTACTTCTCTAGTCTGCTTGTTGGTTTAGGAGTTTTGGTGTCTTGGGTTTTTGTTTTTGTTTTTGTTATGCTTGGCCATAATGGGCCATCAGATGTGAGACCAGTGTGCTTTTCAACAGTTACCAAGATTTTTATTCTCTCAGCTGAAATGATTTTAAACATTTTAGTATATCTCACACAGGTATCATAAGTTTAAAGAAAAAATGGGAGTTCAGCATAAAATAAGTGTAACAGTGAGTCGTGTCCAAATCTTTATTAAATGGTAGGTGTGCTGCCGAAGCAAGCACAAATTCTTCATTACATAAATTTTGATAGATGTTCTGCAATTTATTATGAAGAAAGCTGGACTAAAGTTTTATAAGCTGTCTTCTAGACTAATATAGTTTTAATTTAAAAATGGAGTATTCCTTTTCAGAAGACGGGGGTAGTATGATATATCTCTAGGCCATCCTGAGGGAGCAATAACTAAGAAAGTAATTAGAGTCCTTAATTGGGTCAGGATTGGGACCCATGCTTAGGAGTGATATACATAATTCTGATATCAGGGGATCTCCTTAGCCTTTTTCATCTTTAGGTGATTATTCAGATATTTAAAGTGAATACATTTACTTGATCTCATCTAGAGAACATTTATAAGTGCAACATATGAAGAAATGGTTGCAGAACTATAAAGTTTTCTAATTTGGCTCCATGCTAACAGATCTTTGCTTCTGATAAATTCTCTTGTTTCTATCACTTATTGGGATGACAGTGGCCCTAAAACAAGAGTTTTCATCAGCCTTGAGAGTTAAGTCTGTATTTTCCCTATCGGATCTATTATAATCTACTTTTCGTTTTTTGCAAGGACAAATCATTTAGCAAAAAATCTGAATTTATTATGCTTAAGTCTGACTATATTTGCTGTGTGCATGAGAGATTTTTTAAGCCTGCCTAGCTATTGGTTATAACTCCAACCAGCCAAGTGAGACAATAAGTTAGTAGGTTAGTAAGATGAGTGCCCAGACTAACTGCAATCAAGGTTTTCCAATTCTTCTATAGGATAATATGAATGAATAGTCATATACATTTGGATCTTCAAGTATAAGTTACTATGTTCCAGAGAACTTCTTCCCATGTTAACCTTCTTAATGAATTATTTTAACTGCAGATTGCTAAATAAGTGACTTTTATTAGCATAAACTCTCTGATCCATGTATTATATAATTAGGTTCAGGGACAGTTTGCTTGAAAGTAACAGTAATTAACTTTTTATTTGTGGTTAGTTCATGTCGGACACTCTTTTCAGTGTTTTGAGTTTTAATCCAGTCTTCACTTTGAGGAACTGCTATTAATATCCTTAGTTTGCATATGGGGAAATCAAGGCACAGAGATTTTATATACTTGCCTAAGTTTGCACTATTAAGTTAACAGAGCTGGAATCCAGACACACTCTGGCTCCAGAGCCCACTTATATGGCTATATTGCTTTCCTGTAAATGAAGAAAGCTGACTTTTTAAAATATGAGTAACACAGCTTTTTATTTAGAGATGTAAGTTAAAGAGTTTACCCTCAGGCTGTGGTTTATACCACTCAAACTCACGAATCAAATCTTTGCTCAATGGCCTATCTTGGAATGTTAATTTTCTTGTTCATGAACTTTTATGCCTGTGAACTAATACTGCCTCCTTACTGGATGCTTATCTTTCTGGCATGATGGAGGACAGTTCTTCACACCCATCATGTGAAGCATATTAACACCCTGAAGAGTAATGATGGGTGAGTAATGATACTGCTAATGACTAATGAGACTAATACTGCTAAATGAAAATTACCCCTAGATGCTGACAGTTCTTAGAGTTCTATCATGTTACATGGTCATTGCTATATAGTTTAGTTTACTGACTTCTTGATTTTTCTGTGACATTTACGTGATTCCAGAATACAGATGTCTAAATTTTAAGGTTCACTTATTTTCGATAGTAAATAATGAGATTGAGGATTTTCTTTATTTAGCTAGTTTAGAGTACTGTGTCAAAGGTGATGTTTTGACATAGTCATTGCCAACATTGAAACTGGTTTCCTAAAACTTTCAACCATCAAAGGATGGTTGGAACATGGGACCATCCATGTTCTATCCAATGGATATCCAATGGATAGAACCATCCATTAAGTTCTATCTTTACTGCTTTCCCTTGATGGTACTCTAAGCCAATTTCTCATTTTTCCCCCTACCTGCCACTACCTTCTTTGCTTCAGCTCTAAAATGGGAATTATTTCATTGGTATTATTGGGAGATTTTGCAAGGCCTGATGATCTCTCAATAAAGGGTAACGCTGAAAATGATTCCTAGTTTAGGCAACTTTGCTTTGACTATTGAAGCGATATTGACTATATAACTATGGTCTGTTCCTTCTCCTGTTCTTTACATAGGTCATGTTCCTGAGGACTATAATATATACTACTAATTAGTGCCCAGTTTTTGTTCCTCAACTGGACTGTGGCTCTAAATCTTTTTAGCCTTGTGACCCAGACTAGTAAACCAAAACATGGACTGTAGAGACAATGTGATATAACATAGTGTAGCTTTGTCTGCTAATAAGAATCATGTAGGTCATACCAATTTCCAAGTCATTCCTTTTAGAAATTCTAGATTTAGGAATATGTTTTACCAGAGATCCAGATTTTGACACTAAGGCAAATATGTGAAACACAAGGAAATGTTTGGGTTTGTAGATCTGTATTTAAGTCCCTCTGCTACTTACTAGTGATGAAATTAACTTTGAGACCTAGTTTATAGGTACCTGATACAGAAGTCAACTCTTTTTCTTACAGCTTTGCTGATGGTATCTAAAGTCAGTAAACATTAAGTGGCCAGTTCTTCATTGTTCTGTCAACTCAGCATTTTCTAGTGGTCTCCTGTTGATATTTAGTAACTGGCTTTCCAGAAAGCCAGCCCTATGTTGGCTTATTTCTGTGATATAAATGCATCCTTCATGGCCTCAAGCTACAAGTTTCCATAATCGAATACAGTTTTTATCTATAGCATAACACCTTAGCAATAACAAACAATATCAAAAAAGACCTTCCATGACTCCCTCAGATTTCTGTTTAATCCTGGTCCTTTACAAAATTCTTGAAAATGTAGTAGGTTCTTTGCATCTTCGTTTTCTTGCCTTCCATTCTTTTTGTCTTTATCATCTACTATTTGTCTTCTGCCCCTACCACTTTAGAGAAATTATTTCTGATAAACCTACACTGCTAAATGCAATGGGCACATGAAAACCCTTATCTTACAGGACTGTTGTACTGCCATTGACATTGTTAATCCCTCCCTCCTTGATGATCTTCCCCAATCTACTTCTATGCATGTTATTGGCCTGGTTCTCTTCAGCTTTCTGACTCTATATCTAGAGTCTGACTTATAGATATTTTACACAGTTTCAGTAATTCAGTAATTCAGTAATTAGCATGCATCAGAGCTACCTGAGGGGTTTGTTCAAACAGATTACTCCTAAATGTTCTTATTCTGTAAGCCTTGGGTAGAGTATCAAAATCTAGATTTCTCACATGTTTCTAGGTAATGCTTATCCTGCTGGTCTAGGAACCATACTTCAAGATTTGCTGCTCTGGTGCACCAGGGCCTCCAGGAGTGCAAGCTCCCCTGGTGCCAGGGACCCTGGGAATATACTGCATGTGTTCTGAGGGGAAGTGTGGGGCAGTCTGGGCAATGAAAGGGTACAAGCCAATAAAGCTTTAAAAAAATCATTGCCCTAACTCTATCCTGGGTTTCTCTTTTACTTCCTGTCCCTATTAATTTGGTCTGTAATTTTAGATCTGGGCTTATTCTTCTCACCAAAGGCATTCTGTCTAAGTGAACTTGTCTCTTTTCACGGTGCCAATGCTTATAGTATCTGACTACAAAAATGTTTCTTGTAGATCTCTTGACTAGCTTCAGATTATAATATGCAACTGTGAGCTAAACATGTGTTAAATGTTCCATAGGAACATGCCTTGCCCATGGCTAGTCACTGGTGGAGCTGAAAATTTCCTCTGTTTGCATCAAATGCCTCTGCTTTTAACCACATTTATTGACCTCTCATCCTTTTTATGATTGTACTGGTTTAGATATCTTTCCTCTTTGACGTCTCATAAGATTTTTCCATCATACAACCTTCTGTGTCATAGTTCCCAAGACCATCCCCCAAGTCTCCTGTTTCTCCAGGATAAATCACAGGACTCAGCATATAGTTGTATTTAAGGCTATGACTTGTTAGTATTAGTATGAAAGGATACCAAAGAAAATCAATAAAGGAAAAGGCACATGGGTAGAATCTGGAGGAAACCAGGAATGAGAGCCAAGAGTCCTCTGTCAGGGGAGTCTCATAAGACATGTTTAAGTCTGCTAGCAAGGATTTATAACAACAGGGGTGAAGTGTCGTCTATTGGGGAAGTTCGTTGGAAACTCATTGGTCAGGGTATTTATTGGAAATTGACTACATAGACCCCTCTGTGCCTAACACATACCAAGATTCTTATTTCTCAGAAGGTCACGTTTTCAGCATAAACTTTATTGTTTGTAAAAACAGCTTAGGCACAGTTTATTGTTATCTGGGAATGCTGGGAACTCTTCCGAAATTGAAGTTTCTAGATACCAGCTAAGAGCCAACCTTGCAAGTAGCTTTTGTAAGGATAGCAGTCTCAGGCCTGTTTTAACTCTTTTCTTTGCACCTTCTAATTTGCTTTTTAATATACCATCTTTTTCTCTCATTTCCATCTCTACACTGCAGCAGAGTTAGTCATTTAAAATGTAAATCTGATCTTATCCTTCCTTGGCTTAAAACTCTTTGCAGTGTATCTATTATAGTTTTGAATAAATGAGATAAAAGAGATTCACAGGGAGAAATCTTTGGGATCATAATTATTGTAATTATTGTATTCTGATTTTGAAATATGAGATATCCACTCACTTATTTTAACTTAGCATTCATAAAAGCTTTCCACTGAATGTGGTGGTTGGAAATACCCTTTTCCACCACTGCTCATCTTCTGGACAGTGTTGATCTCTCCTGGCTTTCAGATGCACTAACAACACTAACACTTATGACTTTCTCTTATACATTATACTCATTTGTGTGCATGCCTCATGTCCATATTACTAGCTCTTTGAAGAAATAATCTATCTCTTCCTCAATTTAATCTGTAATAGCTAAATATTTAGCACTTAGCTTTCAATATAAATGACTGAATGAATAGAGGGACTAAGAGTGAAAAATAATGGTCTATAGTTTATCCTGAAGAAGTTACTCATCTACTTTTATCAGTAGCCATTTATAAAATTATTCAGATTAAAAATCCTAATAAACCAAAAGAACATTAGGATGTTTAACTGAAAATTAACAAGTCTTTTTTTTTTAAACAGCTAGTCATATCTTTTTATCTAGTTTCACTAAATCAATGCATTTTTTTACTCTTTGCATCAAGTTTGAAGTAGAGGCTTTTATTTTCATTTTCTCCTTCTAAAACCGCATTTCAGCAGAAATTGTTGCTTAAATAGGGCTGTGCTAAATCATATACACAGAACTTACTAACTGAAAGTAGTAGACTCCTTAGCCAAAGAAACTATTTCTTGTTATCAGTAACTTAGTTCTCAAGTGACATCTTAGTATTTTTATCAGGCAGACATTCCCAGTATCCTGAAAAAGATCATGAGATTTTATTTGTTCGTGAAAAATGATTTTTAGCGTTTATCAGGTAGAGTGATAACTGTGTATATATTAATAGTAAAGCTAAAGACTCTAAGATCTGGCTTAGCAAAAGTTAACCAAAGAAAAGTTGACTCACAAACATTGCTAGGTTCTATGTGTATGAATGTGTGTGAGTATGTATATGTGTATATGGCTTCTCTATATAAAGATAAAATTGTTAAGCAAATATATATGCTTAAAGATATTATCAAGGCTCATGTGCTCCTGTCACTTTTGAAATGCTAAAGGTGTAATATTAAACTCCTATCTATCATGTGATAAAGTATTGAGGACACGCCATCATTATGTTTGGCAAACATAGGCATGCTGTCTCTGGCTACAATATGGAGACGTATGGTAGCAGCACCATGTGCCATTCTAATGGTGCCTTATCTAGTCTACTGTGACAAATAATTCTACTCAGCTTGTCAGTGGTGACAGCTGAGACTTTTTGCTTAGATGCCTTGACAGTGCTTGTATTAAACAGCTAGAGCCATACACTCCATTAAGTTTCTGTAAAATGAACTGTCTGCTTCTTGCTGTTTTGCTGATAGTGGCAGCAGTTGTAAGCTAATCCTCTCCAGTTGTGGATTGCTCGACTGAGTGCCTTCACTCATTCACAGGTATTAGATCTCAGTTTTAGCAGAGTGGCTACAATGCTGATAGTCATGATAGGAAGACATAATTTATTCCATAGGAAATTTTTAAGCAGTTATATACTCTAAATTGGGCTGCAAATATGTCTGTCCCTAAATAGAACACTAACTTTATAGTTGGTGAAGTAATAAATGTTTTTCTCTCAGCACATAATTTTTCATAGGCTCTTGGTGCAAAGACACACACATCAGAGGGATGTGTCTCTGAGTAACTATGTCTGCATTTATGTGTGCATTAATGAAAGCCAGATGTCAGGAATGTATATTTAAGTAAAGTTAAAGGAAAATACTCAGTTTCTTAGGCAGAATCAGACCATTGGAAATACGGATACCTGGTTGTTTTGAAATATATTAAGAAAGTATAACTTTGAGTTGTTTTTGTCTTTAAATGAATAGTAATTCCTTTACTATTTATTACATTTATGCATTGTATTAAATTCTTATGTTCCTTTATTCTGTCACAGAAAAGTAAGGGTGTAAGTGTGATAATCCTTCTCTAGGCATTGCAAAGACCACTTTTATCATCATATACCTTGAATTTGACTTAAAGCCAGTGAAAGCTTTTTGGTGTTGCATTTGTAGGCAGCTTTTCCATTCTCCCTGTCATCACTGGGCATAATCAGTGATGGAGTAAGCCTTATTTAAGGAGGACAAATAATGACAGAAGTGTTTACAGGGTAAAACATTAATTTTGATAATTCAGAAAAAAGTGCATGTAAGAATAACATTCGTATTTAACTTTTGGGGAAAAAAGATAGTGTTATAATCTAAGCCCTTACAAAATATAATATAATATAATTAATATAATATAATATAATATAATATAATATAATATAATATAACAATACTTCACTGGATATATTATGCTTAACAGCACTTCAGTAAGATAATGAACTTTTGGTATGGTTTCTGAACATGTATTTCCAGCTGTAAATTTGGAAATTAAGTTGTATTCTTGTCCTCAAATCTTTTTGATCTCTAACATAAAGTACATTTTTAGTTGTATATGAGGAATCCTTAGTGTATTATCTTTGCCCTGGAGTAAATAAACTCTTTGAGTTAATGTTCTCAAGAGGAGGGAGAATTATATTCAACTAGATTAAGGATTGTATTAGAATTATATTCAACTGGACTGTGCTGTAATAAACTGTTCTCCAGTATAGAATTTATTAGCTTTCAAATGGCATAGCCAACAATTAGAGACTTAATAGCAGTGATCTTATTATAGAACACCAATAACTTAGTGTTCTATAACAGTGCGTTTACCTCACACAGGTGACCATTTCCTGCTGTAGGCCATTTTCTAGGCAAGGCTTCCCCAACACATGGAAAATTACTTTGTTGTAGGATAAAGGATTTTGATCTGAAAGTGGACCCAGAAAAGGCGTGTCCAAAGGGCCAGTTGCATGTTATTTGGGAAGAAGGTATTGGTTGACTTTAAAAATGTGTACATTTCAGCATACCTGGGTGGCTTAGTCGGTTAAGCATATGACTTTAGCTCAGGTCATGATCTCATGGTTCATGAGTTCGAGCCCCATATTGGTTTCTGTGCTGACAGTTCAGAGTCTGGACCCTGCTTCAGATTCTGTGTCTCCCTCTCTCTCTGCCCCTCCCCTGCTCGTGTTCTATGTCTCTCAAAAATGAATAAATGTTAAAAAAAAATTTAAAAAGCGTATCCTTCATTTTCAGATACTGGGATCTCAGTCTGATCTTTCTGTCAGTGGCTACAATGCCATCTTCTAGTGATGGTTTATACAGCATCCCACAAATCTTTCTGCTCCAAGTTCTTCTGTGATGGTTCACTTTAAAATGTTAGTTGTGCCAGCAATTGGTACTTGTTCTCCTTACACTCCTTTTGTTAAAAAAAAAAACTAGGTTGCAAGAGTCAGGAATGCAGAAAAACAGTCACAAAAAGCACCACCATTGAAAGGATTCAGAAAAATTTCTTTTAGGGTGTTAAGGAAGATTTTTTAATTTTATGAGCCCAAGGAAAACTTGTTGAAAAGTCTGGTTTGCTTTTCTTAGGGATCTATATCATTGATTATATTAGCAAAGCTTGTGCCACCTGTAACTGACCTTTTGTGTATGATTTCTAACTTGCTCCCTTTCCTTTTCTTATTGCCTTTCTATGTCTGTCTATCTCTTTTTCTCTTTCATAACCACATCAGGGATTTGTGTTAGTATATTTTTTATTTTATTTTGTTTTATTTATTTATTTTAATTTTTAAAAATATTTATTTATTTTTGAGACAGAGAGAGATAGAACGTGAGGGGGAGGGGCAGAGAGAGGGAGACACAGAATCTGGAACAGGCTCCAGGCTCTAAGCTGTCAGTACAGAGCCCCATGCGGGCTAGAACCCAGGAACTGTGAGATCATGACCTGAGGTGAAGTTGGACGCCTAACCGACTGAGCCACCCAGACGCCCCATGTTAGGATATTATTTTAAAGAGAAATACCCGATATACAGGAAGCACTAAGATTTCTTAAACAAATGCATAGCTGTTGTTTTTCAAGTTTTTATTTTTGATTTTATTTTTTTGATTTCAAGTTTTTGTTTAAATTCTAGTTGACATATATGGTAAAATTGGTTTTAGGTGTAGAATTTAGCAATTCTTCACTTACAAATCTATAGCTTTTTAAGATTTTATTTTTACTTTTAATTGAAGTATAATTAACATAATACTGTATTAGTTTCAGGTGTACATCATCGTGATTTGATATTTTTATACCCATATATGATGCCCATGACAAGTCTAGTTACCATCTGTCACCATACAGAGTAATTACAATATTGATTATATTCCGTAAGCTACTTGTATTTCATATATAATATGTACATACACATATTATATTCCCATGACTTATTTTATAGCTGGAGCTTTTACCTTTTAATCCCCTTCACCCATTTTGCCTGCCCTGCAATCCCTCCCCACTCAGGTAGCCAGTAGTTTAATTCCTATATCTAAGTGTGTTTATGTTTATTCATTTGTGTTGTTAGATTCTACATATAGGTGAAGTTATATGATACTTGTTTTTCTCTGACTCCTTTCAGTTAGCATAATGCTGTCTAGTTCCATCCATGTTGTCACAAATGGCAAGATTTCATTCTTTTTTATGGTTGAGTAATCCATTTTGTATGTATATGCATGTGTATATATATCACATTGTTATCCATTCATCTATTGATGAATACTCTGGTCACTTCCAAATCTTCGCTATTATAAATAATGTTGCAGGAAACATAGATGTGCATATATCTCTTTGCATTGATGTCTTTGTTACCTCTAGATAAATACCTAGAAGTGCAATTGCTGGATTGTGTGGTAGTCCTATTTTTAATTTTTTGAACTTCCATACTGTCTTCCTTAGTAACTGCACCAGTTTACATTCTTACCAAGAGTATACGTATGACTGTTCTCTATCTCCACATTCTCATGGATACTTATTTCTTGTCTTTGATAGTAGCCATTCTGACTGGTTTTGGTGATCTCATTTGCAGTTTGGATTTGCATTTCCCTGATTAGTGATGCTGAGTACCTTTTCGTGTGGCTGCTGGCCATCTGTCGTCTGTAGGAAATGTCCATTCAGATCTTCTGCTCATGTTATAATTGGGCTCTTTGGGGTTTTTTCCTGTTATTAACTTATGTGTTTATATATTTTAGATTTTTATCCCCTTATTGGGTGATTTGCAAATATCTTCTCCCATTCAATAGGTTGCTTTTAGTTTTGTTGATGGTTTCTTTCACTGTGCAAAAGATTTTTATTTTAGTGTAATTACATTTGTTTACTTTAGCTTTTGTTCCTCTTGCCCAAGGACACTGGCCCAAAAACAACTGCTAGGACCAATGTCAAAGACCTTACTTACCTATGTTTTCTTCTAGGAGTTTCATGGTTTTGGGTCTTGAAATCTTTGATACATTTTGGTTTATTTTTGTGTATGATATTAAGATAGTAGTCCAGTTTCATTCTTTTGCATGTAGCTGTCCAGTTTCTCAGCACCACTTATTGAAGAAACTGTCTCATCCATTATATATCCTTGCCTCCTTTGCTATAGATTAACTGGCCATATATGCATAGGTTTATTTCTGGGTTCTATTCTGTTCTATTGATCTGTGTGTCCATTTTTGTGCCAATATATACTGTTTTGATTACTGTGGCTTTGTAGTATAGTTTGAAATCAGAGGGTGTTACTCTTCCAGCTTCATTCTTTTTCAAGATTCCTTGAAAAATTCAGGGTCTTCTGCCACCCTTTGTCTTTTGGTTAAAACATTTAGTCCATTTACTTTTAAAGTAATTATTGATAGGTATATACCTACCACTATATTGTTAGTTGTTTTCTGGTTTTATAGTTCTTGTGTTTTCTTCTTTTGGTCTCTGCTGTTGGGGTTTAATGGTTTTCTTTAGTGTTATGTTTGGATGCCTTTTTATTTTTTGCGAATTTTAGGTTTTTTATTTGTAGTTACCATGAAGTTCATATATGGCGCTCTATATGTATTAATAGTCTCTTTTAAGTTGATGTCACTCAAGTTAGACCACATCTTAAGAGCACTACGTTTTACACCCTCCCACCCTATACATAATGTTTTGTTTTTGATGTCATATTTTATATCTTTTTATTTTGTATCCCTTAACTACTTATTTCAGGTATAGCTGATTTTATTATTTTTATCTCTTAACCTTCATACTAGCTTTTTAAGTGTCTAATCCACTGTCTTTATTATATATTTGCCTTTACCAGTGAGATTTTTTTTCTTCTTTCTAGTTCTGGCCTTTTCTTGCCTGCTTAAAGAAGACCCTGCAACCTTCCTTATAAGGCTATTTGACATGATAAAGCTCCTTTAGTTTTTGCTTATCTGTGAAACCTTTTTATCTCCTCCAGTTCTAAATAATCTTGCTTGGTAAAGTATTCTTAATTGTAACTTTTCCCATTTTAGCACTCTAAATATCCTTCTACTCCCTTCCGGCCTGTATAGTTTCTACTAAAAAATCAGCTGATTTTCTCAACAGGGTTTCTCTTATATCTGGCTTTTTTTTTTTTCTTTCTGCCTTTAAGATTCTATTTATCTTGAACTTTTGCCATTTTAATTATAATATATCTTGGTGTGGATCTCTTTGAGTTCATCTTGTTTAGGACTTGTTGATTCCTGGGCATGGATATTTGTTTTCTTCCTCAGGTTAGGGAAATTTTCAACTATTACTTCTTCAAATAAGTTTTCTGTCCCCTTTCTCCTCTCCTCCTTCTGGGACTTGTATAATGCAAATGTTAGTATACTTGATGTTGTCTCAAAGGTCCCCTTGACCTATCCTTATTTATTTTTTTTAATTCTTTTTTCTTTTTGTTGTTTAGCTTGGGCAGTTTCTGCTACTCTGTCTTTTAGATTACTTTGTTCTTCTTCATCCTCTGATCTGCTGTTGATTCCCTCTAGTGTGTATGCGTGTGTGTGTGTGTGTGTGTGTGTGTGTGTGTATACATACATACACTTTTCAGTTACCATATTCCATTCTGATTGACTTTTTAAAAATACTTTCACTTTGTTGAAGTTCTCCAAGTTCATCCACTCTTGAGTCTAGTGAGCATCTTTATGACCATTTCTTTGAACTTTTTATCAGGTAGATTGCTTATCTTTATTATCTCCTTGGGTGGATGGCTGGAACTGGTGTAGGCCAGGGGCCCAGGGCATGCTGTGGTGGCCCTAGCAGACAGTCTTGAGTGCCTGGACACTGCTCCTATCCATGCTATCAAGGTGGAAGGGGTGGAGGGAATAAAAAAAAATGGTATTTGCTAGTGCCTCTAACCCCTGAGATAGTTCCAGTAGTTGCCTGCCTACTTGGGAAATAATCTAGGGCAAGTAGTTGGTTTTCCTTCACTAGTAGTATATTTATCCTTTAAAGATTTGTTTTTCTCTTGTGCTTCTGGGTGGGCGAGTCTGTATGTGGGCCCCTCAGTGAGTTCCTTCTCTAGTGCAGATAGCCATATTGGAGGTGGTATCCCATCTGAATTGTTTCTCTATATTTCCTACCCTTCTCTTCTGGTCCCTCTATAAATTTTTGTGCAGAAGCTGCTCAATCAACCCTCAGTTTTCTAGGAAGAATTGCTCTGTATGCAGGTATACCTTTGGTGTGTTAGTGGGAGGAGGTAAATTCAGGATCTTCCTATGACATCATTTTGGCCATAGTTTTTGTTTTATTAAGTCAAATTATAGCTCTGAATCTTATAAAAGATCAAGAACACCAAAACTAAAATCATATATGGTACCCTGAAAATGTTCTGTGGAAGCTTACCACCAAAGCCCTGAAATCTAAACAATTTATGCTGTATTTATATCAATTGTTTAATAATCTAATGTAAATTACATATGAAAACAAGGTTTTTTTTAGTAGAAATTAGTCCCTAATTTACCCTCTGATACACAGATGTGCACATGTAAGTCTGAGTGTTCATGAAAGTGCCCACAGCGTGGGCATGTTGATGTTACAGTTGTGTGGGAGAACACGTTTTTTTTTAAAGGTACAATACATTAGATAGAAAATGTAAAATGATCATTAGCGTTGCTTTTTGCTAAGGCATTTACCCACATACTTTAGATTACACTCAAGGAAGCAATAGAAATATAGCATGTTTTAATACGAATTTGGGAGTAGAGTGAAGACTTGTAACATTGTACCTTCTTGTTATTTAAATAGAAATAGCAAGTAACATTTTTTGCACAGGCTCTGAATGATTGCTATCACCTCAGAGTTTCTGTGGGTGTTCTGTGACCATTCATTCAGAGCCATTCTGAATTTAAGCTGGAAGTTGCAATTTCTGGTGTGCATATACTTCCTCAAAGAGTGAAATAGGAAGTTGTCGCCTCTTTGTGTTTTCAGAATTCACACTAATTTGGTGTTAAGTCTGATGCCAAAATCACATGAGTTTCCTTATCCACAGTATAGCTGAATATGTTTTTTAGATGCCAAACTGTGCTATTCATGTACCTAAAACACTAAAGAAAATAAATTTATAGTCTTTGGAATCTCATTACAAGTCAGGGTTTTTATGCAGATAGAAAAAGCTTAGATTTTTGCAGACAAATTGTACAATTTAATATAAGAAAATATATCCTAGTAAAAAAATTCTTTATTGGGAAAATTTTTTATTTAGCACAAGATTGATTTGACCTGTCAATCCAATTTGGGGAAGTACAAAACTACATGTAAATACTGGAATTGATTGGTCCAAAAGATCATTCAGACATTATTATACCCATATCTATAGAATAGTTTTTACTTTTTATGATAGATACTAATAAAGCCTATTATTCCTTAAAGGGTTAAATGAAGCATGAATCTGTGGTTTTGCATAAAAGGCTACTAATTTAACAGGTGCAAGAATCAGAGCTGATTTGCCAAGGATAACTTATAAACAGGGTAGGGTATGGGCACATTTTCTTAGTACAATTTAAAAACTCAAGTGGTATAATTTTCTATATTCTGTAAGTCTAGATATGGCCTGTATAATCTCTAAGAGGGGAATTATGTGAACTTGTCCTCTAAAAAGGATCATAACTGGGGCACCTGGGTGGCTCAGTCAGTCAAGCGTCTGACTTTGGCTCAGGTCATGATTTTGTGGGTTCGTGAGTTTGAGCCCCACGTCCGGCTCTGTGCTTACAACTCAGAGCCTGGAGCCTGCTTTGGATTCTGTATCTCCTTCTCTCTCTGCCCTTCCCCCACTCACAGTCTCTCTCTGTCTCTGAAAAATAAATAAATGTTAAAAAGGATTATAACTAGCTATTCCCCATCTTTACTGAGATTAAAAGGAGAGCATCTTAAACTGTGGAAGGAAGAAACTAGTTTAGACACGAAGGAGGAATTTTTGATAGCATTAAATCCAGAACTGGCTATCTAAGAGGTTTTAAATTTTTCTGGATGCTGTTAAGAATGTAATAGATAGTAACTCAGCATGGATGGTTTAGGTACAGCCATTTCTTGAAGGGTATATACAAAATTATTTTCCGAGGTCAGTACTGCTCCATAATTCTGTGCTTTCATTACCCATTTTAAAATTTGTTCCATAAATTGCTTGTCCACTTTTAGTAAATTGCTATATTTCCTAGAGAGAAGGTTGAATAAAGATTCTCATAAATTCAGTGATGCTCTACTGTGGCAAAGAGGTACCGGTTAAGTATCAAAGTATTAAATCCTGTCAATTCTCCATGATCTTTATCCTCTGGGGCTTTAACATTTTTTTCATTCACTTTGCTTAATTAGGTATCCCAGAAATAAGATTTTTGTTGACATAACACAATAGTACCTAGTAAAAAAGGCTTTTGAGTTAATAGTTATTTCTTGCCCTACGGAGTCAACCTTGGGTTGATCTACTGAAACTGATCAAAAAACACATGTAAGTTTCTGCAGTATTATAAGCTAAAGAAGAGTGACATCTTCCTTTTTTTTTTAGCCAAAACTTTCAAAGTTTTTTGTAGCTTCTACTTAGATTTTGACAACCAAATATAAGTTCAAAAACACCTTGAATGTCTCAATATAATTCTTCAAAAAAATCTTGTCTGTTTCCATCTACATTATAAATACAGAGAACAAACTGATGGTTGCAGTGGGGGTGAGGTGGGGAAATGAGCAAAGGGGGAGTAGAAGCTTTCAGTAATGGAATGAATAGTCATGGGGGGAAAAAAGTACAATATAGGGAATATTTTCCATGTTATTGTATTAGTGTATGGTGACAGATGGTAGCTACACTTGTGAGCATTGCATAATGTATAGAATTGTTGAATCACATTGGGTCTCCTGGGTGGTTCAGTCAGTTAAGTTTCTGACCCTTGGTTTTGTTTTGGCTCAGGTTATGCTCTCATGGTTTGTGAGATTGAGACCTGCATTGGGCTCTGTGCTGACAGCATGGATAGAGGCTGCTTGGGATTCTGTCTTTCCCTCTCTCTCTGCTCCTCTCCCACTTGCTCTCTCTCTCTCAATATAAATAAATTAAGAAATTGTTGAATCATTATATACTTAAGATTAATGTAGCACTGTGGGGTGCCTGGGTGGCTCAGTTGGTTAAGCATCCGACTTTAGGTCATGATCTCACGGTCTGTGAGTTCGAGCCCTGTGTTGGGCTCTGTGCTGACAGCTCAGAGCCTGGAGCCTGCTTCAGATTCTGTGTCTCCCTCTCTCTCTGACTCCCCCCCCCCCCCCCCCATTCATGCTCTGTCTCTCTCTGTCTCAAAAATAAATAAACATTAAAAATGTTTTTTTAAATCAATGTAGCATTGTATGTCTGCTATATTCAAAAAAAGTCTTAACTCTTTTTTTTTCTTCAAATGCTTATTTTGAGAGAGAGAGAGCAGGGTAGGGGGAGAGAGAATCTCATTTGGGCTCCATGCTGTCAGCTCAGAGTCCAACATGGGGCTTGATCCCATGAACCATGAGATCATGGCCTGAGCTGAAACCGAGTCAATTGCTTAACCAACTGAACTAACCAGGTGCCCCAAGATTTAAGTATTGTAAGAACAAACTGTTACATGCACTTTTAACAACCTACAGTACTAAAAAGCTTTAAAGGCTAACAACTGTTAGTGAAACTAAAGTAAAAGCAAAGGATATTTGAGAAGCTAAAATAGTTACATTAACCATTCAGTGAGTATGACAGAAAGCTTAGAAATAAATAATGGTACCCCATGCTAATTGTTAAAAACAAAGAGATGGTTCAAAACAAATGTTACCTTTACAACTCTTGCCAAAGTTGAAGCAGAGGCAATTCCTCATAGATACTGAAATTAGATTTATGCCAATGTTTACTAATGGATACACAGATGGACAGATCACATTGCTTCCACTATTGTTACAGATGTTTGGTGATAATGTTTAAATTGAAATATGTATATTCTCTTTAAATGCTCTGAGCAGGGTTTTCACTTATACACTGCATTTGAAATTAGCTTTAACACCCTTTCTCCCAGAACCGTGGGTTTTGAGTTTTCATTGTTGCCTTTCTATCTCTTCGTATTTACAGTTGACAAGTTGATGCCAACTTTTGTAAAACATGTTCTCTTCCATGCTGAGATCCTCTATGCCAACAATTTCCCTGGAGCATGTGCTTTAGTAATAAAGCCTGAAAATGGAAACTGATAATGGAAATACTGGCAGACCCATATACAACAGGGGTGTTAGCCTGTGTTTCTGTAATTAGGAATGTGATTAGAAATAAGAGATGCTTTTGGTCTTCAATTTCAAGCCATGAAATGAAAGGGATTTGAGTTTGTCTCACTTTTGGCGGATGGCAAATTTCAGTCCCACTGTGGCTTTTTCAGTCTGGCCACAAAGAGCCCGTTCTTCAAATTTGTTTCCCAAGCAAAGAGTAACTGTGCTTTCTTCTGTTTGTAACCATGTCTTGTTTTTTAAAAATGATTATTTCTGTGATTGTCTTCATACTCTTTTCAGGTTTTATTCTCTTAATTCTTCCCACTGTTTCTGGAATTGTCTTCCCATCTGTGATATAAAGCATAAAATAGCAAAATAACATTTGCCAAAGTATCTACTGTGTATTGTACACGATAGTTGGTAAATTACTTGTATTTCTCACTCAGTTCTCTTGTGAGTCCTATGAAGTTGATTCCGCCATCCCCATTTTATAAGTGAGGGAAGCACAATCCCATATCTAAGGTGATATGGCCCACATTCCCTATCACTGTGCTATATCACCACCCTATATCTCAAAGTGCCTTATCCAGAGGTAACCATTTTTCTTAAGTCAATATTAATCCACTTTATCATCTATACTCATCATTTTTTTAATTTGAGAAATATTGAAACCCACTGTGTGCCAGACATTACAAATAAGGCTCTGGGGATTCAAACATAAATGAGTCCAGTCTCTGTCCTTGATATGGTTATAGGTGAATTAAATATTAACAGTGCCTAAGATTATGAATACCAAAAATGGGTACTGAGTCACCCTAGATACTGCAGCAAATGCACAGGGGTGACACAAAATATTTGAATTTTAGGGTAGAAACACAGCACTAGCTATTGGATGTTACATGAACCACTTTAAGTTTATGTAAGTTAAGTATTGTAAGTTTATATATATCTTCATACGGCTACTAAATTCATACTTTGTGTTTCGAACTAACCTTGTGTTAAACTATTCAGCGTTTCACGTAAAATACTATCAAAAATTACTAAGAACGCCATGAATGGAGAAAATCTAGGAAGTTCTAGCCTAAGGAAAGCAGTTTGACATTCCATCAGAGTAATTTAAAGAATCCAACAAACTAAGCAAGGGAACTGTTGTGGGAACTTACCATTTAGGAGAACAAAATGGGCCTGTGAAACTGATCATGAAAGTGATCTCCAGTTGGGTGGACAAATACTGGTGTAGTGGTTTCCTCAAAAAGATACCTAAATAAATTTCATTTTAATGAGCTTGAGTGGCTTCAGGATAATAGTTAAAGTTGAATTCAAATTATGAAATATTTTTAGGAAACAGGTCAAAATGCTTCTCCTTTAGTGAGCTAATTACATGATTTGGCTTATGTCTAAATAATAAAACCAAAATGGGCTATCAATCTCACTAATTTGAAGATGGTATTTTCTGACGCCTTATTCTGCTTTTAACCTTAGGCAAACGGAATGTACTGAATAGGAAGAGCATATTATGCTGTCACCTTAAGAATATATGATTATAGCATCTTAGTGGATGGGTAGACATCTCACAGAAAAATAACTGTAAATCTGAGGAAGAGACGTATTTGACAGTCCAATGTCTACACACTTCTAGTTTCCTCTAGTTCAGAATTGCTGCAAGCTTCTCTGGTAATTTGAAGCCTGGAGCATGTTGAAATTGCTAGCAGTGTTCCCCTAGCTACTTTTTCATGAAAAGATGATTATGTGATGCTAAGAGGATTTGTTGACAAGAGGGAGAATTTTCATTGCACAAGTCTGCTTTCAAGGAAAAAAAAAGAGAAAGAATCAATGGAAAATAATAGCAATTGGATAATTTTCTGGAAGATAAGAGAGATTACCAGTGGGACTTGTTTCCATTATCTCAGAGCTAAGACTTAACCATACTTCTTATCACCAAGTGAGGGGGAGGAAGGATGAGAAAATGAATGATCAGGGAGAAACAATATTCTGGAAATATATGATTACATGTAAGGTCTGTATATGCATGTGTAAAGTGTGGGGTAACATATAGAAAATATCACTTTGATGAAGAACAGGTCTTGATTCAGTCCTTATCTCTGCAATTTATTTAGAAATATGACCTGGAGTTTGCTACTTCACCATGTTGAACGTCAGTTTCAAAATAACACTGTAGGAAGGAATAAATAAAACAGTATAGATAAAACACTTAGGATAGAGCCCTATATATAATAAGCCTAATCAGTCACCTTTAGCTGTTGATAAGTTACTCATATATGAAATAGAAGTTAAAATTTTCTTATAATGTTCAGGAAGTTGTAGCTCTTATCTATAAGATGACTTCATAATTTTATTAGCATTTAGCTCTCCACTTTACCATCCTTGGCATGAGACTTTGAAGATTTTATACTGGTTCTAGATGGTTATATAAGTTCTAGTCATCATACTCAGATTGGAGATACGAAGACGTGGAGGGAAGCATTGACAGCTGTCTATCCTTTAGATGAGGTTTCCTGAAGATTCTATCCAAGAACTTGTTACGTTTCTTTTACTGTAACATAGTGAATGACATAACTAGTCTGGAAAGTATTGGTTCTTAGCTGGGCACATGAGTTTTTGGAATTAAACAACAATCTGTTAAAGTGTCTTCTTAGGAGAAAGAGTAGAGATAGACAACTTATGGCCTGTCACATAAGCTTTAAATACTCCTTTAGTATGAGCCTTTATCTCTTTATTTGTAAATGAAGTATAATATCTGCATTCTTGAAGTGATTAGAGGATTAAATGAGATTATACATGCCAAGGTTACATTCATGTGTTGAATAAATATAAAAGCATTAATGTTTAGGTTCTATAAGATACTTTTAGCAACTTTTAAGTGTCTTTTTAAATTGCTCTGATTTCTAAATCTTGTCAATTTCACTGTCTTTGATGTTTCTGTTATCAGTATCTTAACAATTCTCTGACTGATTCAGGGATCTTAATGGATTTTTTTAAAGAGATTCAGACTTGTACAATGTAAGTAAAAGCCAAATTATTGTATATAAAACTTCCTAAAATGCAACCAAATACTTGGGAAATAGGATGATCCATTTAGTGAATTAGGATTAGGATTATGTTTAACATAAAATGAAAATTAGAGTAACATTCACATATGCTGGCATTTTACTGAGCATAATTTGAAATATTCAGGAAACAGCTATCTTCAAGATTTTAAAAAAATATTTTACATTTAAAATCTTAAAATTGATGAAACACTTCTGCATATGTATAGTATCTCACTTCATAGTAATTCTGTAAGTTTATAATATTTGGCAGGGAAATAGGAACTGCTCAAGGAGCCACAGGCCATTTTAGAATTTGATAAATTCTGTTCCAAGTCCTGTGCACATTTTATTCCATGATCGTTGTCTCCATTTTGAACATCAGATATATAAGCGTTGGCATCATGTGTAGCTGAGACTGCACTAGTCCTATGTCATAAACCTAAGAAGTTAATTTGAAGGTAACTAATAGTTAACTGGATTTCATTCTCTAAAAGGCAGAATTATGATTTTTTTCTCATATGTAACTTTGAAAGCAATTTGTTGTAGTTTTATAGTCCCTCAAACACTTTTGAGTGCTACATTTACTTTTTCAGACTACTAATCAAATAGGATTATTTCCAATTAAGGAGTTTATTTGAATTATTCTTATATCATGACATTCACATGTCATTTAGGGATATTATATTCCACTTCTCTTCAGAAAATGATAACATTTTTCTATAGATTGAATAGTCTTGGATATATGAATAATCTTATATACATGATAATCATATAGAATGATCTAGATAATACCTCAGGATTCTTATAAGTTTGATTTATTGGCTTCAAATTAGATTTAAATCATTCCTTTTTACTGTCTGTAGTATTCATACACAAACTAAAAACAAATGCTGATAAAATATTGAAGTTTTTACTTTTGGAAGGCATTTGTTTTTTATAAAACAAAAGTAACCTGAAGTTTCCAAATAGTAAGAAATTAGAGTAAAATTTGAAAAGATTTTAAACACTGGAGACCATTTTTTTATCCTAAATAATCAGAAGTATATACCAGATATTTGTATATTCATTGAAATTCATTTGTACTTGTGAAATATGTTATGTTGGAAAATGATGCAGAACTATATATTCAGTTAACTGCAATAGTGGTGTATAAAAATACACATTTATATGCTTGCAGACCTTATTTTTGTTATTTTAAAAAAGTTTTCTTTTTCTTAATATTTATTTATTACTGAGAGAGAAAGAGAGAGATAGACCATGAGCATGGGAGGGGCAGAGAGAGGAGGAGACACAGAATCTGAAGCAGACTCCAGGCTCTAGGCTCTGAGCTGTCAGCACAGAGCCCGACGCGGGGCTCAAACTCACAAACCGCGAGATTATGACCTGAGCCAAAGTCGGACGCTCAACTGACTGAGCCACCCAGGCGCCCCAATACACACTTTATTTGGAAAAGACTAGAAGACTATCTTCCACAATGTTAATACTCTTAAATGGTGTAATGGAGGTTGAATCATTTTATCATTTATGCTTTTATATATTTCTCAAAGTTTTAAAAATTAAGATACATTCAAATATAAAATGAAAGAATAAAAAAAGTTAATTTTTAATTTAATAACATTTGCTGAGTACTACTACATATCTCTGTCCATAAAATTTATTTTTGTAATCTGAGCAGAACGGGATATTTCTATAATTTAGACATTTCATTTGTGAGACTACTTTTTGTTGTTGTTGCAAGAGTAGTTAATATTCGCTAATCAATCAACATGATACATCACAGTAATAAAAGAAAAGGTAAGAACCATATGATCTTTTCAGTAGATGCAGAAAAAGCATTTGACAAAGTACAACCTCTGTTCATGATAAAAACCGTCAACAAAGTAGGTTTAGAGGGAACATACCTCAACTTAATAAAGGCCATATATGAAAAACCCACAGCTAATATCATCCTCAGTGGGGAAAAATTGAGAGCTTTTTCCCTATGATCATGAACAAGATAGGGATGTCCACTGTCACCACTGTTATTTAACAAAGTACTAGAAGTCCTAGCCATAGCAATCAGAGAACAAAAAGAAATAAAAGGCCTCCAAATCGCCTTTAAAGAAGTAAAACGTTCACTATTTGCAAGTGACATGATACTCTATATAGAAAATCCAAAAAGCTTCACCAAAAATTTGCTAGAACTGATACATGAATTCAGTAAGGTCACAGGATACAGCATCATCATACAGACATCTGTTGCATTTCTATACACCAATAATGAAGCATCAGAAAGAGAAATTAGGGATCAATCCCATTTACAATTGCGCCAAAACCAATAAGACATCTAGGAATAAACCAAACCAAAGAGGTAAAAGACCTGTACTCTGAAAACTATAAAACACTGATTATAGAAATTGAAGATGACACAGAAATGGAAAGACATTCCATGCTTATGGATTGGAAGAACAAACATTGTTAGCATGGCTATACTACCCAAAGCAATTTACACATTTAATACAGTCCGTATCAAAATACCTACAGCAGTTTTCAGACAGCTAGAGCAGTCTTAAAATTTGTATGGGACACAAAAGACTCCGAATAGCCAAAGCAACCTTGGAGAAGAAAAGAAAAGCTGGAGGTATCACAATTTTGGACTTCAAGTTATATTACAAAGCTGTAGTAATCAAATGATACTGGCACAAAAATAGACACATAGATCAATAGAATAGAAAACCCCAAAGTGAACCCACAACTATATGATCAATTAATCTTCAATAAAGCAGGAAAGAATATCCAATGGGAAAAAGACCTTTTCAACAAATGGTGTTGGGAAAACTGGACAGCAATGCGCAAAAGAATGAAACTGGATCACTTTCTTAGACCATCCATAAAAATAAATTCAAAATGGATTAAAGACCTAAATGTGAAACCTGAAACCATAAAAATTCTAGAAGTGAATGGAGCCAATAACTTCTTTGACATAGGCCATCACCAGTTCTTCCTAGATATGTCTTCTGAAACAAGGAAAGCAAAGGCAAAAATTAACTATTAGGACTTCATCAAATGGATAGCTTCTGCATAGTGAAGGAAACAATCAACATAAATAAAAGGCAACCTATGGAATGGAATAATGTATTTGCAAATGACCTATCTGATAAACGGTTAGTCTCCAAAATATATAAAGAACTTACAAAACTCAGCACTCCAAAAATGAGTCATCCAATTAAAAATGGATAGAAGACACGAGTAAACATTTTCCCAAAGTAGACCTATGAGTGGCCAACAGACACATGAAAATATGCGCAACATCACTGATAATCAGGGAAATACAAATGAAAACTACAGTGAAATATCACATCACGCCTGTCAGAATGGCTAAAATCAACAGGAAACAACAGGTGTTGGAAAGATGTGAAGAAAGGGAAGCCTCTTAACGCTGTTGGTAGGAATGCCAACTGGTACAGCCACTTTGGAAAACAGCATGGAGTTTTCTCAGAAAGTTAAAAAGAAGACTACCCTACAATCCAGCGATTAACACTACTAGGAATTTACCCAAAGAATACAAAAAGACTAATTCAAAGGGATGCATGCACCTTGCTGTTTATAATAGCATTATCTACAATAGCCAAATTATGGAAACAGCCCAAGTGTCCATCGACTGATTAGTGGATAAAGAAGTGGTGTGTGTATGTGTGTATGTATATATATATATACACACAACGTAACATACAACGTAATATTACTCAGCCATAAAGAATGAAACCTTGCCATTTGCAATGTGGAGCTAGAATGTATTATGCTAGGTGAAATAAGTCAGTCTGAGAAAGACAAATACCATATGCTTCACTCATGTGGAATTTAAGAAACAAAACAAGTAATACTACTTTCTTAAAAGTAGTAATTAGTAAGTAGTAATGGGATTTTTGAGTCAAAGGCTAAAGTCAGTTTTCAGTTTGAATATATTATACAGTCTTCCAGAAACTATACCAAATATGTATGATTTTTCTGTGTCTTGAATAAGTTCTGAATTTTTAACAGGTTTAACTTTATCTGCCTGATATGGAAACAACTATTCCTATTTTCACTCCCTTTGAATATAACAAGATTGAACTACATTTAAGTAATTGACCAAAAGTTTTGACTTATTCATATCTTTGCCTAATTTTCTACTAGTACATTGGCTTTTTATCTATTGGTTTAGAGAAGTTCTTTGTGTATTAGACCCCTTCTTTCAGTATTTTCTTTTTTGCCTTTATCATTTTTCCTTTTCATTTTTAAAGCCTTGTTTATAAGCCACACATTGTTACAATTGTCTGAAGTAGTTAAATATATCGTGGTAGTTAAACATTTTTATGGTTGTGGATCAGGTTTGTAGAAGCTTTTATCACCAAAGAGTATATAAAACCTTTATTAATTTATTCTAGTACTTGTAAGTTTTAATATATCTAGTGAAATATTTTATATTTCTGGAATTTTGCTGAAATAAGAAAAATGAAAAGTGTTACTTTACTTTTATTTTCCAATGGGCTTTAAGAATTGATACTAATTTTTGAGTAATGGTCTTATCCCAGCTGATTTGAAGCACAAATGTTACATATAATTTCCCTGTAAATTTGAGAATTAAAATACAGATTGTTGATATATGAATAATTAACAAAGGTGATTTGTTTTTTCACAAAGCTATTAGTGTCCATCTTTTAGTTTCATTCTTTCATTCATGTGGAGCCAGTTTAAGAGTCTGCTGAGTACCAGATATTCATGGTCTGTGACCTCAGGGATCTCAAAATTGAGGCAATTTATATTTTTGTACAAATTATAAGCTATGAATCTATCAGATACCTGTATTGTGACAGAATATTGGGATAATGAAATAATAAATCATTTCAAGAAAGTTTATGAAAACTTTATACCTGTGATAAAAAAGAAATCTTCATTCCTCAAGTATTTCAAGATATGGGGCACAGAATATTAAAGTTGAAAATGATCTTAAAGATTATCTATTTCTGCCCCCTTTTTTTCAATATATGAAGTTTATTGTCAAATTGGTTTCCATACAACACCCAGTGCTCATCCCAAAAGGTGCCCTCCTCAATACCCATCACCCACCCTCCCCTCCCTCCCACCCCCCATCAACCCTCAGTTTGTTCTCAGTTTTTAAGAGTCTCTTATACTTTGGCTCTCTTCCACTGTAACCTCTTTTTTTTTCCTTCCCCTCTCCCATGGGTTTCTGTTAAGTTTCTCAGGATCCACATAAGAGTGAAACCATATGGTATCTGTCTTTCTCTGTATGCCTTATTTCACTTAGCATAACACTCTCCAGTTCCATCCATGTTGCTACAAAGGGCCATATTTCATTCTTTCTCATTGCCACGTAGTACTCCATTGTGTATATAAACCACAATTTCTTTATCCATCTGTCCCCTTATTTTACATATAAGAATTGTAACCCAAAGAAGTTAAATACCTTAATCAAGAACATATGTTGAGTTAGTTGCAGAGGTTTGAATTGAAACCTGGATTCCCAAAGGGTCCTTGTAGTTCGGTTTATGAAGATATTCCCATAGTATGAAAAAAAAAATAATGATGGCAGAGCTGTTGTTTCCTCCTCTTCTAATGTCTTATAGCACTCTTACATTATTTCTGAGAGTGAACCCTGATGTACTGTGCATTATACAGAACTCTGAGTGCCCATCCCCCTCTTCTCATTCAGTGATTTTTTTTAAATTTTTTTATTTAACGTTTATTTATTTTTGAGACAGAGAGAGACAGAGCATGAATGGGGGAGGGGCAGAGAGAGAGGGGAGGGGCAGAGAGAGAGGGAGACACAGAACCAGAAGCAGGCTCCAGGCTCTGAGCCATCAGTCCAGAGCCTGACGCAGGGCTCGAACTCACGGTCTGTGAGATCGTGACCTGAGCTGAAGTCGGACGCCCAACCGACTGAGCCACCCAGGCGCCCCTTTTTTTTTATTATTTTTTTTGACCGTGATTTTTTTTAAGCACACTGGTTGTCCTCACTCTCAGATTACTTCTTCCTTCTATGTACTGTGATCATAGAACTTTTTAAGGAATATGTGTCAGGAGAGAGGACTCGTGTTTTCTTCCTATGTGTGTTGGTAAGATTTCTGATAGTTGGCCTTAAAATATTTGTGTGACTGATGAAAGAGAAAAGAGACAAGACAGGATTAAAAACATAATTGGTCTTAAATGTGTCTTTAAATCCTAATGAATACAAATTAAAGAATCCTCAAAAGGCAATCTTTAGTCAGTCACCAATATCGGGTATACCGCACACTGCTCTTATCACAAATAAATGATATACAGATAAGGGAATAATATTAGTTAGGGACAGTTATGCTTTTATAGAACAAGTTGGCCTTGTTGTGCAGGGAAAAAAAGATTAGGAAAGAGTTGTTTTTAGAGTCTTAAATGAGTCTGTAGTTGATTAATTAGTGGTGTATGACCTTTAGTTACCATGCCCTTAAGATGTGGGCCCAACAAGTGCTAAGAATAGTTTATCTTTAGAAGACAGCACCAGTGTTTCAGATCCCAGTAAAATAAATAGCTTGATCATTGGCTTAAGCATTTTCTTTGATTTTGGGGGCTCATCCTATTTAATTCTTCTTAGTAATTCTTTAGGGGCATTGATAGAAGCACTTTTAATTTGCATGCAATGAATGGAGTGTTAAAGTGAATTGTATGTATGATAATACTTTCTATAAAAATTTTTAACATTTTTTATTTTGGAGAGAAAGAGAGGGAGAGAGACAGAGCACGAGCAGGGGAGGGGCAGAGACAGAAGGAGACAGAATCCAAAGCAGGCTTCAGGCTCTGAGCTGTCAGCCCAGAGCCCGAGATGGGTCTCGAACTCAGGAACCCTGAGATCATGACCTCAGCCAAAGTCGGATGCTTAACCAACTAAGCCACCCAGGCTCCCCTGTATGATAATACTTTTGAACTTATAAATTTTTACTGTAGTGTATTTATATTTTTAATAAAGTGTAAGTATTAAAAATAATTTTTCAGGAAGATATATTCTCTCCCATTTTAAATCTGTCTCCATGCTATCTTTTTGTATTAAGTATGTTAGGTCCCTTCTTCAGGGACTGTCCCTCATCTCTGCTGTCACTTTTGTTAAAGGGTTTTATATTCTCTTCTTACCTATGTATATATGCATGTTACAGAGACAATAGGAGTTGTATGCATGCAAAGCCAATGTTCAAATAAGCATGTAGTTCTTCATAAATAGGCACGAAAATGAGCAATTTCATCCTGGACCACAAGTGACTGATTAGCTCTGGAATTCTAAAGTTGAAAGGATAGTTACTAGCATAATGTTATGCGTAAGGAATGTGATAGATGGCATATTATATTGAAAGTTTTAGAGTGACATTTGGGGCAGCTTTTAAATGTATATGTATAGTGGTTACTTTTTAATTGGCTTTTTCTGTAGCCTAATGCATTTTGAATAGAATACTTATTTAAAACCAAGCTACACATTTCTGCAACACAAATATTATTGTAATTTTTCATATTGTTGATGGAAATAAAATATTATTTTAAATACCATTAATGTATGACTTTCATTATTAATCATTTAGGAACTTGCCCTAAAGTCACTGTTTAGATTTTAATAGGTATTTTGTCTTTTCAAGAAGATGCAAAGGATAGCTGTTAATTGGAATACATATGAGCTCTTTGGTTCTCCTTTCTGGAGAAAATCTGGGTCATATATATTTGCCATCAATCATATCATGTTAAAATAAATTCTAGAAAAATTTAAGTGTCCTAAGTTTCCAACTCATTTTAAAGTTAATATCATTTATGCATGAATTTGTGACACATTTATGATTATAAAATATATCTTCACTCTTACTGATATTTTCCCTGCTCAAAAAGACAGGAGTAGAAGAAAATAGTCAGAATTTGGATTATGATTCATTGTTTTTTTCATCCTGTATGCCTTTTTGGTATTCTCAATCACTATCTTTAGCAAGATTTTGACTTATTCATAATTTAAAGTTGTTTCTTGTTAAAGAAACAATTCAGTTGGAGTAGGGGATAAACATAGATGATTACATTAGTTACTTTAGTAGCTTTGTCTGCTTACTAAATAATTTGCTAAGCAGAAAATTGGAAGTGAATTACAATTGGTATTGGAAGCTTACAGGTTATCTCTAGGATGTTCTTTTATGACATGTTGATAAGCAAGTCTTTAGGTGGGATCTGCCCGTTCATAAAGCTCAATGAGTCTTCCTAGTGGAACTTCTTTGGGTTTAGTTACATGATTTCTAGATTCCTTGGGTAAAGAAACCATTCCACTTTCATTTTTCAGAATATTTGCATTTATTTTTGATTCTGCCTTATACTTAACCACTCCAGAAGAGCTACCATTGCATGATATTCTTTTGTGTGACTAATAGTCTAGGGGATCCCATTTTCACTTCCCACAGTCTTTGCACAATGTTAACATCCTTTATCAGATTCCTTGTCTCTGTTGGTTACATATTCTTTACTGTATCTGGTGAGATATTCTGATTTATTCCATAATATTCCATATCCCATTATTCAATAAAGAGTAAAAGAAGCATTTACATAAAAAGACTAGTAGAACAGTTTTATCAAGTTGTCTTTCTAAGAAGTTACTCGACCGTATTAACTATACAATTCTAGTCTTAAAATCCGCACTAGTGTTATTATGACTTTATCACTCTAGTTCAGGAGGGTGGTGGGAAAAGAGTTCATTGAAAAAACTGGAGCAACTGGGTGATTTTGTTTTTCACCTATCCCTTTGGCTGAAATATTTTCTTTGAACTGGATGGTTTCTGAATTTAACCATCTTTCTGTTGTAGTGATGGCAAAATACATTCTCTTCAAGTTCCTCAAATGCTGATTAATCTTTGCTTGTGGCTGATTGTTTGAAAGTAGAAAAAAGAATAAGTGTGTATATATGTGATGTGTATAATGGGCAACCAAATTACTTGATTTTATTTTCATAATGGGTGAGAGAAAGATAAATGGAAAATAAGCAAGACAAACACTATACAATGAATTTGTGTACTTAATATGTTTTATATGGGGTATGAAGATTTCAAACATCTGTGGTTTTTCACTATTTTTTCAGATAAAGTCCTTATATAAGCTTAAATATTGTATATGACTTTTTTTTTGTCTCAGCAAATGTTTCATGACATTAAGGTTACTGGGTATGAGGGAAAACTAGCTGCGACATCTGTTAACACATTGATTTCCAGGGTTGATACAGATGGTCTGAGCTAATCCCTGGTCTCCTTCACCACCCCGTTTGTGTCCCATCCAAAGTGAATGACCTTCTCTAAAAGAGGACCAGTCATGAAGGGTATTTAGAAGGTGTATATCTTTTCTATAATTTTTAAACGTGTTCATAATTTATTCAAAAACATATAAATCTGTAGAACAAATAGACAAACTTTAATTGGGATGATTTCTTTTCCTAGAAGCAGTATAGTGAATAGAGAGGATTAAACTTGGGAGTACACAAATCTGCTTGAGCAGTTACTTGCTTTGTGACTTCAGTAAGTCACTTTATTGCTTCAGCCTTTTTTTCCAACAAAATGGGCTAATATCTCAGTTTACAAAGACTGAACATTTTCATTAAACCAACATGGGGTATTCGCTATGTACCAGGTACTGTTGGCATTGGGGCTACAGCATTGAAGAAAACAGATGTAAATAAATTATAAATAACTTAAATATCCATGCCCTCATGGTGATAGTATTCACATTTGGAAAAGTAAGCAATTAACAAATCTGTAAATGTATATTCTGCATGATAGTGATAAATTATCTAAAAATAAAAGGAGGCTAATAGTGCATATAAGGAAATAGAGGGTTGTAATTATAAGTAGGATAAGGAAAAACCTCATTAGGATAATTTTAAGTGAAGACTTAAGGAGGCAAGGGAGAGGCAGTAGATACTAGGGGGAAAACTATCACATTTAATGTACTAATGTACATAAAATTCTTAGCACAGTTCCTTGTTCAAAGTACGATAAGTACTCAGTGAATGTTAGCAGGTATTATAAAAAATAAATCCTATTTTAAGAAAAACAGATTTTTTTTTAAGTTTATTTTGAGAGAGAAAGCAAGCGGTGGAGGGGCAGAGAGAGGGTGAGAGAGAATCCCAAGCAGTCTCTGCACTGCCAGCATGGAGCCTGATGTGAGACTTGAACTCATGAACCATGAGTTCATGACCTGAGCTGAAACCAAGAGTGGGATGCTTAACAGACTGAGCCACCTAGGCGCCCCTAAGAAGAATATTTTTGATGTAAAATTTATAGTTTTACTCTGTGCATGCAACTGGGTTGATAGTACCAGTATTTGGTTGCTGCTTTGTTTATGTGTGAACATAATCCAAGGAGTAAAGCAATCTCAGTATCTTTGTCAATGACAACCTAATTGTTTCAGATAGATTTACTTTTCACAAAACTTAAAATATTCCTTGATATATTAGAATATAAACCATTCTTTAAAAATTGATACAGAAACTGGTAAAGCCAAGTTTTTTGTTTTTTACTAGAAACATCTTTTTAAAACACTTAAAGTTTGTTTTGACCTTATTATAGGAAGAAGCCTAAAAATAGATGAACTTTAAACATTGACTTTTATCCATCTTGAATTTCATGGAGCATCCAGAATGATGCATCTTTCCCTTTATATTTATCCATCACTTCCAGACAAGTAGTGTATGAGGCAATAAATAACAGACAGCTAGAACAGGAGAAAACAGTTTTTTAATGCCTTGTGCTTAAACTGTCACTCTGGCAGGAAGTAATAACTGAATGCTGCATTATTTAAGGCAAGGTAATAGACTACTTCCTTTTAGAGGCAAATTACTTTGGGACCAGCTGCCTTACCCTGAGAAGCCAGGGTTTCCTCAGTGAAAATCTAGAGTTGTAAGGTTTGATGTAAGTTGATTGGCTACTGAATCCGAATCCTTATACACCAGAGAAGAGTTTCCTTTGAGGCTTCTGGTCATCATTTATCATTAAGTGAAGAGTCTTGCCAAGTGCATGCTTTTACATATGGTAGGCAGTGGGGCGTACTATAAATGCATAGATTTGGAGCTACTATGATCAATATTTGACTCTACTTATAAGAGTTTGAATAAATCACCTAATTACTTGGGTTACAGTTTCTTTGCCTATAAAATGCAAGTAGTAGTACTAACTTAATTAAGTTGCTGAGAAAATTTGGTTAAATAATGTATATAAAGATCTGGACTTCCCCTTTTGGTGTCAACAAATATTTATTATTAACAGATGATTTAAAGTTACAAAATAAATATGTAGGGTGTTAGCTGTTGAATTTTAAGAATAGGTGTTTCGAGGTGCCCGGGTGGCTCAGTCAGTTGAGCGTCCGACTTGAGCTCAGGCCATGATCTCACAGTTTGTGTGTTTGAACCCCACATCTGGCTCTGTGCTGACAGCTCAGAGACTGGATCCTGCTTTGGATTCTGTGTCTCCCTCTCTCTCTGCCCCTCTCTAGCTTGCATTCTGTTTCTCTCTCTCTCTCTCTCAAAAATAAATAAACATTAAAAACATTTAAAAAAAGGTGTTTCAGTTTCTATGACCTATTATAGAAGGCATTCAGGAAATATTAGTGCTCTTTCCTGTTCCCTCTATACCTTTGAATTACCTTTATTTTAAAAAAAATGATGTTTGCTTATTTTTGATAGAGAGAGAGAGAAAGATAGAACGTGATAGAGGAGGACCAGAGAGAGAAATGGAGGTACAGAATCTGAAGCAGGCTCTAGTCTCTGAGCTGTCAGCACAGAACCCGACATGGGACTTGAACTCACAAACTGTGAGATCATGACCTGAGCCAAAGTCAAATGCTTAACTGAGCCATCCAGGCACCCCAAATTGCTTTTAGTGATAAATAGATTGTAGGCTTAGAAGATCATGTTCTACTTGAAGGCTGTATATATATTTTATTTTTTTAAATTTTATTCTGAGAGAGAGAGAGAGAGAGGGAGAGAGAGAGAGAGAGAATATGAATGAGTGGGGGAAGGGCAGAAAGAGAGGGGAACAAAGGATCCAAAGCAGGCTCTATGCCGACAGCAGAGAGCCCAACATGGGCATCAAACTCATGAACCGCAAGATCATGACCTGAGCCTAAGTCAGTTGCTTAACTGAATGAGCCACTCAAGTGCCCCTTGAAGGCTGTATGTTAAACCTCTACCCACACATTTTGTTTCTAAAGTCTGTCTAAATGTCCAGTTTTTAAAAAATAATCTGTCGAGTATGAAAGAGTTGTGGACAATACTGTTGTGCCCAGTAATAATGTTGGTTGACAGGATTTGGGCCTATTTGAGTGCTAGTATTTTAAAAATACAACTTCTATTCAATTGAATTATTATACTTTGTATAAAAAAATCCATTATTGAATATGCTTTGCTCTCAAATACTATTATCATATTTGTGTTTTACTTTTGGATGATAGTCATGATAGTTTCCACATCATAACTGTAGAGTATAAGGCTTTTATCTTCTTATTCTAGTGGCAGTTATTTACTTTGGTCTATGGGATAATAGGCCAAGGTGGGCCAATAAATGGGAAGTGAAATTGGTTGTTGTGCTCTTCACTTTTTAATTATTATGTGTAGGTAAAACTTTATAGGTTTTTCTTCTTTTTACTCATTAAAATTTTACATTTTTTCTTGATATACTATGAACTCAAGTTTGACAGTATTTATAATGTTTCAAATTGTCGCAGGATTTCAGTGTTATTTTCTGTTTTTGTTTGGGATTATAATCACTTCAAGTGCTTATCAGGATTTTATAAAATTATACTTGTTTTCCCCTGTTGATACTATTTTAATGTTGTAAACACTATTGATAAAAATATGACATTGCTGCATATTTTATCATACATGTCCCAAACCTCATTAATATTTTGAACAAGTAAACAATTGAAAATTTCTATATTCTTTTATGTAAAAGAGTCTCTGATTCAATATCCAGTGCATGTTCCATCTCATGACAACTTTGAAAGTCAGGTATAATATCAATGGCATTGTGTGAAGATTGGGCTACACTGATCCTATGTCATAAACCTTAAACTGCTAATTTCTGAATATTAGTTGCCTGGATTGCAAGCTCTAAAAGGCAAGGATCATATTTGTTCTGTGGCTCTGAAAGTGCCTAGTTATTCAAACATTTTTGGGTGCTATCTCCTTATTTTATTAATTACTAAGTAGGATTATTTCAAATTAAAGAGATTATTTGAAATTCAGCAATTATTTGAAACACTGTTAGAGTTTGATGTTCACATTGCTGTTGATTACCAAGGGATATTTTGTTTTGTAGACTCTTAGGAAGTTTTACTTCCTAAATGTTGATGGTATTTTTATATGGGATCTGAAGGAGTAAATAATCATAGATAGAATGATCTAGGTAATATTTTCAGAACTTTATTGCCATAAGTTTCTGTGATTTAATGGCTAAATTTTAAAATCCTTTATTTTACTGTTTATAATGTAAATATTATCACTGAAACAGCAAGATACTAAAGTGCAAACTTTTTTTTAATGTTAAAGCTATTTTGTTTTTATTTAAAAAAGGATCTGGTTTGGCGGTGATTTTCTTTAACTTTTATTTGGGAAACTATCTCTTCTACTCTAAATGATGGACTTGTTGGGCAGAGTACTTATCATCACTAAGCCAGCCTTTGCAAAGGAAAGGCCATAATCAGGAATAAGAAAAGTAAGAAAAAAATTCACAAGTACATACAAACATAATAATAGATTAATCACTTATACACCCAGTATGAAAGTTAAAGCACAAAAGCAGTGAAATCAATTATATCTATAAGAATCAGTCGAGAAGTTCACAAAATAAAAAAGACAGAAAGTATGACATATACACATAATATGGAAAGAGGAGTAAAAAAAATCTGAAAAAATAGCCAAGCAGTTAAAATTTTTTTCTCTTAATCTAAATCAGAAAAATACACACAATTTATATATAACGTTCATTGAAAAATATATTTGCAAAGAATATCCAAATATAATAGACTAGTTTATAGTATACTCATATGTTGGACATTAGACAATTTTTAAGAGTATTTTATAACATTAGCTTATGACAGAAGATGTTCACAATATACTATGTTAAAAACAGATAACTATTCACTTTGATCTCAGTTTTGGTTTATAGAAATATATACATGCACATATACATACATGTATATGGAATGTGAGTAACTTGTTCTGTGAGTGTTCTGCAAGACAAGCAAACACTTCTAATAAATTTTAGCTTTATAAATGAGCCATGTCTTGCAATATGAGAAGTACATCTTGCCACATGTCACATGATTGCAAGCAAGCTCATGGTTCTTGAAATTTGCTTTGATATACAAGTGCTTTGGATTACAAGCATATGCTTCTGGAACAAATTATACTCACAAACCAAGGTTTTACTGTATGTATGTTTCAGGATTTAATAAAGCTAGATATTTATTTCTACTGAAATGCTATTTTTTTCAAACCTAGTTTACAAATATGGTCTTGTTACAAATTGTCTTATATACATTCCCAAATATCAGGGAATCTTTTGAATGTATGAATGTTTGATCTTAGTGATTCTTGAGTAGTGTGTCAAAACTAATGAAAAAGGGTAGTTTATTCTTAAATTACTAAACCTTCAAAGTGCTCATTTTTTAAAATAAATATCAGTAACATACTAATAGTCATGTTTTAAAATAAAATCATTACGGGATGATTGAATTTCATACCTTCGAACAAGTTGCTTTTTATTGCTAGGTAGATGAAATCTAAGCAAAAATGTTTGCTGTGGTTTTGCTTGTTAACAAGCACAGTGTGAGCTTAGTGCATTATTTTAATCACAATGGCAAGATTTCAGGGCTTGTAGGTAACAATGGAGCATCTAGTTTATATCAGGCACTTTGGTAGGCCATGGAGATAATAAAATTAAGAATGTTTCATTTTTTCTGTTAAGAAAGAATTTAGCCAAGAGCAATTTCACAACACAGTACTTCTTGATTAATATAATAGAAGTACATATAGGGACCTATAGAACAAATATCGTAACTCTGTCTGGGGTGGTCAGGAAAGGCTAAGCAGAGTGATGCATCTGAGCTGAGGCTGGAATAGGAGTCAAAGATGAAGGAAGAGGGTAAATGACATTTTCCATATAGAAACTGACATGAGCTGAAATATGACACTAGAGATACTACGGAAGGAAGATCAGGCTTGAAAAAATATGTATATATCATCCATATAAACATAATCAAGGAAATTGTGAAGAATATCAGATTATAGACCTAATAAAAGTAAGTATAAAATATGCTTTTACGTATTAACACAGTATTCAGAAATATTGGTAAAAGACTTGTTCCATATGAATGAATTTTCCAATACATGTTTAGGGAGGATGCTTTTATCTACTTTTGATAAAAATATACTTCATTTTTTTCCCGTCATTAAACAAACATGTTTTTTTCTTTTGCTTGGAGTTTTTTAGAGCTTATATTAATATCAAATATCTGTTTTTTGCCTTCTGCTCTCATACAGTTGTGTCTTTGTGGACCATTTAGAGAGGACTATATTTGCCCTTTCTTTTAAGAGCCCCAGATTGCTCTAATTTTTGCACTTCTTATGATTGCTCTTGTCTCCTTCCTGGTAAGGAGTCCTGTAACTATTTTTAATAGTCCTTCCCTGACCTAACACCTTTGACTTAATCAGCTTTGGAATTTTTGACAGCTCCTTTGGCTAGTTAAAAATCTTTGTCACTTGTTAGCTTAATTAAGGTTGTGAAGCATCACAGTATATGCTAATCCTAGATAATTTTAATGCTTTAACTTTGTTAACACTCATAAGTTTATATATTCAGTTCTTTAATATGGTGGAACTTTCCACATCATACAATAAAAAGGGAAATCCAGCTAGGACCCAAGGTGCACATGGTTTCCATAAAAGAATTTTGAAAAATTATGTACTGTCTTGTACACTTTAAAATTCACATCTAAACTTTTTATGTTTTATTTTTGCAGAGGATGTAATTTCTTGTAAATATTGTCATTATTTATATATATAGCAGTGAAATCTAAATATAATTTGACACCTACCATCGTCTATATAAACATACTCGAGGAAGTTTTTTTTTTTATTAGTTGGAAAATTTGCATCATTTCTTCATGTTGAGATCATGGTAGGCAGTTGATGTTCAGAGGTCCTAAGGCATATGCACTTCCCGCCATTACCTCTGAGAATGTCCTTTTGCAGCCTTTTCCCAAGGTTGACTTGCTACTTGTAACTCTTTTAAAATGTATCCAGGGAGGAGAGGTTGGCATACAACTTGATATAGTCTAGAAAGATCAAAGGCCCTGAAGCTCTTCTTAATCGTGAATACCCATCAGAATCACCTAACAATTTGGCTCCTAAATCCCTATTTTTAGTCCCAGGCTTTACCTGCCCCTCGTGTAGAGAGATGTGCCCTGTAGAGTGTCCAGTCAGAAAAAAGAGAATTGGTTCTTTTTTTAGCACTGCCTCAGAGGAAAGGGGTTCAAGAGGTCTCCAACTCTGGAAGGTGTGTGGTCCCAAGGAATCCTGGCAGAATGTGTCTGGGGCTGTAGTCACCTGCTGTCTGTAATATCTTTAAGCAGGCAAAACCCAACAGATCCAGGGCCTGAAAAGATGACCTAGTCAGTGTGTCTGGCCCTCAGGGAATTCTAGGCTTTAGCTTTCTTGATGTCAGGGCCAGGCCTCTGTGTCTGTATATGCTGAACTTCACATATGGGCTGAGGCATGGGAAAGTCAATTATGGTGGCCTGGCATTGCTTGCTGCTGGAGGGAGACTGAAGGGCTTGGGGTGATTCAGTGAATAGAGGAAGACATTTAGCTGTTGAGAGCTTGGGATCTGAGTTTGAATTCTGAAAAAAACAAATCACTTGAAGAGCTATTAAAAATACATGCTAACACATACCACATCCAGCCCACAATTTAGACTCCTTGAATCTGGATCATATGCAGTGTATACTACAAAAGCTTCCTGTGATTCATCCTCTCCTTCCCTGGGTTACAAACCGTTGTCAGATTGCTTGTTATCTGGATTGTTTCAATTAAAAAAAATTATATTGTGACTCCAGAATAAAAATAGCATTCCATTGTCTTTAAAATATAATTTTGAACACTCGTTCAAAATTTACTCAATGGTTTATTTTATGTGCAGACATTGTTTTTAGCCCAGGTAGTAGATTCCCTCTCTTAGAGACTGTATTCTAGTGGTGATGGGATGGCTGGGTGGATGTTGTTGAAGAGAGGCAACAAACAAGTAAACAAATAGAAATTATAGATACTGAATGCTTCGAAGAAGGGGAAAACAACCACAAAATTTTGACTTTGTAATATTAGAAATTTGCTATGATTTAGGTACTTTGTTGTGCACTGCTTTTGGAGATACTGTTATCAAGTATGATAATCAAAGTAAGCCAATTCCTAGTGCCTGCTCTCTAAGGGTTGCAGTATCATATTGCTATTTAGATACAAGAGTGAGGTCACAAGAGACCTAATAATGATTATAGACCTTGAACCTAACAATAGTTAAAGAAAGTGGAATACATAATAAAGAATACATGGAAAGAAGACAGGATGGGGTTGAAAAGATTCTATTTTTATTCTGTTATGGACAGCAGAGACTATCTTTAGCTCAGTTTATGAAAATAAACCGGATACCACCATATTCATTCATGATATAGTTTTGTGCTATTTTTTCATCTGTATTTGTTTTAGCATTAATCAAGTGACCATTATGCACTAGACACTATAAAAATATACATACAATAAAATTTATAGTAGATTCTCAAGTAGCACAATACATAGTATTAAAACTTGAAAAGCTGACTACCACTGTTGGTATTTTAGTTTTTTTCCAGGAAAAGTTAAATTTATTTATTATTTTTACTATTTTTTATCATGACAAGTATACTCTTTAATTTCTATCACCTACGTCACCGATCACCCCACCCACCTTTCTTCTGATAACCATCAGCTTGTTTTCCATAGTTAACAGTCTATTTCTTCGTTTCTCTCTCTCTCTCTCTCTCTCTCTCTCTTTTCCTTGTTTTTGTTTCCTAAATTCCACATATGAGTGAGAACACATGGTATTTATTTTTCTCTGACTTACTTTGCTTAGCATTATACTCTCTAGCTCCATCTGCATTGTCGCAAATGGCAAGATTTCCTTCCTTTTTATGGCAGAATAATATTCCATTAGGTAGATGGATAGATAGATCGATCTACTTACCTATCTCCCTATAGATAGATAGATATATCTCACATCTCCTTTATTCATGAATTGATGCACACTTGGGCTTCTTCCATAATTTGGCTATTATAAATAATGCCGCAGTAAACATAAGGGTGCACGTATCCCTTTGAATTTGTGTTTTTGTATTTTTTTGGGTAAATACCCAGTAGTGTGATTACTGGATCACATGTTAATTCGATGTTTAATTTTTTGAGGAACCTCCATACTGTCTTCCAGAGTTGCTGCACCAATTTGCATTCCCACCAACAGTGTAAGAGGGTTCCCCTTTCTCCACATCCTCACCAACACCTGTAGTTTCTCACGAACACCTGTAGTGATGTTGATTTTAGCCATTCTGACAAGTGTGAGGTGATAGATCATTGTAATTTTGATTTGCATTTCCCTGAACATTGATGTTGAGCATCTTTTCATGTGACTGTTGGCTATCTGTATGTCTTTGGAGAAATGTCTGTTCATGTATACTTTTTTAGTTTTGTGCTATTTTTAAGCAAAAATACACTTAACATAATCTTAAGAGTAGCTTCTTAGGTGGTAAATTGACTGGGATTAATGAGATATTGGTATGGGTTAAACAAAGATAAGTCATACAAGATTTCTGCTCTCAGTGAGTTTATAATCTGACAAATGATATTTAATCTGTATTCAAACTTTTTTGGTGAAAGAATATCTGTATGGCTTAAAGAAAACATAAATAAAATGCAATGAGAATTCAAAGATGGGGGAGCTCATTTCCAGTAGAAAGGGCCAAGGAAAGCACCACATAGTGGGAAAAACAAAGGAAGACTTTCAAAGAAAGGGTCATATCACTAGGTAGAGAATGCAATGAAGGATGTCCCGGTAGAAAATGTAGAGTCAAAGTAAGTATGCACTTGGGAAGGTATTAGTCTAAGAAACACAGACTACAATTACTAGAACTCAAGAAGAATAATATGAACAACTGTGAGGAAGGTTAGTGATGCTATAGGAGACCTTAGGAATATCCCCCAAGTGGAGACTGAGACTGTATTTTTTTTCTCTTATGGGCTACAGATAGGATTTTTAAAACTATGATGATTGTCTGTTTAAGCAAGGTGTGCTAAGATAATTGTGCCTCTTTTGGAAGATAAGCTGCAGTCTGCAAACAGCAGAACAAGTGTCATGTGTAAAGTCTTTATTGAAAGCACATTTAGAAATGGCATTTCTAAAAGAGATGGTCAGAGACCTGAGATAAGAGTTGTGACTGGATGTCATATGGGACTACTTTGTTTGCCATCAGGGAAGCAAAATGAATGATGGAAATGCTTTCTCTTGCACCCTGCCAGGCTCACACAGGCTGAGTTATACAGCAAGGGCAGTTCTTACTCATTCTCTGATTCCTGAGAACAGCTCCACCTCTGCAACCAAGTTTATACATGTACAGAACCCTAACATGAGACAGCAGGTAGGAAGAGTGCAGGGGAAATCTGGGTGTTACTGGGTACCACATAAAGAAAAGAGTAAGTGGAGAATGGAAACCACTCAGTTTCTTGGTATCTTGTAATTATGACTTTAGTGTAACAGATAACTGAAATACAGTGTGGTCATGGCAGTCTCTAAAATATTTGCAATCAAACTTTGGTGAACTTGAAAAGTTTTTTTTTTTTTAAATGTTTATTTACTTTTGAGAGAGAGAGAGAGAGAGAGAGAGAGAGAGAGAGAGAGAGAGAGAGAGAAAGCATGAGCAGGGGAGGGGAGGAGGGAGAGGGAGACAATCTGAAGCAGGCTCCAGGCTCTGAGCTGTCAGCATAGAGCCCGACACAGGGCTCAAACTCATGAGCCGCGAGATCATGACCTGAGCCACAGTCTAACACTCAACCTACTGAGCCACCCAGGTGCCCCAAACTTTGGTGAACTTAAATGCTAGACTAAGGAGTTTTAGCCTTGGCATTCTTTGTTCATGCTGTTTTAATTACAGTGCACAACCCTAAGTCTATGTATTAAGAAAATGTGTTTGATATTTATGTGAAACATGGGCTTGGAGGAGAAGAAACAGGGGTCTATGCCCATGTAATTGGTAGTATTTTCCACTTATAAAGAGGCAATATTTTCCCTTAGACAGTTTTCTAATGTACCCTAGAACTTTTAAAGATAATTTGTTTTTTATAAGATTTTTTTTTCACATATAAGAAGATCCTGGGTCGATGTAAACATATTTTCTGGCAAAGCTATCATTCGTTAAATAGGTGTATTTTCTTTTTTTAGTCTAAGAATTTCAGCCTTATATACTGTGACTGGAATATATAATTCATGCATATATTAAAGGGAATTACAGTTTAGGATGGATTTATAATGATATTGCCATCAAATTTTATGGATCAATGGAGATTATTAGACTTTCTGGAACCATGCTGTTCTTCTAAAGGCCTTAGGTATAGAATGAATATATTACTTCTTTTTGCTAACTACAAGAGTCTAGATAGTGGATGAAAGACAGTGCAAGCTTTCATGCTATGTTACTTATTATGGAAAGGAATCTTAGAAGTTTTCCTTATTCCTAAATGTGTTTTTCTCTTAATGAGAGAATTAGAACGTGGTATTTCAACAGCCCTGGAAAATCAGTTTGTCTGTCACCATTCAGCTGAGACAGACACCAAATAAAATACTAAAGTGGTTCTTATTAAAGTTTATAATGAGAATTACGGGGCAGTTTAAAAAGAAATTTGTGAGCATGATTCAGCACGATTCTTAAATTCTGATTCTTAGTTCTGGTGTGGCCTTGGACACTGTGCTTTTTAAATAGGTCAGATTTGAAAACCACAGCTGTATTTGATTATGGGGTAGTATGCAATGGAAATAGAAATATAACAGGAAATAGAAGATAGGAACTTCTCCTTTATTTGGCTTTCTGGTTTGGTCAAAGGAACATTTTCAAAAGTAAGTGATACTTTCAAAGCTAGTGAATGATGAATGAAAATTAAGCAAAAAAAAAATACATTAGAAGAATGAATCAAGTATTTTTTAAATTGTAATAAAATGACATATTTGCCATTTTAACCATGTTTCAGTGTGCAGTTTGGAGGTGCTAAATACGTTCACATTGTTGTTCAGCCATCACCAGTATCCATCCCCAAAGGTTTCCTTTTTCAAGACTGAAAGTCTGTATCCTTAAACAGTAACTCTCCATTCCTTCCTTATATCCTTCCCATATTCTGGCAATCACCATTCTATTTCACTGAATTTGCTCTAGGTCCCTTATATAAGTGTAATCATACAATATTTGTCCTTTTGGGTCTGGATTATTTCACTTAGCATATTGCCTGTACATTTTAACCATGTGTAAGTACTTCACTCATTTTTAAGGCCCCGAGTGATATTTAATTGTATCTGTATGCCACTTTCTGTTTATCTAATGAGACATTTGGGTTGTTTCTGGCTTTTGACTATTATAAATAATGCTGACATGAGCACTGGCATACGAATATCTGTAGGAGTCCCCTGCTTTCAATTTTTTTGAGTATATGCTGAGAAGTGGAATGCTGGATCATGTGGTAATTATATATGTGATTTTTTTTTTAGAAACTTCTATACTATTTTCCATATCAGTTGCATCACTTTTTATTCCTGGCAGCAACGCATAAGGCGAAGTAAATATTCTTACCTCTCCAGTAGCATATCAACTTTTTAGTAGAAACTACCTTCTGATCCTGTCGTATATTTTCCCCCTGAAGCCCTGGTACAGTGTTTACTATACACTAAATACATCACCAAATCTAAAGACTAGTAGTTACTTGCTTACTTTCACTCAGCTGCAGAATGTTTAAGGGGTTGTAAACCCAAGTGTAGTAATTTAGTCTGGGGCCACTGACTGGGAATCAAATATGGTTCTGGAACAAATAGAAATGAATTTAATTTATCAATGTTAAATTGGAACATTTCTATCACCAACACATTTGTAGCAGGAAAGCATTTTTTTTTTGTTAATATTGACTGTTTCTCCTGATAATTTTTGAACATTACCTATAAATCATTAAATATTATCTGTGTGTTTTATACGCTATCACCAATAACCTTGAGAATGTAATGTTTAGGCAGCTATAAATTTGAAATGTTTTCAATTATGACAAGCTGAAGAGGTATTTATGGCTGTGTGGGGGTAGGTATTATTATACTTTCCTCCTTTCCTTTTTCTATTGGCTACCAGGAGGCTGAGACAAACTGAACATTCAAACTCAATAACTGTTTCTTAATTTTGGCAACCTGATTGCATGCCTATTAATCATTTTTGGAGGCATATAGCATATATAAAAGAATGACTCAGTAAACCAGTGAATAAATATAAACAAACTGAATCATAGAGACCTTTCTTTCTAAAATCTCTATTTTTACTTGGTTGCCAACTTTGCTCTTGTTTTCTTAGTGTTTGTTTATTTTTGAGAGAGAAAGAGACAGTGCAAGTAGGGGGAGGGTCAGAGACAGAGGGAGACAGAATCTGAGGCAGGTTCCAGGTTCTGAGCTGTCAGCACAGAGCCCGACATGGGGCTCAGACTCACACACTGTGAGATCATGACCTGAGCCAAAGTCGGACCTACACAGATGCCCCTATATTTTCACTTGGTTGCTGACGTTGGATTAAACTGGAACCCTCTTACACTATTGGTGGGAGTGCAAACAGGTGCAACCACAGTGGAAATAGTGTGGAGATTCCTCAAAAAGTTAAAAATAGAACTACCCTATGACCCAGCAATTTTCCTATTAGGTATTTACCTAAAGGATGCAAAAATACTGATTTGAAGGGGCACATGCACCTCGATGTTTATAGCAGCATTATTAACGATAGCCAAACTATGGAAAGAGCCCAAATGTCCAATGACTGATGAATGGATAAGAAGATATGGTGTATATGTACAATGGAATATTACTCGGCTATCAAAAAGAATGAAATCTTGCCATTTGCCATGACATGGGCAGAGCTGGAGTATATTATGCTAAGCAAAATATGTCACTCATAGAAAGACAAATACCATATTATTTCACTCATATGTGGAATTTAAGAAACAAAACAGTCAAACATAGAGGAAGGGGGAAAAAAGAGGGAAGCAAAACCTTAGAGATTCTTAACTACAGAGAACAAGCTGAGGGTTGATGGAGGGATGTGGGTGGGGGGATGGGCTAAATGGATGATTAGTACTAAGGAAGGCATTTGCAATGAACACTGGCTGTTGTATGTAAGTTATGAATCACTAAATTTTAGACTTGAAACCAATTATGTTATATATGTTAACTAACTAAAATTTGAAAGTTTGAAATTAAAACAAAAACAAAACTGGAACATACAGGACTAAAGGAAGAACCAAGACTTCAGAACAAACCTCACATATCTTGTTTTGGGGTTTGGATTAGATTTTGTATTCTTTCAAGATATATACTCCTGAGAAGTGTTACTAGTTTATGCTCTTTAAAAATGATATTTATGACTGAAATGTTAGGTCCTTGAATGAAGCATTATCCTTTCTAAATAAATTCATGAATAAGTAAAATAATATATAAAATGCATCTAATAGCAAATATTGTAAAATAAACATGATTTTTGGATTTGGCTTACAAAATGAGATTTAAATTGTCACTATATAAGCTTGTACTAGGTGGGAAAAACTAAATAGGATATAAAATGTTTCTTTATGATTAGTCGTTTCTGCTTTTGATTAAACAAATGAATTAGAGGAAATTTATACATTAGATTGTAATATATCTTACTTGTAAATAATGATGATGAAGCACATATCAGTCACTGAATCCAGTCACCTTTATGGGATTTATCACAACTCACGTAATTTATACTGCCTTCAAAATTGGCTCATAAATCTTGATTTTTTTCTAGGATCTACTATATATATAAGGATTTCTGTCCATTGTCAGTTTTAGGGAGTATATTCCTCCCTGAGAATTGTGATAATTACTTGGAAAATATTTAGGGCCTTCCTTGGAAGCATTATTCAGAAAGATTTGGGGTCTTTGGGACCTGAAAGACTTGAGTGTAATTCTATCTCTGCCTTTCGTTTACAGGCTGTGAGATAGTGATTAAGTTACTTAACTTTTCTTGAGCTTCATTTCTCATTTGTAAACTAATGTTATAATATGTATTTCACAGGGTTATGGCAAGGATTCAGTGACTTAATATGTAAGGCCCTTGTTCAAGATAAGCACTTAATACATAGTAATTACTATGGTTAATAAAGATAAAATAATAAATTGCTTGCATTTAATATTTAATAGTGTTTAATGGTATTTCAAATGGAAATGTATCATAGTAAACATTGGAAAATATGAAAAGCAACTTTTTTATATAAAAATCACATATTGTTAGGGGTGCCTGTGTGGCTCAGTAGGTTAAGCATTGGACTTCAGCTCAGGTCATGATCTCGCAGTTTGTGAGTTTGAGCCCATGTTGGGCTCTGTGCTGACAGTTCAGAGCCTGAAGCCTGCTTCAGATTCTGTGTCTTCCTCTCTCTCTATCACTCCCCTGCTCGTATTCTGTCTGTCTCTCTCAAAAATAGATAAAAACATTAAAAATACAATATAAAAAAATCACATATTGTTGAAGGTACAATCATGTTTGCCAAAACTCCGTAAATATCACAAGAGTCCAAGAGATCTGTTATTAAATGAAACTAAAGGGCTCACTCTAACAATGGATTTTGATCAAGTGAATAAGTCCATTAAGTAAATGAAATGCCTCACTGTACAGTAATGAAAAAGAATTGGTCAAAGAGAAATCTGTTTTGCTGCATAGAAATACATTAATACTCGACAGCATAGTTGTTTTACATAATGTGTGTAGTAATACCCCTAAACTATCAAACATGTTTAGCACCACATACTAAAGATTCAGAATTGGGTGACCATTCTCATTACTAGACAAGAAAAATAAAGTCAATGAATGAGAAGTAGCACTGGGAAGAACAAAAGCCCAAAACTGGAATTTTCACTTGTATGCTGTATATAGGAATTATTTTTTGAAAATTTATTCAGAAATAGAGGGGTCCAATTTTTAAAATTGAATACACAAATATTCAAGGGAGAATTTTATTGAAACAAAAACAATATTGATAAAGAATACAAAATACATTTATAATTAAGGCTTTTACCATAAAATTAGGTGACAGTGTTATTTAGATTTTAATTCTGTAATCCTTTATTATAGAATTTCTTTAAGCCTAGTTTTTTTTTTTACCCAAAACACTAAATATTTAAAATTTATTATTCTGAAAGCAAATATTTGTTATATCTGGGAATAATGTAATTTTTTGTATATTCTGCTGGCTCTGTATCTTTTAATAAAGTAAATTGACATTATTGTTGTTTTTAAATAACATTAGGGTGCCTGGGTGGCTCAGTCAGTTAAGTATCTGGCTCTTGATTTTGGCTTAGGTCATGATCTCACGATCCTAAGATTGAGTCCTGTATCTGGCTGTGTGCTGACAGTGTGGAGGCATCTTGGGATTCTTTCTCCCTCTCTCTGCTCCTACCCTGGGCTCGCTTGCTCTCTCTCTCTCTCTCGCTCTCTCTCTCAAAATAAATAAACTTAATAAAAAATAACATTAGCTTTGATTAAATTGTCTTTAGCACAGATGAATTAGACAGAGATAACCCCAATCTGATGATGTATTCTCTGCTCACATTCTAACATTCACTCTAACATTCACCAGTTTTTAATTATATATCTAAGTCACTGTTAACATTTACAGTTTCTTTCCCTAACTATTAATCTAAGGACTTTCAATTTTGTTTAGAAATATATTATATATTAAAGATCACTTTTTTAGATATTAAAGCTTTAATAACAAACTAATACTTTATATACATGTGGCCTTTACAGTTTATGAAGTTTCTTCATGTATAATCTCATTTACTCCTCACAGCCATCCTGTGATGTGTCAGGGGATTACTTTCACAGTCTTATAGGTGATGAAATTGAAACTCCATGAGGATAAATTACTTGCTCAAGGTTGCATTGCCAGTAATTATCAAAATTGAGACTTGGACGCACTATTAAAACTGGTTTGTATGTAGCAGAGTTTAAGAAATCAGATGCCTGCAGTGAACCAGGCTGAAATAAATGGGTGAAACTGACTAAGCACAAGAGACTGGGGAGTGATGTAGTTAAATGGGAAACATATGCCCAGTCTGAAGGGAGTAACAGCTTGTTGGATGTTAACTTTGGTTGCCTTGAACAACTCTGGGTGTGGGGCTGCCAGACTTCTTTTTTTTTTTTTTTTTAATTTTTTAAAATGTTTATTTTTGTGAGAGAGATAGAGTGAGAGAGTGAGCACTAGCAGGGGAGGGGCAGAGAGAGAGGGAGACACAGAATCCAAAGCAGGTTCCAGGCTCTGAGCTGTCAGCACAGAGCCCTATGTGGGGTTCGAACTCACCAACTGTGAGATCATGACCTGAGCTGAAGTTGGATGCTCAACTGACTGAGGCACCCAGGCACCCCAACCAGACTTCAAATTTAAGAGAAGCTCACAATCCAAATTTAGTGTGAAATGCTTTGTTTTAAATATTGGCAACTAGGGGCACCTGGGTGGCTCAGTCGGTTAAGCGGCCGACTTCGGCTCAGGTCATGATCTCGCGGTCCGTGAGTTTGAGCCCCGCGTCGGGCTCTGTGCTGACAGCTCAGAGCCTGGAGCCTGTTTCAGATTCTGTGTCTCCCTCTCTCTGACCCTCCCCCGTTCACGCTCTGTCTCTCTCTGTCTCAAAAATAAATAAACATTAAAAAAAAAAATTAAAAAAAATAAATATTGGCAACTAATTCTGAAGGAAAAAAAAAGAAAAAAATGGTGAAAGCAAGACAAATCTGAAGGCTGATCTTCCTGTCAACTTAAAGCATGTGGCATATCCTTCATTCTGAAGGGGAGCATGTGTGGGGGAACCCATTATTCATGTGGCTAGTGTGAGATGGTAGAGATATCACCTTAATTCCATTCTCAAGTACTGACCCAGCATTTATGACTAAAGAGGTATTAAGTGAAAATCTTGATTTCTTTGGTAGACTGTTTATTCTTTCATTTGCATTCTTTTGTTTATGCAACCCAAATATACTGCATGCCAACCATGTACCTGCCACTGTGATGGAGAGAAGAATATTATATAGTATTTACCTTCAAATTTCAGCCCAAAATATTCTAGCAGTCAATATGTTTCTATAAACAGGAGATGTTGGAAGGAAAATGGAAAGCTTCATTGTGAAGGCAGAGTTTGGACATAGATTTCCTACATAAAACCATATTCTCTTTTACACAGGAATTAAAGGGTGCTATATCGGTATGCACCTACACATGTGTGAATAAACAAAAATTTACTCTAAACATATGGTTCCTGTATAATTCCCCTTCATGTAGGCAACCATAAAATTAAAATGTTGCCTTATTAAAAAAATAATTTCTTGTATAGTGCCATCTTATTCCTGGGCAGATAGAATAATACTATATTGAACATTTAATAATCACAACTAGGATTTTCAGAATCTGTATTTTCTAACCATGCTTTTAATATTTTCTTTTTTGATGCCACATGGCTTTCACATGTATACTTTTAAGATTAGCTTTTTAAGAATTATGAAATTCAGAATTAAAAATTAAGATTGTATATGTTAATTCTTACATGTTTGTAGAAGTAACATAGACACATGTATAGATTCAGAGTGAGAGAGAAGGGAGGGAGGGAAAGATGAATTGTACTGAGTCCAATAATGGAAACCTGTGATTCTATTTCTCTGTTACCCTTCTGTCAGAGAGTTCAGAGCCTAATTTGATATACAGTCTTAGTAACTAGATTATAGTTTTCTTCCCTTCAGTCCTGATTTTCTAAACATATATACATATATATACATAGACATATATATATATATATATATATATATATATATATATATACACACACACACCTTTATATACCTTTCCATTATGTGCATATGCATACCAGACGTAGAAAATCTTTGTTCTTCATAGTTTCTCATTGCTCTGATTGTTTGAGTCTTATTTTTAATACCTTGAGAAATCATGTATATCTTTGTTTCAAGTTACATTTTATTTTAAAGAAGCTAGAGGGATAGAGGGAAATAACAGCAGAGAAAAGAAATATGCCATTCCCTAACACATCCACACACACACAGAGATGGTTGAGTATAAACTGGTCTGGTTTCTCTCTCTCTCTCTTTTTTAATGTTTATTTATTTTGAGAGAGAGACAGAAAATCCCAAGCAGGCTCCCTGCTGTGAGTGCAGAGCCTGAAACAGGCCTATTAAATGTTTGAATTAGTGGCTTCTTCCTCCTTTAGTTTAAAATTTCATTCAAAGCCTTATTTTTTACCTATGCCACACATGTCTGTGGAAAAGCAAACAAATCATATGTTTATAACTCAATGAAATTTCATAGCACAACCAGGTAATCCATCACCCAAATCAAGAAGCAGTGTACTACCAGCACCTCAGAAGTCCTTCAAATACCTATCCCAGTCACTAGCCCTTTCTTCCTAAAAAATAATCAGTATCCTGAATTCCAACATCATATGTTTTGCCTTTGTAACTTTGTATAAACAAAATTACGTTGAACTCTTACTTCTGGCTTACTTTATTTACATTTTCATCCATGTTGATGCAGGTAGTGAATCCAGAAACATTTACATATATAAAGATATCTGATTTATGGAAAAGAAGACACTGAAGAATAGTAGAAAAATGGCAAATTTTCTTCAGTAAATAGTGCCATAGCAATTGAATATTCATATGGGAAAAATATATTTGACTCCTTATACCAGACATAGATCAATTCCGGATAGATTATAGACTTAAATACAAATACAGTGTTTTGGAGTGCCTGGGTGGCTCAGTCATTTGAACATCTGACTTGATTTCTGCTCAGCTCATGATCCCAGGGTTGTGGGATTGAGCCCTGAGCTGGGCTTTGTGCAGAGGGTGGAACCTGCTTAAGATTTTCTCTTTCTTCCTCAGCCCCTTTATTACACTTGTGCATGCACTCTTTCTCTCAATAAATGAATGAATAAAGAAATAAATACAAATATTTTAAAACACATTTTGATATCCCTGAAATTTGGACATGATCTATGGCCAAGGGTGTTTCAAAATTGTCAGCTTTTAGGCTGGAATTGTGCATTCATAACACTGCCTATACATGCACCAACTTTTCATAGGTATTCATATTAACATCATTTCAACTGAGTTACATGTGTTAGTGGTATTTTACAAATGTTGAGTTTAATTATCTTTTAAAATATCTTCAGAAATATTACACTATGACTGAACATTGAAATGAAGCTATTGTGCACACAGAAAGAACACAGCTGAGTGTACATTTAATATCAATGAAGCCAGTACCCATCATTGGAGGAATAACTACGAGTTTATATTTTCTTGCAAAGTGACAATAAAGTGCTTTACATGGACCAAGAAGGGAAAATACCCTGAAGTAGATGGTCTATTACATTTTGTTACTGAGATTTTTGCAAAGGATCGCCCATCATGCACAGAAAGTTGGAACTGAAGGAAAAAGAAATTGCCAAATATCTCAGAATGGATAAAAGGAATTTCAAAGCAGACAGTCAATTATGACTGATTTATGTATTGCACAAGTTGTTGAATTTATGTTAACAAACTTCCTACTGGCTTTGAACAGAAACTACTTAACTTCCAGCAAGGTAGAATTCCGTTACAAAATGAAAATATAAGCGGCGAAAATAGGGGAAACATCACCAAAACTCACAGAATTGGTGTTAGCCACTTGGAAGAAAATCCTACAGACAAAAATGGAGCACTCTTTTAAGAAATGCTACATCATTGCTTTTGATGGATTGGGACATTGTTTGGAAAATTAGAAATACTTACAACTCTGGGTCAAAAAGAGATTCAGAACACTTGGACTCTAAAAGTGAGAAATTTTGAGAATACTTTAATAAATTTATGTTGTTTCTATTTTAATTGCTTACATATGAACAGACTGATACATTATAAAATTATGTATAAATAATAGTTTTCAATAAATATAAAAAGAAATTCTGAGTGATAAGAAAGAATTATCACAGTTCATTGACCATTATTTTTCATTCTTGTACTGCACATAATATAAATGGTACATTTACAATGGATAGCATCTTGAGTTGATGAGATAGTGTCAAGAATACAACGTATATAGGGGCACCTGAGTGGCTCAGTCAGTTAAGTGACTCTTGGTTTCAGCTCAGGTCATGATCTTACTGTTCAAGAATTCGAGCCCCATATCAGACTCTGCACTGACAGTGCAGAACCTGTTTGGGATTCCCTTTCTTTCCCTCTGTCTCTGCCCTTCCCCTCTGGTATTCTCTCTTTCTCTCTCTCAAAATAAACTTTTAAAATGTTTTAAAAAATTAAAAAATACATATAAATGTAGTTTTGGGTAAACATCATCCTGTTATAAGACTCCATTATTATCTATCCATATACTATACTTCAGTTTTTTGCATTCCTCTTGTGTTAAAGTTTCCATAATCAAAGATCTCCTTTTTCCTTTTCTATAAAACTTTACTATGTGTACTTATTTGTATAGATTTCTCAAACTGTAGTGAAAGGTAGTGATTGATTTTGATTTATTTCTTTCTTATGTTCTTAATCTGTCCATATATGATCCTTGCCAAATCTTGTATGTATGTGCACTCTTACAGACAATGTATCGTTAGTGTTAATGATACTCTCAAAGGGAACTGTTTTCTAAGAAATATTAAGAACCCTATGTCTTTTGATTTTTTTTATCTGTACTAAATGCTCCAATCAAAAGACCCATGTATATATAGCCTACAAGAGATTCAATTTAGACCTAAAGTCACCTGCAGATTGAAAGCAGAGGGGGTGGAGACACTTAACATGCAAATGGATGTCAAAAGAAAGCCAGAGTAGCAATACTTCTATTATACAACTAGACTTTAAAACAGAGACTGTAAAAAAGAGACAAAGAAAGGCATTATATAATCATAAAAGGGACAATTCAGCAAGAAAATATAAAAATTGTAAATATTTATCCAACCAACATGGGAGCACCCAAATATATAAAACAATTAACAAACATAAAGGAACTAATTGATAATAACATAATAGTAGGTGACCTTAACACCCTACTTACATCAATAGATAAATCATCTAAACAGAAAATAATCAAGAAAACAATGACACACTGGACCAGATGGACTTAATAGATATATTCAGAACATTCCATTCTTAAACAGCAGAGTACACATTCTTTTCAAGTGCATATGGAACGTTCTCCAGAACAGATCACATATTAGGTCAAAAAACAGGCTTCAACAAATACAAAAAGATGAAATCATACCATGCACCTTTTCTTACCACAACACTATGAAACTGGAAATCACCACAAAAAGAAATCTGGAAAGGCCATAAGTACATGAAGTTTAAACAACATGCTACTAAACAAGGAATGAGTCAACCAGGAGATCAAAGAAGAAATAAGAAAATACATGAAAATAAATGAAAGTGGAAATGCAACAATCCAAAACCTTTGGAATGAAGGAAAAGTGGTTAAAACAGGGAAGTATGTAGCAATACAGGCCTACCACAACAAGCAAAAAAAAAACTCAAATAAACAACCTAATCTTACACTTTATGGAATGAGAAAAAGAACAACAAATAAAACCTAAAGCCAGCAGAGAAAAGGAAATAATAAACATTAGAGAAGAAATAAATGATATAGAAACCAACAAAACAAAACAATCGAACAGATCAATGAAACCAGGAGCTGGTTCTTTGAAATAATTAATAAAATTGATAAACCTCGAGGTGCCTGGGTGGCTCAGTTGGTTACGCATCTGACTTCAGCATAGGTCTCACCATTTCCAAGTTCAAGCCCCGTGTTGGACTCTGTGCTGACAGCTCAGAGCCTGAAGCTTGCTTCAGATTCTGTGTCTCCCTCTCTTTCTCTGCCCCTCCCCCACTCACGCTCTATCTCTCTCTCTCAAAAATAAACACTGAAAAAAAATTGATAAACCTCTAACCAGACATAGAGAAGAAAAAAGACCCAATAAATAAAATAACAAAGGAGAGGGGAGAAATAACAGTCAACACCACAGAAATAGAAACAATTATAAGAGAATATTGTGAAAAACTAAATGCCAACAAACTGGACAACCTGAAAGAAAATGGATAAATTCCTACAAACATATAAACTACCAAAACTGAAAAAGGAAGAAATAGAGAATTTGAATAGACCAATAGCCAGCAAAGAAATTGAATCAGTAATCAAAAAACTCCCAATAAACAAAAGTCTGGGGCCAGATGGCTTCACAAGCAAATTCTGCCAAACATTTGAAGAAGACTTAATACCTACTCTTCCCAAATTATTATGAAAATATAAAAGGAAGGAAAACTCCCAAATTCATTCTATGAGATCAGCATTACCCTGATATCAAAACTGGGTAAAAATTCCACTAAAAAAAGAGAACTACAGGTCAATATCCCAGACAAACATGGATGTAAAAATTCTCAATAAAATGCTAGCAAACTGAATCCAATAATACCTTTAAAAAGTCATTCACCATGACCATGAGGGATTTATTCCTGGGTTGCAAAGGTGGGTCAGTATTCACAAATCAATCAGTATGATATGTCACATTAATAAAAGAAGAATAAAAAACATATGAACCTTTTGATAGAAGCAGAAAAGGCATTTGACAATATCCATTCATGATAAAAACTCTCAATCAATTGGGTTTAGAAGGAACATACCTTAACGTAATGAAGACCATATATGAAAAACCCACAGCTGATATCATTCTAAATGGGGAAAAACTGAGAACTTTTCCTGTACTGTCAGGACCAAGATACGGATGTCCACTCTCACCAGTGTTATTTAACATAGTACTAGAAGTCCTAGCCATAGTAATCAGACAACAAAAAGAAACAAAAGTCATTGGCAAGGAAGAAGTAAAACTTTCACTATTCGCAGATTACATGATACTCTGTGTAGAAAACCCAGAAGACTCCAGCAAACAACTGTTAGAACTGATGCATGAATTTAGCAAAATCACAGGATACACAATCAATGTACAGGAATCTGTTGCATTTCTATATAGCAGTAATGAATCATCAGAAAGAGAAATTAAGGATCAATCCCACTTACAATTGCACCAAAATCAATAAGATAGCTAAGAATAAACCGAACCAAAGAGGCAAAAGACCTGTACTCTGAGAACTATAAAACACTGATGAAAGAAATTGAAGATGACACAGAGAAATGTAAAGACATTCATGTTCATGGGTTGGAAGAAAAAAAATATTAAAATATCTCTACTACCCATAGGAATATACACATTTAATGCACTCCCTATCAAAACACCAACAGCACTTTTCACAGAGCTAGAACAAACTATCCTAATTTTGTATGCGACCATAAAGGATCTGAGATAGTCAATGCAACCTTGGAAAAGAAAAGCACAACTGTCACCATTCTGGACTTCAACTTATATTACAAAGCTGTAGTGATCAAAACAGTATGGTACTGGCACAAAAATACACAGATCAATAGAACAGAATAGAAAACCCAGAAACCCACAACTATATGGTCAATTAATCTTCAACAAAGCAGGAAAGAATATCCAATGAGAAAAAACACTGTCTTTTCAACAAATAGTGTTGGGAAAACTGGACAGCAAAGTGCAAAAGTATGAAACTGGATCACTTTCTTACACTATCCACAAAAATAAATTCAGAATAGATTAAAGACCTAAATGCGAGATCCAAAACCATAAAAATCCTAGAGGAGAACAGAGGCAATAAACTCTCTGACATAGGCCTTACCAATTTCTTCCTAGATATGTCTCCTGAAGCAAGGGAAGCAAAAGGAAAATTGAATTATTGAGACTTCATTAAGATAAAACCTTCTGCATAGTGAAGGAAACAACAAAACTACAAGGCAACCTATGCAATGGGAGCAGATATTTGCAAATGACCTATCTGACAAAGGGTTAGTATCCAAAACATAAAAATAACTTATAAAACTCAACACCCCAAAAATGAATCATCCAATTGAAAATAGAAGACACCAAGAAACATTTTTGCAAAGTAGACATAAGGATGGCCAACAGAGACATGAAAAGTTGCTTGATATCACTGGTTATCAGGGAAATACAAATTAAAACTACAGTGAAATATCACCTCAGATCTGTCAAAATGGCTAAAATCAACAACACAGGAAACAACAGATATGGTGAATATGTGGAAAAAGGGGAACCCTCTTGCACTGTTGGTGGGAATGTCAACTGGTACAGCACTCTGGAAAACAGTATGGAGTTTCCTCAAAAAAGTTAAAAAGAAGACTACCCTATGATCCAGCAATTACACTACTAGGAATTTACTCAAAGAATACAAAAACACTAACACCAAAAGATATATGCACCCTTTATGTTACAATAGCATTATCTACAATAGCCAAATTATGGAAATAGCCCAAGTGTCCATCAACTAGTGAATGAATAAAGAAGAGATGATATATGTACACACACACGCACGCACACGCACACAATGGAATATTACCCAGCCATAAAAAAGAATAAAATATTGCCATTTACAATAACATGGATGAAGCTAAAGAGTATGATCCAAAGGGAAATAAGTCAGTCAGAGAAAGACAAATACCATATGACCTCACTCATATGTGGAGTTTAAGAAACAAAACAAGAAGCAAAGGTGAAAAAAAAGGGAAAGGGAGTTAAAGCAAGAAACAGACTCTTAACTATAGAGAACAGATTGATGGTTACCAGAAGGGAGGTGGGTGGGAGGACGCAGGAAATAGGGGATGGGGGTTAAGGAGTGCATTTGCTGTGCAAATGCACTGGGTGTTATATGGAAGTGTTGAATCATTTATATTGTCACCAAAAAAATATTACACTCTATGTTAACTAACCAGAATTTAAATAAAAACTTAAAAAAAATAAATTATAACCATTGTTTAGCAATATATGTAAAAAAAATAGTATCTTTAACTGAAAGCCTTTGATTTGTGTATTTAATTTAAATTTTGAAGCTGATCTACTCTTAAGGTCTTGGGTGTAGATGTGACAATATAAAAAGAAATAACTGGGAGAGAAAGATAAGGGATAAAAGAATGGCTAGGAGATTCTTTCCATCTTTTTGTTTAGGTGGTTTTATTTTAGTGAGGTACACTTTACGGTTTTAAAAGTTACACATTTCTTTTTCAGGAGGGCTTAGGTAAATACCTTAAGGTCTTTGATCCAGTAATTTCATACAGATGACATTTTTTGTATTGATATGATGTAAAAGTAATAATCATTCTTTCATCCAAATAACTTTCTTTGCAATATAATTTGTTTTGGAACAAGTGTCATTAGTACTTGAAATCAAGAGTATATATTATCATTAAGTTGGATGGCTATTGTATTCATTTTATCTTCTTTAACATAGAAGCAAAGTGAAAGAGGAACTTGTTTTCTTCATTTTCCAATATGAACATAGTATATATTCCTAAATTTTGTTTTCAATTTAAGTGGAAATCTAGTTCATATTCTTTACTTTGTATTTGAAGCATAGGTAAAGAGCAAAAAGCAGACTCATTAAAGGGTAAGGGGAACAGCAGGCTCAGTTTTGTTTCCCAGATACCAGCTTAATGGTTGTCACAGGGTAAGTCTGCTGGTTATCCTCTTTTTGCCTCTCAGATCCATTTTCCTGCTGTCTGCATGTTCTGTACCCTAAAAGAATAATCTTAAGGAACTGCATCATGCAGACTCACTAGCCTTCTCACTCTGCAGGGTTCAGCCAATAGAAGAGTCAGGAAAGAATTCAGTGAGTGGGAAGAGACAGCTCAGGATATTTATCACTAAGCCTTATGGGACTGTATTTGACAGATGGAAGCAAACTCATCTACCTGTGGCCAGATCTCTTATCATGTGGCTCCTTTACAACAGCTCTCACTCTTGCTGGGTTCCAGTAGCACAGCCCCCTCTTCTTGCTCCTGTTAAAACCCATGGGCTTCCTATTGTCATTAGTCCTTGTGTGCTTCACTGTTGGTTCCCCTAATCCTACTCTCACCTCTCTTTAATGAGTCCTCTGTGTACTTCTGGGGCTTTGCTTGAAACAGTTTATCTTCTCTGAGACAGAATTTTGAATGTAAGAATCTGAATATATAGAATACAATAAACATTTCATTAAGAAAAAGAAAGAATGCCTGCCATTCATTCTAGGCCATTAGAAATTAAGATGTAGCCACTTTTCTAGAAAATTTTCTAATTTTATATTTAAAAAATATATATATAATATATATAATAGAATAATGTATTAGCTATTTTCAAAAAGATTAATAGAAGGAAACTATTTTAATGATGTTTGTGAATTTAGTTGAGCTATTAATCAAATATCTCAAATTGCTCAATGTTTTTGGTATCTTTTTTGACTGATAGATGCAATTTTCACTGAATAAGGTTAACTTATTCAGTGTTAATATATGCATTTTGTTTCTTACAGAATCTTAAGATACTCTATGATTGTTCATTTTAACATTGGGAAGTTATTTATATTCATTAGATATGGAAAACTAAGTACCAAGATAGAGTGATTTTTTTCAAAATCATAATATTTGTTAAAAATTTGTAGGTTGATTTTTAATATCAGTTTGGGAAGATCTTTATTCTCATTTTATTATAACTATGCATCTCTGAGGATGTGAAAAAATGATTTATCCATACTGTCATATATTTAACTTTAAGAGTTCATTAATGGACATATTTTATTCATTCTACCTTCATTAAAATTCATCTGAAATAAATGGTCATTTCCCTCTGCACAATTCTATTAAGAAAACACATTGTATTTTTTAGTAAACAAGAGGAATGGAATTTTGCCTTACTACCACTAAGAAAGTGTATTCATTTTTTTGGAGCAAGGGCAATAATATCCTGTATTAAATAAAAAGCTATTGACCCAGAAACCTTTTTGTAAATATAATTAGTTTATCTTAAAAAATATTATGTTTGATCCTGTAATTCTTTCTAGGTTATTAATAAGAAAGCATTATTTATAACTTACAGGAAGAATCAATATTGAAGCACTTATGTACAGGGTAAAAATGGTGTATCATTATCGATGGTTATTAGATAGGGAAACGTGTAGCCTCTACATGTATAGAGGTCTTACTTTCAATTAAGTATGATTAAATAAAAAGATTCAGCTTCATTAAGGTCTTTGGCACCTAAAGTGTTCATTTGTTTGTGGTTGGGACATTATCTATAATTATTTTATGAGGGAAGTCTTGGCCTTGCTCATAGTTATTTCCTCAAGTGGCATCTATTCAGGATGGGTTTAGATTAAAAGTCTTTAATGTCAACCCCAGAGTCCACTTACTTGATTTTTTATTAATAATATAGAATATTATATTCCATTCTTAGAAAACATTGCTGAACTCATAATTACCCACCTATTGTGAATAAGTTACTTAATAATATTAAATGATAATTGTTTGAAGGATATGCAGTTTAATTCTTTTGGATTATTGGTGCCGATTTAAACTTTTTTCTTAATTGATACATGAGGTATAGAACTTTTTAAAATAACGTTTATTTATTTATTTTGAGAGAGAAAGAGTGGGAGTGGGAGTGGAAGGGGCAGAGAGAGAGGGAGAGGGAGAGAATCCCAAGCAGGCTCCGCTCTGTCAGTGCAGAGCCCCATATGAGGCTTGAATTCATGGACCATTGTGAGATCATGACCTGAGCCAAAATCAAGAGTTGGATGCTTAACTGTCTCAGCCACCCAGGTACCCAAAACTTTTTCTACTTAGTCACTGTTTACCACAGTGACTTAGAACTAGGAGGAACCCCACCTGGACGGGACATATCTAAAGGTTGGGGACATGTAGAGTTCCTGCAAGTAGCCCTGATGTGTTTTGGTAAAACTTGTATTTCTTCTCCCTCAAGGTGAGAAGTGAAGACATAGTGATTAGGATGACACAAGCTATTGCTCAATCTCAGAGAAAGCCTCAGTTTCTTTATCTCTACTGTAAGAATAAAAATTAAAAAAAAATTAGAGTTATTTGAAGATTGAAGAAGTTAATTTGTCTAAAGCTTCTAGCACAGTACCTCATATATGGGAAACAATATGTGCTGTCAATTGTGATTATGTTATAGTTAATATTATTTTTAACTTTATCTCAGATAAAGCTATGTTTTTAGAAGTAATTTTACAAACTCCTTGGTCTGAGCTTTAAATGTAGAGTGCAAGCAATATGAAATTTGCTTCTATGTCATTATAAAAAAGTTATTGGGGGTATTATCAAAATTAGTGTCTCATTTATGATGACTCACAGGAGAAACATGGAACAACTTTATCACTCACTTGCTTTCCTTATTAAGCAGAAAGCTTAAAACATAATTTAACCTTTTCTAGATGACTCCTGGTTATTAAAATATCAATTAAGTTGCAGAAGTGGGATTGTATACTGAGGTCTGTTGAGTTCCAAAGGAATATTTGCCCCAAAAGAGATGAATGAGGCAAGATAACTTGACTAGAGTTAATAAAAGCATTCCTGTTCAGAGAAAACTTGGGAATACATTAAGTGTGAAATTTTATGTGATGGGATGGTTTGTAGGAAAACAATCAAAATCCTAACTTTGTAAGCGTATAGAAATTCATGAAAAAATTAGCTTGGCTGAATTTTTTCATTTTTTTTAATATTTATTTATTTTTCAGAGACAGAGACAGAGCATGAGTGGGGGAGGGGCAGAGAGAGAGGGAGACCCAGAATCCAAAGCAGGCTCCAGGCTCTGAGCTGTCAACACAGAGCCAGATTCGGAGCCCGAACCCAGAACCGCAAGATCATGACCTGAGCTGAAGTCGGAAGCTCAACCGACTGAGCCACCCAGGCACCCCAAGCTTGGCTGTAGTTTCATTACATTTGAATTATTTACTGTGGTGCTTATTTAGGGCCATAGTGTATGGCCATGTTGGGTGTGCACTGTGCAATTACAGTTGGGCCATTCACAGAGGCCAGGAAATAAGTAGTATTCCTTGAAACTGTTCAGTGAACAATCTCGTGATCTTGTAAGTGGCTCTGCATTTATTATGTACTGATATCTATGTGTTTTACATAGAGTATACTCATATAACAAAGCAAGATTTTTTTTTAGTGTTTATTTTTGAGAGAGAGAGAGACAGAGTGCGAGCAAAGGAGAGGCAGACAGAGAGGGAGACACAGAATCTGAAGCAGGCTCCAGGCTCTGAGATGTCAGCACAGAGCCTGACGTGGGGCTTGAACTCACGAACCATGAGATCATGACCTGAGCTGAAGTTGGACACAAAGCAAAATAATTTTTTTATGTAAAGCTATATTGCTATTATTTAGCTGCTTTTCTATAGCAAATTTCAATATTAAATAACATAAAAATTGCTTACAAAGTGTTTTATGTAAATTGACCTTGTTTAATTATACATTCCATTGCTCTTAACTAATATAAATTTACTTAGAAAAAAATGAAAATTAAATGTCTATCTAAATATGATAGCGTGCCATGGGATAAAGCCATGCTGTTTTGCATTGAAGTTAACTCCTTTTAAACAGTGAGTGAAATACAAATAAGATGAAACGGGTTTAAATCTTTATAGATATTGTCTTCCAAACATACATATTTATCTAGTTGTGCAAATAACACTGAAAAGTAATAGAGACCTTTGTTTACAATGTGTATCATATTTCTTGGTCAAATGCAATTCAGCCATCCCTCTGAAATGGGACAAAAATACATCATTGCTGAGAAAATAACTTAAAATGAAAACTAGTAGTTGTAATTAAATGGAAAAATACATGTAAAATCTAAATTTAAAGCAATTAATAAAATGACCTTGCTTCTTCATACAATATTTTATTATCAAAAAAAAAAATTCAGTTTTGTGCTACATATTCCTGTGACCACTTGACATATTGCATATAAGATCACCAGATTGTGGTTAAGCAAATAGTCTCACATAGACTTAACACTTTATCAATACATAAATCATGAACTATGAGCATCTTTTAATGGGGTTTTAGAAGCACAGTCTCATACCAATAAGCAATTAATGAATTTTTAATGACTACTTTCAAATACTAGCATCAATTGACGTGGACATAAATGTTTCTTTCTTAGATGTTGTGTTAACATAAAGTGCCTTTTTGGTGGCATCAGTTAAATATAGTATGTGTTTTTAAATGTGTAAACCTGTGTGTTTCATGTGTTATTCATTTAGTGTTTTGTGGTGGACAGTTTAACGAGCTGCATGTTTAGTTTCTGATATTTGGGTTGAATGATAATTCTGTTTGGTGCTCTTATCTCTGGCAGTTGCTGTGCTCCTGTGCCTGCTGCATTGTCTCATAATTGAAAGGGAATATTGATTTACTATCTCACTGGGTTGAATGTATTTGGCATTATATATGCCAAATGATGCACATTTTTTTTCTTTTCTTGAAGTCACTTGATAGATCACTGGAACCAACAAAGTCCCCTCAGTCTTCATGCTGTCTTTCAGAGCTTAAGATGGAGGAAGTTATAACATACCAAGGAAGGCGTGCCATAGTGGAACATTCGGTTGCTGAGCCACAAGACTAGCTCACTATTTTTCATTTTGTAAATATCAGCACCATTTTTCATTTTAAGGTAGACTCTAAGTTCAGTCTTGTGGAAATTATGTCTGTGTCTTGAACACTTATGCAGCAGTTCTTAGTAGACTTGCAAGAAAGAGGAAATTTAACTAGCTGATCCACAAATTAAGGGAAAGATATTTTCCTTTTAATTATGACAATTATGAAGACACTTTTTGGTCAACGGTAAGAAAATAAGAGAAACCAATAGTCCTGTGGTTATGAAAGGAAATTTCTGGATTTCCAACCTACAAGGAACTCATTAGACATGGATTCATGGACCTAGGTTCTGTGCCTTGTTCTGCATCTAGTTATTGATTGAATTTAGGGAAGATAGCTCCTTTAGGCCTCAATTTCTTTTCTGTATCATCTAGTCCTCACTCCTGGATGTGGGGCAGATAACTTCTATGCTCCCTTTAGGCTCTAATATCCTATATTTCTATAAGGAAAACTGTGCAAGGAATTTAAATATTTTTACTAAACTATTAGATGAGCAAGTATAGAAATCATTTTCTGGACTTCCACATATATTCTTATTTCACAGATAGCAAATTAACTATTTAAAAATATGAACATTTTATTGAAGTATAACATACATAAAGTATGCTGGTTAAAAATGTTAAGCTTAGGGTGCCTGGGTGGTTTAGTCAGGTTAAGCGTCCCAATTCTTCATTTCGGCTTATGGTTCATGACAACCGTTAGTGCTGAACCCACTTGGGATTTTCTTTCTCCCTCTCTCTCTGATCCTCTCCTGCTGTCTCTCTCTCTCTCTCAAAATAAATAAATAAACGTTTAAAAAATGTTAAGCTTGATGAATTTTTTTCAGGGTAAAGATTATACCATGAATTCTCTACCCATCAGAAAATAGAATATTATTATTACTCCAGGAACCCTCCTTCTTCCCCAAAGATAGCTATAATCCTGATTTTTAACACCATAGGTTAGATACACCTCTTACTGAACTTTATAAAAATGGAATCATACAGGGGCGCCTGGGTGGCTCAGTCGGTTGAGCGTCCGACTTCAGCTCAGGTCATGCTCTCATGACTTGTGAGTTCGATCCTGTGTCGAGCTCTGTGCTGACAGCTCAGAGCCTGGAGCCTGCTTCAGGTTCTGTGTCTCCCTCTCTCTCTATCCTTCCCCTACTCACGCTCTTTCTCTCTCTTAAAATAAACATTAAAAATATTTTTTAAAAATGGGATCATACAGTATGTGCCTTTTTGCGTCTGACTTTTTCAGTCAGAATTGTTACTGAGATTCACTCATTTTTCTGCTGGATCAGTAGTCCATTTGTTTTCATTACTATATACTCCACTGGAAAGACTGTGTCAGTTTATCTTGTTGACAGCCTTTTGATTATTTATATGAATATTATTGCTCTGGATATTTGTATTCATGCCTTTTAGTTAATATTATGATGAATTTTGGGGGGAGGGCTAGATACCTAGTGTGTAATTGTTAGGCTATATGATATGCATATTTTCAGCTTTAGTAGATATCCACATGTTTTCCAATATGGGTGTTAAAATTTACATACCTGGAACAATAAATCATGCCTACATCACAATACTTCCTTTTAGATGAGATCAGGTACATTCAGGGTGGTATGACCATAGACACAACACTTCATTTTAAACATTTGGTATTGTCAGTATGTTTAACGTTAGCCATTCTGGTGGGTGAATGTGTTTGTTTTGTTCTGTTTTGTTTCTTCTGGATAACTGATGAGATTGATCAACTTTTCCTATGTCTATTGAACATCTTTTGAGATTTAACTTTTGAGTCAGGAAAGCCAAATTTTAACAGTGGGTTTTCAGTATAATTGTCAGTTTGTTTGAAAGTCTGTATTCCTTCAAGTTAGCTACAAAATAAGTTTGGTTGCTCCTATCTAAAAAAAACCTTGAAATTGTGGGACTCAAAAGTTTCCCTAGCCCAACTATACAGGAGCCTTGGCAGATGATGATACAACTTTTTCAGAAATATCTGTACTGTTTCAAGGCAACCTGTTTCATTTGTGGAAAGCTCAGATTGTTATAAAACTATTTCTCATATTGATTCATAATCTGCCTTTATATAATTTTGGTCTGATCACCCAAATATTGTTTTCTGGAACAATGCAGAATAAATTGATACTCTTTCCTCTCTGTTGAACCTTTACATATTTGAACAGAGCTCTCCCTCTTATGCCTTTTAGGCTCTGTGTCCAAAGGCTGAATCTAATTCTCACAACATTTCACATTTGTCTTGCTTGCTAGACCATTCATTCACTTTTCTACACATATTTCTGTGGACATACTGGAATTTGTCATTGACTTTCCAAATCTGTGATATTTGAAAATACAATTACTTTTCCACAGAACATCCTAAAATGCTGAATTGCAACCACTATGATCTATAAGCTATTATTAATTTTCAAGGTTAAATAAGTACTGTACTACTATCAGAAGAAAAAATATTCTATAGAAAATGTAAGTTCTGATTAAAGGCCAAGGACATAGTCCATTTTTATAATAAATAATATGGTATGTAAGTGGATAGTGAATGAAAGTGGTCATTGAAATCACATGTATAGGTGTTTTCAACCCTATCCATTTGCATTCCTATCAGTTTTTCATTAGGAGGATGTGAATTTTAGGCAATGAATTGTATTTTATATCTCTATTCCTGGAGAAACTAATTTTAATGTATTTAACATGAAGAAAACATGAAGTTAACTAAAAGTATTGGTACATTTGAGCATTATGTATGCAACCCAGCCCTAATATCTGGTGTTGTTACTTTTATTAGTTGAACTCATGTGACAGGTTTTCATCATTATATACTATTTCAGCTAATCTTCAGAGTGCAATTATTGCAGTTTTACAGAAGAGAGTAGATGTTAGAGGATAAGTAACTTGCTCAGCATCATAGTGTAAGTATTCAGTAGAGCAAAGTTGAACCCAGGTTTGTGAAATTGAAATTCAAATGTCCATGTTCCTTCATGCATAGTTTGCTCCTTTGCACATGCAGATGTTTTTGTATTGTATTAGCTTCCTAGAGATGCTCTAACAACTACCACAGACTGGATGGCTTAAAGCAATGGAACTTTATTCTCTTATAATCCAGAGACTAGAAGTCCACGATCAGGTTGTTGACAGGGAAGAATCCCACTGGAGGCTCTGAGAGAAAATCTGGTCAGTCCCTGTCTTCTACCTTCTGGTGGTAGCTGGCAATCCTTGGCATTCTTGGTTTGTGGGTGCATCACTGTAATCTTTGTCTCTTGGCATTCTCTCTGTGTCAGAATTTCTTTTATAATAATACCAGTCATTGGATTTAGGGTCCATCATGATCCAGTGTGATTTTGACTTAACTTGATTACATCTGTGAAGACTTTCGAAAAAGATCACATTAATAAGTATTGGCAGTTGGGACTTCAAAATATCTTTTTGGTGGAGAAACACAATTCAATTCACATGTCTGTGTAAAGGAAAATACATAATACACACTGATTTTTATTTGGATATAGTTAGCATGTAATAGCAAAATATATAGGTACCAGATGTTTTTATTAAGTCAAACAAAGATTTTGATAATTAGCATTCTCATTAAATTGTGTCTATGCAGTATTATTCATAGATGTACAGGAATTGCCAGTTTTAAGAGCATGAACACAAATTATTTTCAACTACTTTCAAGCACTAAAAGTGAATTGTAAGTATTAAATACTTACAATTATTGAATTATTACTTCTGAAACAAATACAGTGTCTTCTCTAATTAAAAAATAACTACACTCCTGGGCACCCGGGTGGCTCAGTTAGGCTTCCTACTGTTGATCTCAGCTCGGGTCTTGATCTCAGTGTTGTGTGTTCATGCCCCTCATTGGGCTCTGCACTATGTATGAAGCCTACTAAAAAAATATCATCATAATAAATTAAAAATAATAACTGTACTCCAGTATAAATTTTGTTATTAAAAAAATTTTTTTAATGTTCATTTATTTTTGAGAGAGAGAGAGACAGAGCATGTGCTGGGGAGGGGCATAAAGAGAGGGAGACACAGAATCTGAAGCAGGCTCCAGGCTCCGAGCTGTCAGCATAGAGCCTGACATGGGCTTGAACTCATGGACCATGAGATCATGACCTGAGCCAAAGTCAGATGCTTAACCAACTGAGCCATTCAAGTGCCCCTGAATTTTGTTATTTTGAAGGAAGTCAATGTCTAGCAGCACCTGGGTGGCTCAGTCAGTTAAGTGTCCTGGTTTGTGAAATTGAGCCCTGCATTGGGCTCTATGTTGATAGCATGGAGGCTGCTTGGAATTTTGTCTCTCCCTCTCTCTTTGCCTCTCCTGTGCATGCTCACACACACTCTCTCAAATAAACTTAAAAAAATTTCAGTGTCCTTATAGATAATTTTCTTTGAGGAGCAGCTTAAAATTTATGGTTTCCAATTGTCATTAAATGCAGTATTTGTGTAGTAGTATTTGCTTTCTGTAAATAAACTAAGGTGGAAATAGCCTTTGAAAGCACAAATCTGCATTTATGGATACACATTTGATTTATCTGGCATTGCAGAGCTCCAGCCATCATTACTTTTTAAGAAATATTTCATTGTGGTAAAAAATGCATAACTTCGAATTTATCATTTTTATGATTTGTAAGTATACAATTAAGTAGCATTAAGTATATTCACAGCATTGTACAGTAGATCTCTTGAACTTTTTCATCCTGTAAAACTGAAACTATACACATTGAACAACAACTCCTCATTTCTCCCTCCCCTCAGTCCTTGGCAACCATTATTCTACTTTCTATTTCTATGAGTTTGACTAATTTAAATTCTTCACATAAATGGAATCAACAGTATTTGAATTTTTGTGACTGGTTTACTTTACTAGCATAATGTCTTCAAAGGTACATTCATACTGTAGCACATGACAGGATTTCCTTACCATTTAAACCTTAGTAGTATTCAGGGGACCTGGGTGGCTCAGTTGGTTAAGCTTCGACTTTGGCTCAGATCATGATCTCAAGGTTTGTGGATTCGAGCCCTGCATTGGGCTCTGTGCTGACAGCTTGGAGCCAGGGACCTGCTTCAGATTCTGTGTCTCGCTCTCTGTCTCTCTCTGCCCCACCCCCAGCCACACCCCATCTCTCTCTCTCTCTCAAAAATAGACATTAAAAAAAACTTAATAGTAATCCATGGTTTTTATATACCACATTTTCTTTTTACATTTATCTGTCAGTGAATATGGATTGCTTTCACCTCTTGACTGTTGTGAGTAGTGCTGCTATGAACATAGATGTGCAAATATTTCCAAATTATGTGATGTGTGTGTATATATTCCTTAAGTCCTAATATAAGGATATTCTAAACTTTATTATTGATTAAGGTAAGCAAGAGACAACTGTGATTCGCATATTCTCTGTCCTTGTTTGACTCCACTGCCTCAACACAATGCATTTCAATGTCGACTTTTCTGCTCCCACATTGGATACTAGCTAAACTTTGGTTCTCTACCCTCCAACCTTGGAACATAGCCATTTCTGTAAAAAGCTTAAAAGTAGAACAGGGCTGCAAATGCCAACAAAAGTATGTTTATATGCTCAAAGGCATTTTGTCAAAAGATATGGAAAAAATTCTCCTGATTCAGTCAACATTCAGCATGTTTATTGAGGACCTACTATGGGTCACAATCTATTTATTCTTTCATAACAGAACAGTGAGTAAGTCTGGAAAGAAAATCCCTGCCCTACTGGAGCTTATATTTTTTGTGAGACAAATACGTATGGTGGTGGTGTTCATCGTGATGATGTGTCTGTGTATTCTATGTTAGGGAGAAATACTTGTTAATAAGAAAATAGAGTGGAGAAAAAGAATGGGAAGTGTCAGGGGGCATAATTTTACATAAGGTAGGGAAGAGAGGTCTAGCTCAGGTGGCTTTTGAATAAAGATATGATGGTTAAGGAGTGAATCGTGGGGTTATCTAAGAGCATTTCAGGCAGTGAGAGCAGCAAGTGCAAGGGCCTTGTGGTGAGAAAAGCCTACTGAGGGTGTCACTGTCATTCAAATGGAGGGGTGGGAAGAGAGTGGGAACAAACAAAGTCAGAGGGAGCAAGGAACTTGTAGGTCATTATAAAGACTCTGGTTTGTACTGTGATTGAAATGGGAAACCATTGTGAACTTTTGAGCAGAATAGGGACATGCTCTGACCTATGCTTTCAAAATATCACTCTGGCTGCTAGACTGATGAGAGCCACATTAAAGGATGGTCAGTCTCAGTTAATGATGCATAGAATTTTTTTTTTTTAAGTGAAAGTAAAGAAGACATTTTGGCATAATGGAATTAGGCAAACAAAATACTTTTTTGCTGGGGGAATTTCAACATAGATTCCTAAATAGGTTTTACAAGCTCACTTTATAATATCGTTCAAGGTGTCGGGTCTAATAGGTAAATGACATCCTCTTCCGTCAAGAAACACAATTTGACTGTAATACAAATTCAGTTTCATAATAGAAGGAAGAATAAGTAATAGGGGATTTGGAAGAAGAAACATTTGCTTTAGACTGTGGGGATCTGGGATAGCTTTATAGATGGGAATATATTTGACTTGGGCCTTGAAAGAATAAAAGAAAATTGGCAGGTTAAAAATGTGGAGAGACAGGCATTCTAAACCAAGGCACAAAAATGCTTTGTTACTGTAGGTAATGAAATGTACAAATACTGTGATATTGAGATTCTTAGTTTTAAGGGAAAATGTCCCCATATTTACCTAAATACCGTACTGTTGAACCCTTTCCCCCATATATTTGTCATTTTTGTGCTTTTTAAAGGATTTCTAACATAATACTGAAATTATTTATTGAATATTAACTTTTTGTGGAAAAATTCAAAGAATTCCTTTAGTTAACCATTTACATTTCTATTGGGCCCAGAGTAGGTATAGAAAGAAGCGTGATTGGGATGATGAAGGAAAGGGTTTATTTATTTTTTATACTGTTATTTTTCTCTTCCTTTACTTCCTTTCTCCCTCAACTCTTTCTTTGTCTCTGCTATTTTTTCTGACTTTCTCCTCTCACTCCGGAGTCTACACTGACCTGGATTTAATAATAAATGTATATTTATTTATGTTTGCCACTGACTTTATTTTTTAACAAGGTAAATACTTTATAAATTATCTAATTAAAAAAATTGAGTAGTCATTAATTTTTGTTTTGTGATTTAGTTTTCCTGGGCAGGAAAAAGTTTCTCAACTTAGTTATAGGTTATATTCATTTTTGATACCTGTTTGAATAGAGTTCATTTTCTAAATGTAATTTAACTTTTGGTCCATCCCTTTATTGTTTTAAAGATTTCTGTTATAAATTCCTATAAATGCTATACATTTGCCTTCCCTTTATTAAATAGCTGTTCTTGAGTATATAATGTGAGCTTCAACAGATGTTTTGTTCGGTTACTGACTTTTGGAGGTAAGTATTCTATTTTTAAATTTACTGTTTAGGGGAAAAAAACCTATGGAAGCTTTGAGATTATTTCTAGTTGTGAAGAGAGACTATTTAGGGATGACATTTGCACCTGAGAGTTGCTGCAGAAATGGGTTCATCTAGTTAACCTTCATCCGAATTGCCATCTTCTACGTTATCCTATGAAACAACTGGAGAAGGAGAAAATGTTAATAAGGAAGCTTTTCAGGATTAATTTTTTTTTCATTTTCAGAAAGTGAAGTGTTTGCCACTTTCCATGTTAAATAAGGTTCCTTGCTTGGCAACATAGGCTTTGCTGCAGTAATTGTGTGCTCGCAGCAAATACTTGATGGTGGAGAAGACAAGTGCAAAAAGCAATTTTTGCAACAGCCAACCAGAACAGCCTGTTCTGTTCCCAATAAATTAATGGATTTAACCTTGCAGCTGTAGCAGTGTTATTATGCAAATATACTCTGAGTATTATGAAAGCCAACTGATTCTCTATAGAGAAAGTTGTTTCTTTCTTCCTCAGAATTCTGAGTGACTAGATAATTGACACATTGTGTAACCATGTTAAGTGAAGAAAAAAATATTTTCAGTAAATCTACTGAGTTTTATTTTATGTTCCAATGTTTTCAGCAATTTACTGAGGCTTTTACTTAGAACAATATTATTTAGCCCAGTAAATTCAAGTGTCCACAGACAACCTCCTAGAAAAGGGAAGGAAGGAAAAATATTATGTGGCTCTTTGTGTTATGTTTTTAATCCAGGCAGAAATTAAAATTTACTTTAATGTTATTCAAGTGTAATGGTCTGATTGTACTGAATATCTTCGAAGTAATATATTTGCATTCTGATCCATGATAGACTAGAGAACGGTGCACTAATTATTTGATCGAGTTGATAGCCACTTTGGTTTTTAAAGCTGATCTTAGATTTATACCACATATAAAACACTTACAGTTGAAAGTTCACACTTGGTAATTGACCAAATGTGAAGATCACTCAAAGGACTCTTCACTAGATTGAAGTTCCATGGCTAATGCAATCTTTGATTTAAAAATATTTAAAAAGAGAAAGTATAAGAGTGAGAGCATTGGTGGCTTCATTGTGCTAAGGCACTACAGCTGATGGGGAAAATGATGATCTTGGGAATCCGTTCAACCATTTTATATGAATAATATGCAATATAGTATATTTTGGTTTGTTATAGCTGATACTCACCTTAGGTGAGTTTTACACTATTAGATCATATAAAATACATTTAAAAATTACTTGAAAGTGTTATGAAACCATTCTGTACATATTCAGATATTAGGGATTATAATAACTGCAGCTATATAGTTTTAAAGAACACTGCTTTGGAATCTGAAGTCCTAGATTTTTGTGCTTTGAGTTCTTTAACCTCTTAAAACAGCTTCATCTAAAAATAACAATGCCTTAGAATAGATTTAACTAAGAATAGATTTAAATATATTTAGAGGAGTCTTATAAACCTTAAGTCACAAGGTAAATATATTTATTCTTTAATGTGATTAGTCTATGCTTATGGTCTTTATATTTCAGTAAAACATTATAAACCACCATTTCACTTCAAGTTAATAATTCTTGCTTTTGCATTCCAAACAAAATGTTTTGAAGTTAGTATCTGTTTAAAAAGTTTTATCAAGTAAGTCATTACATAAGTATAAAAACTAACAAAGATTCACATATGGTAACTATAACATTGCCATAACTTTTCAAAAACTCTTTGTCATGCACACCCTTTGTACTACTTACCATCCATCCATTCTTTCCTGTATTTTTATAATATCCTGAGTACTTTTGTATCCAATACTCAGCTTGTATTTATATAAATTCTTCTCCTTATCATATCTCTGTTTTCCCCTAGTCTCATGGTGACTCAATCCTGAATTTGGGTTTTGTTTTTTTTTTACATTGCTTTTAATTTTTACAGTTTGACACATATGTTTATGTCCTTAAACAATATATAGTTTTCATGATTTTGGACTTCAAGATCATGTTGAATTTCCTCTCTTGGGATTTTTTTTCCATTTAACATCATTTTGTCATTCATATTATAATATTAATGTAATTATACATTACATACATATGTTGTGCATATTAGTTATGTAATCAACTAATGTTCACCTCTGTATTATATTTCATCATGTGATTATGCCATTGTAAGTTTCCTTTTTCTCCTGTCAATGACATTTGGTTTCTTTCGTTTCTTTTCTTTTGTATTTCTAATATAGGCAGTGCTTCTATACAGCTGGTTCTCATTATTCATAGTAGTTATGTTTTATAAAGTTGATTAGAACACAGAATTAGCCAATACTACATCATTGACCCCAGAGGAAATACAGGGATAAGTTCCTGGGAGCCTCTGGTCACAACATTTTCCTCAATCAATACATAAACTTGTTTTATGTGTGTTTCTATTTAAAGACACCTTATGTAATATATATTGTTGATTCATTGACATTGAACTCATGGTCAGCAACACTATAACTCATGACTGAATGAACCTTATCCAACACATGGATTTTCTCCATGAGACACAACATAGCTTCTTGCATTTAGTAACACGAGACAGCACTTCAGTAGTACACTGGGGGCCATTAGAGACAGCAAAATCATACACGAAGAGCACAAAATGCAAGAAAAAAATGTGCCACTCAATAGACTACAGGAAGGACACTTGTTTATAGTATGAGAGGGTCTCTTTGTTTAACCTCAGGTGGGAATGTATACCTAAGATGATGTAAATTTTTCACTACTCTGTGCATGTATACATCTTCCAATGGAAACAGAAGCATATTAAGTTACAAATAAATTTTAGAGAATAGGTGAATCCACAAATAAAGAATTCACGAAGAGAATAGACAGTATGTATGTATTTCACTGAAGTGCTTATCAAACACCAACATAAAAAAATTCAGATTTCTGGTGCAACCCACCTCCCCCCTGCCCCCCCCCCCAACCCTGAGATTTTGATTTAGTAGGTCTGGTGTATGTAGGGCCTGAGAATTTGCATTTCTAACTAGGTTTTGGGTGATGCTGATAATGCTAATTCATGGAATTCACTTTGCAAAGCTCTTTCTTATTAGATCGATATAACAATTCTCTAAGGCATATACCTTGCTGGAGTTGCCAGCTCAAAAATCTAAGCACTTTGTATTTACCTTCAACTTTAGTTGCAGGATGACATTTTTTTTTCCAGATTGGTTGTACAAATTTACATTGTATATCAGTAGTGTTGTGATTATTCCTTGTTATTACCAGTATTGGATATTATCAGACTTTTTATATTTTGCCAGTCATTTGATTTTATTTGTATTTCTATAATCACTGATAAAATTGAGCATCTTTTATGTTTATTTGCCTTAATACATATTGTACAAACTACCTGTACAATTCTTCTACACATTTGCCGGTGGGTTGTTGGTGGGCTGACTCATGTGAGTGCATGCATGTTTGGAATAATTCTATCTTGTTGGTGGATTTCACTTTTTGTATACATTAACATTCAGAAAACTTAATTTTATCAGATATCCTTTAATTTCACAGACAATATGATACGTATTGTATAAGAAGTGCACAATAGTTTTGTAGTACAATTTCATTAGTTTTACAGTACAATTTCAAAGTGTATACAAACTGGAATACAGAGATTAAACACTGGTGTATGGATGGCATTACTGAGCTTTGGATAAACTGCATACAAAACTTGCAATTCAAGTATTAGCCAATCTGGAAACTACTTCTCATAATATAAAGAGGATACTTTGCGATGCAAAGTATTTTTTTTTACTAAACTATATAAACATTTAAAATAATCATTAAGAACTCAACTTTAGAATTTATAAAGATTAGCTATAAAAATATATTGGCAGTCACTTTTCTTATAAATGTACCATTGATTGGGGCGCCTGGGTGGCTCAGTCGGTTAAGCATTCAACTTTGGCTCAGGTCATGATCTCCTGGTTTGTGGGTTCGAGCCCTACATTGGGCTCTGTGCTGACAGCTCAGACCCTGGAGCCTGCTTCGCATTCTGTGTCTCCCGCCCTCTCGGTGCTTCCCCTGCTCATGCTCTGTCTCTATCTCAAAAATAAATAAACATTAAATTAAAAAAAATAACCATACTATTTTAGAATCTGATAAACCTTACATTAAATTGATTATAAAATCCTCTTGGAAAACTTTGGTATGCATCCTCAGAAGGTTTTTTAAAAATGCTGTAGGGGTGCCTGGGTGGCTCAGTCGGTTGAGCGTCCGACTTTGGCTCAGGTCATGATCTCGCGGTCCGTGAGTTTGAGCCCTGTGTGGGGCTCTGTGCTGACAGCTCAGAGCCTGGAGCCTGCTTCAGATTCTCTCTCCCTCTCTCTGCCCCTCCACCACTCACGCTCTGTTTCTCCTTTCCTATCAAAAATAAATAAACTTAAAAAAAATTTTTTTAAATGCTCTAATATCAGGGCACCTGGGTGGCTTAGTCAGTTAAGTATCGGACTTCAGCTTAAGTAATGATCTGAGTTTGAACCCCTGTCACGCTCTGTGTTGACAGCTCAGAGCCTGGAGCCTTCTTCAGATTCTGTATCTCCCTCTCTCTCTGTTCCTCCCTACTTGCACTCTGTCTCTCTGTCTCTCTCTCAAAAATAAATAAACATTTAAAAGATTAAAAAAATATTCTAATATCATTTCAAGAGCCTGTAAATATTCCATTCTATTAAAGCACAACCGAATAGGTAATGTATATTCAACTGCATACAGAATATAGAATCAAAAAACAATTTATTATATATTTGTAGAAAATCTCAATTACCAGAGTAACCAAAAAACAAACCACTTAAAAGTATCAAACTTTTAAATAGAAAAGTATCAAACATTTAAACAGAAGTTCTCTTTCCATTCTGATAAAAAATGTTACAAAATCACCCTACTCCATTCATATATCTTAGATGCCTTTGAGGACAAAACCTCAAAAATAGTTAAACACAAGTCTCAAAACCTATCTCAAGTCCAAGAAACAAACTTAAAAAAAAAAAAAAAACATTTCAACGATCTGACAATAGAACAAGTATACATAATCAGAACATATGACTTATATATTTACTTATATATTAGCTTTTCTATTTGTAATTTAGAATTATTGGCAGAAATAGAACATATAAACACACACAATTGAAAAATGTAAACTTTAGGAAATGGTAAGAAATGCAAACCTATAAGGTAAACTGATTTATTTTAAAAATCCATTTACCAAATTTCATCTTCTCTGGCATTTTTGGATTATTGTCATTTCGGAAATTCAAATTGGTGAAAGCTCACTTCCCGCTTCTTGAGTGGGTTTCATTTTTCCAGAGCTTCCAGCTGTGTCAGTGACTTCCTTGAGCTCATTTTCCATTTTATCTTCTATCACCAGATGTCTTGCATAAGATATTTATCTTTGAATTGCAAAAGCCTAAATAAAATGCTTCATTTTTGGCCTTTTAATTTATAAACCTCCTCTAAAAAGAAAAGAAATCCCATATAAATTTTAGGAAGTCTGCAAAAATATTTTCTTTATTAATCAAATACCTTTATGGGAGTAAAGATCCTTCAAAGTTTTTAACTCTTCTATTAGAGTTTTATTTTGATTTTCCAAGACTGCAACCCGATTTTCCAGGCATTTCACATATTCTTTCTTCTTTATGAGACATTCTTGCGCAGCTTCTCTGTTTTTCATTGACCTATTTCTCTTTTCAGTTGGGGGTCATCTGTCTTAGTTGTCTGAGATATAAGTGTCACAGGAAATATCATTACCACAGGTTGTGGCAGCGAAATAGCTGAAGGGGTGGTACAGATCTGATATGTGCGCATATCTCCTGATGCAGTTTGTACAACCACCTGGTTGCTAGGCACAAGTATTTGCTGTCCATCGGAGGTCTGTGCATGCTGGAGAATTGTCCCTTGCTGAGTACTGACTGAATTTGTCATGGTTAATGTCTGAAGTCCCTGTACTCCATCTGTGCCTGAACTGGCCAGTTGTAAGTCTCCCTTTGGGGCAATGGCAATGTACTGTCCATTGCTAGTTTGACAGATGGGAGTTGGGACACACATAGAAGTGACAGCAGAAACTCCAGGGTTTTCTCTGTCTTCTGTTCTGCCCCATGTATCTTCAGAAGATAAACCTTTCAAAATTTTTCTGCAAGATGCACACCATGCTAGCATCCCGCAGGCTTTCTGTGAAGAGCCTATACTGTCTGATGAGTCCTGAGACTCCTCACTTTCTGATAATGATACCATTGCACCTGTGGTGGGTGAACTGTCATTCATAATAATGAAAAAATATATATAAAACACTTAAAACACTTAAAAATAAATTTCACAAAAATGTCCCAGAATCCCAAACTTCACTTTATGACATTATTAAAGGATAGAAAATAATGTGAATAATTGTAGCTGCTTGCCAATGAACATATTCTGTGACCCTAAATGGAATGACTTAACACTTAAAATCCATCCCAAATTACAGTGGTGAGACATGATCCCATTTTTCGGAGCTTAAGGCATGGGAGGAAACAATGGACTGTTCACATTGGTTACTTGAAGGTGGTTGATTAGAAGGGATAGGGAAGTGCTACTTAATGTTTTACACAACTCTGTGTTGCATAGGTTCAATTAACTTTTCACTTTCGTTAGAGTAGCAATTTTTGTGTGGGCTTTGGATGTGCACAGACTCTATATTCTCCATGTTTATTCTTTATTTAATAGCAACGTTTTCTTGGGAAAGTCATTTTACCTATCTGTGCCTCAATTTCTGCCTCTTTAAAGTGAGGTTAATAATGGTTATTACCAGGGGTGCCTGGCTGGCTCAGTTGGTTAAACATCCCACTCTTGGTTTTGGCTCAGGTCATAATCTCAAGGTTTGGTGAGTTTGAGCCTCGCTTTAGGCTCTGTACTCCCACTGCTTGGGATTTTCTGTCTCCCTCTCTCTCTGCCTCTCCTCCATTCGTGCTGTCTCTCTCTCAAAATAAATAAATAAATAAATAAATAAATAAATAAATAAATAAATAAATAAAATAAATACAATAAGTAAATAAACTTAAAAAAAATCAGTCTGTAGGGTGCCTGGATGGCTAAGTCAGTTAAGCATCTGACTTTGACTCAGGTCATCAGCATTGGTTGAGCTCGAGCCCCACTTCAGGTGAGCATGAGCCCCACTTTGGGGTGAGCCACGCTTCTCTCTCTCTCGCTCTCTCTCTACCCCTTGCTTACTTACACCTTCTCTCTTTCTCAAAAAAAAAATAAATAAAGGTTTAGCAGAGTGTACACCCTTAGCAAGTGGAAGCTATTCTGTCTCTGATATAAGGGGCCTGCCTTATTCTGATAGTGCTTCTCCTCCGATCTGTTCATGTGTAATAGCTCCCTGCTCCGACCCCAGACAGCTATGGTGTAGAGGAAAGGACATCAGGTCTAAATACATGGAGCACTGAACTTAGTAAGTTTGAATACTATAGGATTGGTACAATACTGCATAAATAATGCTTTAAATTTTTTTCATAAATTTTTATTATAGGCAGCCTGACAAATTTACATCTGTGGTAGCTTATAAAATTGCTAAACCAGTCAAGCTGTTAGAATTGAAATTTTGCTATCTCTTGACTTACATGGGTACCTGTTTTGTTAACTTATATAAAACATATGGACACTGGCATATTATTTGACTTTGTAATATTGATAATGTGTTTTTACTCATTTTCAAAACATCTCATTCTTTTCTTTTCTTTTTTTCTTAAGTGAGTTTTACACCCATTGTGGGGCTTGAACTCACAACCCTGAGAGCAAGAATCGCCTGACAGGTTAGGCTTAGTCAGCCAGGTGCCTCCAATATATCTCATTCTAGAAGCACATTAAAAATATGGAGTAACCAGATATTTTCTACTGAAGGATATTTTTAAAAGTTAGTTAATGATTAAAAACCACTTCATGCCAATTTCTTTTACAGTTTTCAAAGTGTTATGAAACTTGTTTTTGTTCCCAGTAGATTTAAATATACTTTGATTACATCATCTGCAATGTATATTTAGCCTTAAAGTTAATTTCCCATTTAAAAGCACCTCAATTTGAAAGAAAATATGTTTCCTTTTTTAATTCAAGCTCCCAAATGCTTGATAAAATCATGGCTTTTGAGTCTTCATTGGTAACTACCACTTGTGAGGATCTTTTGCCCTGTGCTTTGTGTGAATTTCCAGGCATGTTCCAGTGTCTCTTATCACAGTGACACTCCCATTAAGAAGGGTACGATGTTAAGTGTATTTTTCTTGATTTTGTTTGCTTTGACAGTTGTCAGAAGACAAATATTTCAGAAAAGACTCTTGATTTTTCCCAAAGTGTTATAGTTTTACAGTTTACCTGACACTAGGAAGAAATGTGTCATTATTATAGCTCATTTTCCTTATTTTATTTTAAATTTTGAAGTCCAAACTTAACTGACAATGTCTGCTTTTGGATATTTTGAGCCACGTTCAAAATTGCTGCCCTAAAGACTTAAAATACACACAATGATGTGTTACTTAGAAAATAATGGGGTGCCTGGAACCCCAGCTTAGTCAGTTGAGCATCTGATTTGATTTTGGTTCAGGTCATCATCTTATAGTCATGAGATTGAGCCCGGATAGATGCTTAGCATGGAGCTTGCTTAATTTTCTCTCTCTTCCCTGCTTCCTCTACTGCCCCCCATCCCCTCCTGCACTCAGTCTGTCTCTAAAAAAATAAAGAAAATAATATAATAACATGAATTTTGGTCATGAGATTTAAAAACAAAGGATATGATAAGCAGTACAAGTAAATTAGTCATTCACTGAAAAACTATTTTTAAAATGCAAAGACTTGGTGCTGTAATTACACTAGTGATGAAAAATAAACATAAGGCCCATAAGCCTACCTTTGTATAGCTTACATTCTAATGGGAATTCTAATATTGATCAGGTAAAATCACACGTATACACAGGAAGGGATAAGACTCCTCTAATAACCCAAAAGGTGGGTAGGCTTAAATGAGAAGAGGAAAGTGTATTCCAGGCAAAAGGGAATGGAATAAGTAGGAGGGACTGGGGGAGTGCTGAGAGAATTGGCTTTTGAGACACAGGCTGAATGATCTTGCAGAAAATGAAAACAGAATCAAGCAGAACCTTTGGGACAAAGGACTTGATGATTGTTAGATTAGATTCCTTCTTGTCAGTAGCTATCTACAACAGTTAATCATTATCAAGGGTTTCTGTGTATAACATATACAAACATCCACATCTTCCTGTGTATAAGACATTTAAAATAAACATTTAAAATTATGCTGATCATTGGGGCACCTGAGTAGCTCAGTCCATTAAGCATCCAATTCTTGAGTTTGGCTCAGCTCATGATCTCATGGTTCATAAGATTGAGACCCGCCCTATGTCAGGCTCTGCGCTGACAACATGGAGCCTGTTTGGGCTTCTCTGTCTCCCTCTCCCTCTGCCCTCTCCTGCTCCCACTCTCTCTCTCTCTCTCTCAAAATAATTAAATAAACTTAATAAATAAATAAAATTATGCTGATGATTCAGAAGGGCATAATTACTTTATGAGCTGTAAATTTAGACATCCTTTAATTCATTCCTTTTTTCCCTTGAGAAACCTAAAAAAGTTTTAGCTGACTAGTTCAAGAGGAACCTGTTTTTATATTAAAATTTTAACTGTCTATCCATAGTATCAACAATATCATTATACTTTGGTTATCATAGAACATTAAATTAACCTCCCTTATTTTTAAATTAATGACTAGTTTAAAATTTAAATATTGCCTATAATTTTCATGGCTCGTAAAGAAATACTTGATATCTAACCAACTTGCATTTGAATAGGCTCTTCTGTTACTGAATACAAGAATTCCATGCATGGTAGGAGCAGGACTTATCAGGCATTGGGGCTTGCTTCTGGTAGAGATACATAAAAATATTTTTATACATCATGCATTATTCCTCAGTTCCTTCTAAAAATGGCTCATCTGTTGTTTTTATTATTAGATGTAGGATGTTTCAGTTATAAAATTGAAGACAATTATTATGTTCATAATTGAGTCTCTTGTGTGAGGGTATATACCATTTAAATATCTTGGCGTCAGCTTATTGATTTTGTTCAGGGTCAAAATTAGAAGCACCATCAATAATCTCAATACAGCATAATGTGCACGGTACAAAGTTTAAATATTTAGTCACTGAGTTGACTCTTACAATGTCAAGGGGAAAACACAGTTAATAGGATAATAAGTACCTAAAGTGATACTAAAGAAGAACTAAGTGTGTCTAAGTCAGATTATTTGTTTCTCATATGATGAGCAGACATGAGAAATCATTTTTTATCTTAAAATTTATATTTTATCATTGTTAAAAACAAATACAAAGCAAATACTAAATTTTGAGCACTTCATATATTTTACTAGTTATGGCATGTCTACTTGGTGTGAGATTCAGAGAGAAGCCCACATGTCCACTAAATAAAAAATTCAAGAGAAATGGAAATTCAACCAGAGGTGAGAGTACTAAAATTGCACCTATTATAACCACCTTATTTTGTCTAGTGTTAGTGTGCTTTATTTCAAAATTGTACATAAGAAAAATAGGGTAAATTAAGGAAAATAACTAAATTGTAGAAGTACCAAATATTATACAAACTTGATTTCCCAAATGCAGTTATTATACATACATACATACATACATACATACATACATACTTACGTAGAGAGAGAGAGAGCAAGAGTGAGAGCATCCACAAGGGAGCTTGCTTCTGGTAGAGATACATATAGATGTATGTGTGCATGTAATTAAATGTATTTCTAGCATTTTTCAGTCATTTAGTGTTTATTGAACTTTACCCTGGTAATATAAAAGAGAAGAATTAGAAGAATATAAGTAACTTTTATAAAAGAAAATGTTAGTTCAATGTGACAATTTTAGTTTTGTCCTAATACGAGAGACTAATATTCATCATACCATGCATACAATTTAAAGTGAAAATGAGAATCTTTTTTTTTTTTTTTTTCCAAAAGCTATAAAGTGTTCAACAGCTTGGGTTGTTTAAAATAGCTTAGGTTTTTAGGATTATATTAGGGAGAGTTTTTAAAGAAACATTTGTATTTCAATTTTTAATTTAATGATTAGGTTTCAATGCTTTACATTTAGGGGATATATAGGCTTCAGTTTTCTCTCATGTGCAGGTACTTATTAAAAGAGGTATGTTGTTTCATCCAGTTAATTTGCGTGTTAAAATCACACACTCTTCTTATACATAAACTTCTTTTGTATATACTAGATTTACATTTTTCCAAGATCCTGAAATTAATAATAGGATTGTTATAGAACCTTTGTATGTCATGTGTTTAGAATTTGGAGATTCAGATGGAGTAACTAATAAATAATTAACCTTTACTTGATCAATAGAAATTATAGATTAATTAAGCACACCTGAATGACAAATTGTTCCTTATATGATTTTATTCACCATTTTATAGAAAATCAAGGAAATGAATTATCTGTTTAAATAATTTAATGGAATCACATCTTAATATTTACCAGTCATTTTTGGATGCACAATGCCTTAAAGTTCTGCCATAAAGTTAGTCATAGTGAATGCAATTGAATTTCTCTAAAATACTTAGACTTTACAGCTATTCTCAATATCCTCACCTAGATTAGTGAGTTTTTTTCCTATAATTTTTAAAATGTAACTATACATAGTGTTTCAGTTATCTACTTTTCTAAGACTAATATGGCAACTTATTGAAGAGACTATCTTTCATGAATGTGTTCCATAATTTGTAGATGGTACCTATGCATATGGCAGTTATATGTTTATTAAATATGTGGTTCTTTTAAAACTTAAAACCCATTCCTATGGGGCGCCTGGGTGGCTCAGTCGGCTAAGCGGACGACTTCGGCTCAGGTCATGATCTCGCAGTCCATGAGTTCGAGCCCCGCCTCGGGCTCTGTGCTGACAGCTCAGAGCCTGGAGCCTGTTTCAGATTCTGTGTCTCCCTCTCTCTGACCCTCCCCCGTTCATGCTGTGTCTCTCTCTGTCTCAAAAATAAATAAACGTTAAAAAAAATTAAAACTTAAAACCTATTCCTGTTCAAAATTCTTAGAAGACTATGGAAGTTTATTTCCTTATCTTTGTAAGGAACCTGAGTCAAACCAAGAAGCTATATCATTAACAGTGAGATATTAGGTGAACTCCCATTAAAGTTATAGAAAAAGGAGACAAGGGTTTACTCATCACCTGACCACTATGATAAAGTGAATCTTAGGGGGAAAAAATTATTTTGCGTCTGGATTGTTACTCTTAGTTAAAAATACGTTTTCTAAAAAAAATAAAATAAAATAAAATAAAATAAAATAAAATAAAATAAAATAAAATAAAATGTTTTCTTACTCTGTAAATGGTTACTAGAGATAATATTTTATGGGGCAAAAAATGTTGGAGTTTGGATCCAGCCCTAACTGACTGCTTACTTACACTTGTTCAAAACAACATGCTATCTTCAGACTCTCTGTAAACTGGTTATGTCAAAACTCACAAAAATCTGTCATGGGGTTGTTACAAGAACACCCTGAGGATAATAGATATGAAAAACTTTATGAGTGGTAGGACAGTACTAGATTTGGTATGATAATTAATAGTGAAAACAATAAGCACAATATTTAATTCATTTTTATGAACCTGTTTTATTCCCCCTTCATGAACTGTACATTCTACTTGTCAATATTATTTAGTATTCTCTCTAAACGTGCTGCATTTTCTGCCTATTTTGCACTGACATTTTTGTTAGTCTTTTCCCTATACTTGGACTGCCCTTTTTCTATAATATCTGTTCATTAAAGGAGTCCTCAGCTTTCAAGATCCACAAGAATACCAATTGTTCCATGAACTAGTCTTGAAATTCACTACTATTACCTCCTTTACTACTTGGAGAAATGGAGAAACCTTTTTTACCTGTCATGAAGATTCTCCCATTCTTATCAATTCAGCCTCTGATTCTCTTGCCTCACCAGAGTTGTCAGGTAGCTTGTTAGACATGCAGAATCCCAGGCCATACCCCAGACTAAGATTCCTGGGAGATTCTTATGCATATTACAGATTGAGAAACACTGCCTTAATTAATTATAAACTCCTTGGGAGGGAGGACATGATGAAGGGAGAGCTTCTCTGTCTTGTTGTAGTATGCTCTATAAGGCTATCTGTTATCCAGTGATTTGCAGATAATAGGTGTTCAGTAAATGAGTGTTGAGTTGAATTTTATTTGTAATATTTTGAAGTCAGAAAATCCAGTGTCAGAAAACTCATTTTTTTTGGAAAAGGATGTTCTAAAGTCAGAACAAGAAGAAAGCTATTCATTATTGATGCTACTCACATCAACTAATCAATATTTCTTGGTCATCAACTACTGTACTTTTTCATGCATAAGATATTAGTATGGATCCTTGATCTTATAAAAAAATCTTCAGTCTGACCTTCACCTTCAAAGAATTCATTTAGGTAGCTGAATCAAAATGTGGTTTCTTTGTCATCTCTGTAAATATTTAATATACGCTATTGGAAGTCATGACAGAACTTTAAGGCATTGTGCATCCAAAAATGACTGGTAAATATTGAGATGTGATTCCATTAAATTATTTCAACAGATAATTCATTTCCTTGATTTTCTATAAAATGGTGAATAAAATCACATAAGGAACAATTTCTCATTTATAATTAAAGCAAGGTGATTTTATACTGTAAGAAACTTTATTTTCCAGTGTGTGATTTTAAATTGTGATTTTTCCCTTACATACCTTAATTTCTAAGATTTTTCTCTCTAGAATTCCATCAAAAATTTAAAAAGGTTTTGAGTGCCATTAAATCACATTCACCTGCCTGTATACACTAATTGCTGTGAATTAAATTAAGCACATCCCTAATTGCAGGTGGTTTCTTTCCGTTGTATAGAAAGTTGCAAGTCTGCCTCTCTCTGCTATCAGCTGATATGTGCTTAGGGAACAGAAACTAATTTTAACATTAGCCCAAGCAAAATGTAATTAGGACAGCTAATCTGCTGAAAAATACCCCCAGTAAAAATCTTTTTTATGTAATGCCATTTTAATGGAAATGACATTTTTATGAAATGCAAGTGACAAAGACTTGAATGATGCCTGTGAGCCTTTTATTTAATTTTATGTGTTGTGTAATTTGTTAATAAAGGGAGACCAGAAGCACTCTCAACATTCTGGATATGGAAAAGATTTTAAAGTAGAATTCTTAATGCGAATGTTCAATTTTACTTAAAATAACATTTTAAAATAACAAACTTGCATCTTAATAGATACTGTAAAAAGGTAGTGTGTGTGCGTATGTGTGTGCATGTGCGTGTGCACAATGACAGCCATAAGTAGAAGGTCTTTGGTAATTATGTCATATTTCTCATCACTGAGCCTCTCCATTAATGTAGATGATTGAAACTGACTTTGCTTGTGTGACTTCCCCTTCATTTTTTTAAACAAGTATTCTGAATTTAGGATTTCGGTATTAAAGGAAATCTAAAGGGATTACTAATTCTCTTAAAAATAACTATGATTACTACCAGAATTCGTAAGTTCTTCATTTATGTTTGGAACTGTATTAAGTGTTTTAAGTTTTGCTTGTTTGATTCTTTAACAGCCATGTGAGAATTATATTCATTTCATAGGTCATGAGATTAAGCTCAGGGATATTAAGACACAACTAGTAAATGGATCAGTTGGGATTTGATTCTCTATTAACCTCAAGCCAATTTTAGTATTCTTAACCAATAGGCTCTAGTGCCTCAATAAAAATACTTGTTTTTTAATGTTACACTACAAACCGTAATGACAGAGTAACATGTCCACATGTCACCATTTTTCTCTTGAATTGTGTCTGAAATGAGGTTTAGCCTTTAATTTTGGTGTCACTACAATGTGACATGTGATATAGTTACATATACGTCCTTCAAAATCCAAAATTATTAAATGTTCAAAACCTGTGAAATATATGAAACACAGCTGTGTTTTTCACCTACAGACTTGTGTTTATGTGAGACCTAGTCATTGTCTAACTAAATGGTCCTTAAAGGCAGTGCTAATAACTTACCAATTCTTTGCCAAAACGTAGGTTCTTTTTGAAATGATTCTCCTTTCTATATTTAAGAGTGTTTCTTCATTTTGCTGACCCAGGCTGATTTTACCTTTTGACTTTAATTTGAATGTGAGAGAAGTTATAATCTGAATTTTGATGCTATTATAACCTTTTTTGGAGATTAAATCATTTTGATTAAAGCATTCAGCACTTCATTTTCCTGAGTTAAACAGAAAATTAGTATTGACAAAATTAGGCATGTGAATCATGCCCTGCCACTTACCACGTGCATCTAGTAGGGCGACTGTTTCCAAACAGCACACAAGCACAGTAAAACTCATAGGAGGGCCACAGAGGAGCATCACAGGATATTTTAATTTTTCAGGGAAGACACAAAGATACTGGACATCTTTGTTAGACATCTGTTGCTCATTGTGCAAACCACTAGTTCAAGAAGTTCATCATTTAAACAATAGATTGTACTGTATTCCTTTCAATGATATCATATATTTACAAAGCTGGATTTTACAAGTTTGCTTGATAAAAGCAGTTACTGAGTGAATAGCAATATGATCTAGGAAATGAGAGAGGCTGTGTCCACTGTGATTTAAGAAGCGTTATGACCAACAGGAACACAAATCCCATTAGTTAAGTAATTGCAGTTATTTCAGAATGAAATTTAAAAAATATTAAAGGTATGTGTTTTTTAAATAGCTAAAATTATTAGATAAAAATACTAAGTAGGTTGGATCTAACTATTTCAGAACTGTTACTTATTTCATATGTATATGGTTATGAATGAAATAAAGTATAATGAATAATTTACATGACATACAATTTCTCATTTAAGGTAATACAATTCAGTAGTTTTAGCATATTCACAGATTTGTGCAACCAATACCAAAATTTATTTTCAGATTTTCATTATCCCCTCTCAAAAAAGAAGCACCATATCCAATACCAGTCATTCCTCATTCTTCCCAGCCTCCAGCCTGAGGCAATTACTAATCTATTTTCTCTCTATAGATTTGCCTATTCTGAACATCTCATCTAAGTGGAATCATACAATATGGTGTTTGTGACTAGCTTCTTTACTTAGCATAATGTTTAATAGGTTCATCCACGTAGCTTGTATTTTTCATTATTTTTCATTTTTGAATAATAATCTATTAGGTACACTTAATTTATTCATTCAACATCTGATAGGCATTGGGTTATTTCCACTTTCTGGCTGTTAGGAATAAAGCTGCTGTGGACATTTGTATACCAGTTTGTGTGTGAACATATGTTTTCATTTCTCTGGAGTATATGGCTAGGAGTGGAATTACTGAGTCATAACTTTGTTTAATCATTTGAGGAAATGCCAGACTGTTTTCTAAAATGCAGCGTTTTGTATTCTCACCACCAATATATCAGGGTTCCAATTTTTCTACATCCTGCACAAGATTTATTATATATTTTTTGATTATAGCCATCACGGTGGATGTGAAGTTGTCGCTCATAATGGTTAATGCTCTTTTACTGTGATTATTGGTAGTTTGTGTATATTTGGAAACATACCTATTTAGATCCTTTGTCCATTTGTTATTTATCTTTTTATTGAGTTGTAAGAGGTTTAGATACTTACATATTGTCTCAATACAAGTCCCTTATTAGACATGAGATTTACAGATATTTTCTCCTGTTAGATGTCTTTTCATCTTCTAGATAGTATCCATTGAAGCCAGAAATTTTTGAATTTTAACGAAGCCTATTATCTAGTTTTTCTTTTGGTATCATATTTAGAATTTTCTTACACTATTGAGTTGTCTTGGCTCCCTTATCAAAAATCAACTGACTAAAATTTAGGGTTTGCTTCTGTACTTGCAATTTTATCCCATTGATCTATATGTTTATCTTTATGCCAGGACCATGCAGTCTTGATATATAATGTCTGTAGCATTGTAGTAAGTTTTGAGATTAGAAATGTGGATACTCCAGTCTTGCTTTTCTTCAAGATTTTGACTATTCCTTTCAATTTTCATGTGAATTTAGGATCAGCTTATTAATTTGAACAAAATAGTCATCTGGGATTTTGATAGGGATTACATTGTATCTGGAAATCAATTTAAGGAGTAATGACATTTTAATAATATTATGAGTTTCTATTTATGAATATGAGATGCCTTTCTATTTAGATCTATAATTTATTTCAAGTTTTTTTTGTATTTTTCACAGAAGAAGATTTTACTAGTTTTATTAAATTTATTCCTAGATATTGTATTTGTTTTGATACTATTGTAAATGTAATTGTTTTCTTAATTCTGATTTTGGATTTTTCACTGCTAATGTATAGAAATATTACTTATTTTTGTATTGATTTTTATATACTACATCTTTGAACTAATTTATTATATATTTACTGTGGTAAGAACACTTTACATGTGATTTACTCTCAACAAATTTTTTATGTGTATAATAATGTTGTATAGATCTCTAGTACTTAATAATTTTGCAAAATCAAAACTTTATACACATTGAATAATAGCTCAACATTTTGCCTTATCCCAGCCCCTGGAGACCACTGTTCTACTCTGTGATTCTATGTGTTTGAATATTTCAGATATCTCATGTAAGTGGAATCATGCAATATGTTTCCTTTAGGGACTGGCTTATTTCATTTAGACTACTGTCCTCAAGGCTCAGGATTTCCAGCTTTTTTTTACGACTGAATATTCCATCTTGTGTATATACACATTTTCTTTATCCATTTCTTGGTTGATGGATATTTAGTTATTTCCTATCTTGTCTATTATGAATAATGCTGTAATGAACGTGGGAGTGCAAATACCTCTTCAAGATACTGATTTCAATTCTTTTGGGTAAATACCCTGAAGAGATATTTCTGGTTCATATAGTATTTGTATTTTTAATTTTTTGAGGGGCCTCCATACTGTTTTCCACAGTGGCAGTACCATTTTACATTCCCACCAACATTGAACAAGGGTTCTATTTACTCCACATCCTCACCAACACTTGTTATCTTTTTTTTTTTTTTTTTTTGACGTTATTTACTTTTGAGACAGAGAGAGACAGAGCATGAACGGGGGAGGTCAGAGAGAGGGAGACACAGAATCTGAAACAGGCTCCAGGCTCTGAGCTGTCAGCACAGAGCCTGATGCGGGGCTCGAACTCATGGACCGCGAGATCATGACCTGAGCTGAAGTTGGCTGCTTAACCGACTGAGCCACCCAGGCGACCCTGACTGATCATATTTCTATTGGTGAAAAGCTCTAGGCTCCAGATATTTATCCTTTATCTCAGTAGTGCTTGCATTCATGTCACATTTTTGGAATTTCACTAAACAGAGAGTGGTACTCTTTATGCACACACAGAATTTCACGAAACAGTGGTACTCTTTATGCACACACAGATCCATCCACACAAATTGCTTACAGTGAGATTAGTTTTTGATAATTACTTAAATAATTTTTTAATGTTTATTTACATTTGAAAGAGGAAGAGAGAGACACAGTGCATAACAGGGAAGGGGAAGAGAGGTGGAGACAGAATCTGAAACAGGCTCCAGGCTCTGAGCTGTCAGCACAGAGCCCAACGTGGGGCTTGAACTCACAGACCGCGAGATCATGACCTGAGCCCAAGTCAGCCACTTAACCTACTGAGCCACCCAGGCGCCCCAACACTTGTTATCTTTTAAAAAATAATAGCCATCCTAATAGGATGAGGTGATATCTCATTGTGGTTTTGATTTGCATTTCCCTGATAATCAGTGATACTGAGTAGTCAATGCAATCCTTATCAAAATCCTAATGGCCTTTCTTTTCTTTTTTCTTTTCTTTTCTTTTTTCTTTTCTTTTCTTTTCTTTTCTTTTCTTTTCCTTTCTTTCTTTCTTTCTTTCTTTCTTTCTTTCTTTCTTTCTTTTTCTTTCTTTCTACAGAGATAGAAAAAAATCCAAAAATTCATATGCAACCACAAAAGACTACCAATAGCCACACAATTTTGAGAAAAAAATAAACCTGGAAGCATCACACTTCCTGATTAAAAAAATGTATCACAAAGCTATAGTAACTAAAACAGTATGATGTTGGCCTAAAGACAGACATATAGACCAATGGAACAGAATATACAGCCTCTGTTTAAACCCTTGAACATATGGCCAGCTGATCTTCAACAATGGTTCCAAGAATACACACTGGGGAAAGAATAGTCTCTTCTATAATTGCTGTTGGGAAAAATGGGATATCCAAATGCCAAAGAATTAAGTTAGATTTTTAACTTACACAAAAATCAACATAAAATGAATTAAAGACTTAAATATAAGGCCTAAAATTATAAAACTTTATGAAGAAAACATAAGGGAAAAGCTCATTACATTGGTCTTGGCAATGATTTCTTGGATATGACACCAAAGGCACAGGCAACAAAAGAAAAAAAAAATAAACAAGTGGGACTATATCAAAGGTTTTGCAGAGCAAAAAACAAAACAAAAACAAAAAACAAAAAACAAAACAAAAAACCCAGAGTGAACCTATAAAAGTCAACCTATAAAGTGGGAGAAAATATTTGCTAACTATGTATCTTGTAAGAGGTTAATATCTAAAATGCATTAGGGACTCCTTCAATTCAATAGCAACAAAACAAAACAAAACAAAAAACAAATAACCTGATTAAATGAAATGAGCAAAGGACTAGAATAGACATTTTCCCAAATGCGACATACAAATGGCCAACAGATACTTAGTTTGCTCTTCTACCAAGATCTTGAAGTGGCAGTTTAGGTTAGTTATTTACAATCTTTCCTTTTTGTTAATATAGGTTTTTATGTTTATAAATTTCCATCTAAGTACTGCTCTAGCTACATCCCATAAGTATTTTAAGTCTTCATTTTTATTTATCTCAAGCTATTTTCTAACTTCCTTGTGATTTTTTTTCTTCAGACTGTTGGCTTATTTTGGAGAGTGTTTGATTTCCACACATTTGTGAATTTTCCAAGTTTTGTTTGTGTTACTGATTTCTATTTTCATTCCATTGTGGTTGGAGAACACACTTTAAATGGTTTTAATCATTTAAATTTATTGAAACTTGTTTTATGCGCTAGCATATGGTCAGTCCTAGAGAAATTTCTGTATGCATTTGAGAAGAATGTGTATTTTGCTGTTTGGTGTAGTATTTTATAGGTGTATTAGGTTAGTTGTCATTCAGATCTTCTGTGTTCTTGTTGAACATCTGCCTAGTTTTGTACATTATATAGTGTAGAGTATCAAAGTTTCTGAATATTGTTGAATTGTCTATTTCTTCATCCTGACAGTTTTTTTTTAAGTTTCTTTTAAAGTTTATGTTGCAGGGGTGGGGGGGGGGTATGGGAAAGGGGCAGAGAGTGAGGGAGAGAGGATCCCTCTGCTGGCAGCCCAAAGCCGGATGCAGGGCTGGATCCCACCAATTGTTTGACCTGGGCCGAAATCAAGAATCAGACGCTGACAAGACTAAGCCACCTAGATGCCCCCTTTATCCTGTCAGTTTTTAATTCATATTTTGGGGACTCTGTTTTGAGGCACATATATATTTTTTATATTGCCATATCTTGATAGTTTGACTCTTACATTAATATAAAATGTGCCTCTGGGGGGCACCTGGGTGGCTCAGTTGGTTAAGCGTCTGACTTCAGCTCAATTCATGATCTCATGGTTTGTGAGTTCGAGTCCGGTGTCCGGCTCTCTGCTGACAGCTCAGAGCCTTGAGCCTGCTTTGAGTTCTGTGTCTCCCTCTGTGCTGCTTCCCCACTCATGCTTTGTCTCTCTTCCTCTCTCAAAAAAAAAAAAAAAAAACCAAAAAAAACCCCCAAAAACATTAAAAAAAATTAAAATATATATATATATATATATATATATATATATATATATATATATATATGTACCTCTTTGTAGTAAAATATCTGTTTTAAAATCTATACTGTCTGATATTAGTATAGCCACTCCAGATTTCTTATGATTGTTGTTTGTATGATGCATGTATATTTTCCATTCTTTTATTCTCAATTTGTATCTTTAAATATAAAGTGTGGCTTTTGTAGGCATTACATTGTTGGATCTTGTTTTATCAGTCTCATAGTCTCTTCCTAAGATTAGATTTTAAATCCATTCACATTAATATTTTTGATAGTTTTTGATATAGTTTGATTTACATCTGCCCTTTGATTTTATGTATCTTTTGTGGATTTTTTCTTCCTCTAGTCCTCCTTTACTTCAATCTTTTGCATTAGGTAAATATTTTCTGATATAACATTTTAATTTTTTAAGTGAGTTTTAAAATTTTTTTTTTTTCAACGTTTTTTATTTATTTTTGGGACAGAGAGAGACAGAGCATGAACGGGGGAGGGGCAGAGAGAGAGGGAGACACAGAATCGGAAACAGGCTCCAGGCTCCGAGCCATCAGCCCAGAGCCTGACGCGGGGCTCGAACTCACGGACCGCGAGATCGTGACCTGGCTGAAGTCGGACGCTTAACCGACTGCGCCACCCAGGCGCCCCTTTAAGTGAGTTTTAAATTGTATTTTTGGAGTTATTTTCTTGGTGGTTTCTCTATAACTTACCATATTCATTTTATTTTATTATAATCTACTCCAGATGTTTATTTAATTTGGTGAGATATAGAAACATTGCTCTTTTATAGCAGTCTTTCCTCTCTTGCATTTTATTCTGCTATTGTTATAGATATTACATCTATATATTTTACACATTCAACTGTATATTGTTAAAATTGTTACTTTATGTAATTTAGTAACTTTTAGAGACAGTGAAAGGATAGCAAATGTTTATTTATGGGGTGTGTTATCTTAACCTTCTTATTTAAAATTTTTGATCTTATTTGTTTTTACGGATTCAAGTACCATCTGGTGACTTTCCATGGGATGGCAGTAGATTCAGTGGGCTCTCTTTGTCTTTTTCATCAATCTCTGCCTCTGTTCGTATTGTACCCACCTGTTATGTTCCAGTAATTGCAGGCATACTTTTTGTGGCTGGTCTCTGAGGTTGTTCTGATCCTGAAGGAGCTATTCTTAATGGTCACGTTTCTGTTTTCTTTTTAATAAACTATTTGGCCTATGGTTTAGCTTGTTGCTCTCTTGAAGCTACCAGCCTTCTCTGAGTTGCTTGCCACTAAATATCCTTTGTTTTGAGAGCACTCTTAGGCTTGAACTTCCCTACATTGTGTTCAAAATAAAGTCAGTTATCTTGGGAGAGCTTTAGATCTTTCTGTTCTTAGGCTTTCCCTTTTTCCCCCAGGTAAAATGCTCTGAACATATACTCAAGAACTGGCCATTTTGCCTGCTTCTCTTGGAATGTTTTTCCTGCTTTATAAGCAGGATGCTGTGTGGGATAGTACTCTTCCATCTTCCTGCCTTGCCCTTGCTAGCATGGAGCTTCACCCTACAAGTGAGCTGGATCAAGGTCTATTGAGTTTCCAGTATTCTTGTCTTGCTGTGCCTGTCATAAAGTTCTGTGTTAGAAGTGGAGACTGGGTGGAAAAAGTGAATCCTTACCTTCTTGGCCACACTTGCCTGGAATTTAGTCTCTGTAACACAGAGCAGGAGGAAAGTGAGAAATGCTGGTGGCTGGGCTCTCCTGTAGAGTTACCATAGACCTTTGCTGAGAGTTGGAGGGAGAGGGAGCCTTGTCTTCATGGTTCCATCCACTTGCAGTGGAACTTTCATCACATGAGATGGGGAGAGGGAAGGGATTAAGTAGGCCATGGTTCAATTACAAGACTCTTGACATTTGCAGTGAGATTTGGTAGACTTTCTTAAATAATTATTTCCTTTTCTCCTGTACAACCTTAAGACAGTTTCCATAAACGTTAATGATTGTTTTTTTGTTGTGTTTTGTTTTGTTTTGTTTTGTTTTGTAATTTTTATCTGTTATTGTTGTCCCAATGGAGTGAAGTTCTGAAGAGCTCCTCATGTGGCCATTCTGGGAGTTGTCTGTTATCTATGTCTTTTAGTCTAGGGGTACCATAGAAAAACTGCTGAGGTGCTCAAGTACTATGAACAGAGAGAGTTTGGAAGCCTTTATACTAGGACAAGTTACTAACCTTATCCACATCTCTAAATTTACATCTTTAAAGATAATGACATACATCTCAAACAAAGGTTTTAGGATTAAATGAAATACATTTATGAATGTTCCTGACGTATAAGAAAGAAATAACAAATTTGACTATTTTTTATTTATATTTCATGTATATACTTTACACACACATACACATAAAAAATGATGTGTAAGTGCTTTAATTATAATTATAGCTTTTAAATATATTTTTCTTACTTTGTTCCATTTTCTTCCCTAATTCAATCTAATAAAAAAGTGTCATTGGTGTGGAGTATCCTATTTGTAGACACAGATGAATTTATGCTTTTCATGAAATTCAACATATAGATTATAGTAGCAGCCAGTATAGGAATAAATGACAATCAATGCCTCTTGAATTCTTTTAAGTCTATGATCAAACTGGAGGCCTACATTTATGATATCTTTTGGAGATTAAGACCCTGTAGCAATAATAGCCCACTACTGCCCTTGGGACCATCAGGTCTTCAAATCTCATCATTACTCACCAGGATTTTGTTGGCCTTGATCATTATTGCCTAATTTGCGTACATTTAGAATTGAATGCCAAAGCCCATGCAGCCTGAATGTATGAAAACCTGCTGTTTTAATGACATGGAGAGCTTACTACATTTTATTTTCTTAATTTACATCAAATTTTCAAATGTTTTTACTTAGTAGAAGTAGTCTATAGGGCCCTGAGTCTTTCTTAAAACACATTTTATCTGGAAGTTCCAAGAATATTTTCTTAAATATTGTTTAGAAAATAAATTGTTCTGTGGTGCCTGGGTGGCTCAGTTGGTTAAGTGTCTGACTCTTGATTTTGGTTCAGGTCATGATCTTATGGTTCAGTTGGTGGAATTGAGTCCTACATGGGAGGTGGGGGGTGGTGGCTGTCAGTGCAGAGCCTGCTTGGGATTCCCATTCTCTTTGCCCCCCCCCCCCCTTCTCTCTCTCTCTCAAATAAATAAATAAAATAAATTGTTCTTCTTTTAGTCCTTATTTCATTACCAAGATTTCCAACTCTAGTATTCAAATCCTGTGACCAGAAAACTAATGCAGCTTATGTTTTTTACTGGCACAAATATAAACAATACAATTATTTTGGAAAGTTTAGTGTGACATGTCTTTGAATGGCCTTTAAGTTATATAAAAATTTTAGTTACTGTTCAGAAGTAGGGAATGAAATGGAAGAAATAATAAAGGCAATAAAGCTGAGTAGTAGTATGAGGGAGAGAGTTATAGAAAGCAAGAGATACAGAGAATAAGCAATGAAAGATAAAGAAAATTCAAAAGTCAGTATAGCATGGATAATGTTTACATGGTTTAAAGTGTTGTATATATAGTTTGCTTGTCAGTCTCCTTCTCCAGTCAGGAGTCATTAAGCTAAAGAAAGGGGAATCCACACCTACTTTAACTACATTTAAAAAAAGGGTTTATTATAAGGATCCTGGGGAATAGCATAGGATCCAATTGCCAGCAATATTATTGAGCCTCATAGGGACTGGTATGCTATAGTTTCTTTTCTCTGTTTTGTGGGCATATCTTCTTTGTACATATCCCCACTTACTTCTGCAAACTGGTTGTTTTTGCAAGGCCCTCAGTCTATGTTCTTGCATAATTTCAGTTTACATGTGGCTTCATCCTGTCTATGTGCCAACTTGGACCCTTTTTTTCCCCGTATCTTCCCAATAGCTCATTGACGCAGAATCAGTGACCTAATCCCAAATTACAGATAGGATATGATTGTCTGAATTTGTATAAGTTATCTGCTCTTAGTCTTATATTATGACTGAAAGGATGAAGCCTGTTATACTGGGCTATTTTTATGAGAGTTGTAGGTAGAACAGACTCTCTAAGTAAAGGAAAGACATATCTGCATACCTATTATGTGCTGTCTAATAAACTCTTTGAGGGAAAAGATCATGTCCTATTAATTTCTTTCCCCAGCACTTTGTACAGTTTTAAAATGAATATTGAGTGAAATTATCTTCACTTCAAAGGCAGTTTGCATTTCTGCCTCCAGAAGGCACAGCTGTTGGCACACGCGCACACACACACACACACACACACACACAAGAGCTTCCCAGTCTTTTCTTTTTTTGATGGATATCATTAAGGTAACTCTTGCCTTGGAACAATGGCTAACCTTTTTTGGAAAGTAAACTTCTTTGAACAAACTTTGAGGACGTTTTCTATGCCTGAGAATGGAGCAACAAGAACAATGACAGTATCACCAATCCATTGTTGTAGACCAGTAATTCCCTTGCTGTTTTAAGTAGTGCTTTTATGCTATAATTTTACACAGAAGAAAGAAATACATAAAAAAGGGAATGCATTGTTTGAGCAGGTGTGAAAGACTAACCTGTACCCATTAACCTCATTTGTTCCATTTATCCTACAAAAGCTCTCTCCCAACTCTAGAGGTACCTCTATAGAACCCCAATCTCCAAAAACTACAATTTTTAAACCACTGTTTTTAGATTAGAAGCAAAGACCTTTTTGTCTAACTTGCTCAATGTTCAAATACTTCTATTTACACATAAGAACATAATTAAAAATAAAAAGATTTTGTGAAGGCACAGAAAATGGTTTTATTGTCTATTTCTTCCCATTGCTGCAAGCAAAAATTTCAAAGGCAGAAATTCATTTATTCAGTAAATATTTACTGAGAATTATTTGCTATATTTAATTCTTGGCATAAAAATATGAATAAATTAGGGCCTCTCTTACTGTATGTCCAGAGTTTACAATAAAATTGTGTATAGTGAGAACATTTTTATTCATTATGCTTAATGCAAAATGGACAGCTACTTAGAACCATCCAAGGGAAAGAACTAGCAGATATTTTAGTACACGGAAAAAATTTGGACTTCAGAATCTTCTACTTTCTTTCTTTTTTTTTTTTTTTTTAATAATGAACATAAGACCATTGTCGGAATAACCATGGAACTTTTGGTGTCTTTGTTGCTTTTGATTGCTCTTCCATTCCCTGATATGACATGAAACATTGGTTTGCCAACAAAAATGGAAAATGTCTGCAAATTTTTTAAATTTATACCACTAGGTTTGTGTAACAGCATTGTATTGAAATGAAAAGGAGTAAATCTTTCTGCTTATATTGGAAAGGTATTATAGGATTTTTTGGTTGTAAAAATACGATTTTGAAAGAGCAAAATTTTTTAGGCATGTTTGTCTAAGCCTAATGTATCTTTATAGAACTGAAGACATTAGAACCAAAGGGAACTTTGAATTCACTGTAGGGATTGTGATTGCTTACCAAGTATCCGTTCATCACTTCTTAATTTGCAGCAGAATTCCTGTGTTGTTCAGGGTAGAAATATGCCCAACTTTGGCTAATGGATCTTGGGGAGGGGAAGTACCATTCCTCTAAGGGACATTTATAAATGTATGAACGTGTTTGAGAGATTCAAAAGGATTGAGAGATAATAAAGACATTCAGTGCCCTTGGGTTGTAAATGTCAAGTGTCCAGGAGCATACAGAACTATTCCGAATAACACAGAATTTCCCAGCTTAAATACCCCTAGGATTCTCAAAAGAAACACTGGTTTATCCAAATCCTGCTAATCATGCTGTTTTCTTTGTCCATCTTACTTTTTAATGAGTATATATGTGTGACCCAATTCTTGATAGTGAAATACAAAGAGGAATATCTAAAGGGTGAGTGTGATGGGAGACCTCAGGGGAAAAGAAATTCTTGCTGGTATAAGATAGATATGAGTCAGTGTTTACCTAAGCATATGTAATACTTGGAGCTACAACAGCAATCTTCCAACAAGAAAGACCAAAATACTGGCCAAATTTGGAAGAATAGACATATGGTAGCACCTGGATATCTGTTGATAAGTATAACTAACATTTCCTGTTGTATGAGTGCCGGGCTTCTGTTATGTGAAGGAATAAAAACTATTAGTAGCTATTGTTTAAGCTATTAATTGGAGTTTTGATACCTATAGTTTCTAAAACTCTTGACAGATACAGCTTTTACTTAATCAATGGGTCAGGCAGGTATACTCCCAAATGTTAACTAGTTATTTAATAGCTGGCTTGAAATACAAAAACATTTTTCTCCATTATTAACCTGAGGTTCTCAAACTGTGGTATGTAGGATCTTCCCCCTATTTGGGGGGAAAAATTATAATTGATTACATTTGAAATCTACGCATATCTGATGAAAAATGATAAACATACCATGACACTACAGACAGTATTCTGAATATGTTTTAAAATTTAACCATTCTACAGAGTTCATCCCATGATTTATAAAGGTAATGAAAATAGCCCACCTTTGAGCAAGTCTTGCTAAATTCTCATTCAAAAGGTACAACAGAATTCAAAGCAGCTGGGTTTTTTTTTTTTAATTTTTAATTTTTATTTCAGAGAGAGAGAGAGAGAGAGAGAGAGAGCATGAGCAGGGGAAAGGGGCAGGGACAGAGAGAGAGAGAATGAATCTTAAGCAGGCTCCACACTCAGCCCAGAACCCATAGCTGGGCTTGATCCCACAATCCCAGAATCATGACCTGAACCGAAATCGAGAGTCAGACACTCAACTGACTGAGCCACCCAGGTGCCCCTCGAAGCAGCTGTTTTAAGCAGGAAAACAATAAATAAGGCAAGTGTTCTAATCCAATAGACTCTTGTAATTCAGTAGAAATATTTTATAATTTCAAAATGTAAAAGCATTGATCATTTACCAGTTGTCTACCAAATGCCTAATTGAACAAAATTTTAAAATATTTTGCATGATTTTGACTTTAAAAATACCTCAGGGGTGCCTGGGTGGCTCAGTCGGTTAAGCATCTGACTTCGGCTCAGGTCATGATCTCACAGTCCGTGAGTTCAAGCCCCGCGTTGGGCTCTGTGCTGACAGCTCAGAGCCTGGAGCCTGCTTCACATCCTGTGTCTCCCTCTCTCTCTGCCCCTTCCCTGCTCATGCTCTGTCTCTGTCTCAAAAATAAATAAACATTAAAAAAAATACCTCAAAACATAAGGCTTCTAGATGATAGCAAAACCATTATTTTATTATATATTTAAACATTCATCTTTACAGAGCAATCATTGCACTTGTTGGAAACCAGGAGGACAGAGAGAGAAAAGTCAAAATAGGATATTTTCTTAGAAAGATGATTAAACAAGGAAACACTTATATGAGAGATTTCAACCTTGTGTACAACATAAAAATAACCATTACTTAAATTTTTCCCATGCCTGGAATTGTTAAAAAAGTATAATATTACGTTCACAGAAGTGTAATATCCATTAGAAGATCTAATGGTGATGAATTTGAAGGCTTTCAATAAATCACTTTAGCTCAGATTCTTGAAAAGCTGAAACATTCTTTTTTCACACCCACTAAATAGACGTAATGATGGCAAGATACAAGAGTAAGTTCAAGCTGAAAAAGTAGTGATATATATGATTGCATAAAGTCATGCTATTTTAGAGTTGTGGGAGATATTAGGGACTATCTAGCTCAGTGTTCCACATATTTAAATAGTTTCAGGGGCTTCTCTAAATGAAAACAATGTATCATGGAACCCCTAGGGTTCACTTACATTATATGTATATGAGTTTAATAAGAAAAAAACTTGAAACTACATATATATTTCCTAAACTTGCAGTTTTTATATAATCATACTACAGATAGAAATTCCCACAAAGATAAAACCAATAACATTAAAATTAAATTTATTCCATATAAAGTATAACATTTTTCTAAAAAATAAATCATTCATATAGAATTTAATACTATAAAAACAAAGCCTTAGTGTTCTTCATTTAATGTATTTCTATTTTTTTTTTTTTTTTACTTCAGACAACTTTGTTTATAATCATATTGGCAGTAGACTCTTCAGACTTTAACTGGCAGTGTTATTTTACCTTTATTATTGAAAGACGTTTATTAGTTTTATGATTATGGGTAGTCATCTCCTCCCATGATTTTGAAGATTCTATTCTACAGTCTTCTGGCTTTCATATTTGCCATTGAGAAATCTACTGTCTTACACTCTATTATACATCTGTTTTTTTCTTTTTGATGGCTTCAAAATCTTTTTGTTTTTGGGAATTTTTTAGTTTCCTGATTGTGTCTCCAGACTTTTATTTATTTTTTATCCTGTTTAGAATGCATTGTGATTTCTGTAGATATAAATTCATTCCTTTAACATCAGTTGTGGAAAATTCAAAGCTGAATAGCTCTTTAAGTACTGCCTTTCCTTTATTTTCTCTCCTGTGACCCCACTTAGATGAATATTAGCTTTCACATTTGACCATGAAAATATTTGAAACTCCTTAAATTTCTTGTCTTTACTCTTTGATGCATCATAGATAATTTCTTTAGGTTTATTATGTGCTGCTTTTACTCTGTATGCAGTTGAATTTAGGCTGGCATTTAGTCATACATCTCTAATTAAAAGTTATACTTCATTTATAAAGTATAATTTTATTGGTTTTAACTCTTCCTTGTAATTTCTGATAATAAAGTGTTGGCTAGTTCTTATGTTGTTATAAGATATTTCTGAAACTATATCACACATAATTAATCTATGGTATCTAGCCATGAATTCTAATTTATAATTTCCTTCCTGGTATAAAGCTTTTTTTGTTGTTTCTGCCATATATTACTCATAGAGTCTTGTTTTTGGTGTGTTTGTGAACTTTATGAACTCATAGGTGGCTAATCTTAATCTGTGTACAATTTGAGGTTCTAATTTGAAGATGCCTTTCTTTGGAAAATATTATAGTTACTATTTCGGGAAATTGCTGATCTTAGGAAAACTTAATTCCCCTGTAGGGTCCCAAGCAGAATCTTGAGGTGTCAAGTTTAATTCTTTTCCTTCACAGCTATTGCTGGGAGTATCTGTTTGAATTCTGCCTCCTATCTTCCGGACTGCTTGTTGTATTCGTTCAGTGGTCTATTTAAGGTTTGTCTTCTTCTGAAACTGTCAATGTGACACAAATTATATTTGGTACCAGAGCCAGGTGTTTCATTGTGGATATGCCTCAGGGTTGCCTTTTCTGCTAAATGGCTCAAAGTGGAAGTTTCCTAAGTTATAGCATTTTTGCCTCCAAATTTCTATTTTTTGCAAACAACCAAAAGAGTGTAGAAATAGTAAAGCCTTCTATTTTTAAACAATAGCATCACTTTGAAAATAACTTGACTAAAATTGTTTATTCAACACTTTATTGCACATAGAATATGTTGACATCTAGTCATTGCAGTTGATTAAATCTATTAAACTGGCCAAAATTATCAACAAAATATGCTTGTCAAGCTAATCATCTAAAATCAGTTTATTCATCTTAATAGACAACTATGAGTAAACAAGTTGCCTCCTAATAAGTAGGCTTGCTTGCCACATTGAAAACATGCTAAAGTACATGAGCTTTTATTCATTAAAAAAATTTTTTTTTGAATGCCTACCTATTTTCCAGACATGATGTGTGTTCTAGGGTTACAGAGATTAACAAAACAAAGTCCACTGCCACATTGTACTTACATTCTATAAATGGAAGATAGATAATAGCCACTCAATATATAAGCAGGACAAGTTGGAAATAAATGCAATGAAGAAAATAAAACAGAGTGATGTGACAAAAAGTGAAAAGGAGTATAATTGACTATTTGGATTGTATTATGGTGATGACTTCCCTGAGGTGGTAGGAGTTGATGATGATTACCTGGGGAGAGTTTTTAACAAGTGCTTTGGCAAGTGTGATGGCCCAGAGATAATGGAGCTTGACCATGTTCCCAATGGAGAAAAACAAACAGATTGTATGATTGCAGCATGGTGATCTGTTCTTAAGCATGTTATGACATTAAAGAGAGACAGGAGGGGAGATTTCAAATCACAATAACGTGTTTGGATTATATTTTAAGTGTAGTCAGAAGACAGAGTTTCAACTAGTTGAATGATTATATATTTGCATATATATTTATAATTTATAATTATATTATTTTAAAATTAAATAAAATTAGATAAATATCATATTCATAAATATATTAATATATTATGAAAGTGTATCTCACATGGACTTAAGAACCACCACTGAAAACTCTTGAGCAGATACCAAAAAAGGGAAAGGAGGTTGTGAGCTAGTCAGCCACCTGAAATGGTAACTGTTGATTATTTTCATCAGATTAAATATACGGATATTTTATTTCAAGGATATTTTAGCCTTTATTTAAGAAAAAGTAACATTTATTTATTATTGAGAAACAGAGAGAGACAGAGCATGAGCATGGGAGGGGCTGAGGGAAGGGGAGACAGAATCTGAAGCAGGCTCCAGGCTCCCAGCTGTCAGCACAGAGCCAGATGCAGGGCTCGAACTCACAAACCGCAAGATCATGACCTAAACCATAGCTGGATGCTTAACTGACTGAGCCACCCAGGCACCCCATAGCCTTTATTTTTTAATATCTTTACTGATGTCTGTAATTTATTACGTGGTGAATTTTAAATTTAAAATGTATAATTTGTGATGTTTTGACATATCTGCACACCTGTGGGTCCATTATCTCAATCGACACAGTAAGATATCCATTACTCACAAAAGTTTCCCTATGATCATTTCTAATCCCTTATTTCTGCTCCTTTCCCAAATCCAGGTCAATTACTGTTCTGCAGTCACTATTAGTTCACATGATTAGTGTTAGGCTTTTATATAAATTGAGTCACTCATGTAGGTATTCTCTAGTCTGCATTCTTAGAATAATTGTTTCCAGAAGTATCCAAGTTGTATTAAATACCAATGGATTGTTGCTTTTTATTGCTGAGGAGTATTTGATTGCCTGGCTATATCATAATTTGCTTTTCCATTCACCTTCTGATAGACATTTGGAGAAGTAGTTTTAACATTTGTGTTCAAGTCCATGTATGAACATGTGTGTTCATTTCTCTTAAGTAAATACGTAGGAGTGGAATGGCTTGATCATAACTTTTTAAGAAACTGCTGAACTATTTTACAAGTAGTTGTATCATTTTCATTCCCACCAACAGTGTAGAAGAGTTCCAGCTTTTCTGTATTCCCAACAACATTTAGTATGGTCAGTCTTTTTATTTTTTATTTTTTGTCTTCAGTTTATTTATTTGGAGAGAGACAGAGAGACAGAGAAAGGAAGCAGGGGAGGGGCAGAGAGAGAGAGAGGGAGAGAGAGAATCCCAGGGCTTGAATTCACAAACTGTGAGATCATGACTTGAGCCACAACCAAGAGTAAGACACTTAACTGAGTCACTCAGGTGCCCCATGGTCAGTCTTTTTAAATTGGTCGATATAGTAGGTATATGATAGTATCTCGTTGTCATTTTAATTTTCATTCCTCTGTTGACTAATAATGTTGATCATCTTTTCATGTGCTTATTTGCTTCCATATGTCTTCTCTGGTTAAATATCTGTTCAAATAATTTCTTATGTTTTAATCAGTATTGTGATGTTATCCTAGTAGCATATATTATAGAAAAGAATATTTAACTTCCCCTTAACTTTTTATTTTCTTTTAAGATAAGTTATTAGTCCAACCATTCATTCAACATGAGTTAAATGAGTACCTAGTTCCAAGCACTGGGGATACAGTAAGAATGAGACTCTGTACCTGCTCTGAATCTGCAGATACAAAAATTGTCAGTTAAAATTCAGTGTAATTATAATGTATTTCCCCAGTTATTTTGCAATTTATGATTCACTAATGTGGAATGCTTTCTATAAGGTTAAAAGATAAATGTGATATTAAGGTATATTAGATTATGCGTCAGCTTTCAAAAGAGCTCAAACTACCCTTGGGAAGCAGGCATAGAACTAAACTCTATAATAGCAGAAAGTAAGTTACAAATAAAAAGTACTGAAAATAAATGTCCTGGTAAATATTGAGGGAAGATTTCCTGGAGGAAGATGGACTTCCAGCTTTTACTAATAAGAAAATGTCAGTAAGTAAATAATACAAAGAAATGGGATATATGAGGTCAGAGGCAGCAATATTCTTTGTTTTTAAAGAGCAAAGAAGATGCTGGGCTGATTGGGCTGACTTAGTTTCTGAATCATGAGTTTAGGATAAACAATGTTATCCTGACCACGGGTGTTTGATAATAAGTGAACAGTTTTTGGTAGTTAATAAGATTTTTAGTTACCAAGATTATCCTGTAAATTTTGGAACCTCAGTTAAGGTATAGTGCTTAGCATAGAAAGGAGACAGAGGGCTGAGTAGCCCACTACAAAGATTACTTTTAACCTAATGGACATCTTTAAAGGATACTCTGCTCTGCTCTGGGAATTTCACTTTTTCACCTGCTTCATCTTCTAGCAGCTAAAACAACATTCTGAAATCTGGGGAAGTGTGATCTCTGGCCTCCTAGGATAGAATTTTTTAAGTCTGTCCTGTCCTATGCTGGACTGAGCACTAAGTGCTTTACATTAGAAACTCTCTGGAAAGGGAGAGTTTGCTTTATTTATCAGTTCAGAAGTCAGGGGAAATGGGCTATGAGATACTGATAATACTTATTGTAATGGAATGGACTGGAAGATATGGAAGTTTCAGGCTGAAGGTCATTCACTCACTAATACATAGCTTTTTTTAAACCTTTTTTTTTGGTGTTTGTGATACGATAAAGTGTTCTAGTGCTATCAACTTACTACAAAACTGCAGCCTTGGAAGAACAGAAAGTACAGAAATAACTGCCTTTTATGGATTCCTGTTTTGTGCAGTTTCAAATATAGACTTAAAAAAGATTACTATCAGAGTATTCTATAGTATATTGATATAAGAAGAGGATTCTATTATAATTGAATGAAGAATATTCACTTGAAGGAGAGAGGAATATTTTTTAGAAGTGATATATTTTTAAATGTTTTTGATAAGGTATTGATACTTTGATTTATTACTTATGAATTCATACCAATATATTTGTTTATAATACCAAAAACAGAGGAGCTGCAGGATAAATGAGACAAGATTAAAGAATGCACACACTCAAGCAGTGTGATGAAAAGCAGATCTAAACTTTAGCATATGGAAGGAAAATCAACCATTTATGCCCTGTGGATTAACTGGATAATATCAGACCCACTCATTTCATTGTAGTTATCTTCTGAAAAGCATAAATTTTCCTGTTTCCCGTGATGTATCAGAATCTACATATATGCTGTAGACTGAATGCTGTGTTGCCCCAAGTTCATATGTTGCAACCTAATTCCTAATGTGATATTTAGAGGTGGGGCCTTTGTGAGGTGATTAGGTCATGGAAACAGAACCATCATGAATGATTAGTGCCCTTTTGAAACAGGCCCCAGAGAACTCCTTCACTTGCTTCTGCCTCGTGAGGACATGTATGAACCAGAAAGCAGGCTCTCACCAAATGCCAAATCAGCTGACACCTTGATCTTGAACTTTCCAGCCTCCAGTACTGTGAGAAATTAATTTATATTTATAAACCACCCAGTCTATGACATTTTCTTATCACAACCTAAATGAACTAACAATGACTTATTATTACAAAGTGCTAATATATTTTAAGACATAACTCCCATGAAAGAAGAAATTCCTTTTAAAATTTCAGTTCTGAGTCTGTTAAACTGTCAATTACAGTGTCGGGTAAGGGAAGGGGTGGGTGTATGATCCAGCCTGAAAGACTGGATCTTTAAGTATCTTTATCCATTCTTTATGTAGAGATATAGTGAATTTTCCTGTTAACCTTTGCATATGGCTATTAACAAAAATAGAACTAGAGGGGCGCCTGGGTGGCTCAGTCGGTTAAGCATCCGACTTCGGCTCAGGTCATGATCTCACGGTCCGTGAGTTCGAGCCCCGCATCAGGCTCTGTGCTGGCAGTTCAGAGCCTGGAGCCTGCTTCAGATTCTGTGTCTCCCTCTCTCTCTGGCCCTCCCCCATTCATGCTCTGTCTCTCTCTGTCTCAAAAATAAATAAACATTAAAAAAAAATTAAAAAAAAAAAAAATAGAACTAGAATTCAGGTCTCAAGATCCCTAATTTGGTATTCTTTCCATTACAATACTCTTCTTCCCAAGTCTTACTAAACCCCCACTTCCACTTTTGTAATTCCTCTTTTCTTCTTGAACAGTGTAAACACATAAAATACTAATAACTTTTTATTAACAAACCTTCAGTTAATTTTTGGTTAATTGATTTTTTACAAGGATGCTAACCCCATTCAATAGAGAATGAACGGTCTTTTCAACAAATGGTGTTTGGACAACTGGATATCCTTATGCAGAAGAAGGAAGTTTGATCCTTACCTCATATTGTACACAACAATGAACTCAAAATAGACTATAGGCTTAAATTTAAAAGTTAAAACTATAAAACACTAGAAGAAAGCATAGGAGTAATTCTTCATGACTTGGAATTCTACAATGTTTTGTTTTGTTTTGTTTTTTTAGATTTAACACCAAAAACGCAAACAACAAAAGACAGGATAGATAAACTGAACATCAAAACTAAAACTTTGTCCTGTAAAGGACACTATTGTGAATGTGAGAAGACAATTTGCTGAATGGGAGAAAATATTTTCAGATCAAGTATCTAATAGAAATACATGCATACATATACATACAAATACAAACATGTATATAACAGAAACATGAATATATATAAAAGTGTGATGTTAATTGTATTCTGTAATATAATTAGCTAATAACTATAATACAGCTAGCTGCATTCCATTCATTATTTCCTTTTATTATCAGTATAAAAATTCTCTAACTTAACCTTCGAAGAACTTAAAATTATCCATAGTATACAGAACGATAGGCAATTCACCAACAACTTCCATCTGAAAGGGTATAGATAAGTCAGAGATTACAAGTGATCTGTATGGTTTGATTTCTTTGATTTCCTGTTTCTTATACCCACCTGTCCACCTTCCCTTTTCCATCTATGAGAAGCTATGGATTTAATAAACAGAAAAGGCAACATGGAAACTTGGTCTATTTAGCACAATAAAGTCATTTTCCATTGGGAAACTCCTCTAGACCAAACATATTTAAGCTATTGCCACTCTTACAATTTATTACTTGCCAATATGTTTGTTTCTTTGAAGTATAAATGCTTGATCAGGTGCAGTAACATCACCTGGTCAATGTTTTAAATCAGATTTTCATCCAAGATGAGCTAAATTTCAATCTGTAAATGTAATCTGAAAAAAAATTTTTTTAACGTTTATTTTTGAGACAGAGAGAGAGCATGAACGGGGGAGAGTCAGAGAGAGGGAGACACAGAATCTGAAACAGGCTCCAGGCTCTGAGCTGTCAGCACAGAGTCCGACGCGGGGCTCGAACTCACGGACCGTGAAATCATGGCCTGAGCCAAAGTCGTCCGCTTAACCGACTGAGCCACCCAGGTGCCCCAATAATCTGAAAAATTTTAAGCCTCTTAACTCTCTTCAAAATATTGATAACCATCCCTTAGTGGTCATTATGCTTATAACATATAATTACAAATGAATGTCATTTTATAAATGATAAATATTGTTTATAAATTTGATCACATGTTGAAAAGATACTCTCTGATTGTAGATTTGCCTTCAAGGATCTATGTTTCTTAAGAAAATCAGAGTTTGAGTTATTTCATGTATGAATCCTTTTTAAAAATGACCTTTTCATCTGTATTTGAATTAATAGCATTGTGTGCAGTTTAACTGTGTTTAGGACTATAAATTTAAAGGATTCAGAGTTTGAACTTTAAAGGAGGCATCTCAGAAATAATGAAGTGGAGGGGCACCTGGGTGCCTCAGTAGGTTGAGGATCGGACCTTGGCTCAGATCATGATCTCGTAATTCGTGAGTTCCAGCCCCACTTGGGACTCACTGCTCTCAGTGCAAAGCCTGCTTCTGATACTCTGTTCCCCTCTTTCTCCATTCCTCCCCTGCTTGCACTCTCTATCTCTTTAAAAATAAAAATGAAAATAAAAAAAAAAATTAAGAAAAAGAAGAAATACTGAAGTGGAAAAGGAATTTTCCATGTCTGCTTTTTCAATCAATTTTTTTTTTGTCTTAGGAATGATTCTATTTTTTAAATAAGGAATTACATTATTTGAATCAGATATTTTTGAATATTTTTTCTATCTGTAGTTGTGAAGACCTATTCCTTAATCTGAATTGCTCAATCTAAATAGTTTCCAAACAAAATTCAGTCACTCATAGTATAGGTACAAATTTGTGAGTGTTTGATGTATGTAACTAAATTATTCATTTATTTAAATTCAGCCTCATTTGTACAAATTCTGAGATGCCTTGAACAGAGAATAAAGAACAAGGAATATTAACAGAATAGAAAATAAAGACAAGATGAAAGAAAAATACAAATTTATTCATTAGTTGATAAAATTTGGCTATAAATTTTCTGGCAGTCAAAGTAAGAAGGGACACCTGATCTCTTCCATCATATTCATTGTTACAATTTAAAAAGTATATCCATGGGCATCTGAGTGGCTCAGTGGGTTGAGTGTATGACTCTTGATTTCTGCTCAGACCACGATCTCCCCCTTTGTGGGATCGAGCCCAGCATCAGGCTCTGTACTGACAGCATGGAGCCTGCTTGGGATTCTCTCTCTCCCTTTCTCTCCCTCTGCCCCTCCCTGGCTTTCACATGTGAGGTTGCCAGCCGCCCCCCCCCCCCCAAATAAATAAACTTAAAAAAATTACAAATAAAAAGTATATCCATTTCTTTTAATTAATTCTTAAAGAAATTTCTCATAAAGAAATAAAGAAGGAATTATAAATTGTATGGTAATGTAGCTTTTTATAGTGACAAATTTCTTTGATTAAAGAAGACCTAACACTTAAACATGACTCTAGGAAGATGATTCTGGGTTTCAGAAGGTAATATAATCCAAATTTGTAGTCTTCTGGTGGTTTTGCTTGATTCAAAGAAAGAATATAAATATATAGAAGGCTGGCTAGATTTTAGTTTCTACAAATCATCTTTCCTAAACCTACTTTATCAGAGGGATCAAGATTTCTTTTCTAGACCAGACCCAGTTAAAATACGATAGGTAAAAGTCTTGATATGTTGGCTATTCTAGTAAAATGTAATATTTGTTTGCAAAGAGTCCTAGATATCAGCAACCATATTTATTTCCTGGAACTTTTTTAAGTAGTCAGCTATAGAAAAAGAATGTGAAGGGGTGCCTGGGTGGCTCAGTCGGTTGAGCATCCAACTTCAGCTCAGGTCATGATCTCGCTGTTTGTGAGTTCCAGCCCCGCATTGGGCTCTGCACGGACAGCTCAGAGCCTGGAACCTGTTTCAGATTCTGTGTCTCCCTCTCTCTGCCCCTTTCCTGCTCATGTTCTGTCTCTTTCTGTCTCTCAAAAATGAATAAACGTTAAAAAAAATTAAAAAAAGAATGTGAAGAATGGAAGTTGCTAAGATGCACTGGCCAGTATTTCTCAAACTCATGAGGCATGTATGCTGAGAATTGTTCTTTTTCACAATGAACTCATGTTCTCACACATTGAATGTGATTAACCTCAATTTCTGTGTCCCTCCTTTCAAGGGATATATCCTTACAATGCTTTTGCTTATAAATAACAGAAAATGTGGTTCAAATAGATATAAATATTAAAGTGAATTTATTGGATTCTGCAGTAGACAGAATTCTATGAAGATACCCAGAATTCCTAGTCTTTGGAATACACTCTCTCCCAATTACTCCATTAAACATGAGCCTATGTATTGCTGCAGAGGGATTTTGCACATATAATAAGGTCTCTAGTCAGTTGATCTTGTAATAGGGAGATTAACTGGGTGGTTCTGAACTAATCACATGAGTCTTTTAAATGTGGAGAATTTTTTCTGGCTGGTTGAGGAAATTAGATTTGAGGCACCAATGCTTGCTTAAAGATAGAGATGGCTATGTGGGGGGGAAATAATTGAAGCAGCCTCCAGGACCTGAAAGAAATTCCTGGTTGACAGGAAGGAAATAAGGACCTTAGTCCTACAGCCACAAGGAACTCCTGCCAACAACAATGAGCTTGATGTTGAGGAAATGGAATTTTTTTTTTTTTGGTAGTTTCTAAGGAATAACATATCCTGGCCAGAAACCAGAAGATTAATTTCAACCTTATTCTGTCCTAAGCACAATGTCTTTCCTGAACTTTGGAAATACCAGAACTGTGAGCTAGTAAATGTTGTTGTTTTAAGGTGTTGTTTGTAATAATTTGTTACGCAGCAAGAGAAAACTAATATAGCCAAATAACTGAAAATTCCAGTGGTAGGGTAGGGTGATCATCAGATGTGTCAGAAGAATTCTGGCTCTCTTCCTCTGAAATTCTCATTGCTCTGTCACCATATTTTCTTCCTAGGGGAAAATTGGCTATAACAGCTTCAATTGCAAATTGGAGTTTACTCCAATTTCCAGAGTTTACTCCAGAAGTAGAGAAAAAACCTCTTCACATACGTCAGCTCATACTACCTTGATGATTAAGATTGGTCCAATCAGTGGGAAACCTGGAACTGTATTGCTGAGGCAACACTGGAAGCCAAATTTCAGAAAATCCTCTTGAGTAAGATTATATCAAGTTTTATGCAAAATTTTTCATTCCTCCACTCATCTATGCAGGTAAAAGTAGTTCTTAGGTAGTGGTTCTGATTTTTCAACTAACTCCATAACAATAGTAGAACCATGCTTCCCATCTATACTTTCTTGTATATTATGGCTAATTAAATGAAATACCCAGTTTTTCTACTTTTAAGTAAATGCAACTATATTTCTAATACTTGGTTCTGGTATTTCTCAATTTGTTTACCCACTAATTATAAGCTTCCAAAATATGTTTATTTCTAATTAAAATCAGATTGTAGTCCATTCCATTTTCAATGACAGACCTTTGTTCCTCCCAAATTATAGACCATTTAGCTTACTGGATATTCTCTCAAGACTTTATATATTTCTTTCTTGGTAAATCAGAAGTCTGGGCTTCTCGGGCCAATATTCTGCATGAGGATGCTATATCGCTCTATCACAGTGTATGGAATGTTTCAGGATAAACAAAGATTTTTTTTTTTTACAGGTCTGATTGACTTTTTCTTACCCTTGTCCCCAGACATAAATTCACTAAGCTGTATGAGTTATTGATTGTCAATATAACCTTAAAATTCCTTTGAAAATCTGGATTGGTCAAAATGTTCTCTTGATGAAATGTTTAGTAACTTTAATGGGATAAACAGGTGTTTAGTATATCTTGTCCATCTTTTTAGTATATCATGATGCTATGATAATTCTTTCAAATGAGTTCTACTATTATGGTCCCTAATAATAGTTTCTCTCCTACTGCGAACCCAGCAGCAATCCATATAGAAGAGAAAGATAAGCATTTGCCTTCTTATTGGTGACAACGTTTTAACATCAAAAGCCAAAAAATGTCTCTTATTAGTCAATTGACTACTATCTGATTACTGTCTAGGATGAATGATTTAAGGTAAACCTATCCCAAATGCAAATCAATTTTGAAAGCTGTTCTTCATTGTTTTACTGAGTTAAACTTAAAAAGTATTTGTGGTAATCCGATGCTTCTATATTCCTAGGCAGGCATTTTGTAACCATTTTATCTTAAATGATTCATCAGAAGTGATGTTGCATAAAGTCAGAAGTTGTATTGATGCAATGTTGAGATTATTTTTCATACTTGCTAATAATATGTGCTTTCAATGCGCTCATATTAAAATTATCGGTACAACTTATCCATTGATGGAACTAGCCCAGGATTCTTTAGGAAAATGTGATATTATCATATATTTTCTTAATTTATCCTTGTGCTGAAGTTAAGAAGCTTGATATTTAAGTATGGGTAGACATTCTCAAATTTCATTAGGGAATAAGTTTTCTGCTTTCAGTGTGGCTGACAGTAGAACATATTAAATCTGTCTATCATTTATATGCAATAATCAGCAAGTCTAGTTTTAAGAAATGCTGCGTATAAATCAGGATTAAGCTAGTGGTTACAGAAAACATTTTTGCATTATATTGTTTGGCTCCCCCTCAGTTCCTTTCTGTGGCTGCGTTAGAAGGTATTATAATAAAGAGAATAAAACATGTTACTGTACTTACTAAAGATGGGGGGTTGGGGAGTGGTGTTATGGATAAGGCTTACCACATGGCAGTGTCCTCTCTATGAGGACCTATTGAAGGTATTTCTCCTGTTTCTATTCTTGTAAGATCTGAGATTTTCCTAAGCAACTGGTTTGGGGCTTTTTTTTTTTTTTTTTTTTTTTTTTAGCATGTGAGTGGCACAATGCATTATTTATTCCCCTTTGATTGATAAAATGCTCAGTTCAATTTTTAGTTCTCCCTTCAATGACATGCATCTTATAGCAAATATTCATTTACCAGTCTTAGTCATAGCATTTGACTTTTTCTACCTTTATTCTCTTTTTAACTTCATTTTCTCATTCACTTTTTATCTCATTATATATAGAATATACTTGGCCAGTAAATAGTTGTCTTCTATTTGAAAAGGTCATCTCTGATGGAAGGCACATGTCTAGGAAAATGACCTATAGACACCTGAGCTAGAAAGAGATGCCTATTTTGCCAACAAGATAAGCCAGTTAACCCTGGTGGTGAGTGACTGAGCAGATATCTAAAGCAGATTATGTCACATCTATTGTTCATTGTATTTGTTTCCTTTTGTTCTACACAAAGGTAACTAATCTCACATCCTTTAAGTAATGAGGTCCAGAGTTCCAAATATGAGGATATAGCAAGACTGGCCTAAATTAACAGTTTATACCAGTTTATATGAGAACTGTACATTTGTGTCATATTACTAGAAAAATATCAGAAAATACATAGCAATTAAACCATAACAGAGATATGTACATTTTTCGTTGTATCATAATAATGGGGACTATGTTAACATAATGATTCTCCACCTTGGATATATATTTTTTCATGTCAGACCAGTGTTCATTTAATAAGAAAAATAGATTACTGGTGCAGGTCCATCTATTAAGAATCTCTATGAATATTGCCTGGAGATTTATATATCTGTATATATATACATAATTTTATAAAATTTTAAAAATATATATATAAAATCTCCAGGGTTGACTGATATACAGCTAGGTTTGAGAATCACTGTGTTAATGAATTATCAAGATACAGAACAAAAATGTTACTGAAAACCTAGCTCTCAGTCCATCTCTGAACTGTTAAATGCTGATAGCTCTCTATATATTTGAGACATTAATATTCCCTAGGACACAAATAAAATAAATGTAAGATTTTAGAATTTTTTTTCAAAGACCGTGTTTTGTATAAAAACAGTGAAGACCATGGTACATTTGGTTTCGTAATATGGGAGTTGAAAATGACTTTTCTTCCTCAGTGGTCTGAAAACCAAGACTGTTTAAAATAAAGCTCATCCTTACAAGTGAGATTTTACTTCCTGAATACTAATCTGACGTTTAATGGTAGAAAAAGGAAGAAAGAGAACAGGCCTAAGAGCAGCATCTTCCCTTATCTTGCTGGTGACTCAATTTTTTTTTTTTTTTTAATTGTGCCAATTCCCAGAGAGACTCATTATAAAGCTAAGATTGAAGGAAGTAATTAATTCAGGAAGGTTGATATTGGTTTTGATGCACCAGAGACTTCTGGTTCGTCTGCTGAAGTGTGAAAATAATGCTGTGGACTGCAAGATTGGAGGAGGGAGAAATGACATGCCGGTCTTCTTGTACACATCTAACAATATACAAATTCAAATATACCTTCCACTTGTAAGGAAAACTATCTTAATTAGAAGAAGCCTAGAAAAAAGATCAACCATTTAATCTTTTGGTTTAGTAGGCCAAAAGTGTCCTTTTCAGAGACCCGTGATAAAAGGGGCCTGAAAAATTTTTTTCCTCTCAATTCTAAAATATATTCTCAGTGTAGTAATTACATTCTCAGGATCTATATTTCATGTATCATTAGTAACTGCCCCTTCCAACTGGTTTCAAGTGCTCATGATTTCCTTATGGAGTGCTAAATATGTAGTAAGATACTGATGCTTTAAAACATTTCTTTAGAAATTTAGAACTTGTAGAGCATTTTTTTTTCCATAGAGTCCATAGTTGCACATACAATTGAGTTTTTTTTTTTTTTTTAAAGCATACTTTTTTTACAAGAACTCACCTTATTCAGCTATAAGATGTGTCATTGAAAAGTTGTGCAATGAAGCACTGTTTAGGGGGCTTATCTTTTACATTGCCTATTTGAACTTGAAATAACATATTTTTTGAATGTTCAGAATTGTTTAATGTTAGTAATCAAGATTATTAAAACTCTGATTCAAGACCATTCTGCCATTAATTTTGTTGAGGTTATTTACTAGCTGTAATGAGAAGTTAAAGCCCCGCTTTATGCAATTTAAATGAAGTCATAGAAGTTAAAGCCAAAGAAAGAGTCCATAACTTCATTATTTTATTGACACAGAAGCTGAGAATCAGAGGTGAAGTGGCAATAACAGAGTACTTAATAAGCAGAAGTAGGATGAGAAACTACCTTCCAAAAAATCGAGGAAAAGGACCTGTCATTGAGTGTCCAATTTTTACCTTGGGAGACTGATATAATCCCCACTTAACAAGATAAGGGAATTGAGATCCAGAGAGTGAAGCAATTTAAAGTTCACAGAATGGGGGGTGGGAGGGTGGGGAGGGTGGGTGATGGGTATTGAGGAGGGCACCTTTTGGGATGAGCACTGGGTGTTGTATGGAAACCAATTTGACAATAAATTTCATATATTGAAAAAAAATAAATAAAGTTCACAAAATGGGGAATTTTAGAATTCAGATTAGATCACCTGTCTAAATCCAGGTCTATCTCTTTCCAAAGCCCATGGAATAGCAGTTCTCCTTCAGTCACCAGACTTGCAGAATCCTGAAGTCGGCAGAAATATAAGAATAGAGTAAGTGATACTCATTTGGTCTGTTGTATTTAAGTAAATCAGCAGATTATAGTAGTATGATCCGGTGAGAGCAATAAGAAGTGATAAAGAAGAATTGAAAAAAGAGAAGTCTCTGTCTCCCCCTCTTCCCTATTCTTCTTTCTTTTAAAGATTTTCTTCTTCTAGTTGAAGTCATTCTGCGTGTCGAGAAATAACCATGTATACCTGGGAGAAGTCTCCATATATCACTGTATAGTTATCACTGTGTAGTTTTCCATATAAGATGACTTGAGTCATTAAGAAAGGTAGTTTATAATCAGCAAGTTCCCTTTAATAGAACATAGTTCATTAAAAAAGAGCTCTATAGAAATGTTAAAACCAGCATTTAAAAATACCAGATTAGTTTAGAAGTTAACATTTGTACTATTTCTCATACAAGTGACACTAAATAATATTAATGGGAGATGGCATACATTAATTTTCTCTTGAAAATCTCCCATGTTTTTATATTTTTATGTTGGAATTACAGAGGTCAAAATGTGTATATTTGCAAGTGGTCCTATGCAGTTTTCTTTAAGTTGTTAAGTTGATTGTCAATGTGATTTTAAAAGTAGTTGATTTACTTAATATCAAGAAGGTATATAATTTTAATGTCTGTGTGCTATTTATTCATGAGTTCTTATGTTTCTTATATTTTATAAATGAAGAGCTTAACAACCAAGGAGGTGAAGTGACTAATAAAAAATTCACAAAAAGATATAATCCAGGTCTTCCTCCTGATATTAGCTTGCAGCTGTTATCATTAAATATCTTGACTGTTAAATCTTTTGATTATTTTTCACTTTTAATTTTAATTCTAAATAAACGTGAGAGATAAAGTGAGAAAGAAGCAACAATATCCTCCTGAATTGGAGATGTTTGAAGTAATATTACATTTAGACAATGGAGTGATGTGCTAATACGTTCTGTCGGGAAAGCTGAGTCAATTTGACAGTAATCCTATTAAAAATATCTTGAAATAATTTGCTTTATGACAGACAATGCAGCTTTAATTTTACTTTAGACAGAAGATTCCAGAGGATCTGTTTTGATGTAAACTTTTATTAAAGTAATACTTGAAATGTAATTTATGGTTCTTTTTTAAAAGGAAAAGTATCCATTATTTTTTAAACATGGTTTTCAGTATATTTATGAGTTTCTGGAAGGAAGACACTGGTGTGGCTATTAATAAAAACATTTCTTAGCAGTCAATTTAGAACTAATTTATTTTGCATAGTGATAAATTATCCAACATACATAAGTAGATATACTGTGTATATACAGATATAGATAGATAGATAGATAGATAGATAGTTAGAAATGAAGATATAAATAAGGATATAGCTGAAAAAGTATTTTGTTTTGGTCTAGATCATTGTTCATTTAAACTTACATAACATCATATATTTTAAAGCTTGAGACAAAATAAAACATCTTGCAGTTAAAGGATGGAAGTAAAATTTTGGAACTCAACCATGAGATGTCTGTTTATCTGCAATGTCGTAAATGAAAAAATCACCATCATTACAAAAGTGGGCGTTGGGAATACAGATGGGACAGCTGTTGTTCTTTAATTGTGACTGGATTAGTAAAATGCAGTTTTTACAACTCATTTAAAACTTATCACTGGGGAATACATTTTAGTACCACTTAGGGTGTCTTTTGGTTAATAAATTCTTGGCTTTTGAGTGTAAGTATTTGGCTTCAAATCCCAGATACAAGTTTATTAAAAATTGTAATAGTTCTTAGAGACTATAAAATGAAATGAAGTGCACAAAATGTGTGTTTCCGGTGCTTGACTTTAAAACGATTTTTTACATGACTTATTTCAATATTTTTAACTGAAGCAGACTGTTGTTGAATTTAAATGATTATTAAATATTTAACTAGAGTGAGAAAGAGGAAGTAAGAGAGAATGAGAGAGAGGGAGAAAGGGAAGTATGTAATTTTTGAAAAGTGTTTTTTTCAATTTCTTGGTAGTTTTTTAATAAAATATATGCCCTATATTAAGATATGATGTCAATAATTATAAATCCAATAATAATTATGTGAAACAGGCTGTAACTTTAGATCTGCATTGTAAGACAGCATAGTGTAATTTGTAAGAAATTTGTGGGATATCCTGTGAAAGAATTTTTAAGAAGTGATAAAAAATATACTTTTTTTTTAAAACCAGAACATTTGGAATATGACATTGAGTATTTCTGCATTTAGCATTATTCTAAATGTTTGTCTTCATCAAATAAACAAATGAGAGAGTAATTAAAATCTGTGTTAATGAACAAGTCTCCCTCCTGAAATTTCAATGTTTGTTGCCAGTGAGGGGAAATTTTTGAGTCAGTGAAGCAAGAGATCAGTGACAAAGACTCTGAATTTTATAATTTGGAATGGGGTCTGACCTAAAAGGAAGACATGGCCCCTCGTTGACATTTCTCTTCCCTTATAAAATAACATTTTATTTAGATAAAGTAAGTTTGACAATGTGGAAGGGAGCTAGAAGCAGCAGAACTGCTGGAAGTACCCCGAAACAGCTGTAGAAGCTAATGAAGGAGCCTACCACTGTTCCATGTATGCTGGCAGAAGACACAAGACTCCTAGAGTTACACACAGGAAGAGCAGAAGTTCAAGCAGTTTTGCTGGTTGTCCAAACTCAAAATACCGTAGGATCATGTGGAGTTCCAGCAGGAGCCTGCATTAGCCGTGGGTACACCACCAGTGGAGAAACCTGAGCTTAGGGGACCCACCATTTTTACAGCACTCAGTAAGCAAGACTGTTCTTTGATGGGGCAGGGGGCAGGTGAATCTCAGATACATTTCTTTGATGTTACAGCACTTCTCAGAATCCCAGGTTTATAAACAATTCTGAAAACTGTCTTGAGTCAAAGAATAGCCAAGGCCATGGACTCAGCAAAACAGTAGGAGCATAATAGGTCTGTAGGGACTGCTTCCCTATACTTTTCTTCCCCTTTTGTTATCTGCTGCTCCCTTCAATTTTTAAACTTTTTTAAAAAGTTTCTTCCTTTATTTTGAGAGAGAGAGAGAGAGAGAGAGCGAGCGAGCACATGCAGGAAGGGGGGAGAGAGAGGGGGAGAGAGAAAATCCACTGCAGTGGATGTAGGGCTCCATCCCACTGTGAGATCCTGACCCAAGCCGAGATCAAGAGTCCGAACACTCAACCACCCGCCCTCACCCCCCTGCTCCCTCCTATTTTTACTTGGAACAACCTCTGCTCCAAATCTCACAAACTCACATTTCCAGAAAAGGAAAAACTCTGAATCCTTCATAATCCCAGGAAAGCATGGTCCTTAACTCAAACATTTGTGCTCTTTCTCTTTGGGAGTAGCTTGGTGTGGTTTGGTTTGAGGAATCCTTAACATTTCTTGAGAGGTCCAGTATATTGCTAATACCCGCTGCAACTTTTTCACTCCCCTTCTTTCCAAAGACCCCTAATAGTTCATACATTTTCTCAGACTTCTACCCTACAGATTTTGCTTACTTAAAAATCTATTAATAAGAAAATATGGAAATATAATTTTTATTGGCAAAGATCTTTTCTAACAGCGTAGTTACATTCTAACAAATGTTATTAATAGATCAGTTGGCACATGTAAATATAATACAACTAAATTTAGTTAAAATGGGCACTTTGGGCTTTAGTTTAAAAAGCATATCATTACTTTTAAAATAAAAAAAACGCAATGAATATTCAGTAAACTAAGTGGAAGGGTCCTTGGCCTGGGGTCATCTGATTGCAGATGACACTACCATCAGACAAAGTTGATTGGTTTTGCTGGCTAGTAGATATCTTCTTTTTACCACAATAATTTTTATGTGTGTCTATGTAAAGTCCATCCATGTCTTATTGAAAAGTCTTCCTAACCAAGAACATTTTTTCTTTACTCAACATATACATATGTTTAATACCATATTCATGGAGAGGAAGGTAGGAAATGAATCCTGCATGATAGCCAGAGAAAACAATGGAAATTCTATTTGAAGATGACTGTTCATGGCAATTTCTTGCTCCATGCACTTTTGCTTCCCTGAAACTGTGTTTGTGATGCTAATGCTGATTGGGAGGGTGTATGACATATCACATATTAAACTAAAATATGAAGGTCTTGTTCAAATAAAAGAAGTGAGATGCAAACTAGTAATTAAGAGCTATTAATTAAGAATTAACCTTTTGGAAATCCTCCTCTCATAACTGCAGAGCAAGTATGCAAGAGCATAGTGTGGTGATAGATGACTGTATTTCTAAAGATATGCTATCTGCTGACTACAGTTTATGTGCCCTTATAACTTGAAATAGACTGATAAGCAATTGGATAATTCTGAGATAATCCTAAACCTCTGTAAGCCCTTTTGAATATTTTAGTAAGCAAATGTTGATATGGTAATCCCCTGTTCATATTTACATGTATTTTACTTTTTTAGGAGAATATTGCTATTTTAGGAATAGGCAAATAAGAGATGGAAAATATTTGAGTTCTGCAGTACTAAGAGATTAGGAAAACAACTATTTAATGCATATATCACAAGCTCCCTAGTGACGGGATTATTTTTTACATATGAGATTTATTTGTTGCATTTATTATGAGCATTGAACAATTACCTATTGATGATGCTTTATTTGACATCTTCATGGATCTAATATACTAACTTTGTTGTAAGTAATCTGCACAATATTTATGATGTTTTGATGGATTGGTTGACCTATTCTTCATTACATTTTTACTATTAAATCCATCATACATAAATGTTAGAGTATACACTGTACATAATACAGTATATCATCTTCAATACTTACAATTTGCCCCTCTTGAGAATCACTTGGGGAAGTTTGTTAAAAATGCAGATTCTGGGGCCCACCTATTCAGATTCTCATTTTGATGGGACCAGGAATCTGACTTTTCACGAAACCCAGAATTGATTCATGGAGGTATTTTCAGCATAAATTGAGAGGCACTATTCTCTAATATTTGAAGAGAAAGTCATTTGCTAACCTATAACATGTTTTGTTCATGTAAGGAGCACATATTGTGTTAATTTCATCTTTCTAGTCACACACATTGTAAGCACTTTTCCAGTTGTACCTCCCATAGTTGAAAGTGTTGTCTCTACATTTTCTCATTTAACTACCAGTAAAAATGTGTCTTGGGAGATGAGGCCTCTGGCTTCATAAAACTATAATTCATCAGACTTTAGCGTTTTGAGATTAGTACTAAAAATAATAACAAAACACCATAGTTTTCTGCTTAAAGTGTTTGTTTTAATTAGAAACCTTGCCCTTTTATTTATTTAGTATTCTTTCACCTTCATTATTATTGAGAGTTTTCAGTGGGTCATCATGAATATACTTACATTTGCATATTAATACAGGAAAATTCTAAGTGTAAAGACATAATTAAATTTCAAGGATCATTTTGTACCCAAGATAACATTTATAAGCCAATTTGGAATTTCTCCTATGAGATACCTGAATCTAAAAGGTTAACTAGTGAGAATTTACTACATGTTTCAAACTAAATCTAAATATTATTGCAAAATCGCCTTCTTTTTAAAGCAATCATCCAGATTTCAAGAGAATGATTCTTTGTAGAGTTGACTCCTGTGATATGATATGTTTAGGAGAAAATTATGTTAAAACACATGTTGTCAGAAATATTTCAGAAATGCTCTCATTGAAACCATGGTGATTTTGGTCAGTGGGCAGAGAACCTCAGGAATATGTAATATATGTAATGACTCAGTGAAGATGATTGTTTTAAAAGCAGCACAATAGGGATGACTAGTGGTTTCTTTCTTTTTTTTTTTTTTAACTATATTTCTGTTTCCCTACAAATGTATTTGGGATCCCTTTCAGTAAAAGAAAAGTTTGGAAGTTGTATTGCCTCATGGATCATCTACCCTCTATCCTCAAACATCTTCCTTTCTGGCCCTTTGCCTTCGGCCTACTCTCTTCAATCAACTACAGTCTGGCCTCTCCCTTCACTACCACATTGAAACTACTCCCGCTAAGTCACCAATGACTTTCTAATTGCTAAACCCAAAGGAAGCTTTCCAAGTCTCAGTACTGTGCCAAAGCTATGTCGGAAATTGTGGTAAAAGGAAAAAGGTGTGCCCTGTATACACTTATTAAGATATCCTCCCATATTTTGAACCAAACAGAAAAAGTTAGTAAAAGCTCTACAATCAGAAAACATGATTATTTATAAAGCCCCATGCTGTCCAATTTATTGGCCCACCATTGTCAACCCCAAAACCTGCCTGTGGGAAAACAAAGGCTTTGCAGGTTCAGGAACTGCAGGCTGTCATGATGCACAGTAATGCTGTGTAATAAAACATACGAACAGCAACCTTGTCTTTATTTAAATTTTGATCTTTTGTTCATCATGGATTCTTTTAATTTTTATTTTTAAAGTAATGCATTTACATATTTTGATTACTGATTGATGCCCCTTAAAGTGTTTTTGCCCAAGTGGATGCTTCACTCACCCCTAATTCCAGCCCCGCTCGCAGTACTTGGTCTCTGTGCACTGGGTACTATTTTTTTCTGTATCTTAAATCTGTCCCCTCTGAGTTTCTGTCACACTGTTGTCTTCTGATTCTTTTGAGTTCTGCAGTACTAAGAGATTAGGAAAACAACTATTTAATGCATATATCACAAGCTCCCTAGTGACAGGGAGTCACCAGTATTCCTTCTCAGTATCTTTCCTGGGATGCTCTTCTATTTTTTGAGCCCCTCAGTATTTGTTGCTCTCAGTAGCTCATGCTCAATGCTTTAAGCGTGCTGTTGTTTATACTCTTCCTGGCTGCATCTGCTCATTTCCAGTGCTATTGCTTTTATCCACGCCTTCATTATTTCATGGCTGGAGAATTGCACTAGGCTGCTAACAAATTTCTCTCATTTTCATGCTGGCTCCTTTCTGATCCAAATGCAGGCGGAATGATTTTTTCCTAAAGTGAATACATAATTCATTTATTTGTTAACCAAATATTTATTTAGTTTTTTTTTTTTTTTTTTTTTTCCCTGCACCAGGGACTGTTTCAGATTCTAGGGGTAAATCAGTAAATGAAGGAAAGGCCATACTTTCCTGAAACTTCTATGTTAATTTTATTTGAATATTGCTTTGGGCTTATTCTAGAGTTGTACTGAATTCTTATCTAAATATGTTTGCATGATGGGTTGGGTGGGTGGGAAAGGGATTTCCCCCTTTTCTCATATTTTGACTATAGAAATTTTTGAATATTTATTATCTTCCAGTCAGTTGTACATAAAGTGGTGGAAGACTAATTTAGCTTTCTAAAAATTGTTTTTCATTAAGGGGTTGGAAATTATGACCCACTGACTTGTTAGTACTTTGAATTTTCTTCTAGACTCAGAAATACAAGATAATGTAATCACCTTTTTTCTTTACTCTTTATTTCTGAGTCAATAGATTTTATACATATTGCTAATTGTATCCCAAGTCTTAGAGCATATGTGTTGCCATAGCCTCTAAGCAAATTGTAATCCAGTATAGTGACATGTTTTACTTAGCTCACACTGTGTGTGTGTGTTTGCTTTAATTTAATTCAGTTATTTTTTAAATTAATAGACTTTATTTTTTATAGTGCAGTACTGCAGTTTTAGATTCACAGCAAAATTGAGCAGAGAGTACAGAGGATTCCCATGTATCTTTTCCTCATGGATGTACAGCCTCCCCACTATCAACATCATACCCAGAGTGGTACATTTATAACAACTGATGAACCTCTAATGATGTCTGATGCACATCTTTTCATAATTCTTATTTCCACTTGTATATCTTTTTAGTGAGATATCCAGATCTTTTAACTGGATATCTAAGTCCATTTTTTAACTGGACTACCCATTTTCTTATTATTGAGTTTCAAGGGTTCTTTCTATATTTTGGATAACAGGTTTTTTTTGAAAATATTTCTCTCAGTCTGTGGCTATCTTCCAATTCTCTTGATAGTGGCTTTCACATAGTATATTTTAAATTTTAATGAAGTCCCACTTATCAATTCCTTATCATGGATCATGCCCGTAGTGTTGTATCTAGAAAGTCATTGCCAGATCCAAGGTCATCTGGATTTTGTTTTATGTTATATTCTAGGAGGTTTATAGTTTTGCATTTTATATTTAGGTCTATGATCCATTTTGAACTAATTTTTATGAAGGTTGTAATTTCTGTATCTAGATTGATTTTTTTTTTTTTTTGCATATGACTGTCTAGTTATTCCAATACCATTTGCTGAAAAGACTGTCATTCCTTGACTGAATTGCCTCTTTCTTTGTCAAAGGTCAGTTAACTATATTTGTGTGGATCTATTTGTGATAGATAGATAGATAGATCTGTTGTGACCTCTCCATTTTGTTTCATTGATCTATTTGTCTATTTCTTCACCAATACCATGCTGTCTTGATTACTATGGTTTTATTTTAAGTCTTGAAGTCGGGTGGCATCAGTCCTCTGACTTTGGTCTTCTTCAATATTATGTTGGCTATTTGGGATCATTTGTCTCTCTTTATGAACTTTAGAATCATTTTGTTAATATCCACGAAATAATTTGCTAGGATTTTGATTGGGATTGCACTGCATCTATAGATCAAGTGGGAAAGGACTGACACATGGACAGTATTAAGTCTTCCTATCCGTGAATATGGAATATCTACTTAGTTCTTTGATTTCTTTCATCAGAGTATTATAGTTTTATGTATATGGATCTTGTATGTGTGTTTTTGATTTATACTTAAGTACATTTTGGGGTGCTAATGTAAATGGTATTTTTTTAGCTTCAAATTCCACTTATTCATTGTGACTATGTTGGAAAACAATTGGCTTTTGTATATTCTCTTGTGTATCAACTTTGCTATAATTGTTCCAGGAATTTTTTGTTGATTATTTCGCCTTTTCTCCATAAGGCAACCATATCATCTATGAACAAAGACAGATTCGTGTCTTCCTTTTTCATCTGTATATATATTATTTCCTTTTCCTGTCTTATTGCATTAGCTAGGACTTCCCATATGATGTTGAAAAGGATTAGGAGAGGGGACATACTTCATTTGTTCTTGATCATAGAGGGGAAACATCTAGATTCTCATCATTAAGTATGATGTCATCTGCAGGATTTTTATATGTTTTTTTATCAAGTTGAAAAAGTTCCTCCCTGTTCCTAGTTTGCTGAGAGGTTTATTATGAATAGGTGTTGGATTTTACCAAATATTTTTTTCTCCATCTATTATGTATGTATGTATATATGTATGTATGTATATGTATACATACATACATATATATGTATATTTTTTTCCCTCTAGACTGTTGATATAATGAATTGCATTAATTGATTTTTGAATGTTGAAAGCAGCCTTGAATATTTGGGATAAATCCCACTTGCTCAGAGTGTGTGATTTTATACACAGTGTGTTTTTTAAAAAATGTGTGACATTCAAAAATTGAGACCTACCCTAACTTCATTTTGGGATTCTTTGACAAAGAAGAATGCCCATCCTTGAACTTATCATCCCACGTGGCAACAGTCTGCTAGTCTTGCTACTTCTAATTTTACCAGTGTTTGCAACTCTTCATTGCTTTATGTCCAGTAGCTTCACTTATTTCCATTGCCAGCCTAAATGGACTCAAGCATCCTCATTCCTCAGAGCCAATGAGCATGCTCCAAGTGCTTATGTTACTTCACTATGTGTTACCTAAACCTCTTCACATTGTTGAGTCTCTTCATTCCTTTGCACTTGTAACCCTATTATACTCTTGCCACTTCTTTTACATGAATCCTGTTCTTACCACCTTTTAAAAGTTGAAGTTCCTTAAAATCCCACCATTGGTCTTTTCTTTTTCTCTACACATTCAGTATGGACAGTTATCCCCTCATGTTGGTTTTTCACATCCTAGAGTCCCTGCTATTCTCCCTTGTGCATACTACTGACTTACATTCATATTAAGATATTTGTTGGGTATATAAAGTATCCCAAGAAACCGTAGAAAACATCAAAGGAATAATGACTTGAGACAGGCCTTTAAAGGGAATGGTGAGTCACAGATTTGAAATGATGGTGATAGTTGGAAGAAATGGGAAAAAAAGATATACGTCATGATACATATTGACAGTCTGGAAATGTGTTCAGTTTATTGTCACTAGTCTAGTTGTAATCTTAATTACAGGGAAACAGATGAAGTTCTAAAGGTTCCTACCTATTTAACAATGAAAGAGTGTCCTCAAATCAAACACAATCTTAAAGACCAGTCTGGAAAGAAAATAATATTTAGATCTTTCCTTGTTATAGGGTTTGTTTGTTTGTTTGTTTATATAGCAGTTACATCCATACAGTGGAATATAACTTGTCAATAAAAAGGAACGTGGTAGTGATACAAACTATGATGTGATGAACCTCAAAAATATAAGTAAAAGAAACCAGAAACAAAGATCACATATTATATGACTATAACATTATATATCCAAAAATGACCAAACAGTGGTTTTCTGGGGCTAGGATTGGGAGTGAGGATTGGCTATAAATGGCATAAGGAAGCTTTTGGAGATAAATAAGTTTTCTAAAATTGGATTATAGTGATGGTTGCATTATTATATAAATTTACTAAAAAAAACCATTGAATTAGACACAATGGATATATTGTATAAATTATATCTCAGTAAAGCTATTAAAAATAGCAATAGGTAGTCTTTTTCTATGCACTTATAAAGCAGAATGGGACTAAGCAAGGTGCCCCAGCACACATAGTTGATAAATATTAGGGCTAGCATATGAACCTAGATAGTCTCTGTTCAGAGAACTCAAAAGCATTTTTCATTAATTGCTTCCTTCTTAATCCTTAATATAACCATATGAGATGATATAATTAATATAATGTTCCTCTTTTACAGATAAGAAAATAAGCCTAAAGATTAAATAACTTGCCCAAGGTCATAGAGCTCATGGTTTAGTTGGAACTGAAACTTAATATCATTTTGAGTTAATTGACCAAGCAGCAGTTATCCCTGATGCATCAGATAGTTTATATTTATAAATAACTGGCAGAGGTGGTAGCATTGTAAGTGTGAAATCCAGAAAGCCAAAGCGACCTTACCTTTTAGTAATAACTTGTTGGGCTGCCTGGCTGGGATCTAGGACTTGATATACAGTACAAAGCCTAAGGCTAAATGTCTGTGAATGGACACATGGTCTGAGAGGGAAGGGTCAGTCTTTTTTTTTTTTTTTAACATGGGTGGGAATAATCTCTTATTTCTTTAATTATTCTTACATAGGAACTGACTGATTTCTAGTAGCATTTTGGTACGTATGTCATGTACCAAGAATCTGCAGCTTGTCACTCCAAATATTCTTTTGGAAATTTTCTAGACTAATTTCCTAAAATTTATACTGGTCACTATACAAACTAGCAGAAGTTAATAATAATGATATCTTGTGGTTACTGAGTGATTACTATCTAACAGATCGGTGTTTTACTGCTATTAACTCATTAATAATTACAAAAACCCTAAGAACAAGTTACTACTGTTGTAATTTCTCTTCACTTTTCAGATGAGGGAACTGAGGCATAGTAAGACTAAGTTATTTGTTCAAGGATACTCAGCTAGTAAGTTGCAAAGCCAGGCTTTGAGCCCAGGCAGTCTGGCTTGGGTCTCAGTAATTAATAACTACAATAAGGCTGCATCTCAAGGCTGTAAATCCTGGGAGAGTCAATCTCTGGTGGGGGTGGGGAGAGGTGTTCACTTATTCATTCATTTAGTATTTGTTGGTTGTCAACTGTTATGCAGTATACTAGGACATTGCTAGTAATTAAATATGGTTTTAACTGCAAATTTTATGAATAAACATGCTATCTTTTAACATAGCATTTCCTTGAATTTAATATTTTGAATAGACTATTTAAGAGAAGTTTTTACCTTTTATTTTTTTATCCCATCATCTTTATCTTGTTTTGAAAAACATACAAACAATATGAATTTCATATGGTGTAATAGTAGTAAGAATGATCACCAGAGCATTTTCATCTTGTCACTATGTTTTTTAATGTGTGTGAATTCATGACAGATATGTAAAACAAGAGTTAAAAAAAAAAGTTCATTTAGTACATCCCACTAATCATTCCCTATGAATAATTCTCTATGGTATTTTGGCAAAGACAGGCTCTTGTCTAATTTTAAATGACTCAATTGAGGAAGCTTCAGCTGGAGGTTGATTCTAGAGGCTAATGGACTTGGTATGAAAGGTTTCTAACATTGAGCCTAATTTTCCATTCCTTAAAATTTTAGAGCATTACTTCTAATTACTTTCAGTAACCTACTCAGCCTCTGCTGCCTCCTTGGTTCACACTATTTGTGACTCACTTGCTGTCCTTCTAGATAGGTATTATGTCTCCCCACTGTGAATTATTTCCAAGTGAAGCATATCAGTTATCTTTACATGGGCTTTTAGTCCCTATATTGAAGGATGATTATATGTGCTTTCTCTTTGATTTGGGGCTGTGTTATGCATAAATGTACCAAACTGCATATTAATCTTTGATTTAAATTTGTGAATTTCAAATCTCTGAATCAGAATTCTAATAGATAGTCTAAACAATGCCCATTTACTAAATTCGTAGGTGTGAAATCCAGGTCCATATTACCCAGTTTTTTAATACACAGAAGATCTGAATGCTTTTCCTATTTTCCATAGATACATGTCCAAATAAAAACTCTTAAATGGATATTAAATAAATGTTTATGTAGATTTTAGGCATATGAAGTCTAATGCCACTTTTCAAAAGAGAAATAATGATCATGTAGAAACAATGATTTTTTATGACTAAGAAGTGTGAATTTTCTAGAAGCTGTCAGTCGTTTATTCTTATTTTTTATTTAAAAAATTTTTTTTAAATGTTTATTTATTTCTGAGACAGAGAGAGACAGCATGAGTGAGGGAGGGGCAGAGAGAGAGGGAGACACAGAATTCAAAGCAGGTCCAGGCTCTGAGCTGTCAGCACAGAGCCTGATGTGGGGCTCGAACTCACAAACCGTAAGATCATGACCTGAGCCGAAGTCCGTCTCTCAACCAACTGAGCCACCCAGGTGCCCCAGTAGTTTAGTCTTATTGATTGACATATTTCTTTCCACCTTTATGTAGAGACTCTTCATAGGTCAAATAATTTTACTGTTTGTTTCTTGGTACAGCTACCAGGCTTTCCGCATTAAATATAATACATTGAGGTACATTTCTTCCCAGAAGAAATAGCTTCATCTTGCTCGTCTCTTATCAATACCTTGCTATTATTTTTTTGTGGATTATAACCCTTTCACATCCTAGCCATAGCTGCTAGTCTAGTCTGTGTTTCAGATGGAAACAATCAAGAAGGAGGATTTATTGTAAAGTTTAAACATACATTATTTTGTGAAAATTGTATATATTACATAACATAATTATATATTGTTTTTCCAGGGGGAAATGCTACCTTCCACAATGCTTGGTGGTGGTTTTTCCTTATTTCTACCCACACACTATCATGGAAAGTGCTGTCTGGTCACATCTGAGACTCAGAGCTGGGATACACATGTTGGAACGAATCCTTGATTAGCAGGGTCCCATACTGAGCTGCAGTCTGCTTGCCTGTGTCCCTGCTGAGAATTCTTGTGTAAAGGTTTGTCTTGACAGGCAGTCCTATAAAAACTGGATCTTATCTGCTATATTGCTTTGATATTTCAATCTAAATTGGATAGATTTTACACTTTGACACTTGGTATATTGTCTTTCCTTCGGATATATAGCTCGTAGCTATATTAACATTTACTGAAAGTGCTAAAGCAATTCCCACATCAAAGTAATCCTGCTCCATAGTGTTCTTTCAGAGTAAACCCAAGGTGCCATGTTTCAGGACAGGTGAAACATAATTTCTATCCTTTAATTACTTAAAAATCTCTGTACACACTACTAGTAGTTGAAGAAACTGGATCTGCTATAACCAGGCCAAGTCGTTATGGCCAGGTGGTAATAAATGATTCTCTCTTTATCTGATTTGTAGTTCCCAAAGTTGAGTGTGATTAGAATCAGTTGGAAGTCTGCTAAAAACATGGATTACTGTCTCCATCTTCAGAGTTTCAAATCTGTAGTCTGTATGCGGCCCAAGATTTTGCATTTCTGACAAGTGCCCAGGTGATGCTGGTGCTTCCAGTCCAGGGATCACACTTTAAGAACTGGATTATAGAGTGTTTTCTAACCACAGTGCTTAAGGCTGTGAATGGGCCAGATCCCTTCTGGGGCCCATGCTGGAGAACCAAAGAACTAATACACTGATTGGCAAGCTTATTCTGAATTGGAGCAGATGGTAAATATTATAGGGTTGTGGACTTGTGGGTTAGACAGTCTCTGTTGCAACAACTCTGCTGTTATAGTAGGAAAGCAGCCATAGACAATACAGAAACAATGGATGTGTTTTCTGTGCAGTAAAATTTTATTTATAAGAACAGACAATGGGCTGAATTTGGCCTGTGGACTGTAGTTTGCCAATCCCTGATCTGATTCATCTATGAGTTACTTGTACATTTCCTGGCTCACAAATTATCTGTATCCTGTACAGTAGCCAGCAACTGTGTGTCCAACTTTGAGCTGAGAGCTTTGGGGGAATATATATAAGAAGCATACTGTTCTTCAAAAGATTAGATCACTATAGTATAGTCTTCAAAAATTTAAATCCCTAGGCTGGAAGAGATTTCATGATATGAGTGAATCTTGGAGAATGAGTAGAAACTAGGCAAAAGAGAGCAAAATAAATGTCTTAGAAAGGAAGGCCAACAAGAGAAAATGCATGGAGAGAACACTGTATTCTTCCAAAGGGCAGCAAGGAGATTTGTGATATGGAAAGGATTGAAAATATTAAGAGCCACAGATGCCATTTAACTAGCATTTATTAAATGTTATTAAATGCATAACTAACATTATGCGTTTATTATGCATACTCTCTGTATTGGCACAGTGATAGGTCTCTGGAGCATAGCTAACCAAGGCATAGCCCTTGCCTTCAAGAATCTCAGGTGTATCAAGATAGTACAGAATTCCAAAGCCATATACAGGTATCACGAATGAGATATTTTAAAATTCTTAGCTCATAGTGGGCTTTTCAAAGGGCATTAAACTGAAAATGAAATTTATATTGTTGGCAACAGGCAATTTTTGTTAGTTCTTGATCAGTAGAGTGGCTTGAAGAAAACTTTAGGAAAAGTCATCCTCCATAAGCTAGTAAAATGGTAACCTTATAAAAGAACGATCGTTAGTAATAAACTCACAGAAAATTTGCTAAGTTGTATAATAGTTGTATTGGGTTGTTGTTTTGCTTGGTTTTGGTTTTTTGTTTTGTTTTTTTTTTTTTGTTTTTTTTTGTTTTTTTTTTTAAATTTTTTTTAACGTTTATTTATTTTTGAGACAGAGAGAGACAGAGCATGAACGGGGGAGGGTCAGAGAGAGAGGGAGACACAGAATTGGAAGCAGGCTCCAGGCTCTGAGCCATCAGCCCAGAGCCCGACGCGGGGCTCGAACTCACTGACCCGTGAGATCGTGACCTGAGCTGAAGTCGGAGGCTTAACCGACTGAGCCACCCAGGCGCCCCTTTTGTTTTGTTTTTATATACTTATGAAGATCCAAAATTAGTATGTTATGTTTGTATCAAGACATTATAAGAACTCAGGACAAATTCTAAGGAGTGGAACCATTTTGTCTTTGTGATACAGGTATATACCATTTAATAGTCTGTATAAAGAAAAAATCTCCATTGACAAGTAGAGCTTTTTATTTCTGAGATTTTATTCCTAAAACATTGGATATAGGGTCTCAGTGGAGTCTATTATCAAATTAAACATCTAGTGGAGCTGATGGTATGTGTTGGTGTGAGTGTTTGAATAAGATGATCTCTAAGCTTCCTTCTAATTTCAGTGTTCTGACTTTAGATGATATTTGAAAGATCCACAAGGAAAAAATTCAGGCAAGTTTCCCTAAGAACCTGAGAAAACACATCTTGAATAATGCATTTCAAACCATGAAACTAGATTTTATTTCACTTAGTAAATAAAATCCTGAATTTGTGGTTTAAAAAAACAAGGGTTGATCAAAGGCATTATTTTAGACAAGATGAAATATGACTTTTCAGCATCTAAACTATTTTACACAGTTTGATTTTTAATCAAATGCAGAGATACAGATGAAGCATGCCATTTTTAGCTAGTTAGATACCAAGAGAAAGGTGATGGGTAAATTCTCAGGCCTGTGACTTGTAGCTGGACAACTTAGGTCTCCATGAGCATGCCAATATCATTTTTATAATGGCTCCTTCATTTTCAGTGTTGAAGGAGAGCAGAAACCTACATTTGTACTAAGACAGTAATCAATTTCTTGCCCAAGCTTGGATAGAATATTGAGGTATTTTTAAATAAAAATTGAGAATTTAGTGGTTATCTTCAATCCTCCCCATTTCACATCACAGTTATTCCCCACAAATGAGATATTCTAAAATGTCCTGTCTCTATGTGTGTTTGTGTGTGTGTGGATATGAATCTATACTGATGATATAATGTCACTAATCTTGAGCCAAGAACTTTATTTGAAAATAAGCGGGTCCACAAAGCTTCTCATTGCTGTATTGACCAAGTTAGGTTACTGTTATCAAGAAGCTTGAAATTGGTGAGAAAAGAAAAAGAAGGGTTGGATGAGACTTCAAAATTGGATAAATCTGCAGGAACTACCTGAGTCAATTTTTCCTGAAAGCAGAAGAAATTTAAGAGAAAAATCCGGAAATTTTATTTCACTCTGTATTTTGGTAGTTGAGTACTTTATGACACATTATTTACTATTACTTAAAGTTTAAGGGAAATATATGATTTTGAAATGTGGGAGAAAAAATTAGGAAAGCAAAGAGAAAGTAAACACAAGGAGTCACAAGCTTGTGCAATACTGCAAGTTGACTTTGATTGAAGAAAATGAATAATTTATTTGTGGGGAATTTTAAAAGGAGGATAAAACACTGTACAGTTTTCAGATATTGCAAAGCTAAGGTCAAAATATAAAAATAGGAGAAGTAAAAATAAGTAGCTCTATAATTATGGCATTATTTTGTTAATGTCTTTTTAATTTATTTTTGAAAGAGAGAGAGAGAGAGACAGCGTGAGCGGGGAAGGGACAGAGAGGGGGAGACACAGAATCTGAAGCAGGCTCCAGACTCTGAGCTGTCAGCACAGAGCCTGACGGGGGCTTGAATTTGTGAACTATGAAATCATGACCAGAGCCAAAGCCTGCATGCTTAACTGACTGAGCTACGCAGGCACCCCAAAATTATGGCCTTATTAATATCACAGCCCATAAATATGAAATGTAGATAACTAATTTTAGTATTAGGGGATCTAAAATAATAACGAAAGTCTGTCAATCTCCTGAAATGCTTTATATCCATTATTGAGCATCTAGTATGTGTTAGGCAATGTGTTAGGCACATTGCATACAATGTCTCTACTCCTCGCAATAGATCTTCAAATTAACTATTTTCACCCTAATTTTAAAGTGAAGAAATTAATAAAGAGTTACAGAAATTACCCATAGTTACACAGGTATTTACTGGAAGAGCCAGGCTTTTGGTCTTAGCTATGCTCTTTCTACTACACTTTTTTTTCCTTTGTTTAACCCTTTCTCCCCAAACAGATAATATCACCTGGTGTCCAGTTATTTGTTTTCCACTTTATCTTTTATTAGGTTTCTTAGTACATGGCACGAGGTAAGTGTGCCAGTTAGGCTAGCAAAATTAAGGCACATAAAACATAAAAATGAGAGCAAGAGAGAAAAGTATTTGTCTGATTGTATATACATTTGTCCTTGAAATGTTGTTCTTTAAAAAAAATGTGTATTTATACATTTTTGCAAAAAGAGTGAATAATTTCAGGCTGCTTACAGTAAAAAGAACTGATAAAGTAACTTTAAAAAGGATTAACTAAAGAATGAAATTCAGGAGCCAACTGATAAATTATCTAATACAGCTCCCAATTTAAACTGATCACCTCTGTTTTTTGATTTATGAACAGGAAATGAGCTTTGACTGTTAGGCACCTGGATGAAGAGCCCTGGGTTCAGCTTGTCAGAGTCCTGTAGCCTACAAAGACCCTCTGCTTGCACTAGGATCATTCGATTGAAGTAAGACCTAATTACTTTAATTAGAATGTAAGACTTTTACTCTTGAGTCAACTTTTAATAAGGTGACTTGGCATACCTCTATTATGTGCCAAGAACTGCTTATTTGGGGGGAAAGAATGAGAGCATTATTCTGTGGCAAATTCTTATGCATTCCAATTCCTATTCATCTTTTATTTCATGGACTTGAATACATTTCTTTAGATAGCATTATCTAAGTATTTTAATTCCAGCGATCTATGGGTGGCTCAGTATGTTAAGTGTCCAACTTCAGCTCAGGTCATGATCTTGCACTCCATGAGTCTGAGCCCCGTGTCGGGCTCTTACTGACAGCTCAGAGTGTGAAACCTGCTTCAGATTCTGTGTCTCCCTCTCTGCCCCTCCCTCATTTACAATTTATCTCTCTCTCTCTCAAAAAAAAAAAAACATTAAAAAATTGTTTTAAATATTTTAATTCTGTTGTGGCTGTTGATATTGGTATAATTTTCTTACATTTGTAGTATCAAATCATTTTTATACAACTGTAAATTTTATTATAAGTAGTCAAATTAGTCTCTTCTTAAAGTTTTATTTATTTTTCTTTTTTTTAGTTTAGGTTGGCCCACTGATTTTATTGAAAAATGACAACAATACAGTTTGTGCCATGATTCAGCATGACTTTGCATTGCTTATTTATTTCAAGTTTGTACAGGTTAACTTTTTGGAACGTCTGTCTGTATACAGTCACATATAGACTATAAACTTCAATTTAGGCACTAGAGGGTTTTTTTTATTTTTAAAAAATATTTATTTTTTGAGAGTGAGAGAGCGCGAGTTGGGGAAGGGCAGAGAGAAAGGGAGACCATCTGAAGCAGGCTCCACACTGTCAGTTCAGAGACAATGTGGGGCTTGAACTCACAAATCAGGAAGTCAGGACACCATGACCTGACTTGAAATCAAGAGTTGGATGCTTAACATACTGAGCCACTTAGGTGTCCTTAGACATTAGAATTTTAATATATGTCTAAAGAGAGTGTATTGTTCTTGAAACATTCTGACTTTGAAAGGATGATGCCAGTGTTTTGACTGAAATATGTTTTTCTGTAAGGCACTAGCAGCAGTTAATGTTCAAATGCTGGTTTAGGCTTACTACGCATGAAACTTTACAAGGCATCCATGATACAAAGACCCAAAAGGCAGCACAGAACCAAGAGCTAGGAAATCTGAGCAGAGCCAGCATGTCTACCAACATACTTTAGGAATGTGGACAAATCATTTCACCTTCTGAGTATTCCCTTAGTTCTGAATTTGAAGGGGTCAGAATAAATCAGAGAAAAGTGACAAATTTACGTGCCTTGAGTTCCAGCATGTAATACAAATGGATGAAGTATCTGGGTGTGAGACAGTAGAGAATGTCAAGACTGTTGGAAGGAGGCTGTGGTCTCATAAAGCCATTCAGATTCAAACACTTTAAAGCTGGAGAAAGAAGTAAATTGTGTGGTGTGGGGGAGGGGGAAGCAAGAGGAGGATTAAATTTAGCCATTGGATTGAATCAATTCTAGGTCATTTCCATTTCAATACATGGTTGTAAAATTTTGTTACTATGTAAAGCAGTTATGGTTTGCCTAGCATCTGTTGAGCTCTGTATGTGTTCCTTTTTAAGTAATTGAAGATAAACAAGTAAAATAAAATTTTTAGTTTGAATTTCCCCTTTAATTGTACATTAGAATTAGGAACAAAAGTGATTTGACCATAAAATACTTAAATGAAACATCAGTTTATTATTCTGAGGGTTTATTATTATTATTGTTATTAATTGACCTGAAATGAGAATTTTGAATCTAGTACTATAATCTGAGAATAAAATCTAGCCTGTGAGTTACTGGTTAGCAACTTCTCTCTTAATGGGTATAACTTATTAAAAAAATCATGTGAATATCTAAAGGAGAGTCATAGAACCTTTTGGAGACTAGTTTTGTGATTCTTTTTTTTTTAGTTTTTTGATTCTTTAAGTAGTGTTTAGAAGTTGTATTTTCTTTTGATTCATGTTTTAATATTTTAAAATGCTATTTTATATAACAAAATTAAAGTTGTAGTTTAATTATATTTTCTAATATAATATTCTAGCTCCCTCAGTTTTTGCTCTTTTTGCATTTTCCTTTTTATAGCAATGGCATTTATTTATTTCTTTTTACCACCTTTACTGTACATTTCATCAGATGCTAATGGCAATTAGGCAGCGAGCCTAGTGGAAGATGGGAAGTGGGCCAAGTCAATATACTCTGGGGGTCTTATCTATTCTCTTTGGCTTAATTTAAATCAGAATTTATGTCTATAAGAAAATTGAACCCATGACTGTAGGGAGCCACATGTGTTATCTCAGTGACAAAGGGAGAATTAGAAGAAACTAGAATTTTTTATGCCCTTGATTGGGCCCTTCTAATAGCTGCTTCTTTCTATATTATTTATATAGCTTTTTATTCAGGATCATATGCATTTATAGTCCCATTCAGGTTACTTCAGGTATGATTAGTTTTGAGAATGGGTGCATTGTGTGAGGTATAAGCATACCTCAGATAATTTTTCGAAGCGTTGGTACACACTATTACTTTCTAAGATACATATCCCGAAATAATGTTTTAAAATTTTTTGCATTAGATGTTATAGTCCAGCCATGTTGTGATGACTTTAAATATTCACTGTTCATTTCTTTGATAGCCAAGTCAAACCTGAAGTACTTAGATGTCAATACCCAAACTGATTAGAACTGGTTAGATCTGTTCCTTGACTGACCTACATCTGACATTAACAAAAAATACAAGGTCTTTTTTTTCCCCCAAAACATTCACAGTGTTCTCTGAACTCTACACATATTGTAGAAAATAAGAATAAACATACAACTGGAAATATTAGCAGATATAGTTTAAGGAAAGCTAAATAGGGAGGCTTTCTAATGATGCTATCTCACATCCTATTAATCTTGTTTATTATAGAGGCATTTAAAATTCACCAGTGTGATTAAGTATTTTCTTTATTCTCTTCAATGAATACAGTCATATATGTTTATGAATAAATTCATGAATGTTTATCTTCAGTGTTTTAGTTATGCATTGAGTATATGGACAAAATAGATGTTTAGACCATAAACTCACTTATTCCTTTATTATCTTTCTAGGCTTAGAGAATTAATGACAAGAATGTCTAATCTATTGCTTAGATCATTGATTCCCAACATAAACACAAAGTAATGCAGAATCTAGATTGAGGTAGTTAATTGCTACTCTTGTTGTATGTATACCTTATCAGTAATTCTGAAGCTGAGAACCCTCAGATTTTAATTCCTTTCATGTGACAAAAGATGCTCTGATATGCACTTAACATAAGTTCACCTTTAGCATTTGGCATTTGTTGTGTGCAAGGCTTTCAAATGGAGTGTTTACTTAAAATTAAAGTGCCGTTGTTTTTAATAACCCGCAAAAAAATGGATCTAAAGTATTTTTTTTAAAGACATGACAGTGGATTTAAGAGTACAGTAGCTCCTGTGTGAATATTGCAGTTGTTTGAAAAATTTTGTAAAACATTCTTATTATCAAAATCTAATTTAAGGTTTAATGATGCAGTAAAGTTCAGATGTTCACAAAGAAACCAGAATAATAACAGTAAAAATTTAGCCATAGCTTAGTACAATCTAACCAAAATTTTCTGGTCAATTAGATTTGATTGTGTTAAAGAGTGACAAACTGCAAAAGTAATTAGAAATCATGCATTCATGAGTGGCTGGATGCTGCAGCCTGTTAAAGGCATTTTATGCTCCTTGAAGTTTGCCCCCCCTACCTGGGTGTCTATAAACCAAAGTACATGCAATTATCACACTCTTGATTTTTCTTGAGAAGGTTCTCACTAAACTGCTTAATAAATGTGATTTGTTCCAGAATTTAATCTCTATTTTACTTTTCTAAAGAGGCAGACTTTTCTGACGGTACAATAATAATAATAATAATAATAATAATAATAATACAAAAAGAAAAAAAAGAGGACAGTTAAATGATCTAACAGCAGCATATCAATGCAAAAATAAAACCTATAAATAGCCTTATAACACTCAGGAGCTGGGCATTTCTAACCCAGTAGATATATAATAGGATCTTACTGATACTCTAAGTCCTATACAAGAGAGAGATAAGGAAAAACACTGATGGCAAGTACCTAGAGGTTCTTGTCATGAGCTGTCCTTAAGAACTCTTACACCCACAATGTAATTTCATCTAAAGAATGGTTTTCTGGTTAATCTCAGTATTAGATTAGCCTTGTTAAGAAAAGATTGGTAGTCTCTTTCTTTCAAAGTACATTTTAATAAAAGCATTAAAATATTTTTGTTTGAGCTACATCCTATACTTAACTAATGTATAATTCCTAAGAAAACATTTTAAGTATTATTAATATTTAAATTATTGTACTGTTTCTGGTAGAAATAATTTTGTGTATTAGACTTTACCCTTAAGCTGAAATTATATTACTTATATTTTCTTTATGGATGTTTTATTTCTCTCAGTAGACTAACTTGAAATAGTTTCCTTTCTAAAGAAATAAAAAAAATTAACAATATTTATGTAGGGAATAAGACATCAGCCATTAAGAGCTAAGTGATATTTTAAGGGAGAAGACCCCCAACTCATCAACTTTTTATTTTTGTATAGATAAATCAATTGTTAGATTTTTTTTGCCTAATTTTATAAATCTTTTGAAGCTTTTTGCATATAGTTTTTGATGTAAATTTCAAAGATATCCATGTTTAACTATATTAATCAGGTTGGTGGCAATTCATTTAGTACTTGATGCTGAAAATTATCTTTATACAAGTGGCTCCAGTTTCTTAAATAACCGAAAGAAATCCGTAACATTTCCTTGCAAACTTGACATATGGCCTCTTGTTAACTTACTTGGTATGAATTTCATACTTGTGTATATATGAAGTACTTTCTTGTCCTTGAAACATCTTTTTATATTTATGTTTCCAAGTAAAATAATTCTAACATTGATTTTCTGTTTTCAAGCCGAATGTTCACCTTTTAAATAAAAGGTTGTTTGTAACCTGCAAAACACATTCTCTTACTTATATATAAAATATTTACATATAAAATATGTAACAGGTTAATATTTAGAAAAGTACTCGCTAAAATTTTTCAAGGACAATTTCATAGAAATATTTCTGTTGAGCCTATGTTATATGTCAGGCACTATTTGGGATACTAGAGGAACAGAGTTAATTATGCCTTTGTATTTTCCCTCAGGATATTCATAGTTTATCAAGGATACAAATAATTACGTTGTAGTGTGCTAAGGTAATGTGGGAATGTAAAAAGTAGCACAAAAGTAGGATTATTGTTTTTGTTTTGTTTTTTGTGGTTCTTGTTTTTTTTTTTTTTTGCTCTGTTTTTTTTAACTCCTAAATACTTCTAGCCCAGGTCAATATTTTTGGCTTCAGGTCAAATACCAGGGTGATCAAGATTTTAGAGAGTCAACCTGAAACACAGTCATACCAAACTAATCCAAAACAACCATTATAAAATAACATGTAAGAATTATATGCATGTGTGTTATTACTTTAACATTAAAATATGGAAAATATGTATTTATTTGAAGTTATATGTTATTTCTTATTTACTTTTCTGTTATGAAATTGCTATTTAAGCAGAACAGAGGTAGAATAGTTAAAAGTGGCGATTAGTAATTAACAAGACTAATTTAACAAATAATATGTATGAAATATACCAATATTTTTATCTCGTTCTGTCCTCTAATACAACAATTTATTTGAACTATTTTTTTGGGTTTTTGTTGGCTATTTAAGATAAATTTGAAACTATAAATGGAGAATTTAAAAGAACTAAGTAAACAGGTGTTACCTATATTTAATGCAAAGTAACAGTACATTTCTTTCTGTCTCATGATGCAATAGAATATTTTTATTCTTTGTTTCCCTTTCCAGTGAAACTCCTCTGAACTGCCTTCATCCTTTAGGTCTTCCTTCTGTTAAGTAACACTAAAATTGAATATAGTTACGTGTAACATTTACTTTAATTTGAAGCTCTGCCCTCATCAAGGCCTCATTACATTAATTCCTTGTATCAGCTCAATGTGATAACAACAAGCTAAATATCCTCTCAAAAAAAGAAAACAAAAGAAAGAAAAGAAAAAGATTACTTAGGATGTTACTTATTTGAAACAGCAGGTATTTACCTGCAGGCCTGTGTCTACAGGCCTGTTTTGGCAGACAAGCTATGTCAACCAGGACTTTTGCTTGTATACATTTACCATATAGGTTAACCCTGTCAAAAATATTCATCATTTTTGAAAACTTCAGAGCACCTTGTATGATACCATAAGTTAAACCTGTGTTTCTCAGGGAAAATTGTTTCAAAGTACGTAGATAATATGAACACATAAAATCAAAATTGGATTTCAAATAAATTACGCTTTTAGAAAAGAAATAGTCTTCTTTAAATTGGTACTGTTTTCTGCTGATTTTGTTGTTGTCTATAGTAGTTTATGAGTTTTTGTTTCAACCTAAACATGAACAACTCAGGTGCAGTCAGCTCATTTTTTTCTAGATTCCTTTTGACCAGAGTGCATCAGATTTAGAGAAACCACCCATAAATGTATTTTATTTTGATCCTTTTCTTCTTATCATCAGTGTATTTCCAAATTAGAGAAGAACATTATCCTTGTCTTACACTTTAAAAACGAATTTATGACAGTCCAAGATTTTAATACCTTTTGTATAGCCAGAAATAATGATAGCTGTCTTGTAGGCTTATGTCTAAGGAGAATATGTTGTTATTTCTATAGAGTCCAAAATCTCATTAAGTACTTCTGCACTTTGACATAACTGAAAAATGATCAGAAGCTTTCATTATGAAATCCTCAATTTCACAGTTGGGCAAAACACCACTCTTTGCGCAGTGTTGCATATAAGGTGTGGAGGGCACTTAGCAGGTAATATCTTTGCATTTTCATAAGCTGATTGGGATTTGTCAAAATTCACATTCATGTAGTCTGCCAAATATGTAGATAGAGGAGTGTGGTAGAATAATGGCCCCACAAGATATTCAGGTCATAATTCCTAGAATTTGTGAATTTATGTTATATGACAGGATGGGGATTAAGATAGCAGATGGAATTAAGGTTGCTAATTACCTGACTTGAAGATAGGAAGAATAGCCATGATTATCCAGGTGGCCCCAGTATAATCACAAAGGTCTTTTAATGTGGAAGAGGGAGGGAGAAGAGTCCTTGTCAGAATGATGAGGTCTGTGAGACTTAATGAGACATCGGTTGTTCTGAAGATTTGAAAGGGCACCGGGCAAGGAATGGAGGTGGCCTCTGGAAGGAGGAAAAGTCAAGAAAATAGATTCTCCCCTAGAGTCTCCACAGAAGAACTCAGGTATGCTAGTGCTTTGATTTTTCATCCTAATGCCTTGATTAACCCAGTAATACTCATTTCAAAATCCTGACCTCCAGAAATGTAACATAATACTTTTGTGTTGTTTTATGCCTTTGGGTCTGTGTTATTTGTTGGAGGGTAATAGCACGTTAATATAATGGGTAATGTCTAGTTCTTATTTGGGTAAGATACCAGCATTCCTTGTTTTATGTTTTCTGTAGCTTCATAATATCTTCATAAAAACCTAGAAGATTTGAAACTCCATTTTTCAAAACAAAGCACCTAAGAACTAGAAGTAACATTTTGTTGTTCTGATTCAGTGTATCATTGGATATACTGAGAAAAGTGTGTTTGTTAATAAGGTCTGATTAAATCAGGTTTATACTATGATAGGCCAACACATCTATTATCAAAATTATCCTTATGTTTGTCTACATGGTTGTAATCTCTGAATCAGGAAGTGTAACTTTATTTACTTTTATAAAATAATCAAGTGGATGGTAGGATGTGCATTTATTCTTGTGGTGTGTCTGCAGACTAATACAGTGGCTATTTTGACTGAACATGATGTAGTTTGGGGAGATGAAAAAAACAAAACAAAACATATGACTGATCTATAAATACTTTCCTGTTTCATCTAGGACTTGTGAAATTTAGACTCCCTGTGTCCTTTTGCATCCCCTTTTCCATCATGCCTAAACCCAATTTCCTTTGTGCCTATTGTATAGGAATGCTCTATCTTGGTTAAGTACCTCCCTAATACAATTGCATGTGTCTTTCTTTCTGTCATTAAAATAATACAGTTGTCTGGCTTATACTGACATTTGTATTGTAATCATTCTCATTTCATTATCTGAACTCTTAGAAAACCTGGTCAAAGTATTCACAATGTTAAAATTAAACTAGCATTTACCTCAATGCAAAGCACACAATTAATCCACAAGCAAGTGAAAGATGATTGTTAATGCTCATGATTACAATGCATTTAGGTTGCACATATAAGTCACATCACTCAGTGCTGCAACAATACATGTTTCATTTTATGAACTGCAAATCACAGTTGCCAACCAGTAGTTGAGGGAAAAACAGTAACTACTCAAAGTGGATCATCTATGTCATATCCATTTAAAACTAAATAGAGTGTTACTTTTTGCTTCCGTTTTTTGAGCTGCCATATGGATTTTCTGTGTTTCCTCTAACCTTCTGTTCCCATTCCTAAAATCCGGGATATTTTTCATTCTGAAGAGGGTTTTCCTAGGACATGGGAATTTCAGTGCTCAAACCTGAGTAGTGCCAGGCAAACCTGAATCAGTGGCCATCCTAAAACCAGTGGATGGCTTGAAGATATAATGGGTACTCAACATACCGAAAACATAGTTTCCTTTCCCATATATGTGCTTACAATATATTTTCTGTCTTGGTATATTACACTAAACTGATCAAACCACAAACATAGGAAACATATCTCTTTCTCTTAATGCTTTTTCCGGTATTTCAGTATGCCCTACGACATATTTTAATTTCTTTTTTCTTTTTTGAGTTTATTTATTTTCAGAGAGATAGAGCATGAGCAGGAGAGGAGTAGAGACACAGAGGTAGAGAAAGAATCCCAAGGAGGATCCACGCTCAACATGTAGCTGGACATGGGACTCAATCTCATGACCACAAAATCAGGACTTGAGCCACTACCAAGTCAGATGCATAACTATCAGTCAGATGACTGAGCCACCCAGGTGCCCCCATTTTATTTTTTGAATGTGGAATTCCTTCTCATGGTTCCAAAAATTTTAGATAGGAGAAGATGTATACAGAAAAGTCCTCCTTTCCACCTTGTTCCCCATCTTTCTAGTTTCCATCCAGTCTAAAGTAGTTATCATTGTTTTGGTTTCACATTCATCTTTATGAATTACATGCAAATAAAGATACTGGTTTTGTTCTGTGTTGAGTTGTGTTGTTTTTTGTTTTACTTGGCAATAATTACTGTGATTTGAAAATAAGAAGAATGGGTACCATATAGTATACAGTCAGAGGTTCTTAGCAATTCTGAAATTCCTCTAGGTAAATATTGCCAGCTCACTACCCAGAGGATAAAAAAAATATCTTGAATTAGGTCCTGGTTTTGCTCTTTAGGTATGGCTCCCTAGTGTCTGTGTCCCATAGATTTTGGCCTTACCCTCTAGAGGGATCTTCCATTTCTATCTCCTTCCTTTTATATAAAGAAAGAATTGGAAAGTATCCACTTATTGGTGGTTGAGTAGTGTTTTATGCCTGTTTCGTCCCAACAGAACGTTGGAAGCTTGGAGATAGTTTATGTGTCTTATCTAGTTACAGTCTTTTTGCGAATTCAATTCTTTCAATACCTTTTATCCCCACAGTGTGTTTGATTTGTCAGCTGTATGTGACAAAAGTCATTTGACTGTCTTGGGTATTCTATGCATACAATTATATTTTTAGATATCTGTAGTTAGTAACAGTTTTACCTCTTCCTTTCCAAAAAATACATTTATAACTTCTTTTTCTTAATTTTTCGGTTAGTATTTTCAGTACAATGTTAAGTAATATTGGTGATGGGGCTTTTGTCTTCTTTCTGATTTTGTTGGTAATGCTTCTGGTGTGGCTCTATTAAGCATGATAGTGGGTTTTGGACTAAGCTGGATTTATTTTATCATGTAAAGGAAATTGCTATTTAAATCTATTTTATTGAGTTAAATTTTTTTTAACGTTCATTCATTTTTGAGAGACAGAAAGAGAGCATGAGTGGGGGCGGGGAGTGGGCAGACAGAGGGAGACACAGACTCTGAAGCAGGCTCTGGTCTGTCAACACAGAGCCTGACCTGGGGCTCAAACTCATGGGCCACGAGATCATGACCTGAGCCGAAGTCGGACTGTTAACTGACTGAGCTGCCCTGGTGCCCCTATTTTATTAAGAATTTTTTTTTTTCTTTTTTTTTTTTCTTTTTTTCTTTTTTTTATTTTATTTTTATTTTTTAATATATGAAATTTACTGTCAAATTGGTTTCCATACAACACCCAGTGCTCATCCCAAAAGGTGCCCTCCTCAATACCCATCACCCACCCTGCCCTCCCTCCCACCCCCCATCAACCCTCAGTTTGTTCTCAGTTTTTAACAGTCTCTTATGCTTTGGCTCTCTCCCACTCTAACCTCTTTTTTTTTTTTTTTTTTTTTTTAATCAAAATTGGTTACTGAGGGGCACTTGGGTGGCTCAGTCAGTTAAACATCTCACTTCTACTCAGGTCATGATCTCGCGGTTCATGAGTTCAAGCCCCGTGTGGGACTCTGTGCTGACAGCTCAGAGCCTGGAGCCTGCTTCAGATTCTGTGTTTCCCTCTCTCTCTGCCCCTCCCCTGCTCATGCTCTGTCTCTCTCCATCTCAAATAAACATAGAAAAAATTTTAAAAATAGTTATTGAATTTTGACAAGTGGTTTTTCAGCATTAACAAAGATGATAAAATATGTTTCTGGGCTCTATTAATATTATCACACAATTTAATTAAAAGATTTCCTAATATTGAAAATTCTTAGATTTTTGGAGTAAATCTCACATAGTCATGATGTATGATTCTTTTTGTGTATACTTGGATTATATTTGCTAGTGTCAAGATTTTGCTTTGATATTCATAAATTATATTGATTTAAGGGCATATGTGTGTATGCAATCATTGTTGGGCCAGGGGGATTTCCTCTTTAACTTACACTATCTAAGAAATTTAGAGGCATTAAAATTGTGTGATCTTAAAAAACAAAAAGGATTTCCCCATGAAATCCTCTGGGACTGATGTTTTTACATTTATCTCTTTACAAATTGCTCTATTTCTTCTATGTAGGTCAGTCTTTAGATTTTTCCATCTCTTCTGAAGTCAGTTTTAGAAAGTTAGATTTTCCTAGAAAATTATCCATTTTATTAGGAATTTCAGATTTATTTCTGTTACGTTTAGCCACATACTCCATTCTTTGAAATTTATTTTGACTATGTTTTTTTCTTTTATCACTTTTCATTTTTGTGGATTTCTACTCTGTTTTTATAGAAATAGGCTCATTAGTAATTTTGTTCTTTCAAATAATCAGCTATTGAATTTAATAATTATATTTTCAGTTTTCTTATCTGTTTTTTTCTTTATTAATTTGTTCTGTTTTGCTTCATTGTAATTTCCCATTCCTTATCTAATTCTTGTAATAGATTCTTGATGTATTTTAATTTTCTTTTTTTATGGATAAAATACTCAAGAATAATAATTCTTCTCTGAGCAATGTATTTAACTTTTAGAATTACATTTTGCAGGAGGAGTGGCAGTTGCATAGTCTATGCCCTGTCCCCCCAAATGTAGTTATATAGAGAGGCATAAAACAGTATGACATGTTTTCCTGGAGCAAAACATTTGAATGGGATATTAATCAAAGTTTAAACTTAGCCAGATTACTGAAAGCCTCTTTACAGATTTAACAGTATATATTCTGATAGTAACTTCTTCCATGCCTGTAAGATTTGTGATGTATAATTAACATTTATGTGTATATTTGTGTTTTGTATATGTATGCATCTCTAATAATTTGCTAACAGATTTACTTTCTTATTGGTCCCATTTTCCTTTTAGTAGTTTATTCTAAAATTAGTGAGGAGGGTTAAATGACCATGTTGAGTTTTGAATTTCCTTCTCTTTTATGATCTTAAAATTCATTTTCAAATGTTATATTGATAGTTTCAATTTTTTTATTTATGGGGGAAAGGCAAATATTGCTTCCTAAAATCACACTTTCTATAATAAGTAGGAGTACTCTGAGGAACTGAATAGTTACATAACCTCTCGCATTAGGGACACAAAGAAGGAATGGATGACAGGATTGAAAGGTGTGTGTGTGTGTGTGTGTGTGTGAGAGAGAGAGAGAGAGAGAGAGAGAGAGAGAGAGAGAGAGAGGAAGGCAGAGAGAGGGACAGAGAGAGACGGAGAAAGAGACAGAGGAGGCTTAAAGTTGTTTATACATCTGCTCTTCTAGCTATTGTCATACTGTGTTCCAAAAAAAAGTGACTGCTATGGACTGAATTGTGTATCACAAAATTCATAAGTTGAAGCCTTAGTTTCCAATGTGATGGTATTTAGAGATAGGGCCTTTGGAAGATAATTAGATTTAGATGAGACCATGATGGTGGGACTTTCATGATGTGTTACTGCCCTTATAAGAAGAGACACCAGAGAGCTTGCTTCTTTTCCACCCATGTACCAGGTACAAAGGGAAGTCCATGTGAGGACACAACAAGAATGTGGTGTCTGCAGCCCAAGGCGAGAGTCCTAACTGGACACAGACCTTGTTGGTACCTTGATCTTACATTTCCAGTCTCCAGAACTATGAGGAATCTATTCTTGTTGTTGAACCCACCTAGTCTATAGTATTTTGTTATGGCAGCCTGAGTTGACTAAAACAGTGACATTTCATTTAACTTATGGAAGCCTCTGCTAATCATTATGTCTTTTTCAAAGTAGTAAAAAAGATGATGGTTTTTAAGATGGTAGTGATTATAATGGGAGATAGGAAATATTTGCAAAATTATTTTTTGTGTGATACATATGTTTTTAAATGCATATCAAGATAACATACAGACATATAGTAAACTTGTGAGTTTATAAAGTGTAATGAAAATATTTTGTTTCTAATTCAGAAATTATTACTTGATATGCTTAAGTAAATCCTTTAATATGCATGATTCCTATGTGAATGAAGATTGCCAAAGTATGAAATGAGGATACATTAGCAAAATTACACAGTTTTTGTTTTGTTTTGTTTTGTTTTGCTTTTTTAGGATTAGAAATTTTGATTTGCTTAACATTAAGATGTGCTTCCAAGTAGGTTGGCTTAGAATGTGAATATCATTAAAAGAACTTGCTTTGGGATTAACACTTATAACTGTGGTTTTTAATCTTTTTTTTTCCATTCTTGTCTCGCTCAGGAGATAGGATTCTCTCATTAATAATGGCAGCTGAGGATGCTTTTTATGCTTCATATCAGTTTATATCACTTAGTCCTCACTACCGTTTTTTGTGAGAGGTTTTATCATCTTCATCTGAAATAAGGAAACAATATATAAGGGCAAAGGTATTTTCCTAATTTATATAACTTGAGGTTTAAATTATTTCATACCTTGAACCATTGAATTATTATTTTGTTTTAGTATATGGTTAATGAGCTCTTACCTTAGGTTAGAAATCTGGTCAAATTAAGATCCAACAAAGTTGTTTTTCTCCCAGTGATAATGTTGATACATTTTTGTGAAATACCAAATATGTTCTTTAATAAAAGACTTGGAGCTGCTTCTGTTTTGCTTGTGTCCTAAACATGCGGAATGTCTGCCTCTGAATATTCCAGTTCTGTAAATTGCTGAAGAATTTAAGAGGGTAAGGCACATAGTAGATTCTTAAGAGAAAATGGAAATATTTCCTATTCCCAATGACTACTGGAAATTATTTCCCTACAGTAATTACTTTATAAAATCACAAATTGAGGGGCGGCTGGGTGGCTCAGTCGGTGAAGCGTCCGACTTCAGCTCAGGTCATGATCTCACATTCCGTGAGTTCGAGCCTTGCATCGGGCTCTGTGCTGACAGCTCAGAGCCTGGAGCCTGCTTCAGATTCTGTGTCCCCCTCTCTCTGTGCTCCTCTCCTGCTCAAGCTCTGTCTCTCTCTGTCTCAAAAATAAATAAAAACATAAATTTAAAACCAGAAATTGAATAGTTCATCCTTGACTTTAAGGAATCTTTAAGGAATTTCATCAGATTTAAGACATTTACCTAATATACAATAGCTATAATTTGTAATCAAAATGTTTGCTTCTCCACAGTTCTTTTGATGTCTATGATTCCACCTGCTAATATCTATGATACCACCTGCTATGCAGAGTATAAATCTGCATGTCCAGCTCTCTGCTGTTGCAGTTTCTAAGGAGTAACTTTGTTCATTGTTTCTTTATGTAGGCAGAGGTTTTAAGCTTGCAGCCTGCTGTGTTTATTGATCTATTTCTTAATAATTCTATATCAGGCAATCACACAATTCACAAATTGTCTGGGAGGGGAAAAGCACATTAGCCATGCATTTAGAGGCCCTCCTAAGAATTTTAGCCTTGTCTGTTATGTAGAATGATTGGAAAGCACCACAGTGAGACTTTTAAACAAATCAGAGTTACAGCTTTTTTGTTCTAAAATATAAATGTTTCTTTAAGGATTCATTTTGGTATTTGCCTAAGGTTGTTTTCCTCTTCAGTTTGAATAGGGTATGAAATTTTCTAAGTCCAAATTAGGTGATTAGCCAAGCCATATTCAGTAATGTTCAGTCTTTGCTCTCAAATGTGCTTTTTCCATTTCGTGGCTCTGCTGTGTCTGGACTTCTATATATTCCGGGCCAGGCAATGTTCAGCTATTCTGATGTCACCTCTGCTCCATCTACTGGAATAATGATTTTTACTATGTATACTCTTTAGCAAAATCACTGTTTTTACATTGACTTTTTAAGAAAGTTTGTCAAAAGCATGGTGCCTAAGAGCATTAAAGTTATTTAGTTAAATTGAGAAACCTCAGAGCAGAATTAAGATGAAACTATTAAATTAATCCTATTCCTTTATGTTCAAATACATGCAGCTGGCACTGTATTCTGTCATGAAAAGATAGAGCACTTCTTTGCAATGAAGGAGAAACTGGCGTATGAGGGCAGAGGAGTAGGTGAATTTTGAAATAAAGCTGGTACTGCAATGTCCGATTTGCTCTGATTCCTGATCTCACAGCCACAGTGTGCTATTTGTACTCAGACATGCCCAGACCTCTCATGTCTCCCTGCCTGTGACCATGTTAGAGCCCCCTTCTCAATCCTACTTACATGGAAAACTTCAATCTCCTATTTTTCAAGATTCCTGACAGTTCCTTTTGTTTCCTGACACCTCAGGCTTCAAGAAAGACCCTCTCATCTCTGTCTCCCTATACTAACTCCAGTGCATTTCTGTTTTAGCATTTTTTCACAAAATTATTGCCTCTGTACATATGTTTTTTTTCATAAACACTAAAGTCTTTGAAGGCAATAGTATTTTGTTGTTGTTGTTTTTGTTGTTTTTTATGATCAACTGCTTTCACTAAGGTAGGGAAGTTCCAATACTTGATGTAAGCCCTCAAATCCAGAGAAGTAAAGGCAAAGCAACTTTGTTCTGCATAAAAATAGTTGCAATATTTTGGGTAGGTGGCAACACAGAGACTAAATATAGAGATACCGTGGCTCAAGCAGCCAGTGAGCAAGGCTGGGACATAATTGAGGGGATGGGTCATGGTAAACTGGTACTGTGGTTAGATGCTTAACCATACACACTTTGAAAAATAGACATGGCTTAGGAGCATTTTAGAAGTGGGAGTCTATGGCATGTGAAATGTTCACTTTCTCTGACTTTTCTACAAAATACTCAGTCTCTTTTGTTCACCAGTGATTTTGCTGCTCAAGGATATTTTGGGGAAACAAAAAGAGATACTATGGTTTTCCTTCAAGGTTGGCCTGGGGTGAAAGCAGAGATAACATGTCTGGGGATAGCCAGACATACAGTTTAGAGTGAAAACCTCAGTACCAGCAGAATACCTGGGGGCATGATGTTACTCAATGAAGGAATTAATCAAGGAATTGATGATGCATTTTTAGCAAAATGCAGGAGGAGCCACTCAAGTAACTGATTTATTTTATTTTTTTCAGAAATCAAAACTTCTTTAAAATTAGCAAGGGGAGGGAATGGCACAGAAGAGCCTGAAGAGTCACTCCCATTATTCTTTGCAGCTGCAAAAGCAGAGGTTATAGGTTGGCACTGAGGGTGCCAAGTACTTGCCTTAAGATTCAATAAATCACAGCAAAGACCAGCAAGGGCCCCTGTCCTGGCTCCTTTTAGTCCTCAAAAAGAGACAAATAACCATGGTGCCTCAGTTCTGCATGTTAGCACTTTTTCTCTCTCTCTTGATGAAACACAAACCTTCCCAGGATGTAATATATTTTATGCCTTCAAAGGAGGCAGCATGATTTAGTGAAAGACAACAGAGGTCATATGTTTGGATCCTTGCACCAACACGTTCTCACCTTCGTTAATTATCTTCAGCATAACTAATGGAATAATATATAAGACTAAGCTGGAGCCAGGGATATAATAGATGCTCAGTTAGCTCTTTCTTCCTCTGTCACCTGCAGTCTTAGAATAAGAAGTCTTCAACAACATTCCAAGAGTGCCTGTTGATAGAGTGGGTGAAGTACATGTACAGGGGCGCCCTGGAGGCAGGGATGAATACCTGAAAAGGGGGAGCCTCAGACTTAGACAAAAACAAAAACAAAAACCCTCTTTTCCAGTTTTGCCTTAGGCTTGCCTTTGGGCTACACTTTTGTCTTGTTGTAATTAGCTGCTTGGTTGTAAAAGGAAACCTGTCCAGAAACACAGCTTCATGCTTATTCATTCCCTGTTTAAACTATGAAGATTGCTAGAGAGTGAATGTGTCCCCCTAAAATTTGTATGTTGAAATCCTAGTCCCCAACATGATGGTATGAGGGAGTGGGGACTTTTGGTGGTGGTGGGACATGACATGACTGTGTCATGAGGGTGGAGCCTTGTGGTTGGGATGAGTGCCCTCATAAAAGAGACCAACTGTAGATAGCTGGCTCACCCCTTCAACCATGTGAGAACACAGACACAGGTGCTGTCTGTGATCCAGAAAATGGGTCCTCACCAGACACTGAATCTGCCAGCATCCTGATCTTAGAGTTTCTAGCCTCCAGAGCTGTGAGAAATTTCTATTGTTTATAAGCCACCAATTTATGGTATTTTGTTATAGCAGCCTGAGCGGACTAAGAGGTATTTCCAGATTGTTGTTGAATGGCTTAAAGGTCTTGTAACGTGGATGAATATTCAGTCTGTCTAAGGATGGTTTTAACAGATTATTTTCATTTGCATCATGAAAAAGCAGATACTTTTTTCATACTGCTGCATCATGTTGTTTAAAAAAAAAGCAACATTTTACAGTAAGATTAATTGCTTGTTTCTTCCTTGGCCATATCCAGACTGTGTTCTTTATTTATGAAATTCTTAAGTCTGTAATTTATAATAGGTTTTAGAAAAATGTGTGTGTAAAAATAATGCCAGCAAACATTATATTTAGTTATGATAGTAGTTTCATCCACATATTTTTTTCTTTTGTCAGTAGAAAGTATAAGATTTGTTTCTCAAGAAATTTAGAATTAACTACAAAATCTGTTCTACATTTATGCTATCAAAATTATTTGTATATTTGGCAGCTGGGATTAACCTACTATTTGCATTATTCCATAATGGCTTCACTCAATGCTATGCTGTTAATTTGTATTCAGTCAGTTTATCTGGAATGATTCAGATGTTTTAAATGTATTTGTTTTTAGACAGCAAGAAAAAAAAAGATCGTGTATTCTTTTCACAATTTACATAAAAGATCCAGATGCAAGTTTATTTGCTTGTGCAAATTATTCCCATGCTTCTTAAGGGACAGAATTCTCATTTCCCACCCAGATTAATTTGAACATGGTGTGTTGCTTTATTAATTGGTAACGATGCAGTTGTAAAGATGCCTGTGTTTCCTTGAAGTCTCCTGTTAGCTCTTGGAAAAGAGGGGTATGCAAAAGGTAGAAGCAGGAATTGTGTGTACTATATACATGGATAGCTTAGAGGTTTATTAAAGATTCACTTGCAGTTAAAGTTAATTTTTATCATCAATCAATGAATCTGTTGGAAGTTTAGAAATAGTGCCAGACCAGATCTAGTAAGATGTTTCTTCTCTTATGCTACAAAATACAGTAATGATAACTTTTATTTGACTAATTCTATATTGTCTACAAAACATTTCAAGTGCCTTATTTAAACCTCCAATTCCCTGTAAAGTAGATAGAGCAGGCAATAATTTTCTTCCGTTTTTACACCCAAGGAAGCTGCTTCTCTGAGGGGTAAAGCTGCAGAAAACAATGGAAAAGCTGTAGTCAGCACCCATAGGACTTCTCTCTCCACTATTTCCCTTACATCTCCATGTTGGCTGAAGCCTGTGCAAGGCACCACACTGCCAATCATTTCTCTTCTTGTTTGCAAAGAAGCCACACCACCCAGAAGTTATGATAGTGATTCCGCAGTGAAATTGAAAAAGACAGGTGAGCTTTCTAACCTAATGTTAAATTTCTCAGGTCCCAATATTGAGTACTTTGGCTGGATTTACAGACACAGAGAAATCATTTATTCACTCAATGGGGAACTGTGATAGGCACTGTGGGCAATACAAAGAATCCCCAGATTTAGTGTGATCCTTGATTTGTTTTTATATTTATTTGTGGTGGAGAATTTCCTTACGCATGTGTGTAAAAGATCATTGAGAACAAGTTACAGAGCTTTGTTAGGAACCCAGCTACGTGTTTAACATGTGGATAGGCACTGGCTGGTCTCTGCCAGGCTCTTGCTGTCATTGTTGCTTCCTTCTAGGTATGTAGGTTAAATTTTATAACGCAGCCATTTATAATAGATTTTTGGCTATAACTTTGGGTTGGCAATATTATGAACATGGACATTCAATCCTGTTCTAGAAGAAATTTTCCCAGAGTCACCTGGGTGGCTCAATCGGTTAAGTGTCCAACTTTGGCTCAGGTCATGATCTCGCAGTTTGTGAGATCAAGCCCCTCACCGGTCTGTCTGCTGTCAGCACAGAGCCTGCTTTAGATCATCTGCATCCCTCTCTCTCTGCCCCTATGCTGCTCCTGTTTTCTCTCTCTCAAAAATAAATAAACATTAAAAAAATTCCCATGATACAGTTAGTTAAACTATACATTCTTTTATTTAATTGTATTCAATTGTATCCATTTTCTGCTCTTTGTGATTGTTCAAGTCTAGTAAACAAGAGACAAAGATAAAGGGAATTGTACCTTTTTTGGGCAAAACTAGCATGTGCTTTCTTAATTCCTCATGATGTCCAAATAGCTAATACAGTATCCAAGGGTTTTTCATGGTACCTTTTATTTTATTTTATTTTATTTTATTTTATTTTATTTTATTTTATTTTATTTTATTTATTTTATTTTTATTTTTATTTTTTAATGTTTATTTATTTTTGAGAGAGGGAGAAAGAGACAGAGCATGAGCTGGGGAGGGGCAGAGAGAGAGAGGGAGACACAGAATCTGAAACAGGCTCCAGGCTCTGAGCTGTCAGCGTGGAGCCCTACGCCGGGCTCAAATTCGGGAACAGTGACATCATGACCTGAGCTGAAGTCAGATACTTAACCAACTGACTAATTTAACTAACTGACTAGTTAAATATAACTTTCCTTTTCCAGTGTCAGATTCAAAATCCTTTTCACATAATAGCACACACTACAGTCTAACCCCTAGTTTCACGTGTCATATTGTCTTAAAGCCCTTCTACTTCTAAGGAAAACAATTGTTCCACATGAATGGTGCTATGCCAGAATCCATTTTCAGTTGGTTAGTAGTATCTGCTTTATAATGGTAATTGAATTTGCTTATTCTGATTTAAAAAATTTCATGAAACTCCTGTTTATGGATTATTTTATTAAAACTGTTTGACATTATTCGCATTGATGATAGTTGGAAAACATAACTCACCAGCAAGTTTTCATAGTAACTAGAGGCCAACAAGCTCCTATTTGGGGGGAAAAAAACTAAATGCGAAATAAAAATATTTTAATGTCTTACATTAGAAAAATAGCAAATTAAGGATTATTTACAACATTCTAGAAGCAAGTTTTGAGAGCATTTGTTTGGGTTATGTGTAAATCGGCATATTTATTATAATTTTATGACTTAAATTTATATTTGAATTTATATTTGAATTCCCTGTTCCATGTTTCACTTTGCTGGTAAATATCATATTTCAGTTTTTAGAAAGTTTCACATCTCTGGGTCTATATGTTCAAGTTATACCTTCTGAATCTTTAGTAAAATATATCAAATATTTTTAAAGACCTATTAATTTTTTAATGAAAGAAGACGATATGTCTGGGGAAATAGTCGTGCTATACATGTATCTTCTAATTTATTTGGAATCTCATATACACCAGTGGAGTAATTTATGTGGAGTCTCATATATAACTGTTGAATAATTTAAAATGATTTTGAGGTCATTTTGTTACATGAAAAACATTTTTCACTTAAAAGTCTGACATTTAAAATGTAGTAATTAAAAATAAATCTTTTGTAATATCAAGAAACTACTGGGACACATTTTTGAAAGAAAATAATTTGTAATTTTGTATATTGTGAAAGTATATCCTTTCTTATTTTGTGGGAGCTGGAAACAGTGAGGAAGAGAGTGGTAAATTGGTAAGAGAAAGGGAAAGAGTCACAGAGTTGAAACAGTTTTTAAATTCACCATTGCAACCATTTGAAATTAAATGCCCTGCTGAAAAATATTGACAGTTAAGAAAAATCTCTTATTTGTCCCATATTTAAATGCTGAGAGGTATCATTGTTACGTGATTGTAGTAATATTGCCAGGATATAGGGTCCTCTTTCTTTCAAATCTTGAAATGATTATTCAGGGTTCTATAATTTCAAGGATGGATAGATTACTGCCACTTGTGTTTATTGTATAGATGATGCAACAAAATAGTATAACCTTTTGATTTTTGGAAAAAATGTAACATTTGGCTTATGTTTTTCTTTTTTCTAAATACCTGGAAAGTACAATCTTAAGATATTTTGAGATCTTTACATTACTTCAGATAGCATATCACAATCACCTATGCTCCATTTATGATTGCAAACAAGGTGTGATATGGCTTTGAATCAGTTTGTCTTCCTGAAGTTCTGAGCCACATTTCTAAAGCTTGGCATGAGAAGTAAATTTGAAATAAGCATCACTTACATGTGCAAATCGGATAATTGCTCACACAGCTACCTACCAATTAGTCACTTGTTGATGCAGTTAGCTGGATGTACAGCTAATTTGGGGTAAAGAAAAAATATGTCAGTTCAAAATGAAGACAGCCTAAAATTTGGCTTACTGGTTAGTTTTGCTTAGGATAAAACATTCTCATTCTCAGACAAATAATTGTTTGAGCATAATTTTAGATACTAAGGGTACTACTTACAAGTATTGTCATGTGTTCTGGTTCCATTTAATAGTTCTTGCTCAGATTTTGGAAGTAATGATTTATTTGAGAAAATGCAGGTCATTTTTATGCTGCCTCCCATTTATTTATTTTTTTAATTTCAGCTGTGAGGTATAATTAAACATAAAATTGTAGAATAATTAAAGGGTACACTATTTTACCTGTAGAAGGACATGGGTTGCTTTCATATCTTGTTTGTTGTAAATAATGCTGCAAACATGGAAATTCAGATAATTCTTCAATATCCTGCTGTCATTTATTTTGGATATATACACAGAACTGGGATTGCTAGATCGTATGTTGGTTCTATTTAATTTTTTGAGGAACCTGCGTATTGCTTTCCATACTGATTACATCAATTTACATTCCCAACAACAGTGCACAAGTGTTTCCTTTTCTCCTCATCTTTACCAACACTTGTTATCTCTTGTTTTTTTGGTGATGGCAATTCTTACAGGTACAAGTTGATATCTCATTGTGGTTGTGATTTGCATTTCCCTGATGACTGTGTGCTTTTTCTTGTACCTGTTGCCCATTTGAATGTTTTCTTTGGAAAAATGTCTCTTTAATTTTTCTTCCCATCTTTTAAACAGACTTTTTTAAAAAACTGAATTGTATGAATTCTTTGTGTATTTTAGATACTAACTCTTATTAGTTATATGATTTGCAAATATGTTCTCCCATTCAGTGAGTTGCCTTTTCATTTTGTAGATGGTTTCCTTTTCTATGCAGAAGATTTTAGCTTAATGTAGTCCCACTTTTGCTTTTGTTGCCTTTACTTTGGGTGTCAAAACGAAGTAAGCATTGCCAAGACCAATGTCAAGGAACTTAGTCCCTGCATTTTCATTTACAAGCGTTATGGTATGAGGTTTAATGTTCAAGTCTTTGACCAATTTTGAATGAACTTTTGTGTATAGTATAAGATAAGGCTCCAGTTTAATTTTTTTTGCATATGCTTGTCCAGTTTTTCTGACGCCATTTCTTGAAGAAACTGTCCTATCCCTATTGTATATTTATGGCTGTTTGTCATAAATTAACTGGCCATATCTAATACGTTTACTTCTAGACTCCCTATTCTGTTTCTTTGAACATATTTCTTTTTTATGCCGAAACCATATTGTTTTGATTACTTTAGTTGTGTTAAGTAGTTTAAAATAAGAAGTGTGATGCCTCCATTTTTGTTCTTTCTCAAGATTGCTTTTACTATTTGAGGACTTAAGTGCTTTCATACGTTATTTAGGATTGCTTTTCTATATCTCTAAACAAAATGCCATTGGAATTTTGATAGAGATTAGTTGTATTTATAGATGGCTTTGAGTAGTATGGACATTTCCACAATATTCTTCCAATTCATAACATGAGATAGCTTCCCATTAATTTGTGTCGTCTTTGATTTCTTTCATCAGGTCTTGACGTTTTCAGTGTATACCCCTTTCACTCCCTTGGTTAAATTTATTCCTAGGTATTTTATTATTTTTGGTGCAATTGCAAATGTGATTATTTAAAATTTTTATTTATTATATTATTTATTATTATTTATTTATTTAAGTCTCTTTCTGATAGTTTGTTATTAGTGTATTTAAACACAAACAAATTTACTGTATTGATTTTATATCTTGCAACTTTACTGAATTTGTTTACTCTAGTAAATAAAATTCTAATAGATTTTTGGTGGATTCTTTATGGTTTCTATACATAACATGTAATCTAAAAATAGTTTTACTTGTTTCCTAATTAGATGCCTTTTATTATTTAATTTAATTTAATTTGTTTTATTTTATTTTATTTTATTTTATTTTATTTTATTTTCTGTCTGTGTGTTTTTTTCTAATTGCTCTATATAGGATTTCCAGTACTATGCTGAATAAGAATGGGATCCTTATATTCGTCCTATATCTTAAAGGAAAAGCTATAAGCTTTTCACTATTGAGTATGATGTTTGCTGTGGACTTAATCATTGACCTTTGTTATATTGATATACATCCCCTCTATACCCAGTTTGTTGAAACTTTTATCATGAATGGGTGTTGAATTTTATCAAATGTTTCTTTCTCCATCTATTGATATGATCCTGTGATCCTTGTTTCATTTTGTTAATGTGATGTAACACATTGGCTGATATGTCAGTGTTGACCCATTCTTGCAATCTTTGAGTGAATCCCACTTGATCATATTTATGTGATCCTTTTAATATGCTGTTGAATACTGCCTCCTAATATTTTGTTGATGAATTTTGCATCTATGGGTGCCTGAATGGCTCAGTTGGCTAAGCATATGACTTCGACTCAGGCCATGATCTCACGGTTCATGGGTTAGAGCATCGGGCTCTGTGCTGACAGTGTGGAACCTGGAGCCTGCTTCAGATTCTTTGTTTCCCTCTCTCTCTGCCCCTCCCCTGCTTCCTCTGTCTGTCTCTCTCAAAAATAAATAAAAATTAAAAAAAAATTGCATCTATGTTCATTAGTAATATCGGCCTGTGATTTTCTTTTCTTGTAGTGTCCTTGTCTAACTTTGGTATCAGAGCAATGCTGGTCTCATGAAATGAGTTTGTAAGTGTTCCCTCTGCTTCTGTTTTTTTAAAAATACAGCTTGAAGAGGACTGGTTTTTGTTTTTTAAATATTTGATAGAGGGGTGCCTGGGTGGCTCTGTCAGTTAGGTGTCTGAATTCCCCTCAGGTCATGATCTTGCTGTTTGTGAGTTCAAGCCCCACATCAAGCTCTGTGCTTATAGCTCAGAGCCTGGAGCCTGCTTTGGATTCTGTGTTTCCCTCTCTGTCTCTCTCTCTGCCCCTCCCCTGCTCATGCTGTGTCTCTCTCAAAAATCAATAATCTTAAAAAAAAAATTTAAATATTTGATAGAGTTTTCTGGTTAAATCATTTGGTCTTGGACTTTTGTTTGTTGGGAAGATTTTGATTACTGATACAGTCTCCTTACTAGTAACTGGTCTATTTAGATTTTCTATTTCTTCATGATTCTATCTTGGTAGGTTGTATGTTTCTAAAAATTTAGCCATTTCTTCTAGGTTGTCCAATTTTTTAGTATATAATTGTTCATAGTAGTTTCTTATGATTCTTTGTATTCATGTGGTCTCCGTTGTAATGTCTCTTCTTTCATTTCTAATTTATTTGATTCTGCTCTCTTCTTAATTTTTAAAAAATGTCTATTTATTACTGAAATATAATTGATATGTATCATTATATTAATTTCAGTTGTACAACATATTGATTTGACAATTGTATACAATATTCAGGGCTCGTCACAATAACTATAGTCACCATTTAACATTATTACAGTATTATTGACTGTGTTCCCTCTGGTGTATTTTTTATCTCCTTATTTTATAACTGGAAGTTTGTACCTCTTAATCTCCTTCATCTATTTTACCCATTCCCCACACACCTCTCCTCTGGCAACCACTGGCAAGCATTGGTTTATTCTCTGTATTTAAGAACTTGTTATTTTCATTTGTTCATTTGTATTTTTTTTTTAGATTTCACAAGTAAGTAAAATCATATGCTATTTGTCTTTCTCTTTGATTGATTTCACTTAGCATAATACCCACTGAGTCCATCCATGTTGTTGCAGATGGCAAGATCTCATTATATTTATGAAAGATACTCTATTATTTTTCATTATATATATACAAATATTCATATATGTATATATACACATCCCATCTTCTTTATCTCTTCATCTATTGATGGACACTTTTTAATCGCTTCCATATCTTGGCTATTGTAATTAATGTTGCAATAAAAGCAGTGTATGTATGTTTTCAAATTATTGGTTTTGTTTTTTTTTTTTGGATAAATGCTTAGTAGAAGACTTACTGGATTATATGGCATTTGTATTTTTAATTTTTTGAGGAGCCTTCATACTGTTTTCCACACTGGCTGTACCAATTTGCATTCCCACCAATAATGCCCAAGAGTTCCCTTTTCTTCATATCCTTGCTAACACTTGCATTTATCTTTTTGATACTAGCCATTCTGACTGGTGTGAGATGATGTCTCATGATTTTGATTTGCCTTTCTCTGATGATAAGTGATGTTGAGCATCTATTCATGGATCTATTGGTCATTTGTATGTCTTTTTTGGATAAATGTTTATTCAGGCCCTCTGCCCATTTTTAATCAGGTTATTTTTTGGTGTTCAGTTGTATGAATTCATTATATATTTTGGACATTAATCCTTTAGTGGATAATTTGCAAATATCTTTACCCATTCAGTAGGTTATATTTTTGTTTTGTTTGTAGTTTTCTTTGCAAATCTTTTATTTTGAGATAGTCTCAATAGTTAAATTTTGTTTTTGTTTCCCTTGCCTGAGGAGTCATTCATAAATATGTTGCTAAGGCCAAGTCAAAGAAATTATCACCTCTTTTCTTGTAGGGGTTTTAAGGTTTCACATCTCACATTTAAGTCTTTAATCCATTTTGGGTTCATTTTATGTATGTTATAAGAAAGTGGTCTAGTTTCATTCTTTTGCGTGAAGCCATCCAGTTTTCACAGCACTATTTATTGAAAATACTGTCTTTTCCCCACTGTATATTCTTGCCTCATTTTTCATAGATTGACTATATATGTTTGTTTTAGTATTTTCTGCAGGTCTGTAGAAAATGCTACTGGTATTTTGCTAGGTATTGCACTGAATGTAAATTGCTTTAGGTAATGTGGACATTTTAAAGATATTCTTCTAGTCCGTGAGCATGGTATATCTTTCCATTTGTGTCATCTTCCATTTCTTTCATCAGTGTCTTATAGTTTTCAGAATATAGTTCTTTCCCTGCTTGGTTAAATTTATTCTTAGGGATTTTATTATTTATTCTATTTTTTATTCTATTCTATTTTTATTCTTTTTTTGGTGCAGTTGTAAATAGGACTGTTTTCTTAGTTTCTCTTTCTGCTACTTTGTTATTAGTATGTAAAAGCACAACATATTTTTGTATATTAATTTTATATACTGCAACTTTACTGAATTCATTTATTAGCTCTAATCACTTTTTTGGTGGAGTCTTTAGGATTTTCTATAGATAATATGCCATGTGCAAACAGTGACACTTTTTCCTTACTGATCCGAAGCCTTTTATTTGTCTGATTGCTGCAGCTAGGATGTCAGGTATTATGTTGATTAAAAGTGTTGATAATGGACATCCTTGTCTTGCTCCTGATCTTAGAGGAAATGCTTTCAATTTTTTACCATTGAGTTTGATGTTATATGTGAGTTTTTTGTATATGGCCTTAATTATGTTGGTGTATGTTTCTTTTAAACCCACTTTATTGAGAGTTCTTATCATGAGCAGATGTTATATTTTGTCAAATGATTTTTCTATATCTATTGAGATTATCATATGGTTTTTATTTTTCTTCTTGTTAATGTGATTATCACATTGATTTGCTAGTATTGAACTACCTTGCATCACTGGAATAAATCCCACTTGATCATGGTGAATAATTCTTTTAATGTATTAATGAATTAAGTTTGCTAATATTTTAAGCATTTTTTTTCATCTATTGTCATCAGAGATATTGGCTTGTAGTTTTCTCTTTTTTTGTGACGTCTTTGCTTTTGATGTCAGGTAAAGCTGACTTCATATAATGAATTTGGAAATTTCCCTTCCTCTTCTTTTTTTGTTTTTTGTTTTTTGGGTTTTTTTGAATGGTTTGAGAATAGGTATTAATTCTTTAAAATTTTTTTTAATGTTTTTATTTATTTTTGAGACAGAGAGAGACAGCGCATGAGCAGGGGAGGGGCAGAGAGAGAGAGAGACACAGAATCTGAAGCAGGCTTCAGGCTCTGAGCTGTCAGCACAGAGCCTGATGCGGGGCTCGAACTCACACACCGTGAGATCATGACCTGAGCCAAAGTCGGATGCTCAACCGACTGAGCCACCCAGCCGCCCCTCCACTATAATCTTTATGATCTCCTTCCTTGTACTAGGTTCAGTCTTTGTTCTTTCTTTTTCTGCTTTCTTTAGGTGTAAGGTTAGGTAGTTTGAAATTTTTCTTATTTCTTGAGGTATACCTGTATTGCTATAAACTTCTCTCTTGGAACTGCTTTAGCTGCATCCTAAAGATGTTGGACCATTGTGTTTTTATTTTTCATTTGTCTCTGTGCATTTTTTATATCCTTTTTGATTCCTTTATTAACCTTTTGGTTGTTTAGTGGCATGCTGTTTAGCCTTCATTTGTTAGTGTTTTTTCCAATTTTTTCTTGTAATTGATTACCTGGTTTATACTGTTGAGGTTAGAAAATACACTTGGTAGGATTTCTGTCTTTTTAAATTTACTGAGACTTGTTTTGTGCCTGACATGTGATCTATCCTGGAAAATGTTTCATGTGCTCTTGAAAATAATGTATATTCTCTTGTTTTGGTTTCTGTATATATCTGTTAGGTCCATCTAGTCTACTGGGTCATTCAAAACCATTGTTTCCTTGCTGGTTCCTCTGGATGATCTATCCATTCATGTAAATGGGGTATTAAAGTCTCCTACTATTATTTATTTACTATCAAGTTCTCCCTTTATGTCTGTTCATATTTTCTTCATGTATTTCAGTTCTTCTGTGTTGGGTACATAGATATTTACAAATGTTACATCCTTTTGTTGGATTGGTCCCTTTACCATTATGTAGTGCCCTCTTATTGTTTCTTGCTACAGTTTTTTTTAAAGTCTATTTTGTCTGATATTAAGTACCACTACCATGAATTTTTTTCTCCTCATTTCCAGTTGCATGGAATTTTTTCTTATCCCTTCGCTTTTAGTTTTTATATATTTTTAGGTCTGAAGTGAGTCTCCTGTAGGCAGCATATAGATGGTTCTGGGTTTTCTATTTATTCAGCCACCCTGTGTTTTATGATTAGAGTGTTTAGTCCATTTACATTTAGAGTAATTATTGATAAGTATGTACTTATTGCCATTTTATTAATTGTTTTCTGGTTGGTCTTGTAGTTTTCTCTTCCTTTCTTCTCTTGCTTTCTTCCCTTTTGATTTGATAATTTTCATTAGTATTATGCTTGTGTTATAGGTTTTTATAGGTTTTTAATCCATGGTTATTATTATGTTCATATGTAACACCTTATGTGTATAGTGCTCTCTATTAAGTTGATGGTCACTTAAGTTTGAACATAATCTGTCTAAAAGCACTAAATATTTACTCTTCAACATTTTATGTATATGATGTCATATTCCGTACCTTTTTATTTTGTTTATCCCTAGACTAAGTTTTGTAGATTTGATTAATTTTACTTCTTTTGTGTTTTCACCCTCATAGTGGCTTTATAAATAATTAATCTACTACCTTTACTATTACTAGAAGTTTTATCCCTTCTTTAATTCTAATAATAAGCTTGCTGGGTAGAGTAGTCTTGGTTTTGTTTTGTGTGTGCGCGTGTGTGTGTGTGTGTGTGTGCGCGCGTGCGCGCGCGCGCACAGGCGTGCGTGTTTGTGTGAGTTGTTGTTGTTTGTTTGTTTTTAGCACTCTGAATATATTGTGTCACTCCCTTCTGGCCTACAAAGTTTTTTCTGAAAAATCAGTTACTAGCCTTATGGGGTTTCCCTTGTGCATAACAATTTTCTTGCTGCTTTTAAAATACTCTCTTTATCATTATTTCTTGACATTTTAATTATTATGTGTCTAGTATTGACCTCCTTGGATTCATCTTGTTAGGGACTCTCTGTGCTTCCTGGACCTGGTTGTCTGCTTCCTTCTCCAGACTAGGGAAATATTTAGCTATTATTTCTTCATGTAAGTTTTCTGCCCCCTTCTCTGTCTCTCTTTACCTTTGAGATTCCTATAAAACAAATGTTATTACACTTGATGATATTGCTGAGTTCCCTTAACCTATTCTCATTTTTTATTCTTTTTTTTTCTTTTTGCTTTTCAGCCTGGTTGCTCTCCATTATCCTGTCTTTCAGATCAATGACCCATTTTTTGCATCCTCTAGTCTGCTGTTGATTCCTTTAGAGTATTCTAGTGTAATTTTCATTTCATTTATTGAATTCTTCAGGTATGATTGGTTCCTTTTTATATTTTCTATCTTTTTGTTAAAGTTCTGAGTTCATCACTCATTCCTCAAGTCTGGCAAGCATCTTTATAACCATTTGAGTTCTTTATCAGGCATATTGCTTTTCTGTTTTATGGAGCTCTTTTCTTTCATTTGGGTTATAGTCCTCTGCTTCTTCATTTTGTCTAGCTCTCTGCTTGTTTCTGTGTATTATGTAGATCAGCTATTTCTTGTGGCCTTGAAAGTAGTGGCTTTGTGTAGAAGACATCCTGTGGTTCCTTATAGCATAATGCCCCCTAGTCACCAGAACTACGCTCTCCAGTGGTATTCCCTGTGGGGGCTGGCTGTGTCTTCCTGTTGTGGCTAGGCCATGATTATCTTCAGCCCAGCCTGCTGCATTTTGTGAATAGAATGTTTTGTAAATGTCTCAAGTCCACTGGTCTAATGTGTCATTTAAGTCTAAAGTTTCCTTAGTGACTTTCTGACTGGATGATCCAACCATTGTTGAAAGGGAGGTGTTAAAGTCCCTACTATTACTGCATTGCTGTCTGTTTCTTCTTTCAGATCTGTTAATATTTGCTGCATATATTTTAGTGCTTCTCTGTTGGATGCATACATATTTATAAATCTTATATCCTCTTGTTGGATTGACCACTTTATCATTATATAATGATCTTCTTATTTCTGTTTTTAGCTTATCATTTATTTTATCTGAAATGAGTATAACCAGGTTCTTTTGGTTTCCATTTACATGTAATATGTTTTTTCATCCCTTCACTTGGTGTCTGTGTGTCCTTACATCTGAAGTGATTCTCTTATAGGCAGCTTATACTTGTGTGTGTGTGTTTTATTAATTTTTTAAGTTTATTTATTTATTTTGAGAGAGAGAGAGAGAGAGAGAGAGAAAGAGGGAAAGGCAGAGAGAGAAGGAAAGAGAGAATCCCAAGCAGGCTCCACACCCAGCACATTACCCTACCTGGGGCTTGATCTCATGACAGTGAGTGAAATCATGACCTGAGGGGAAATCAAGAGTGGATCTTAACTGATTGAACTACCCAGGCACCCCCATACTGGTTTTCTAAGTGATTTGCCTATCATCATTACAATATGAGTATTCTGAATTTAATTATATATTTACCTATACTAGTGAAGTTTATGCTTTAATATGTTTTCCTGTTACAGATTTTTTGTTGTTGTTTAGCTTGATGTCTCTTTCACATTTCTTATAAGGCTGGTTTAGTAGTGATAAACTCCTTTAGCTTTTGCTTGTATGGAAAACACTCCTTCAATTCTGAAAGACAGCTTTGGGGTAGGATATTCTTATTTGGTAGTTTTTTTTTTTTTTTTTTTCTTTCCAGCACTTTGAATATTTCATGTACCTCTCTTCTAGCCTGCAGAATTTCTGCTGAAAAGTTTGCTGGTGGTCTTATAAGGGTTCCCTTGTTAATAAGTTATTTTTCTTTTGCTGCTTTTAAGATTCTTTCTTTGTAAAACTTTTGACAATTTAATTATGAAGTTTCTTGGTGTGGGTCTCTTTGGATTATTTTTATTTGGAATTTTTCTAAGCTTACTGAATGTAGATATTTGTTTCTTATCCCAAGTTAGGGAAGTTTTTAGTCATTATTTCTTTGAATAATATTTCTTTTTTTTATTTTAGTTTTTATTTAAATTCCAGTTAACATACAGTGTAATATTAGTTTCAGGTGTACAATATAGTGATTCGACACTTGCATACAACATCCAGTGCTTATCACAACAAGTGCCTTCCTTAATCCCCATCACCTATTTAACCCATACCCCACCCCACCTCCCCTCTGGTGACCATCAGTTTGTTCTCTACAGTTAAGAGTCTGTTCTTGGTATGCTTCTCTCCCTCCCCCCACCCCACCACCCTTTGCTCATTTGTTTTGTTTCTTTGAATATTTCTGTCCCTTTTTCCTCTCTTCTCCTTCTGGACACTTATAATGTGAATATTGGTGTTTTTTTTTATGATACCCCATAAGTCCCTTAGGTTTTCTTCACTCTTTCTTTCTTTTATCTTTTTACTCTTTTGATTGGATGAATATCACTGCCCAGTTTTTGAGTTCTTTTATCCTCTCATTTGCTTGATCTAGCTTTTTTCAGTTCCATTATTGCATTCTTTAGCTGTTGTTTCTGTTTAGCACTTTCTTATATTTTCCATATTTTTGTTGAAATTAGCACTTTGCTCATGCATTGTTCTCCTGACCTCAGTGATCATCTTTATGACTATTATTTTGAACTCTTTATCAGCTAAATAATTTATGTTCATTTCCTTAAGTTCCATTTCTGGATTTTTATCTTGTCTTTTGTTTGAAACATATGTTTTAGTTTCATTATTTTCCTTGACTGTTGGATTTCTGTGCTTTAGATAAAGCACCCATATCTTGTAGTCTTGTAGAAGATAAATGTTATTATTAAGCTTACCCTTAACTCTTGACTGTCTCTCCAATTGTTGATTGTTCAAGTCACCTTCTTTGCTCTTAGTAGCTCTTAGTAGTTGAAGGTGTGACAAGACCCATTTTGATGTAGGTATTTTCTTGTTTGTCCAATGTGTAAGAGTTAGCTTGTTTCTCAATTTCTTTTGGATGGAGTTGCTCTGCATGTAACTATAGATTTTGTGTGTCCATGGGAGGAGGTGAGTTCAGGAGCCTCCTTTATTGCCATATTGAACTAGAACTTGTACACTTTGGCCAGTTTATGGCCAGTTTATGGCTATGAAATATAGCAGACAATAGCACTATGAGTTCTAGCAAGTCCCCAAGACCTCACTGTGGTTTTATCCTGCTTCTTACATTTTAAAAACAATCACATAAACTCTTGAGCCTTATTTCCCTATTTGTAAAGTTTTAGGCTCACAAAATACTTGTTAAGAAATAACAAGACAAAGTATGTAGTAATCATATAGTTGTCATTTACAGACCTGGCTATTGAGTACCAGGTACTTCATTAAGTAATTCATGTACATTATCTCATTTTTATTCTTTCTACAATCTTTTGAAAATACATTGCTTTATTCCTCCTTTCAGAGTGGGAGACTAAAACTTACAGTTTACCTAATTAGCCCAAGATCACACAGCGTTAGAAGTCAGATTGTAATTTAAGTTTGGCCAACTTCTGAGTTCAGCATTCTTTTTTTTTTTTTTTTTTAATTTTTTAACGTTTATTTATTTTTGAGACAGAGAGAGACAGAGCATGAATGGGGGAGGGTCAGAGAGAGAGTGAGACACAGAATCCGAAACAGGCTTCAGGCTCTGAGCTGTCAGCACAGAGCCCGACGCGGGGCTTGAACTCACGGACCGCGAGATCATGACCTGAGCCGAAGTCGGCCACTTAACCGACTGAGCCACCCAGGCGCCCCATGAGTTCAGCATTCTTTACAGATACCCTCTGCTATATTACCATGTAAACCAGAACTTAACAGAAAATTAGTTCCTTTTTTCTCTGGGCTTGACATGGTCAAACCTAGCTGTTAAGGGGAAGAAATGAGTGGCAAGAAACTTAGTGAATATTTTGAATTTCAGAGTGAGGTTCTCAGTCAAAATTGGAACCCCATGGTGGATAGATGTACTTCAGAGTATTAATACATTGCCTCAGAATCATCCTGAGGCAATTCTTCATCATCTGTCTCTAATATATTGAAACTTATTTAGAAAATCTGATGTGTGCTCTTCATTGCATACCAAGTAGTAATTGGTATAACAATGCCATTAATGGAAAAAAAATCATCTTAATGCCATAATTAAAAAAATAAAACCATTAATAATTTCTATTTTCATTTTTTAAATGTTTATGTTGAGAGATAAAGAGAGAGAGCACACGAGCAGGGGAGGAGCAGAGAGAAGGAAACAGAGGATTCAAGCAGGCTCCCTACTGCTGGGCTCAACCTCAGGAACCATGAGATCATGACCTTAGCCAAAGTCAGAGGCTTAAGTGATTGAACCACCAGGCACCCCAGGCATTAATATTTTTTTTAAAAAACATGTTCTTAACTGAGCTATATCATTATAATGTATAATTTGTAATAAATATTTATAATGCAATATTTGAAGCATTTTGATATAAGAGAGGGATTATGAATAATGACTGTGAATAAAGAGATATAGCCACAATTTCAGGGAGAATTAAAGCAATAAACAATTAGTTTGTCCATAAATGTTTCTAATTTTTGAGGTACCGTATGTGATCCTATTATGAACAATTCACTGAAACATTGGATTGACCTCATTTTATTGTATTAAATGTTCTACATTGATGTATAGATTTGACTGTATCTTGAAAATGTTCCATGAATTTCAAGTTCCAATTTTGTTCAGAAGAATATATGAATATAATAATTAATATAATGAAATCTTAGGATTCTAGGAACTGAAGCAGATTATTAAGAAAAAATGTTGAAGTAGCATTTATCACAAACTCATTCTTTGCAGCAGAGAAAGCTCAGTGAATTTGCAATGTATCTAGTGTTAATGGGGTAGAAAATGAAAAAATATCTATGAAAATGGTCAATTTGATGAAAATTGTAGGGTGAAAATAATTTGAAATTGGATTTTTTTAAGGGTCTATACATCAATTTTCTGGTTGGAAAAATTAATAGTAGTAGTAATTAAAAAAATCCCAAACTATTTTAGATCCATAATATTTTAGAGATGGTTGGGACTAAAGCTGACTAATCAACTTCCTCTCTCTCCTGATATTTTTTTGAATTTAGTTTGAGTATAGTTGACACAATTTCACCTTAGTTTCAGGTGTGTAAATATTGATACCTTCTCTGTACATTATGCAATGCTCACAACAAGCGTAGCTACCATCTTTCACCAGACAGTGGTATTAAAATAACATTGACTATATTCCCTATGCTGTGCCTTTTATTCCTATGACTTATTCATTCCATAACTGGAATGTATCTCCTGTATCGCCACTCCCCTTTGCCCATTTTGTCCATTCTCTTTCACACCCCTCCCCCAGCAACCATTGGTTTGTTATCTTTATTTATAGGTCTGATTCTTCTTTTTGTTTGTTTGTTTGTTAGTTTTAGATTCCACATATTATTGAAATTATATGGGATATATGTATCTTTCTCAGTTTGACTTATTTCACTTAGCATACTGCCCTCTAGATCTATCCATGTTGTCATAAATGCCAAGATCCTTTTTATGGCTGTATATTTCAAAGTCCTCAAGAAAATATTAGCAAATCACATTCAACAACATATTAAAAGGATCATTCACTATCATCAAATGGAATTTATTCCAAGGATGCAAAAATGGCGCAAAATTCCTTCTCCCCTGATTTTAAATTAGACAACTGAGGCTTAGAAAAAAAATTAGAATAATAGAGTTTTTAAAAGAGGAGAGAGCATGGGAACCATCTAACCATTCTCTTCTTTGTGATCCACAGAGGTTGAAAACTTTCCCAGGAACTGCCAGAGTGAGTTCTATCCACTGGCAACCTTCTATCTATTATCTACTATTTTTTTTTATCAGTGTTAAGATTAAACATCATTCATTAACCTGCTGGATTCTAAGTAGAATTATCAAATGGTAATTATTGTGATAATATATATCATAGTTCATGATCTTTTGTTTCAATCCATAGTTTTAAACTAGGTAACTTTTGTATTCTATTAATGTACGATTCCTTTCCCTAGGTTTTAGAAATGGAAAGTAAACAAAACACATATATCACATTCTATTAGAAGGTCAATGTTGATAATTCTTAAGGATGAATTCTTGAGGATGAATTTTTGATCAGTAATAAAACTGGTAACCAGTAACATTTGGGTTAGATGAGGATAAAGACATGCACTCTGGCAGTAGTTGGGGGAATGTAGAGGAGGAAGGAAATAAGACCAATGATTAAACAGATAGAAGTAGAAGTGGCAGTCTTCTTATGGTGTGCCTCTTATACCTAGGGGAAATGAGAGGAAATTTATTTATATGTTGAAAGATAATCTGACGTAAATGGGGACAAAATGTGTTATGAAGAATGTGGAAGTTATACAGGTACAGATTACTTCCTAATTTTCTTTGTTTCCTCTGTATTGTGTGACAGCATGAAAATAACACAGATAGGGATTAAATGACCAGGGAAATAAAAGCCAATCAAGTGATTTAATTTGAACACATTTAAATACACACACACGCACACAGAGTTTGACCATTCACTTAAAGTATCAGATATTACAGTAAATGGAGAATATTATTTAAATAGAAAACACATTTTTTTTGTGACATACTTGAACTTATGTCATCTAAAGAACAAGTTTCAGGGCATTTGAGTGGCTCAGTCAGTTAAGCATACTACTCTTGATTTGACTCAGGTCATAATCTCATGGTTTGTGGGTTCGAGCCCCACATCGGGCTCTGCACTGACAGTGTGGAGCCTGCTTCATATTTTCTCTCCCTCTTTCTCTGTCCCTCACACTCTTGCTCTCTCTCCCTCAAAAACAAATAAACGGACTGTAAAGAACAAGTTTCTTTATGAACATGGAGAAAAAATATTGGGTTTATCTTTTGAGGTTCTAAGTGAATAAATAAATAGTACTTTTTTCTTCCTGTCATACACTTCTCCTTCATTGGTCTTCATCTCCCTGCACTTGGCCTTATATTAAAAGGTGAGCAGTTTCTTGTGGCTTTGAAAATTTCAGAAACTTGTTATTTATATTATAGGAACTGGAAAGGTTGAAATAGAAGTGAACAGAGTTATATTTGTGTCTTTTCTAGATTAGTTGACAATGTTGCATAAGGTCAGGATTTTTCAGGGTGAATCCTTACTTATTTTTGAATACACCATTTACGGCAGCTTTGAAGATGGCATAGGTTTTTATATTATTCAATATAATGTCATTTTTTAGCAACATGATAACATGAGAAATTGTATTGTTTTCTACCACTCGAGTTTTCACACTATGCGACACCTTACTGCCAAAATGAATGCAATATCCTCACCTAACAGTGTGATAGTGAAAAGAGTCAGCGGAGGAGAGAGAAAGCTTCCCATCTTCTGTTCACCAATCTTTATGAGTAAATTACTGTTGCCAGTTTGAATAATAATCATACACAAGACCTTTTGGAAACAGCAACCTTAATTCTGCTGCTGGGTGCACCTCAGGATCATTTCAGATAAACACCCTTAAACAGTTTTAAAAGTTTGGGCATTTTTTTCTCCAAATGTTGTGTTATTGATGTTACTTCAGACACCTGAAAAAGAAACTTCTGCTTTCCCTGGAGAATGCCTCTTTTACCACCTTCTTTCTTACCCTATTGGTTGTCATTATTCAATATTTACATTCAGTTTTGGGTCAGATACCTTTTTTGCTTTCCAGAAGATAGTCACCTTCCATTCTTTACATGTGGCTCTTTGCCCATGAAGTTTGGAATTCTGAAGTGGCCATTTTGAATCCATTATTTTATTTTATTTTTTTTATTTTAGAGAGAGAGAGAGAGGGAGAGAAAGCAAGTGGGGGAGAGGGACAAAGAGAGAGGGAGAGAGAATCCCAAGTAGGCTCCACACTCAGCATAAGAGTCTGATGTGGGGCTCAATCCCACAAATCTGAGATCATGACCTGAGCTGAAATCAATAGTCAGACACTCAACCAGTTGAGCCACCCAGGCATCCCTTGAATCCATTATTTTAATGTGTCCTCATTGCCACTAGTATTGTTGATCTTCACCTGATCTTTCAATGAATCCTTGATGGTCATTGCTTTCTTCAATTTACGCCCTAGACGCTCATGAGAGATTCTCATGAATCAGAATAATAAAGACATGGGATGGGTGAAGGTGTTTAGTGTGTCCATTTATGTCAATAATCAAAGCTATAAACTGAATAGTTTCTTTGTCAGGCAGTATCAAAGGGCTCCATTTTCAAAAGAGCCTTAATAAGTGCTTATGCCACTGAGGCCACTATCTTGGCTCCTTTTATGATTTTATTATTTTTTTTATCATTACCATTATTTAAACACTAGTTGAATATTCTTATTTGCTCTAGATCAGGGTCTTCCTTTGACTCATTAACAAATATTTATTGAGTGTCTACTTTGGAATAGATACTGTTCTTCATACTTGGTGTATATTGGGGAACAAAGTTGACAAAAATGCCTGTCCTCTGGGAGCTTACATTCTAGCAGGGGCCAGGGAACAGAAAGTACAATATTAAAGAATGAGCAGGCCAAAATTACTATCTGTGGATCTTAGGCAGAGGCCACATGTACAGCTGTTCGTTTTTTGTACTATACAACTCCTATGGAGTACCATTTACCTAATTGTCCTTGTGAATGATGCCACCCAGGATTGAATAGTTTACAGCCTGTGCAGCCTTGGCTGACAGTTCTGGTGCTGGGCCAGATTTAAGTGGAGGCAACAGCTTTTGGTCCAGTGCCACATGAGTTCTTGAGAGTGGATAGGCCTGAATTTTCTGAAGGAGTGGGTTTAAAGCTTGGTGAAAATTAAACACAAACGAGCACACAGTGGTTGCAACCTAAAGAAGTTAGAATTGACTTCAGTTAAACAGAAATAATTTATTTAATAGCAAATGATATCAGAGGACTCAAATCTCTTTATATCGTAGTGAGAGACACGGTGCATGGTCAGGCTAATTTTCTTATCTACTGTGAGATCTTTCTAGTTAACCTTACCAAACTGCTTTTCCCACCAAACACATCAATTGATATTTAAGCATAATTACCTTAAATTACAAAAACAGCTTTTTGCAGGCCATATCACCTGGATCTGACATACAAGTTCTGAGTAGAGTTTGCCCATCAAGCACAGTCATGCCACACTGCCCTAAAGTTACATGATGCCACCTACACAGGTTCTTGCCAGTCACTGTCCACTGCTGTGTCAATGCTCAGTGTGGAGCCATGCTTTGGCTTGCACGTGCCAGAAGGGTGGAGTCTGGCACGTGCCAAAGGCTGGCTTTGCCAAGTCTTACTTCATTTATCCCCAAGAGACAGGTCCTGACACTGGGACATGTATACATGAATGTCCAGTGGTTGACTTGTCTTGGAGTTTTTATTTCCATTTCTGCTTTATTGATCTTCCAGAAATGGATTACCAGGAATATCTAAGTTCAGTTAGAATAGTTTTTATTTCCATTTCTACTTTATTGATCCTCCAGAAATTGATTATCAGGAATATCTAAGTTCAGTTAGAATAATTTCCTTATTCTCTTTTATATTTTTGTTTTCCTGTGAAGTTCCTGATGCAGAGCTGAGTGAATGAGAAAAATGCTTTGGCAGTGAAGTGCAAAGGTCTGGCTCGGATCAAATTGCAAAGTTTGTGGTTGTAGTCTGGGCCAGCAAGTAAAGTGGCTGCTTCTAGAACAGAAATATGGAAATAAAGAGACCTATTAGAATCTTTAACCTCAATTTTAGTCTGGAATTTTTTGATGCAGGTTATATAATAGTTCTGAGTGAAGCAAGTTGCCTAAACGAGTTGATGGAAGTGGAGAAAAGAGAACTCTTGGAGTACCTAGAAAACCTTTCTGTCTGGTTACTCTTCATTTACTTTAGCTGTAGCAATTTAATTTTACTTTCTTTGAATCAGAAGATGATATATTGGTATGGAGAGGTAGTGTTTTTCCTGGCAGTACATTCAGTGAGGAAATCATGGTTTATTTTATAAGTAAGCATAATTAGATAATATAATAAGTATACAGTAATGTCTTTAGCTGGGAGGTAGTGTAATTTAGTGGTTAAGAACATGAACTTTTGAGTAAGATAAAACTAGATTTATGTCTTACCTCCTTCAGTTACTGCTGATGACCGTGGGCATGTAACATTAACTCTGAAACTAGTCTCATCATTTTTTCTTAATGTTTGTTTATTTTTGAGAGAGAGGGAGAGAGAGAGACAGAGACAGAGAAGGTGAGTGGGGAGAGGCAGAGAGAGAGGGGGAGACACAGAATCTGAAGCAGGCCCCAGGCTCTGAGCTGTCAGCACGGAGCCCAACATGGGGCTAAAACTCAAGAACTGTGAGATCATGACCTGAGCCGAAGTCAGACGCTTAACCAGCTGAGCCACCTATGTGCCCCAGTCTCATCATTTTTAAGTGGAAAATTATAGTACCTAATGTCGGGATGTTGTCATGTGGATTAAGTTATATAATGTAAGACACCTTCTTAGTGCTTAACTCAAGCAAAATGCTTAATTGTTGCTACCACTATTATTCAATTATTTGGAAATATATTTAGTAGGTTTTAAAAAATTATACTATTTTTCTCCTAGAACAAGTTAAGTAGATTACTAGGACATGAACAAATTATAGAATTTGGTTAAAAGTTTGAAAAACTTACTGATAATCCATAAAGCCTTGGTTTCTTTGGTGGAAAGTTATTTAATAGTTCTCTCAATAATAGCATTATGCTAATGTCAAAAAATCATATATTTGGTTGAAGTTTTTTGATTTCTTATCATAGAATTAAACTTTTTAAAGTCTTTGGTTTTTAATCTCCATTTTTGATGCAAAATGCTAGTGCATTTTTCTAAAATTCTTTTATATTTGCAAATTAATGCTACCATGTTTTTAATAAATTAATCTAGTAGGCCTTTAATTTCATTAATTTAACCCTATGGCTTGCTTTGTGTTTTGAAATTTGGGGATGGATGATTGAAATGGGTTCATTTTTAATGTTTATTTTAAAATATAAGTGACCAGAGGCATAAAATAATGTCTAACTACTAATTTTGTTCCTTGGATGAATTTAGAAGATAATGTTTTATTTTTGTTTTTTCTAAATATTCTATATTATTTCCTTAGCAGTCTTTTGTTTGTTTCCATGGGTTTATTGCTATTGTCATTGATACTTGTTACTTAAATGCGTTATTAAGTTGTAGTTGTATTATGTTACTTCAGAAAATGTAGCCTATAACATTACATATATATTTTTTTTCATCTGGTTGGTGGGATGAAGGCTGAATTTTGGAAATGTTTTAACATGTTGGGGGAAGAATTTCCTGTCTTCATTGTTTGAATGAAGTCATGTATTAGGTTTCTCCAGAGAAATGGAACCAATAGGATATATAGAGACATATAGAAAGAGATTTGTTATGCAGGGTTCCCTCATGTGATTATTGAAGCTGAGAAGTCCCATAGTCTTCCATCTGCAAGCTGAAGACCCAGGAAAGCCAGTGGTACAGTTACAGTCCAAACCTGAAATTCTAAGCAGAGGAGACTATTGTGTAAGTCCCAGTCTCCTTCTGAAGGCCTGAAAGCCAGAGGGCCAGAGGATGTAAATCCTGGTTCGAGTTCTAAGGCTGGAGAACCAGGAGCACCAATGTCCAAGGACAAGAGAAGATCGGTGTCCCAGCTTAAGGAGAGAGTGAATTCATCTTTCCTCTACCCTTTGGTTCTATTTAGGCTTTCAACAGATTGGATGAGGCTCGCCTGCATTGGTGAGGGGGCTTTTCCTTCATCTACAATTTAAATGCTAAACTCTTCCAGAAACATCCTCATAGACACACCAGAAATAATGTTAGCTCAGTCAAATTGACACATAAAATGAACCATCACAGGCCATGAGTCCAGTTACATATACATAAGCTACTTTTTAAAAAAATGAAATATGTATTTAATTATATTATTGGTATATGTATTCATTAATTTTCCTGAACATTTTAAGTATTTTAAAGTGGGACCAAAGGTAGACTATTAGAATATCCCAAGACATTTAAATTTTTTTATGTTATTATATCTTTCATTTTTATATTTGTAATATGATTTATATTCAACTATAAAGTCACAGCAAAGAAAAGACAGAAAATGCAATTTGGATGTTTCTATATTCTCAGTTTTCTCTAATACCATTCCATATTTTTTTCCATAAGTTGGAAATTATCTATACTTTTCTATAATTGGTACAATGAAAGATATTAGATGCCCTTCTTTAGAAACTGCATATCAATGATATTTTCTATGAATTCACAATTAGAATAGGAAATAATCTGTTATGTCATACCTGTGTGGACTCTCATTTAAGAAAATCATAATTTATACGTAAAAACATTGTCAGGTATGCACATGCATGTGTATGAAAGGAACTATACAAAAAAATATACAAGCTTATCTCTGAGGAGTATTGTCGGTGTGAGTTCAAACAAAGGAAATAAAAACTTAGTATTAGATTTTTTTTTATACTTACAGTGACTGCCAATTTGAAATAGGATCCAATAAGTGATGAAAGAATGATGTATGATCATTATTTTTGATCAGAGACAACAAATATTATGATGTTAACTTGGTAAAAAAACAAACAAACAACAACAACAACAACAACAACAACAACAGCAAACAGCACTGCTTTGGAAGTTTGAAGGCCTGGAATCAAATCCTATGTGAACTTAGGTGATTCTGTTACTTCTCATCTATAAATAGACAGGGTTGATAATATTTTATAGATTAATGAATTGCATGTATTAGTGAAAAAGCAATTCAATTTTTTGTTGTTGTTTTTCTTTTTTTTTTTTCTTTTTTTTTTTTCCGAATAACTATAGGGAAGATTGTTTATTTTATTTTATTTTATTTATTTATTTATTTATTTTTTAATATATGAAATTTACTGTCAAATTTGTTTCCATACAACACCCAGTGCTCATCCCAAAAGGTGCCCTCCTCAATACCCATCACCCACCCTGCCCTCCCTCCCACCCCCCATCAACCCTCAGTTTGTTCTCAGTTTTTAACAGTCTCTTATGCTTTGGCTCTCTCCCACTCTAACCTCTTTTTTTTTTTTTTTTTTCCTTCCCCTCCCCCATGGGTTTCTGTTATGTTTCTCAGGATCCACATAAGAGTGAAACCATATGGTATCTGTCTTTCTCTGTATGGCTTATTTCACTTAGCATCACACTCTCCAGTTCCATCCATGTTGCTACAAAAGGCCATATTTCATTTTTTCTCATTGCCACGTAGTATTCCATTGTGTATATAAACCACAATTTCTTTATCCATTCATCAGTTGATGGACATTTAGGCTCTTTCCATAATTTGGCTATTGTTAAGAGTGCCGCTATAAACATTGGGGTACAGGTGCCCCTATGCATCAGTACTCCTGTATCCCTTGGATAAATTCCTAGCAGTGCTATTGCTGGGTCATAGGGTAGGTCTATTTTTAATTTTCTGAGGAACCTCCACACTGCTTTCCAGAGCGGCTGCACCAATTTGCATTCCCACCAACAGTGCAAGAGGGTTCCTGTTTCTCCACATCCTCTCCAGCATCTATAGTCTCCTGATTTGTTCATTTTGGCCACTCTGACTGGCGTGAGGTGGTATCTGAGTGTGGTTTTGATTTGTATTTCCCTGATAAGGAGCGACGTTGAACATCTTTTCATGTGCCTGTTGGAAAAATACGGAACGCTTCACGAATTTGCGTGTCATCCTTGCGCAGGGACCATGCTAATCTTCTCTGTATCGTTCCAATTTTTAGTATATGTGCTGCCGAAGCGAGCACTTGTTGTTGTTTTTCTAAGACGCATTTCACAATCAAACCCTTTTATTTAAAGGTGATGATGTCCTAAGTTCTGTGTGGGCCTTGTTTGAACAAGCATTAATTTAGGGCTTACCCAATCTGAATTACCGAATTTCTTTTGCTCAAACACCTGGGTATAGATATCCATCACTGTAACCATTCATTCATTCATTGTGCTTTTTGATTCATTCCACAAGCCAAGCACTCTGCTGGGTGTCAGGGATGTAGATGAGTGGCAGAGCCCCTGGGTTGCTAGTGGAAGTGATATAAACGTATACAAATAATTGAAACACACAAAAATTAGAGTAAAACCAAAGTATAATAAGAACACCTCCACTTCTGAGAAAATTGGGTAAGGCTTTAAGACAGAGGTGACATCAGAGATATGTATTGATATAGTAAATGTCTATTGAATGCAGTATATGGTTGTGCCCAGCACCCAGTGCAGGGCAAGAACATGGTTGTTACTGAAGGAAAAAAAAAAAAAAAAAGATGTGTAATATGCCGATACACAAAAGCATACAATAGTGTGGCTTTTTTAGGTTGTAGAGAGACACTGGGTGTTGCAATAGGTATATCAGATCTGGGGAGGAAGTGGCCAGAAGTAGCTGAAGTAACATAAAGAAGTAGCTTTGAGACTGATCATAAGGGCTTTGTGTGTTTTACTAAGATGTTTAGATTGCATCCTGCACAATGCACCAGAACCAGTAGAGGTTTGGCAGTAGGAGAGTGAAATCTCTGACCTATTTAGAAAGGTACTTCAGTGATTCTGCAAAAGGAGAAACTACTGGAGAGATTGTTGTGAGAATAGCGAAGGATAAAGCTCTGGTAGAATTTTGGAGGGAGTTTCAAGAAAAGTGTAAAATTAAAAGATTTCTAGAGTAAAATGGACATTTCATGACTGTTAAGAGTGTTGGAGAAACAAGGAAAAGATTATTCATTCTAAGCACAACTTTGAACCTACACTTTATTAAATCCATATTCTTAGACATTGGTTTAGGTACAGGGTACTCAGAGACAAACAGGACCCAGTTTTTCCCTTATAAAACATTGTTTGGTGTTTCTTCTAGTGAGATTTTGGTTTTTGTGATCATGGCAATAATTGATTAATACTTTCTTAATGTATAGGATAAGATTAAGCTTTCTCCAAATATAGAAATTAATCAGTGGGCTAAGTCTGATTGCTTTCTTGAAATTTCTTCAAATTTATCTTCAATATTTTGATGTCACTGAGTTGGTATACTATTCTCTGTTTCTTTCTAAATTACTTAGAGAATGAAAATATTTGTGCAGAATTTTCAAGAATAATTTATTACTGCATTAGGGAGAAATATAAATGTATTACCCCCCAGATTTTCATTGCAGTTTGCTTTTGAATATTTGTGGATTCAAAATGAGTAGAGAGGATGGTAATTAGTGTGCAGATTTTTTTAATTGTCTATAATAGGAAGTTAATTGGTGTTTTCCTTAAAGAATGAATTTAAGTAAATGTGATTTGAAAAGTGTAGTGTTGTTAATCGCACTGATCCAAGTAGTAGAGACTATTGATTGAGTAAAATAAGCAGTTTTGATTGTTAAACTGCAGGCCTCCTTCTGGGAAACCAGAATTAGATGGCGGTAATGATTATAATACTTAATACGTGATAACTCTGACCTAACTCTGGGTGTATTTTTACAAAGATTAGCTCATTAATTTAAGGGACCTGAATTCTGTATTCTGACCCTTCATCATCTGCCCACTGTATCCTTTTCATTATCTCACTTCACCTTTTCCTAGTATAATTCATCTAGCCCAGAGCTGCTTGCTGTTGGAATCCCTTTATCCTGCAAGTTGTCTTCTTATCTGGAATGCAAAAAATAGGTGCAACTCTAGCTACCTTCTGTGGCATCCATGTGGTCCAACAGAAACATATACCTTGCCATGCCAAATGGTGGAAATATAGGCTTACCCAGTGGTATGCCTTATCTTGGCTCTACTATCTCCAATATTCTTTTCCCACTCCCTAGGCAGACCTGAGACTGATCTGCTGCTTATCTGCACAAACAGACATCTAACCGGAGAATGGAATGCCTAAATTCCTTTCTTGAAGGCAACACATGTAGTCTCTCAGTAGTTGCTACTCTTAACAATAGCCTCTTATCATGAACATGGATTCCACCCAAAGCAGAGGGCTTGATGACAACCCTGTTCCATCACAGATTCTATGGAGGAAATGAAATAATGGTTGGTTGTAGCAAGGCCAGTTTTGCCTCTTGTTAGTAAGCGACTTATAGACTCTTTTAAATGTAAAATACTTAGCATCTCTCACAATTCCAGACCAAAAGGAAAATTCTCACATATCATCCTGTTGCAGGTAGATAGTTACATATGCATCTATACAAAATGAATTCTAGATACCCTTAGCTATCCTAGTCACAGAAGTAATAGAAAAGTAAACTTCTAAGCAATGTAAGAACACTCCCTCAGAGAGCCTTGGCTTTCAATTTGACCAAACTCAGGTCGAAACATTAGAATGTTATACAGGTTTAGCTTAATGATTTACAAATGTGATTGATGAGTTTTACTTAGTTCTCTCAAATGGAAGAATTAGTCTGTTCCATGTTCATACACTGAGAAATGACAACTGTCAGTAAAGAATGAGCGTATACCTCCCCCCCCACAGTCCCCTAATACCACTGTTGTTTAGGAAATATGAAAGTGTATAAAAATAAAGTATTTGATGACTTTATTGAGCTATACATAAAATGTACCTATTTAAAGGATACAGTTCAGTATCTTCTGTTATGTTCAGAGTTGTGCAACCGTTCCCACTATTACTTTTAGAACATTTTTCTTACCCCTCAAAAATAATCCCATACCCACTCACAGTCACTTTCCATATCCTCATCCTCCCAGCCCATTGGCAATCACTAATCTACTTTCTGTTTCTAAAGATTTGTCTGTTCTGCACATGTCATAAAAGATAGAGTCATACAGCATGTGGTCTTTTGTGACTGGCCTGTTTCACTTATCATGATGTTTTGAAGGTTCATGCATGTTTTAGCATGTTTCAGTATCTCATTAATTTTTATTACAGAAAAAAATATTATGAGTAAAATTAAAAAAAAAATCTGTGAAAGATTAGATTTTCCATGAAAAAAATTTAGAGATGGAATTAAGCATGCAGAAGACTTATTGATGAATAATATCTGTGAAAGGAAAGAGCTGAAGCAGGACTGTAAAGGGGGCTATCAGACCATGATGCACATCACCGTTCGTGGTCCCCAGAACAAAGATCGCCTATTGGAGGAATCCTCCATTGGGAGGGAATGGCCAGGCTCTTATACCACTGCCTTGCTTGGTGATTGGCCAGGGGCTGTCCTGAGAATAAGATGGAAGACTGAGGCAAAGCCAGATAAACCTTTCAGCTAGAGGCTTTTAGCTAAACCCACTCCTGCAGACCTTTCTTAAAGGGCATTTTGAGTGTCACATCTGTTGCTAACACAGCCAAAATAAGCATCTGTTAAAAACAAAGAGCTCCAGGTATCTGGGTGTGCACTCTGAAAATGCTGCCTCCACTGCATATTCATTTGTTGTCTTCTCTCCCTCAACAGTTGGAAGGCAGAGGCTTTCACCTCCTTACTTCTGGTGTCAACTTTCTTCAAGTAAGAGTCTTTCCACACAGTGGGGTCTCAATAGATGCTGTTGGGAAGCCTGCATGGCTCAGTTGGTTAAACATCAGACTCTTGATTTCGGCTCAGGTCATCATCTCCCACAAACTGGGATTGAGGCCCGCTTCGACTCTGCTTGGGATTCTCCCTCTCTCTCTCTCTTTCCCTCTCCCTGGCCTTCCCCCACTCGTGTTCTGTCTCAAAAATAAATAAATTGGGGCGCCTGGGTGGCGCAGTCGGTTAAGCGTCCGACTTCAGCCAGGTCACGATCTCGCGGTCCGTGAGTTCGAGCCCCGCGTCAGGCTCTGGGCTGATGGCTCGGAGCCTGGAGCCTGTTTCCGATTCTGTGTCTCCCTCTCTCTCTGCCCCTCCCCCGTTCATGCTCTGTCTCTCTCTGTCCCAAAAATAAATAAAAAACGTTGAAAAAAAAAATTAAAAAAAAATAAACATTTTTAATGCTTTTGATTGACAGATCTAGACAAGCAAGAAACACATTTATTTGGACCTGAAGTCTTCTTTTTTGGCACACAATTAAAGAGTCCACTACCTCTTACAACTCCACACTGAAGTGGTCCAGAGGATTCCAAAGTACACATGAAAATTGCCCTGGAGCTGTTAGGTGGCTTCCTCAAGGGTATACAACCAAGGTAATGATAACAAAAATAGAAATCACAATTCTGTACAATGCACAGTGCTCACAGCACACTGACAGCCATCATTGGCGGTGAATGGCCATGTTTAGGTAATAAGCTTTAAAGACTTCTGCCTCTCTTAACACTGCACCTCTGCAGCTCCAGAGCCACTTCTTATTGAAATCTTCTTATGAATAACTATGACCATATGCTCCATCCAGTGCCCAGGTGTCCAAACCTTCCCTAATTCCACATACCTCACTGTGAACTGGGAAACCAATCTGTACTCCCTCAGCCATGAAATTTGCCACTCAGAAAACTGCATATTCATAATTTGAGAACCTGTAATGATGCATTGTAACTGACGGATGATCTGATCTCTAGGCACATACTGTTTTTAGTTTTACTTACTGACGATGGAAGAGATTTCTCTCATTTCTGTGATGGATCTTTATATACTTTTTATGAATCATGGTGACAGTGTGATAAAATTAAGAAATCCCATTGATTCAGTTATGAAGGACTTCATTGCTCAGCATGCATGATAAACCTGCATCATTGTTTGCACATAATATACATATTTAGGGACATAATTCATTTCAGAGTACCTAGCACACTGTGTGATCATAGAGAAAGCCTTTAAAAAAATTTTTTTTCTTAAATTCCTTTGGGGCAAAAGCAATGGAAACTGTTTTGGAAAATAGTGGAAAGCCACATATCATGAGGAATTAATTAACTAAAATTTATTGTTTCAACACTTTAATTTCAATCACAATAATAAGTGATTATGTACATTTTTCAACTATCATAATCTTACCAAGGGATAGATTACTGCAGTTTCATTCTTGATAACTTAAATACCAACCCAGAAAACACTATCTTACATTCTCATAAGGAACCTCTCTCTGCAAAAATACATTAAATTAGCAGAATATTTGACCAAAACATACATATATTTTAATGTTTATTTTAGCTAAAATATAGGTAGGGGGGCACCTGAGAGGCTCAGTCGGTTAAGCCTGTGACTTTGGCTCAGGTTATAATCTCACAGTTTGTAGGTTTGCGCCCTGCATTCTGTGCTGACAGCTCAAAGCCTAGAGCCTGCTTCAGATTCTATGCCTGACCTCTCTCTCTACCCCTCCCCCACTCATGCCCTGTCTCTCTTTCTCAAAAATAAATAAAAATATTAAAAATTAAAAAAAATTCAAAATAAAATAAAATATAGGTAGGATACCCAGTGTCTTCCTTACTGTGTTCTGACACAAAGACACGATGGAAATTAGTAAATAAAACTCGAATTCAAGCTCCTCAAATAGAGTTTGAAAATAATACATTAATACTTAAAAGATTGTCAGATGTTAGAAGCAAAAAACAAGAGTATATTTCCTGGAGATGATGAAAGTAAAATGTACCTAATATCTAAATGGAAGCTTGAGCAACAGTACATATATACTCCCAGAAAACAGTAACTTGGCTGTTAAATTGCACTATGCCTTTGTCTTGTTGAGATATTTGATATCCTGGATGGCTAAAAGTTAAAAAAATGAAAAACACAGTAAAGGATATCTCAATACTGAGCCTGTTCACAATGTAAAATTCAACCTATCTACTGTTTCTGCAACTTGAACCTCTCCCTGCTATATGTGCATGCATATGCACATTATACTCCATCCCCTCTTCATGGCTCAACAGTCAGTTTTCTTGTGAAAGGTTGACAGACAACTAACTCTAGGGAAAATAAAGGTGGGCTTTTTGAATGCCAGAATGTGATCGAAAAAATACACATAGACTATATAGTATTATTAGGAATGGATGTACTTACCTATTAGGGTTGATATGGTACTGGCATTCCAATGCTATGCCAGTCACACAAACAGATTTTTGATCTGTATTGAGTGAATACTTGCTGTCTCCCTATTTTTACTGTGCTGGGTATTATACTATGTCCTAAGAGGAGACATATTTGACACTCACTAGACATTCAGAAGAATGTGAACCCTGTTCTCAATGCCACTGTCTGTTTTAAGTGTCCCTAAGAAGATAGGGCCTGGAAATTATCTTAGATGATTAAAGAAGATATCCAGTGTGGTCACCTAACCTGTCTTGAAGCATGTGATATCTACTGGCATAAAAGCAGGAAGAACCCTGGAGTAATTACCATGAGTTAAAATGACAGAGAGACACATTTGACTTAAGTGTGAAGAGGTGAAGTACAAAGTTAGACCATTTGAATTTAACTATTTTTATTCATTCCACAGAGATTTACTAAGGCCACTCTGCACCAGGTTTTGTTCTGTATATTTTTATTTAATAAGTAAAACTTGCGCTTCTCATCCATGGGAGCAGGATTAGGGAGGGGAGGCAAGCAAACCAAGATGAGCATTGGCCAGTGGTATGGAGAATGTCTTCCTGTACTAGTTAGACAGTTGGACCAGATGTCTCCTATAGTCCTGCATAGAGCTGAGTTTCAGTGACTCCATATTAAATAACACTAGTTAGCAAGGCAGTATATGGTAAATGCCATAGGTGAAGTATAAAAATAAATTCTATAGGAGTTAGAGGAGAGAGAATTGCTTTCTTTTTAGAGTAATCTTAGAAAGCTGTACAGTGATAAAAAAAGGGGATTTGAAGTGAGCCTTGCAGGATGGGTAAGACTTAGAGTAAAAGGAAATAAATGGTCTAAGAAGGGAGAGCAAAATGAATGAAGGGTTGAAGAGACAATTTCCCAGTGTGTTCAGGAGGGTAGTATTAAGCATCCTGGCCACAGTCATGACTATTGTAGAGGAAAAACAGGGACTTAGCCTAGAGAAATGGGTAGGGTCTTTGCATGGTGGAGAGGGAATGCTTCAATCCTTTACTGATGGAAGTACAAAAGAATACCTCCATATGTTCATTTGTTACTTAATATAACATTTTATGCCCTCAGAGACAGATCAGGGTTACTATTTCCTTTTTCCAGCATCATTAAAACTTGAGATGTACTTGAGTCTTTTCTCCTCAGAGGAAAGTATAAGGGTAGGTATGCACTGTTTTTGACTGTCAGCTGCTGCTTTTGGTTCACTGCTGAGATAACAGTTTACTCTTATTCAAGCTGTTAAAGTATTAGTTCAAAAACAGGGTTTAAGTAGGAAATAGGTGATCCAGAGAATGACATTGCTCCTCACTGAGTACAAGGTTGCACTCCAATCAAGGATGTTGTTCTCCAAGTGAAACAGAATTCAAATAGAAGATATAAAAGAAACCAAAGGTAGTGAGTGTCTCTGTGGTAAATAGATAAGTTCTCTTGATTTTCAGTGATACTTTTACTACTATGCTAGCTTTTACACAGTTGTCCAATGTGCAAAAATAATTCTAATATTTGCATTGACACAAATGGTGTAAGATGAAAAATTTACAGAAATCTGTAAATTTATATATGAGTGTTAAATGCACATGTAGTAAGTGATTTTTATGAACTATGCACAGAATTGAGCAGTACTGAAACTAAGCTAGGGATTGGGATGAATACATTCTATTATATGTATTTTATTATTTATTTATTTTTTTCATTCTGTCATGTTTAAAGTGAATGTGTTTGGTGTCTCTTGGCTGTTTTCCCTCTATTTATTATCTTACATCCATTCTGTGTTTTCATATAAAGATGAGCTGAATGTACAGATGACCAAAAACTTTTAATGATAGCTAATGAAGTCAACATGAGTTTTCCATGCATATTTTTAAATAATTTGCCTTTTAATATTTTAAATATTTTATTTTTAATTATTTGAAATATTTTATGCCTTTTGATACTGCCATGTTTAAATGTAGAATGGAAACTATAGCTTGTGTGACTTCTTACTTGACAGTCTGAGGTGGATGGAAGTAATACTAAAGTGTATTGAATGATTGTAGTCTTTCCTTCCTTTTTGGCTTGTCTCCTCAGGTTTCTCTGAATTTCTTCTAAAAGAGCATACCTCATAATGAGGATTACTTCTAGGCATGAGCAGCCAGTTAATGCTGTCCTAGAATTAAGGGATATTCCACTCTGCACTAAAGAATTATGGTTATATCCTAGCCAATTCTGACCCTTTGCAGAACTTCATCACTGGGATTAGTGTTCTTTGTACTTGGTACAATCAAATAGTGCTCATTTTGTGGCTGTGGCAAACCATCTGTCCGTCTCTAGGCCAGATTCAGCTCAAAGTTCTGTTTCTTTTAATCTCCACAGGGCTTTTATAGTTTTTTTATTTTGCATACCTGAGTGAGTGCTACCACTGTCGTGTTTATTTCTTAAGATGCTCTATTTAGAAGCAGCACCATTGTCTGGCCCTCAAATCATTGGTGATTGAGTCTTCTGCAGTGGTTGGAGGGTTTGTTGGAGAAGAACTGAAGCGACAATAGAATCTCAGTCCTACCCACAGGATGCTTATGTCGGAAATTTCAGAGGGCTTCCAAAGTATCTGTCTTTGAAAGAAGTATTCCCTGGCTATTCTGATGTACAGGCAGCACTGGGAACTATTGCAGTAGTGATTCCTGGATTAGAAGAGTGACTACTGCAATTAACTAAACAGTATACACTAATTCAAAGCTTAGACTGTTGCAGTAATTCTCAAAGGGAAAAAAAGCCTCAAAAAATAAAACAGCAAAACCTAAATTTAATAATCCCTAGTGCTAAATATCTCATGTATGTTATGATAGTTAGTCTATTAATAGAACCTTTTCTTCTCATCTCAGTTTCTTGACTTTGGCCTCTATGTTATATCCCTCTCCTACTCTTTGCACATTCCAGGGCCCTCACTCTGCCTTCTTACCCTGGTGTCTAAGCTTCACAGACATTTCTTTTTCAACTGAAATTATTTTGTTTACTCTTTTATTTCCTTTTTCCTTTTCTGGAATGTAAGCTTCATGAGGACAAATCTTTGTTTTGTTCGTTTCTATATTCCATGGATTTAGAACAGTGGATGCTCCATTAACAGAGCTGAGTAGATATTTATTAATAAATTTATCACTTTCCTTAACTCCCTATCTTCCTATTGTGTCTTCTGTTTCCTTTTCTTTTGATTAGAAATTTCTAAGATTTTGAGTCCATTTTTTTATCTCTAAAGAAAAAAAATACATTTTCATATTTACAAAATAATATCTCAGTTGTTACAGTTAGTTATTATCACTAACCTGGATTATCCTGTTATTTAGGGGCAATTTTAAGAATTGATAAAGATATGATAAAGATATTGATAAAGATGATAAAATGATAAAATTACCAATTTTTAAGTTTCAATCATTCTTCTTTAATGTTAGCTTTGCATACCTCACAGAGGTAATGTGATGATTAATGTCTGTTTAGTAATTGCAAAATAGTAAGGCGCCCTGGGAAAAATAGTTCTATAAATGTACGTAATTAGTATTATAGTTTTCTCATTTATAGAACACAGACAGAAAAATACCTATTCCCATTCACAAGGGTATTATTGGGATTAATTAATTAATGTTTACAAAGCAGCCAGAATGTGGGGGAAAACATATTTCCTTTGCTATGTAAAGTGCATTTGAAAGGCAAAGAGGCAAATTGTGTTTGCAGTTTAGAGTTATTTACTTATTTATCTTGAATGTTGAGATAAATTGCTGTTTTTGCACGTGTCCTCGTCAACCACATACCAGATCCATATATATATATATATATATATATATATATATATATATATATATGAGCTGGAACTACACCTGGAGACAGATGCTCATTAAGTTAGGATGACTCCCTCCTCTTCTAACCAGCAATATATATATATATTATATATAACCAGCAAATATATATATATATATATATACATATATATATATATATATATATATATATTTAGCTTCTATACTTGAACAGACACTATAGCCCTTTACTTCAGTTTCTGGAATCAACTGGTAAATGCTTAATATATTTCTTCTTTTTCAAAAGCAGCTCATTCTGAAAACATAGAGGTGATTTTGTCCTGTTTTATTTTTTTTATGTTGACATGATATACTTTATTTTGTCCTTTGGATATGATTTTATGTAAAGCTACTGAATTTTGACATCTTTACAGATGTAGGTTTGTTGTTACCATTTTGGCTCTTTACTGTGAGTATTACACTTCATATTGCTGCATTTCAACCGAGTGGATTACTAAAATGTAGGTTTTGAGAAAATAGACACAAACTGCGGTCATGTTGCTTTCCTGCAGTATTTATTTATTTTGTCTTCTATTTGAAGTCTTTGAAATTAAAACTAAGCATTGATTTTATTTTAAGTGGGTTTCAAATGTGAATTTTGGCTCTAAACCTTGTCAGAGTACTCTACTTGCCTATTCAAGTTTGCATCTTTGTTGCCTCCTTACCACAGTGTTTTCAGTGGATTGTAGCAGGCTCTTCTCAGTTGATATTGATCCCCTTTTCCTAATTTATTGCATATTACACAGCTAGTGATTGCATAAAGCCACAGGGATTATGTGATTAACTGTGGTATCTTTATACTGACTTCTAGTTGCTTAACTGGTACCAAACAACCAGGTCACAGCCAGGGGCTATAGTTAAAGTAGCGTCAAGCAGTCATTTGGTTATTTTTGCATGATCTTTTGATTGGCAAAATGCTGTATGAGAAAAGTAAAAATATGCTTGTGTAGAGAGAATGATTATTCTGCTCTATATTTCCCTCCCAGACCTCCACTTATCCCTCCCTCAATGACAAGTAGCCCTGAGAATATTTCTGGTTTTCTCTTTTGTTCTGGAAACCTTTTGCTAATAATGGATAAAAATTTAGGGAAAGATAGTAAGTGTTGACAAGGAAAGATCAGGTGTAAAACTGAATTGTAAGGGCACCTAGGTGTCTCAGTCAATGTCCGACTCTTGATTTGGCTCAGGTCATGATCCGGGGTCATGGGATCGATCCTCATGTTGTGCTCCACACTGAGGGTGGAGCCTGCTTAGTATTCTCTCTCTCCCTCTCTGTCTGTCCCTCTCCAGCTCTTGCTCGCTCTCTCTTTCTCTCAAGATAAAAAATAAACATTAAAAAATCTCCTTTCTTGGGACACCTGGGTGGCTCAGTCGGATAAGCAGCCAGCTTTGGCTCAGGTCATGATCTCATAGTTTGTGGGTTCAAGCCCCATGTCAGCCTCTGTGCTGACAGCTCAGAGCCTGGAACCTGCTTTGGATTATGTTTCTCTCGGGCTCTCAAAAATGAATAAACATTTTTAAAAATCTCCTTTCTTAACAACAACTGAATTGCATAGGTATGTAAATGACATACAGATCCTTAGTGGGTTGAAGAAGAAACACAGGTTGGTCTGAAGGTTAGGTAAGGGTTATGCCCTGCTATAGTAATAAAAACCAAAAGGGCATCACTCAGCTTTGCTTTTTCTGTCCTTCAGGTATAAAACTTAAATTTTCTTTTTCTCTAGTGCCTTATCAAATAAATATAGATATTCTGATATGTAGTTTGAACATTTGGCTAATCATGTCATTGTGATTGTTACATGATGTATAAGAAATCTGCAAATAAAAAAATACAGTTCAACTTTAGTTAATATAATATATTTGGCTTTATGTTACTTTAAGGACCCATGAAGAGATGCAATTATTTCTTTGGGTGTTAGAGTGGGATTTGAATTCTTTAGATATGATGAAATTTTTACACTTTTTATTCCTCACTCCAAACTGACAAAATATTTCACAAGTCAAGGGAAACATTGCAAGTGGAATGAAAACACAATGCCCAAGACTGCATAAATTCATCTTGTTTTATTTACATTTTTAGATTTTGCAAAGCTAAATAACTGGATTTTTTCGCTGTTTTGACAGAGTCATGTTGAAATGTAACCTAGTACTTCTTTTAAGGTGCTTTTAACTAGAGCTGGAACTACAAAGACTGGAAGGCGAGAAATATATCTCAATTAACACAGGGTTTTCCAGGAATGTGCTTTTTGCTGTTCTGACAATAAGATTTGTTAGACTATTTAATTTGTTATTTTTAACCTTTTAAATAGTTCAGCAGAAGATGGAAATGTACCAATATACACGTTTAGATAAATATTTATCTGTTTACAATAGATCAATCTCCACGTAACTATCATCTTGTTCTGTGGCACATACAATTATTTGCTTTGCCAGTTAGTGTGTTATGAACTTAGTTTATATTCATGTAAAATAGTATCACCCACTTTTATAGTAGAAGGCTCTCTGCCTTGAATCCATATGTTTTCTTTACACAAGTAGAGGATAGGAAAAAGTGTATATATCAATATGCAGTTTTGATTGGAGATGTATTTGTCTAAAAACCTCCATCACATTATGTGAAGAAGAGACTTTGAGGTATCTCAGTTTTTGGTTGAAAAGTCAATGTCTGCCATTACTTTTTGTGTCATACACCATATTTACTTAAATAATGTCATTCATGATGTCACTTCTATTGACCATGTATACCAATAGTTAGCATAGTGCTGGATGGGATGAAAGTATCTCTTCTTGAGAAAATTGGTTAAAAAATATGATAGTAAATTTAGAAATCACATTAAAAGTTGTTTTTTTGGGGGGAAAGCATAAAAATTGAAGTCATTGTGCAATTTCAGCAAATGTTGGATGGCTCAGTATGTTGAAGTTCTCATAGTAGAAAATTACATCTTTCACTGAACTTTTTCAACTGCACCAAATGTGATACATTTTTTTATGCTCAGGCAGAAGTTTCTCTATTCAACTGGGGGAATAATCCTTTAACTTGGAATTGCTAAATGATTAGTCTCTTGTTTGCCGTGAACCTTATTGTCTATATCCCCTGTTCAAGCAATTAATCTTGTACTGCCTTGCAGTGTTTCTTGGGTTCCCTTGTGTAGTTATTTAGCTCCTCCATTGTTTATGGCCCCATGTTGAACTTATCCACAAGTAAATTATTGAGGCAGAGAACAAGAGGTGTGTGTGTGTGTGTGTGTGTGTGTGTGTGTGTGCATGCGCTTACGTGTGTGTGTGATAATATGCTCTGAACTCCATAAATATTTTCAAAATACTGCAGATTTATAAGAAATTATGCAGATTTTATGTTGTTTGAAGAATTCCAATACACTCAGTACTATAAAATAGGAAAGTACTGTATAATATCCACTAAATGAATTATAGTTGTATAATTATGGGAAAAGACATCACAGATAAGAGCTGCCCCCTAAAATAAGTTGAAAACATGAAGGGAACCTATGGTCTTAGAAAGGAGGTGAGTTAGTGAATTGTGACCAGAGGGCTGGGAAAGGGGCTAGTAATATGCACGGCCTTATCAAATTACATTTTACTCTAAGTGCCTAAAGTTTTCAAAGCCTTTGAATATATTAGTATATTAAGAAATGCAGCTTATGTAGGCTTATCTGTGACCAATCTGATTTCCTTTGACTGATAAATTGATTAGGAGAAATGTATATTATTTCTAGAGATAAGTGAAGAATGGGTGAAATAAATTGCACAGCAGAGGCATATTGCACTTGCAGATTTATGACTTATTAAACATTAGATTTAGATAACACAATAGAGAAAGGTGGTATCATAGATTTCCATGAGCAAAAGTGTCTGAAAAGGCAGCCTAAAAATAATAGAAAGGAAGACAACATACACATTAATGGAAGCAAATGATTGCTATTGTAACAAGTAGGTAGCATTGGAAGCAAACTAATACTGTGCATAAAAAGATGATCACTGTAAATGAATAGATAAGGTATATTAGAAAATCAGCAAAATCTAAATAATTTGAAATGCTTGCTCTTTCTTATCTCGAATAATTCAGAAGTAGCTCAGTAAAGAAAATTATAGACTAGGAATTATTGGATAACTATAGTTGCTGATATCCCTTTTGTCTTTGGGATATGGCTAAGATGTATTGTTCTAAACCTGGTTGGAACAGAGATATCTCAATAATAAGCAGGAAATAAATCTTTCTGGGTTTTTTATAAAATCAGTGATCATCTTGAGTGTCAATGTTTTGAGGCTGATACTTCATGTGCTTTCCAAAATCTTTTATTCCTTTTACTTAAGTTTTTGTTTCCACCTGAATTAGAAAAGAGAAAGTAGGTTTACTTGGTTAATCACCAAATAAGTAGTTCAGAATCACTTTTATAGTATTTGTGATTTGATGAGTAGCTCATCAATAGAGGATAGATGATAGGCACATATGGATAAATCTCCATGTTGTTCTCTAAGGTAGACTATAAGAGAGGAATGGGAATCTTTCTTGGAGGCCTATTAGCCCCCATCTTGAAAAGCTGTTAGGTTCTTCCTTTAACTTCCTGAGGAAGAAAACAACAATTATAGATACTAGCAGCTTGACTTTAGCCAAAGGAGCCTCAGCAGAACTTGGAATCTTAGGTCCAACAAAATACAGCAAAAAAGCACCATAGACTGTGACATTATTGTGTCATTATTAGCTAATATTGATCACCCAAATGTGAATCAGATACAGAGTTCTACCAAGTACAGCAGAAGGTCTAACTGAGACGAATTTGTGCAGGCATCACTTCTAATTACCTAGATTTAAGGGCCCCCTCCTCATGCGCAGGATATTTTAACATGTTCTCAGGAAGTCTACCCTGGGAAAGAGTTTGAGAGGTTTGTGTTATAGAAAACAGAAAAGATCACAAAAGGATGAAGTAGGTCTTAGGTACAGAAATTGTAATGAACCTTCAAGTTTTGGATTTTCTTGGGCACTGGAGACTTACTGTGTCTTCTGCTGAGGTCGTTGTCATTGTAAAAAAAAAAAAAAAAAAAAGAAACTGCTTTTATTAATCCATATTGCCTCATTTGTTCTGCCTGGTGACCAGTAATACAGGGATAGAACTTTAGGACTAGAAGAGAACACAGTTTACAGTATTGGTGTGGTGGCTTCAAGGAATGGCTGTAGTTGCTACCTATTATGGCAATTTTTAGCATTTTATTTATTTTTTCTGCCCTTTGCTGCCACCAAAGAAGGTTAAGTCACAAGATAGGGTTAGGTTTTGGTAGGGAAGAAAGGGAGGATCAAAACTCTGCATGGTATTACTGAGTCTTGTCAATTGTGATGTAAAGATTTCAAGTAAATTCTTTTAAGATGTAATTATTTGAAACAGCTGTGGAGCATCCCAACTACCTCTATAACTCTTGCCAGGAACTCTGTTGTGAAATGCCATCTAGAGATGATACTGAGAATTAACAGGAACTCATTAATTGATTTAAAACAAACAAAGGAACAAACAGGAGCACCTGGGTGGCTCAGTTGGTTAAGCATCTGACTTCGGCTCTGGCCATGATCTCATAGTTCACTTCTTGGCTTCGAGCTCTGCATCAGGCTCTCTGCTGTCATCACAGAACCATCTCTCACTCTGCCCATCCCCCGCTTACACTCTCACTCTCTCTCTCTCTCTCTCTCTCTCTCTCTGTGTGTGTGTGTGTGTGTGTGTGTGTGTCTCAAAATAAATACATAAACTTTAAAAAAATTAAATAAACAAACAAAACCCAAACCTGGAAGACATTTTTAGATCAGTATTTAAGGAGGTGAGCAATGCAAAAAGCAGTTGAGAGTCACAGAGATGTCTTTAGGAAACTGCTTTCACCAGCAGTCAGTGTTAAAGCAACAACCACAGGGAACATCCAACTTGGTAAACTGTGGTAAACTGTTGTTGCTGAAAGCTACCACAAAAAGACAGTGTGGAAATTGAGCAAATGTAGAAGTACAACCTCAAGATCAGTGTCACAAGGCCTTGCTATGAAATGTTGGCCCCTAGGTCTGACTTGGGAGGCATTATATGGAGTGTATGGGCCAATGGGACGTTGTCATGCAGAGTGTAATCTCTGACATGTCTCCATCACAGTATGAGTCGCCCTTGAGGAAAAAAAGAGTCCTGGGCATCTCAAGAAACTGAAGACTGCTGTCTTTCACTATATTCAAGGAAGGAGGCTGAATGACAATTTTACATGTTCCGGAAGGAATACAAGTGGAATTTCCTGGCAGTCATAGAGACATAGGCTCCAGGTTCCTGGTAGAATGTGTAGTCTTGGAAAGGATCAGGGTCAAGGACATCTCCCTGTTTGTTCTGTTCCTAATATTGGTACTATAGCTTATTATAAAATTGATAATTTGTATGAAGGCAATGTGGCATGCTTCATGTGACTTGATTTGTTTCCCTCTTCTCCATTATGTGGTTTATTAAAAATAATAATTTGTCAAACTGTGCATAAGGGATAGTCATTTTTGTGTCTTGTTGAAAAATATTTCTATAAGTATACCAGTATGCAGAAAAATAATAATTGTAAATCGATGTCCTAATACAGATAATGTACACCCAATAGATACTCCAAAAAGTATTGATAATTTATTTAGATTCAAGGACATATTGACAGTTTTATTATTATTCACTGCAGTTGCTTAACATATGTTCCCTGGTAAACATTGGTGAGACACAGTGTCCATGGAAACAAAAAATATATCATATAGAAAAATATAAAGTATACTTTATGTTTTGGGTTCTGGTGTTTGACATTAGTGTTTATTAACTTTGGAATAGTTACTATAGGAAAGGGCATTTGTGAAAGAAAAGAGTATTGAAACAAGAGTTATTACATCCACTGCATCTCAAAAAATTTCCTGTATAAGGTAAAAAAACTTAAATTCCCTGAGTCTTTCTACTTTTTGTAATATTTTGGACTCTTTCTATGAAAAAGTCTCATGAAATGCAGTTGGTACCCACTCTACCCCCACCTTAATGTAGACTTGTACAACCAGAACCTTGCCTTGGGCTACCATCTTTCCAGACCCTTCTCTGGACATCTTCCTACCACACTTCTCCCAAAGGGACATGCCCAACTAAGCCCATGTCCACCTCTGTCCTGTCCTCAAATACCATGCCATTGGTACCAGGGAGCCAGAAACCCTCTACCCCAAATAAACCCTTGTTGTGCTTTCTGGCCCTGCTAAGGTTTCTTCCAGGATGTGTCTTGGAGGCTCAGGGAAGGGACAAGGAGAAGCTAATAGGGCACAGATGCAGCTGGTGGTCTCCAGGCACATGCCAGTCTTCTGATTGTCCTGATGAGTTCTGTTTTGGGAAGAGAATGGGGTGAGGCTAAGGGCTGGGTTCTTAGTTTGTACTCTTCCTCCCGGCCTTCCAAATGGTTCTAAATACTAAAATTAAAAACTAAACTAAACTAAAAACAGTCAGTTATTTGTGGATCAAAAATAACAATCTGTTTATGATTAAGTGAAAGAGAATTAAGATTGCATGAACTAACTTTTAAAAGTAAAGGAGTTTTTTTTTTTTTTTTTCAAATAGTATCTTTCCTTTTTCTTTTTTAAGTTTATTTATTTTGAGAGAGAGTGCATGTGAATAGGGGAGAAGGAGGGGCAGAGAGAGAGGGAATGAGAGAAAATCCCCAGCAGGCTCAGCATTGTCAGATCAGAGTCCATCACGGGGCTCAATCCCACAAACCACGAGATCATGACCTGAGCTGAAATCAGGAGTTGGACACCCAACTGACAGAACCATCCAGGTGCTCCAGTATCTTCTTTTTTAGAATATTTATGTTCATATAACTATGATATTTAGTTGAAAATTGCTAATAGTTTCATCTATTGAAGATTTAGATATTGTTTAAACTCATTAGTAGTCAATTTTAGGAATAAAACTAAAAGCAAGCAGAAAAACAAAAATCTCATGGTCAAATCATAAGTAATAGAGTTCTACTCATTTCGTGTATCCATGGGTAATTCACAGTTAGGTTTTATTTTTTTTAAAAAATGAAAGGGATTATATTCTTTCCATTTTTTTCTTTTTACCCACTCCTAAAAGTATTCTGTTTACCCAGGACTGGCTTAATTACTGTGTCTATGTGTTTAGTATAGCACATCTTTATAAGTGGCTGCTCAAATACTTCGAAGGTAATATTTCAGAATTTGTGGTGATGTAATTCATTGCAAGGCAAAGAGTCAAAATGAAGGCAATGTAAAATAATTTGGGAAGTTGTTAAAAATAATTCAGAAGTTGCATAGAAACTGAGTCATGAAAATCAAGGAAGTCCAGTTGTCCAAAAAGCAATTAATTGTAGTTTGTGATAAAGAATTTGGGATTGGAGGAAGGCGAGAAGGAGGCATAAGAATCATGTTATGGAACAGGAAATGATTCAGCAGCACATTAACTGTATGACACAAACAGGATAGAGAATGCTCTCATTTTAATTGGTACTGAAATTAGTGGCACAGAAATAACTATAAGAAATCTGGGTAGTAGATAGCAAACACTGAAGCCTTATCTGACCTGTAAGCAGTCTCAGAAGTAAAAATAAAATAACAGGAATAGTATAGACTACCAAAAAAATATAGTCAGCAAATGAGTCACTATTTATACTTCATCCAACAAGTATTTATCGAGTATCTCGTATGTGCTGTGTACTGAGCTAGGTACAAGGTACTTCAGTGAACAGAACAAGATGCTTGCCCTCTGTGGAGCTTGCATAAGTGGCTTTAAAACCAAGCTTACCCTTCACTTATTTCCTAAAAGATCCACATTTAATGATGCGTTTTTCACACATCCATAAAGAGTATATTTTATGCACATATGAGGGCATCAGTATGTCTGTAATTAAAAAAAATCTTGCAGTACAAGCTTTTGCTATACCTAAAAATGAAATACAAATGGAACTAGGGAAAGATTATTCTACAGGTAAGCAAACATCTGAAATAAATTGTTAGTGGCCATATTGGCACATCAGATAAACAATTTAACAATTCAGTGATTGATTTAAAAGATAATTTTCTTATTGTAATTGTTGTTTCTCTTTAACTTTTGTAAACCTGGTCTAGGCAGAGAAATCTCTGTCTCTACCCCTCAATTCACTACACCGTCTTTCTGCTTCTACCACTCAGTGTTTACCTCTAAGTTCTGATACCACCTCTCCATCTCTGTGTCCTGTTAGAGATGGTAATAGCTTCCTACTATTGCTAGATCCTGGATGCTTGGTCACCCCCTGTTGGTTCCCATAGCCCTCACCCGTACTTCTGTAGATTATCTGTTAATTAAACTGTCGGTTTAACTCTTTTGTGTGTGCTCCCAGGACCCTGAAAGATTCAAAGATATAAATAGCAGTGATGAAAAGAAGCTCAGGTCCAAATACCTAGGTCCTCTCAGCTCTTAATCCACTTGCAGGATGGGGAAGTGTACTCTTCCAGAAGATTTTAACATTGAGAAGTCTTGGACAAAAACCATGAAGAGAATGTCTGTGTGAGAAAAGCTGAGGAATCCATATACTCTAACTGCATGAGTTTAAAAAACATTTAAGCCCATAGGCAGTATTAGAGCCACTTCTTTGAAAAGCTCCTTTGTAACATTTAAAAATATTCTCTCCAGAATTCTGTCATATTAGCATAGTCTAAAACAGGACCAAATACTGCATGAGAGATTAAAGCTAAGAATTATGTTTCTTCCTCTTATTCTGTTTCTTAGATTAATGGTGAATGACCTATCCTGTGTGGCAATTTTCATCACCATTTGTTCAATCCCCTTATATCCAGACTGCTGTGGGAGAGACATTGTAGCTGCACCCAGCACATTCCTCTGACCCCTGTTTGAAACATTCACATATAGAGAAGCTATCTAACATAGCAAATGACTTGTACTTGGGTTGAATCTTACCATGTTTGGGTAATTCCTTTTGTCCCTTTTTTTTTTTTTTTAAGAAAATTAGCTTCGTCTCTTGTACAATTTGTTTCCCCCAAATTTGAATATCTTTCAAATGTTGGCATTGTATTATATTATAGCTTTATTCGATGCCTCAAATTCAAACATGTTATCTTTGTATGCATTTAGTTCTGGAAAACTAAAATTTCAAAGTTAAAAACAAGCTGACAGTATTAGGAGTAAGATGCAGTCTACTCTTAGGGACTAAGGGGTAGTAGCATGCACAGATGAAATATTCATTTTGTGCTATCCTTCCTAAAATAAGTCATCTCTTTCTAGAGCATAAATATCTTCTATTGCTAGTTTAAAGGTTTTGCCAATGCATTTTTTTTAACTAAGCAGAGTTTGGGATTGATTTATGTTAGATAAAAATAGTCACTTTCTCTTCTTACAAAATGTGTCATATGCATTGAAATAGGAAAGTTCATTTTGAGTAAATGGAACCACTGCACTTATAGAGCAAAGTTTACATGTATAACAGTGTCCTTACATGCATAAGTACTTAGTGCATCATGGTGGATATAAGGTTTTAGAGACATAAACAGTATCCCAATTTGTTTTCTGTTGCTACATTCTTTTCTGAGATAGACTACTTATTGATATAAGTTTTATCATAATAATTATATATATAGTCATTTGTCTTTTAAATTCTGTTGGTTTTTATGTATAAAAATTGGTTTGAAATGGCTTTTATATTTTTAACAACACAAGCCAGTTACAGACTAGTCATGGTGAATAACGTCTAGCAGAATTAAATTATGTCAGGTTAGTTAACAGTATCTTTTATAATATATTCTACTTATTATTTTATTCATTTTGATTCAGAAAACAGCTATTTACTGGGTGATATTTATGTGGGTATCATGACAGCTACTTGGTACACTCTGTAAATAAGATTTAAATCACCACCAAAGTTGTGGTGGAATCTTTTGTCCAGTGGTAGTTCTGAGTAGTAGTCAGTTATATGATGCTTCTGGTTGAAGTCATCCAGAATCATTGGCTGTTTTGGACATCATTTTACCAATATGTGTACATAGTCCTCCCTCCCCAATTGCAAAACAAAATAACAACAAAAATCTATGTATTGTTAAAAATTGGTTGTTTAATAATGAATTTATTTCTATGACTAGCTTTCTCATATAGACAACATAATTATATCAACTAAGACTCTGTAGTCGTTTTGAAGAAGGATTTATATTGGCCATAAGTTTTTTAAGATCTATCACAGCAGACACAACAATACATAATCTAACTTTTATAATCTGCATAGAAGTGACTTGAATTGTGCAGGTTGAAAGATATACTTGAGCCCATTCAGATATAAAATGCTGGTACCTTTATCCTTAAAGAAATTATTTGGTTTAACAATAGCTTTCCTTTTATAAGAAAGAAAAATAAAAGTTGGAAGTATCTAATGCCTAATATAAATGATTCTATTACAATTACAGTTGCTGGGCAACTGAAGAGGATATGAGAAGTTTAAGCTTTGCAGTAGCAGGAAGCCCAGTTTTTAGTAGTGGTGGATTCATTTTCTTTCTTTTCAAAGTACAGGAAATGGAAAACTGTATGGTTTAATGAGACTTTTAAATATATTTAATGTTTGATGATAAATAGGTTAGATTCAGTATGCCCAATGTGATTACTCTAGTATTTACTCAATAAATCATGACAGATGACATTAACTATTGTATTCTTTCTTTGGTTTTAGAAGTACTGGACAGGGGCGCCTGGGTGGCTTGGTCGGTTAAGCGTCCGACTTCGGCTCAGGTCATGATCTCACGGTTCGTGAGTTCGAGCCCCGCGTCGGGCTCTGTGCTGACCACTCAGAGCCTGGAGCCTGTTTCAGATTCTGTGTCTCCCTCTCTCTCTGCCCCTCCCCCACTCATGCTCTGTCTCTCTCTGTCTCAAAAATAAATAAACGTTAAAAAAAATTAAAAAAAAAAAGAAGTACTGGACAAATTTTCAGTTTTACAAAATAGAATTATTAGTTATTTAAATCCTAACCAATATATGATTATAAATTTCTATCATATGTATTCTTTATATTCTGGCCATATTAATGAAGGATGAGGGATAGGAGAGAATAGAGAAAATATAAAAAGATATAAAGAAAAAGATGAGTAGCTTTCTACAGCCATTGATGTTCAGTTGCTGCAGTCTGGTAACAGTTCTCTTCCAGAGTCATTAGTTGGTTGCCAACCCAGGGTATCTTTTTCTGTACCTAAGATTTCAAATCACAGAAAAACTGTACCCTGAAATAGACGCTATCAAATGTTAGGCCCTAGGTTGTTCCCATGCGGCTCTTACTATACAATTTAGATTTTTGATTTAAGGGGCATCTGGGTGGCTCAGTTGGTTAAGCGTCTGACTTCCACTGAGGTCATGGTCTCACAATTTGTGGGTTCGAGCCCCATGTCGGGCTCTGTGTTGACAGCTCAGAGCCTAGCACCTCCCTCAGATTCTGTGTTTCCCTCTCTCTGTCTCTCCCCTGTTTGTGTGCTCTCTCAAAAAAAATAAATAAACATTAATTTAAAAAAACATTTATTTTTCATTATTTTTATTAACACAGAAGTTTAATGAATATTTGAGTTGCTCAGAAATAAGGTACTGTGAATATCCGATAGTCTCAACATTATAATTAAGATATTGCTGATCTTTAAATAACTTTGTCCCTTGATTTGGTTATTTATTACTTATTAGAAAATACAAATTATTATCTATAGAAAATCACTGTTTTCATGAGAAAATTTGTATCATAGAAAAATTAAACATTGGCTTTATACAATAATAAATTTTTTTTATAATTCTGAGGGAAGAGCTTTATCTTATTTAATTTAAAAGTTGAAATTACTAGCCTGCATTTTTCCAATATGATTATTTAAATGTGCTATAGTAGTGACTAATTGAGTTTATGTATGTAATTTCCTGAAATATATTTATATGCTGAAAATAGTCTAATTCCAAAAATTAGCATTTCTCTGTCGAATGAAGAAGAAAAACAACTATTTGTGGGGTACCCATGAGATGATTTCACTACTCCCTCTGCCATTCTTTTTGTATGTTTTGGGGGGAGTTCTCAAAAGAAAGGTAGAATGGTTCTAAAATATGGGATTAAATCTAAGTGTTGGCCAGCTATGGTGAAGTTGGCAATTCCAGATTTAGGTTCTTGTCTAGACATAGCTCTTTAAGCAATTATTTATATTAATTAAATACATGTGTTTAATTGGAGAAGCTGGTAATGACTTGTAAGGATATGTCCAATTTTGAGACTTTGTGCAGTGTCTTTGAACTAAAATTGTTTGCAGAAAAAAAGACCAAAATTTACTGTTTTTGTTGTTGTGTGTTTGTGTTTTTTGCATTCAATATCCTTTATAGTTACTTAACACTTAGAACCTAAGGAATAGAATTTACTTTAGGAAACAGTAGGATAAGTTAAAATTCAAGAACAAATTTTGAGAACAAAATAAGAACAAATAAATGGCTCTCCAAATGTTCTAGAATGCCATCATGAAAATGAACTGACAAACCTATAATAATTGAAAGAGATATTGAGTAATTACATCTTCAAATAAATTATAAATGGCTTAGACATAGTATTAAATAGGGGATATCTATGCAACACTTGAAAAACAGCTAAATTACCTTAACTGAAGGAAATGTTACTTTTCCTTCACTGCTTTCCCACACTTCTGTTAATACATGGTACTTCTTCATAAGTAGAGTAGTAATAATTATTGAAAAGCCAACTAAATGATGTAGCAAATGATTTAACATATATTAAAATAGAGTCTCTAGCTTTATTGAGATACAGTTTATATATCATACACTTTAACCTGTTTTTAATAAGTTTACAGGGTCATGCAAACATCACCACAATCTAACTTAGGACATATTTATCCTCCCGCAAAAAAATTCCACAGCTATCAGTTATGGTTCACCATCTCCTTCATACACGACCTCTCCCCTACCTAGACCCAGTTTGAGGCAACCATAGATCAACTTTCTATCTCTATTTCTTTTTTTTTTTTAATTTTTTTTAACGTTTATTTATTTTTGAGACAGGGAGAGACAAAGCATGAACGGGGGAGGGTCAGAGAGAGGGAGACACAGAATCTGAAACAGGCTCCAGGCTCTGAGCTGTCAGCACAGAGCCCGACGTGGGGCTCAAACTCACGGACCGCGAGATCATGACCTGAACCGAAGTCGGCCACTTAACCGACTGAGCCACCCAGGCGCCCCTCTATCTCTATTTCTAAAGAATGTATCTCCAAAGGTTAGCTCGTTGCTCTAATTTTTTGTTTGTTTTAGTGTAGCACATCAGAATATCACTTGTTCATTGCTGTCCAGTATTTCCTAGAACAGCTTGACACAAAACACAAACTTCTAGCACTATGTATGTTATCCTATTAACCTTTGATACCTATAAAGTATTTTCCTTTTTAAGTAGTAAGATATGTTAACATTTCAGGAATTACTATGTATCAGCTTGAGTCTAATTTGTCAAGCCTTCTTGGTATCATTTTACAAATCTTTACTCATTAATATTCCTTAGGTACTTTGTTACAAAAGCATAGTCATCTTATTGCAAAATAAAGACCACTATTGGGATGCTTAGGTGGCTCAGTTTGTTAAATGTCCAACTTTGGCTCAAGTCATAATCTTGCGGTTTGTGAGTTCGAGCCCCATGTCAGGCTCTTTGCTAACACCTCAGAGCCCGGAGCCAGCTTCGGATTTGTCTCTCTCTCTCTCTCTCTCTCTCTCTCTCTCTCCCTTCCTCTCTCTCTCTCTCTCTCTCTCTCTCTCTCTCTCTGCCCTTCCCCCACTTGCACTCTATCTCTCTCTCTTTCCCAAAAATAAATAAACTTAAAAAAAAAAAAACTACTCTCTAGAGGAGACCATTGGAAAACCCAATGAATCATTTAATCAAATTTTACAATCTTAAACTGAATTCATATTTTTAAAGCAAATGAAGATATGAGACAATTTATAACTTTCTATGAAAAAAATTGTTTCAATTATGTACATGTTTTATGTAAAAGTGTATTTTGAACTAAATTACCATGCAGCAATCCTAGTTTTCTGTAATTTCTATCGGGCCCAGATTATTCTGTTAATTGTCAAAGTAATTGTTTCTGATGATGTACCAGTATCTTCTCTGCCTCTGTAGCAGTAGTAGTTGAGTGTTGCGCAAGTTTATAAATAAAAATAGTTGAGGATAACCATAAGCAACCTTAACCTACTTATCAGATGACATATTATTAGATCCTGTCTATCATCACCAATCATTTGTCACAGGTTGGCCTCCTCCCAAAGCTGACTTTAATATGGAATTTTTGGTACAGAGTTCCCTGAGGATTAATACCTGTGGAAGGGAGGAAAGGAAAGAAGAGTGGACCAAAGGAGAAGTCGAACTGCTTCATAGTCCTAATGACAGCCTTAGTCAATACCACAGGGAGATCTGGAACTAGACTGGCCCTTGAGAGTTGCCCTGAGTTGGGCCTATAGAGAAGAACTTTTTATTTCCATGTAAGTCAATCATTCAATGTGGGACACCTAAAATATCACTTTGGGCTATGTGGTTTTCTGCCTCTCAGTCTAGTCTTCGAAGGCATTGACAGCTAAAAGCTGTCTGCTAACAACAATCCCAGGAGTGAGGACAATAAGTCCTTTCTTGAAGTTGCATCACAGATTATAATCCTGTAAATTCTGTATGGAAAATACTATTATCCCCATTTAATAGAGAGCAACACTGAGATTTTTCTAATTACACGGATAACAATCCCTGTACATTCCACTATACTGCATTGCTTTCTAAGGTTTTTGTGTGGTGATACAATTTTCAGACCATGTATATCCAAACATCTACCTACTGATTCAAATATAAATAATTTACATAGCCCTTTTATTCTGCATTATAATTTACAGTACATTTTCTCAGATATGATTCAGATAAGGTTATGGGTCCTTAGAGACATTTGGTAAACAAGACAGGGTAAGCATCATTATTCCAAATTATAGATTAGGGAACAGATACAAAAGTGATTAGATGATTTTACACAGGTACAGGATAAATGAGAAAACTTAAAACTGAGCTTAAGTGTTCTAAGTCCAGAATATGGATATAGTACTCATCATTAAGAATTCATTCATTAGAAATATGCTTGTGTATTTTAGTGTTTCAGCCTTTATAGGATTTGAAATTATATTAGCTCACATACAAGGTCTTTATGAATTGCTGCCTTAATTGAATAAGAATCTGTCTCTTACATCAGCATTTTTACTACCCAACTTTTTTTTTCATGAGTACTGTAATAGTCATCCTTTGATATACTCAGCTTTTGCTTCTAATTAACAAAAATGTATACAGAAATTGCACAGTGAAGTGAAAAGAACACTGATAACTCCATTGGATAGGACTTACATTTTAGTAATATGTTCTGGTTCTTGCTCATACAATGCACTCAACTGTGTCCAAGTTAAAGCATAAGAATAATAGCCATCCCCACATTATCAGATATGGCATTCACTGGATGCAGAATTTAATTTGTGCTAAAATACTCTTTTTTTCTGTTTTACCTTTTCCCTGTACATATATTTTTTTTTCTTTTGTAATTTACTTGTTTGATTTGTGGCCATGCTGATAGCTTCAGTGAGTCTGTCTTCCATGAATTTGTACATTGCAAGTATATATAAATAGTCCAAATACAAGAAGTGAAATAAGAACGGACTGTAACAAGAAAAATCTTTCTATCCCTTGTTCTCTTTGGCATATTATTTTTCATATTGCCTTACTTTTTTTTTTATCTACTCCATAGGTAATTATTGACATTTGAAACATTCTCATAAACATACTTTCAATTTAAAATAAATCCAAAAAGAAAGTTACATTTCTATATAGCCTTTTTTAAAGTTTTTAATTTAAATTCAGTTAGGTAACATACTGTGTAGTATTAGTTTCAGGGGTACAATATAGTGATTCAGCATATCCCTATAGCACCTGGTGCTCATCACAGCAAGTGCCCTCCTTAATCTCTATCACCTATTTTACCCATCCCCCCACCTACCTCTCCTGTGGTAACCATCAGTTTGTTCTCTATAGTTAAAGTCTGTTTTTTAGTTTGCCTCCCTCTCTTCTTTTCCCTTTGCTCATTTGTTTCCTGACTTCCATGTATGAGTGAAGTCATATGATAATTTGTCTTTCTCTGACTATTGTATGTTGCTTAGCATAACACTGTCTAGCTCCATCCATGTCATTGCAAATGGCAAGAGTTCATTCTTTTCTATGACTAATATTCCATTATATGTATATATATGTGTATACATACACACATATATATCTATATCATCTATATCTATATCTATCTATTTAGATATAGATCTAACACCTCTTCTTTATCCATTCATCAGTTGGTAGACACTTGGGCTGTTTCCATAATTTAGCTATTGTAGATAATGCTGCTATAAATATCAGGGTGCATGTATCCCTTTGAATTGTATTTTTGTATTCTTTGGGTAAACTCCTAGTAGTGCAATTTCTGGACCATAGGGGAGTTCTATTTTTAATTTTTTGAGGAAACTCCATACTGTTTTCCAGAGTGGCTGCACTAGTTTGCATTCACCAACAGTGTAAGAGGTTTCCCCTTTCTCCACATCCTCACCAATACCTGTTGTTTCTTGTGTTGTTGATTTTAGCCAGTCTGACAGATTTGAAGTGATATCTCATTGCAGTTATGAATTGCATTTGATTTTGATGATAGATGATGTTAAGCATCTTTTCATGTGTCTGTTAGCTATCTGTATGTCTTAGGGAAAATGTCTGTTAATTTATTCTGCCTATTTTTTAATTAAATGATTCAGTTTTTGAACGTTGAGTTTTATAAGTTCTTTATATTTTTTGGATACTAACCCTTTATCAGATATGTCATTTGCAAATATCTTCTGCCATTACATAGGTTGCCTTTTAGTTCTGTTGATTGTTTTCCTCACCATGCAGAAGCTTTCTATTTTGATGAAACCCCAATAGTTAATTTTGCTTTTGTTTCCCTTGCTTCAGAAGACATATCTAGGAGGAAGTTCCTATAATCTATGTCAAAGAGGTTATTGCCTGAGTACTCCTCAATTATGGTTTCAGGTCTCACATTTAGGCCTTAAATCCATTTTGATTTTGTTTTTGTTTTTGGTATAAGAAAGTAGTCCAGTTTCATTCTTTTGCATGTTGCTGTACAGTTTTTCCAATACCATTTGTTGAAAAGATAGTATTTTCCCCACTGGATATTCTTTCCTTCCTTGTTGAAGATTAATTGACCATACAGTTGTAGGTTCACTTCTGGGTTTTCTATTCTGTTCTGTTGATCTATTTGTCTACTTTAGTGCCAGCACCATACTGTTTTGATCACTGTAACTTTGTAATAAAACTTGTTGAAGTCTGGAATTGTGATGCCTGCAGCTTTGCATTTTCTTTTTCAAGGTTGCTTTGGCTATTTGGGATCTTTTGTGGTTCCATACAAATGTTAGGATTGTTTTTTCCAGTTCCGTGAAAACTGTTGGTGTTTTGATAGGGATTGTATTAAATGTGTAGATCACTTTGGTTAGTATGGACATTTTAACAATATTTGTTCTTCTAATCTGTGAGCATGGAATGTTTTTCCATTTGTGTCATCTTCAATTTCTTTCATCAGTGTTGTGTAGTTTTCAGATTACACACTTTCACCTCTCTGGTTAGGTTTATTCCTAGGTATATTGTTGTACCCAGTATTAAAGTATTAGATGTTATATTATTTTTTTTTCATGTTCTGAGGAACCTTCATACTGCTTTCCACAGCAGCTGTACCAATTTATATTCTGCAAAACAGTGCACAAGAGTTCCTTTTCTTCAGCATCCTTACCAACACTTGCTATTTCTTGTCTTTTTGATTCTAACTATTCTGACAGGTGTAAGGTGATACCTGACTGTGCTTTTGATTTACATTTCCCTGATGATGAGTGAGTTGACTATCTTTTAATGTGTCTGTTGGCCATCTGTATGTCTTCTTGGAAAAATCTGTATTCAGGTCCTCTGCCCATTTTTAAATCAGATTATTTGTGGGTTTTTTCGTGTTGAGTTGTACAAGTTCTTTATATATTTTAAAAAATTAACCCCTTATTGATGTGTCATTTACAAATATTCTCTCCTATTCAATAGGATTCAAAATGATTCAAAAATCATTAAACAAGGCCTCACTGTATCTGACTAAACATTTCTTCACATTGTGTTATGTGTCTATTCAAGTCTCCTAAAGCACTGTGTACACATACAAATGGTCAAATGAAACAAAATAGGAAAAGTGGATAAAATGGGGAGTCCACTTTCTAATGGACTTTAACAAATTCAAGAATATTCCAGTTTCTGGGGGTGCCTGGGTGGCTTGGTCACTTGTGTCTGACTCTTGATTTTGCAGGTCATGGGTTCATGGTTCATGGGATTGAGCCCCACTTTGGGCTCCGTGCTAACAGCATGGAGTAAGCTTGAATAAATAAACTTAAAATAAAAGAATATTCCCATTTATGAAAATAAGTGAGCTAGGTATTGCATTTACTATGTATTTCATCGTTGAACTGAAAAATGCTGCAGAAGAAAGGCAGTAGAGCAACTCTCTTATTTCATAGGCATAATAAACTTGTCAAGCTTACTGAAATTCTCATCCTGCTAGGAATCTGGCCATCACTTTTAATGTCTTTATCATTACTCATTTTTACTTGGAGGATTATTCTCTCCTAAAGAGGAAGCATCTCTGATTATTTGATAGAAGATGATGGGAAAAAAAACAACAGGATTTGCTTTAGAAGAAGCTTTAATAATCTGCTTTCCAAAAGCATATTCATAAAGAAAAAAAAGAGTTTAAATGTTTTGTCATCTGTATGTGTGTGGTAGTAGTGATATTAGTGTGGGTATATGTTTGCATGTATTTACCTGTTTCCGTATTCCTTCTGCCCAACCTTGGAGACCTTCAGCTTGTGTTATGAAATAGCTTTTGTAAGTGGGCCTTGAACTCAGGACCCCTACATCAAGAGTTGCATGCTCTACCAACTGAGCCAGCCAGTCAAATGAATATAACATTTAGAAGTATAGTTCACGGAATCACAACTTTTTGCAAACCTTTTCTCCTATACATTGACCATCTATGTGCCTATTTAGTTGTGTTTCAACTGCACATTTACCTAATGGAGCCCCAGTAATTTTGAAAAGTTTAATGAGTATTAAATAAGTGTTTTACATGGAAGTAACTTTTAAGAAACCTATTAAAATCATTATTGTAAACCTGAAGTAAGTAGGAAATCAAAATAGGCAATGTAATATGTAGTTAGATATGGAAACGGCACTAAGGACATATATGCAGGCTCTATTTGCAATGAAAGTGTCCTGGACTATAGTTTTTTATTTTTGTTTTTTTTGTTTTTTTTGGTTGTTAGAATACAGTAGCAACAACTTCTATTAGAGCCATCTTGTGTAAAAGTAACAGAAACAAATATAGAGGCAATGAAATTCTATCCAGCATATTAGGATGTAATCTAAAATAATATGGGGAAAACATAGGATTCTGTCTTCCTTGAATGATTAATATGTTCAGATTCTGGCAATTTTACTTCATGATAGCACCGTAAAAAGGTTTGATGAGCATTGCCCTTTCTGTAGTGACCAAATATTTATAAAGGTGCCAAGAATTTTCGGGCAAGCCTTTTCAATGTGTATGCAAAATATTTTTACAACATCGTATCCAAGGAGTTGGCATGATCCATAACTTACAAAAGGACCATTGGGAAATAGGCTGACAGTTTGTATTACATGAAATTATTTGAAATAATAGATAATACTTAATCTATTAAATTAGTTGACACTTCTTGAACCTTTTAATTAACTTTATAAAATTGCTTATTTTCCTGAATCATATTTTCTGGAATCTGTCTGTATAGATGTTACTATGCTTTCCCTTTCCTAGTAGTTAACAGATGCTTTACCTTTCCTCGTAGTTACCACCACCTATTTTTTTGAAATGTAAAATTAAATAATATATATGTAAGTTCTCACAATTGTATGTATGTTCAAACTATTAGGTATTTCTTCAACAAATATTTAGTTTCAATGTAAGACAAAGCATATGCCTCTTACCCCTACCCATACATCCCTACCCCATTATAATGCACTGTAACAAGAGCTCTTTCTTATGGAAGTTTAATGAAAATGTGAATGGTGTGAATACAAAAGAAAGGCCAAGAACTATCTGTCTAGATAAAAATTTAAGGGTATATTTTTGCATTATTTTAAAATTTATTTAATTTGAGAAAAAGAGCATGTGCATGCGCATGAGTGGGGGAGGGGCAGAGAGAAAGGGAGAGAGAGAATCTCAAGCAGATTCTGCACTGTCAGCACAGAACCTGATGTGAGGCTCAATCTCACAAACTGAGATCACAATGTGAGAGGAAAATGGATGCTTAATGGACTGAGCCACCCAGGCACCCCTTTGTGCGTTATTTTGATATATGGAATCCTAGAATGTTGTGTATCTTAATTGAATGATTAAAGAGCATTTTATGAAGATGCTAGGCTTTTATATTGATGCCAGAACTCCCAAGGCAGCACAAGTTTATATAAAATTTCCCAAGGAAGCATTACTAACACTTCAAGTAGAACTTGAATCTTATCTGTATTTACTTTGGGTGACAATTCCAGCAAGTTTATTTTGAGGCTCAAAATGAATATTAAAATAAGTATTTTCATTTACCATTAATGAGCAAAACATATGTCCTCCTACACTTTGATAATATGATTTGTGTGTGTGTCTGTGTGTATGTCTAGCAGTTGCCCTACTGATGTTAAGAAATAATTCTTTAAGTACTTGGAAAAAAATTACTTTTGGCAGATATCTTCCAAAATGTGATCAGTTTATATAACTGCACCATATAGCAGGTTATATTTTGCAGTTAATTCACTATGGAACTTTGTTACATTATGTTTCTCACAAACAGATGATATATTGTTGCATTATTCAAAAAATTTTATGCCTTAGATAAATATCAGGTAAACTCCAGCTTCAGTAATTATCCAGGTCAAAACAATGTCAGACATGCTGTATGACATTTTATAACATGTGTTTCTATCACATGTCTAGTATGTTTCATATAATTTGTCATAAATAGATTGGAAAAATACAAAATTGAGTTTTCTTTGCCATGTGCAGGAGGGAAACCAAGCTATTTTAGGAGTCCTGACTTTAGTTTTACAACCTTCTTGGGCTCACCTCTTTATAGAAGTAGGTGGTCATCCAGTCAGTAAGGATGCCAGTTTAGACAATGTAATATTTGCTAGGACTGCTGTATCTAAGTACCATAAATTGGGTGGCTTAAGCAACAGAAAATTATTTTCTCAAATTCTTAAGGTTAGAAGTCCCAAATCAGTGTGATGTCAGGTTGGTTTTTTCAAAGATTGTGAGGGAAAGTTCTGTTCCAGCCCTTCTTCCTTGGCTTGCCAATGCCCTTCTTTGTTTTCACATAGGCTTTCTTCTGTCCTTGGCTATGTCCAGATTTTCTCTTTTCATTAAAATACCAGTCATATTGTATTAGGGCCCGCTCTCATAACTTCATTTTAATTAGCTCTGTAAAGACCCCATCTCCAAACAACGGCAAATTCTGTAATTCTGGGTGTCAGGACTTAAACGTGAATTTTTTGGAAGACAATTTAGCCAATTAGTACCTATCCCCACTTGTACACAAGAGTTGTGTTAAGGTTATGTTTTGCAGTCTTTTCAGAATTTTTCTAAATAATGAGAAAGGTTTTTCAGAGTACTTTCTATTACCTTTACAACACTATACTAAAGAAAATTTTCTAAAGTTCCAAAAGTGGGTTTGAAACCTAATCATTTCATCAACGTCAGTGCTAGAACTTAAGGAAGAATAACTGGACTGATTTTAGTGTTAACCGTTAACCATTGAGTTTACCGTGGGCACGGTATTTAAATAATCTATGCTGGAGCACCTGGGTGGCTCAGGTATTGGTGTCACCATTCGTGAGTTTGAGGCCCACATCAGGCTCACTGCTGTTAGCGCTGAGCAGACTTCGGGTATCTATGCTTCAGTCCCTCATCTAGAGAAAGGGAAGTATGTGTCAAAGTTTACTCTTCTTATAAGGACATCAGTCTTATTGAGTTAGGACCCATATTAATGACCTCATTTTAGCTTCATTACATCTGTAAAGACCCACCTATTTTCAAATGGGGTCATGTCTGAAGTACTGAATTTTGGGAGAGATATAATTCAGCATTCAACCCATAATGGACATTTAGACTCATAAATTATTGAAACTAACATTGAGCTTATTAATTACCCCATTCATTGTCAAAACATATGCCCATAGATTATGATTATATATGCCTTCAGTGATAAATATTGAGATAGATAAATACTCTTTTTCTCCCTTCCAATTTCTTTTTTTCCCTCTCCACACATACACTTAATTGTTCTTTTAGTAATATCGGTTATAGCATGACCAATAAGGCCACTTGAGATTTAGATTACGTGATCCACCTCCTGTTGGGATAACCCAAGCAACAGAATTTGATTTCTTTTTTCTTTTTCTTTTCTAAAGTTTATTTATTTATTTTGAGAGAGAGAGAAAGTGCGAGTTAGGGAGGGTCAGAGAGAGAGGGTAAGATAGAGACTCCCAAGCAGACTTCATGCTGTCAGTGCAGAGCCCACATGGGGCTCAAACCCACAAGCTATGAGATCATGACCTGAATTGAAGTCAGATGCTTAACTGACTGAGCCACCCAGGTGCCCCAGCAGAATTTGATTTCAAATTCAAGTATGTTGGGTTCTCAGATTCTTACTTTTAGCCACTATTTATTAAGACCGTCTTGCTTTTATCTTATTCAAGCTGCTTTTCTCCTAGCCCTAACAGTTCTTTGCTTGCATTTTATATTTGTTGTTGCAAACCAGCACTGGAATTTCTGAAACGAGCTCAGGGATGAGGAGTGCATTAGTGTGCCTAAGCCACAGGCATTGTGGTATTAACTGACCTGGTAGCAAACCATACATTAGAATATCTGAGGATTCTTTATATATTGGAGGAAAAAAACATCATGGGAAGTGCAAAATGTAATATTTTAGTTCACACCTTTAGTCACTTGAGCATTTTAAAAGAGGGACAAACTTAATGCTGATAAATTTGACTTTAACTCTTTGTAGTTTTCTTTGGTGGATATGGTAGAGATAGCAAGCAGATGTCCAGAAAAAAAATGTCATGCCCTACACACGACAAATTGAGTGACTGGATAAATCATAGGATTCAAGTAAAATGACAAAATCACGCACAATCTTAATATAAAGTATTAGAATTGCTGGGTTGGTTATTTTGTTGTAAGGCACTTGGCAAAATACCCTTGCAAACACCTTATATTAAAATATGATAATGTGATTCTTATCAAAAGCTCTTGAAAGTACAAATTGATATGAGTACACAGCAATAAAATTAAAAACAAATACTTTCCAAAAGAGGATTAGGAATATTTTATCATTTTCCTTACAGTGATGTGGTTAGGATTTTAATTTTATAAGCATAACTTTTAGCTTCTTATATACCCTCAGTTTACCCCCATTGTTAAGAAGCATTTTAGAATTATTTTCTAGCTCTCATTCATGCTTATCTTTTTAAATAGTCTTATCAGGAAATATGTTTTCTTCAGACTGTGGGTAGCTACATGTTCACTGTCAATAATAAAAATAGTTCCGGGGCGCCTGGGTGGCGCAGTCGGTTAAGCGTCCGACTTCAGCCAGGTCACGATCTCGCGGTCCGTGAGTTCGAGCCCCGCGTCGGGCTCTGGGCTGATGGCTCGGAGCCTGGAGCCTGTTTCCGATTCTGTGTCTCCCTCTCTCTCTGCCCCTCCCCCGTTCATGCTCTGTCTCTCTCTGTCCCAAAAATAAATAAAAACGTTGAAAAAAAAAATTAAAAAAAAAAAAATAGTTCCATATATTTCTACAGTAACCTTAGTCCACAGAAAATATGTGATTTTATTTTGCTCTTAAAAATGCAACTCCCTGGACTTCCTTCATCTGATAACCATTTCGGATTAGTCATTGATTTGTCTCTGTTCTCAGTACCAGGTTGCAGGCTCTTAAAGGACACAGACTGTGCGCTTTGTTATACATCCTTACCCCATAGTGTCCTTTGAAATGCCAAGAACTCTGAAGCTGTTTAGTAAGAATTACTTGGATTGATTTTTATCTTTGCAGCCAAGTAAGGGAGACAGGTGCCATTTCCTCTGAATATAATATGGTCAGACACTCCTGGAGCAGAGATTAGGAGCCATATCTCCAGCTTCCAAGCCCAGTTCTGAACCTATTAGCTTAATGCCGGGCCTCTCCCTGAAATACTCCTAACTGTAGACATGAAGAAAACACATTCTCTGTGCAAGGCCTGAGGTCCTAACAGCAACTTTCTATGGCCAGCTGGAATTTTCTTTGAAATTATGTATTTTATCTTTTTTTTTTTTTAATTTTTTTTTAATGTTTATTTTATTTTTGAGACAGGGAGAGACAGAGCATGAACAGGGGAGGGTCAGAGAGAGGGAGACACAGAATATGAAGCAGGCTCCAGGCTCTGAGCTGTCAGCACAGAGCCCGACGCGGGGCTAGAACTCACGGACCGCAAGATCATGACCTGAGCCGAAGTCAGCCACCTAACCGACCGAGCCACCCAGGCGGCCCAAAATTATGTATTTTATTTTAAAGAATTCTATAAATATTACTTTGCTTTTGCTGTATCTATTTGAATATAAAAGTAATATTGCATATACTTAACATCAAGCAGAACAGCTGTACCAGGAAGCTGTGCTGCCTTTATCTTATAGGTCCTATTATCTCCTTCCTTTACCTGTCATGCCTGGAATATGCATGTCCCAGTTTAAGAAGCCCTGTTGAGATCTTTCACAAAAATCTCTTTGCTTTAAGGTTGACTGTAAAAATGCTTCAGATATCAAAATTCACATGGATAGCACAAATTCATGAGGAGGCCCTTAGTCTATGGTATAGAATATTGACTTTCATGGAGTCCTAAATTTGAAACTGTTGGAGTCCATGCAGGTCACTGTAGGGTGAAGAGGAAAAGAAAGGGGCAAAGGCATGTTTTTGGTCTTCTATCCTTGCTTCAAACCGAACAGCTCCATTCGCATCTGCTTTTCTTTCATTATTTTGTAAAAAGTTTTCTTTTTCTATTTCTGTTTCTTTGTTTCTTAAAAGAAAAAAAAAAAAAAAGAACCGCTGAATTATATAGAAGAAATAAGGCAATTCAACATAAGATTTTGAATTTCTTTGAATAACTGAATTTCTTTATTAGACGTTTATTCTTGGTACTGGCTTTATTTTTTTCAAACAAAATTCTTATAAATGACAAGCAAAAAGGAGCTCTTGTGTCAAAACTAAATATCACAGTGGCTTAGAGCTATAAAAGTGTCACACATATATCCAGGGCCTGACTTCTCATTCACAATCACATCTTTTCCAGATGTCATATAGCTCTTTTGCTCAACTACTGTCAGTAATGGGAGTTCACAACTTTTTGATGCAGTCCATAATATTACTGGATACCCTTGTTTGTTGGTTAGTTCTTTCTAAGACTGAACCAGAAACCTCTTGCCTATAGTTTTTGCCCCAAGCTATATAGTCCCATGCTCTACAGAAAAGCACAGAAGACAGACATCCTATATGTACAAAGTAACTCTCCAACTGAGGCAGATTTACTGTGAAATTAATAGACTTAAGCGTCAAGTACCTTATTTGCAGGAACCATTTCTAAAGCCTTGGGAGGAGCTGAAGGTCACATGCTTTTTAGATTAGCCAAAATAACATATTTTAATCACAATTAGGATAACTCTTCTCACTCCAACTTCTCCTCCCTTACATTTCTCCTCATGTACCCTGGTGTTGGAGAGATGGGGCAGTTTGGGAACCTGGTTATGGGAAGCTTCAGTTGGTAATGCACTTAGTTTGGGTTTAGTAGTTATGTGTATGAGGCTCACAGTAATTTTCTTGTTTATTCATGTTATTGCTCTTCTTTCTGTTACATAGGAATGGTTTCTGGGAAATATCTATTGCTTGCTCTGTTAGAACACAAAGATGTGTGGTCAGAGGTCATGCCATAATAGGAACATGTCCTAAAATGTCTCACACCAGAAGTATGTGGGTAGTGGATGTTTGAACACATGAAGTCAGAGCTAGTTGATCAAAATTTGTCTAATCATCACATGTGTAAAATTGTTAAGTGGAAGCTTCTAGCCAGTAGTCTCTGTTCTCAGGAACATACCCTGTAATGAAGCATATGTATGCATTTATACACACCGTATATATTTTTTCATTTTCTGTGGAATTGAACAAAATATAATTTTTCAGCGTCATATGTTTGTTTTGATTAAACTGTGGCAGTGCTATAAACCCTAAGTACATCTGTGACAGCTTATAAATGAAAGAAACTTGACGGAGGTTTTCCCTAATTTGTTGTATATATTTTCTCTTTTTTTAGTTACATTTATTTATTTATTTAAAAAATTTGAAATATAATTTATTGTCAAAATGGCTAACATACAATGTGTAAAGTGTGCTCTTGGTTTTTGGGATAGATTCCTATGGTTCATCACATACATGCAACATGATGACTTGTGAAACTGACAGAAACTTTTTTTTCTTTAGTTTTTTTGTTTTGTTTTTTTGTTTTTTAATTTTATTTTTTATTTTTTAATTTACAACCAAATTAGTTAGCATACAGTGCAACAATGATTTCAGGAGTAGATTCCTTAGTGCCCCTTACCTATTTAGCCCATCCCCCCTCCCACAACCCCTCCAGTAACCTTCTGTTTGTTCTCCGTATTTATGAGTCTCTTCTGTTTTGTCCCCCTCCCTGCTTTTATATTATTTTTGTTTCCCTTCCCTTATGTTCATCTGTTTTGTCTCTTAAAGTCCTCATATGACTGATGTCATATGATTTTTGTCTTTCTCTGACTAATTTCACTTAGCATTATACCCTCCAGCTCCACCCACATAGTTGCAAAAGGCAAGATTTAATTCTTTTTGATTGCTGAGTAATACTGCATTGTGTGTATATATATATATATATATATATATATATATATATATATATATCACATCTTCTTTATCCATTCATCCATCGGTGGACATTTGGGCTCTTTCCATACTTTGGCTATTGTTGATAGTGCTACTATAAACATTGGGGTGCATGTGTCCCTTTGAAACAGCACACCTGTATCCCTTGGATAAATGCCTAGTAGTGCAATTGCTGAGTCGTAGGATAGTTCTATTTTTAGTTTTTTGAGGAACCTCTGTACTGTTTTCCAGATTCTAAAATATCATTAATAAAATAATTATTTTTAATACACCATGACAAAAAACGAATTATCTATTCCCTGCATAGGAAATATGGCAAGATCTTTGCCATAAAATGATTAAAGAGATAACCAAGAATATACAGCCAAAAATGTAGGGAAAAGGTGCTATTGAGGTTTGCTAGTATTATGTTATTTTTCTGGATATTTTTTATGAATGCAATATGTTGGCATTTGAAACTTTTGACATTTTTTTGTCATTCTAAATATTCACTTTAATAATAATTTTGCATATGTGATTTTGTGTTAATTTTCATAGAAAACCCCTCTTTCACAAATTGCATGACCTTCAGAACCAAACAATGCATTGTCTTCCAAATGTTAAGAAACAGCGCTTAGGTCTTTTTTCTACCTCAGGTAAACATCCTTAGGCACTTTCCGATGCTTATTCTTCTTAGATTTCTTACCAACCACTGATTCATGGCCTGTTTGCTCATTAGCTAAGGCCTTATTCCCTGAAGGAGACTGGGAATTGGTAGACTCGAATGCTTGAGCAAAGGCACAGAATAATATAGTAAAATCAGCACATGTACATGTTTGGCATCAAACCTATACAGATGCCAGAATTTCAGGTTGTTAATCTTATTATCATAGGCAATATATTTTACCTTTAAGATTCAGCTTTCTTATCTATAAAAATAGGAATGACAGTTCCCAGCTCAAGGTTGAGCAGTGTAATGAAAAAATATGTATGAGTCACCTAGCTCAGCACTTGGCACATAGCAGATGATCAGGTACTGTTTGCCATTCTTTTTATTAGTGTTTAAACAGAAACACATGGTCTCTTCTGTACCCTTCACAGAGACTGGAGAAAGTTTGATTACATTTTCAAAACATGTAACATTTCTCATTTTGCAAGTGATGAAAAGCCAGTTTTCCCCTGGTAAGCTATGAGACAGATTGAGCAAATGAACCACTAGTCACTGAAACCAAGCCTAGCTAGGCCTGGAGGAGTTTCAGGCAATTATACAGAGTTCTGACTTCCCAGTGGGCCCTGTAGCTGTCAGCTGATTCCAGAAGCTTATGGTAGAACTTCTGGTGTTTCTCAGGGCCTTCTGTGTTTAATACTGGGCAGGAAGCCAATTATCTGGGAGGAAGGTAAGAACGTGGGACATTGTTTAAACTAATTTTTTTTATATGTGGATTAATTACCCAGGTTGAGAATTATCAATAGCTTTACTTTCTGACAGTCTCTCTTTTGGTCATTACATGTGTAACACGTTAAACAGAACAGCTGGGGAAGAGATAAATAGGTATTTTTAGTTGCACTGAAAATGAATTTGAAGGGAGGGCATGAAGTCATAGTTTAAAATTGCTTCAGTAATAAAGATAATGGTAGTAATAAATGACATATGTATTTAAATTTTCTGTGATCACGTTCCCACAGCCTATGGGTATCAAAGTCAAATAATGTATAGGCAATATGACAAAAAATAAGTGAGTTGAGTGGTCTAGGTACAAAGAAATGGTTCTCTGTCATAAAAATACACACATACACATTGCAAATACAACACTACCTGAGAACTGACAAACCCAGAAGGGGGAGACCAGAGGGAAAGGGGCAAACCTAATAGTTCCTGACTATTACACAGGAGCTACTTTGCTCCTGTTTTTTGGTCCTGTGAAAATGTGGAAGATTGCTTTTGTTTTTTGTTTTGTTTTCAGCAGCAACACTAGAAATCTGGAATTTTATGGTAAATAATAAAATACAAAATATTGGACCAGTTTAAAATGAAAACAACACCTTCTGGGTCAAATATAATGTTTGCCAGAGCTGATCTGGCTTCTGGATAGATATTTGTAACCTCTGCCCACAAATGAGCTGCATAACTGTCACAGGAACATGTAGCCCCAGGCAGACACTGGGTTCTGGGGTGAGGGAGAATGCCAGAGAAAATCAGCTCAGAGGAGTGACTTATAGAATGAGCTGGGTCTTAAATGATATGTGGTATGTCATGTATCTGTAAGTATATTTACCTGTGGTATGTGTAGGTGCATCCTAAGTACAGGGAAATGTGTGATGCAGGAGGCAGAGGCAGGAGGTGTGATGGTGTGTCTTATTCTCAGATACCAATCAAGAGTATCAGTGTGTGGGTACATGGAAGGTCTGGAGAAACAATTGATGGCCTACAAGGTTGGAGGATGTACAGTGTGGGCTCTTTTATTTTGCATTCCATTGACAATTCATTTTTCATCCCTGTGTCTCTGTGAAAAGTACTTATATTTCTTTCTTGATCTACTGATAGTGAAAACACCGAATTTTTCCCAAATAGGACAAAAATGAAAGTGAAAAATACACAGAATTCCTGTCTATCCCTGTCTTTCCGCTTGATTATAACACTTAGGTGTACTTTTTGAAGGTTATTTCTTAAAGATGTTAGGAGGATGTCAAAGATTAAAGTAGTTTATATCTTTATAAATGTATGCTTTTGGAAGAATTTACTGCCATCAAAGTGGATATAATTGAAAACCAGGTTTGCTCTTCTTCCCAAGTGTGTGGGATTTCTCTGTTTTTGTTTTGTTTTTTGTAAGGACATAAAATACAATTCTTCTTATTTTCCTTAAAAAAAAAATAAAATAAAAAATAAGGTGTGCCTGGGTGGCTCAGTCGGTTAAGCATCGACTTTTGAATTCAGCTCAGGTCATGATTCCAGGGTCCTGGGATTGAGCCCCACATCAAGCAAGGTGTGGAGCCTGCTTTAGGATTTTCTGTCTCTCTCTGTCTCTCTCTCACTTTCTCTCTCTCTCCCTCTCTCTCTCCCATTTCTCTGTGTGTCTCTCTCTGCCCCCCGCCCTGCTCACATTCTCTTTGTCTCTCTCTAAAATAAAAACTGAAAAGAAAGAAAAGAAAAAGAAAAAGAAAACAGAGTTTTTCTCACTGAGAGGTTCTAATTAAAATGTTCCATTTGAAGGATTTTTTGGCCAACCCAAATTCTTGTTAAGCAAATGCTTTATATTTCTTGCTGGAGTATAAGGCTGCAGTATTCCTAGAGGAAATTTGCAAAACACCACTGAGCCCAAATATACAGTAACATGTATTATTTCAATACCTTCAAACAGATTGTTCCAGAATTTTTTAATCACTAGGAATACATTGGTCAACAGATTTTATATGTATTACTTTGGAAAAAGGAAATGATACTTTCACATGATCTTTAACCAAGAGCACGTTCATCTAGTAGATATTAAGAACAATCCCATCTCACAAACCTCTACTCTTAAAGAAAAAAAATAGATTTCCCCTGTAGTACAAATTATTCTTTTTGTAATATCATTTAATTTTTTTTATGTTTATTCTTGAGAGAGAGAGAGAGAGAGAGCGTGTGCGCTCACGCACAAGGCAGGGAGGGTCAGAGAGAGAGGGAGACACGGTATCTGAAACAGGATCCAGGCTCTGAGCTGTCAGCATGGAGCCCGATGCAGGGCTGGAACCCATGAACCATGAGATCATGACTAGAGCCAAAGTCGGACACTTCACCAACTGAGCCACCCAGGTGCCCCTGCAATATCATTTTAGTAAATCACATTTCAAATATATGAGTGGATATGTTAGTTTGTGAATTAAATTTTTAAAAGTTATACATATTTACCTGGAGCTATTTACAATAGTTTATATGTCATGCATCAACATAATTGATTTTACTTATAACCAGTGAAAATGATAGTTAATTTAGTATATTTACCATGAGTTAACACTGAGCACATAACTAGGAAATTCGGAATGAATTGAGCAAGTGAACCATCTGGTGATTATTTAGACTCTAGAGGCCTTTGTGTCTGCAGCTAGAAGAGCTGATGTTCAGTAATGGTGGTGCTTTGCTCGCATGTGTGAGCAAATGGCAATGCTGGTGCCTCCAAATAGGTAAATGGAAGACAGTCAAATGATTTATTTTATTACACATGCATAAATCATTTTGAAAATAAGATTTTTGATTAATTTTATTAATTTGTGGGGAAATCTTATTTCACATAATGAAGAGCTATAAAACCAATATTAAATCTGACCATTTATTGCTACGATTCTTATGGTCTGATCTTATGTGACGACTCCTGTGCTTCAGACCCAGTGTCCTTTCTTCAACTGAAAGAAAGGACCAAGTTCTTTTCTACCTCTAGGCTTTCTCTCATGCTGCCTGATATACCACCCTCGCCACTCTCAAAACTTTTCTATGGCTGGCTCCTCACATTTATCTCTATTTTAAATATCACTTCCCTAAACAACTATTGGCATCTTGTTATTCTTTTAATCACATCCTGCCCTTTTCTTATAAACCGTATTATAGCTAGTACTTGTTTACTTACTTTGTTCTCATCTGTTTCTCCAACTAGAATGTAACCTTTTTTGACAGCAGCAGAGACCATATCTGTATATTCAGCCCTAGGACAGGCGGCAGTAGAGATAAATGGTTAAAAGTCACTAAGAATCACACTGCCTAGAGTAAACCCTGACTATGTCATTTGCAAGTCCTCAGACAAGTTTCTTACTCTATCTGGGTATCATCTGTAAAATGGACATAATAATAGAACAAAGATTACATGAGTTAGTATATGTATATTACTTGCCATGCAATGAGGCCTTATTAAATGTCAGCAAGCTAGATAGCATGGTATCTGGTAAATAGTGCATAATCAATAAACATGTACTGAATGAATGAATGATAAAGCTTTTGTGTCAGAAAGACACCAAAGTGTCTTTGAATGCCATTTCCATCACTTACGACCTTTGCAATGATATTTAAATTTTTTGAACCTTGATGTCTCAGTATATAACATGGTGTTGGCTTTTTTGACATTATTGTGAGGATGAAATGAGGTGTTTTTTATAGCATGTGTTATGATTTACTTTTGTTAAAAAATAAATTAAAAACCCTAGATCATTCTCATTTTAAGACTGTGGTATTCAACAGCCCTGCCTGAGGCCATTTGTACCTGTTGTTGGGATAATTATCTTGAACAGCTCTAGTCATTAAAACTGTTCGGTGATAAAGAACAAAGCCAATTCAAGCTAACTGTAGCCTAAATAAATTAAAAAATTAATAAAAGCATATTTATTATAACTAGCAGATTGAGCAAGAATCCTTCATGATATGTTCACAGTCTAAATTCATTGTAGTTTTCCCTTATTCCTTTAAACTTTATGGATTCAGTGTCCACCTTTCCTGGATGAAAACCCTGACAGATGTCATGACCTTTATTCCTACTGGATAGAACATACCTATAGTTACTTTAAGTCACAAATATGATTCCAGTTCAGTAATTAGAAATATTATTGTATTAGTTTTCTATTGTTGCTGTAAGAAATTAACACAAACTTAATGGCTTAAAACAAAACAAAATAAAACAAACTAAATCATTGCCCTTTAGTTCTATAGATCAGAAGTCCTACATGGGTCTCATGGGTTAAGACTGAGGTGTCTACAAGACTGTGTTCCTTTTTGGAAGCCTGAGGAAGAATCTGTCTTTCCCACCATTGAGAGCCACCTGCATTCATTGGCTTACATCCCCTTCCTCCATCTTAACAATAGCAGATCAAGTCTTCTTCATATCACACCTCTCTGACCTCCTTTCTCTGTGTTCCTTTTTTACTTTTAAGGACTCATGTCGGGGCACCTGCGTGGCTCAGTTGCTTGAGAAACCGACTTCGCCTTGGGTCATGATCTTGCAGTTTGTGGGGTCGAGCCCCGCGTCGGACTCTGTGCTGACAGCTCAGAGCCTGGAGCCTACTTCAGATTCTGTGTTTCCCCCTCTCTCTGCCCCTCCCCTGATCACGCTCTGTGTCTATCTCTCAATAGTAAGTAACCGTTAAAAAAAAAATTTTTTTTTAATTAAAAAAAAAGGACTCATGTCAATAGATTGGACCCTTCAGAATGATTCAGGATAATCTCTCCATCTCTGGGTCACCTGATTAATAAACTTAATTACCTGTGCAGCCTTAATTCTCTTTTGTCATGTAACCTAGTAAGTACCAAGAGTGAGTTAAAGATTAGGACATGGACATCTTTAGGGACAATTGTACTGTATGTAAACTTACCATATTTGGACTGTCTAATATTAAAAAAATCCAGTCTTCTGGATTACTATTATTTTCTGTAGGTTAAGCTTTGTAAGGCATGAAGCAGGATGCTTCCTTTTTTGCCTTCCAGTGATAGCAAACATATTTTACATTCTAAAACTTTCTACATGATCTCCCTCAGGTTACTCTACTCAGGCTTATGACTCAAAATTACCATTCTCCCAGTCTTCCCCACAGAAAAGATGAATTTGTCTTAAATCACAGCAGTTGCTCTCTACAAAGAAAGCTGTTCATCAGTTCTTCCATAATTTTTTTTTTATAGTCTCTGATGAATATCATTATCATTGGTCAGGCTAAGTGGTCTGGGAGTAATAGAACAGGTTCTCAAAACCATTCTTTATGAATTTAATTGGTATAGGACCAAAGAGGTATTTGTCTCACATTCATCGAAGCAAGAAGGGTCTGTCTATTCATGGAATCCAAGGGCTAGGCCTTTGAAACAACAAAACTAATGAAAAATCCACTTGTAATCCAAACTAATTTCTCTTTCCCTCTTATCTCCTTTTCTTCCAAAAATCAGCTTCATTATTCTCCCTTCTGTGAATAGCTATTCTAAGGGTCCCTCATCTCATGGCTGAACATGGCTACACACGTAGCTCCTGACTTTACATGTTACAAGCCTAACCTTAAATTTTAAGCCTAACCTTAACCTTCAGTCCAAATCAGAATTGCAAGGGGAAAAATCTCTAGTCTTTCTAGATAGAGTTTTATGTATATATTGGTTCGGTCAGCTGTAACCTGTGGAATGAACTATATTACATAGAACAAAATGTTCTACCCCTGTGGATTTGGGGACTAGAAAAGAGATCATTGGGGTTTGGGAAAATATTCCAAAAGCTGTATATCACAGTTACTTGTAAGTCTTATAATAATAATAAAACAAAAACAACAATCTGTATTACAACCAAAATTTATTGAGAACCTATAATAATCAGGCCCTGCATTATCATATGTAATTATCACCTTTAATCCACATGGAGGCTCAGGTGTTTTCTCCATTTTAATAAAAAAAAAATAAATGAGTCTCAGAGAAGTGAAATAATTTGTTCAAGGTCACACTGGGAGTAAGTTGTGGCCAGGACCTAAATGTACACTTATCTGACTCCCAAATCCATAAAAAAGACATCAGTAGAATGATATTTACTGGGTAATTTTAACAGAAAAAAATGTGTTTGAAAATGGTCTGTGCATTGTTAGATTTTATATCTCCATTCATGTCTATACCTCTGACTATATTTATATCTATATCTTTCTACATCTATGTTACATCTATATCTACCCATGTTCTCCTCCCGTCTCTGGGATTTAATACTGGATACTTAAGACAATGGAATAATTTATTATTTAAATTTTATTTTTTGTCTGTATTTTTTCTGGTGATAATCTATTAATGATTATAAGAAGATAGTGTTTTATAAAGAACAAGAAACGTCAAGCTAATTTTCTTATTTTACTAGTTCTCTGGAGAATGACAGTTTTTTCTTAGGTAGCTTCTTGTCTGCTTTCTTCCCAGCTCAAACAGAATTGTTCTGCTGACCTGGTGTTTCCTTTTCGTACTAAAATTTCCCAAATCAACATGGTGTATCAGTCTTTGTAAAAGTATAAGGGTATAAGAAAGAAGCTATGAAATCTGAGTGATATTTATCTCCCCCCCCACACCAGCACCCCCCATAAATAGAACATCCAAGTTTCTTTTTTTTTTTTTTCAATGTTTACGTATTTTTGAGAGAGAGACAGACAGACAGAGTGTGAGTAGGGGAGATAACAGAGAGGGAGACACAGAATTCAAAGCAAGCTCCAGGCTCCAAGCTGTCAGCACAGTGTCAGTTCAAGCACGGGGCTTGAACTCATGAACCATGAGATCATAACCTGAGCTGGAGTCGGACGCCCAACCAACTGAGCCACCCAGGCACCCTGAACATCCAAATTTTATATTTTTCTAATTATAGCACAGTTTTTTCTCCTAGGTTCTTTTAAGGAATTCTTATTGAAGTTTACAAAAATTTCTTTCCTTAACAGCTAAATTTATTAAAACTTATTGAGTACCTATTTATACACATATAAATGTTTCTTTTATTAGCTATTTACCAAGAATAACAAACTCAAATTCCATTTATAAACATAAATTAGAGATAAACTGTATGGATTTATTGAAAGCACATTTGAGGACCTCTTTTATTTTTCTATTTTGAAGAACAGTCAAGATTCATAAATAAGACTTAATTTTTTTTTCACAATGGTAAATAAATGCTTTATTTTGATCATAAAAGTAATATATAACTAGTTTTAAAATATAAACACTCAAGAAGGGAGCGCCTGGGTGGCCCAGTTAAGCCTCTGACTCTTGATTTCAGCTCAGGCCATGATCTCACAGTTGGCAAGATTGAGCACTGTCAGTGTAGAGCCTGCTTCGTATTCTTTCTCTTCCTCTTTCTCTGCCCCTTACCCACTCGCTCCCTTTCACAAAGTAAATAAACTTCAAAAAAACTCAAGAAGGATGCAAGGAAGAAATTTGACAATCACCAATCATTCTTTAATATAATGACAATTGTAATATTTTTAGCATATATTATATATCGTGACAAAAATATAATGCAGCAATGTTCTGGACATTTTGTTAGTCAATGAATGTTTCTGTATTAACAATTGCAAATTATTCCACTATACTACTGTATAATAATTAATTTTAAAAATCTATAGTCAGCATTTAATTAATTATATATTTTTTAATATTGTAAACAACACTAACAGATGTTGTTACATAAACTAATTTGCACATATTTCTGATTATTGTCTTGGAAAATTTCCTAGGAGTGACATTTCAAATGGTATGATTTTTGTTTAATACTTTAGATACAGTTTTGCAAAATTGCCCTCCAGAAAGGTTGTGCCATTTTTGCTCTGTCTATAAAGGAGTAAATTCTATTTAACTTGCCTTCTGCCATAAAACAATTCAACTGGGCAAAATATCTAAAACAATTCTTACCACCAGACATTGGACAACAGGAAACCTATCCTGAAAAAGGAGATCAAAGGTGATCCTGAAAAAGGAGATCAAATAAAATGAGCCTTAGAAAATAGCCCTGGCTTTCTACCCAGAGACAATTTCTAGAATATGATAAAGGAAGGAAGAACTCAAATATATCCTGAGTTGAGGAGAAGGAGATGAAACTATGAGGAGAATGAGCCATCATTATATGTGGAGATAAGAGATGCTACACAAAGGAAGAGCTCCAGGCATCTGCAGAAGAGTACTCTGAAGACTTAACTGAATACCAATAAGTGCAAAGGGTGAAACACCATGATACTGAGCAAAGAACAACTATTGGGAAAGTACAATTATGAGACAGCTCTAAATTGGACTATTTTCAGAGTTCACACCAGCTACGAATCATTCATATGCCTGCCAATAAGGGTAGAAAAACCTGGTGACTGCACAAAGCATCCAGTAGAGCTCTAAAAAGTCTCATACATATTAGTGGTATGGCTAAACTAGGTCTAGGGTAAAGTCTACTCTAGGCCTGCCAAAAAATAAAAATAAAAAAACCCTACAAAATAATTTTCCAAACAATCAGGCTGATTTAAAAGTCCTACTCAGGGTACTTAAAAGTCCTACTCAGGGTACTTAAAAGTCCAGGATCTTTAAAGGAATAAAAAAAATTCATCACTTGACAGTATATAAGTTATAGAGTCAAAATGCTCTGTATCCAATCAAAAATTACTAGTCATGCAAAAAGCATAAAATTGAGACTCATAAACAGAAGAAAAATTAAATAGGAATAGAGCCAGAATGATGGAATTAGCAAATGACTTTAAAGTTACTGTTAATTGGGGCACCTGGGTGGCTCAGTCTGTTAAGCGTCTGACTCTTGATCTCAGCTCAGGTTTTGATCTCAGGATTGTGAGTTTAAGCCCTTCATTGGGCTCCACACTGGATGTGAAGGCTACTTAAAAAAAATAATAATACTGTTATCAATATTTGCAATGATACCAAGGCAAACAACCTAATAGGGGGGAAAAACCAGAACAATTTAGAAATGTTAGAATGTTGAAAATGTTAGAAGTTCCAATTAGAGTTTCTAGAAATGAAAAATAAAATATTAGAAGTGAAAATTTCACTGGATGGGATTTATAGTAGAATAGTAAACCAGAAGAAACCATTAGTGAACTGAAAATCATAGCAAAAGAAACTATTCAAACATAAATACAAAAGAAAAAAAAAGACTGAAAAAAATTAACAGGGCCCCAGGGAACTGCTTGGCTATCTATATCTACATCTATATCTATGTGTCTTTTTATAATGTGTGTGTAATTAGAGTACCAGAAGGAAAGAAGAGTGAAGGAAGGAGAGACAAAATATTGAAGGTAGCAATTAATGGCAGATTTTTTTTTAGAATTTGGTGAATATCATAAGTGGACAAATCCAAGAATTTCAGCAAACTCCAAGCATGAGAAACACAAATAAAATTATAGCAAGTCACATAATAATCAAATTGACTAAAAACAAGTGACAATACATAAAAACAGCAAGAGGCAAAAGACACATGGCATAAAGAACATAAAGGATAAGAAAAAACACAGATTCCTTTGCCAGAAACTGTAACCCAGATGACAAAGGGGGGAAAATACATAAAATGTGAAAGAAAAATAAATATTTCAATGTATAAAAAAATATCTCTTAAGGATAAAAGCTAAGTAAGGACTTTCTCAGATAAACGATAGAATTCCTTATTATTGGACAAGAACTACAAGAATGGTTTGGTTTGTTTCTTGTTTTTTTTAGGTGGTGGCAACAGGGCTTTACTTACACTATGGTACAGGGCGAGCTGCACACACAGAGCCCTGATGGCGACAGCCAGTATGATAAACATCTAAAAAAATGTTTACTTGCATTGCTAAAGGCAATTTCCTCTTCATATCAGAAAATTTCTGAACTCCATTGACATGGGCCACTTAATGGAATCATCTTTAACTCGTTACCAAATTGAAATTCAAATAAAGCAATTCGAGTAGGTTAACTTGTTGGTGAAGATGAGCTATTATATTGATACAATTTTATATATTTACATTATATTTGGACACTGAAATTGAGAGAAAGCTCAGGTGACTTGGTTGTAAAAAGTAAAAGGTTGTATATTTAAAATGCTTCAGAGGATAAATAAGTAACAAATCAAACAAGACTGGATCCACTGGAAAACGAATAACTCACCTAAAATCATTCAGAACTTTTTTTAGAAAAAGTATCCAGACAAACAAATGTCTGAGGGCACATAAGGTTAGATTTGTGGTGTCATAAAATAACTCTTAAATTAGAAAGTAGAATGTTCTCTTTAATTTTAACTTTAATAATTTAAATTGCCTTCCAGTTTCTTGATGGATTTTACACTGTCATCTTTGTTTTCACCATTTAACTAGTGTTTCATTAGGTGCTAATAGGGGTAATTCAGTGTCGGTTCATTTCTTCAAACCGTTGTGAACTTTAAAATATTATAATTTTTGATTTATCACCAATCTGAAGTAAAAAGAGTTTTTTAGATTTTTGGAAAACTAAAGAAAAGAGGGGTAGGAGAGATAGCTTTTTTTCTTTATTCTCTTAGGTTCAGTGATGGGGACCCTGCAAATTAAACTGACAAAACACAGGATAACAGGAGGAAAAAAATAGGTTTAATTACATGCATACATACTGGGAATTCACAAAGGAATCTGATTCTAGGATACAGAATTTGAGGCTTATATACTATCTTAGGCTAGACGAAGGAAAATGCGTTTGGGGTTTCTGTTAGGGGAGGTAAGTTATGGGATGGGGAGGGGAGGGATCACATTGTAAAAACAAGGGTTATTTAATAGTTTTTTGTTTGTTTTGTTTCAGATAGGAGTTATCTGAGGTACTAAGAGTTGTCTCCACAGTAATTCTCTTCCTGCTAAGGGAGAGGGAAACATGATTACAGATGGAAACTTGTGTCCTGCATGTAAATAGAAAGGGGAGAATGGGGCGCCTGGGTGGCGCAGTCGGTTAAGCGTCCGACTTCAGCCAGGTCACGATCTCGCGGTCCGTGAGTTCGAGCCCCACGTCAGGCTCTGGGCTGATGGCTCGGAGCCTGGAGCCTGTTTCCGATTCTGTGTCTCCTTCTCTCTGCCCCTCCCCCGTTCATGCTCTGTCTCTCTCTGTCCCAAAAATAAATAAAAACGTTGAAAAAAAAAAAAAAAAAAAAAAAAAAAAAGAAAGGGGAGAAGGCAGAGAGCTAATTGCCTTTAGCTCAAAACAGTCCTTATGCCAAAGTGTCATATTTTGGGGCAGCATATCCTGACCCCTTCGGAAGGAAGCAGAATACTAGTAACATATGTAATTAATAATCTCCCTTACACTTTGATTTTAAGGATTTTTGGAGAAAGATGAAATATAATTATGTTTTCAATTAATCAAGTATTAATTAAATGCTTATGACTCTGTCAGATCTAAAAACAGCACTAAGAAATGCTCTCAATACCTGCTTGAGAATTGGAAAACAGAGCCGTATTTGCCCAGCTTTTTAAAGAAGAAATGTTAAGGAAATAAAAATTGATATGTTAGGCTATAGGAAGACTGAAAGTTTTATAAGAGGTGGGAGGGGCATAATAACTATTTAGAGGTACCTTTAGCAATGGCATATGTATCTCTATTTTTATGTTTATTCATTCTTAAAATTGCTTACATGTGATCTCTTCATTGTCCAAGGTGATCAGATACCATATTTCCCAGTGTCCCAGGAATACTTTTTTTCAATATAGATTTCTACCCATTTAGCCTGTTGTTCTATAAAATCCATCCAGAAAAGCTGTGTTTATCTCCCCTCATTTGTCTTTTTTTCCTTTCTTTTTTTCATTTTGTAAATCTGGTCACCATAGGAAAGACAGACATTCAGTTGAGAGAAAGTCTATTTTAAGTACTAGCTACTTAGGGGGAGGTTGGAGACTTTAATCCTGCAACAATGCTAGCTGGCTGGTAGTCAGCAGGGAAAGCAGAAGAGCTTTCAGAAAGAAAACATTCTCAGTAGAAAGTAGTGGCCCATTATGATGTTGAACAAAAGTAGTTCTGCTGGAATCTTTTTTTTTTTTTTTCCTAGGAAAGCTTGTTATTCCACTTAGACTTTATTCAAAAAAAGGAGGAGGAAGAGGAAGAAGAAAAAGAAACATTAAAAAAAAACCCAGGAATTAAAAATTAAAGAAATATTATGTAACAAAATGATAAACTCTTTCTCTTTGGTTCCCCATAATTAGTTATTCTTGACCACTTTTGTTCATACTCATGAGTTGAAACCTGTTAAATTTAATAAGTGATTGTTTAAGTTACTACTGTGTTCTATTACTAAGATGTTAAGTGAAAGGGAGAGGATGTTTCTAAAGACAATGAGAAACCTCACCTCTTACCTCAGATTCACCTTAGCAGAGAAGGCCATTACCCCCAACAGCTGTTAAATGTTGTTCTCATCTAGTTAGTATTTGCCAAATTCCTGAAGCACAGTTGGCATTCATTTTGTCTTGCTTTTTGAGGCTAAGAGGCAGAAGACTGGAAGACATTTCAACTGTCATCATGAATGACTAAGTTGTACTGGTAACATATTTTCAGAGCTGTTTTAGATCATTGTTTGACACGGAGATGAAACTTTTTTGAGAATTGGTCATTTCGGGGTGATTTGAGCAAATAAATTTATCTCCAAGCTAATATCATTTGAGCATTCTGATTGCATTTTAAAAAGATTAGATAAATCATTCTATCACGTTGGTGTTCCTTTTAACTTTGGTGTTCTAGGGGTTTAGCTGGAGATTTTTCTCCAGCCTTATTGTAGATTTAACATTCTCAAATTGAAAAGTCCATCATTCTATGTTGTCCCCAGCAGTTAGCATGTGTCTTCATTTAATGCTTTCCTCAGGGTTCTTCTTGAGGGATTTTTGCCAGAGTTTGTTGAATAGTTCTACATAAATTAATCAAGTGTGTATGTGTGTGTGTGTGTGTGTATACTGCATTTTATAGTTCCATGATAGTATTAAATATACATTTAAACTTTACTATTTTCTCTTTTTTTTTTAGATGATACTTAGATGGCTATCATAACTAGTCTTCCCACTATCAGTAGACTCACATGGATGAGGCTAAGATTGCTAACAAGAGTATATTGCTTTAAAATTTTCTGGCATGTAAGCCAAGATTTCATGGGATCCTCATAAAAAGTGCATAAGTCACTATACACTATGATTACAAGCTTTCATTTAATGTTTTGTTATGCAGTTCTTCCACAACTGGAAGAGTGTTGTTCCCAGCAGCAAATTAGAATGCTTTGTAGTGTCACTCCCACCTGACTTCCAACTTGGCATCTCCGTGTGTCTGTTATTTTTAGATGAGTCATTGTATATCTTAATTATGTGAAATAGCCTATAAACCACCAGTAATTGTTAAGCAACTCTGTTGTGTGTGCATGTGTGTGTTAGCATATAATTTATATAGTTCCTTGGCTTTTTCATTTAATAAAACTGTAGTGGAAAGATCATGAAAATGATAATACTCTCCTTGCCATTAATTATTACTTGTTTCCTTGTTGATAGATATATCTTACTACTGAAAGAAGTAGTTGCTTTCTTTGTTCTCCATCAATACAAATTTTCTTAAGATTCTATATGCATTTTATGAAGAAAAAAAGATAGAGAATTAAAAATTTAGTTAGTTAGGTTACTTTTGCTCACCAGTCAATCCTAATAGAAAGCACTGAGTGTACCTTAATTGTTTTGACCAGCTTTATATATATTCACAGGTATAGGAAAGTAAATTTGATTATGTACATATTATGTATTCAACTAATTAGAATTAATATCAGATGTGCTTGGGAATGTCAGAGAAGCTGAAGTTAAATGAATTAGATGATAATGGGATTTAGCAGTCAATGGGATAGAAATTGTGGTGATAATGTATTGACATTATTGAGTAAGCTGTGGGACCAGTGAACATATGTAAGCATGGAAATGACATGACTGTGTTTTAGGAAGATCACTCTTTATCTGTCAGATGACTCAACAGATATAGAAAGGATGGATTAGAGGAGAGGGAGAATTCATTTAGGGAGTTTCTATCTTGGCAAGAGATGATAATGACCTTACCTAGAGGATATGGAAAGTTAAGAAGATGAATTTCAATGACATTTAGGACATGGAATTGTTAAGGACTTAGGACTGTTTGGGGAATGTGGGAGGATAGAGCTAAAGATAAATCCGGTTTCTGTCTAGGGCAGTTGGGTAAATGGTCATACCCAGATCTGGAAGAGAGGACATGGAATATGTTCAGCAAATATTGCTTAGCATGAGAAAATCTTGTTATCTCTACCCATTCTTCTTGTATGGTATATACATTCTCCCCCTTTCTTAGTTGACCTGTCTTATTTCTGGTAGGACTCAAAAGCATTTAGCAGCTGTGAGCATCAGACAGCCCTAAACTAGAAAGTCTTGGCTACCATCAAACAACAAAATTTCGGCTTCAACAAAGAATCTTTAATCAAAACTGCTGGGGTGCTTGGGTGGCTCAGGTTGGTTAAGCGTCAGACTTTGGCTCAGGTCGTGATCTCATGGTTCGTGACTTCGAGCCCCACACGGGGCTCTACTGTCAGCACAGAGCCCACTTTGGATTCTCTATCCATCCCCTGCCCTTTCCCTACTCTGCTCTCTTTCTCTCAAAAAACAAAAACATTTTTAAAAGGCCTTTTTTTTTTAATGCTAAGTGATGAAATGCCTGGGTCTAAAGCCAAATGGTTCATCATACCAGGGTGCAAACTTTTTCATTTTTACACTGTTGACAGCTTTATTTTAATCAAGAAAGAATTTTAAGAAAACTAGGCTCAATTCAGAAAATTTTATGTCCTGTTTCCAATATTTGAAATATTTGTCAGATTTGGGGTGGTTTGACAGGATTGGGGATTTATTTTGAGGTGATGTTTAAAAACTAACCATCCTATATTTGCCTGATACCATGCTGAGTATTGATTGATTGAAGTTTTTAAAGTAAGGTCTGTACCGAATATGAGGCTTGAACTCATGACCCTGAGATTAAGTGTTGCATGCTCTAGAGACTAAGGCAGTCAGGACCATGTTGAACATTTAAATTAACATTTAATTTCTTTCAAAATACTGTTACTTAGTTCCACTTTAGAGATGAAGAAACAGACTGACACAGTTGAAACATTGGAGCAGGACTGGATAGAAACTAGGTTTACTTTATTCCAAAATGCATGAAATAAACACCACCAGTATATATTCTTGATAAAAGAGCGTGTATGGGAGGAAAAAAAAAAACTTTTCTCTCTACCCTCCCAGGTTCACTGGTTGGGCCTTTGAGCAAACTGATAAAGTAGATTAACAATTAACAAGAGAAGGGGGATGGGGGAACAGTTGTAATTCTGTAGATTTACATGGGAGTCTCACAAGGAAATGGGACTCCAGGAGACAGATGATTGGTTTACACCATTTTAGGCTAAACAATGGAAAGGGGTTGGGGCTCCTGGGAAAGAGAGGCAAGTTATGGGAAAATGAGGGAAGAAAATGCATTGTAAGGAAGGTTGTTTCTCAAGTGGTAAGAGTTGTCTCCGACTTTTACAAATGGAAATTTCCTTTATACATGTAAATTTTCTTTACAAAAGAAGAAATTTATACTCTATTTTTAGGCAGTGAGAGGAGGAAAAGAACTTTTCATGTGTCTGCTGGTTCTCAAGGGCACTTAGCTCGAAATAATCCATATGCCAATGAGACCTATTTTAGAGAGGTATATTTTGGCACTCTTCAAGCACCTCTACCTAATTCGTGAAAGGATAATCTCAAAGATCTATTCCAGTTGCTAACCATGGAATTTCCTCCTCATAGTGATTTAGAAGATTACAGTTTTGATAGTTCTAATCCTTTTTTCTTCATGTATATCTGTGGATATCCATATGGATATCCATATGTATGGATATGGATAATTTGACCAGATTATTTGTTCTCCTACTGTTGTACTTTTCGTTGACAAGATAAGTACCACGTCTATGTAACTACTAAATGTGTGACTTTTACATACCCGGGACTCCAGGTTTTATAGGACAATGCCAACATTCATAATTTTGAATGACTTCATGATTTTTTTTCCAAATTTTCACATGTATCTTCCCTTGAAAAACAGAACTACATAATCACTTTAATAACTGCCCATGACAGATTTAAACTTTAACATTGGTTTCTTCCTCTTGGGTAATTTCTCGGTAGAAACTGCACTCTGAGATAACGGATAACATTTATAACCTTCTCTGTGACCACTCTCTCCTTGAAGTTTGCTTTAGAAATAGAATGTTAGATGGCCCGCCTGGGTGGCTCAGTTAAGCATCCAACTTTGTCTCAGGTCATGGTTTCATGGTTCATGGGTTCGAGGCCTGTATCAGGCTCTGAGCTGACAGTTCAGAACCTGGAGCCTGCTTCAGGTTCTATATCTCCCTTTCTCTCTGTCCCTCCCCTGCTCACACTCTGTCTCTCTCTCTCTCTCTAAACAGTAAATAAAATTACAAAAAAAAAAAAAAAAGATAATGTTAGAAACACAAAAAGATTATATGGCTGTAGATGTTGTTTTCTCTTAAGTCATCTAAGTGGTTTAAAAAAATGTGTTATCTCAGTCACTCTCATAGATTTTCTTCCCAATATTCCAAAAGTCTTGTTAATTTTATAATTACTATTCCTTTCACCATTCAGTCAAGTTATTTTGGCTAATGCTACCAATGTTATTTGGTTTTGGTATGAGTGCGGGTATGTATATTTTAAATGAATGCATTCATTATTTTTTTTTCGTCTTTCATTTACTTTAATTATTTTTTGGGAGTTCTCATAAATGTCCTAATCCCTTTTTACCTTCCAGTTCTTAATTATTTTCTCTTGCATATAAACCTAAATGGTTACCCCCATTTCTTTTCACTTTTGAAATTTAATTTGGCATTTTTTTCCTACTGGACTATATTTCATCATCTTCTTTGCCAATCTATGTCTTTCTTTTCTTTGAGATCCCTCAATTCACCCTTTCTGATTATGGTAATTTTATTCATCTTTATAACATTTGTTGAAAGAATAATACGAGGTAGGAACTGTGCTACCAAGCACAGTTACAGGGATATAGTGGTGGGCACAGAAAAGGTCTCTTAACACAACAGCTCCTAAGGACAGAAACAAGCAGTACATACAATACAATATAACGTGATAAGAGCCATGGTGAAAGGAAAATTCCAAGTTGTTAAGAAGCATCTGGGAGCATATAGAGGAAGTCTCAACCAAGATTAGGTTGAAGAATAATTCCTGCATATGAATTAGTAAAGCAAAGAGGAAGTGATGAGAGGAGAATTTTCCAGACATATGAGGAGCACAAGAGAAAGAGAGTGAATGAGTAAGTGAATGCATGGCATTTTATACGTATTGAAGCTATTTCAGTATAATTGAGTATACATTTATGTTACTTTCTGGGCAGCTACAAGCACTTTTGGGGGTTCTGGTGTTTTTATGTTTTTCCTCTGCCTTAGAATAGGACTTCTTTATTCTACTTTCAATGTAACTTCACACATTCCATAATTCAACTTGTGGATAAGAGGTGCTTTATACTGGTTATTGACTAATTTTAGGTGCCTGGGACAGGTATGTTAATACATTTCCAAGTTGTTATAATGAGGGAGGATTGATATGTGTGTTTCTCCTGTTATGGGGGAAGTCAGAATGTGATGATTATGGTTTTATTGGAAAACATTCAATTTCCAGTTATATTTGGTAAAGTATGTAGCAAAATATATACATTATGCAATTGTAGTAGGCAAAAGACTACTCTATTCTGGAATGAACCACAACTTAGATTTTAATCAGAGGTTTTGTCATTTATCATGAGAGAATGGAGCTTAGACAGTAAATGTTCCAGATCATTTTATAGATGAAGAAACTGAGACCCAGAGAAGTAATGACAAAAATGTAAATTAACTGTGATGAGGATTTTTTTATGTCACGTTTGTTTTTATTGCTAATATTTTTGAGAGTAACTATTCTAGTTGTTTACCTTTCTGTTTACATAACTTATATAATCAATGTTTTCATTAATAAGCTAGCAAACATGGTATACAGATTCTTCTCAAATTGAAAATTAAAGAACCATTAAAGGAGAAGATGTTTGAACCTTGGGCTTTTTTTAAATTAGTCTGAACAAAGCTAAAATTTTTAAGAAATTCTGGAGGGAGAAGTTAGAGATTGTCTTTTGTTCTAGATGCCTTATGGGAGACAGAGCTTAAATAAATTGATTTACTTTTGTGATGTACTTCCTCTCTCACTTTTACAAATGAGTAAAGATAATCTCTGATTTGTTGCTTATCTTTGCTAGAGCTTATTTTTTGTTTGAAGCACAATAGTTTAAATTAATACTCATTCTGTTCCTGGTAAAAAGGCAATGCAAATACCAGTATCCTTTTACAAATGAGGACCTTGAGGCGCTCCAAGATTGGATTGTATCACATTTTAAAGATCTCTCAGTTAATAAGTAGGACAGCTGGCTTCAGGACATAGTGACATCAGTGCTCTACTTGGGCACTCTTTCCACTTGTCAGAGGGAGGAAGGACAAGGGAAGAGAAAGAAGGAAGAAGATGAAAGGAAAAGGAAGAAAAGGAGGGGAGGAGGGAAAATATTGCCTCTATTGTGTTTATCATCTGCCATTCAGTGTTTAGCACATACATTATTGCTTTCAGTCTTCATAAGAACCTTTGGAAATAGATACCATCCCCATTTTACAGTTGAGCAAACTGAGATTCAAAGAAGTTCTAGCCCCCTCTTATAGTTCCACAGCTAGTACTAAAGATACTCCAAAGACTGTCTTTCCACCACTGCACAAAACTGATTCATTCCCATGCTGTTCATTATGTCTCTGTATTTTTTTAAACGAACATTGCAAAATTCACTTTAATTTTTTTTTTTTTATTTCTATAAGAGAAACAGGTCAGGAGAACTAAAAAACAAACAAAACTCTGGCCCTGCACCATGGTGTGTTGGTAGTATTGACATTCAGGGAAAATGTAAATACGTTTCTAGACTAAAGTGAAAGTAGAGAATTAGAAGTCAATATCAAAACTAAAACAAAGCCACATTTTGTGAAGCACACATTAATAGCAGTACATTGGATCAAAGGATGTGATCTCATTTCATAGTAAAACAGGTCCTGCAAGCCCAGGTAACTCAGGAAGCAGAATGGTAATTATTCACAGAAGAAAGCAGGTAGTATACTGTTACAATACTACAGTAGAAAGTCAGAAGGTCACAAAGCTTGCAGGGTAACTGACACAATTTGAAACTGCTTGGCCCCCTTTAAAAAGAAATAATAAAATGGGAGAGAATGAAGCAAGTTTACCTAACACATCTTTGCAAGGTAAGTGCCAACAGTCTTTGAAATGTTTCCAATCCGAAATTTAAGCAGTTTCTGTTACAAAGTGTTCGTGTGTGTGTGTGTGTGTGTGTGTGTGTGTGTACACGTGCACACGCACACATGTGTGTGAGTGTGTGTGTGCATGTGTGTATGCCTGCCTGTGCCCCTGCCGAGTTTCAGGGTGTGCTTTGAGTGTGAGGAAAAGAGGTGGCAAATTTTCTAGTTTCAAAAGAAGCTGGCTGTCTCTTGAGCTCAAAAACTCAACCAACACAGAAACCCAAATTTGGTGGAGAGTAGGAAAAGTCTTATCTTTACTCTCCAATGTAATGCTGGAGAAATGGTGTGACCGACTTGTCGTGCATTTTCATGCTAGATCTTTACCAACATTGACGAATATTGTTTTAATTTTATCTCTTCTTATGGACTTTTTATTTGTAATCAACTTTTGCCATTTCTGGGATTTACCAGCTAAGTGTCTTTGTATTAATATACTAATCTAACCATTTTTTTAAGGTAGAAAACAGGATCTCAAAGGAGAGCCTATCAGTTAGGGAGAGGGGATTTATTTTACAGGTCTTACTTAATCAGATACCTTTGTCCTTTGAAGGGATTGGCTTTGTTGACATTGGCTTGACTGGGCTTCTATGGTTAGCCTTGTTGATAGAAACAATACAAGGTGGCTCACACATTTCACTTTTTTGAGTGAGAAAAGGTCCTTCTTAAAAACAAATAAAAACTTGACATAATGCTTATTTGTTGCTATGATTTCTAGTAGTCTACTGTTGTCTGAATTATTTGTCACCTTTACAAGAGACATTTTGATCAAGATATTTTTTAAATCTACTAATAACATTTTTATTTGTTTAGTTATGTCTTGTGAAGCTACCATCAAGAAATCCCTAAACCACCCAGTTTTCTATTTAGGGCATTTAATTGAACATGACTACATGAAATAAAACATATATGAGAATCAGATGATCATAGACACGCCTGGTCATAAAAGTGTAGTGTTCATTTTCTAAAGTTAAATTACCTTCCAGAATGCCTGTGTTTCTTTTCTTTATTTCCTTTAATCCCTTATCCACTAAATCTGCTCAAGAATCCCAGAATTTTATTGTTATTTCTGTATGTTTCCTAAAAAAACATTTTGTTAAATGCTGCATATATAATGCTATTAACAAGCATTTTTAAAGATGAATTAAAAAAGTTATGTAGTACAGTCTATTGAGGAAAAACAACAAGCTAAAATACTTATTTAGCATAATTCTATGAAATTATTTATTCATTTATTTATATATGTTTTATGGAGAAAATCATATGCACGTGATTATAACGTATACTTTGTCTCTGTAATGTCTTCCCTTGGAAAGATATGTGGGAAGTATTTAGGTTGTTAATGTTGTTCATGTAATAATTATTTTGTGTAAAATATCTTTAACTATTTGGCAACCACGTGAAGAGGCTATTCCAGGCTGTGCAGGTAAATCACCTGTATGTACAGGTGTACCTGCAGGTACATCAGAGATTGCAATAAACTGAGGAGTAACCGGGCTTTGTCTCTCTTTGTGTCAGGATCATGAGTAATATTTACTTCTTATTTTAAAGTTCAAGAATGTGTATAGATTTTCTGTTGTTGTTTTTTTTTCTCTTTTCTCTGGCAGTTTTATGTATGTTATGTTTCTGGTAATATGTTCCACTGTAAAAGGGTGAGTATAAATGCACACACACACACACACACTTTCAGAATGAATAATCAGTATATATCAGGAAAATGCATAAAATTGTAAACAAGAGCTATAATAAATCATTTGAATGTTATGGTTTGAGGTAGAAAATCAAGTACCTTGATTCACAAACCTCCTGTAGCCAAGGAATGCTTGTGAGGTCAGTTCTATCTCGATTTTCCCCTGTGAGCTCTATGAAAGCTTTTCAGTGAGCTTTTGCATTGTTCTGAGTTGAAATGTTTCCTTGGTAGATCTACAAATAGTTCACATCCATCTTCTTGGAGTATTGAAATGCTTCTACCTTAAAGAAGTTGCATTTGCCATATAATTATTAAGTAAATTTAGTAATCAGGAGAGAGTTAATGATAAGTGAAGGTACTTCAGTTGTTGGCTTTAAATTATTTTTGGATTTTTTTTTTTGTAATTATAAAGGAAAGTACTCTGGGGATAATTTGCAACTTGATGTGTGTAGAAGTAAGAGATTTTGATAAGTTTAATATCTTATAAAACAAATCAAAATAGATTCTGGAATCTTCATTTATCGAATGCTCTAACATCATTCGGTTGTCTGTGCAATACCTTGTCACAATCTCAGCTTGAGTTTAAAAATTATTGAAGTAAATGAAAAAGGAATTTTGAAATGTTTAATATTGTCTTTGACTTAGCAGTCTTTATGAACAGATTCTGAACTTCTCTGAAATAATACTAATTATTGTCAGCTCGGCTTACAGATGATCAGAATAGAAATGAAATTTCTATCAGAATACAAATTTAATAGAAATGACTGTATTCAAATTAATGTCATTGTGCATTAAACATATGGATGATTTAATTTTTTTGGTTATGAAGATAATAAGTAATAGTAGATTATCCTTAGAATTCCATCATGTGCTTTGAATAGTGGTTTTCTAATGCCGTGTGGCTAGACTGTGACCATGTCTACTCACAACTTGGAGGGCTAGCCATAGACATTGTCAAAGATTATTCATTTTAGTGCTATTTCCTGTAAGTTTTACACCCTGGTAGCCAGGTAAGGGTACACTTTACAACCTGTAAGCTATCAGCAGCTATGGTATTAGGAACCTATTTTTTCCCAAATGAAAGTGAAGTTGTTCCAAGGTTATCTTCAGCTTCATGTGAACAGATCTCAATTATTTTTTTTCCAACATAAAAAACAATCTCTTCATTTCAGTCCCAATGAAAAGTAACCCTACAGAGAATAATGTAAAATTTTATATGAGAAGGCTCATAATATTCTCAAGATTCATAAAATAGAATTATTTAGGATAGGATAAAATGCTAGATTTCTTTCTTCTTATTTTTGAAAATATAAATAAGATATAATATGGCAACAGGAATGGGAGCAAATGCTTTTCGAGCATTGTATTTGCTGAGGAAAGGAAGCAACATTCCCTTGTGTAATACCTGCAGACTCACATGTCCCACTGAGTAGCACGTGGTAAATCTGTGATAGTAGTGAAAGGCCATGACTGGAAGGACAGGAGGGTGACGACTTCCTCCTAGGCAGGCAGCTCCCTGGAAAATTCCTTAGGCTAAGATTTTTCCAGAGGCTACCCTTGGACATAAAAATGCCCCTTACCTGTATTCCCTGTCAGGAAGGACATGCATTTTCTATTACAGGGTTATTAGCAACAGGCAGAGCAGACCCTAGTAGGAATTGTAAGAGAGGGAAAGAATCTGTCACTATCCAGCTGTGTCCCTTATCCGATGAGTCCCCCCTCCCTCAGAAACTCAGTCCACATGAGCTTTTTCCATTTTATTTCCCTCCTATTCCTCCTTGGTCAAAGCATGTCTAAGGCCACCTGCCTCTTTGTGAAGGATATGATATACAAATTCATTTTTGGAATTATTTAAATAAAAGGTATCTCTGAGTTCAAGGCTGAGACAATCTTGAGAGAGATTTCTTTGAGTGGGGGTCTCCCCTGGACTGTCCAACACACACTTGTAACTCTGGAAGTCTACTTACATGTTTTTGAGCATCTTCTAATTATAGCTTCCCTTCCTACACCAGTTCTTAGTTTTCTAGATCTAGAAAACCGCTATTCTACAGGCCACAAAAGACTAGAGCTATGGGGAAAAATGTTTCAAAGTCCAGAAGAGTTGACTAGACCCTGTGAAATCCAAGGCCAGTTCTAAAGAACAATCAGCAGAAAAGAGAGGACTTTTCAGCAAGCCACTGAAGGAGAATTTGGCCATCAGAGTTAGGGGAGAAAAAAATTTGTAGAATATTAACATTTTCAAGGTACCAGGGAGCTTAAAGGGCCTCAAGTCCAATATTGTTACGTTGTAGAGTTAGCAAACAGATCCTATGAAGGCAAGAAAAGTACCCTTGCTATCTCAGAAGCAGTTGCCAGAACCCAGGTCTCCACTCTTGCTGCCCAGAGCCTATAATTTAATAGAGGAATTTGGCACATTACATTCTGGAGGCATTTACTTTCCTATTTCAAAAGGGGATATCAGGGTTATGAATGCTTTCAATATTGACACCTTTTAGAAAGGTGTCTATAGTTATGGCCCAGAAAGAATTGTCCAGTATTCAGCCATGTTATTATGAGACTGGTCCATCCAGGCTTGGAATTTTTCTGGACTCCATTAAAGTTACATTGGTTTTTAAGACATTTACTTGACTTTCACCACAGCCCAGAGGCATCAGCATGAAAGTCCAGACACACATGCATTGAATGTATCATGTTTCTTACGATTCAGACAGTTTTTTAGAAATTATACATATTCTACTGAGCTACGAAAAGAAGAAAAATATCTAGGCAAGAAGGTGCCTTAGTGTCTGTGCTTCTAAATTGCAGCCGGAGGGCAGCAGTACTGTGTACCCTGACCTGTTATACTGGTTTGGTGTGCATGTTTACCTTCTGTGGTGGAAAAAGTATCTCTGCATTCATCATCGTAAACCATGCCTGTGAGTGCCTTGAAATCTTTCTAAAACCCCAAAGAGGACTAACCAGTTTAGGACTGCTCCTTCCCAGTCTACAGAACTTTCACAGCATTTTTAAGCAGGAAAAGTGTAAGAAGCTGTTGTTTAACCTGTGTTCCAGAAGGAAGGCTTTCACTAGCTCTAATTGATAGGTTGGAACACTTGAAGACCTGAGACATTTTGGAGTTGAAATTTACATATTAAGGCAACAGGGCGTTTTGGAGTTGGAACTCGCAGAAGCTCTGCTGAAGAGACCTTATTTTCTAAGGATAAATTTGAGCACATTTGGAGCAAGTAAAACTGCAGAAAATGTCAAGGCATGAAATCCCAGGTGAGTCTGACCTAAATGGGTTAGGCAAGGGTGCCTGGGAAGATGGCTGGGGGATTTTTCCCAGAGAGAGAATCCCTGGAGGAGGCAATGAGATTAGAAGATGAACTCTGAAATAATGTGTAAGAAACAGTTAATGAAAGCAGCATAACTGAGCTGAGGAGCACTTTTTTTCTTGTCTTTCTAAATGGATATAAGATCTTTGCTTTACTAGAAATAAAACAGCAAGCAATGTACTTGAATGGAACATTAGATAAAGGTGGTTAAAAACATGTACTCAGTTAAAACCTGCTGCTGGGGGAAAGGCCAATTCTCAAACACTTTGAAATTTAGAGTTTGTTCCTGGACTTTTAAATGTTCTGAAAAGCACGGTTTAAGCTCCTTTGATTTAAATGATATTTTATGGCACTGCAATTATTTTAAAGGGAAACATTTTAAGTTTCAATTAAAGTCACTATAAAATCTTCTTGAAAAGCAGGTGACACATACCTACAGGATGACTTGATTGTTTAAACATTATTATTAATAACGCAATGAAAATTTTTCCATATATTTAAAAGGTTGGATCTGTCTTTACATCTGTTCCTTTTCTTAAAGAAATAAAACAAAGGGTGCAAGTAATGATCTGATGATTGTACATGTATAAACACCTTATAATTATTACGTTGTATGCCTATTCTCTAGCTTTGGAAAGAGTTAAAACGAATTTGGCTAATTGAGTAGGACAGTAAGCCAGCCTTTTTTTGTATCACAGTTTTTGGGGAGAGGATTAACCAAGCACATACTTGACTTATTATTGCAAGGTATTACACTTGATACATGAGAGAAGAAGAAAAAAATGGGTGACTGACAAGATTGCAAAGAAAACGTGATTAGGATGAAAGCCCTTAAAGGGGTATTGAGCTTCAGTTCGATCCCTCCAGCTTCTAACCTCTCTTCAGGAAAAGTATGTGCAAATAGTTTTATTTGCCAGGGCTATTTTGTTGCTTTATTGATAGATGTTTAACCATCTCCATAGTTGAACACTTGAGAAGGTGCATTCAGAAATACCTGTATAGGGATGTCTGGCTGGCTTAGTTGGTACAGCATGTGACTCTTGATCTTGGGGTCATGAGTTCGAGCCCCACATTGGGCATAGAGCTCACTTTAAGATGCCTTTATAATTTATTGAAATACAATTCACCTGCCCTCTTTAAACCCCTGGTCACTGTAGTGCAAGCTGTCTAGTGTGTACTTAAAAACAAAAAAACAAAAAACACAAAACAACAATAACAACAACAACAAAAATGTGACTTAGAGTATAGTACAAAATCCCATCTACTAAAAAATCCCAAAAGAGAAATATTTTGAAAAGTCAACTTCTGAACTTAATGTAATTCATGTAAATAAGCAAAAGATGTGCGTGTACACCTGTTAAACAATACAATCAACTTCGGTGTGTGACTTCAGACCTTGGTAAATGATTCATTTCTGAGAATTAAAGTCTTGAAACCATCCCATCTCTGTGATTCTCTTGGCTTTTCAAAAGTAAGTTCTTTTGCAAACAAAGTGTGAGACGCAGAGAGAGCTGCTTTCCTCTTTGTTTATGGACCTTTAATGCAATCACAGACAAGTCCTATCTTCCTTTACACTACTGATAAATCTTGAAAAAAATTTTCATCACATCAATATTTTGTTGGTGGCCAATTTCAGAGATGGGAAAAATATATTTTGCCACAAAAGGGGCAAAGTTGCTTCCACTCTTGCCAATTTTTTGTTATTGTTATAATCACAGACAGCTATCTAAGAATTTATAGGGAAACCTAGGAATTTATAGTGAGTTTCATAGAGAAGATATGATGTAAATTGGCTCTGGCAGGTTTGGTAAAGTAGAATATATGGTCAGAAGGAAGAAGGTCTTCCCTGGCAAAATAAACAAAGACAAGGCATAGAAATTATATCCATCCATTTATTTACATGCGTGATTCTCCTCTTATTGGAAACAAAAGAATTTTCAAAACATTAATATTTTGAAATAGGCTACAAATAAGTAAGCATAGCTAACCTTATGAAAAAAATAAGGTTAAAATAACAATTGAAATTTTGTATACAAAATATGTGGCAGAACATTCTATACAGCTACCAAACAGGTCACAAATTTGTTTTCAAGCTTCCTAGCAGACAAAAGAAAGTAAGAAATTGGTTTTAAGATTTATGGTGTTCAAATGATATAAACACATATCACTTATTCAAGGGATGCGTTGAGATGGTGGCAGACATCAGAGTAATTTCTATAGGTGTCAGGGGGCAGGCCTAGCTAGAAGAGAGGGGTTTTATTAGGCAATACTGAGAAATAAAGTTAAGAGTTATAGAGACAGGGGCACCTGGGTGGCTCAGTTGGTTCAGCATCTGACTCTTGATCTCAGCTCAGGTCATGATCTCATGGTTTGTGATCTCTGTCTCTCTCAAGATAAATAGATAAACCTAAAAAAAATAAATAAAACATTATTATTTTCTTTTTGTTCATCCAAATTCCTATTTATTCATATCAAAATTAGAAACTTAAGGCAATATCATTACCTCAGTGCACTTGAGGTTTATAAAATCTTTAAAGAGGGTTTATAATGCTACATAAATATTATTAACACCAGTGTGCTCTCCTCTATTCTTAATCTGTGTTTGTACACCACCTACTCCCCACTCCCCAACCAGATCTGCCACAGATTTGAATGTACTGATTCCTTTAGTTAACCAAAGTAAACATAAAATACCTATATAAAATCCAGTAAAAACTGCAGGGGAGACACTTAAGTAATACCATATGCTTATGTATATATATATGTATTTATACTTATATATATTATGCATATAAGCATAATAATGCTATGCTTATATGCAAGCAGGGGAAGGGCAGAGAGAGGGAGAGAAAGAATCCCAGAGCACAGAGCCAGGGACAGGGTATGAATCCAGGAAACCATGAGATCCTGACCTGAGCTGAAACCAAGAGTCTGTCACTCAATCGACAGAGCCACCCAAGCGTCCCAATAATGTTTTTATTCTTAGGGCTGTGTTCTCATAAGTTGTGGGTTCATATTTTATATTCTTTTCAGTTTACCATTTGCTTTCTGTGGATTTCTTTTAAGCATTATTTTTTTTTCTTGATTAGCAAATATAATATTGTTTATATTTCTAGGAATTTGTAATTACTAAATTATTTTTATTGAAATAGTCTTATGTGACTTGATAACATAACCCACAATAAGATTGGTATTTAGTTAATAAAATGTTCTGGAAAAGTAGTCTTCACATGAAATTTGCATTTACTTATGTTGATTAGATGGTAAATAATTTGTCTTTATAATCACATAAATATAAAGGGGAAAAGAACTAGAATTTATTGGGTGCAAAATCAAGGCAGAGATTTACTAAGCAGATTATTTGAATCTCACAACAGTTTTGGACTTTTCTTTCTCCAACAAACACACCAAACTGAGACCTCTAAGACTCTGTGTATTGGTAGTTCAGGCTAAACTTCCTATGTTTGTTTCTTCCTGTCATTCAGTTATCAGATCAAATGTCATCTCAGTGGTATCTTTTCTATTCTCTCAAACTAGAACAGCCATTCTATCTTAATGGCTGATTTTAATTATTTTCATAGCTCATTGTGAGCCATTTTCTTTTCTCTTTCCTTCTTTCTCTTTGTTTGTTTGTTTGTTTGTTTCTTTCTTTCTTTCTTTCTTTCTTTTGTGTGTGTGTGTATTTTTGTATTGCCTATTTCTTGGCAATACTATGTTTTGTCTCTGAGATGAAAGATCATGGCTGACTTGTTTATTTCTGTATTTCTAGTGCCTGGAGCGACAGCTAACATAATACTGTATTTCAATAAGTATACATTTAATATGCTCAGAAAAAAGAAGATAAAATTCATACTGTTACTTCTGTGTATCTATCTATGCAATTTACATTTATTCTAACATGAAAATTAGTTGAGCATAAAGTAGCAGTCACTTAACATGGTAAATGCAAAATGAAATAAATCAAGACTTAACTAAAAAAAGGCAAATAAAAAAGTCTTAAAATGGACAGAGACATGTTTCTAGAAGAAGAATAATTAACACAGAGTCTATTCTAGGAGATTGGGAGCAGTGTGTTGTCATTCAGTGCTAAAGCACTGGTTCCTTCTCATTTCCTCTAGTTCTGTAACTTGGGTTGGAGTTACCTAGGTGAGCTCTTGAAGAATTTCAGTATGAAATATTGGTTGTGGTGGTAGGGGAAAACATGTATTGCGTGTATACTGTGTGCCAGAGGCTGTTGTGAGTGTCTACATATTTAAGATTTACAACCACCCAATGAGAATTATATGCTCAAATGTAAATAATCGTATGACTATATCTTTGTTACAGAAAGAAAGCTGCCTTCTTGCTCAATTTCAAATTCATCTTCATCATTGTCCCTCATCACACAGTAATGGAAAACTGAGTTCATGTCATAATGGTGGGATTTGACAAAAATAAAATGCATTGGAGTGATACTTGAGGTAAAATTGGTGTTTGCTTTATTGAGCGCACAAGAAGGAAGAGCTTGTGGAAAACTAAATTTCTGGCTTAGGTGGCAGAGAGGATCATCCTGTTAGCTGATGTAGGGAATGTAGGACAGGGAACAGTTTAGGAAGAGAAATAGGAGATTGTTTTAAGGAAAATGGCTTCAGGGGCGCCTGGATGACTCAGTCAGTTAAGCATCCAACTTCAGCTCTGGTCATGATCTCATTGTTTGTTGGCTCAAGCCCTGCCTAGGGCTCTGTGCTGACAGCTCAGAGCCTGGAGTCTGCTTCAGATTCTGTGTCTCCCTCTCTCTCTGCCCCTCCCCTGCTCATGCTCTGTCTCTCTCCGTCTCTCAAAAATGAATAAATGTTTAAAAATAAAAAAAAAAAAAAAGAAAATGGCTTCAAGCTACAAGTGTTATATATTGATGAAAGTGTTCAGGACTTAAGTTGCAAAAATGGCAGTAGACCTTGGGAGAGAAAACTAGGATGGAATTAAAGAGTTGGAAATTATTAAAACTTAAGTCATAGATGCCACTGTGAGTAGGTGAGATTATACAAAAAAAATGGATGTTTAAGTAAGAAGGAAAGATGGGTGATAAAAAACAGTAACCTCTGAAATCTGAGCAGAAATGAAAGAAACAGAGATGGAGTCATGGGACAAAAAGAAGATACAGATGACAGTGTTTTCAGGGAAGTGCATTGTGGGGACTACCCTGTAAAATAGTGAAAAATATCAAACATCAGAATAGTCACAGGGTGATTCAAATTCAGAATGAAGGTGGGGTAAGAGGAAGAAACAATTGGAGAATTATCAAGCATGAGGTAAAAAGAAAAGACGAAGTCACAAAGTCAGCCTGTAGGAGCTGGAAGGAGATTGTGCTGTGGGAAAGGGGCATGATTGAGCTGGGGCGTGGGAGAAGAGTGGGGAAGAGTGAACGAAGGATGTAGTTCCATTGCAACAGTTCTATGAATAGATATCATTTTCACTTTTCACAAATGAGGAAGCAGTGTCAGGGGAGAAGGTGAAGGGGCTAAAATAAGGGTGTGTCTGATGAAGATGAGGACTTGGTCTTTTTAGAGTAACTTTAAAGAGCAGGAGGGCAACTTTCTACACAGAAGACTAAGAAGACAGATCTGCTGAGTTATAGAGTGGAGTGGCTGATGGAGCTTATGCCAAATGGACTGCATCTTTGCAATAAAGGATGAGTTCATCCAGCAGTTAGGGTGGGGCTGTGTGTGGGGTATTGATTCCATGAAAGAAAAATAAAAAGTCTGGCTAGAGAGGCTGGGAGATAGTGTCAGTGAATATGGGAATGCAACAGGGAAAAAAAAAATGCTGGCTGATTATTAAGCCAGTTTTCATAGAGAACTGAGTGTGTGTTATTGGCTTGTCTGCAGAATTAGAGATTGTTATTCTGGAAGATTTACACTTTAAAACATGTAGCACCACCCAGTAAGCCTACTCCAGCTATTGTTTTCAGATTGCATGCCCCTGGACTATAGCAGAACTAGAAGGAGTACATGTTATTACAAAATCATCAAGCTTTTTAAAAACAACGGAATACCCAGGCTTCACTGCCAATAAGCTTTTATAGTGGTATCTTCTCATCTGTGTAACACTTGGAAACTGCCTATATGTAATACTGGCCTTACAGCATGAAATGTAGCAGACCTTTGAGACTATAGGGATTATAGGGACACACTTCCATTTGACTCTGTTTGAAGAAAGCAAAATAAGGTTGGGTCAGTTTTTATCCACTCAAAATTTTTAAGATGCTTACAAATAGAGTTTGTATAATTATGTTATTAACATTGATAATAATGAAAAGGGCAAGTAATACACTTGGACATTTAGTAAATACCAACGAGAGACTAAGCTATGATTTAAATCTAGGATATATCTGACTTCATTGTTTCTTAATCACCACATTCCCAGGTGTACCATTTTAAAAGAGCCACCTTGGGGCGCCTGGGTGGCGCAGTCGGTTGAGCATCCGACTTCAGCCAGGTCACGATCTCGCGGTCCGTGAGTTCGAGCCCCGCGTCGGGCTCTGGGCTGATGGCTCAGAGCCTGGAGCCTGTTTCCGATTCTGTGTCTCCCTCTCTCTCTGCCCCTCCCCCGTTCATGCTCTGTCTCTCTCTGTCCCAAAAATAAATAAAAAACGTTGAAAAAAAAAATTTAAAAGAGCCACCTTTGGGGCACCTGGGTGACTCAGTTGGTTAAACATCCCACTTCGGCTCAGGTCATGATCTCGCTGTTTGTGAGTTTGACCCCCGCATCAGGCTCTGTGCTGACAGTTCACAGCCTGGAGCCTGCTTCGGATTCTGTGTCTCCTCCTCTCTCTGCCCCTCCCACACTCATGCTCTGTCTCCCTCTGTCTCTCAATAATAAATAAACGTTAAAAAAAAATTTAAAGAGCTACCTTTAAAAACAAACAAAACAAAAACACAGGACTGCCCAAGGAATGTTTCAAATTGTTGCCGTTTATATCCATATACAAAAATTAGTGACTCTTAATTTCTATTACTGGAAAAAAATATTTTATTCCCAGTCCATTCTATAACTGATATATCTGTTTTACTATAGGTACTATATTCTGCACAAACTCACTTAACCTCATGTATACAAATAGTGTTTTTCTTTGGGTACATCCTGATTCTTCTTGTCCTACCTACCCACACATCCTTATGATATTTCCATCATACCTGCATTCCTGGCACTTTTATTGAAGGTGATAAAGCTCTGAAGAAGTAGTTTGAAGTAAATGGATTCTACTAAATTCAAGAATGTTTTGACCATTAACCTTCAGCTTGAAGCTTTAGGTGACCACAGACTGGTATAAAGGAATATAGATTTACCTCTACAAAATACACCTTAAAGAGGTTTTTAAACAATTGATGCTTTGCTGATGCAATGGATATTTCCTCTTCAGTGTTTTTAACTTAACAAATTACATGTAAAAGCCATAAACTCCTTTATATTATCCATAAACATAATAAAAAATGTTACACCACATAACTTTGACTCAGTCAATAATTCTAGGCTTAGCCTTAGGGTTTAAAGAGAAAATTATTCCTGTTATACATTTTAATTATGCCATAAACTTTGGGAAATAGCTATTGATCTTCAGCATCTGACATCAGAAAGTTGTTTCTTTCTTGTTCTGTAGCCAGTGAAAGTATGACATACAGACTAAAAGTGAAGAATTCCAGAGGAATCAAAGGTAATACATTCACAATAAAGGATGTTTTTAGTTGCATTTGGGTCACTTAAATGTTAAGAGATGTAAAGATCTCTGAACAACTTTCTGCTGGAAACTGGAAGCACACATGTGAGTTAAGAAATATATTACTTTGTTTTAAGAAAAAGTTATTCTCTAGTGGTACTCTTGATTATCTCTAATATTTTAATACAAAAATAGGAGGGCTTAATTAGGAACTTAAAAAAGTATGTTTAACATTTTCCAAACTTACATAGAGTGATGAATGTTGCAATTACCATTTTAGAAGTAATCATTTCATCATTTTTTGTCCTTGAATCAGTAAAATAGGTAAAAAGTTCCATTCTGTTAAAATTAAACAGACATCTAACATTGATGATGATGATGATGATGATGATGATGATGATAGTTACTATATGTTGAACTTTTATTAGGGGATGGACATCTTTAAACACATTAACTAAATGGCCAGATTTAAGCTTCACATCCACCATGTGAGAATGGGTCTCATTTTCTCCATTTTACAGAAGGGTCAGAGAGATTATGAAAGTCTCCGGAGTATATAGGAACTAGGTGGTAGGGTTGGGATTCAAACCCAAGTCTGTAGGACTCATGTAATGATGGTTTTGGTTAGATATAGGCTTCTTAAGTTGTTATTTTCAGCAAGTTGGAAATTCTTTCAAGTTTAAAACATTTAATGTAAGATTTGTATTTAAATTTAAACATACCAAATTTAGTATTAGGCATTTGTTCATTCAACAAATATTTACGGACATACGATTATATGCCAGATACAGTGTTAAGAGCTTTTGAAGCTAAATTCAATGAGTTGTGGACCACAGTATCTTATAGTCTTTTTTTTTGTGTGTGTGTGTGTAAGTGTGTGTGTGTAACTGTCACCATCACTCTGTCTATATCTCTATATCTATACAGATATATAGATAGAATCACACACAGAGTAGACTATATACTATATAGATATTGGTAATAGACTATATAGATACAGTATATCTATATCTATCTATCTATCTATCTATCTATCTATCTATTGCTTATGGAGCTTCAGAACTCTCTGATAACATTGTAGAATTACTCTCTCTTGAACTTTGTAATCTAATTAAAGGTATGGTCATTTGCTCAGATACTGTGATGCCTTGTGTGGTCAGTTTGGGGGCCTTGGTATCTTTATAACCCCAGCTATTAAGATACTATTTTAAGAACATCAGCAGGGAGTCTATATTGACTTTTCTTGCCACAGGGCACCCCCTACCTTCTCACAGTAGGAACTAATGAGTAGTAATCTTCAGCCATTTCTTCCCTACCCTTTTCTTCCTAACCCACAGTGTAATTAAATCCCTTGGTAAAAGACTCTGTAAAGCATTCCATGTACATAATGCCCTTAATAGTGGCTCTGGATGCAATGGTTTGCACAAATCAATTTCATTTAGCTTTATTTAAAAAAACCTACAACTCAAAATATAATTTTTAAAATACAGAAGTCTATTTCTTTATTAAAAAAGTGCAATTTTCTCAAAAGTATGCTTTAATTTGGAGGCTGTTTTTTTAGCTTCCACTAAAATTTTTGCACATATGGGGGTATAATCTTGTAGGGATATGTTATAGACAGTTAATTTTTAGACATGTCATGTGTAAGCAAAATTTTGAAACCCAAATTTATTTAAATTTTTTTTTTTTTTTTTTTTTTAGAAAGAGAGCAAGAGAGTGCAGGAGCAGGGGAGGGGGCAGACAGAGAGAAAGAGAGAGAGAGAGAATCCCAAGCAGGCTCCACCCTCAGTGTGGAACCGGACATGGGGCTCCATTCCACCACCCTGGGATCATGATCTGAGCAACATCAAGAATTGAATGCCCAGCCAACTGAGCCACCCAGGTGCCCCAGAAACCCAAATTTATTTTTTGTTTAATCTTAACATCGAAGAGAAACCAATGATAGGTGTAGATTGTCTCTCATCCGCATTATAACTTTCTCCAAGGGTATACATTGAGAATTATGTGAAATAAAGTGCCTTAGTCAGTTTAGTGCCTTTGATCAAACATTAGTCATGAGATTTAGGCATTTTATAAAGTTCATGTTTGTAAAGGGAGGTATGGAAATGCTACTATATGCAAGGTACTAATCCTGGCAATATTATTTAAGTTACCTGATTTTATTCTCACAACAGTATCTAAAGCAATTATCAGTTTTTAAGTTACCATATGTACACAAGTCTTCATGCCTGAAACCAAATAAATGGAAGGAGGGAAGTTTAAGCAAAAAAGGTGATACCTGATTCCTCCTTAAATGAAGGATTCCACTGTCAAATAAATGGACAGATTACTTCAGGGATGAGAAACCATTTGTACAAAGCATTGTGGCCTGACTACTGTCTTTGGAAAATTCCAGTTGTTCGTTCATAGTATGTTCCCAGTAAACATCAGCTACTGCAGTTCTGACTTTGTTTTTCTGAGCTGACATAAAACATGTTTCCAGTCCACTGATTACCAGTGAGTTTTAAGGCTAGCTAAATTTTAAACAGAGTGGATGGTTGTATGCTGTTTTTACTGCAGCTCAGAACATGTATGCCTGTATAGTCTAGGCTTTGTGCCCATTCACCAGATTGCACGGGAGCATATGTGCACATGTCAAAGATGTTAACCACGGTTTAGGTGAGCAGCTTTTATGGAAAACACCAGATTTCCTTCACAAATTTGCTCTTATATGAGAACAGAGTGTCATTGCCTCCTGACCAGTCTCCCCTACTGATACTGAATGTGCCACGTTAAAATACTTGCATAGTGGACAAGAAGGCAGCATGGGGATTTCCTGGCCATCTTTCCTGCCAAATTGACTGGTTGCATTGCAGCAGGTGCACAGCAAAGCAGTTAAGAAGGTGCAGGTTGACAGAACGTGTGTGCTATGACTGCAGGCATTGTATGTGAATGACACGTCATGGCAAGTGTTGGCCTCAAGAGATTAGGCCCAGGGTTCTGGGGTGTAAGGACAATCTATATGCATATAAAAGCATCACTGAGTTGGTGAGCACTCAAGAAAAAATAACTTGACTGGGAGTCTACATAAACGAAGTACATTGCAATTCAATATATTTTTTGCTACTTAAATATTTTACAAATGTCCTATTTATATGAGTAGAGGCCATAAACATCTGTCTTGGGAGATGTGATTTTTTGACTACTGAACAACTCACTCAGCTGCAGGGGGACAGAGAGCCTGGTTTGTTAAAATTCATGATTGGGAAAAAATCCAACATCATGCAATTCATTTTAAGAACACATTTAGCCCTTGGTATCAGTCTCTCCACTTCTACGATGCCTGACATCTTATAGGTAACAACATAATAAACTTAATACAAGCTTCATTAATTGCTCACTACTTTTTAGAAATATTCAAAAAATGCAAGTAAAAAAGTAGGTTTTAGATGATAAAATAATCATTCACTGTGTAAACACACACAACCATTTGCATAGAGATTTTCACAGAGCTATGGATTTCTCAAAATCTTTCCATGACCACTAGTTGACAGACCCCAGGATTAAGGACTTATATTTAATATATGTAAATTAAGGATCTAATATATATATTTACATATACATTTTTTAAGAGACAGGGAAATATATTTTATGAGGAATTCATAATCCAAACAGAATTAAGATGATTTCTAAAGTCTTTTCTGTATCAAAAATTGTGTAATACACTTGATGTCCTAATACATTCATGTTAAGACTTATTAACCTTTCCCCCGAGAAACAAAAATACATACTATTTTCTAAAGAAAGAATTCTGGGGGTGCTTGAGTGGCTCAGTTGGTTAAGTGTCCAACTCTTGATCTTGCATCTGGCTCTGTGGTGAGAGCATAGAACCTGCTTGGGATTCTCTGTCTCCATCTTTCTCTGCCCTTCCCCTGCTCATGCATGCACTCTTCTTTCTCAAAATAAAGAAACTTTAAAAAAAATTCTGTGTCCCTTAATTGTGACTAAAATAAACTAAACTATGCAGTATAAAAATGCAATGCAAAGAGTTTTCTGCACTCTTTGATCAGCATTTAAAAGCAATCTCAAAATGAAGTAACATTGCCAGTGTGGATTAAATTAGAGTGTTATTTGCCTATTTTTTTTTTTTTTTAAATTTCAAATGGACCATTAAAACTGAATGTGAACATGCTATCTATAGAGATGAATGCTTAGGAGAGATAAAAAATACTTTTAAGGTGCTCATATTAATACTTTAATTTTTTAAGTTGTGGTTACTAATCCCCTTAAAAATGGATTAAAGTAAAATACTGTGATCTTTTGGAAAAAATAAAATGTATTTTTTGAGACTTACATACTAATATTTCAACCAGATTTATTTCCATCATATATGTTGTAACATATAACATATATTTATTTTAGTATAATCAGATATCAATAGCATACATAATCTTGGACATCAGCAGAATGATACATTTTACACAAAAATATAAGAATCTCACCTCTTTATCATGGTATGTGCAAAAGTAGGGAAGGATACTGAATAGGGTTTTTGTGCTTATTCTAAGACACCATCAGAGGGGTGCCTGGATGGTTAAAAGTCCGACTTTGGCTCAGGTCATGATCTCAGGGTTTGTGAGTTTGAGCCCCACGTCGGGCTCTGTGCTGACAGCTCAGAGCCTGAAGCCTGCTTTGGATTCTGTCTCTCCCTCTCTCTGCCCCTCCCCTGCTCATGCTCTGTCTCGCTCTGTCTCAATAATAAACATTAAAAAATTAAAAAAAAAGACTCCATCAGAATAAAACAATGAGAGAGACAAGACCCATGAAAACAGTTGTGGAGTAGTTGAAGTTCTTGTTTTTGTTTTTACTCTTCAACTTATTGCTACATTTCCTTTTACGGTTTATCATCCTTTAGCCTATTTCCTTTCTGTCCCTTCCATCATATAACCTTCTTATGTAACTTTAGCATAAAATGATCGAATAAAATTCTTCACAATCAATTGATATATTTTTAATGGTGGAATTTCAAGCATAAGTGGGTAATAGGTATTTGTGTGATTATATCTGTTCTGTATTCTTCAAAAATATCACATAGATGACATCTGTTGAGATTTTAAAGTTAAAGTCTTATTCTACCCACTTCCTCAATTTTCCCTCATTTACTGTGTCAGGAATTGGCTGGAAATCATTATAGCTAAATAAGTTCTATTGACTATGTTAATTATTTTTTTATCTTCTTCTGTTCTATTGTATTTTAGCCATGTTTTGTAGGATGGCCTGAAGGGAGGTATTTTCGACTGGGGTCTTAGTTGTATGTTGTCTTAGCTCAGGCTGCTATAAAGGAATGCCATAGGCCGAGTGTCTTAAATCCCAGAAAGCTGTTTTTCACAGTTCTGGAGACTAGGAAATCCAAAATCAAGGCAACTGCAGATTCCTTTCCTGGTGAGAACCCTCTTCCTGACTTCCAGATGGCTGCCTTCTCTTATGTCCTCCCATGGCAGAAAGGGAAAGATCAATCTTGTCTCTCTTCCTCTTCCTGTAGGGACACTAATCAAATCAAGGGGCCCTACCCTTATGACCTCAGCTAAACCTAATTACTTCTCAAAAGTCCCACCCCCAAATGCCATCATACTAGAGGTTTGGGCTTTGGCATATGAATTTTGGGAAGACACAAACATTCAGTCCATAACTTGTGCCATTCCAACAAGTGACTTAGACTCTTGAGTTCTCTTTTCATATATTTTGCATCTATGCAAACATTCCTTTCCCTTCTTTCTCCATCAAACTTTGTATCTTGGCAATTCAGTACAACAGTTAGCAAACTTACGAAGTTTATCAATGTGTTCTTAGAGCTAAATTAAATCGCTCTCCAGTTATCTGAAATCGAGGCCTCCTTTTGTGAATCAGCATATTGAGTAAATAAAGATTTCCTCAGTCTGTGCTCAGTTCTCAATTCTACCGATATTTGGCATCTGGAAACAGCCCCCACACACCACCCCCAAAACAAACAAACAAAAAATACCAAACCCAACAGCAAAATAAAAACATCATTTTGAATACAACTGTTTACTTCCTTGACTTTTTATTACCTTTCAGTTTTGGTTTTGGGGATTAATTTTATTATAAATACATTTTCCTTAGGTTAAAGAGCCATAACTTTTAGTTTCTATAGCTATCTTAAATGTTTGAAGATATGTAATGTCGAATATAAATTAGAATCGTTAAGTAGAATTGCAAAGAGGAAGTACAAAAAACCAATAAATAGTATAGCTACAAGACAAGAGGTTTACTTGAATGTAAGGAAGGATTTTTGTATAGTTTAAAGATGATATGATTTTTTCCTCCTAAGAGAAGCAGAAATTTACTATCAGAAGAAAGTGAATTCCTTACAAACAGATATAGCCCAGCATTAAGTTGATCTGCTTCTAATTAGGAATGATATAGAGGATACTGCTGGAGTTATGTATGATGATTTTAGGCTGCTTCTAAAACCAACAGTGTTCTATTGAAATGTTAGTTCTTATGTATGAATTTGAGAGGAAATCATCTTAAAGAGGAATACAAAGCGGAACCCTCAAATTTGGTTACTTAGCATTTGATTTTGAAATGACTTTGCAATTAACTCTGAATATATGGTAGAGTGATAAATATGTAGGCACAATCTAATAAGATCTTTAAGAATAAAATTTATGATTCTTTGAGAAAAATCAGTGTTTAAATGATTAAACATAATGCTTAAACTGAGCATGTAGTCAATTATTGGTTGGTAGATTGAGGAATACCTGCATGAAAGATTTTTATGTATTAATGAGCATTTTTTCCAAATAAATATTTATATTATTATTATTTGAATCTTAATGGGATTGGACCAAACCATTGAATTATTGTTCCATAGGAAAATTTATGGCCTAGCCAGCAAAAACTTCATAAAATTGCATGAAAGAACATGTTCCTGTGAGAAATCTAAAACATTGCCCAAACCTTCATATTCTGGATTAAGTGTTTTAAAGTACCTTAATTTATAGGTCTTGCCTCCTGGGATTAGGTGTCTCATGTTACTGTATGTCTAGTGTCTGTGATGATTGTTTGATCCGTTTATGAGGACAAAATGACTCTAGCCTTTTTCTCTCTGCCAGTAAGCTCGATATGTTCTTTTTTTTTTCTGTCCCAGTACACTACAGCAAGGAATGGCTCATTCTAGTTTTTCTCACCTTCCCCGTACCCCGACTCTCCTATTATTCATTAAATAAGTCATATCTGATATCTGACTCTCTCTCGTATTAGTGTGCCTTAGAAGACACATAAGATGAAAAATGGCCAGTTAGATGAAAGAAGAGCCACGTGTTTCTTTGTTCTTCTTTATTAAAAGAATGCATAAACAAGAGAACTCAATGTGCAATGCCACACTTTTCTGCAGGCTATGAGTGTTTATGTAAAATTCTCTACTATGGTCTTCAATCTCAGTAAACATGTTTAGTTAACGTTATTTTATGTAACTGTGTATGAGACAGATTTTATAGTTTTTCCAGGACAGGATAAGCCAAATAGCATTGATTTTTGTTTTTAGTTTGTTTGAGCTTATAGCAGCATAAATGGCCTTCCAGTGCACAAGTAGAGATTTCCAAGGTATATTATTTTTTTAACTTTTAAAATTCTTTGATTTTTTTACTTTCTTCTATTGAGAGAGAGTGTGAATGGGGGAGAGAGGCAGAAAGAGAGAGAGAGAATCTTAAGCAGGTTCCATGCTCAGCACGGAGCCAGATGTGGGGCTTCATCCCACAACGCTTGGATCATGATCTGAGCTGATCCAGAGTCTGATGCTTAACTGACTGTGTCACCCTTGCTTCCCCAAGGAATTTTATATTTACTATGGCCTCCTGTACTACTAATAAATGTACTAAATACATGTCCTTTTTAAAAAATGTTTATTTATTTTGAGAGACAGAGAGAGGCAGAGCATGAGACAGGTAGAGGCAGAGAGAGAGGGAGAAGATACAGAATTTGAGCTGTCAGCACAGAGTCCAGTGCGGGGCTCGAACCCACAAACTGTAAGATCATGACCTGAACTGAAGTCTGATGCTTAACTGGCTGAGCCACCCAGGTGCCCCACAAATTATATTATTTTCCATATGATTTTTAAATTTCTATATATTAAGTTTTTATACATCTATCAATGTCTTCTCTGTGAATATTTGCTTCAAAAGAATTTTAAACATCTATATTTTAAAATTCAAATGAATAACAGATTGATTAATCATAATTTTCTTATCCTCGCTTCTCATCCCACCAGCTACAGTTCCATTTTTCTTACTTCCTTATAGCAACATTTCTTTAAATAAGTGTCCCTAATTGCTGCTTCCTATTTTTTCATCCTATTTTATTTTAAGCCCATTTTTGTCAGGCACTTGCTTAGAACACTTAACCAAAACTATCCTTATCTGGGTCAGTAAATTATTTTCATCTCTAAGTTCATTAGTAAATTCTTAATCCTTATCCTATTTAATCTATGAGCAGCATTTAACAGTGTTGATCACGCTTTCCTCCTTTTTGGGCCCTAGGATATCACACTTTCTTGGTTTCCCCTTACTTTACTAGCCATTCCTTAGAAATCTCCTTTGCAGGCTTATCCACCTATACCCACTCTCTTAAAGGTGGCGTTCCCAGGAGTCAGTCCTTGGTTTTCTTCTGTGTTTCCTTCCTCTTTAGTGATCTCATATCAGCTCTATGTTAACAGCTTTCAACTTGCCATTTCCACTTCTGACCATTTTTTTGAACCCTAGACTCATATGGCCAATTATGTACTCAACATCTCTACCTGGATATTTAACACGCATCTCAAACTATGCTATACTTTTTTCTTAAGTTTATTTCTTTATTTTGAGAGACAGACAGAGTGTGAGCGGGGAAGGATAGAGAAAAAGGGAGAGAGGGAGAATCCCAAGCAGGTTCCACACATTCAGTGCCCAGAGCCCTACATGTTGCTTAAACTCACAAAATTGTGAGTTCATGACCTGAGCCGAAATCAAGAGACAGATGCTTAAACAACTGAGCCACCCAGGCACGCTGAAACTATGTTATACTTCTGATAATTTCTCCCAAACCTGCTGTGGTACACCACCTTTCAGTAGAAAGGAACTCCATCCTTCCAGTTGCTTACCCAAAAAAAAAAAAAAAAAAAAAATCAAAGCATAAAACAAACACAGAAACTCTCTCTCTCTCTCTTTTTTTTTTTTTTCATAGCCTACATTTAGTCCATTGGGAAATGCTAATGTTTATGCCTTCAGAATACGTCCAGAGTTTGACTACTCCTCACTTCCACCAATACCACTATGGTCTCACTTACCATCATCTCTTGTTTGCAGTATTTCACTAGTGTTGTAACTGGTTTTCTGCTTCTGCCTTGGCCTTCTTACAACTTATCTCTGCATAGTCACAGTGGGCATCCTAGAATATGCCTGATATGCTTCTACTTTAGGGCCCTATACTAGCTTTCCCCTCTGCTTGGATTGCTTCTCATAGACATCTGCTTGGCTTGACTCTTTCATCTATTTTGCCTTTGCTCAAATATTGCTTTCTTAATTAGGTATATCAGTTTTTTAGAGCTGCTATAATACATGAGTACAAACTGAGGGACTTGAAACAACAGAAATTTACTCTTTCTCAGTTCTAAAAGTCAGAAATCTGAAATCAGTGTAGTGATAGGTATCTCAGTCTGTTCAGGCCACTATAGCAACATACCATAGTGTAGCTGGTTTATAGACAATAGAAATTTATTTCTCACAGTTCTGGAGGCTGGGAAGTCTAAGATCAAATCATGGGAAATTCCCTTGTGTGGTGAGGGTCTGCTTTTCTGGTTCATAGACCACTATCATCTTCTCCCTGTGGCCTCACATAACTGAATGGGTGAGGGAGCTCTGGAGTATCCTTTAGAAGGGAGTCTCTGTTATAAGGGCACAAATCCCATTCATGAGGCTTCACCCTCATGACCTAATCACCTTTTAAAGTCCCCACTTCCAAATACCATCACACTGGGGATTAGGCTTCAACACACAAATTTTGGTGGTGGACGCAGGGAGACACAATCGTTCAGTTTGTAGCAATAGGTTGGTTCCTTCTGAAGGCTCTGAGGGAGAATCCATTCCATACCTCTCTTCCAGATTCTGGTGTCGTTCTTGGCATTCCTTGGCTCATAGCTGCGTAACTCCAATCTCTGCCACCATATTCATATGGCCTTCCTCTTTGTATAACTGTGCCCCACATCTCTCTCTGTCTTTCTCTTATAAGGTCATCTGTCCTTGGATTAAGTGCCCACCCTAAATGCAGAATGATCCCATCTCAAGATCTGTAACTTAATTACTTCTGCAAAAATCCTATTTCCAAATAAGGTCACAATAATATGTTCCAGTTGAGTTTGGGGTAAGGGGAAGCACCACTCGCCCCACCTCATGTGACCTAACTGACCATCTGTTTAAAAATGTGATCTTCATTCCCCATTCTACTTTTTACATCAGGTCCACAATCGTTGGGCCTTAGTGTGTTTTGGAATTTAGACTTTTTGCATTTTAGGAAGATTATATGTTACACACTCTATATAATATACTAGCCTTAGTGGGATTTTGGCCATTGCACCATTATTAAACACATTAATGTTTCTGCAGGGAAACATATGGCTACTTATATGAGGAGATAAAGTATATATGCAACTTACATCAGTTCAGGTTAGATTTTATTCCTCGATTAGTTTGTGCCAAGTTTAAAGAAAAACTTTGCGTCCTTTTGTTTATTATTTACTTGTTTATTATGTTGTCTTTTTATAATTTTTCTCCCATCTATGCAACTTGTATTACATGAGGGCAGTATCTTTATCTTTTTTATTCCTGATATATCCCAAGCTCTTAGAATAATCATTGGCATGTGGTAAGTGCTTACTGCATATGTGAATACCTCTTAATGTTGCTTGTTCCAGGAATGTTCTGGAAATTAGGGCCAGAGAAAACAAGAGACAAAAAAAAATTCAGAAGATATAGAAGGGAAAATGTTTGACATACCTTTTAGATCTGCTGTTGCCTCTCATTTCAGATGTGCCAGATTTCGGGCAAAGAGCCTTGGTGAATGAACATTTGTGAATTAAATAATAGAATTACATAGACAGTTATACTCATTGAAAACACCTTTACACTGATAAATTTTAGGCATGTGAACAATATTTAGTTCTTTTTTTACCAAAGGCTTAATAGCTTTTTGGGAATAATTCAGGAAACAAACTGTCATCTTCTTGGATTTAGGGTGATACAGAATACATGATATACCCTCTATATTTATGTAAGACATCTAAATTTCAAATCTTTTTCACTACTGATTTTCATAATCAACACAATTTCTTTCTCTGTGTCTTTGTGGGGGAATTCTTAATAAAAATACAAATGTATGTATACACTGTAGAGAATTTTAAAAATAAGTTTTAGTCAATGATTAGAGGTTAGATTTTTCTTTTTTTCTCTTTTTTCCTTCCTTCTTCTCCCTCCTTTCTTCTCTTCATTCCTCCCTTCCTCCCTTCCTTTCTCTCTCTCTTTATCTCTTTTTTGAGTAACAGTATGTCCATGCAACAGTTATTTAAAACACACACACAATAATTAGCTTGCTATGGTATGTCTCTATATATTGTAAATATTTGGTAATGACCTAAGGTAGCGATTGAAGATGACTAATTTTATCAGTATTTTCAGTAGAACAGCTATATTCTCCTGATGTGAGACTCTCTCTACCTTAATGATTTGAAATACAAATGCACATGTAAAAGCCGTATTATTTTTTCACATGCATCTGGAAAGACTGTTAAGAAAGGATGAATGCTTCTAGGTGTTGATAATAATCAAACCGCGCAATAAAAATTTGACTCTGTTTCAAAGGTAAGTCTCAATCAGACTCCAGCTGACACTGAAATTCATCCATTCACTTCCCCTTTTGTATTATCATTTTGTTTCTACTGAGTCCTTTGGCAGTGTCTTTAAAAAGTACTCCACTTCCTCTCACTTCCTTTTACAGGTAAGCAAACACATAAACACACCAACCAACTAGACAACAGACAAATAAACAAACTATTTTGAACCAGACCTCTACTGTAATTACTAAGCTGTACCTCTGTCTTCAATTAGTTCCAAAACCCTGATCCGGTAGCTTATATAAGGAGCTTCCAGTTACAGATTTGCTCTTTGCCTGATCACTAGGCAGTCTGATTTCCACTGCTACTAGTATTTTTGTGGTGTCCTGGAAAAGGTTGCTAGTTATAAGACTAGAAGTTTGCTTCAAACATCTTTTCTCTATTTGGTGGCTCAATAGCACTGAGCACTATAAGTGTCTAATTAATTAAACTTGATTTAGATGATCCTGGTTAATCTTGTGATCAGTACCATCATCATTTAACTAAATACTAAAAGGTTGCTTCCTGAGCATGCATGATTATTGTTATATAAATCAAATTAATATCTTTATTAATAAGTTACTATATACATTCTTCAAATGTACCCTTGCCGTTTATTTTCTGGGCTTGAGTTAAAAGAGCAGAAAGACTTCCACATTCATCTATTCACATATATTTTGAGCACCTTTCATTGTTCTAGATGTGGGCACAGTGATGAGCAAAACATATAATGTCTTGCACGGAGCTTGCATTTTAATGGAATGTAACAGAAGGGAGACAGACAATTAACAAATAAAACGACACCAGCCTGACAGTATATCAGCGGGTAATCAGTAGTAAGAAAATATGATAGGGTTATGGGTCAGAGAGGGATCTTTAGATACGATTTAGATGGGATTTTTACATAGGTGCCCCTCTTAGAGGATGTAATATTTGACGTGAACCCTGAAGGGTGGAAAGAAGCCAGCAATGTGAAAAGCATAGGAAAAAGTGTCCCTAGCAGAGAAAATTGCAAGGGCTAAGACTTTGCAAGTTTTTGAGGAAGAAAAAGAATGTCAGGGAGTCTGGAATGTTGTGAACAAGGACAAAAAGCTATGAGACAATGAGGTTAAAGAGTAGACTGTGGCTGGGTAATAGAGGGTTTGCAGCCTTAGAAGTTTGCATTAGATCCTAAGTATAATGGGAAGTCATTAGAAGGTTTAAAAAGTAAGGCAGTGACATGAGCTGATTCATGTTTTGAAAAGATCACTCTGGCTTTGTGTGGAGAATAGAAGAAAAGGAGCAGTTTTTTTTTTCCCCAAAAAAAGTTTGTCATATTTGTAGTTTGAAATGTAATATGTTGGAAAGCACAATGACCTGCTTCCCTATGTACCACTCATTGAGATTTAGCCCTTAGCACTTGGCCTATCACTTGGTAAGCATTCAATAAATATAATTAATGGTCTATACATACAGCATGGAATTAGGTTGTTTTTTTTTAAAGGATATATGCCCTGAACAAATGCATAACCAGATCACTTTTAAATGAATTTAAATGTGATGTCTCTCAGATTATAGACTCACCTTTGTAAAAAAGCACATGGAAATAAATGTAAATGGTAATGACAATGGATTTTCATTCAGTCCCTCAAATACTTGAGTGCTTAGCATGTGCTACACACTCTGGCAAATTGCAAATGAAATCAGATATGAACATATTCTTTAAGAAGCTTGCATTAAAGTTCAAAGGCTCAAAAAAAACATTACATGTTTTTGTAACTCTGGTAAAATTTATTTTTATCAATATTAACAGCTAAATTATATAGTCACAAAAATTTGTTTTGAGTTGTATCTAAAGACATGGCACATTTCATGTTTCCATTGGTACTTCTTTGACAAGTTCAGTTCTAAGTGAGAAACCAGAGCAGTTCTATCTTTCCCTCAATTTACTTGAGCTCCATTTTGTTTTTTCACAAAGTATGATAATATTAATTTTCCTGTTCCTATATATCATTTCTTTGAAGTCACTTTTCTACATAAGTTTTATGTCTAGAACAATAAGAGACTGAAGAGGTTGATCTCAGCTGCAGCTTTGCTATGTGCTGCCATCGTATTCATTTTCTGTGTTGAATATATTATCCCCTGTCCAAGTAAAAAAAAAAAAAAATTGCCCTTCCCTTCCCTTCTTCTATCACTTTCAATTTTCATTCATGTAGTCTTGATTGTTAAATCCATTTTACTTTATTTAATTTTAATTTTTCATTTTTACATCTATTTTTGCAAGACTAATTTTTGAGATTTGCATAGGGTTTATTTATGACTAACAATAATAATTTACATTTTTTTCTGTCATTTCAACATCAAGCAATTTGTACTTTTATATCATGATGGTGATTTTCTGTTTTATTATTTTATTTCCTAAGCAGTTATAGAATAATTATACTTAATAGAATATGCTTAACATACCTTGCATATGTTACAAATATACTGTGTTACCTTCTCACACAATTACTATTTTTTTACTTTTTTTGATGGTTATTTTTGAGAGAGAGACAGACAGACAGAATGTGAGCAGGGTGGGGGCAGAGAGAGAGAGAGGGAGACGCAGAATCTGAATCAGGCTCCAGGATCTGAGCTGTCAGCACAGAGCCCATCATGGGGCTTGAACTCATGAACTGTGAGATCATGACCTGAGCTGAAGTTGGAACGCAACCAACTATGCCACCCAGGTGCCCCTCGCACAATTACTTTTGACTGGGTAATAAACATTTTCCCCCAAAGCCTTTAAAGACAATGCATAAATGGTTTGTGGTATTAAGTAACACAGAAACAAAATTTGAGGTAAACCTGTTTTTTTGTTTCAAGCATAGATAATTGGAGGGATTTTTCTTTTATCTTGAAATTCATAAATTTGCAGTGATACATCTAGATGTTACTCTCATTTGCTTTGGGAGGAACTTGGACATTTAAGTCTATACACTCAGGTCTTTCTTAAATTTGGAGAAGGTTGATTTCATAGATTTTTTTTTCCTTTTTTATGGTTCTGGAATTTCCTTTATAAGTAGATTTGATCTTCTTGTACACCTTCCAGGATTCTAATCAATTCTTTTTTTTTAAATTTTTTATATGTTTATTTATTTCTGAGACAGAGAGAGACAGAGCATGAGTAGGGGAGGGGCAGAGAGAGAGGGAGACACAGAATCCAAAGCAGGCTCCGGGCTCTGAGCTGTCAGCCCAGAGCCTGATGCGGGGATCGAACTCACAAACAGTGAGATCATGACCTGAGCCGAAGTCAGTCGCTCAACCAACTGAGCCACCCAGGCACCCCTCTAATCAATTATTTACATTGTTGTTCTCTTGTTTTTCCTGTGAGTTCTGGGTGAATTTATTGAGTTTGTCTTAAGTTTGTCTTTTGGTTCCCTTCTTTGATTTTCTGTAGTATCCAATCTGTTGTTCACTGTATCTAGTATAATTTCAAATTTGAAAAGCATTATTTTTATCCCAAGCAATTATTTCCGATCATATATTGTTGCATTACTATTACTGCTTGCTTTAATTCCTCTGATACAATATTCTGTTAAGTCTTATTTGGACTGTGAATGAAAATTTCATTTTTTAATCTCTTGATATAAATGCTTCCGATGCATCCAGTGGCTGTGACCCAGCAGACTCTTTCTTTGAACTTTCTTATATTGCAGAATCTTCTCACACATCTGACTTTTGTCAGTAAGTTTGGTCAAAGATTGGAATGTTACCTGCTCACATTGCATTTTACTATTTCCAGATATGCAGAAGATAAGTACAGAGTTAAAACTGTGTGCAAACTCAGAAATAAACATTTTTCCTCTAAACTGTCTCTCTGGACACTGACAGTTCTCCTGCGATGTTCATAGTATGATGAATTTCCCATGCTACACACAAGATGCTAAAGTGCCCGGTGTTTCTATCATACTGCCAATGGCACTTCACTGGCATCTTGCCAACCCCATGCCAGTTTTCTGCTTGCTCTAGCCACTGACATTTGGAATGATCTTTGGTACTTCCTTGAATAGATGCTTCCAAATGGAGCCTACCGGCAACAGTGAAAAATAGCCCATCTGTGTGGAGGCTGGTTGTTTCAGGCTTTGTCTGTTCTCCTCTGCAACTTCATTGAGTGAAGGGATTTTTGTGGAAATCCACCAAAGCCTACTCCACTTACTTCTCAGGAAAAATAACTGTACTCAGAAGTAGCTCAGAAGATTGACCCTCAGTGTTTCCTTTAGCCTATTTCCACTACTGTTAAAAAGCTTTGATGTTTCTGGCTTGGGAGTAGCACCGTTTCTTGGTTTGGGGCCCACATATAAGATTTCTTTTATTCTTATACACAGGTATTCATTTTTAATGAGCATATGGAACAGGGGAGAGTAGACACCTGTGCACATATATAAACATCTGGAAGTCTCAATTTGAATTAATTTTAGCAATATAAACACTCATTTTCAAATTTAAAAATCTGGCAAGAGACACAGCAATCCAATGTGATATGTTTGCATTAAAATTACCATAGAATTCAATTAAGATATTGAAGTAATGTTATAAAGTCTAGGAAATATTGTCTCAATACTCAGAAATAGTTCCATGAAACCTAACAGCATTATGTTTTTCTTTTCTCTTCCGGGTTGTCAGGATGTTAATATTTATTTATTTATTTATTTATTTATTTATTTATTTATTTATTATTTATTTATTCATTTTTTAGCGTTTATTTATTTTTGAGACAGAGACAGAGCATGAACGGGGGAGGGTCAGAGAGAGAGGGAGACACAGAATCCGAAACAGGCTCCAGGCTCTGAGCTGTCAGCACAGAGCCCGACGCGGGGCTGGAACTCACGGACCGTGAGATCGTGACCTGAGCTGAAGTCGGACGCTCAACCGACTGAGCCACCCAGGCGCCCCCAGGATGTTAATATTTAAATGACAGCAAATGTAAAGTAAATGGTGATAGTTATGAATGTGTTGATTATATGTAACCTTCTACTCTTCAAATTGTAATTTCAGGCAAGAGTAACTGATGCTGCAAGCACAGTAAGGGAGGAGTGCACATCTATGGAGCTTGGTGCTAAGGGTGGTGCATCCCAATGAATTGTTTAGGAACTTGGCTGATTTAATTTTGTCCACCAGGACTTTATACTGTTGGCTGAATTATTAAAATTGTAGTAGGAAGGTTTTTTCTTTTATGGATCATGATTATAAAGTATATTTTAGCTCATATGTCACAAAATACTGTTATTTTATTGTTAAGTCAGCTCCCTGGATTTAAATTCAAAAGCATGAGATTATAGAATAATACCAGTCAGATTGATATTTGAAGGGCCAGTTGAGATTGGACTAAAAATGATAGAATCAAAAAGTAGAAAGATAAAATAGGAAATTGCTCAATTATTACAGTGGAGGTAGACTACTGTTATCAGTGAGTACATCAGCCTTTAGTTCAAATAGAACTAAATTCTATTCATAGAATTCACTTCATTCATAGTTCATCAAATGCCTTTCCTCTTAGCTATTTCCAGAGTTGCTTATCTGTAGTTTTTATTATAGCCAACTTGTCAGTTTACATTAAGAGAAAAGAACGGACTTGCTTCTTTTACAACGTGATACTAAGAATTTGCCATTTGAAAAATCTGAATTAGTGACCCCTATCACTTGGGGCATTTATTTTATCAAGCTTACCAACCTTGCTCTGAACATTTGTATTCTGTACTTATGTTCTATTGTCTAGCAGTAACTAGCATAAATATGTAATTATATGGTTTGTTTTTTTGTAATTGATTTCAAAACACTCTATTATTATGGTGCTGTTTGAATTGTGTTTACTATATCAACATAAACATATAAATTGAGTCAAATTATTTGCTTGGTTAACTGCAAACCACAAGTTATTACAGTGTTGTCAGTTTCAAAATGTTACGTGAAAATAAAAGCATTTATTTGATTCCCTTTGTTCAGACCTGAACCTCAAAAACTTTGCATTATTTCCTATAGAATATTAGGCACAACTTTTGGACAAGCAGTAGATATATACTGTAGCACCATGCAAGGACCTCACATAACTAAGCATGCTTTATAATTCTCACAGAGGCTTGTGGCTTATTTGTAGGTGATAACTTATGTTAAATTCCAAAATAATTTTCCCTTTGCCTAAACCTCTGACTTGTCCAGCATACACAGAAACAACTTTACAATTAGAAAATTTTAGGTATTGGTGCTCTTGGGTGGCTCAGTCGGTTAAGCATCCCACTTCGGCTTAGGTCATGATCTCACGGTTCATGAGTTCGAGCCTCGCATCGGGCTCTGTGCTGACAGCTCGGAGCCTGGAACCTGCTTCAGATTCTGGCTCCCTCTGTTTCTGCCCCTCCTCCGCTCAAGCTCTCTCTCTCAAAAATAAATAAACATTAAAAAGACAAAAAACAGAAAAAAAGAAAATTTCAGGTCTTTTTATTTATTTATTTTTTTAATTTCTTTTAACGTTTATTTATTTTTGAGACAGAGAGAGACAGAGCATGAACGGGGGAGGGTCAGAGAGAGGGAGACACAGAATCTGAAGCAGGCTCCAGGCTCTGAGCTGTCAGCACAGAGCCCGACGCGGGGCTCGAACTCACGGACCACGAGATCATGACCTGAGCCGAAGTCAGCCGCTTAACAGACTGAGCCACCCAGGCGCCCCAGGTCTTTTTATTTAAAACAATGAGCATTCCTCATGACATTTCTTTATGATAGGTAACCCAATCATAATTTAAATTGATGTGTTAGTCTGGTAGGCAATAAAATTGTCTATAAACAATCTTTTATATAATCTATTTTATAATCTTTTCTTTAACTGGTTCTCTTCAGGGTTTTAAATAGACAAACTAAAGACGTGTGATTTTTCTAGCTTCCTTTAGCCACCTGATTCTACCACCTGCCTTTAGTTTCCTGCCTCCTCTCCTGCTGACCACCATTGTCTGCCCAGGTGTGTGCCTTTCTCTTCATTCTCCAACTTTTCTTCTCTGCCTCTAGTGAATGAAAAGGGCAAATTTAAATTCACATCCAACGTTCAGAGCCAGAACACACAGAATATTTCATTTTATAATACATGCATTAAAAAAACATTGCATTAATAATTGACAAGACATGACTGAATTACCTTGCATTTCCATGAAAGAAGAAAAGAGGCTCTGAGGAGTTCAATTGATTATTTTAATCTTTTTTTCTTGATCTTACAGTTCTCTTCTCCTTGTATACCTACAATTTAACTAAGAACAATATATATGGGATTTTGTGAGAAATCTCTGTCAAATGGGTAAAAGGACATTCTTCGTAATGCGAAAGCAACTGTGAAAGAAGTTTCTTTTCAGTTTATTACAAATGCAAAAGCAAGTCTCTTTGGGGACTGGCAGCTCAGGTGTGTGGGTGTGTGATATTTCCCCCTTAATGTTTCTGAAAAGAAGTGAATTGAGGGGAGTTCACTATAGCATTCTCCATATGAGTCCAGGTCTTGATTTTGTGCTATATATGAGCTAGAGATCATGAATGATCTTAAGATATTATATCATTACATTCTAGGACATCAACTATAACAACTAGAACAATAATCTTAACATTCTATTTTAGTATAGTCAAACAGAAGATATACATAGGAGCAAAAAATATAATTTTTCTTTTGTACTAGACATTCTTTAGTTAAAATTATAATCCATTTATAAATATATGGGGCAGGGTAAATTTGTAATGAAGACTCTCTTATACCATTCATTCATTGAATGGTAGTAGTTAATGAGCTCGTATTATATGGCTCCCGGGGATACCAAATAAATATACACTGTTATCATTCTAGATAAGTTCAAAATCCAGTGTCAAAGACATGTAAACAATATTAGCAGGAAAGGAACTATATAAAATTAGTATTTTCATGGTAGAAGCTGAAGAAGTAAGTAATAAGTAAGAGCTTTAAAGATAAAAAATTGCAGGTTTATTTAGAAAGAACATTTCAGGGGACGCCTGGGTGGCTCAGTCGGTTGGGCGGCCAACTTTGGCTCAGGTCATGATCTCGCGGTCTGTGAGTTCGAGCCCCACGTCAGGTTCTGTGTTGACAGCTTAGAGCCTGGAGCCTGTTTCAGATTCTGTGTCTCCCTCGCTCTGACCCTCCCCTGTTCATGCTCTGTCTCTCCCTGTCTCAAAAATAAATAAATGTTAAAAAAATTTAAAAAAAAGAACATTTCAGAATGAAGACTTGATGTCAATAAAAGCAGAGTGATGTAGAAGTGAACAGGTTAAGGAAATAAAGAAATGCCCAGTATGGCTGAAACTCATTTGTCTGGGAAGCTGTGGCTAAGAAAAGGCCAAACCAAAGTTATGAAGACTAACCATATCCTTTGTATGCCACAAAATCCTTGCTAGAATGTACGTAATATTAGATAGTATTTGTTTATATATCACTCAGCAGGTTATAGGTAGTTACATATTAACTGGCTCCTTCTTTATCTTGATTCTGTGAATAATAATTACTAAGTAAATATAAGAGAACCAAATATTGATTTCTTTATATATAGCAGTCAACCACTTAGGGAATTCAGATATTCAAAAGGTACCTTCTCAGTCTGTTGAAGTACTCCTGGCCTTGCACTCTGAGTCTAGCACCCAGCCCTGGCATGCCCCCTGGATCAGGCCACTGGCTTTCTTGTGGCCATCTTCCATAAGTACTCAGTCCGGGAAGGCGACAAGAAGACCCTGAGTGAAAAGGAGCTGAAGGAGCTGATCCAGAAAGAAAGAGCTCACCATTGGCCTAAAGCTGCAGGATGCTGACATTGCAAAGCTGATGGACTGACAGATGACCTGGACAGGAACAAGAACCAGGTGGTGGTGAACTTCCAGGAATATGTCTCCTTCCTGGGGGCCTTGACTTTGAACTACAGTGATGCCCTCAAGGGCTGAAAATAAATCAGGAAGGTGGAGACACCCTCTACTGGGCCTGCCTAAGCCAAATCCAGTGGTGTTTTTTTTGTGTTGTTTTTTGTCAAATAAATATCCTTTTTTTTTTTTTTTTTTTGGTCAAATTTAAAAAAAAAGCATTATCTGATCATTACTTAATTGATACTATCTCTTAGAGGCACTATTTTTCTATTAAATAAGAAAATAAGAAAAACAATTTCTGTTATCATAAGAGAATGTTCCTTTAAATGTTAAATTGCTGGGAAAATACTAGTAAATGGAATTAGAAATATTGTAAATGAATTCCATAATACCACCAATTAGGGTTTTACCCAGAATGGCAAAGGTAGCTTCAATATAAATTGACTTTATAATGCAATATTTCACTCTTTGAAATAAAAATTTAGTAATGTTAATAATCATTTCTAATACAATTGAGAATAGTAAAATATTTTTGGCATGTCGTGATATACACTAAAACCTTAGCTAACATTAAAACTATAAAGATATTATGTACAAAAGTCAAGAACTAAACTAGGGTGCCCATTATTATTAATAGTAAAAATTGCTTGGGGTGCCGGGGTGGCTCAGTAGATTGAGCGTCCAACTTCAGCTCAGGTCATAATCTCATGGTTCGTGGGTTCGAGCCACGCGTCCGGCTCTGTGCTGATGGCTCAGAGCCTGGAGCCTGCTTCGGATTCTGTGTTTCCCTCTCTCTCTGCCCCTTCCCCACTCATATTCTGTCTCTCTCTCTCAAAAATGAATAAACATTAAAAAAATTTAAAAAATAATAAAAACTGCTCTTTAAGGTCAGCTAGGGAAGCAAGATATGAAAGAGAAATGAATTATATATATATATACACACACATATATATATGAAGAGAAGATATATACAATGTATATCTATATATATATATATAGAGAGAGAGACATAAAAGTATGATTATTTGTATATACATATTTTCCCAATAAGTCCAAAGGCATATGCTTGGTGGCCAGAGAAGAACAACATCGACGAAGTGAAAATTCAAAATCATTCCTATGTTCCTGCTATCTTAATGTCAAAAACAAAAACAAAAAAAAACAAAAAAAAAACCCCAAAAACGTTAACAACTTGGAACTAAACTTAGCAAGATATGTCTGGGTTCTTTAAATAAAATTTTAAATACTAGTTTTATATATTTAATTTTGATCAAAATGTCAATAGTTGTTTAGAAGTTTTGGGGGTAAAAAAAAACACCAGACAGGACTATTAAAGGAAAAACAAATATTGACAAAACTATGAAACTAGTTCTACCAGATATTGAAGAATTTGCAAGGCACCAACAATTAAAATATTATGTAACTGGAAGTCAAACTAGTAGAATTTAATACACTACCACAAATTAGAGGCTATCTTAGATCAAATGGACAAAAGTAGAGTTAAAAAATTGGTTAGATATTTCAGAATTGTGATTTTAATTCATAGCTTACCCAAATAATTTCAGATTCATTAAGGAGTTATTTTTTTTTAATCTTCAAGATATAGAGACTAAAATAAAAGAAAATAGCATATCCATTTGTCAAATTAGTAAATAAATACAACACAATATACCTGTGGTAGTTAGGATAAATGAAAGAATGCACATTTCTAGAAGGGATGTAAATTCATATAAGCATTTTGGAAGACAATTTTACAATATACATCAAAAAACTTGAAAGTTTGAGTAGCCTGGCTGGCTCAGTTGGTAGAGCATGTGACTCTTGATCTTAAGGTTGTTAAGTTCAAGTCTCACATTGGGTGTAGAGATTACTTAAAGATAAAGTCTTAAAAACCTTAAAATTTTATGTTAATGCTAACCAGTAATTTCTGATGATCTAATAAAATATTTTAATTCAGAAATAAACTTTTATATACAGGGTAGGGTAGAATTATTTTTACAGCACAGAATTATCTGTAATGTAATCTAAAATATATATACTGTATGCTTTCAAATAAATTAAAAGTCATAAAAAATAATTAAAGGAAATATGGCAAAATTTTAACAAAGATCACATCTTCAGTGGAGTCCTTGGCTTTTTTTTTTTTGAATTGCATAACAGTTTTGCATATGTGTATAATTTTTTTTCAATGATTATATGTTACTTTTAAAATTAGGGAAAAATTTACTAAAATTGTAGAAAAATTAATAGAATAATTAACAATAACTATATAACTAAAAATTAATAGAATAATTAACAGTAGAAATTGTTGAATATGTTTGAATATGGAGGGAGGGGGAGGGGTGACTAAAGAAATAACTTTATTTTATTTTTTTTTTTTTTATTTTTTTAATATATGAAATTTACTGTCAAATTGGTTTCCATACAACACCCAGTGCTCATCCCAAAAGGTGCCCTCCTCAATACCCATCACCCACCCTGCCCTCCCTCCCACCCCCCATCAACCCTCAGTTTGTTCTCAGTTTTTAACAGTCTCTAATGCTTTGGCTCTCTCCCACTCTAACCTCTTTTTTTTTTTTTTTTTTTTTTTTTTTCCTTCCCCTCCCCCATGGGTTTCTGTTATGTTTAAAGAAATAACTTTAAAAAAAAAATTTTTTTAATGTTTATTTATTTTTGAGACAGAGAGAGACAGAGCATGAATGGGGGAGGGGCAGAGAGAGAGGGAGACACAGAATTGGAAGCAGGCTCCAGGCTCTGAGCCATCAGCCCAGAGCCTGATGCGGGGCTCGAACTCACGAACCATGAGATCGTGACCTGAGCTGAAGTTGGACGCTCAACCGACTGAGCCACCCAGGCTCCCCAAGAAATAACTTTTAAAGTCAGATATAATATCAGATAAAAATATCATTAGCAAAAGAAAAACTCTAAAAATAAATTTGAATTCTGAGAATATAAAAAAGCAGATAAAATGGCAAAGACTTAAATATATATGACAGAAGGTTTAATATATATGAGATATTTACCTTTTCTCAAAAACATCAGTGGGTAAGGTAGTAAATGTTCCAACCAATATATACATAAAGGCCATGAACAGACAATTCACAAAGGAGGAAATACAGGGATTAAAAAAAAAAAAAAGTATATGTAACCTGGTTTACAATCAAACAAATGAAAATTACAACAGCAAGAAAGAGTCATTTTTTACATTCCTTTTTTTCTTTTATTTATTATTACTTTTTAAATGTGTAGTATAATTAACATATAGTGTTATATTAGTTTTGGGTGTACAATATAGTGATTTAAACAATTCTACATATTACTCGGTACTCATCATGATACGGATACTCATTAATCCCCATCACCTATTTTCATCTGTCTCTCCACACACCTCCTACTCTGATAATCATCAGTTTATTTTCTATAGTTCAGTGTCTGTTTCTTGGATCTCTCTCTCTCGGTTTCCCTTTGCTTTTTTTTTGTTTGTTTGTTTCATATATAAATGGAATTATATAGTATTTGTCTTTCTCTGACTGAGTTATTTCACTTAGCAGTATACTCTCTAGCTCAATCCCTATTGTTGCAAATGACGAGATGCCATTGTTTTTTTTTTTGGCTGAATAATATTCCATTGTGTGTATATATACACCACATCTTCTTTATCCATTCATCTACTGATGGACACTTGGGCTGCTTCCATTTTTTGGCTATTGTGGGCAATGGTGCTATAAACACAGGGGCACACAGGGGTGCATGTATCTCTTTGATTAGTGTTTTTGTATTTTTTGGGTAAATACCCAGTAGTGCAATTACTAGATCGTAAGGTAGTTCTATTTGTAACATTTTTAAAAAAGATTTTATTTTTAAATAATCTCTACACCCAACATGGGGCTCAAATTCACAACCCCAAGATCAAGAGTTGCATGCTCTACTGACTGAGCCAGCCAGGTACCCCTATTTTTAATTGCATGAGGAGATTCCATACTGTTTTCCACAGTGACTGCACCAGTTTGCACTTCCACCAACAGTGCAGAAGGATTCCTGTTTCTCCACATCCTTTCCAACCCTTATTTTCTTGTGTGTGTTTTTGATTGTAGCCATTCTGACAGGTATGAAGTTATATCTCATTATGGTTTTGATTTGCATTTCCCTGATGATGAGTGATGGTGAGCATCTTTTCATGTGACTGTTGGCCATCTGTATATCTTCTCTGGAGAAATGTCTATTCATGTCTTCTCCCCATCTTTTAAATTGAATTATTTATTTTTGGGGGATGTTGAGTTGTATAAGTTCTTTATATATTTGGATACTAATGCTTTATCAGATATGTCATTTGCAAATAACTTCTCCCATTCAGTATGTTGCCTTTTAGTTTTATTGATTGTTTCCTTTGCTGTGCAGAAGATTTTATTTTGATGTAGTTCCGTAGGTAAATCCCACTTGATTGTGGTAAATGATTTTTTCAATGTATTGTTGAATTTGGTTTGCTTGTATTTTGTTGAGGATATTTGCATCTATATTCATCACATATATTGGCCTGTAGTTTTCTTTTTTTCTTAGTGTCTTTATCTGGTTTTTGTATCAGAGTAATGCTGGCTACATAGAATTAATTAGAAAGTTTCCTTTATCTTCTATTTTTTTGGAATAGTTTGAGAATAGATCTATAAACCCTCTTTAAATGTTTGGTAGAATTCACCTGTGAAGCCTTCTGGCCCTGGAGTTCTGTGGGCTGAGAGTTTTTTTGATTACTGATTCAACTTCATTGCTGGTAATCAGTCTCTTCAGATTTTCTATCTTCCTGATTTACTTTTGGGAGATTCCATGTTTCTAGGAATTTATCCATTTCTTCTAGGTTGTCCAATTTTTTGGCATATAATTTTTTATAATATTCTCTTACAATCTTTCTGTCTCTGTGGTGTCGGTTATTTCTCCACTTTCATTTCTTAGTTTATTTATTTGAATATTCTCTTTCTCTCTTATTGTTTGTTTGTTTGTTTGTTTATTTATGATGAGTCTGGCTAAAAGTTTATCAACTTTTTTGATCTTTTTAAAGAAACAACTCCCAGTTTTATTGATCTTTTCCATTGTGTTTTTGTTTGTTTTGTTTTTTGTTTTTGTTTTATTTTTGTTTTGTTTGCTTTGGTTTTAGTTTCAATTTTCTTTATTTCTGCTCTAATCTTTATTATTTCCTTCCTTCTACTGGTTTTAGGTTTTATTTGTTGTACTTTTTCTAGTTTGTTTATATGTAAGTTTATGCTGTTTATTTGGGATTTTTGTTGCTTTGTGAGGTAGGCCTGTATTGCTGTAAACTTTCCTCATAACAGATTTTGCTGTATCTCAAAGATTTTGGACAATGGTGCTTTCATTTGTGTACTTTCCAAATTTTTTCATTTGTGTACTTTCCAAATTTTTTCTTGATGTCTAGTTTCATAGTGCCTATGGTCAGAAAAGATGCATGGTATGATTCAGATCTATTTGAATTTGTTGAGACTAGATTTGTGTCCTTATATGTGATCTATCCTGGAGAATATTCCATGTGCACTTGAAAAGAATGTATATTCTGTTTTAGGATAGAGTTTTCTGACTATATCTGTTAATATCCATCTGGTACAGTGTGCCATTCAAAATCACTGTTCCCTTGTCTGTCTGGATGATCCAGCCATTGTTGTAAGTCAGGTGTTAATGTCCCCTACTATTATTTTATTACTCCTGAGTATTTCCTTTATGTTTATTATTGATTGCTTTATGTATTTGGGTGCTCCCATCTTGGGTGCATAAATATTTACAATTGTTATATCTTTTTGTTGGATTGCACCTTTTATGATTATATGGTATCCTTTATTGTCCTTTGTTACAGGCTTTGTTTTAAAGTCTATTTTGTCCAATATAAGTATTGCTACTTTGGCTTTCTTTTTACTCCATTTGTATAATAAATGTTTCTCCATCGTGTCACTTTTAGTTTGCATGTGCATTAATTCTGAAATTAGTTTTTTGTAGACAGCATATAGATGGGCCTTCTTTTTTTTTAATTCTTTCTGTCACCCTTTGTGTTTTGTTTAGAGTTTTTAGGCCATTTATATTCAAATAAATTATTGATACATGTGTATTTATTCCTTTTTTTTATTTGTTTTATGTTCTTTTTGTTTTGTAGTCCCTCTTTGTTCCTTTCTTCTCTTGTTCTCTTATGATTAACTGGCTTTCTTCAGTGAAATATTTGGATTCTTACTCTTCATTTTTTGCATATCTATTACTATTTTTTTTATTTGTGGTTATCATTTAGTTTATATATAATATATTCTGCATATAGCAGTGTATATTAAGTTGATGATTGCTTAATTTTGAACCCATTCTTTACTCTTCTCTTTCCCACATTTCAAATATTTGGTATTATATTTTACTTTCTTTTATTTTGTGCTTCTCTTGATTGATTTTTACAGATATACTTAATTTTCTTGCTTTTGTCTTCCTATTTTTCTCACTCTTTTTTCCCCTGCTCACATAGTACCCCTTAACATTTCTTGTAGGGCTTGTTTAGTGGTCATGAATTCTTTTACCTTTTTTTGTCTGTGAAACTCTTAATCTCTCCTATTCTGAATGATAGCCTTGCTAGATGGAGTATTCTTGCCTGTAGTTTTTTTTCCTTTTCAGCACTTTGAATATATCATGCCACTCCCTTCTGTCCTGCAAAGTTTCTGTTGAAGAATCAGCTGATAGCCTTATGGGGTTTCCTTTGCATGTAACTATCTTATTTTCTCTTACAACCATTAAAATTCTTTCTTCATCACTATTTACTGCCATTTTAATTACTATGTGTCTTGATGTGGACCTCCTTGGGTTTAATTTGTTGAAGAATCTTTGTGCCCCCTGATTTTGGATCTCTGTTTCCCTTCCCAGGTTCAGGATGTTTTTAGCTATTATTTCTTCAAGTGCATTTTCTGCACCACCACCCCGTCTCTCCCTTCTCCTTCTGGTATCCTTATAATGCAAATGTTATTATGCTTGAAGATGTTGCTGAGTTCTCTAAGTGTGTTCTCATTATGCAATATTTCTTTGTCTCTTGTCTGTTCAGCTGGTTTCCTTTCATTATTCTATCATCCAGATCACACTGATACATTCCTCTGCCTCCTGTAGCTTACTATTTATTCCATATTTTGTATTTTTAATTTTATCTATTGAGTTTCCCACCTCTGATATGTTATTTTTTATCTCTTTGTTAAGGTTCTCATTGATGTCCTCCACTCTTTTCTCAAGTCCAGTGAGTATCTTTATGATCATTACTTTAAATTTTCGATCAGGTGCATTACTTATTTCTGTTTTGTTTAGATCTCCTGCTATGATTTTGTCCTCTTCTTTCATTTGGGACATATTCCTCTGTTTCCTAATCTTGTCTACCTCTCTGTGTCTGTGTCTGTGTTTTAGGAAAGTCAGCTACGTATTCTGCTCCTATACCTAGTGGCTTTATGAAAAAGAGATCCTGTTATTCAGTATCCCCTCTTCACTAGAACCTGGCACTTCAGGAGAGTATCCTATGTATGTTGCTTGCACCGTGCTGTTGTGTCTAAATCGCTTTTCCTTTCAGTCCAGTCTTCTGCAGTGTCTGTCTGCCTGTTCTGCTCTGTGCTTGCTCTCTGTGATGTTAGTGGAACTCAGGCAGGCTAGCTCTGAGGGGGCTTGCCTGAGGGGAACTCAAGGGTGGGACAGCAGTATTAGCAAAATGTACAATGAGCTAGTTTTAGGCCAGATCTTCCAAAGGAGAGCACATAGTGGAGCTGGGGTTGTGGTGTATTTGCACTGATCCCAGGGCCCAGACCAGCAGACATGGAGTGAGTCCTTGGGAGAACTTGTTGGCAGGGTATACTGATAGTAGGTTAGGTGGCAAGTGTCTGTGCAGCACTGCCTTCCACAGGTGGCCCTGTGTTTATACTGCAGGATAGAGGAGGAAAATGGCATCTGCCATCTCCTTCATTCCCAGAGAAGTCCCCCAACATGCTCCAAAATCCATATAAACAGATCCCTCTACTGTTGCCTCAGGAATGCTTCTATGTTACCTCTCTGTGGGCAGCTGTCTCTTTAAGGGTGAGGACTCAGCTATCCCTCCTCCTCCAGGCACACCTAGTGCTGAATCAGCTGACCTTTGAAGCTCCAGGTTCCAAGTCTCCCTGGTTATGCAAACTCACAGAATTCAGCCCTTCTGGTTTTCAAAGCCAAACTTTATGGGGATTTGTCTTCCCCAGGTAGGCTTCCTGGTACAAGAGACAATTTCTCTCCCCTCTCTGTGCTTGCAGCTTCCTCCCTCCTATGGGGAGCTCCCCACCAAGTGGTTTCTGCCTTCCCTAACCTGCAATGCAGTTTCTCTACATGGAGTTGTGGAGTTTGTTCTGCCAGTCTTCAGATGTTCTCTAGTTTATTTACATGGTTGTGAGTGATATCTAGTTGTAAACATGAGACAGGGTGAGCTTAGGGTACTGGTACTCTGCCAGGTTCCCAATCTCCATCTCATCACATTTCATGGGTGAGCAAAAAATTATAAACCCAATACTGGCAAGAGTATGCGGGCATATTTTGTTGATAAAGTATAACCAGGACAATTTTTGCCTAGAAATTTAGAAGCCACACTGATTACTTAAAAATCTTCTACTTTCTGTCTCAGTAATTTCACTTCTGGGAGTCATAATATTTCTAAAGTATTGTGAAACTATGAAAATATGGTCATTATTATGTTATATATTAGAAAAAATAAAGGTAATGGATAATTAGGTTAGAATTCATTCACTTTTTACTTGCTGGAATGCTATTTAACTATTAAATTGGTCAGGAAATAAATGCACACCTATACACACACATACATATACATACATACATACATACATACATATATACATACATACATTCACATATCACACACATATATAAGCACAGAGGTATATTTATATGATTATGTTAATTGTAAACATCAAGATTAAAATAGGTTATGTACTTTATGCTTACATTTATATGAAATATTTATGTGAAAACAAGACTGGGGGAGGTAAGTTACAAAGTATTACTTCCTTGGTATTCAATATACAAATGGAGGATATTCCTAATTTTTTTTTTTGTTTTTTCTGAAATTTTATAATCTGGTTATTCTAATTTTTAGGTAAATTAAATGAAGAAAGAAAAGAAAGAATAAAGGACAGGAGGGAAGGTGGGAGGGAGGAAGATTTATGTTTTCCTCCAGTAAACATAACATTGATTGGATTAAGTGAATTTAAGATGCGACATTAATAATAGTTTGAAGAAGGCAAGGAGGGTTGTCTGTGATCGTTAACTTTGCTCTAAAAAGGAACATAAAAAATATTCCTTTTATTTTCTGATAAAAAAAGGACAGTTCTGCTTCTATGTATTTTTTCCCCTTTGTATTTCTAATAGAGAAATTGTCTGTATATAGCAACAGAGCTCTAGCATTAAAAATATGTGGGCATCAGGGATATCAAATAATTATGTAGGGGGAAAAAAAGTGACTTGGCTATTATTTCAAATTATCTACTTCCTTTAGTTTGTGCCATTTTCTGGAATTTGTAAGTCTAGTTATCTACTCTAGCTTTGCATTTCTAAGCGTTTCCTCCCGAGTGAATGTAGCTTTTATTACAGCTCTCCAAATCTATGGTCCTTGAGCCCATATGAATTAGCACTAAAAACATGTTTATAATTTTGGAGTAAAATAAGATTATATATTCAAAATTTAATATAAGGCCTTTTCACTTACTAGTATCCTTCAGTTTCTTAGCACATCAAAATTACAGGCTTGTTTATACATGTGGGCGCAACCCAAGACTGTCTGAAAATTTTCCTGTGAGTTTCACATGAAGGAAGTAGTTTTGTGATATCTAGAAGGGAAATATGTCATATACAGTTAGGGTTAAAATTTTAAAAAAATCAGCAAATTTCAAAAAGCCATTTGAAAAGTATACTAATACATTTGAAAAAATAATATCATTTCTTCAGTAAACACTTAGGGTATTTCTTGGCATATCTATATCTATATCTATATCTATATCTATATCTATATCTATATCATCTATATCTATATCTATATGTATATCTATATCATCTGTATCTATCGTCTATTTATCTATCTATGTATATACTGTACATATTATTTTATGACTGGAAAAATAGCTTAAATTTTATTTTTTTCAGCTTTTTCATCTATAAATTAGAAATAATAATAGTATGTAGCTGTATTTTATTAAGGTGTTATGAGATAATACACATGAAGTGCTTAGAAGAGTGTCTGGCAAATAAAAGGGTTAAAGAAATGTTCACTGTTGTTATCATTACTATTTTTGATTGCCAGGATATGTTGACTTTTTTTAAATTAAATATTACATTTTGGAAGTTTGTTGCATAATGGCAAAAGCACTGTTTAAGCTAGAATAATATATTTCAGTGTAACTAATACCTTACATTTCAATAGGAAGAAAATCATATTATTTCATTTTATTCTCATAGTTAGATATTAAATCAGAAAAATAAAAAAAAATCTATGATTATACAGTTAATAAATGGCATATGTGAGACTTAAGTTCTAATTTTGGCATTTCTTCCCAGATACTCCATTGTGACTTTTTAATCTGAATTTACTATTTAATTAATCATTTAAATATATAATTTTATAAAAATACAATCCTAAATCATTCTGGAGGCAGAAGACCCATAAAGACACTTGAATGTTTATACTTGAAATCAGTATATACAACTGTGTTATAAAAGTGAAACTAATTTGATAATTTTGTTTACTTAAATCTATAATCTCATGCTTGATACAGTGGCCAGGGGTTGAAAGTGTCAGCTGTGAAAATGTAAATTACTGAAGTGTATCTTAGGGAGAAGTGATGGTGTTCAGACTTACCAATCATGTGGCAAATAATTAATATGTATCAGGGACTGTAATTTCAGATAATATGGAGAATTTTTCAATCATTCCCAAACTATTTGTGTGCATTATCTGAGATACACTGCTTGATAGAGATTCTCAGAAATACATGAACCCTATTTCTATGATACCCTAGTCGCAATAGGAAAATGTGGTTAGCCAGCCTGAAACCTCTATCTTACTTATTTTTTTAAAATTTTATTTATTTATTTTAAGAGATAGGCAGAGAGAGAGAGGGAGAGAAAGAATCTCAATTAGGCTGCACGCTGTTGGCACAGAGCCTGAATCCGTGAGAATATGACTTGAGCTGAAATCAAGTGTCGGATGCTTACCTGACTGAACCATCTAGGTGTTCCTGTATCTTACTTCTGATGGCAAAAGTGAGACTAACAGACAGAAATTATAGGTTGGCAGGTTTATGCATAATATAAAAAAGTTGTTTCTAATTGCTCATGCCTATGAGTTTACTCATAAGGTAAATCCCTATTGTAAAATGTGTAAACACATGCTTCATGCCCTCTCTGCAGAGATGTTTTAGACTAGCGTCAGGCTAAAACTGTAGAGTTGGGCTAGACCCTTCAACTCTGAATTCTAGTATTCTAATAGAGTAGATATTAGCCAAAATAGAGTCAAGAAATACTCCTTAATTGGTTTGATAGACATCAACAAAAATGATTGTTTTCTTAAACCTCTTTAAGAATTTCATAGTAATAAGACTCAATAATCAGTAGTGTTCTAAAGTTTTTGAAATAGTTGTTTGTACATTATCTCACTTAATGTACCTTTTGAAATTCATTAATTTTAATTTTTATATCCAAACTTTCTATTTACTTCTTCCAATTAATGTATTTGCAACTTTACCAAAATTTGATCTGAAAATATGCAATGTTCACATTTTGGCATTGATTTTAGAATTTTGCACACATTTTGACTGATTTTTTCCCCCTAGAATATAGTGGAAGTTGTTTCATTCAATACTTTCATGGCTGGCATTTGTTGATTTATTGAAAAAGTCATTTTTAAGTGAGAAATCTTACAAATGATGAATATATACCTAATTTTTATGTATCAATCTATCTATGTTAATCAGTGCACATTTATTTACTATATTTGGGGTCCATTGATTGAATTTCCACATAGCTCATCTTCCTTGCATTAGTCACATTGAGATGATTTGCAGTTTTGTTAATTTCATAGTGGGACATAACTCAAGAAACTTCTGAAGTAGTCTGAATGAAGAATGCTTCTGGACCCCCCCTTTCCCTCTTCCCTGTGTATCAGTTAGGAATGCTTCAATTGCAAATAACCAAATACATCTTCTATAGCTTACATAAATTCCCTCCTTCTTTCTTCCTTCCCTCTTTCCAATTTTCCTTTTTTCCCCCTTAATTCATTCCTTCTTTCCATTGTCTTATTAAAGAAGTTTGGAGGTAAGTGATGGGTGACATTAGGATAATCACAATCTTTCTGAACTTCTTCTGGCCTTGACCCTATAGTCAGTCACGAATGGGTGCCACAGGTCCCAACATTAGGATTATGTTCTAAATGCATATTTCCTCCTTATGAAGAAAGCAACATTTTCTTACTTGCCACCAATTAATGAATGTTTATGTGTCATTGATCAAAATGGTGCAAGATGACTCTTATCAGTTTGCTAGTATTTTAGCTGACCCAACCCTGTGAAGTCTTAGAACGGATAGTCTGGGAATGGGTGTTGGGTTAGCAAAGCAGCAATATCTGTCAATCCTATCTTTTACTAACTTCTCTTTTCTGAACTACTCTAAAGTACTTAATTTTCATAGATTCAACTACTTTTTGCTACTTATCTTTTGTTAGTATTTGTAGAAATTAAGTTGCATAATTATAATATTATATACAACTGGAAAATGAGTGTTTTGAGAATAAATATAAATGGATTTTGGCAAGCATGCAGCTCACTGATAAGATGAGAAGTGTATGGGGGTGCTTGGGTGGCTCAGTTGATTACACATCCAACTTAGGCTCAGGTCATGTCTTGCGGTTTGTGGGTTTGAGCCCAGCATTGGGTTCTGTACTGACAGCACAGAGCCTGGAGCCTGCTTCAGATTCTGTGTTTCCCCTCTCTCTCCGCCCCTCCCCTGCTCATGCTCTAACTCTCTCTGTCTCTCAACAATGAAGAAATGTTAAAAAAAAAAAAAAAAGAAGTGCATGGGTATATTGAAGAATCACTACTGGCTGGGAGAATTCAGTGTTTCCTGGAAATCAGTTGAATGTATTTTAGAGGGAGATTTATAGGTAATCCAGGAATGGGATTAAGTGGTGACTGGCTAAAATGTACATTCCAAAAGCCCTAATTTAAATCCAGAGCAATGCAAAATAGATAATTCCACTTATCCATGGGCTCTTCAAAGGGCTGGCCCATATCTTGTTCAACTTGTGTCTCCAATAGGTAGCATATATCCAGTACATGAAAGGCCTCACTAAAAGTTGCATTGAGTAATGGTGATGATAATGATGATGAAAATGTTAGAATACTATATTCCATGATATGGTACCATATTAGTAAGAATCTAAAAGAATTTGTTCTTAACAATTTCATGTTTATAAGTTCTTTGAGTGAAACAGTTATCACTCTCATTTGTCAGATGGAAAGTCTACTTTGGTTTGACATCCTAGGATTTGGCATTGTTTGCTAGGCAAGTAAATGCCAAAACCCACCTATTTCCTGTATAATCAAACTTTCCTGCACATTACTAACAGTCCTGGATTGTTTGGCTAATTGCTGAAAAGGACTACAAAGCCCAAAACAGCAAAAAACATAACTCTTTCATCGAATACATAATAGTAAAAGCAATGGACTGTAAATATTTAAGTGGGAGAAAATGTTGCATGCTTTTTTTGTTAGAGACCAGAAAACTTGTGTCATTTCCTTTTACAAATGAAAGAACTTCCTATTTCTGTTAACAGCTGGAACTGCCACTACTTTTATTTTGTTGTTCCCATACTCTTTATAGCTTGAAGCAATAATTCACTCAATTTATGTGAAATAGTTACATCACCAGTTTTGCTGCTCTCTATATATTCATGAGGTTTGATGATGTCGTTCTAATCATTAAGGATTTTTTCCCTACATTATGTGGGATAAGGTAGTTTGAGTTTTACATTAGCTAAATTCAGGATAGGTCATATATATAACATTAAAGCTTTTGTTCATGTTCCTTGTGGGACTGCTGTATGAATATGTTCAAAGATGTCAAAGTTAGTCATTCTGTAACATTTTTCCTACTTTGTAATGATAGAATTTATAACATGCCCAGTGGTAAAATTTTATATATCTAATAGATGTCAATAATAATTATAAATATTCCAGATTTACTATAATGTCTTACTTCTAGTTCTTCCAGAAAGTCATGCTAAGTTTTTCAAACCATAAAGCTTTATATAGCTGACACCACCCAAACTTCCAATGGTTATCCATATGCTCTATCATTTAACTTCCTACTTAAATGCTGGTTGCTCTGGGCAACAGCACAACTAATCAATTGTAAATTGCTTACCTTGGATTAGAATTTTCTTTAACATTGTCACTTTTCTGGAAATCACCATCCCTAAGAATGTAATAGTTAAGAACTTTGAGAAATTTGAGAATAGATTTTATAATTCATGTATTTTCTACTGTATATTTCTGAAGTTAATTGGTAGCAATGTAGTGTGATGGGTAACAGGTATTAAAGAGATGGTATTCATGAATAAACCTTTTCATAAGATAAAAAAAAAGCATAATGACAAGTAAAGCTTTAAAAATAAAACATGAGCGGCACCTGGGTGGCTCGGTCGGTTAAGCGTCCGACTTCAGCTCAAGTCATGATCTCATGGTTTGTGAGTTTGAGCCCCACATTGAGCTGTCTGCTGTCAGCATACAGCCCATGTCAGTTCCTCTGTCCCCACTCTCTCTGCCCCTCCCCCTGCTCACTCTCTCTCTAAAATAAAATGAAAAGTAACAATAAAATATAAAACTCAAATATAGAGCTCTCTAATTCCTCTTAATTTCTTGAACTGTATCAGTTAAAAAAGCAAAACATTTATCTCAGTCTTCTACATTTTGATTTTTCGTTTCACCTGATATTGATTTGGAAATTTTCATCAGCTTGAACAGAAAATCTGCATGTGGGAAAAGATAAGAAATTGACTGAAATGTATGATATAGAGCCAGAATGGGTCTCTATTGTATTATATCCCAAGAATGTTAGAAGAGGCAATTAATAGTTGAGAGGGACCATATAAGGTGGTTTTTGGAGCTGATGCATCCGAGTTTTCTGAAGTGTTTATTATAATATAAAAAAATCTGTTCCCACCTGTCCCCCAGAGATTTAATTTAGTACAGCTGAAGTATATACCTGGATTTTTACTTTTTATGTGCATAATTTAATCTTAAGCATAATAAAAGCTTGAGAAACACTGACATATTAATTCTCCATTTCCCACACATTTTTTACCATATTAAATACCTGGGAAGTAGCATTAGATTTGTCCCCACTTTGAAATATCCTCATTTATAGTTTAAAACTATAATATGACCATGAAGAACACTTTCTGAACATGATACAAAACAACTATTCAGCACATTATATATCACTCAATGCGTTTTGCATACAAATGATTATAAAAACTGATTTTTAACTACATGGAGAGATTTTCATTAAGGATGAATAATTATCATTTTATCATATAATAAGAACTATGCAATCAGTGTCTGTGTATATTTTTTCTCTGACTCTACAGAGCCATGTTAGGCAATGATCTCCAATGATCCCCGCCTCTTGGCATTCATGCCTTTTTATAATTCCTTTTCTCAGTGTGGGCAGGACTTACTGACTTGCCTCTAACTAATAACAGGATACAGCATGCGTATTGGGATGTCATTTCTGATACTAAGTTATAAAATGACTGCAGCTGTTATTTTGGGTGCTCTCTCTCCCTCATTCTGAGGGAAGTCAAAAGCCATGTTTTAATATGCCCTGTTGAGAGGCCCACATAACAAGAAATTGAGGGAGGTTTCTAGCCAACAGCTAGTGAGGAGGTGAGGTCTTTAGTCCAGCTGCCCACAAAGAACTGAATCTCGCCAACAAGCATGTGAATCGACTTGGGAGCAAGAACCAACCCCAGTCATGCTTCAGATAAGATCACACCCCTAAGCAACACCCTGACTGCAGCCTCATGAAAAACCTTGAGTCAGAAGCTCCAGCTAAGCCATGCTCTGATTCTTAACCACAGAAGTATGAGATAATATATATTTGATGTTTTAAGTTGCTTAGTTTTAGTATAGTTTGGAAACAGTAGAAAACAATTTAGAAGCCAAAAGTGGCATTAATCACCTCATTCCAGATTCTAGTGTCAGGATTTCTTTGCTCTCTATGTGATCTCTGATTTTTTTCATAAATACTTAACTTGCATTATCATAGATGAGTTTTATTTGAAAACAACTCAGTCCTTTAAAAATAAATAGGAACTTTATTAAGAGTAAAATAAAAATTGCACAAATTCTTTGTGTGTAGCAAGTTCAGCCCTCGTCCAATTTCTGTCACTCAATTTGAATCATTGCAATTTCATTTATTTTTTTAATTTGAGAATTCATCATATTCTTTTTGAGAATAACTGCCTTTCTGGTGCGATAACCCAAATGACAGCATCTTTCATAGAACTCGAGCACTAGAATATTTTTAAAATATTCTGGAAACCAGCACTTTTGTTTTATAGATGAATAATCTTTGGTCCGTAAGAAAAAAATAAAAGACGAAGTGGATTACTGAAGATAAAACTACTGCTTGAACTGAGATCTAATGACTCTTTTCTAGTGTTCCTTTGATTCTTTGATCATAGATTTACTGGGTGGTGGAAGCCAATGTTCAGAAGACTTTTGGGAGATGAGCAATATTTAGGCTGGGACTTAAACTATGTCATGTGTAGCTTCCAAAATGGGATAGCCCATTTTTACTAATATTTCAAAACTGTTCTCAAATTTCCCATGGCTTTGTAAAGCCTCTATGTACCTCACTGCTCTCTATGTGTCTTACTGCTAAACAACATTTAACCAAGTTTCCAGTGTCTGCCTTTTCTATGATGGCATCTGCAAAGGTGCCGTGCTACTAGTGTTCAGGAACAAACATTAATAATGTTAATTAATAGCATAAATAGGATTGCATTTTGGATTTATTATGTAGTAAGTGCTTTGGATTTATTTTTGGATAAACATCAGGGAAGGAAGATTGAGACAGAGACACTGTTCTGGAATACAAGACTCCCTGCATAAAGAGCCATGTTTTTAGTAGTTAACTAGCTTCAAGACTCTGAGGAAACTCTTTTACATCATGGTGTTACTATGAATGAAATTTTAATGGTATAACATGTAAGAGAGTATTTTTAAAAAGTATTTGTTAATGTTTATTTAAGTTTTAGGAAGAGAGTGAGAGGGAGAATCCCAAGCTCTGACCTGGGGCTCAGTCTCATGAACCGTGAGGTCATGACCTGAGCTGAAATCAAGAGTTGGACGCTTAACCAACTGAGCCACTCAGGCGCCCCTAAAAAGTATTAACTGCTTCTCTAGCAATAAGCAATATATCTTATTTATATCAATTATCTCTTTTCAACAGACAGAAGGTGGGTTTATTATGGCCTGAAATAAATTAATTTCCCCCATCTTCCTATTTATTTTGCAACCATTGACTACCTCTCTTGCTAGTTTTATGTAAGTGTGTCAACGTTTCTGGAATATCTCTGATATACTTGTCGGTGGAGTTGTTATACAAATAAATGCCAGGGAGTCAGGGATTTGCTTCCACATCACCATGCACTATTGGAAGCATTACTCTCATTTCTTGTTTTAATAAACTTCCTTCAAACTCCTAGGCCTGAATTAAATCAAAGTAGTTTTAGAGCTCAAGGATGGAATAAGTCATTTCAGAAAAGAGGGACAAAGAAAATCAGGGACGCCAGATGGAAAGTTCAGACTGGCCAGTATCTTTAAAATGTCAATGCTGTATAAAAAGGCTTTGTAAGCCATCAATCAGCGATGGCTCTAGAAATAGGCAGGTGGCTATAGAAATTAGGCTTTTTTCACTAAGCCTTAGAAAATTATTTTCAAAGTAGGCTGAATTTGAGAACACTTATGCAGGTATATTTAAGGAACTGAAAAAGAGATGAAAGAAGAATTTCTAGTAAGATCATAGTAGTTAATAGAAGAGTAACCCCTTGTTTTCCTAAATAGTAGAGTCAAAAGTCTGTATATTTATTTTATTCTTATATTAAAATTTGACTTATTTACTAAAACAGGCAAGATTTAAATCTGGCTTTCTTATGTTTTTTTGTTTGAAACAAGATTAAAAATCAATACATTTCTCCTTTGATCATGAAACCAATTTATAACCCTATGGCAGTATCCATTCATTTCAAAATAAAAACATAAAGCAAAGCCTTTGGTTTTCAAGAAAAGAGGAGTCTCAAAAAGAAATGGCTATAGGGCCTTAATGGTGTAGGAAAGCTTTGCAGGGGAACCAATAGTAAACGGATTTTCTTAGAATGGAGGCATGTCCTTAGTTCATGCTTTAAAAAAAAAAAACAAAAAAAAAACAAAAAAAAAAACATTCTTAGCCTTGTAGCTATTCCAATTTAATTGAATTCACACTAGCTAGCACATACATACAACAGTATTTGTTAACATTTATACAGCACTCTACGTACGTACCAGACGCTTATGCTTTCATGATCATATAGTTATTTAATTTTTAAAACTGTGCTTTAACAGCAGGTATTTGTTTTATTCCTATGAAAAAATGGATGTTAAAGAACCTGTATAAATCTCTCCTTCAACCCTTCATCACTGCCTCATGGAGATTTTAAATATTGTTGAAGCATGAAAACTATTATATGATGATTCAGAGCACAGATCACTTAGTTGGTTTCAAATACTGGTTCTATTACTTCCTAGCTGTGAAAGCTTAGATAAATTATCTATCCCTACATTTGAGTTTCCTTGTGTATGAAGTGATAAATGTAAAAGGATAATTCTGAGGTTTAAATGAGATAAAATATATAAAAGTGCTTAGCACATAGTATGAACTCAATAAATGTTAATTGTATTTATTATTTGAACCTCCTTCAAGGGGCGCCTGGGTGGCTCAGTCGGTTAAGCGGCCGACTTCGGCTCAGGTCATGATCTCGCGGTCCGTGAGTTCGAGCCCCGTGTCAGGCTCTGTGCTGACGGCTCAGAGCCTGGAGCCTGTTTCAGATTCTGTGTCTCCCTCTCTCTGACCCTCCCCCATTCATGCTCTGTCTCTCTCTGTCTCAAAAATAAATAAACTTTAAAAAAATTAAAAAAAAAAGAATCTCCTTCAAGATTCACCAGCAAAAAGTGCATAATTTTATTTAAAAATTTTAAAATATTTAATTTGAGAGAGGGCAAGCAAGCATGAGTAGGGGAGGGGCAGAGAGAGAGAGAGGGAGAGAGAGAATCCCAAGCACTATTAGTACAGAGCCCAACGCAGGGCTTGATCCCATCAACCATGAGATCATGACCTGAGCTGAAATCAAGAGCTGGATGCTTAACCACCTGAGCTACCCAGGTGTCCCAAAAGTGCATGATTTTAGAAATCATTTGGTTAATTATTTTAACTGAACAAATTAACCATTAAAAGATTTTAAAAAACAACTTTTCTGCCTTTGAATATATGATTCAAGTGGAAATAATAAATAATCACATATACAATGCACCATAATGTTTACAATGTATTATGCAATTCAAATAAACTGTAATTCAAATAAAGTAACATTTTATGCCAATCAGGGAAGATTTTTCTTCAAGAGATGAGATAGATTTTTTTAGCAGTTAGTTTTAAGAATAACTTTATATATAAAACATTCTAATTGTCAAAAAAATTTAGAAAATGCAAAAAAAAAGTGTTATAACTAAAGGGAAATCACCCATAAATTGGCAACCCTGATTTTTTAAGTATTTAATAATATTTTTGCATATTGTCTTATGGTCTTTGTGTGTATAACCTATATTTAAAAAACAATATTTGACCATTTCTTACCTAGCTATTTATCATTTTCACCACCCCACATTGTTTTAGAAAAATTTTTCCAGTTTATTAAATGTGGGTTTTATGAGTGGACTAAAGAAAAACAAAAGGCATTTTTTAGCTTTGGGATGGGGACGGAAGGATAGGAGGTAAAAGATGAAAATACAGCAAATAGCAAATGAGTTTTATTCAGTGGAGGATAGGGTAATTTATCTGGTTTAACAACTGCAGGACGTGAATTCCACATTTGAAGGTGAGAGCTATTATCTAGCCCTGCAGTCTAGGCAGGATGGCACTCTGGTATGGCAGAAAGAGCAGTAGAGAGTGTGTGAGAGGCCTCAGTTCACACTACATTAATACTATTTGACACTTCAACAATATCAGGTTAGTCACTTGGCTTGGCACTCCCCTTGCCTTGTTTCTTCATGTTTAAAATGAGACATCTGAAAGATGGGCCCAAAATCAATAATGTACCAGTCCAAGCCAGATCTATCCCAGAGCCACTGTGTACCTCAGAGGACGTAGGGTCTGTGAATGCTTTCACAAGACTGGAAGTGTTGTGCAAAGGGAAACACTCTGGAATGTGTGCCATCAAGGCCATACTCACATCTTTTCATCTTGGTGTTCACTGAGGCCACATCAACAGACACATAGAATATGCTCTGGAAATTCTTGAGACAGTCAACAAAGGTTAAGTTTGGAATAGAATTGGCATCCTCCCAAAAGTCTTTTTTTTTTTTTTTTTTTTTTTTTTTTTTTTTTTTTTTTTTTTAACCTAAGAACATGTTTTCTGAACTGGATTCTGATAGCTATTAGTTTTAGTTCTTTAGCAAATTGTTCTCTCTCTCTCTCTCTCTCTCTGTGTGTGTGTGTGTGTGTTCTGAATCTGGCGATAGAACCAAATGGATCTGCAGGTTTGGATATGTGACTCAGTTCTTGTTAATCATGTTGTCTCGCTAATCATGTTGTCTTGCTTTGCTTGGACATAGTGACTGTCTGTAAGTGAGAATAGAGCGCAAACAGAGGTAATTAATCACATATCTTTGTGAAACTAAATGTTGTGAGGAGAGAAAAAGACTCCTGCCTCATTTAAGATAGAATAGCAGGGACTAGTACTACCTTCCTGCTTGAAACAAACAAAAAATGTACATAACACATGAATCAAGAGCACTTAACAATTGGATATCAGGCGGTGAAGGAAGCAGTTTCTGAGAAAGAGGAAACAAAAGAGGTGAGGGAGAGATTGCCCAGCTCACCGCCTAGAGGGAGATTCTAGGTCACTGTGCAGGGAAGAGACTCAGGCAGAGTAGGACTGCCTCCTAGCTTTGAGGACCAGCTGAGGGCTTGAAGTACTGAATGCAAGAGTTTATATTCCTTTTTATTGTTAAGCTACTTCAATTTGGGGTTCAGTCATTTTAAGAAAAAGAGACCTAATACACCTTATATTTCATTTCCCTGTCCATTTTCCTTATTCCTGAGTTCCATTTCAAAGTCAGGCATACCTCAGGCATTGCTGAAGTCACATGTTAAGATCTGACAAGTGCCCTTTACTATGTAGCCTCAAGTATGTGCTGCAAGAACCGCAGCCTTTAGAGTGACTTTCGAATTAAATTGTTAAAATGTGTTTTTAACTTAGTACCTTCTGAAAAATCTATTCTTCCGCAGACAGGCTTACAGCTATCTTCTATTAGGGCTGGAAATTGACTTTCTAGCCACTGACACTTGACAGGATGTTTATTTTCCTGTTATAACAATTGCCAATTGTCCACCAATTTCTCTTCTCACAGAAATAACGAAGGTCAGCCGTGATGAACTACACTCTCTGTAGCTCTCTCTGACAATTTCTTTATATCCATATTTGATATCAGTAATTCTCTCACTTCCTAAAAATGGAAAAAAAAAATGAAGACAATCAGTGCAAAATGCTGTCAAGGGTGGGGAGCGAGAAGATAAAGGTGTTTGCATGTTATTCTCGACCTGACTATGAAAACCATCACCCAACAAGGATGGAATGTCAGCACAGATACACTTTTTTTTTAATTTCAAAAAAGCTCTGCAGCTTCAAGATAAAATGTAACCTTGCAGTTGCTAAGGTAACTGGGATTTTTTTTTCCTCTTTAGGAATAGCAGAACAAATTAGGTGAGGAAAACTTCTGTAAATTGTCAATACATGAATGCCCGAGGCTGCAATAGCTCAATGCTTCATTGGAATCCTAGGTAACCAATATGTGGGGCAAGTCACCTAAAAGATATATTTGCTGTTGATCTGATTAGTTTCTTGAGCAATTTAATGCAAATGATGAAATCATAGCTACCCCTCCTTTTTTAGCTTTGACAACCTTTCTTCCCCTTGTTAATTTTATGCAATTTAATAGCTATCAGTGGTTCTAAGACTGAGGATAGAACATTTTTAGATACAATAAAATATGACAAGGTTAATTGTTGGCAATGGTCTACTTTATAATCAATACGTATTTAGAATTCTATATTGATATTTCTCTGTTGCTGCTATTCCCTGGGGCTTCCTCTGGTGTGGCATCATTAATCTCTCATCATTCTGCTGGCAGGATTATTTGTTAAAATATTTGGAATTAGAGACTAATGGTTCGTACATGAAAACCCACTCATTATGTTTGTTTTCAAAGTATCCCAATGTACTCTGACATAAAAAGACATTGATAGGGGCACCTGGGCAGCTCAGTCAGTTAAGTGCCTGACTCTCAATTTTGACTCAGGTCATGATCTCACAGATGAGTTCGAGCCCCCCATCTGGCTCCATGCTGATGGTGCAAAGCCTGCTTGTGATTCTTCCTGTGGTATTTCATGGTTTCTAAGATGCACACTTTCCCACATTTTAGTATCCCTAAAATTAGGATGAATATAGCAATTGATGGTACTTGACAATTGCCATTAGCCACTCGTTGCTTTTAAAGTATCTTGCAGTACATATAATAATCAATGATGTTATAGACTGGATGGGATATAGCATTATGACTTACTGGTTTGAAAAAGATTTGGTAAAATTTGTCCCATGAGCTGTTTTCACCTTGTTTTACCAAGCAGTACATTAACCAATGAAACACTATGATTTTTTAGGCTCATCTTTAAAGTAAGTAGCTATCGCAGTGGTGTTGTTGATACAAATGTTCTGACTTTCAAATGTTCTGTGGATTATTCAGGTGTTATGTGATCATCTCTCACTATCTTCCTGTGCAAAGAATACTTTAAAACAAACCAGTTAACAAGATGGGTTCACTCAAAATATACTAAGGAGGGAAAGCTGTGTTTGCTAGTAATTAAAGTTTCATTGATATTGCCTCAGTTCTGTGACTGGGCATCTGATTAACTAGTAAGAGGCATTCACAGGAAACCTGCCCTGAGCTAGAAGCTCTCCTTCTGATGGGTTTTGGAGACCGTTGCTTCCAGATCAACTCATTCACTAGTTGTGTCACCTAGCAAGTCAGTTAATCTCTCTTAAGCTTAGATCCTCATCTGAAAAAAGGGATCATTTCACAGATTTGATTATTGTTCAAAGATCAAACCAAATAGAATAAAATATTGTGCCATAACTGGTACTCAGTAAATGGTCTTTTCCTTTTTCCTTTTTTTCTCTATACTTATCCTTTGAGTTAATTTTTCTTCTGTATCAAATTAATGAAAAAAAAGGAAATTATTATTCAATATTTTACAATATGATAAAAAGTTATACCCAGGAAATGTTTGGTCTTGTTTAAACTGGAAGGTTTGAAGAACTAAAACAGTTGACTCATGAAGCCCAAACTGAGGATACTAAAATTCTAGAATTAGTCTTCAAATAATTTTATAATCTCTATAAACAAGAGATTACATAGTTCTTATGCAGGGTCCACTTTTTATAGTCTTATATTTTATTGCATTAAAAATCACATTAGAGAATGATAGCTGGTGCCATATGGAGTGCGAAGGCAGTGGACTTGGTAGATAGATCTGAATCTGTAATATCAGTTTGAATGAATGTCTTTAGGCATGAGAGTTGTAGTAAGTTTAAGTTACTTAAACTGTTTTGAGCCCCAGTTTCCTATATGTGTAATTAGACTAATAATATTTTTGTTGGGATAATAAAAGGTGATTATGTATGTAAACTGTTAAACATAATCTATGAGCTAGAACAAGTAGTAAAAAAGTGTACCTTGAATATCACAGAAATTTCTTTAGAATGGAAAGCTTTCTCCTATAGATAAAATTCAGTTATAATAAACTTCAGAAGACATTTTTAAATGCCATCTTATTCAGTATGAATGTACTGGAGGACCAAATCCCACTCTGCAGGAGTTTGGAAACAAAACAAATGCCCAAGTCTTTGTAGCTGACTGTCAAGGACTTTTAAGTTAGTGAGGGAATAAAGGCACTATAATGCAGATGTACTCCAACCCTACAATTCACTTTTGGATGTTTTTGTGTCTGAGTCTTGATGAAAAGGCTGGGATTTCATGGAGTTTTACTTGTTTTTTTTGAATGTTTGAGATGGGAAAGACACAGAGAGTTAAGCCTAATTTTACTTAATAGAATTACATTAAAAATAAAAATAGCTCTGCTATAGTTTAACTCTATAAACTATCAGCTGTGGACAAGTTCTAAGCATTCCAGGAAGTAAGACAATATTAGAAACATGATATCCAATTGCCTGTTTATTAAAATTGAAATGTATGTCAAACATGAATGGTCCAAATATAAAGCTTAGAAAATTTTAAAGCAGTGAGCTGGATGAATTATTTCATGTGAGTTAGTGTATGTGCTGGGTGATAGGAGTATATTTTGAGGGATGACAGCTGAAGAGGTGTCATATTGTCTTCTGTGTTGTCTTGGTGATAAAGCTCTTTCAGGTAATTTTTGCAATTGCCCGTATAAAAGCATCACAGCTTAGTGATTAAGAGCCAGGCTCTGGAATCAGACTGAGGTTGTTATCTCCCCTCTGTCAGTTGACACAGTTTGACTTTGGAATATTAGGAAACTTTCTAAACCTTAGTCTTCCCAACTTTAGAATAGGGACAACTTCTTAGAGCTTTTGTGAGAGTTAGAGTCTGATTGTGAACCCAAGCAGCGTGGTTCCAGGACTCATTCTATTGACTGTTAGGCCAGATGTTCAAGATGTATTTTGTTTAAAGGGACTACATTCAGATCATTTTATTAGAGAAATAGAAAAGAAAACAAAAATAGGTCAGTAATTTTAACCGATAAAAATTAAATTGTATCATATAATTCTTCAACAATTTTAGAAAAAATATAACTTAACTTTTGACCCAATCAATCTCAAGAGTTTATGATTATAGTTTGTATTATGTTTGAGATATCATGTAGTTCATTAAACCAGAGAGATTAAAGATGCAAAATAATATCTATGGTCTAATACATAGTGTTTAATGTATTTAACTATATTCAATTTCATACGTGATATTTTCCGCCTGTTCACCATTCCTGGTTTATGTGTGGTCGTAAAGTGTTTCAGGCAGTAGTTCTCATTTGAAACTTTGTCACATGCTGAGAGCTCTTTTAAAATTAAAAATTTGATTTAATTTTGTTTCAGAAATTACTTGTGATTTTTTCACATACAAATTAACATCAATCCATAAGTGGAGCAGAAAAATGATTTTTTTACATGTTCTATTTAAAAAAGTTACTTATGTTTTCTTCCAGTGATTCTCAATTCTTAGCTGGTTGTGGATTTAATCAAGAACCCAAGAATTTGATGAAAAGGAAAATAATATCAATGACAGCATATTTGCATTATGCTTTCTGTATTAAAGCACATTATACATTTAAAGGCAAAATGATATATTAAGAATGCTTGGTCAAAACTTTCATTCAATGACATTGAACAAAGATCTGAAACTGAATATAAAGATGGTATAACTAGCCTTGGTTGTTGAAGATGTTCTTTAATTATGGTAACATGTGGTCCAAAAACTATCTCATGGTTTTCATTTCCGTCACATTGCAAAAACTATTAGTTTATTTGAAATCCTTCCCCCACAACAGAACTTTGGCTAGAGAAAGTGTGTATGTATCTTGTCCACTGCAAGTTGTTTATTAAGTGATTGGAGAGTCTTTTCTAAATCAAATGGGATTAACTATTTGGAACTTGTACTTTATGGTTAAATTAAAAGAAAGTTGCACATCAGCCTCACTTTCATTTGTTTTAGCTCTATTCTTCTATATCTTTTTTGAACCATCAACTTTAGGGAATTAAAAATAAGGCAAAACATCAATTGCATACTAGCTCCAAAGTTATTTGTATGTAACACTGTTGAAATAAAGAGCCTATAGAGTAATAGGTAATTTATTCCATATATTTTTAAATTGAAAATAAACTTGTGTCAAATGTCTTCAAGAATGTTTACATAATTATATTTATACTGTAAAATCCATATTAAATACTTGTGATAAAATAAAATATGCTACTTAACAAGTAAATAGGAAGAGGCATATTTTGAAAGCATTCATTGTGACACTTAATCATTGTTACTATGTAGCATATTTGATTTCATGTTAAAAAAAGAATGTGTTGTGATTATGAAAGCATATCAAGTATAATAAATGTGTCTAATAAGAACAATATTTAGTATGTGCTTATTCAGAAAAGATTAGTCACTTGTAATTTGATCTAATAATTTTATACGTCAAGTCAGAAATAATGAAAATGAGAACATACTGGATTTGGGGAGATAGTACTGCAAAGTGGAAAACATTTTGGAGTCAGACAGATGTGGGATTGTAATTCTGTACTTAATCTTGGTGTAAACTTGAACAATTTATTTACATTTTCTGTGCCTCGTTTTCCTTTTGTGCACAGTGGGAAAAATAAAGAACCCTTGTATCAGTTAGCTATTGTTGCATAAGTAACCACCCCAAAACTTTGTGACTTGAAATAGTAAGGAATTATTGACTGCTCACTAGGTTCAGCTGAGTTGGGTTCACTTGTGCATCTGCAGTCAGTTGTGGGGATCAGGTACATGATTTTCCTAATCTAGGGTCTGGTGGTTGACTGGCTGAAGTTTGGTCTAAGGTGGCTTCACCTGGGACAGCTGGCCTCTCTTTCATGTTATGGCACTTCGTTTAAAAAGGGTAGCTTTGGTTTGTACTCATTGCACAGAGGGAGTCCAAGAGTGTGAGAGGAAGCACACAGGTATCTTGGAATGGGCATACAGTCATTCTGCAGCATTGGTCAAAGCAAGTCATAGAACTCCGACAGATTCAAGGAGTGTGAAACAGATTCCACTTCTGGAGTAGCTGTGGAGTTGCATTGCCAAGTGTGTGGATCAAAGAAAGAGTGAAGAATTATGGCCATACCATATTCCCTCTAGCAATTTAATATTATCTTTGGAAGAGTATTTGGCAGAAAATGTGTGCTCAGCGACATGAACTAATTTAATTTTTAGAATGAAACAACTTAAATTCTGAGAATATTTTTGTTCTTTTGTTCTTTGCTTTCTTTATAAGGCCTGCATATGATTAATCACTTAATTTATTGCAAGTTCTACTTCTGAAACTACTTAAAATAATGACTCAAATATAAAAAAAATCAAATATGGCAATATTTTATAAGAATTCATGGAAAATATTACTTTTAGAAATATATTTTCAGAATTAAAAAAAATTAATGTTTATTTATTTTTGAGAGAGACACAGTATGAATGGGGCAGGGTGCAGAGATAGGAAGACACAGAATCCGAAGCAGGTTCCAGGCTCTGAGCTGTCAGCATAGAGCCCAACATGGGGCTTGAACCCACAAACCATGAGATCATAACCTGAGCTGAATTCAGACCCTTAACTAACTGAGCCACCCAGGCACCCCTGTTTTCACAATTTTAAAAGTCAAAACACAATTGGTAAGAAAATACTTCCATTTGGAATGCCTTGGGCATGGATCCGAGCTTTCCATTATGCCATTTGTTTAATAGTGTCTGTTCCATCCTTTTTGGTGAAAGTATGTCATAAATATTAATAGTATTACTAATAAGATAAATTATCTTTGACTACTTTTTTAAAATTTTTACCTTGAAATAATTTTAGACTTGCTGAATAGGGGCAAAGATAGGACCCCATTCCCATTTCTCTCCCAGCCTGGCTTCCTCTCATATTAACAATGTATATGGCCACAGTGCATCTTTCAAGACTTGAAAATTCACATTGTTGCAACACTATTAACCAAACTACAAATCTTATTTGAATTTTATCATTATTTTCTCTATGCTTTTTTTTTCTTCTGTTCTAGGATCCTATTTAAGATCCCACATTAAGTTTAGTGTTTTCTCCCTAGCCTCTACACTTTGTAAAAGTTCCTCAGTTTTTTGTTCTCCTTCATGAACTTGATACTTTTGAAAAGCGTTGATGAGTTATTTTGTGGAAAGTCCTTCGGTTTGAATTTGGTTTTTCTCATGATTGGAAAAAACTGGTGCATTTTTTTTTACACCAGCAGTACTGAAACAATTCTGTATTATCGGTTCACCTTGTCAAGAAGTTTATAAGTGTGTCTTCTTAGTGGTGATATTAATCACATCACTTGGTAAAGCAGATGTCTGCAAGGTTTCTCTACTACAACGTTCCTAACTTTCCCTTTTTTATTAGGAAGTACTTTGAGATACTGCAAACCCCAGACCCTAATTTCTAAACATCCTGCAATAAAGGGAAAAGGGACTTCTTGGAAAAGTGGTTGATTCCAGCTGGGACACAGTAAATATAAAATATAACTGAAGAATCTGGTGGTGAGAGAGTCTAAAAAGTGCTAAAAAAAAAAAGATGGGGGTTGTCGAAATAAGCAAAGATGACTGAAGCCAAAACATTTTGAACAACAAAATAAATGATAGTTTTGAATATTAACCCATAGAATTAAATACTTTCATGAGTCCATACTGATATAGATATGTAATTGAATAAATATTATTCGGGGTTGATGTCTTAGCTTGGGCTGCTATAACGAAATGGTGTGGACTCGTTGGCTTAATTGACATATTTATTTCTCACAGATTTAGGGGCTGGGATGTTCAAGACCAGTGTGCCGGTATTGTTGAGTTCTGACGAGAATCTTCTTGGCTTTCTATCTGCCTTCTTGCTATATCCTCACATGCTAGGGAGAGACAGGCAAACTGTCTCTTCCTCTGCTTTATAAAGTCATTAATTCTATCATGAGGGCACCACTCTCATGACCTCACCTAAACCTAACTGCCTCCTAAAATTCTGATCTCCAAATACCCTCACATTGGAGCTTAGGACTTCAAAAAAATTAATTTGCGGGGGGGGGGGGGTGGATACAAACATAAAATCCATACCAGTGGAGAAGGGACAGGTAGGTATTCTATGCAGTAGGATTTTTGATTAATAAAAGTAGAAGGATGGGGAAAATAAACAATTACCACTAGGCAAACAACATAGTAATGCTTTTTGTACATCAGTGGATCTTAGAATTAGCAAAAGTTTGAGGATAAATAGGATTTGCATAGTATCTTTTATTTTTTAAACAAATAAGGATAATTTTCTAGGAGCTCCTGGGTGGTTCAGTCCGTCAAGCATCTGACTGTTGGTTTCAGCTCAGGTCATGATCTCACGGGTTCATGGATTCCCAGCCCTGCTTCAAGATCTGCACTGACAGTGTGGAGCCTGCTTGGGATTCTCTCTCTCTCTCTCTCTCTCTCTCTCTCTCTCTCTCTCTCCCTGCCCCTCCCCTTCTCACACTCTCGATCTCTCTCTCTCAAAATAAATAAACTTTAGAAAAGTTTTTCTAAAGCATACTGGTGTTTCCTTCTCCATACAGTTTTCTTACCAACGTATCCAAATGTCATCTTTTTTCAATACCCTGTTCTTAAATAATGAGAGAAAATTATTCTTTTAAAAAACAATTAATCCTGGTTAGGCATGGGGGTCTAGAGCAGCAGCAACAAAATCAGGTTCCTTGATGCTTTCGACACTATCTTCTTTGTTTTGTTATCTTGGCACTGCAGGTGTAAACTACAAAACTTCAATCTGTGCTATCTTTTGGGAGTTTACCAGTTCAGAAAGGCCCATGCCCTGTCCTATGGCAGAATGATTATTAGAAGAACACATGTTGTAATGCCATTCAGAAGTCTAACCAGCTATACACGGATTTGAAGCATGGGACTGGATTCGTAAAAAAAAAAAAAAAAAAAAAAAAACACAGTATAAATTAGAGAAAAAAATGCATAATGGTAGCTTAGTTGCTCCAGAACACTCTATTCTTTGTTACGTGTTTGTTGTGTAAAGGAGATAGAAATATTTTAAAACTTCAAATCAGATAGCCATAGCCATCAGTGTAATTTTCCATGTATTTTTTCTTTTATTTTTATAGGATTAAGGTGATGTAAATGCACTGGAAGAGGAAAAGATCAGAAATTTAAGTTAAATTTTTGAATCATAAAATGTAAGAGCTCAAAGGATGCTAGAAGTCATTTAGTCCAGCATATTTATTTAACAGATATAAAAATTAAGAGATGGAAGTTGAGGAACTTTAAACATTTTCTATGTATGCTTTGAAGTTTGTAGTGATCTAATCATTTTAAGAAGTTTGACTCATTAGAAGAGGTGTAAAACTTTATTTTCAGAATGTTATTAACAAACATTGACAGCAACTAATGATAATTTTAAGACATCCAATTTTAATATTTAGCTCATCAAATTGTGAAGGAGATTAAATTAAAATATTCATAGCTTAGTTTAAAATTGTAATTACAATAAAAGGGGCTTAGAAATACGTAGCTGTTTGAAAATACATATATTTCACTGGTTAGTGTAATGATTTGGAATAATAATGCTTAGATCCCAATACTACCGTCTTTGGATATTCCTTTATTCATGAATGATTCATTGATTAGTTCACACATACAATGGAAAATAAAACTCAGAAGGTCCCTTGTTCATATAGAACTGATAGTCTACTGGAGAAGAATCAATAAGAAGCAAATAATTATTTAATTTTCATTTTTAAAACCTGTTATATGGGAGCCAGTCACAGGAAGGTGGAGGCATAGTCTTCCAAGGGGGCTGGCAGCTTGTCCAGAAGCAGTAAGGCTGGAAAAAAAGGCAGTGTATAGAAACATGGGAGCAGAGGAGAAAGCCTGTCATAGGTCAAGTTGAAGAGTTTGGATTATATTTCAAACATAATACAAAACCATTGAAGGATTTTAGTGAGAGGAGTTTTATTTATATTTTTAAGGAATTATTCTCACCGCCATATCAGGTAAATGATGAATGACATAGCTGGTAAAAGTGTTTAAATACAGTCTTGACCTCTTCACTTATTTTATCATTATTCTCCTCCACCTCTTCCAAAAATTGTAGAATTATGCTTATAGAATTGTGATTGAAGATTTGTATGACTTTAGATAATATTTTAAAATATTATATATTAATATGTATGTAAGTATGTTTTGTGTATGTACACATACACGGTACTATAATTATATGAATATATGTGTGATACATATTCTAGAAATATGGTAATTCCATTTTTGCTATGATTTGATTGAGAAAATACCTTTTTGTATATGGATTTAAGGGTCCTTTTCAATAATTCTTTCAATTAACACCACTGGACCATATATGGGTGTGGAATTACTGTCCTTGATCCTTTTTTCTTTTCCCTACTTTACAAAATATTTTTATGTATTCAGATGAGCAGGCCAATCTCAATTGTAATCCTGTCCTTGTTTGCTTACTGGTTGTATAAACTTGGTCAAATTAATTAATATTTCTTTTTTTTTTTTTTGAGATTCCTTAGTCTTTTCTATAAAATGGTACCTACTTCAACAGTATTTTGTAAAAAACAATTACATAATGAATGTAAAGGATTAAACATTATGCCTAGCTTATAGTGTAGATTCAATAATATTATTTTAAAATGTGTCCTAGATCGACATAGTGAAATCTTTTAATTTTAATCTTCTCTGTTCTGTCTTTGCTCTAATCAAAGCCATCTATCTGTGTTTCTGTCTTAGTGCACTTTGCACAGATCTCTTTAAGTTTATCTTTCTTGCCCACTGAAAGAAGCCTGCATATGGTCTGCAGCAAGGACATAAAGGAGGGGAGGCTCGTGTCAATTTAGAACATAAAAAGAAATCAACCAGATAACACTACCTGTATTATCTAATTTTAAAACTAAACAGAATTTAGAAGTTCAAGGGAAAGGTCAATTGGGACATCTTATAAAACTATGGAAATAATAGATACAGTGAGTGCATTTTTGTAGATTTTACTTCCTATAATTAAAAAATATATATATTCATTTGTATAACATACAACTCATACAGCTTTATTGATACTACATATATCAAGTGTAACTAACAGAATGATTTTGAGTAATTCTTTTCAGAAAAGATAGGGGTGATCATTCTTATCTGTTATTTTCATTACTTGGATATTTATCAAATCTCATTGTTAATATGTCCTGGCGATAGCCTTAGAGCTTTCCATAGAACTCTAACCAAAACAGATAAATCAAAATATGGTATGAATAGCTTTGAAAGAGTATACCATATAGTATACTTTATACACTAAACAATGCTTATTTGACATCTCCTTTAAGATGAATATTTTAAGTGTTCTTTGCATATTTTGCAGTTATGACCAAATGAAATAAAAGTACTTTTAATCTAATGAAATACCTGACATGCTGTTGGGTTCTTAATGAAAATTCTTTCCTCACACTTTGAAGGGGACATAGTTTTACACAAATGAAGTATGTCACTTCTGTTAAATAGGTATTTTGAGGGCTTAACCAATCACAATACTTTTGTTGACTATAAGGCTATGCCTGTGTACCACCTAAAATCATGTAATGATCAACCAATCATCAGTACCCACCCCACAGTTTGAGAAATAGTAGTAAGTTTCTAATTCATGTAAAATAATATACAATGCAATCTGGAATAGAGGTTAAAATCATGGATTCTAGGACCAAACTAGCTGGGTTTGATTCCTGGTTCTAACAACTCAGGAGCTTTGTGATCCAGAGGAAGTCACATAATATCTCCCTGTTTCACTTTTCCATCCATAAAATGGAAAGGATCCTATATCATAAGGTTATTATGAGGATTAAATGAGTTGAATTGTGTAAAGTGATTAGATTAGTTTTTGGTACTAAGATAAAGGTCCTGTAGCATTTGCTGTTATTATGAAGGACTTACTTAGTTTTGTCAAATGAAAAGTGTATAAAGAGTGGTTTATTATCGGAATTCAGGGGAAAGAAAGAAATCACCATGGGGCATCCTTATCACAGAACTAGAATGCTAACTGCCTCTTAAAGGGTAGATAAGATTAAAGTTTTCTGGGTTATAAGAAAGATGTGGGGGTTGGAAATTAGAAAGTGTTAGAGACACAATGGGATTGTTGATTTCAATAGAGTGGAAGATTCTCACAAGTGCATAGTGAAAGAAAAGGCATGAAAACCAGGTTGACTTGACCCTATGTGGTGAGGAATTGAGGCCTGAACAAATCGCTAGCCTGTGAAATAAGGCGACTTCTGCTGCATGATGATGTGTTAATGTGTTTTCATCTTGACTTTTGTAATTTGAAAGTTCAGGCTTATTTTATCACGGAGAAATAAATGATTGAGTAAACTCAAATAACTTCAACAATTTTTATGCGTTTTTAATAGATGAGATCAATCCAGTGGTTGCAGACTTTTCTGTTGAGATGGGGTTTTCTTCTGGTAGCATTTTAAACATGTTCACCAATGTCAAAGATTCACAAGATATTGGAAACTTTAAAGACATAAAATTATTTTTGTAATTTGAACCCCTGATGGAGGCATGCCGTGCAGCTTACAGTGTCTCTCTCACCAGAACTGCAGAGTATAACGTTTCATTGCTTTCTCCCCAGGAGTTGCTGCATTACCAGTTAGGATATATCTAACAGCATATCATTAACCAGGCACCGTCAGATCATCAAAACAAAGAAACTGCTGAAGCTGAATTAGATGTTCTCACTCTAATAAAGAACAAAGTGTCACTGTATAAAACTGAGATGGTAGTGACGACACAGCTCAGGCTAATTTCCTATATTTCCAAACATTAAATGATTAACTGTTTTGTTCATCTTGACTTAATTTTTCTGTATCTTTCCAAGTGTCAGAATAACTGGCTGAGAAACGTATGTGCACAGGTGATTGGAATAGAAATTAAATCTACTGAAATTTAATGGTGTCAGAATGAACAGTCATTGGGCATATGACTTCCATACTGATTGGAGAGTTACTGGGCTCTCCTTAGCTTCCCACTTACTTTAGTAAACCCTGCTGGATATTGGAGTTTCTTCTATGCTCCATTGGTATGGTTCGTAAGCAACAAAATACTGTACAGCTCTTTATTTTGGGTGGATTTTGCATGAACTTTCACACTGCTTAAAACTCCCAAGATTTAATTTTGTGACTGTGACTTATAGTAATATAGCCAAGATCACCTTAAGTGTACTCTGTTATTTAGAAAGCATTACTTCAAAATTTCTACTAGGAAAGATTATGTGCTTGTTGGTTCTGCTGAATCTTGGTGTCTTTTTGCTCTTCTAATTAAGAATACTTCTGTTAAATAATGAAGTAGCTTCTCTTTGAAGAGGGATTTATTTGGAACTTTAGTTCTCTAAAATCAGCTGTATTCTCCCATGGTGTAGACACACTTTCCTTTTCAAATCCTTGATAATTGAGATGTATTTTCTCGGCTTTGAGCTCCTCTTTTTTTCATGAGCTCCTGTTACAAACAGGTCTTCCAGTTTCTTCTGGGAATCTCTTTATGATCTTGGGAGCATTCAATTATTAAACTGCACCAGGTTTTTGAGAAGATGAATCGTGTCTCTTTGTTATAGATCCTGACAGTTAATTTTTATAAGTTTTAGACCAACTATACTGATCTGTTTCAAAGCTTCATCACAAAATGTCTTTTTACAGGTAAAATAATCTATATAATGAAGGCTTAGTATGGGTGTGTATTGTTAGAACCGTCCAGTTAAAGTTTTGATTATTTGCTATCTATCTTTCTGGATAGGCAATCATTTTGCCCTATGAATTAGGATAATTGATGTTATTCAAAGATATTTGCTGTAGGGTATCTAGATATATTTACTTGAGGGTATCTTTAAGGTTTTTTAAGTATTTTTTAAGTTTATTTATTTTGAGAGAGAGAGAGAGAGGAGAGAGAGAGAGAGAGAGAGACCAGAAAAGCGGGGGAGGGGCAGAGAGAGAAGGAGAGAGAGAATCCCAAACTGCACTGGCAGTGCAGAACCAGACGTGGGGTTCAAATCCAGAATGGTGAGATCATGACCTGAGCCAAACTCAAGAGCCAGATGCTTAACCGACTGAGCCACACAGGTGCCCTGAGGGTCTCTTTAATTTTTAAAGATAAATGAACTCCCAAATTCTATTAACATGTTTTCTTTTGGTAATAAATAAACTGAGTTGATTTAGTGCCCATATTCTGATCTGTACTTTAGTAAACAGAATTTGGGCTTGGGAACTAGATAAAATTGGGTGCTAGCGTTTAAAAGGTTTTGTAGCCTTGGCAATGTTTTTAACCTCTACATGTTTTATGGTATGCAACTTTAGGCAAATTTTTTAAAATTATTATTATTTTTTTAATTTCAATTACAGTATTATTATCATACAGGGTTGTATTCATTTCAGGTGTACCAGATAGTGATTCAACAATTCTATACATTACACAGTGCTCATTATGACAAGTGCCCTCCTTAATCCCCATCACTTATTTAACCCATCCCCCCATCCACCTCCCCTCTAGTAACCGTCAGTTGTTCTCGGTAGTTAAGAGTCTGTTTCTTGGTTTGTCTCTCTGCCTTTATTCCCCCTTTGCTTGTTTGTTCTGTTTCTTAAATTCCACATAAGAGTGAAATCATATGGTATTTGTTTTTCTGTGATTTATTTCACTTAGCATTATACTCTCCAGCTCCATCAATGTTGTTGTAAATGGCAAGATTTTATTCTTTTTATGGCTGACTAATATTCCATTGTGTGTACACACACGCACACACGCATATGTGTATATGGTATGTATATATATATATATATATTATATATATATACATAAATATATATATATAATATATATTTGTGTATATATATAATATATATATATATACATAAATATATATATAATATATATTTGTGTATATATATAATATATATATATATTTATGTATATATATAGTATATATATACCACATTTTCTTTAGCAATTCATCTATTGATGGACAGATAATTGGGCTGCTTCTGTAATTTGGCTATTTTAAATAATGCTGCAATAAACATGTAAGGGTGCACATATCACTTTGGATTAGTGTTTTGGTATTTTAATCATTCTGAATCTCAGTTTCCTAATCCTTGAACTTGTGATAAATGTGTGAAATTGTGTTAAAACGTGGGTTAACACACGATGAAATAGGGATTAAGATACTATTTTAACTAAACGTGTTGTAAACTTCTGAGCATTATGTCTGACACATAAACTTTCAACAATCAGTTTATCCACTCCATTTATTCCACGGATATCTATTTAGGTGTAGTACTACTTCTACTTCTAGTACCAGTAAGACTGACAACAACAATAATCTATCTCCTATTTTTATCACCTACAGTAGGATTTCTCAGCCTTTTCTGTGCAACTGAATCTCTGAAAACTGAAAAAAAAACTGGAAATTTGTTTTTCTAAAAAAAGAAAAAAATAGATCTATAATTTATATATAAATTTACAAAGAGGGACAGAGGGAGAGAGAGAGTGAGGACAATTCATAACCAAGTGATTCAAATTGATTATATGTAAAATGGGTAATGCAGTATCCATGTTTAACTATGAATTCAGACTATATTGGTAGCCCTCAAATCTCACTTTGGGAAACTCTAAATCTAGAGTAATAACTGAATACTTAAATCTTTCAGTTTCTTATTTAATAACAACACCACAAAGCTTTAGGTATTATTTTGTTAGCTTTGGGATATATTGTTTATTCATTCAAAAATATTAAGCACCAACTATTTGACAAATATTGTTAGGCACTGGGAATCTAGGTTTCTTCCACCATCTGAGAGGGGAGTATTCCTAGGAAAGCTTTTGTAAGCTAAAATGGTGTAAAACAAAGAATCAGTTTTGAGTGTTCTTACACCCCAAGAAAATCACCTCTCATAAGCTTCTCTGATAACTTAGGATATACCTTAGGACATGATAGATACACAAAAATCAAGGTAAAGCACAGATGCACACAGACACGGGTCCAAGCTATGGAGGCTTGGTGCTGAGATGCAAAGTGTAGTTCCTGGGAAGGGATTGGTGGGTGCCTTTGATACCGGGTGCATGCTACCTTTGTAATGGCTCTGCAAAACAAATCCTGAACACTGTTTTCACTTTTTGCCTTTTTTTCATAAAAGCAAAACTCCTTTTCAGATTATTTTCCTTTAGCAAAAATAAGTGACTAATGTAGGTCATTTGTAAAAGTGAAGTGGCATTATGGGAACCTTTAAAAAGTGAGGGATACCTGTACTGCTTAGCAAGAAGAACATCATACTTGTTCCAAAGAACACACAATCTAGTGAAAAAGACAACTAAAACAGTAGTAAAAAATAAAGTTTGAAGAATATTCTGATAGGGAATAGCAGGATACTGTTTCATGATCTTCAGTCTTTTACCTGCCATCCGTTTTGCTAGAGCATTGATATGTTTATGAAAAGCATGCCCACATAAAGTCATGTAATCTATTCACTGTGCAAGAACACTAATATATATATTTTTAAATGAGTGCTACAAATGCACTGTCCTGCCTAGAAAAAGATTATGGTCTTGCTTTTCCATTTCTAGGGTATTAGTGTATTCAACTTCAGACATTTCTAAAACTGAGAAGATCCACACATGCTATTATTACTAAAGATTACTTGATAAAGTTAAACCCAAACTAAGGTTCTGAAGCAAAGTCTATCTCAACACAAAAGATAAGCTACAGAAGGATTTCTTTGGCAATATTTTAATTGTTTCACATGATTTTAGGACCAAAACTCCAGTAGTTTTTGTCCATTACTCTTTGTTTTAAATTCACTTAACAGTGCTTTTCAAAGTTAATGTAATGACCCTCTAGAGGAGGGGTCAGCAAACTACAGCCTACAGGCCAGATCCATCCTGATGTCTGGTTTTCTAATTTAATATTTATTGGGACATAGTCACACCCATTTTCTGTTTTACTGTCATGGATTTGGAGAGAGGGATAGCTTGCAAAGGGGCACAAGGAAACTTTCAGGGGTAATACAAATGTTTATCTTAATTGTGATGATGATTTTCATGGGTGTATAAGTATGTCAAAACTGATCAAATTGTTGATTTGAAACATGTGCAGTCTCTTGTCCTTCATTAGACCCCAAAAGTTTATTAAAAAAAGAGGTATAGAGATAAAGATCAAGTTTAAAAAATAAAACATACAGATTGCATACCCAAACATCATTTAAGTTCAACAGACATAAAATTATTCAGTCAAACTGCCATAAAAAAATTTTAACAATCTCAATGTCTATACCTATTTTGCTGGGAATTCGTAACAACCCTTTGTTACTAATCAGCATTCCACAATTAGCATTCCCCAAAACAGTATTTGAGTAGCACTGTTCTAAGAAATACAACAGAAAGCTGATGGCATCCCTATTCCACATGGATATTACAATCTGTATAAAAATGAAACAGTTACCTAACTATAACAGGCTATGGTGTAGTTCCAAAGACAGTGATTTAGGGCTCATCAGTAGACAATAAAATGAAAAACAGCAAGGACTTTGGAAACCATCAGGCTGGGATTCAAACTCAATTTCTTTCATTTTCCTCATCTTACAGTATAGGTGAATTATGAAACTGCTTCCCTTCAGTTTGTCATAGGACGAAATGATAAAATAATGTTCTCTTCATGAGGCTGTTTGTATCTTTCCTTGGCAACATGCATGTAGTAGGTATTCAATAAATATTTGTTAGCTGAACAAAGAGCCTAGAAAATTGCAGTTCCAGAGTTGCTAAGCAACTTGCCAGAATATAGTAGTTACTGACTATTGCTTATCTCCTGCTGGTTGTGATTCTTGTCTGGAGACTGGATTTAAAACATTTTCTTATATGTAAGTCATTTAATTAAAAAAAAGCTAAGTATTATAGGCAATATTTGCCAAATGTAGAGGTAATTTCTCTATATGAGTGTTGTAATTTTCAAATTACCTGTATGGCAGAGACAAATATTTGTTTTGTAGACATATATCCTTTTTGTAGAGTAGAAAATATTTTTTGTAGAATAGAGAAATATTTCTTTAAAAAGTGTATATATTTCTTTAGCAATTAATTGCTGTATTGAGTTTACTGAGTATGTATGAAGTGTAATTTCCATGGTAATATATTATGTAAATTAAAAACACGTCATCTATTTTTTTTAGGGTTTTGTATTTCCATTAAACAGGAATCTGAAGAGATCACGGAACACTTATCAACATTAGGTGTAAATGTCGCAATTTCTTTGTTTATAAACCAGCATTAGTGGGAATTCTACATATACCAGGCTCTGGGTCAAGCACTTTTTCTGACCTAATCTCATTTAATCCTCATAACTAACCTATAAGGTTAATACTGGTATTGCCATATTACAAGCTTTCAAAGGACATCTTGCATGAGGGGTGATAAATAGAAAAACAGAGATTTTCACTCAAATCAGTTTGTCATATTTTTTGTTTCTCCATACTACAATGCCTATAATGTGAGGTGAGACAAAAATCTGACAGCAGAACGAATTACAACACCTTTGTAAAACAAGACTCTGAGCTGCCCCGATTGCCTGGATTCACTGAGGTTTTCCAAAGATATTCTTTAATAGAAATCTCAAACCTTTTGCGTGCCTATATCCCTAGACATGCAAGACTGAATAAATGGAAATTGAACATGACTTGGTTCTGTAAGTTAAAATTCCTGAAACTTATGGCCAGGGAGGATTTTTTGAGGACTTAGAAAAATGGAGTTAGAGAAGCCCCCTGAGGAGTTCCTCCTTACTCTCCAAATATTCTTCAGAATGGGACAGAAAATACCAGTTGCAATCTAACAAATGCTTTCTGGATCCGTTCTACATACATTTCTTGGATTCATTTCCAGGTTTCCAGAGGTTTCCAAGAATTTGAGCCCTTCTGTACTTCCTTTTTTCATTTTAACGTTTACCAATTGAGTGCCATATTATAGAGATTAGTTAATTCCTATGTGTTTGGCCTCGTATAAACAATCTTTGACAAAAATTCCATAATGGAACCTATGGTAGAGAGCAAATTTTGGAGTCCTGCTGCCTAGATTTGGATCCTATTTTCTTGATTCCTCTTTGTGTAACTTTGGGCAAATTAACCTTACTGTGCCTGAGTTTTCTTATCTATTAAATAGAGATATTAATGACACCTTTCTTATAGGCTGTTCTGAAGATTAATTGAAGAAATATTTCTTTAAAACACTTAGGACAGTGTATGGTTTATCATATAGTAAATTATGAATGTATTTACTTTTATTAATTAGTTTCATTTATACAGATTTGAACATTTTTGTGATTCTGCTCTTTCCCCTTTGTTGAACAAAGGAATAAAAAGTAATAAAGAAAGAAGACTAAGAAAATAAAGAAGAAAGACATGTATCAGGAAAAGAGGCAGGGAGGAGGAAGACGGGAGAGGGAAGAAAGAAGAAAGATGGAAAGGAGATAGATGTGAAATAAGAAGGTCAATTAGGAGCACACTTAAGTCTCTTCTAGTCAAACATGTTTTGACATTCAATGAAAACTTTGTATACTCTTGGAATTTTATATCCATTCATATTTGAATATGTAGATGACTCCTTAGGCAAGTTGATTTGCTGCTGAATCTTGTGGACTTAATAAAGGCATCTGCAACTTACTAATAAACATAAACGTTTAAAAGTTGTGAAGCTAAGAACTGTCACATCACCCTTTACGTTGGCTCACAACCACATAAAAGCCTTGATTTATAACTTTGCTTAAATAGGGTAATTTCCTGGTGCACAGTTAGAGCATCATAACTTATCTGCAGTACTTTTATCTCTAGAAGGGTCAAATGTGTAATTTCTCTACCACATGATGCTGAATTTTCTCTATTATAGTTATTTTGGCCAGGTTGTAGGTTAAAAGCAACTCTGAACATCTTCTTTCAAATGCAACACAAATGCTTTCTTTGCACATGATTACATGTTAAGTTAGCACAGCTCTTGTAAGGGAAAATTTATAAGGCTTCCCAGAAAAGCAGAGTAGAAGACTGCTATTTTATGATTTCACTTTGATCAAATTTATAGGCATAATCTGAATATGACCTTTTTCTAAGATTAACAATTCCTTCCTTAAATGCTGACCATGGTAAGGAATGGTAGTTTTATAATTTGAATTTTTAAAAATTTCCTGGGTGATGCTGTTCTTTTCAAGGACAGATATAAACAGAATGTGGAATGGGATAGAATGACAATGGAATTTGCAAATGGAATTTAGGAATGATGCTAATGGGCCTTCTCTGCAAGTTTACTGTTTTTAGAAAAGAGTCCCAGTACTATATCATATATACCACTGTGCATGCATGTGTATCCAGCTATCACGGGTTTCAGTCATTATCATAAAGATTTATGCTGAACCTTATTTCTAATCACAAATATGTTTTATTTTGGTAAACTGCCATTTTTGTGACTAATATTCAGTTTTCCTATATGTCTATATAGATGTAAAAATATTCCATAGCTATATCTATATTTTATGTATTTATACTTAAAAAGCCATCTGACACCTTTGACATATAAGACTTGACATATTATTCACTTTTGCCAGCTAAACCCTCGTCTAAATATAATTCCTTAAAAAAATAACAAATATAGGTTATTTCAGTTTCCTAAAATACCATTGGAGAATGCATACATATATCCATGTTCATGGATGCCCATGTAGAATTCTAATTTTTTAAAAATAATTGTTAAGTGTATCAAAGTCACTGGGAATAACACTGGGTAACATCGGTCTCCTTTGCTTTTCTAGTTACTATTTCTTACTTAACAAATTAGTCCAAAACTGAGTGCTTTAGAAAACAAATAAGTTTATTATTTCTCATGCTTCCTATAGGTTAGGCATTTGGACAGGGAACTTTGGAAATGGCTTTTATTTCTTCCATGATGTCAGAGGCTTCAACTGGGATGATTTTATGGCTGGGATGACTCAATAGCTGGAGGCTAGGATCATCTAGAGGCATCTTCACTGGTATGTGTGGCAGTTGATGCTAACTGTAGGCCGAGTCCTGACCTGGGCTGTCAATTGGCGTCTTCGTGTGGGCTTCCTCACAGCATGGCAGCAGGGTTCCAGAAGCAAAGGTCCCCATAGAGCCAGTTGGAAGCTTTATTGCCTTCTAAGGCATAGCTCAGAAGTCACATAATGTTACTTCTGGCATTGTTACAAGCCTGCCCAGTTTCACTGACACAGCCTCTCAATGGGAGGAGTGTCATACCACATTGTAAGAAAAACATGTGCAGTGGAAGATATCGTTGTAGCCATTACTGGAAAATTCAGTCTTCTATATTGGTATAAAGGAGAACAAAGCCCATAATCAGCCATTATTAGCTCTTTTTAATGTATTTTGCAGTTCATTGATTTTAATTCCATCAATAATCTCAGAATTTGGACCAGGACCCACAGCCAAATTGAACCATAGTGTCAACATGTAACATCATTGTACTGTGTCTTTTACAGTGCATGTTAGTATGACCTTACAATTCACTGTAGACAATCAAGTATTCTGTCCTGTAGGACTCTGCCAGAGAAAACAAACAAAACCACCCTAGTTACAGTAGCTAAACATCCAACAGAAGAATATCCCTTTATTGATATCTAGAAGTGTGAAGCAAGAGTAATACTAATTTGTACCAAATAATAGCTTCTTGAGGTAGCCATGCCAATCATAGGGTTTCTGGGCTCCTCTTTGTGCACTGGTATTGAGCAGCAATTCTCAAATCATTATCCACTTACCGCTTGCATCAAAATCGAGAGCAGGGGCGCCTGGGTGGTGCAGTCGGTTAAGCGTCCGACTTCAGCCAGGTCACGATCTCGCGGTCCGTGAGTTTGAGCCCCGCGTCAGGCTCTGGGCTGATGGCTCCGAGCCTGGAGCCTGTTTCCGATTCTGTGTCTCCCTCTCTCTCTCTGCCCCTCCCCCGTTCATGCTCTGTCTCTCTCTGTCCCAAAAATAAATAAAAAACGTTGAAAAAAAAAATTAAAAAAAAAAAAATCGAGAGGAGGGGTTAATAAATCACAGCCAATGGACTAAATCTGGCCTGGAATTTGAATGGCTCAGTTTGTACAGAGTGTTTTTGTTTGTTTGTTTGTTTGTTTGTTTTACATTTTTAAAGACAAACAATAACAAAAATGACACAAAACAAAGAAAATTATGTGACAGAGACCACCAAAGCATAAAATATCACTCTCTGGCCCTTTTTAATGTGTATTTATTTATTCTGAAAGAGAGAGAGAGAGAGAGATGGAGAGATGTGTGCAGCAAGAGAAGACAGAGAGAGGGAGAGAGAACCCCAAGCAGACTTTGAGCTGTCAGCTTAGTCAGTAGGTCTCAAGTTCATGAACAATGAGATCATGACCTGAAGGCAAAATCAAGAGTCCTCAAACTACTGTGCCACCCAGCTGCCCCTCTGGCTCTTTAAAGAGAGGTTGCTGTCCCACTATTCTAGCATACTTGATAAATGCAGATTCCTGTTTCACCACTGACTTACTGAATCTGAACTGGGGTGAGAGGTCAATTTTGAGAATTTTATCTTTGAAGAGTTTGCATAATGGTTTTTTTATGTCTGCTAAATTTTGAGAAACACTAATTTTGGTTGTCTACAAATATTTGGAAACATGCTTGATTTAGCTAATTTGATCAACTAACTGTTTTTTGTTATTAGATATTGCTTTTTAAGACATAGACACGATTCTGCTCAACACAGTGGGTTTGTATACCATAGCCAGGAAACATTGAATTTAAAATTAGGTAGCACTTTTTCCTGAAAGTGAAGATTTAAACAAAATTTTGACTTTGAATTTTGACTTTTTTTTTTTTTTTTGTTAATGTTTATTTTTGAGAGATAGAGACACAGAGAGTGTGTGAACAGGGGAGGAGCAGAATGAGAGGGAGACACAGAATCAGAAGCAGGCTCCAGGGTGGCAGCACAGAGCCTGACGCAGGGCTCGAACTCACAAGCTGCAAGATCATGACCTGGGCTGAAGTCGGACGCTCAACCGACTGAGCCACCCAGGCACCTGATGTTTTGTTTTGTTTGTTTTTAATTTTCTTGTGATATTTGTAGCATTCTCGAAGACTATGATGCCCTTTGTTAGTGGACAATAAATTCTCCAGTAAATTGTTAGCATTTCCCTAAAATATTAAGGTTGTATACAATGTTGTTTTTTCCAACATTGAAATGATGTTCCTGTGCTACTATAAAAGATTAAATCGTAACATATTTATATTATGGCATATTTAGCAGCCATTATAGTGTTTGGAAAAGCCATTAAAGAAATAGAAGGATGGGTATAGTGAAAGCAAAATTTAAGTAGGTTATAAAACAACATGTAGTATAATTCCATTTGTATCAAATAGCTAAATACATCTGTATGTCTATCTGTCTTTATCCTCTATATATCTATCCATCTACCTATTTATCTACATTCCTCTCTACTTATCTTTTTAGATGAAGGGAAGAAGGATAAAGATAAGAATGTTAAGAGAAATAATAGAAGAATATACCAAAATATTAATAGCAAATTTGCCAATTTGTATTTTTTTCATTTTTTTTACTTTATAATTAAAAGAATGTTATATAAAAAAGAAAACAGTGCTTAAAATTTCAAATTATATGATTTCCTGAATTGACCTATAAACCTCTGCTCTAGGGAGAAAGTTTTAAAATGGTTAAAAAACATTTGCATGAGTCACTTTCAATTGAGGTTTGAATGAGATTTCAGGAGGCAAGACTAAAACAGATTAAAGTAGTAATGATAAGGGGCGCCTGGGTGGCTCAGTTGGTTAAGCGTCTGATTTCGGCTCAGGTCATGATCTTGCGGTCCGTGAGTGCGAGCCCCGCGTCGGGCTCTGTGCTGACCACTCAGAGCCTGGAGCCTGTTTCAGATTCTGTGTCTCCCTCTCTCTCTGACCCTCCCCCATTCATGCTCTGTCTCTCTCTGTCTCAAAAATAAATAAACGTTAAAAAAAAAAATTAAATTGGTAATGATTGCCTTTTCCAAATAGAATAGCAAATAAGGGGCAGCCTTCTGAATAATATGGTGAGAACCAATCTCCAAGCTCATGTTATGAATGGTTATAGTAATATTATGATCCAACAGAGGTGACTAAAACAAAATAAAAACATAAACAAAAGGCTGATCAGATTTATTAACTCCCAGGGCGTGGAGGGAAGTTATGCTTAAAAAAAGATATTTCATGCTTGTACAAATAAAGTATCTGTGTTATCCTTGCCTTTTTTTCTCTAAACATATATTTTTTTAATTGACAGTTGATGGCAAGGCTAAATGTCTTTAGATATAATTAATATAAAGGATTCAGGTAATGAAACAAAAGTTACACTTAAGTAGCTTTTACCTTTAGGTTTACTGTTTGGTGCAAAGATATCTTCAACTTTAAATGTTGTAATCAAACTTATGTTATATCTTTATTGCCTCAACATATTTTTATAAGTACCTGTTGCTTAATTATCTTGCTATTATTACATTTCTATCCTTACTGCCATTTTTTCTTCTTTATTAAAAAAACACTAGTGATGTCCAATATCATTCAAGGGTGATTCACAGCCTTGTCTTTTATGATTCCTTGCTTCAAAGTTTTTGTCCCAAGCATACCAAACTGTTTTCAGTTTTTTAAATTGAAGATAATTTTCATAACTTTAAATTCATAAAATGAATTGATAATTCATAATTTTTATTGCCTTTCACCATGCTTTTTCTCTTTTAACGCCCTTCCCCTGCCTAATTCATTTGGCAAACTTGTATTCATTCCTAGAGCCGGAGAGATGTTTTCTCTGTAAAATTTTCTTTCTTGATCCTCTAAAAGCTACTTTTGTTTTGTTTTGTTTTTTGTTTTGTTTTGTTTTGTTTCATATCACTAATCCTCCAGATCCTACTTGGTACTAACACTACTATAATCTGTTTCTTTCTCTAATATGGTACTTATCACATTATATTGTTTCTCTACAACATTTGAAGAAGGTTCTTATCTTCTTTAAATTTGAGTCTCCAACACTCAGAACCTACAAAGCACCCAATAAATATTGTCTCACAAATGAATCAATATTCCCCTTCATAACATTTTTCACCTTAAAGATTCTGACCTGATTACACAATTCACAGATTACAGCTCAGGCCAGTTGCTGTATCCACTCATTTTACACAGAAATTTCATGTGACAGCAATTTTCCTATCATCTCAGAGATAATTGAATGAAGAATAAAGCCAGGGGTGTTTGCTCCTAAATATTGATCTTGGTATGCTCATTCATTGTTACTGCCTTTACTCTGAACCACACATTACTAGAAATGATGAGCCCTGCCCTCAATCTAGTGAGGAAGGCAGATATGCACAGGTAATAAAGGGGACCATTTGACTGAAACATGGTAATGGGAAGACACTTAAGGAGGTTGCTTAAGTGGTTGTATGTGTAACCCACAGAATTTAACATTCTAAATTGTAGTCTGTGGTGTTGCTTGTAAAAATGATAACACCATAGTCTGTGTTAAATTATCTAGGTGTGGGTATTAAGAAAGCCTGCCTGATATCAGATTTGGCCAGTGAGGGGGGGACCTGTATGTTACTGATTGCTTGGTACTGTCTAAGTTTACACTTAGACAGTCAACTGATAATTTTTAATCATTTTAGTGCCTACCCCTTCCACTTTCAAAAATGTCCCAGTGAGAATGATAAATAATATATCATATTAGAGATGAGCCATCTCCTTATGGGAGATTCATAATAAGAGATCATAATATTGGGAAGTAATATTCATTTGGGATGTTAAATATATTTTTACATTTAATCCTCATAACAGCCCTGTGGGGAATTGTTATAAGGATCCTAATCTTACAGAAGAGGAAACTGAGGCACAGGAAAGGTCAGAAATATGCCCAAGTACTATAGCTAATAAGTGTAAGAAGCAAGATTTAAATGAGGATAGAATCTTCAGAATTTATAACCTCAAATGTTATATCACACTGCCTTCTGATTGGAACCATTTATTTAAATGAAATTTATTGTCAAATTGGTTTCCATACAACACCCAATGCTCATCCCAACAGGTGCCCTCTCCTCAATGCCCATCACCCACTTTCCCCTCCCTCCCACCTCCCATCAACCCTCAGTTTGTTCTCAGTATTTAAGAGTCTCTTTTGGTTTGCCTCCTTCCCTCTCTGTAACTTTCCCCCCCTCCCCCATGGTCTTCTGTTGAGTTTCTCAGGATCCACATATGAGTGAAAACATATGGTATCTGTCTTTCTCTGTATGACTTATCTCACTTAGCATAACACTCTCCAGTTCCATCCATGTTGCTACAAATGGCCAGATTTCATTCTTTCTCATTGCCGAGTAGTATTCCATTGTATCTATAAACCCCATCTTCTTTATCCATTCATCAGTTTTTTTTTTAAATATAATTTATTGTCAAGTTAGCTAACATACATTGTGTGTCAAGTTAGCTAACATACATATACACTGTGGTCTTGGTTTCAGGGGTAGATTCTCATGATTCATTGCTTATATACAGCACCCAGTGCTCATTCCAATTGCCCTCCTCAATGCCCGTCATCCATATTTCCCTCTCCCACGCTTCCCCCATCAACCTTCAGTTTGTTCTCTTTATTTAAGAGTCTCTTATGGGTTTGCCTCCCTCTCTGTTTGAAACTATTTTTCCCCTTCCCTTTCCCCATTGTCTTCTGTTAAGTTTCTCAAGTTCCACATGTGAGTGAAGACTTATGATATCTGTCTTTCTCTGACTTATTTTAGTTAGCCTAATACCCTCCAGTTCCATCCACATTGTTAAAGAAGATGTAGTTTATATATATATAATGGAATACTACTTGACAACGAAAAAGAATGAAATTCTGCCATTTGTAAAATGCATTTTATTTAGGTAGCAAAAGTATATAAAGAACTAAGTTTTTAGGAACAAGATCATTCATTCACTCATTCATTTATTTATTCAGTAAATGTTTATTGACTACCGACTATGTGCCAGGCAGTGTCCTAGACACTAGGAACACATCAGCAAACAAAATCTCCCAAATCTCCAAAATCTCTGATGGATTTTGCACAAATTTCAGGAGTTGGAGTTTTGTACTGTATTTTCGTGTCATCACTTGGCAGATAATTTTGATTAAAGTCCATGTTGCATCCTATGGATAATACTAAAACAACAACAAAAACAAGTTTGGCTATGTGAATAGGATGGGAAGATGCAGCCATGAATATATTACATATAGGTGATGAATAGGACCCATTCCGCTGAACTTTGGCACTGGATAGACATTTAATTTAGGAAACATTTATCCAGTGTCCACTCTGTGCCAGACTCTGTGGTGAGCTTTCCTCTACCATGTTACTCTCAGAACAACCAGAAGAGAGGTGTGTCTGTCTCTACACTGTATTTCTATTATTTGCAAGTGAGTGGAATTAATCACCTATTAATTACTTTTTTGAAAATAGAAGCACCAATCCACACAAAACCACACGGAAACACACACTCTGTCCCCAAAGGCTAGGTTTCAGGGTACTTAAAGGTACTTAAAGATAAATCAATGGGGCCCCTAGGTGGCTCAGTCGGTTAAGCCTCTAATTTTCGGTTTCAGCTCAGGTCATGATCTCATAGTTCATGAGATCTAGCCTTGCATCGGGCTCTATGCTGGCAGCCTTGAGGTTGCTTGAGGTTTTCTCTCTCCTTCTCTGTGTCCCTCCCCTGCTCATGCTCTCTCTCTCAAAATAAATAAATAAACATTAATTTTTTTTAAAATATATAAATTATTAAGAAGACGTGTACCCTCTCTCATAATGGTGTTCAGAGAAAAGTTCTCAGGTAGATGTTAATGTCACTGTTCCTTGGAGTCTATTTAGGTGGGGCCTTGGAATATCCTGTCAGTGTTTTGACCCCATTAGCTGTGGTCGATTTAGCAGAAGTCTTATTTGCAATTCCTCATACAGCAGGATCAAGCCTGCTGTCGTAATCAGGCAGAGTAAGTACTGACAAACGATTAAATGACACTGGAGAATTTTACTAAGCCTGACATTAATGTTTGGGACATTTTAATTACCAAAAAAATTAGTTGTTTTCCACTCTCACTACTTTTAAACCATTTGGGAACCGTTATGCAGATGTAACTTGAATGCAACTGTTTGTAGCACCATTAAAGGTTAAATTTGCATAAAGATTAATTCATTAAATGAAAACTCTACTATATTGAGGGTGCATTACATTGTAGATTGACTAAAACTCCATTTTGTAGGTTGACATTGAAACAATTGCATTTAGATAATACTGGTAAATAGTATCAGGAGAACCCTGTCAAAAAGAATAAAAAAAGTTGAGGAGGTCAGACCATCTGCATTCTACCCTTGTGGTTAAGTTAGACTAAGACACAGTATATTGTATGTGTCTAATGTGAAACATATTTGCTGATGTGTTTGTTCTTTTAGTTCAGTGAAATATAATTTAGTATACTCGGTAAATAATCCTCTGATATGAATTAACGAAAATAAAAAATGAAGGTCTAAGAGCACAGAGAATGTTGCCATGATACGAACATGGAGACTAGCCTAGTAAAATGTGGATGGGAAAATTCCATGACCTGAGTGGACTGCTGTTTCTCTTCTGTCTCCAGAATCTGCTGGCTTTAAAGACATTGTAAGAGAAGTTCATACAACATTTATATATGTGATTAAATGCTCTCTAACTTAAAACCTAGGGTATATGTCTTCTGGATAATTCATTGAATTTGTAGATTCAATTGTGGTTAGTGTAGATTTCTGAAATTTCTACATCCATTGACAATAAAAATTCTTCCTGAATCTAAATGTAAATCAAATGGTAACGTTTATTGCTCTTACAGAATGTAATTACAAACATTTTTTGTTTCTTACTCCTAGGAAGGATTGAAATGGTACAGAAAAATTATGGCCTCCATAAACCATTGGTTGCCATTGTCCTCTATTCATACAGAACCTTGTTTGGAGATAAAACTACAAATTTTTAAAAGTTGGCCAGGGTGCCATATCAGGAGATGCTACCAGTTTCCACAGTTATTTTTAAAACAATCCCTTTCTCATTCAGTGCCAGGTGAAACAAGTTTGGAGGTTCCCAGCCTGATTTTCTCTTTGAAGACTCTGGTGTCCCTTCAGGTGTCTCACTGTTTTAAAGCAACAGGTGCCTGTTTGGATATTCTCTTCAAGTCTGTCTTTAAATTTTGGAAAGCAGTGAAGGATTAGAGGATCTAATAAGAGGAATTTACTTAGAGATCAGCCAAAACTTCCAGTTCTTTGTCTTCAGTTTCTGTCAAGAGCAAATGATGATACCCCCAAAACAGAAGACACTGGCTGAACAAAGCATGTCTGGTTGTCACATGCATACCTTTATTGGAGAGGGTGGTATGTGGACAAGAGTGTTAAAGAAAAGTAGAGATAAAGAGCTCTAGGGTCACTGCCTCCTGAGGCAGATTGCCCTCGAGGATAATAGCCGATTTGTCCGGTGTTTCTGGACCCTCATTGAGCTGGGGTCCTTTTCCACTGGCCCTTCTGAGAGAGGGGCATCTCCAGTCTAGGGTTTACAGACAAAAAAGATTCAAATGGGGGATTACTGAGGTAAACAGAGTAATGTTTGGTAGCAATTCTCTGGAATCAAGCCAAATGATAAAGGATAATTTGTATCTTTTCTTAACATAATTAATTTTTCCTCCTTTTAAGGATTTTAGCTCTGTCAGCAGTCACTACTTTTGCTGTTTTTGTTTTTTTTTTTTTCATTTTTGTAGCTTTAGTCACTCCACTGTAGCTTTCTCTGTTCTGTTACTTTTCATATAAAGAATGTTTAATAGTTGTTGTTGTTGTTGTTGTTGTTTCCAAGAGCATCAGTTTAGGCCACATAACTGTTAACAGCATCCTTTCCTCATTCTAGAGAATGGTGTTAGTCACTGCTACTGAGCCGAGTAAGAGAGGAATAAAGCGACACTAAGACTCAGCCCAGTAGGTGGATGAAGGTGGATGATGTTGACAGCCAGGGGGAAACTGCAAGAGCCTCTTCTCATTCTTTCCTTCTCACCTGCATACCTCAAGGGCAGGGGACAGCACAAAGAGTCTGAAGGGGGTGAGGAGGAGGGACAAAGAGAGGAAAAGAACAGATCAAGCCCTCTTTCTCCCTGCTGGCAACTAAGACAAGGCCGGGCCTGAGCCAGGGAAAGGCAATAGAAACTTATTTGTGAGATACATTCAAATTTGATCACAGTGAACTTTTTAATTCTTTTTAAAAATTTTTAAAAATATTCTTTTTTTTAAAACATTTTTTAATGTTTACTTATTTTTGAGAGGCAGAAAGTACATGAGCAGGAGAGGGGCACAGAAAGAGGAAGACACAGAATCCGAAGCAGGCTCCAGGCTTTGAGCTGTCAGCACAGAGCCCGAAGCAGGGCTCGAACTCACGAACTGTGAGGTCATGACCTGACCTGAAGCCAGAATTCTTAACCCACTGAGCCACCCAGGCACTCCATCTTTTTAATTCTTAAAATTAGTTCTACATCCTAAAGCAACCTAAGCTGTAACCACACCCAAGATAGCATCTAGAGGTTGGGGAGTAAGACCCAACAGGAAGTTTTAAACTGTGGTAGGAGAAAAATAAAATCATTACTCGATTATCCCTGTTGAATCCGTCCCAAGAAATATGCCAGTGGCCAGTGTAATATTTGGCTCCTTGATTTATTTTTAGGGTTGCTTTGGAATCTTTAAATGAATAGCATAATAACTTTAAGAGGTGACAAGTGAATAATTTCATTCTCCTGGCTGTTTTCAAGGTGAAAAGATGAATAAGGAAGTTCAATGACTTGAATAAAGGAGGCTTTGAGGATCAGTGTGTCTAAATTAACTCAATAGGGGAGAATGAGTAAGGTGGGAGGGCCAGGATTCCGTTTCTGTCTAATTAATTCATGCCCCAACTTGCAAAGTCTGCATCAACCTTGACAAACTAATTTCTTTCCACTGCCGAAATAGTTTGCTAACATAGTTTCCTTTCTCTGGGACATCTTTTACCACCCTGACAGGTGCAAAACACCTCCTCATCTAGGGCATCACATCTTCCATGTAACCTTTCACCATACCATAGTCCTCTCTCCCACATGGAACTAACTGCTTGCTTTCTTTCCAACATTGAACAATATCCAGACTCCTTTCAGATTCCTGTATTGTGACAGTTTACTTACAAGTCTGTCTTTGTCTAGTTACTGTGTGAGCTTTTTTGAGGGCAAGGACCTTACCATATTTCTATTGTATTCCTAACATGTAATACCTTGCTGAGAATATACTGGATGTTCAACAGGTTTTTATTGAAAAAAATGAAAAGATTTATTCAAAGAATGACTTTGTCCCCATAATTGAGAGGAGACCAGGAAGGTGATCCAAAGTGACAGGAATAATGAGCAAGGATAAGATTCAGATATTATTGCTCTAGACTCCCAATATTTGTTACGTAAGTACTTTTTTCAGTCCTCTAGAGTTAAAGATTCTATTACTTCATTAGTTATTGAAATTTAAATTTAAATGGAGCTGTTCAGTTTCCAATTGCACGTGCATCCAAATCTATCTTTAGTTTGCTTTTCCTCGGTGAACTTTTTATGTGAAACAGATCCCAGCATGAGTTATGTAGTTGAAATAACAACACGGCTATGTCTGTGTATTTCTTTCGTTCATTGTTTTCCTTTTTTCCCTTGCATTACAAATAAGGTAATGTGTTTGTTGAAATTGGGATAAATTTTAGTTCTTGGTGAGTTCCTTCAATATTTAGACAACTTACGTTCAATCAGTGTGAAGTTGGTAAAGACTATCTTGTATAGTCAGAGTGAATGCAATTATATCAGTTGTTGCTTGTAGATGATATGATTGCTTGTATTCAGTTTGTTATACGAGGCATTTGTAAGCACTTAGCAGTGTAATCAATTGTTTATGTAATAACTATCTTTCAAAAAGTAATTATTTGCAAAGTGTTGGTGTGTTCTCTTGAAATATAACATGCAGTCTCCTTCTATTTGTGTTTTGATGCTGAAAGAAAAAGTTTAATTCAGGAAATTGTGAAATGAATTTGGTGGACATCTGTCTTGAGAGTAACTGTGACAGTAGTTCCTTAAAATTTGTTTCATGAGAGTGTAGTTAGTGACATTGAAATATGGCAAGTTTTAGTTTGTGGAAACCAGACAAATTTTCAACTGCTATTGCTTCATTCTGAAATAGCATATGTGTTTGTTTGGGACTTTTAGAGACTCAGCTGGCATGATGGTATTGGTAAACTGTTTCAGAGCTATTCACAGAACCATGTAGGAGCATAGACTATCTGAGAATAGGCATTGTAAATGCCTTGAAATCAAATAAAAATAGATCCTAATCTGGGACCTTATTATTTTGTAGGTAAGGCAGATTCTGTTGTGCATTGTGCTGGCTGCTGTACACAGGTCTTAGAAATGTACAAATGGCAATTGTTCTCTGGAGTCATATCACAGAGGGGCAATAATGTAGCAATACCCCAAACTTTAACAAGATTGCTGGACATGGTAAGCTGGAGAATCCCTCTGCCCAATGGTTCACTGTGGTCCCGGACAAAGTGTACAGAGAGGGGATGTTCATTAAATGATGACCTGAAAAGGTGAAAGCAAAGAGATTGAGAAACTTTAGCATATTTTTTCCAAGTATATCTGTTGCATGGTAAGTGGCAGTTTGTTATTTTGAGGCAAAGTGAAGTTGAATGAGCATTGAGAACAAACATTCTAAATTTCAGTGACCATATGGGCACTATGCCCAACATAATGTCTTTAGTCCAAATGATTTAACAGCATAGAGGGCTTAAGCACTCATCCTTTAGTTAGATTATGTCATTTGAAAGGGCAAACCAATCACTTAGATTTGTTGGAAATATCTTGTCCTATTTTACGAGTTGATATTAATTGTTTTTGACAAGATTTGCCTTCTTTGCCTCAGATTCTTTTTGTTTTTCCTTAAAATGCTTATTTATTTTGGGGAAGAGTGGAGGGGGAGGGAGGGAGGGAGAGAGAAAGAGACAGAGAGAGAGAAAGACAGAGAGAGAATCCCAAGCAGGCTCTGGCTGTCAGTACGGAGACTGACACAGGGTTCAATCCCAGGACCATGAGATCATGACCTGAGCCAAAACCAAGAGCCAGATGCTTAACCGACTCAGCCACCCAGGCGCCCTGCATCAGATTCTTAAGGTTAATTGTCTCTCAAAGGACATGCTCATTCTAAGTGAGATTTTTGGCCAGTCCACTATGGGTTTTAGGTCTGTTGATATGATGATGGGAATCTAGGGCTACTAAAGTGATGCGGACTCTGTAGTTGATGATTGGGAGTAGCTGACATCACCTCTACAAGCTCTGATTTAAGATAGGATGAACTGGACATACTATCAGGCAGTAAGTGGTAATGTCTATATTCTATATTATCCATATTGTTTACTTTTGGTAAGCTACTTAATTATTCCAGCCCTCAGGGCCCTCACCTATAAAATAGGTCGTTAGAAGATTATAAAGTCCCTTTTAGCTCTACTCTTCTATGATTCAGGATTAGCATAGATACTACCATAGTTGATGAGCAACTTTGATTCCTCCTTTTTCTGGGAACACTATCATTTCCAGTTTTTCTTATAGTAATGACTATATGACTGAGCTCTAATGATGGAATGCGATCAAAAGTATAATGTGTGTCATTTCTGGGTTGAGGGTGGGGTTAAGAAGGAGGTATATCTTTTGGACTCTCTTTCTATTCCTGTTGGTGACCACAAGGCCAAAGAAATTTGTTATACAAATTCACAAGATAGAGGTAATCTAGGTCCCTTAAATACCATTTTTTGGGGAAAAGAGTTATCCTTTGATCAAGAATACCAATTTTAACTTAATTTGAATGAGAAGTGATCGAGATTTAAGTGTTTATCTGTGTTAAAGTATTTCTCTAATAATTTGGGACTATCTAATTTCAAGAAAATGTACTAGTTGGAGGCAACTGGGCAGCTCAGTGTGTTAAGTGACTTCTGTTCAGGTCATGATCTCACTGCTCATGGGTTCGAGACCTGCGTTGGGCTCTGTGCTGACAGCTCACAGCTTGGAGCCTAGAACCTGCTTCATATTCTGTCTCCATCTCTCTGCCTCTCCCCTGCAAATGCTCTGTCTCCATCTCTCTCTCTCTCTCTCTCTCTCTCTCTCTCTCTGTCTCTCTCTCTCTCTCTCTCTCTCTCTCTCTCTCTCTCTCCTCTCTTTCTCTCTCTCAGTCTCAAATATAAATAAACATTAAAAAAAAGAAAAATGGGGCTCCTGGGTGGCCCAGTCTGTTAAGCATCCAACTTCGGCTCAGGTCATGATCTCATGGTTTGTGAGTTTGAGCCCCATGTCAGGCTCTGTGCTGACAGCTCAAAGCCTGGAGCCTGCTTCAGATTCTGTGTCTCCCCCTCTCTCTGCCCCTCCCCTGCTCAAGCTCTGCGTGTCTCTCTCTCAATAATAAATAAACGTTAATAAAATATAAGAAAAAAAGAAAAGGAAAGAGAAGAGAAGAAAAGGAAAGAAAAGAAAAGAAAAGAAAAGGTACCAGTTGGGAGTCTTTTCTGTTTTATTTGTCCATTTAGAAAATCCTAAAGACCACCAAAAACTACTAGAAATAATAAATTCAGTAAAGTTGGAGGATACAGAATCAACATACAGAAAAGAGCTGTGTTTCTACATGCAATTATAACAACAAAATCTCTGAAAAGGAAATAAAGAAAACCATCTAGATATTAATAGCCTTTATGGGAAAACATTACAGGTAGTAAAGAGACAAGAGTTTTAGAAACATGTTTGATGGTATTAAGGAAGAAAATGCTATTTTTTCCCAAAATCTATCTTCTCTAGCACATTTAACAGATTCCTTGAACACTATCCATAATAGAGGGTATATTGGGCTAGCCTGGGTGACAGACTTGCCTTTTAGAAGAATAAAATAAAATGCTCTAGGTTACTACCATGTTTTCCAGTCTTGTAAATACACATTTTAATTAATTCAGCTGTGCACTGTTAGTATTGCAAACCACAGAGCAAGATGTAAGTCATTTAGTTAGAAATCGTATTTATTATGTAGCAGAGCTTAACTGAAAGTGTGAGGAAGTATTTACAAAATGCTGAATCCAATAACATCTGCAACAGATATCAAAAGAGGCTGAAAATTATATGCTACTTTATCCAGGGGACAAGAGACCTGAAGATTATAAAAATAAATGTGCATAAAATGTTTGTAGATGATGCTTAGGACAAGGCTAATAGATGAGGATAAATAAATACTGAGGAAAAGTAAGGAAGTTATCATGGAAATTGTTTTCTATTATGAAAACTGGAAGGTCTCTTACATGGAAACTCAAGTTAAAATACGTTTTTGTATGTAAAATTGAGAAAGAGTCTGTAGATTCTTTGTGATGTCACTTAAAAAGCAATTTTAAAAGCAGGAATTCCAAGAGAACCTGAAATGATTACAATTTGATTAAGTCTTGAGTGAGAGAGAAAAGAAATGTTTTTCCTATATTCTTGAAACAGTAGTCAAGGGAAGGAAAAAATGGTAGAATTATTGGATACTTAAATTAGAGGGGATAATGTAGATGTTGGTTTAATTCTAGTACCCTATTTTCAAGATGAGGAGACTGAGGTAAATATTATATACCCTGGTCATGTTCTATAATTAGTGGCAATACTAAAATTATATTTGTATTGACTATTTGAGGGCATGAGAGGATATCTGGCAGGCTTTTCCCCCATCTCACAGAGAATTATATCCTAACTTTGATGATGATGATGATGATGATGATGATGATGATGATGATATATGTGTAAAACTTTCATAACCTTTAGTATGAGTCAGATATGGTTTGCATGTGTTATATATATTAAGTCATCTTGTTCCCACAAGATGGGAACATCCCTGGACACACAGATCATGCCTTTCAGTATTCAGATCCTGTGTATTCTACAACAGAGTAACAGGGTTGGTCTGTGTGATATATGATGGTATGTCACGTCTGACATTAGGTCATGGAAGACACCAAAGCTTCTGTCTTGAATGCATACTCGAGCTCTCTGTCTCTGTCTCTCTTGGAGGGAACTCATCTGCCATGTCATAAGCAGCTCTACAAAGAAGGCCGTGTTGTGCACAAGTGAGACCTCTTACCGACAGCTAGTTGAGTAAGTTCAGAAGAGGATCCTAGGGCCTCACTTGAGCCTTCACGTGATGGCAGCCTCAGCCAGTAGCTTGGCTAAAACTTCCTAAGATATCATGAGATAGAACCACCTAACTAAACTGCTCAGAAATTCCTGCATTGTATTTAGGATACTCTTCCCAGCTGTATTAACACCAAATGATTGTTTGTCTATGGCACTCATTGTTTCTAATTTTTATGACATTCATTTTTAAAGGCTACACTTAAGAGTTTGCCTTAATTTTGGAAGAAGTTTTGCCTGTAATTTCAAAATAGGGAAGTCTCACAAGTAGATTAGAGATAATATGAGGCAGAAGAGAGTTGTGATATAAGTTACTGATGCACAGAAGTTAAAGAGAGGTGAAGGAGTGGGATGCATTAGCTAAGAAGCGTGCTGGGGATGGACCCTTACCTCAGACTGATAATTGCATTCTGTCTGTTAAACTGGGAGCTGAAACCTGTTTCCTTGGTTACAGGGGACTTGATGCTCAATAGTCAAAATTAAAATGATTTCAAGAGTGTTTGTTTCATAGTTGAGTGGGTTAAGAGAAAGTATTAGCTTTCCTTGGCCTAATATATTCTCTTTATATGACTCTGGTGATGTCAAGCTTAGCATATTATCTGACTTAAATCACTGATACTCAGCAACTGAAGATATTGGAAAATGTGTGATGCATGTGACTTAGAAATAAAAAAGAAAAATCAAATCAGTGACTTTGACGAATAATTCATGGGGAACATTTGTAGGATTAATATAAATACTTCAGTCATGTGACACTAGTGATAATTTCAAAAAAAATAATTATAAATTTGTATCAAGACATTAGCATGAATAAATGAGAACTTTATAACTGGGCTAAGAGTTTTATTTAAATAGAAAAACATTGAAAAATTAAGTCAGATTGGGTTTATTTTTAATTCTATTGAGGCAGACCTTATAGATTATAGATGGGGCATACCGGTAAGATATGCTATAACTCTGGAAGCCTTCCCAGACTCATTTGGCATAGTTAGTTGACCTGTCACATAAGGCACCATGTACATGACCTTAGACTTTATTGTGGCATGTGATTATTGGTCTCATATCTGTCTCTGGTTATTTCTGTCATGGTATTGTTACTAGATTAAGTATTATTTATCTTTCTATTACTATGTAGGTGTTGCTTGGAATATATTAACAGCACAACAAAATATTAGACAATTAAAAGATAAAAACAGATACTATTTAGAAAAGGTAGCAACTCATAATATTTTTCAAATATTTTTAAGGAATCTCTGCACCCAATGTGTGGCTTGAATTTACAAACCTGAGATCATTGGTCTCATGCTCCACCCACTGAGCCAGCCAGGCACCCTGCAATTCATAAAATTTTTATTTCAAATATAGATGGCTGTTGCTAAAGACTGCTGAGTTTTGTAGAAATCTTTAAGGACAAGGAAACACAGATTCAGTAGTATTTTTTCAGGTTTAAATGAAAAAAGAAGATAATCATTTATAGCATTTCCCAACAATACAAATCATTTTATCTGTCAAATTTACATAAAGAAATTAAACATGGAATATGTCATAATAATTTTATTTTATATACTATTTTACATGTTGTTTCAATCTTGCAAAAAAAAAACTTTGAGATTTTAAATAGAATTTAAACATATTTGTTTACATTTTTCAGAATGTTTTCAATGATCCAGTCCATTCTTTCTTCACATATAGTGAAACATTTATTAATTTATATAAATTAATTATATTTATATAATTTAGTGTGCCTGTTATGTGTCTAGCACTATTCTAATCACAGATATTTCAGAACCTAGTGCCTGGTATGAAAACTTCCTGTATTCATAGAACTTACATTTTAGTGGTGGGAGACATAAGATAAAATTATGCAGAAAATCAAAAGTTCTTATTTGGACATGCTAAATTTAAGAAGTCTAATAGATTCACATGGGAGTGTTGAGAAGGAAATATACATATCTTGAGTCTAGGGGAGAGATCAGGACTGGAGATAAAGAATTGGTATGTAGAAAAGTAATGGTATATAAAACTCTAGGGAGATTATGTCAATGAAAATAAAAAGAAGAAGAGAGAATAGGACAGATCCACGGACACTTCAGTATTTCTAAGTCTGGCAGAACAGGATAATCCATGACAAAGACCTTGAGGTAGGATGATGTATACATATATGTGTATTTATGTAAATGTATATATGTGTACATAATCTCCTATAATCCTTACAGGCATCCTATGTGGTCTGTCATTTCTACATTTATGGCACATAAAACAGGGAGACACATAATTTCCCTAAGGTTATGCAATCTAGGAACTGGTAAGGGCAGACCCTAGCATTGGTATGTGGGGTTCTAAACCTTAAAGTCTTTCTGTTATGCTACATGGCTTTTTTCTTTGAATTTATGTCCAGTACTAAACTCCATTTTATTTCCCAGAGTCCTAATTCTTCCTTACAGGATAAACTGTCAGCAACAATTCCATCCACTAGGCTCTCCTTTTCAATGTCGTTTTTTCAGAAATGCCTTTTCTGATTTCCCACATTACCTTGGGTTTCCCTGTTACATACAACCAAGGCACTTGCTTTTTTCCTTTGTGTAACACTCTTCATACTTAAAACGCTTTCCATTTCTGTCTCTCTCACTAACCTCGAATGTCCATGAAGATGGGGATGTTGTGTCTTGTGTATTACTAAAATCCCAGCCCTAGCACAGAGCCTGGAAATAAATATTTTGTGAATTGATTCATGAGTTTTTAGACAAGAGGCAGGCCTGGAGAAAGTACATTTGTGTATTTATATTGATTATAACTTAAGATCATGTGATACAGTAAGAAAATCTTGACAATAAGAGCAGAATAAATATAACTTTGAGATGGGACAACACTTTCAGGACTTAAAGGCCATATTAATGTACATTTTTTCTGCTTCATCAAAAGTCATGGAGTCCACATAAATATTACTTGATGGCTTTTGCTTATTGTGTTGTCAAAGTATACATAATAAGCCACTGTGCTCCCACAGTCTAGCATTAACTACCGCTTTGTTTACATAGACATCTAGCAGTAGCAGAAGATAGAAAATAAACTAGACCGAAACATAAGGCATTAATACCATACTGCAGTTTTAATAGAGGGAGAATTAAGGAAAAGTACTTAAAAATAACCTATTTGGGGTGCCTGGGTGGCTCAGTTGGTTGAGCATCTGACTTCAGCTCAGGTCATGCTCTCAACAGTTGACCAGTTCCAGCCCTGCTTTGGGCTCTGTGCTGACAGCTCAGAGCCTGGAGCCTGCTTCAGATTCTGTGTCTCCCTCTCTCTCTGCTCCTCCCCCATTCATGCTCTGTCTCTGTCTCAAAAATAAATAAACATTAAAAAAATTTTTAAATAAAAAACAAATTTAAAATTAACTCACCTATTCCACTCAAAACAAAAAAAGTCAGTGAGATACTTAGCTGATTAAAATAAATTTAAGTTCCTCTGTTATTTCTTTTTATCACTTCAAACTTTTTTGTAAAGTAGCAATATTTAAATAAGTTAATTGTGAGGATTTTTGCCTCTTAATGTCTTAATTATTAATTCTAATAACTACAAAGATGGATAATTTCTCTTTTGGAGGAGATAATCCTGAAACAGATGACTTGGAACCAGGTAGAGAAAAAAAATATGGCTGGTTTTATTATTCACTTTCATACTAGAGCATTAACACTGCATAAAGCCAATCCTAAGGCCACATTTTAATACACTCAGAAATAATTATTTCAAATAAATACATAAATGTGAAAAATATAATCTATGTAAATCTATGTAAATGGATGTTTATAGTGAATTAGTATATAACATTACTGAGTGGATTGCTCAGGGTTTCATTAAATAAAAAAGACTAAAGACCTGGGTTAGCAAGAAAAAGCTCTTTTGCTGTATTTCAGTTGCTTTAGGTTGTTAATCTGGTCCAAGATGATCAACTTTTCATTAATCATAATAATTAGGGGTAGATTTACTGAGCATTAGTGTAATTTTCAATCATGCTAATAGTTGTGCAATCCTCCGTTCATTAATATAAATGAGGTAAATTAGAATCATGACATTATAAAGAAGAGGCAGAAGCTGTGGGAACTTTCATGGATCCTCCCTAAACCCCATTAATTTAATTGTAATATGTTGTCCTCAATACTTATTTTCACTCTCTTTATTTTCCATTGCTAATGGTTCTTCAGATTGGTTAATGAGCATGCTAACCTCTTAATTTAAGTGACTGCTATGGTGTGGTCTAAATCATACATACTTATCTTCTCATTACCTTTAACCCTTTCTCACATGTTCAGTCAACAAGCATCTATGGAATAGTCACTCAGGGAATTTGGAATTAGATATATCAGCACATCTCATCTTCCAGGAGATCAAAGTCCAGGAGACATTGTGGATTAGATTGATATTATTACTAAAAATATAAAAGAAATTACAAAGTAAAAATTTCTGTCTTCATGATGTCCTTATATTCCAAAGATGGCAAAATAAATTCCTTTTGTCATCTCTTATATTTATTTAGACAGTCCCAGGGAGGATTTTCCTGAAAACATCGCCTAAATTAGGTCTTCATCTTATGGTCTTATTTCAGCTTGTTTGTTTGGTTTTCCTTCATAGTACTTACCAAATTTTACTCAATATTTCCTTTAGTGATTATTTATTTACTTTCTCTTCTCTAGGTTGAGCAAATTAAGGGCAGATACTGTATCTCTAAATTCAATCATATTTTCTGGCACATGGTGATGCCCAAATAATATTTATCAGTAAATAAATGAGTGATCTTCTGTATTTATGGTGCTTATTCAGAGAACAAATCATAAAGACTTTCTTGATCTTAGAATGTAGAATATGACCAAGGTGCCCTTTTGCACAGAAGAGTCTTGAGTTGGACCTTAGAAGGCTATTCCATTTAGTTGGGAGATATAGTCATCCTCACTTTGAGAGTTTATTTTTTCAAATCTGTTTGGTGAAGAGAAAAACCTCATGAGTTTTGGGAAAAAAAAAAAAAAAAAAAAAAAAAAAAGTCTCTGGGCCAGAGACCTCTTGACTCCAATTTTACTAGATGTGTGGACATGCAGTAACTGATCTTCTCGTTCATTCAATAAACAAAAAAAATTTTTCCATATTTGTGCTGGGCACCAAGAATGACTCTAGGGATATCATATATGGCAAGGTTTATTTTTTAAGATAACTTACTCTGATTGGAGAAACACTTGAGGTCCCATGCAACTATTACATGGCAGAACTCGAACTTGAACTTACTGCAAAGGACTCAAGTCTGTACTTTTCCCACTAAAACATACAGCCATTTCAAAGGAGTTTGGATTTCACTAAAAACAGCTTTATGGTCTAGTGAAGTTTAAGTACAAGAGGTATGTATTCAGCATTGTTTGTTTAGTGTGGGTGGGAAGAGAGGGAGGGGGAGAAAGAGAGAGAGTATGAATGAATACCAGAAGACTGATTAAGAAGCCATTGCTAAACCTGGCAAAAAGTAATGCAATAGCCGGGGTAGTGAAGGGGAAAGAATGAATTCCAAAAAGAAACTCAATAGGGTTTCAATGACAAACAAATGTAGGGGTAAGGAGAAATGTAGGTGAGAGAAAGAATGGGGCTAAATAATCCATCCTGTTTGTAGCTTAGTCACCTAGGAGGGTGATGTTGCCATTCACCGAGAATACATGCTGAGAAGCAGGTTGAGAAAACTGAAAATTTCAGATTTCTGTTCTTTTCAATAGTGTAGGGACAGATTGAAAGGGGCCCTGAGTATTTCCTGAGATATGAAAGGCATCTATCTGCTGTTATCTTTGCTGTTGTTTCCTACCATGACCATTGTTAGTCTTCCCACTTCTGAGTATATCTTCTCAGCTAAGCATTGAGAAAGGTTGTTCCATGTATATTTTCTCACAGCCCTTGCAACAAACCTACGAGATAAATGTTCATCTTTATTTTATACTGAGTAAACAAAGTCTCAGTGAGGTTAAGCTTTGCTGAATTACATTGCTAAATGTCCTGAAATTAATATGAATGTTAGAACAGAGACACAGCATAATTCCAGTGCCAGTGTTCTTTTCAGGGCCTTCCACCTACTCAATTTCAAACCATTTGTGTGTGAAGAACCTGGGTCATCCAGGTTTACTAATTTGTAAAGTGTGGATAATGATAACTGTTTAAATGTATCTGAAAGTGTGAAAATGAGTTATGCTACCGCGTGTGGCACATTATTATTGAAACCTACTAATTTTTTTCATGCCATTCAATATTAATTAATTTCAAGAGTTAATTAATTTCTGGAAAATAATATGATTAAACTGTGAATTTTAAGTGGTTTCCAACACCGGGCTAAAATTTTCTTGGGGATGCTTAATTTGTCTTCTATTAATGCCTCTAAAAGAGAGAAGATTGTTATCACAGAATTTTAAAAAGCTGAAAATGGAAAGAACTTTAGACATTATTTAGTACAAGGGTTTATATGAAGAAACAGAAAGGAAGTTCCAGCTGACAGCCCTGAACTCATATCCCGAGAGATTACATAATAAAGTTGAGGGGCACGTGGATGGCTCCGTTGGTTGTGTTGGACTCTTGATTTCAGCTCAGGTCATGATCTCAGGATTCATGAGATCCAGCCCAGTGGGGCTCTGTGCTGACAGTGTGGAGCCTGCTTAAGATTCTCTCTCCTCCCCTTCCCTGCTCTTGCGTGCCTGCACTTGCTCTCTCCCCTTCTCTCTCAAAATAAATAAATAAACAGTAGGATGAGCATCTTTATCCGAGTGATGAACTCCCCATTTGGCTCTGGTTCCCACCACTCCCATTTTGTTAATCCCAGGCACTTTTCACTCATCTGCCTAGCCCCATAGAACTTATGTTTGTGACATCTAGAGACTTGTTCAGTACTGTAAATTAATCCTACAGGGGAAAATATAATTTGTGGCTCAAGATTTATCGTCTTTTGGTCTATTAAACTTACCACTAGTTTTTTCCTGTGCGGAAGAGCATATCAGTTGTCTAAGACTACCATAACAGAGTAACATGGACTGGGTGGCTTTTCTGACAGCCCAAGATCAAGGTGCCAGTTCAATTGTGTTTTTTTGTTTGTTTGTTTGTTTTGTTTTTTTCTGAGGCCTCTCTCGTTAGCTTGCAAATGACTGCCTTCTCATTGTGTCCTCCTTTGGCCTTTTCTCTATGTACATGTATTATGGGTGTCTCTTCCTCTTCTTACAAGAATACCAGTCGTATTGGATTAAGGCCCACTCATGTGACCTCATTTGAGCTTAATTATCTCTAAAGGCCCTATGTGCAAAGACAACTGGTTATATTCTAAAGTTCTGGGTGTTAGGACTTTAACATATAAATTTGGGGAAGGACGCTATTACATTAGTTATGAAGAGTGTTTGTTGAATGAAAAAGGGAATGTTTTTTTGAACTGATTGGGATTGCCGTCTCCCTAGAAACCCATTGCCTTGTTTTTACCCTCTATTATGGCACTATTTTATATTACAGTCATTTACATACTTGTTTTATCTCCATTACAAAGTTGTAAATATCTTGAGGGCAAAAATTATAGTTGTATGTCTATTACACAACACATTTTCAAGAGGGAATTACTTGATTAAAAGAAAAAGCAACACTTTTACTCTCAATGTAACACTCTCTGGTCAATTTTTCTTATACTTCTACATGAAAGAAGAGTAAATTAAACAGTCGTTTTAGAAGAAAGAACTATTATTTTAATGTATTTAGATGAAATTAGCTATATGAATCTATATGACTCAGTATTAATGAAACTGAAGGCAATATCCAATTTCAATGACTTCCATGTGTTTATATCAAGTTTTTTTATAGATGGCTATTTTTATATAAGATTAATGTTATAGCTTTAATGATATTTGTTATAAAGATATCTACATTTGAAAGGACTTTTTACTTCAATTTTCAAAATAGAAATCATTTTTGAAATTCTGCTAATTTGGGAAATTATGAAAACTTGCTTTACAGTCAGTTTGGTTTTAATGAATTAGTTACCATTTGAAAGAAAAGTATTTGCCAGTTTCCTTCATAAGTGGTACACTAGCATCAGGTTGCCATCTGCCTTTACTTAATAGAGGAATTGTGCCATGGTACAGAGCTAGGGAAACAGACTTTGCACCAGCATACTGGATTCTGTTCTCATTGCCTTCTCTGAATGACTTAAAAGCCCTCTGAAGCTGACTTGACATCTTTCTGCTTCTGTCATGTTCTTCACTAGTTGGGGTTTATAATGATTATTGACTATGACAGTAATCATGTTATTAGGATAAATAATAATTTTGATAGTGTGTATTGGAAGATGTTATAAAAGATATTCATATTGGGATATACTAATTTCCAATCATATTGCAAATAAGACAGCATTGTTGTGCTAGGTAGAATTCTAAGATGATCTCCAAGATTCCTGCCTTCTGGTGTACATAACTTGAATAATCCTCTCCCCTTGAGGATGGGCAGAATCCTCAAATAAGATGAGATAGTTACTTCCTTGATTAGCAAGTTATATAACAAATGGTGATGGAGTGGTCTCTGCTATGATTATATTATATTATCTGGATGGGGAATTAGAATCAGAAAAAGACTTTCCTCTGTCCTAGAAGAAAGCAAACAACCATGTTGGGGCTGTAGATGGGGGCTATTTGGTGGGGAAATGTGGGCAGCTTCTAGTTACTGAGATTAATCCCTGGTTGACAGCTAATAAGAAATTAGGAACCTCAGTCCTACAACCACAAGGAGCTAAATTCCACTAACAAGGGACTAAATTTGGAAGAGAACTCCTAGTTCTGAAAGAAAATGTCTTAGTGCATATAACACCTTGATTGCAGATTTTTTAGATCCTGAGGGGGGTGGATATACCTAAGCAAAACTCAGACCTTTGACCCAAGGAAACAGATAAGAAATGTGTGCTGTTTTAAGCTAAGTTTGTAGTCATGTCTTATGCAACAATAGAAAACTAATAAATTATGTAGTATACATATGATTGACATAGGTAATCCTTACTTTTATACTTGGTTTGATTCACTTTCCTATACAATTAGTACTCTATAAAGTATAATAAGGGCAGCTTTTCTTCTTTTTTATGATGGATTTGAAAGGAATTTTGCAAAATAATTAGTCATAATTTCTTCAAACTGTCTTATAGGTTTTGATCATAATTTATAGCAGGATAGCCTTTTTGTAATTTATAAAATAACTAGAAGAAATTGAGCTTATACATTGTATTTTAGTCATATTCACAATTACTTATTTTAATACAAGTCCAGTTTGTTTAGTGTGTCTTCTTATATGTATTGTTGTATTGTCTTATATTTCTAAAAGAGTGCTCTGAGGAAGTAGCATTTCCTATTGTTTACCTTGATTCAGTGACTGAACTACTGTTGATTGTAAAAGCAACCACTTAGGCTGAAAATGACTGTTCATCTTAATTTATAATAATGTGATACTAATATGACCAAGATCCTATTTGTATGCCACTTATATTTGCTGTACTCTGTAGGATACAATTATTTAGATATCTGTACCCAAATTCCACTCTTTGTCCACCAAGAGTGTGCACTCATCAAATGGCATAGCATTGTCCTAAATGAAGAATAGCAAATCATTGTTAGAAACCCACAGAAATTCATCGTGGGACACTGAAATGTTTTAATTCCTTCCACTGTCCCAAAGAAGGTGTAGAAACAAGTAAATATTAAGAACCTAAGTTTTATATTTCTCTCTTCAGTTGAACTGTATGGTGTGGCAGGGGTCTTTGGAGTGTCCGTTGGATACTGCTTTCATCTGCTTGGGGATTTATTCCAGTTCCCAGCTGCAAAATTTACCAAAATCTTAAGGCAGCCATCCAGAAAATGTCCACAGTGACAATTTTATCCTGGAGGTCAAGTGAGCACCCATGAGATGGTGGGCAAGACAGCACAGTGGACTGTCTGGCCAAATAGGATGTAAAAACAAAAACAAAAACAAAAACAAAAACAAACAAACAACAACAACAATAAGAAACTGATTTTAATCAGACTCAGGGCAAGCTTATAAGTAGACAAGCAGTTTTATTTCTCTTCTAGAATTTTTTATGCTTTTACCAAATTGTGACCAAAAAGACAAAAATAGAGACTTTGAGTTCCATGTGGACAGGGACCATGCCAGTTGTTTTCATTTTTGTATTCCCAGGGCTCAGGACAGTTCTGCAGTGTACAAGTGTTCAATAAATATTTATTGAACTAAACAGCTGAATTATAATAATGGCTCCTCTTCAAATGAGATAGATGATAGAACACAACGTAAAGGAGCTTACCTAATGATTGCATTTGTGACAGTTCTTCTGTACTGTGGCTTAATTTTACCTAAGAAGTACATTTACATCTGACCTGTAAAAGCACTCTGGTATATTTGAAGAGGGATGAAAGATTATGGAAATGAAACAGGTACAATCCTTTTCCCTAAAACGCCAACTTTTATATTCCCAGTTAATCCTTTTTATTTTGCCATGTGATCATACTTTCAACTGTATGTATATTCTCATCCTTTGAACCCTGTTTATGCCTTTGTTTGTATCATGAAGCATGTAGAATAAGGTTGAGCAGTAAATAGTACAGGCTTTGCCACTAGCGGGTCTAGACTCTTGAAGAGAGATTGTATATGTGCTTAGGTTCCTGCCTAAGACACCTATCATTTGGAAAAAAAAAACCTGTTACTTGTAAATTACTGAATGAAAAAAACTGTATTAAAAATAAATACATTACTAGAAGACTTAATTTTTAGAGGAATGATTGATTTTTCTCTGGCATTTAACAAGCCCTGTCATTCGCAAGCCTAAGTAAGCAATTACACAAATACATTAACTAGACATTAACTAGAACAAAGCAGTGTTAATGCACATGATGAGACTTTTTCCAGTGGCTATTTGAAAAATCTTAAGAGGACACCAAATGATTTGAACTATGCTTATTTAGTATTACTAAATGTATAGATAAATTATTTTTCTAGAAACATATATAACATAAATCTATAGATACAGATGACCAACAGATTCAGTTTCTTTATCCAAGGGTAATTTAAAAATAAAATTCTTTAATCCACATTCATTAATAATTCTTGGTAGCATTAAAACCTAAGGAGGCAAGAATCTATGTGAGCCTATAGCTGGTACCTAAGATGCAATTAAGATATAAAGCCTAATTTATATAGTGTTTTGCTCATAGCCTTTTTGCTCATTAGCTTTCATACCCTATTTTTTCTAATTTTTATTCTCTCCATCTCTCTCTCTCTCACTTTCTATCTCTTGCGCGCATGCGCACATGCACACACACACACACACACACACACACACACACACACAGAGCTATTCTTTAATCCACAATTCTCTGTTTTCCAAAATGATGCTTTGCCCTGTGGCTATAATAGAGAAGCAGCTGTGATTTAAGATGTGTCCCAGCTAACATCAACTGCCTCAATAACAACTCTGAGTCATGTTTTAAATAAATGTCTCATGACTATGATTGCATTACTATTGGGTGTGAATGGATAAGAGTCTCAGGAAAGTGATAAAGATTTTAAAGGCTTCTGAGTTTAAATATGAAACTTTGATCTTCTTCCCTTTTCCTTCCAAAGGTGGAAATATTAGGTACAAAATAACTTTTTCTTCCCCCTTCTCCACTATTTTTTTTTTCATTCTTTACCCTTCTGCTTGCTGTCTTTCCCCCTTTTGTTTCTTGTCTGTAATGGTACTGACTTGAGGAAATATTAATAAGATTGAAGTGAACAAAATAATTTCTTCTTTCTTCTTCCATTATTTCTCTCTCTTGCTTTTGTGTATAACAAATTGGGGTATGGACAGGCTGGAAATTTGGTGAACAAGAAGTGAAAGAGAAGAGAATGGCAAAGATGGGGGGACATCTCTAGGAGGGGAAAGTAGGGAAGTCCTCCCAGAGGCACTGGGGCAAGCTCTAAATTGGCAAAGCTAAAGTGTGACAGTGCAAAGTTCAGATCCTTGATGATGGGCCATAATGAATTTAAGAATTAGCTCTAAAAATTCTAAAACCTGAATATGTTTACAGATAGATAATTTTTTCTTAGGCAAATGTGTGGGGGAGGACTTTCTTCCTCTTGTGTGTCTCTTTCACTTTCACATTACTACCGTACTCACAATACTTCTGACCCAGTTATGTGGGGATTTTTCCCAGCAACGAGCAATTCTCAGTGACACACAATTCTTGGTGACACCAGCTGGATCTCCTACAATTTAATTTGGTTTTGACCAAATTTGGGCCTGCCCCCAGCCCCCACTTCAGATGCCGGTCCCAAGTCCAGGTTTTTACCTGTGTTTCTAACCAATTGCTGTAAATCAGAGGTTCCCACAACCCCCTCCTCAGGTTGATTAATTTGCTAGAGCAGCTTACAGAACTGAGGAAAACAGTTTACATACCATTTACCAGTCTGTTAAAAAGGATATTGTAAAGGATACAGCTGAACATCCAGATGGGAGAAGAGATGCATAGGGCAAGTGGCCTGGAGCTTCCATGCCCCCTCTAGGCCACACTGCTGTCCTGGCACCTATATGTTTTCACCAACCCCAAAGTTATCCAAACGTCATACCCTTGGAATTTTTGTGGGGTCTTTATCAGGTGGGCATGATCAATTAATAACCTCCATTTTCAGTCCTTCTCCACTCTCTGGAGGATGAGCGGGTGGAGGAGCTGATAATTCCAAGCTACTCGTCTTGGCTTAGTCTTTCTAGTAACTGGTCCCCATCCAGGAACTGTTCAAAATCCCGGCAAGAGTCTCCTCATAGAATAAAAACAGACTGCTATTACCCAGGACACTCCAAGGGGTCTAGGAAGTGTGTCAAGAACCCGTACCAAAGACAAAATATTAGAACAAAAAATACTCTTAATGCTCTTATCACTTCAGAAATTATAAAGAATTTTAGGACCTCTGTGCCAGGAACCATGGGTAGAAACCCATACATATTTTTTCTATTATTTTACAGCATTGAATTGGATAAAATTCATGAAAGATCAGAAGGTGGAATAAAAGTTAGTTATACATATTTGTGACAAGAATAGTTTTTTTTTTTTAAATAACTTTTTCTCTCATTTTAAAAGTAGCATATGCTCATTAAAGGAAATCTGAAAATAATAAATATCTAAGGAGTAAATAAGCCCATCATCTAGTTTTAAACGGTATTAACATTTGTATATGTTCATATATATGTCTATATATATATATATATGAAAATATATTTATATATATTCTTAATCTTTCTTGGTATAGCTTTTTCTTTAAGTTATTTTTATTCACTTATTTTTATATTCATGTGTATTACTTATCACACTATTTACACACTGCATTTGTGTGTGTCTGTGCATACTTTTTTATTATGATTTCTTTTAGGGTAAGACTTGGGAGCAAGAACAAGTGAGAACAATATATGGCAAATAAGTGCTCATAGGGTTTGGATCGAGGTGAATCCTTACTAGATCTGTGGCCATAAAGTTACTTCATTTATTTTTTCTGCTTAACTTTCTTCATCAGTAAACTAGTGTGGTATAGAGATTAAATGAAATGGTAAATGTTAAGGATGCAACTCAATGCTCAGCACATTTTACATAATAAGAAGAAACAGTACACTTTTCTTTAAAGACAAATTTAAATGAAATTATTTAACAGAAACTTCACTTGTAAATATGCCAACTTTCCTCTAAAAAAAGAAAATAATATATAGAATTATTGAAAGATGATTACCCTTTTTCTTCAAGATTCAAGTTTGGGGCTTTAGCCTATATTTTCAATGGAGGAGAGATAAGTTATGAATCCACAGCTCATGAAAGCTGGTCACTTCTCATTGAAGTGGTCACTCAGGCCTTTTCACTCTGCCATGTAAGTATCTTTGGGAATCTTCCCCAGCCCTCTTCATGGAAGATAAAGGAACACTGTAAGCGTAGTTAGAAGACTACTGGCCTCAAATCCTAGTAGCATGACCTTGGGATACTTTAATTCATCTTCTTAGCTAAAGCCTCTACTTCCTCTGTTGAATTGAGGATACCCTAAAATTCATTGAGAAAACTCAATGAAATAATGTAGTAAAAATAATATACTATTACTTATGGAGTGCTTAAGTACTAACGTGCTAGGCATCCCAGACATCGATTCTTGTCTGGATCGCTGTTTAGCTGATATATGACAGATTTCATATATGTATATGAAACCATCTTTAATGCAAAATGTTACAGATAATATGGTAGGCTTATGGAAGAAAAATTTCAGCTCTAATGTCAAGGAATTAGAATTTGTTCTTATCAGAATAGAAGGGCAATGGGTGTTGTAAAGAAATTGCTGAAGAGTAGTTGACAAATTTTCTACAAAATGCTTTTTCAAAACAGCCTCTAGTAGAAGAATTTCAGCTTGATTTAAGGCTGTGAGACCCTGTTTTTAGGTGAAAGCATTTATTTAACTCCAATGTATAAAATAAAGGCCTGAGACCCATTCCAGCTTTCTTCCCTCCCCACCACCATCCTACACCAGGATGAAAACCCAGGGAATATTCAGAACTTAGGTGAAAAATACTGCTCCAGGATAATCTAGTTTTACTGGAAGATAGTTACCACCTAAAATTAGGGTTGATAGTCAAAATATTTAACCACTAATAGGGCATGGGCACTGACTACTCAGAATATATGCCAGCTATAAGCCATCATGTAAGGCTCTACTGGTAAATAGGGGCTGGAATTCAGCCCTGCCTGTAATTAAGGATTGTATTCCTGGAATATTAAAATGATTTCATTATGTATGGCCAAAATGTTAGATATCTGGGAAATTTTAAGAGACTAGGCAAAGCGTATTTAACATTTACACAGTTTTAGTATGCACTAAACCCTGTTTTAAATGTTTTGCACGTATTAATTAATGTAATCTTTACAACCATGCTGTGAGGTGTTGATATTATTATTATGCCCTTTTTACAGATGAAGAAACTGAGACATAGGGAAAGCTGAAATATGGAGAGGTGAATAGACTCATACAAGGATATACTAGGAAATGGAGGAGTCAGAATTTAAGCCAGAAAGTTTGCTTTAGAATTAGGACTTTAAACCCTGTCTTATGCTATGTTGTATCATTAAACATGCCAGTCTATTTAGAAAATATGATGGAGTTGAAAATTTTTAAGTTGAAAATTTCTCTCTTGTCTCTTTTGCTTATATATTATTTAAAATCATTTTGTCAATTTTGGGGGGCCTGGCTGGCTCAGTGGTAGAGTATGTGACTCTTGATCTCAGAGTTCAGAGTTCAAGCCCCATATTGGGCATGTATCCTACTGAAGAATAAAAATAAGCATAATAATATAATTTAGTCAATTTTAATATCAGTTTTTAATTACTTATCCTTTGTCAAAGTACTTAAAAAGAGGCCTACATGCTAGTGGATAAAGATCCCAGGATAAGCAAAATGATTTCTTCAGAGCTTAGTCTCTCCTTTCTATAATATAATTTTTTTAAAGGAATGTTTGTTGGTATATATGAGAATGGACAGGGAAAGTCGTTTAATTTTGATTGGCCATGCTCCATTAATACTTACTATAAAAACATGTTTTCCCCAATAATAGCAAAAATCCATTGTCATGAATAAACTTTGGGAGGTGAATTTATTTTTCCTAATATGGCCAAGATAAAAGCCTTAAAAGTATCATTAGCATTTAGATATAATTAAACATTTAATCATAAATTGTCTTAGAATAGTATGAAATCCCATTATACCAGTAATTCATAAAAGCAACCAATTACCTTTTATAATCGAAAAAGCTTAAGAAGACCCAAGAAATGATGTAGTAGTTTCCCTGAAGTTACATATATTGATATATTTTTTGTAGGCAAATGTTTAATTTATCTTTAAAAGAAATATTAACCAGAGAATGATGATAAATAATTTCACTTTCTATCTCGGTGAGTCGGAAATAATTCACATGGATGATTGGAATTTTTTTCTTTTCTTTCTTTTTGGGTGAAAGGAGACAAAAGGGAGGACTATGATCTCTCAGAAGAGATGTTGCCTATTTAATCCATAGAAGAAAAACTGTATCTTAAGACAGTTTCTAAGACATTCTTTACAATTTCTTAGCAAATTGGTTTTGGCTCTCTTGACCTTCTCTTGTAGATTTTATTTTCTTCAAAGAATTTTTATCCTCTTCTCTGAAGTCTTCTTAATTTTTCTTATTTGTTCAAATCTATCTATTCTTCAGCTGATCACAGTATTGTAATAAAAGACCAATACCTAATATGATTGAAATTTTATTTTTCTCTTCTATAAGCATTTTTTCGACTGTATAAGATAAATACATAAAATACATAACAATACAGCAATCTATTTCAGCGAGTATAAGTATGTTTTTTAAAAGGCAAAAATACTGCATATTTAATGGACAGGGATGATATAGAACAGTATAATATATTAATATAACTAACACAAATTTTATATTATAAATATATATATCCTGCTCTGAAAAAAATGCTGTTATTAATTGCTATGTTTGCTGACATTTGGGATTCTATAAATTTTAATACTATGCCTCTAACATTCAACAGTATCCATCATTGTACATTCCTGATGAAAATCTTTCAGTGGCTTCACATTATCTTCAGGATAATGTCTAAATTCTTAGCAGCCCAAGAACTTTATAATTTGACTTCTTGTGACCAGTTTGGCTTTATGTATTGCCACCATCCCACTTCCTGAGGCCAGGCTTACTCTCTCTTACCTCTGAGTTTACAGACTAGAATGGCTTTTCAGCTCTTACTGAGTTTAGTTGCTGTCTTCATTTGGAAACGACCTCTGATCTCTCCAGGCCATTTTAGCATGCCCTTATTATAGCGCATAGCACTGTGTATTGTAACTCCTAGTGAATCATTTGTCCCTTCAACAGATCTGTAAAATTCTCAAGAGCAAAACTTGTTTCATTTGTGGTTTATTTCCAGAACCTAGTATATAATATATGCCATATCAGAGGCATTTGAGGATTGAATGCATGAATTAAAAAAATGATTATATAAATTATTTTGAAATTTTGGTGTTTTTTTTTAAATGTTTTTATATCTTTATTTTTGAGAGAGAGACAGAGAAAGAGCACGAGCGGGGGAGGAGCAGAGAGAGGGAGACACAGAATCTGAAGCAGGCTCCAGAATCTGAGCTGTCAGCACAGAGCCAGATGTGGGACTCGAACTCACAAACCGCGAGATCATGACCTGAGCCAAAGTCAGACGCTCAACTGACTGAGCCACCCAGGTGTCCCTAAAAAATGATTATAATGGTAGCTCAAAGCCTTGAAAGATCATGAAATGTTTTTCAAATCCAAAAGGAGAGATAAAATTATTATAATAGTTTTAATATGGATGTGTTTCTTTAGTTTATTTATAAATATACTTAGCAATATTTAGAATAAATGTAACTTTTATTAGAATATTTGTTTAGTGAAAGAAACATTTTCTAGTTACAGGTATTTAGTGTTAATAAAAATGTATTATGTTTATGGGGACACATGTTTATGCCTGTTAGGCTTGTTCCTTATGGTATAAATAATGCCTCCCCACTTGACTATGGATTTAAAATATGTTTTGTCTTATATTTTGAAATTCATTATTTGCAGTTTTAATCCATTATATCTTCAAAACTGCATTTGTAAAAAGCTGCAGCTCTCAAGAGTGTAAAATATACTGATATTAAATTCTATTTAAAACTGAAAATTTCTGGGGCGCCTGGGTGGCTTGGCCGGTTATGCGTCCGACTTCGGCCCAGGTCATGATCTAGCGGTCCGTGAGTTCGAGCCCCGCGTCGGGCTCTGTGCTGACGGCTCGGAGCCTGGAGCCTGGAGCCTGTTTCGGATTCTGTGTCTCCCTCTCTCTCTGCCCCTCCCCTGTTCATGCTCTGTCTCTCTCTGTCTCAGAAATAAACGTTAAAAAAAATTTAAAATAAAACTGAAAATTTGTTTGAAATTTGTATTCAGTAGTTCATAAAAGATAAAAATAAAACCTTAGGGGAAATTTTAGATTCTGTAAATAAGCCTTAGATTATGACAACAAAACCTCACTTTTTCTCTTTAAAAATTCAAAATGGTAAAATAGTAACAGAAGGTTAACTTGGTTTTCCCCACACTGGCAGAGATGATATTAGGGAAGAAAAATCTGCTAGGTTCAAGGGCTGGGGTCCTCAAATCAAAATGATAAAAGACAAATTAACAAGAGAAAAAAGAAAACAGTTCAATTATGTATTTGTGGGATTTGTATAATGAAATGAGACCCCAGGAGGCACCCAGATGATTCAGGCTTATATACTATCTTAGACTAAACAAGGGGAGAGGGGATTCTGGGGGGAGGAGAGGAAGCTTGGTAAGGTAAGGAGGAAAGGTAAGGGAAATAAGGGAAGTCTTATTATTCAAATAAGAGCTTCTCAGGTAAAGACTTTTTTCTAGGAGTAGTTTTCCACCCGGTTTGGACATATCTTTACAATGAAATTTTCTTTGTAAGTATAAATTATGTCATATGTAGAGTGTAGACAGGGACTCCTGGTTATTTAATGATTTATTATTTAAGATATTTTGCCTCTATGAAATAGAGAAACAACTATTGAATGATGAAAATAATCTTCAATGAACTGATTACATATTTAATTCCTACTTAAATATCCCCCTTTCTATTCCCAGTTTAACACACATCTTTATATCCTCATCTATCAAGGTCAGTCTTGTTAGGTCATCTAATAAAATCATCTGGCAAGGTCATAGAACAAGATCAAACCTTGGTCAGTTTCCCCTATCTAATATTGTTTATGCCTGACTACTTTACATAAGCAAATTGCAAAGTGTAAAATCTAAACCTTGCAACAAGTGCAAGATTTCATGAATTTGATGTATGTACTGTTGGTGAAGTGATCAAATTATATGTAAGGCCATTAATGAATGGTGACCTGGCAGAGAGTGCTGCCACTATGTTTGATTGTATCTGGGATTTAATTTATAGAGGTGAGTGAGTGACAACATGGAGAGGTCAATGCCATTGAAAGAAGTTTTATTACTTACAGTTTCCAAGAGAAAGAGGCATGCCACATCATGTAGGACCATATGGGGAAGTGACAGGTTTGGTCAGGAGGCAGAAAGAGTGAGTGGACAGCATGGCCCAGATTCTTTATTGTAGTTTCAAGAGAAAGGCAAGGCAGGGCAAGGTAAACAGTATAGGTTTGGTTGGTTTGAATAATTTTGGGGATTCTGGGACATAGGAATGATCTCTAGGTGCTTAGGCACCTAGTCCTGGGGTGATTAGGACATGGGGAATATTGGTGTGGTGTGTGAGCTAGATAGAAGAGGTAGTTGGGGCTAGTTTAAAGTCTCTAGGAATTAACGGGCTGGGGGTGGCGGGCAGTCTCTTCCAGGATTAGCATGACTCTACGATGGTAAAGCATTACAAAATACAGAAAATAAAAACATTAATGCACACTACCATATCATACAGTCTTTACTGTTTCTCTCTCCACCTCACTCTCAACATTTAGTCTCTTCATGCATGGTTGTAATCTCTCTCTGTATATTTTTTAATTTTGGCTTTCTCTGTGGTAATGATAAAATATGCCCATAAAAGGGGCTTAAGATAATAGTAGGGTAGATATTTTGAAAAGACTGCTATGTATTTTTGTCAAAGGATTAAGAGAGGCCTTAGGTGGGGGGGGGGGGAATGATGAGAGGTTTAAATATTATTGAGGAGGCTTTTTATGTTAATTATGCAAAAGTCAAACATTGTGTAAAAAATCCTGTCATGCTATCAAAATTTTTTTCAAAAAACTTTTAAAACTCTATAATGACCTTATTCATTATTTGTTCACTGTAAAAATTTAGGCTGCAATTATAGCCTATATTTTTTATTTTGTTTTTTGAATATAAAATGAACTTCAATTATATTTCAACATGAAGTCCTATTCAAATGCTTTTCCTGGGTGTTTAGTATAAATTTGGTGATTCACTTAAAGTAGTGACTTTTCATTAGACTTGGGTAATCTCTAGAATACAGATAAAAGTAGAACTTTCCTGAGTGAAGCCAGGCTGGCAGGGGAGGAGGGAAGAAGTCAAGGAGGACTAGTTCAGTGCACCCCACTCCAATACCACAATTTTCTGAAAATGTTTAGGTCTCTGCAAAATGTCATTAAAAACTGTAAGTTCAGATCATTGTTTCAGGAGTTTCATACTGAGTTTCATGGTTACATAAATTTGGGTAACACTGGATTAAGCAAAATTAATAAGTCTTTTGCTTTGTTTTTACTGCAAGTGTTCTTAGAATTATTAAAATGATAATATGCATTATGGATCTCCAAGGAGAGATACAGAATTGCCTACAGAACCTTTAATTAATTTATTTTTCTCCTTCTAAGTATGTCTTTGGTTGAGTGTGCCTTGGGAAACTTTGATCTAGAGAATGGAATGAAAGGAAAGTCATGTAAAGTCTTTGTTTTTCAGCTGGTTCATTTATCAAATTGAAACAAAAAGTCTGGTCAATTAATTCTCTCAAGTTGTTTTGAAGATCAGGTTATATTGTTTTGGGAAATGGGTTTTGAAACTAGACTTCAGTGTCATATACTATATTATTGATATGGTAGCATTCATCACTTTGTATTGAAGCTTTTTACTTGCATGTAAAACTTCTCTATTATGTTTATAATCTTAAGTGCAGAAGATTTTATCTTTTTCATTATGTTTTCCCAGCATCAGATGTAATACCTTATACAAGAGTAAGCCCTCCCACGCTTAGGTTAATAAATTGTGAATAGCCCTCCCACACTTAGGTTAATAAATTTTGAATAGGCTAATGATATCTGGACATTATTGGACTATAATGATGTATCATTATAGAATAGTCAAACAGAGCTAAGTTCAAATCTGTTCTCTATCACTTAATTAGTTGTGTTATCTTGGGTACGTTACTTATAAATAGGATGCTCTATAATGATTATGATGTGCAAAATGCAAAAAAAAAAGCTTGAGGTTAAAAAAAAAGTATTCATCATTCTTCCCCTTTGGATACCTACTACAAATAAATCATCAAAATATAAATGAAAGTTAGTTTTAAAAAAAATGTATATCATTTATTAATTGTCACATATTATTATACATTGGATTTGATCCTGACAATTTCCAGTGAAAAATTATAACACTTCTTTTGTACAGAGATCAAATGACAGCAGAGGACTGCCTGAGTGTGTATATGTGTAGGCAGCTTTCCAATTATACACAAAATGGGCTGCTACTCTACCAAATTTGGACTGACTGGAGTGTAGTTTGGTTGAATCTTTTTGTCATAATAGACCAGTGGTTCTCAAAGTGTAGTTCTTGAAGCAGCAACATCAACATCACCTGGGAAGTTGTTGAAAATGCAAATTATCAGGCCCCAGCTACAGATTTACTGAATCAGAAACTCTATTGGTGGGCCCTAGCACTCTGTTTTAAAAAGCTTTCAGCAGATTCTGATGAATGTCAAAAGTATGAAAGCTACTGAAATAGAGAAAGAAATAAAAATTAATACTCAGTTTTATATAATGAGCATTATATAAATGAGCTATAAGTTCTTGAATAAGTTCTGGAGAACTGTGAACACAGAAATGTTGAATACGTTCACCAGAGGTTAAACATTTAAAATGGAAGAAAGCGTGTTCAAGAACATAATGAAGTCTGATGTGTCCAGATTCCATGCATTATTTCTCTGGAGAGTTTACAAGGTATAATATAATAGAAGAAATCTTTCTGAATGTACCTTTAGGCATCTACATTTGGTGAATATCTCGGAAATATTTGGCCATGTGGTTTACTTCACTCACCCATTTGATGAGTTACTAGAAACTTCCAGAAGATTTGTATAAGCTGAGCTCTTCCTCAGATCATTGACTTTTTTGGAATTGTTTTGAGAAACCCAGTTTGCCTAATATTAGTGGTTCACAAGGTCATACTTCCATATGGAATTGTCATGACATCAGAGAACATTGAACTTGAAACTTAAGGGAAAAAAAATACAAGGACTGTGTTTAGTATTCAGACTCAAATTGAAAGTGGTAATTAATCTAATGAGGATTAAAGGTTGTGGTCATACTGATCAGATATAAACCAAATAAAATCATAGATTTTGACAAAGCTTTTGAGGTAAAGGTTTATTATTTATTTATATATTTGTATGTTTGTTTATTTTAATGTGAACTTTGACCACAGTTTCCCTGGAATCTTGGACCCTGGAATGTGACCTTAAAATTTCTAGTTATATGATTAAACAGAGCTGCATGAATTTGGCTCTCTTTTCAGTGCTGCTGCAATAAAAACAGAAGGCCACAATTAGTGATGTTATCTAGAATCAGATTTGAAATGTAGTTAGTCCCAAAGTTCTTGGGGAGCATAGTGTGTAAAATATCAGTATTCTTACTGAATTGCTGATAATTGATTAGTGACTATGACATCCATAATTTTTTTTGTCTATGTGAAATTAATTTAAGTCCTTTTTATTATTTTTTTTATTTAACGTTTATTTATTTTTGAGACAGAGAGAGACAGAGAATGAACAGGGGAGGGGCAGAGAGAGAGGGAGACACAGAATCGGAAACAGGCTCCAAGGTCTAAGCCATCAGCCCAGAGCCCGACGGGGGGCTCGAACTCACTGACTGCAAGATCGTGACCTGAGCTGAAGTCGGACGCCTAACCGACTGAGCCACCCAGGCGCCCCAAGTCCTTTTTAGATAAAAAAATTCATGCTTGAATACTTAGCAGGTTATATATCAACATTATTAGTAATAAAATTATACCTTTATGCATACATATGAATTTCTGAATATATATGTGTGTGTATATATATATATATATATATATATATTACTATTAATTAAAAATAGTACAGACATCTCCCGTTCAACTTGTAGATATATTTGATCATCTGATTAAAAATCTGCGAAATGGGGAACACCTGGTGGCTCAGTAGGTTAAGCATCCAACTTCAGCTCAGGTCACGTTCTCACGGTTCATGAGTTCAAGCCCCACATTGGGCCATCTGCTCTTAGCACAGAGCCCGATTAGGATACTCTGTTCTCCTCTCTCTCTGCCCCTTCCTCTCTTTCTCTCTCTCTCTCTCTTTCTCATAAATAAATAAACATTTTTTAAAAAAATCTGCAAAATGAATACACTGCCCTTGGCTCTCGGGCATTGACAATAAGTTGTTAAAGTATTATGACCAATACAAACACATTCATTAGTGGTCCTTCATTCCAACAATAAGTGCAGAAGTATAAGATTTAAAGGATATTTGCCAACTATGATAAAATAAATTCACTAATAATAAAAATACATACATTCTTAATTTAAAAAAAGAATAATAAATCTGTCTTTTATAATTAATATAAAATATCTGGGTTTTTTCCACCATAAAAACTAGAAATCATCAGATTTCTAATAAATTACCAATAAATTGGTAATGCACTTAGCATTTAATTGCAAAATTTTCTTTAAATTCTATATTAGTTGATGGCACAAATAAAATTTATTATTTGTTATATAGAAAACAATTTAATGTATTTTCTCTCTTTTTAATATATTAGAAACAAGAATGAAGAAAAAGTTATGGTAAACAATTTTGGGGGGAACAAAATTATGGAAGATTTACAATGTCCAATGATAGAGTTGGATTTTTATGTTGTTAGTAGGTAGGAAATATTTCAGCAGACAAGATGATAATAGTGGGATTTTTAAAATATTAATCTGTCAGTAATATGCAAGATGGATAGTAGGAAAGAAAAACAAATCACAATAAGACAAGTCTAGAGTCTCAAACTAAAATCCAAGCTTGAAAATATAAAGCCTCAAAGAGGTGGTGCAGTAAGAATGTACACCTGAGATAGATAAAACCATTTTGGAAAAATATATCTTATAAGACATGTCTGTTAATTATATGTGGGAATAGAGAAATCAGGAATCATAGAGTTTCATGCATGGACACCAAAAAAGATGGTACCCTCCACAGAGAGTAAGGACATTTGAGTTTCTGTTTTAGTTTGTATTTTAATTATATTTCTGGATCCCCCCCCCCCCCATTTGTCTTAATATAATAAATTTCTTTGCTGATTCACTTGGTATCCTTAAGTAAAAATGGTTGTAAATTCCTTATGGAAAACACAAAGGCAGATTTTCTGTTGAAAAACTATAGTATAATATATAAATGGATCGGTTTGCATGAGGATAGAGCAGAGCATTATGTAAATGATGGATTGTGGGGTTTGTGTAAGAGAATTGAATTCCTGTGAGTGCAGCACTGTGTCCCTTTAATGAACACCTCCATCAGAGACCCATACCCACTTTTTTCCTAAATGGAAATTACTCATCTAATATTTCTTAAGGTATTGACAACTTAGAATATTTTTGCTGTCTTATCTAATCATGTTGGCACAACTGTGGGCTACTTTACTCTCACATTGTCCTCTCTGAAATATATTTTATCAGTTATGTTATTCAGTGTGCATTTTATTATTTATTTATTTATTTATTTTCAATATATGAAATTTATTGTCAAATTGGTTCAGTGTGCATTTTACATAGTATCCAGTTCCAATCCTGAGCCAAAGAGAAGGAATGAGGAAATGAAGCTTTGTGTCACATAGGAGATAATTAGCACTTTCTGAACAATTTAGAAGATTTTAGCTCTAAAAGTATTAGATATAGTTGAAGGGTTTTTTTATAAAAGTTTTATAAGGCAAATTGAAGTAAGGGATTGATTTTTTTTGGAGATAGTTTTAAATAAGGATGGCTTTTAAAGTTGTATATATGGAAATCTGAGAGGATCTTTTCAAAGTTGATAAAAACAGGGAAATGTTGGGTTGTTTAAAATAGAATAGGGGCGCCTGGGTGGCTCAGTCGGTTAAGTGGCCGACTTTGGCTCAGGTCATGATCTCGTGGTCCGTGAGTTCGAGTCCCGCGTTGGGCTCTGTGCTGACAGCTCAGAGCCTGGAGCCTGCTTTGGATTCTGTGTCTCCCTCTCCCTCTGCCCCTCCCCCATTCGCGCTCTGTCTCTCTCTGCCTTTCAAAAATGAATAAATGTTAAACAAAAAAATAAGTAAATAAATAAAAAATAGGATAGGGGCGCCTGGGTGGCGCAGTCGGTTAAGCGTCCGACTTCAGCCAGGTCACGATCTCGCGGTCCGTGAGTTCGAGCCCCGCGTCAGGCTCTGGGCTGATGGCTCGGAGCCTGGAGCCTGTTTCCGATTCTGTGTCTCCCTCTCTCTCTGCCCCTCCCCCGTTCATGCTCTGTCTCTCTCTGTCCCAAAAATAAATAAAAAAAAAAAAAAAAAAAAAAAATAAAAATAAAAAATAGGATAAATTTTATAAGCTAAAGATTGATATAGGGATCATATTCTACATAGACAAATGGATTTCATTTCTGTTCTCTTAGATCAGTGGATCTCAGTGTACATTTGAATCATTTGGGATCTTTTTAAATAATACTAATGGTTGTCCCTATTCCCAGTAGATTCTGATATGATTGGTACATGGGACCCAGGCATCGGTATTATTTAAATCTCTGCAAGTGATTCTATTGTGCAGTCAGAAGTAAAAGGCACTGCCTTAGAGCTTTTGTCCACTTGGAAATTGCATTGTCAAACATTATTCAACAATGTTCAACAATGTTATAACAATATAACATTACTATAATAACATTATAGAATCCTTTTTACTATCAACAATTAACATTTGACAATGAACAAAATGTAAGCATTTATGTACACACTATATTCAAATACCACCAGTGTCTGTCATAATTTGCAAGAACTTAGGAGAAAACAACCACAACAACAACAAACCTCAATACTTAAGAAATTAGCTTTGTGGATCAGAAGAGCACAAACCTGACTAGTATTTTCAGTTTATCATACAGTGTATTTATTATTCATTTATTCAATACATTTCTGTTGAGTAACAGCTATGTACCAGATGCTGTTTAAGTGCTTGGGGTAGAGAGCAGAGCAAAAATACTAGCTTCATGGAGCTTATATTCTACTGTGGGTATTTAAAATTTATTTGAGGGGCGCCTGGGTGGCGCAGTCGGTTAAGCGTCCGACTTCAGCCAGGTCACGATCTCGCGGTCCGTGAGTTCGAGTCCCGCGTCAGGCTCTGGGCTGATGGCTCGGAGCCTGGAGCCTGTTTCCGATTCTGTGTCTCCCTCTCTCTCTGCCCCTCCCCCGTTCATGCTCTGTCTCTCTCTCTGTCCCAAAAATAAATAAAAAACGTTGAAAAAAAATTTAAAATTTATTTGAAATTTAATACCACTGTTTTATTTATTTATATTTTTGGATTTCTTTTTAGGTTACCTACAAATTTCTATTTGCTATAATGATATAAAAATCCTTTTAAAAATAAGCACTTAGGGGGCGCCTGGGTGGCTCAGTTGGTTAAGCGTCTGACTTTGAATCAGGTCATGATCTTGCAGTTTGTGAGTTTGAGCCCTGCATCAGGCTCTGTGCTGACAACTCAGAGTCTGGAGCCTGCTTCAGATCCTGTGTCTCCCTCTCTCTCTCTGCCCCTCCCCTGCTAGTGCTCTGTCTCTCAAAAATAAGTAAACTTTAAAAAATTTAAGGAAAAAAACCCCACAAGCATTTAGATTTTAAAATTGAGCCTAAAAATATATATAAAATTATTAATACAGGCAATACTTTGGCATGCCAAAATTATGAAAATATTACGTGAATGACAAGTACTTGGCAACTTCTTGGCATCTATATCCATATGTGGACCCTAAAATAGTTTAGTTGCTCAAAAATGTGGGAGAAAATAGAGTTGGAAGCTTTTCTTATATTTATGGAAGTGTACTGTTTAGAATCATTTTAATTTTCTTTATTCAGCATAGTTTTCTTTAAACTTTATATAAGAACATTAGCAGCCCATTCAGTAAATCAGATATGCTCTGTATCGTATTCTAAAACTTATCACCCTATATGGAAAACAACAAAAAGTTGGAAGACGGATGAAGGAGAAAGAAACCAGAAGAGAATAAGCAATTAAAATATGCTTCTGTATGGAGATAGAAGTGATAAAGGCCATCCTTGAAAATAAGTTGATTTGAAACAGTGGAGCACAAGCCTTATTGTTCACTTGAGAGAATAGACACATAATGATCTTTACTATGAGTTAGCATTATGTTTGGAAACATTAGCATTCAAATTAAGTCCATATGTAAGATTACTGTGTGTTTTTACACATGACTAAATAAAACCTACAGGAAAGGAAGCGTCTGTATGAATGCAGCACTTCTAGTCTTATTTTTCTGTAAGTCTTTACCAGGCAGTAGAGCTAAGTTGCTGAAAAGCAGTTGATCTTAAAATTGACCTGAATAAGTGCAAATTATAAAATAAATCATAGTTTACTATTTTACTAAGCGATACCATGGCTTAAATGGCATAATTTTCTAGAATGATCTGTTAGAACAATTAATTTTGATATCTAGTGACCTATTAAAATTTAGTCAAGGTTTAACAAAATCCACCTGTGACTATAAGGCTATAACAATGAATATGATGAAGATTAAGAACAATTAAGATTTATGATTTGATCACTTCTACATTTCGTGTACTGAGAACCACCTTCAAACTTATTAAGTTTGACCTGCAACTCTTCATAGACAGACTTGAAGATTGAATTTTCTGTTACTGTGGAATAAGAACTAGAAAAAGTGAGGATCAGTTGTGATAAGATCATTGTTGATTTGAAGCAATGTAATTTCTTGGGTTTGCTAACAAAGAACCACTCAAGAAAGTTTTCTTGCCTGTTTCCACGTCTAAAAAAGATTTCAAACTCTCAAAGTAATGTTTTATGGTTTTTTTTTTTTTTTTTTTTTTGGTACAGATAATATCTATTATTGGGTAAAATGTTCTATTTTGCATTTTTATTTGGTTAATGTCCAATCACAATAATTCAATGCATTTTTACACTTATTTTAGCAAAAACAGACATTTATTTTGGAGACTTGTTATAATTTGTTTCATTTATTTTAGATTATTCCTCAAGTTTATAAACATGTTCTTTAATTTTTTGTTGGCTCTAAAGTAATAAGCACCTTGTAAAAGTTTTCTTAGGAAAATATGATATTCAAAGTATGGAAATGTATGATAATTTGCTACTTAGAAACTGAATAAAATGTACTTATTGAAGAGCATGCTGGTCCATTTTGGAATGACAGTATATCAAATCTAGTCATGCGTGCCTCTACGTATCCCATTACGGAGAAACATCTTTATAAATATAAATTTGTGTGAATGAGAATGTTCTTTTAAATGGACTTGTAGAGAGGCAGTGAATGAACCATTCTGCCTTATTTTTTTTTAAATTTTTTTAACATTTTATTTATTTTTGAGACAGAGAGAGAGAGAGAGAGAGCATGAACAGGGGAGAGTCAGAGAAAGAGGGAGACACAGAATCCAAAACAGGCTCCAGGCTCTGAGCTATCAGCACAGAGCCAGACGCAGGGCTCGAACCCACGGACCGCGAGATCATGACCTGAGCCGAAGTCGGACGCTCAACCCACTGAGCCACCCAGGTGCCCCCCATTCTGCCTTATTTTATTTGACTAGAAAGTGTTAGAGCTCTGGGACTCTGTATCAGGTCTCATATTGACTTCTTGTTCCCCCTTCAGAGAGGAAGTGGATGGGGCATATATAGAGCACTTTTTTAAAAAAAAAAAAAAAAAGCTTATTTGTTCATTTTAAGAGAGAGGGAATGTGCACAGGCGGAGGGAGCAGGGAGGGAGGTGCAGAGAGAGGGAGAGAATGAATCCCAAGCAGACTTTGTGCTGTCAGCACAACATGGCTTGCTGGATCCCATGGACCATGAGATCATGACCTAAGTCAAAATCAAGAGTTGGATGTTTAAACAACTGAGCCCCCAGGCACCCCATGGAGGAGTTTTGAAGAACAAAATATCTCCATACATGTGGTTTTCTTCCTGCAGGAGAATCTACCTGGGGTGGGAGAAGAGGAAGTTAGGCCTATTTATTTTGAAACAAAACTTCCCTAACCTTTCCTGTTGAGAATCCCTATGATGTAGAATAAAAAGAGCCATGGAAAATAAGTAAATTAGGAAAAGTTCTAAGAGTTATGAGGATTCACAGGGAAAACTGAGGGTTTATGATTAGAGACATCAGAAGATGTTAACATTAATACATTCATTCACCATATTTTTATCTACTCTGAGGCAGGAAATGTGCTAGATGCTGAGGATACAGAGGTGAGCAGAAGTAGATGAAGCATCTATCTCATGGAGCTTCTCTTGAAGTCATTGAGTCAGACTCAAACAAATATAAAATTGCACTTGTAGCAAATATTATGAAGGGAAGATACACATGACATGAGACTAAGATAAAGAAATTTCCCAGGTCATGGGGATCAGGGGATATTTCTCAGACGAGGCAACTCAAATGGCCTTTATAGGGAAACCTCCACTTTTGCTGAGGGTATTTGTCAGCATAGAGAAGTATTAGAATATAGCCTGCATATAAAAATGTATAAGTCATTGCTATTAAAATATAAGAAAAAGTTTTTTTTTTAAATAATATGAGTATTAGTTTCTTAGGGCTGCTGAAACAAAGTAGCACAAACTGGATGACTTAAAACAACAAAAATTTATTTGATTACAGTTCTGGAGACTGGAAGTCTGAAATCAAGATGTCAGCAGGGCCAAATTCTGAAAAATCAAGGGGAAACTATTCCATGCTTTCCTCTTAGCTTTTGGTGTTGCCAGTAATCCTTGGCATTCTCTGGCTTGTGGACACATCACTCCCATCTCTGCCTTCATCGTTCTGTCTCTCTGTGCATCTCTGCCTCTGTAACTCTCTTTTCATATAGGAATCAGATTTGTTAGATTACAGGCCCACCACTCCCATGTGACCTCATCTGAACTTGGTTATAGGTGCAAACACTATTTCCAAATATGGTCATTTCCACAGGCTCTGGGTAGACGTGAATTTTGAGGTGTGTGAGATGGGGGAGAGAGAAGGGGAGAGAGAGAGAGACTATTCATTTATTAAATAAATAAAATTTAATTTATTTATTTTAATGTGAAGCTCAGACAAAATGTCTAAAAATAGCAGGTCACTTCCAGATTTTTTATCTGGGTGTCATTGTAACTGGATATAGCGTTTGGTTGATGTTTGTGAATACTTGATTCAGACCCCCTTATCTGCAGGGTAATACATTCAAGGACCCCCAATCAAAGCCTGAAACCACAGAGAGTACTGAACCCTATAAACACTATGTGTTTTCCTACACATACATATCTATGATAAAGTCTAATTTATAAATTAGGCACAGGGAGAGATTAACAATAACTAATAATAAAATAGAACAATTATAACAATATATTATAATAAAAATTATGTGAATGTGGCCTCTCCCTCTCTCTCTCTCAATATATATTGTTGTACCATACTCAACTTTCTTCTTGTGATGATGTGAGATGAAAACAATGTCTACATGAAGAGATAAAGTGAACTGAATGACATAGGCATTGTGATGCAACATTAGACTACGTTGACCTTCTGATGTTAGGTCAGAAATAGGATACTCTTCTAGACTACAGTTGACTGTGGGTAAATGAAAACACAGAAAGCAAAAGCACATATAAGGTGGGACTAATGTCTATATTAAGGGTTAGCAGAGTCATGTGAATATCCTCAGAAGAGGAAAAAATAATGCTCTGGGCATAAAATCAAAAGCAACAATTTACTTACTATTTATCTTTCCATGGTATTCAATATCTTTGAATATTCTTAATATCTTAAAAATATAACAACCAAAAAGCCAAATAAACTATTTTTAGTAGGTAAAGAAAATTTTTTTTGTATAATTACCTCATATATATGTACACACATCACATTTCACTTGGCACTTAAATTTCTGAATTTTTTTAACATTATATGTGTTACTACTGGAAGTTAAGCTCTTTTATTCTCTTAAGGGATCAACAAAATACAGTATAATAAATTCAAATGTCATAGATGAATATGTAAAAGTATAGTAAAACTTGATGGCAACAGAGATTGGTTAAGTAGAATCTATTTCCATGAAGGGGTGAAAAAACTCCTAAAGGTGTGGATCTGCTGATGTAAAATTACAGGATCTAATCTGCAGAGAGATTATCCAGGTGTTAATACAAATGAATGCATGTCCTTAATATGAATGTCCTTAACCAGAATCAAGCTATTTTATTAACCTGAATAAATTTCAGTTGAGAAATTATCAAAATTTTAATTTGATTAGATTTAAAGAATTAAAGATTTAAATATCTTATTTTTAATATATTTTGTCTCTCTAAGAATTATAATTTATTTAATTTACAATATGTTTGCTTTATTTGCTTCAGGTGCTCACCTACTCTTTTCATAGTTTCTTCATAACATCCATTGCTTGACAATAGTGAACTCTTTTTAAAAGTTGCTTTTGTACTAACCCCATCACATGTTGGAGAGACCAGACTGAATGGATTATTTGCCTATTTATGCTTCAGGGTTTACAAGGACTTGTTTACACTATCCATAACATTTACTGATTCTGACAGTTTAGGGACAAAGTGAAAAGGCAGAGGCGAGAGGAAAAAAAAGTAGAAAAAGAAAGGCGAAAATATATGGTGAGAAAATATGATACCTGACACTACATAACTTTGCTTTTAGTAAATATTTCCCAGATAAGCAATTTTATTTATTTAATTTATTTATTTTAATGTTTATTTATTTTTTTGAGAGAGAGAGATAGAGACAGAGTGTGAGTGGGGGAGGGGCAGAGAGAGGGGGAAACACAGAATCTGAAGCAGGTTGCAGGGCCTGACATGGGGCTTGAACTCAGGAACTGTGAAATCATGACCTGAGTCAAAGTCGGACACTCAACCCACTGAGCCACCCAGGCGCCCCTGTAATTTTAGATGAATTTATACAGCTAATCCAATTAGTTAAAAAGTAAAAACATCAGTCAGATAGATATTTTTCTCTAATGCAGGAATGGAAATAATCTCCTTGATTCCATAAACAAATTTCTTCATTTTATTTATAAAATTAAAAACTATGGCATGAAAACCAAGTTTATAACTATAATGAATTTAGCTTTTTTTTCCTCTCGAAATAGGAAAACTTCTGCCAACCTTTTTCCCTAATAAACAAGCATATCATTCACATAGAGAAAATTGCTTGTGTTGGCTTCTCTCTTCTTTTGTTTTCATGAATTTCATGTTTTTCAGACCCCCTACTTATCACATAATTTTCTGACCTCGATTATATTTCTTAGGCAAGAAGAGGTAACAAGTAATGGAATTGTCCATAGGGCTTCTAAAAGTTACACTTAAAAAATGAGATAAAAACATATAAAACTTTCTGCTAAAACATATTGTATTCAGCATGTTTGCATAACAATTGGATTTTTAAAATCCATGCTTTAATCTTAACCTTTAAATTGCTCATATACCAGGACTTACAAAAAAGAAACAGTAAAAAATAGAGATGTGGTAATTTATTTCAAGATCTGATAATAAATCTATTGGATTGGGTGAGTAATCCAGACAAGAGACAGTACTATATGATTATTAGTAACATACAAAACACACACACACACACACACACACACACACACACCCCATATTGAACTGGAAACATTTCAGCTTACAGTGGGTCCTGGGGCAGGGAGAGTCAGGAAAATTAGGAAGGAAGAGAAGCCACGGAAGATACAGTTGTCCATTACACTAGAGCACATAGCAAATTATTTTCTTTGTATTAAGGACTACTGAACTTTAAGAAAAATGTAAGTATATTCGTTTTTATTATGGTTTTAATTAAATATAAGCCCTATTGACCAACCTTTCTATAATCAAATAGCTTGATTTACCTATACTCCCCATCTTCTTTTTAAAACATCCTGAATTGTGGATGGGGTACATTCAATTCTTTTAGAGTTGCCTATGTGGACACTGCTGTTCCCTTCTCTTGAGTTGTATGCCTACCAATTACCTGCCTTATTGAAAACCAGCAGAGCCATGATAATTAAGATAGCTTTTCTAAAGCCTGTTTTATTCATTGATTTTGATTTGTGCCTTTAAGCAATTACCTGAAATAATGGCAGACAGGGAAAGATCACTAATCCTTAAAGACAGCAAATGGATTCAAAAATAACAAAAATACATTAAATTGAAAGAAGGGGAAAAGGTAAGAGAGAGAGATATAAATATCAAAAAAAGAAAGGAGTAAAACCAAACAAACCAAAAAAGATGGTGAAACTTGGTGAAAATGACAGAGCCAGTATGTTTAATCATGTTTCCCTGGATAAAAATTATTGTCATGCTTTTTACTCTGGCATAATTTAGTTCTAGTCAACGTGAGTGACATTATCTGAAAATTCCCTTTATTTTTATTCTAAACTTCTCTAACAGTAAATAGGCATCTGGGCATTGGAAATTACTTGATTTATTTTCTATAATGATAGCTAACATTTATGTAGCTCTAACTACATGCCGGGTGTTATACTTTGTGCATGACACATACATTTATTTGACCCTCACAATAACATGCAAAGGTGCTCTGTTATAATCCCACTTTACAACTGAGGAAGAAAAAGCATTGGGGTGTATTTGTTGGAAATCCATACTCTCATCCCATGAAACACCAAATGTCAGGTTCATAGGCTTCTGCAATAGGTAGACTTGAAGAAAGTGAATCCTGGGGCTTCATTTAGATTTCCTGATCTGTAGTTCAGTTATTCCTCACTGAAATTTTGGTGCAGGTCAACAGAACCTTAAAGTGTTGATACGTCTTAACTTCATATCAACATAACCATTGTGCATTTTCAGGTTATAAAATTTTATATGAATCCTGGAAATAATCTGTATGTTGGACCAGAGTCTGCCAAAATATGTACAGGTAAACCAACATTTCAACATGTGGGAGACTCTGCTTTGGCCAGAATTTCTCTTATGTCTGAGAAAGCACAAATAGTTTTTGCTAAGAATCATCTCACCACTCCAGGCAAAGCCTATATTTTGACCTAATTGTATATGTAGGTCATAGCTAAAAACCTGTCTGCGATACTACCATCAAATTATATCTGCTTATGCTAGCAGTGAGAAAGAATACTCACCTATTAGAAGGAATAAAACCATTCATCAACTTGTAGAAATATTGAACTTATACAAGAATAATATCTATAAAATTCATCCTGTCTGAAAAAATGTCAATTTAAAGACTAACTTTATGAGGACTATAACAGGCCAAACATTCAATGAACTTTTAGAAAGTGTAAACACAATTGTTGATAAATTTACTACCAGTTTTCCAGCATTTAGGGACCACGAACCATATTTCCTTTTCCTTTCTTTTTTTAAATGTTTGATTTATTTTGAGAGAGAGTATGTGTGCAAGTGGAGCAGTGCAGGGAGAGAGAGAGAGAGAGAGAGAGAGAGAGAGAGAGAGAGACCCAAGCAGACTTCGCACACTGTCAGTACAGAGCCTAATGTGGGGCTTAATCCCACAAACTGTGAGATCATGACCTAAGCCAAAGTCAAGAGTTGGATGCTTAACCAACCGAGCCACCCAGGTACCCCACCTTTACTTTTTAATTGGAACAAAATAATACAGCTAATAAGGCATCTACTCTATTTTGTATCTAAGCATTTAATATAAATATAAAACGTTTTTCTCCTGTCTACTGGTCTGAAGTTATAAAGTTTTCCAAAATTAAGCTTACTTTATTAACATCAAAAAGCAGGCTAATGACAGTAGCTAATAGGAGAAAAAAATCTATCTATATATGTTTAAAAGGTTAATATCTTCAATTTCTTCTACAAGGAGAAATCTTCTACAAGATTTATTTGTAGAATTGTCTTTTTATATTGTACATGCTTTTTAAAGGAATCTTGGCCTCAGTAGTCATTAGATTTATTTGAAATGTCTTCAATTTTGTCTACTCTAGTATAGTGAAGAAAGCATTTCTTTTGAAGTGCTTACTCATAAATGCATCAGTTATTCATAGACTAACCCCTTAATTAGTGCCACTGGCCATATTATCCCCTGATATTAAAATAGTATGGTAGCTTTATCAAATAGAAAGGAGTTCAATTGTGGCTAAGACTTCTCCGTGGAATAATAAACACATTCAGAAGTCACCCTTCTGAATTGTACCTGGTAAGTACTTAAGAGTTCCACTGGCTAGATAGTGAAAGTGCATGTGCCATGTTAACTAAGGCAGTTCAAGCCTTTGGACATAGGTAATTTTCAATATTAAATTTATTATCAAACTGTTATTATACATAACTTACTCCTTTGTAGACTTTATTAGATTTTGCAGGAGGATACAAGAATACTTGCTCACTCCAGGGGCGCCTGGGTGGCTCAGTTGGTTGAGCATCCAACTTTGGTTCAGGTAATGATCTAGCAGTATGTGAGTTCTAGCTCCACGCCTGGTTCTGTGCTGACAGCTCAGAGCCTGGAGCCTGTTTCAGATTCTGTCTCCCTCTCTATCTCTCTGCCCCTCTCCTGCTCACACTCTGTCTCTTCTCTCTCTCTCTCTGTCTCTCTCTCTCACTCAAAAATAAGTAGACATTAAAAGAAATTTAAACCTAAAAATAGCAAATTAGCTGTTAACCTAGGAGTCCTATTTCACAGGAAAATCTACTACCTATTAAAATAAATATAAACTATTGTTCCAGTTTATGGACCTATCCTACATCTAAAATACACAATATACCTAAACTTCACCCTATAGTTGACTTCAGTTCTGTATGCATTCATTGACCACCTTTTATGAATCAGGTTCTTTGTTAGGCTCCTGAGACAAAAAAATGTAAGACACGATTCCTGTCCTTGAGAAGCATTCAGTTTATCGAGGGAAGGCAGATCAGTAAGCACATAATGTCAGTACAGTGTGGTACTACAGAAGTATCTGCAATCCTCTGCTCACTCTGAATATGCCATGTGATCTTTTTGGAAGTCTTGCTAAGATTCTGTAGCTCAGGATTTAGCAAACTTTTCCAATGGAGGGCTAGATAGTAAATAATTTACAACTTTACTGGACATATGGTCTGTCACAACTACTCAACGTTCCCACTGCAGCTTAAGAATGGGGGCATATATAGGAGTGCCTGGGTGTCTCAGTCAGTTGAGTGTTGGACTTTGGCTCAGTTTATGATCTTGCAGTTTGTAAGTTCAAGCCTCACATCGGGCTTGCTGCTTTCAGTGTGGAACCCACTTTGGATCCTCTGTCCCCCTCACTCTCTACCTCTGTCCTGCTCACACTCTCTCTCCCCAAAATAAATAAACATTAAAAAAATGGACATATACACTAGAGAAAGGAGTTAACTACCTCTAAGCCTCTAGTGCAAATAATCATGCTAGAGTGACCTATGTCATGACCTATTTACCCTTCGTACCACACAGACTTTTCTTTATTCTTTTTTTGTTTTCTTATAATTTTTTTAGGCTGAGTTAAAGGCAAAATCCATAATCGTCATCAGTCATGCTTATAGCACTGAAAACAAAGAGATTTCAGTTCTTTATTTTGTAAGACCTATCGTAATAATAGCTAACATTTTAAAAGTTTTTTTTTTTTGTATGTAGAGCATGGTCAAATATATTATAACTCATTTAATCCTTAAAACTACCCTATAAGGTAGATATCATTTTCATTTTACATGAAAGTAGGCCTTAGAGAAAAGTGATTTGCTCAATATTATGCTGCTGGCAGAAGACCAAAAACAATATGCTAATTGTACTGTACTATCCATGACCTTTAAAATACAACAGCATGCACAGAAAACTCCAGTCCCATCTATGGGATCAATAGCTAGGGTGACCATTTAACTTGTCTTGGTTTGTCTGGGGCTGAGGGACTTCTCCAGACAGGGGACTTTCAGAGCTAAAACCAGGAAAGTTCTGGCCAACTAGAACAATCTGGTCATTATCAATGGCCTCATCATCTCCATTCTAGTGCTTCTTAAACTTGAATGTGTGTAGAAATCACTTGGGGGAGCTTGTTAACTGGATTCTGATTAGATTCTGTTGAGTAGATCTGGACATGACCCGAGGATCTGTATTTCTAACAAGCTCTCAGAAGATGCTGATGCTGCTCACCTGTTTCTACTCTGAATAAGAAAGCATCCTTGCACATTCTCAGGCTCACCCAGACTCATCAGTCAGAATCTGCATTTCCCCAGTTGATTCACATATTCAAGTTTAAAGGGCTCTGTTCTAGTCCACATCTGATCAGTGTGAAGTATCTTTATCTCTGCCTGTTTTTCCTGGTTTCACTGAGCCTTTCTGAACACAGGCAAAGCCCTACAACAGCTTTCGCTAGTCTGCCTGTGTCACCTTTCTGGGTCCAGACATATCTTTCTTGCACATTTACCCATTGGTTCATTCCTTAATTTTCCTAATATTCTGTAACTTTCTTGAACCCAATTATTTAAGGTCAGTGTTGGATGTCTGTTTCTGTGGCTATTGTTCCATGAAATAAAATTATTCTACTTGAACAAATCAGATGCTCAGCATTAAAGGGGACCTTAAAGTCATTTACTGCCAACTGTATAACTGTCCATCAGAATATAGTATATAACATCATGACAACAGTAAATTACTGTCTCAAAATTACTCCCTTATGGCACCAGGAAAAAAAAAAAGAATAAAATGAATTTATTTGCACTCAGTTCTTCCTCTTGCTAAGACGTTGCTTGAGTGTAATGAAAAGGTTGTAGAAATCATACTTTCAGTTATTATTTCTATGTTTTTACATGTTCGACATTGTTCTAAGTGATTTACCTTTTATCATTTTAATATTCATAATGACTCTATGACATAGGTACTATTATTATCCCCAGTTATCAGATGAAGCAACTGAGCAGAAAAGCAGTAATGGGTTGTCCAAGGTCAAAGAGCTAGTAAGTGGTCAAGTCAGGATGATGGATCTGGGCATTTCAGGTAGAGGGCAATGCTCTTATATACTATACTACATGGTGACTGTATTTCAGCCTAATGTTTCTTTTCTTTATAGCACTTACCACAATTTATAATTACTTTTTTTTCATTCTGTCTTCTCAAGAATTTAACCTCCTTGTGAAAAGAGATCATGTTTGCCTGGCTCTTTATTATATTTCAAGTGCCTGGCACATACTAGGTACTCAGTAAATATTTGTTAAATATATGAATAAATAAGAAAATATTGTAAGGTCTGTAGTCTGTGTACATGCAAAGTATAAGGGGCCACAGAAGAGAGAAAGAATAAAGTCAGCCTTGGGCAATTGGGATATTGTAAAACACTCCAACTTAGAAATGTTGGTATTTTGGAAGCTGGGTTGACACTTTTTTAGCATCTATTAGTCAAAGTTCATGGAGACAGTTACAAGTCTCCATGTTAATAGTAGGAGAGGACTTTTCAAGAAGCCATATGTGTGTATATGTATATTATAAATATAATTATATGTAAATGCATTATATAATTATAAATAACATGTAAACAATTTGGTATATATATTGCATTTTATTTTATCTTTAAGCAATGAAAATAATCATTTTTTGCATTGGTTTGAATGTCTTTGGGCTCTTTTGGAAATAATATTGCTGCCATAAAGCATCTTCAGAACATTTAAAAATCATTCTTCTTAAGTTAATTTGTTAGATGTTGTAATAGCATTTAAGTAAAAACAGTAAACTGAGTTTGCAATACAGCCTGAAATATTTACTGTGGTTTAGATGTGCAGGATAATAGTTTTAAAAATTGCCTACTCCTCTGATATGAAATCTTGTGCTTTTAGCTTGCTAGGCTCCCTGCTCATTATCACCTATATCTTTGTTCACCTGGAATGTCTTTCCCTTTTGCCTATTTGAGATGGTGAAGCTTTTTAAGACCTACTCAGAATCCCCCAGTGCTATGGAGCTTTTCAAGAAGTCACCAGCCATCCTGGCATTTGGCTTCTCTATCCTCTGGTACTTTCACATTTGCCACAGCCTATGATGCCTTATTTTGGAGAGTGAGTGGCCTTTCCTTATTCCCTTGTTTTTTATGAGTAATTCTTATCTCCTTAACTAGATCATACTTTGCTGAATACAAGGACTCTGTATTGTACATTTCTGAGTCTTACCAACCTTACAACTGGACACATATTAGATGGGTAGGAAATACTGTTTGAATTATTGATTTGATCTGAACATTATCCAAAGTTACACATGTGTCATTTGTGCTGGCGTTATGTAGTATGTTTACTCCTGGTCTTTTTGATGCTATTTAAACTTGGTTTTAAACCCAAATTTAGTTGATGGAAGTTTTTTTGTTTTTGTTTTTTTAATTTTTTTTTAGGGTTTATTCATTTTTTAGAGACAGAGCATGAGTCGGGGAGGGGTAGAGAGAGAGGGAGACACAGAATCCGAAGCAGGCTCCAGGCTCTGACCTGTCAGCAGAGAGCCTGATGCGGGGCTCGAACCCACGAACTGTGAGATCATGACCTGAGCTAAAGTCGGATACTCAGCTGACTGAGCCATCCAGGCGCCCCAGTTGATGGAAGTTTTTATTGTTGTTTGTTTTTCTTCTTTCTTCATAGAACATAGTTCTTTGTGATTGGGAGTCTGAGGTAGAAGGAAAGCAGAAGGAAACACCATTTCATTTTGCTGCTAAGTATTGGGAGTCTGAGGTAGAAGGAAGGCAGGGAGAAACACCATTTCATTTTGCTGCTAAGTGTATAGGGCCCTTGGGGCTTTTAACAGCCACCTCTAAATCAATTGAACAGATATTTTTACTAAAAGATGGGATGTAGTTTCTGATATACTGAAAAATTCCTTTGTCAAGTTGTTATTACTGTTTGCATTTTTGTATTCAACAAAACCCAAAACATATTTGGACATGTTTTTATTAAGCTGTTTCTTTTTGGATGCTATATGTATGTGACTTATGTATTAGTATGTGTGCATTGCTTTGTAGAGATAAGTATACCAGTTTCTTATAGGTATTTTTAAAAAATTTTGACACAATTTCCTCTCTATAAAATTTCTATTTCCATTTAATCATGATTGTTGGAGTTGATTAGCTTTATTCATAGCCCATATCTTAAATAGAAAATTAGATTCTGAAGGTAAATAATCTATGAATGCAAATAAAGCATTCCAGGATGGCTCTTCACTTCCCCCAGTCTTAAAAGTGCTGGTTAATTTCTTTTATAGGGAGAAATGTTACTTTATAGCCGAAGAGGAAATAGTAACCTGTATGTAACCTGTTGTAATGCTAGTAAATTTTGGATTAATTTACAAGTTAAGCAAGAACCTGAGAGTTTAGGACTAAGTAGGCAGTATTAGGTCAGAATAACTGGGAGAAGTGAAGTTCTAAAGAATATTTACTGGGTCAAGTGGGTGGCTCGGTCAGTTAAGCGTCTGGCTTTAGCTCAGGTCATGATCTCATGGTTTGTGAGTTTGAGCCCCGTGTCAGTCTCTGTGCTGACAACTCAGAGCCTGGAGTCTGCTTTAGATTTCTTTGTCTCCCTCTCTCTCTCTGCCTGTCCTCCACTTGTTCTCTCTTTCTCTCTCTCAAAAATAAATAAACATTAAAAAATTAAAAAAAATATTTACCTACTAGGCTTGAAAAGAACATGTGATGATAGCTGGTTACCTCATGGTAGAAAAATCTTGGGGAAGAACAACCACACAAGCTGCCTTTAGGCAGCTGAATAGAGTTAGGGAGATGGAGAAAGAAGTATCAGGTGAATACCCTGTTCCATTTTTTGATGGAGCTGAGAAACAGTATCTATCTGATGATCATGTAAACAGTTCCTGTGGAACAGATGTAGGAGGTCTTGAATGAGATTTGAGAAACACCCCCAAAAGATTCAGATCATCAGGTAAACCTGAGAAGCACTGATTTTTCTCAGACCTCAGGAGGCCGGACCCCAGGCCAATTTTAGAACCAGGAATTCAGGCAGAAGTTTCCTGGACTGACTAAAGAAAATCAGGTAAGCTCCCAGTCTGCCACTGCCCCAGTCAAAACCAGACCCTTGTGGTGATAGTGATAGCTTTGTGTTCCATTTTGAGGACTTTGAGGTTCATGCCATAGAGGAAGAGAAATCCCAGTTCAGGTTGGGGTTTTAAACCACTCAGCATATTAGGATTCCTTTTAGTTCCATGCTGGCTCAACCATCATTACTTACAGTCATTAGAAAGTTATACTCTTGGGGCACCTGGGTGGCTCTGTCAGTTAAGTGTCAGACTCTTGGGTCTGGCTCAGGTCATGATCTCAAGGTTCGTGAAATCGAGCCCTGCATTGACAGCTAAGAGACCATGCAGAGCCTGCTTGGGATTCTCTCTCTGCCCCTGCCCTGCTCTCTCTCTCCTTCTCTCTGTTTCTCTCTCACACACACAATATATAAATAAACTGTAAAAAAATTTAGAAAAAGAAAAAAATTGTACTTTATGTTAAGCAAATCAAGTACTCTTGGTTAAGTAAAAATTGGTGTAAAGGAAAGTTTTGTTTGTTTTTAATAAATTCTATGCTTATTTTATCCTTAAATATAAGTATTATGTGAAAATAAGCTCAAATACAACACTTTATTGTGTACTTCTAGTATAAAAAAAATCAATCTGATGATGACCTGATCTAAATGCTAAATTTCATCTTTCTGGAACACTAGTTTTAAATTTAAGCTGCTTCACAACTACCTAGAGAGCCTATTAAACACAACTGATTGGACCTCACTTCCAGAGTTTCTGATTCAGACTGGGGTCAGCATAGAATTTGCATTTCTAGGAAATTCTCAGGTAATGCTGATGTGCAGTTCCTAAGACAGTATTTTGAGAACAATTGTTCTGGGGGGTAGAGTGAGAAAGAGGGAGCAATTTGTATTAGTGTTTATCAAAATTAAATATAGTATTTAATGTTTGTATTGCCCAAAGGATGGGAACTCCACATACAAAAATTACATATATTAAAATGTTAATTTGGTAGGACACCACTATGAAAGAAAAAACATGTTTTTTTAAACCTAATGGAAAGTATAAGCAGAGACCAAATAACCTAGTCAATGAGTAGTAAGAATATAATGCTGATTTGATAAATTAAAAGCCAAAATAGTTACATTGCTAATAATACCTATAGAAAAACATTTTACTCTACTTTCTTTGGGAGAAATTAGAGTCATACCTGTAGACCATATTTTGATTATCAATGCTAAAATTATATATGTGTATTTAAAAGGTTTTACTTTGTTTTTGTTCTTTGGTTTTAAGACTTTGTATTTTTTTTTGGAAATTTGTTTTTTACTTTATTTTTTAATTGTTTTCAAGTTTATTATTTTTGAAGTGAGAGTGCACAAGCACAAGCAGGGCAGGGACAGAGAGAGAGAGAGAGAGAAGAGCAGAGAGAATCGGAAGCAGGCTCCATGTTGTCAACCCAGAGCCCAATGTGGAGCTTGATACCATGAACTGTGAGATCATGACCTGAGCCGAAATCAAGAGCCAGACCTTTACCTGACTGAGCCATCCAGGCACCTCTTTAGGGCAGTTTGGGACTTACAACAAAATAGAGAGAAAGATACAGAGGTTTTCCATATACCTTCTATCCCCCAAAATAGTTTCTCCTACGGTCAACATCATTCGCCAGAATGGTACATGTTTTACCAAGGGCAAACCCACATTAATACCACATAATCACTCAAAGTCCATAGACTACCTGAAGATTCACTGCTGGTATTGTACCTCCTATGGGTTGGGCCAGTTTTGTGTGTGTGTGTGTGTGTGTGTGTGTGTGTGTGTGTGTTTCTTGAGAGAAAAATAATTAGATTTTATAACAAATTTAGGAACCCATAGTTTTTCTAAAACTCTATTTTGTTATCATATATAAGTTTAAAAAGTTTAATTTGAAAAGTTGTGTTTGTTTTGAATGATTACATTCACAGGTAGATTTGAGATTGTGCAAAAGTAGCATTTGTCTTGCACAAGAAATTTATATTAAAAGTACCTCTTGGGGCAATCGAGTGGCTCAGTCAGTTAAGTGTCCAATTTCAGCTCAGGTCATGATTTTGTGGTCCAAGAGTTCGAACCCTGCATCAGGTTCTGTGCTGACAACTCAGAGTCTGGAGCTTGCTTCAGATTCTGTGTCTCCCTCTCTCTCTGACCCTCCCCCACTCATGCTCACTCTCTCTCTCAAATATAAATAAACTTTTTTTTTAATTTAAAAATGTACTCCTTAAATTCTATTTTGTTCAATCTGAAATGAATACTTTGTACTGGCCATGCAGATGAAATGTTAGAGAAAGTATAACTTTTTAATGTTTTGTTATGGTTAAATCCATTGTATATCATTACACTGTTGCAATACTTTATATGTCCAAACTGTTAGGAGTTTGTGATAGACTGAACTATTTTCTTTAAAAAAAATCTAAATGTTGGCTTTGTAAATGCATAGGAATGATGCAGTATAGCAAAACAAGGATAAAGGGCCATTTAATAACACATGAAAACTTTAACAATTCTTAATTACCTTTGGAGTGATGGTCAGTAACATGGGTTTATATTACATTAAAAAATCATTATAGGGTACCTGGCTGGCTCAGTTGGTAAACCATGCAACTCTTGATCTCAGGGTAATAAGTTTGAGATCTACATCAGGAGTAGAGATTAATTGAAAATAAACAAAACAAAAACAAAATCTTACTTGAAACTGAAAAAAAAATTAACTACAATTTTATTTATTTATTTATCTATTTATCTATTTATTTATTTATTTTTATAATTTTTTTAACTTTTTTTTTTTTTTTTTTTTGAGAGGAAAAGAGCACAAGTGGGGTAGGGACAGAGAGAGAGGGAGAGAGAATTCCAAGTAGGCTCTGTGCTGTCAGAGTAGAACCTGACATGGGGCTCGAACTCACGAATGTAAGATCATGACCTGAGCCAAGATCAAGGGTCAGACGCTTAACTGTCTGAGCCACCCAGGCACCCTAATCATTACAATTTTATAAACAAAGACCAAAATATATATCTCAGGATCATCCTAAACAGTTATAACATTTTTTTTTCTTATGATGACTTTTTAGAAGTATTCTCATAGAAACTTTGTAATATATGGTACAGTATTATTCACCATAGTCTCCATGATGTACATTAGGTCCCCATGATTTAGTTTATAACTGGAAATTTGTACCTCTTGATCCTGTCTACTCATCCCTTCTCCTTGGCAACCACCAGTCTGCTGTTCCTATCTATGAGCTTGGTTGTTTGGTTTTTAGAATGTGAGTGAGATCATATGGTATTTGTTTTTCAACTTATGTTGTCACAAATGGCAATATTTCATTTTTTATGGCTGAAAATATTCAGTTTAATATACATGCCACATTTCTTTATCCACTCCGTTAATGGATACTTTGGATTGTTTCTGTATCTTGGTTATTATAAATAATGTTGCAATGAACATGTTGGTGCAAGCATTTTATTTTCAAATTACTTTAATTTTTTTTTTCTGATAAATACCTAGAAGCAGAATTTCTGGATCATAAGTTAGTTCTATTTATATTTTTTTTGGGAAATGTCCATACTGTTTTCTATAATGGCTGTACCAATTTGCATCCCCACCAACAGTGCCCAAGGGTTCCTTTTTCTCCAGATGCTTACCAACACTTGCCATTTCTTATCTTTTTGATAATAGCCATACTGACAAGTTTGAGATGATCTCTCATTATGGTTTGGGAAAATATTCAGATCTTCTGTCCATTTCTTAAATTGGTATTGTGTTTGTGGTTTGTTTGCTATTGAGTTGTAGGAGTTCTTTATACATTTTGGATACTAGCCTCTTATAAGATATGTGGTTTGTGAATATTTTCTCTCATTCAGAAGGTTACCTTGTCATTTCATTGATAATTTTTCTTTGCCATGCAGATTTTTTTTAGTTTGATGTAGTCTCACTTGTTTGTTTTTGCTTTGTTGTCTTTGCTTTTAAAGTCTGATCTGAAAAATCATTGCCAACACCAATGTCAAGGAGCTTACCACCTATGTTTTCTTCTAGGAGTTTTACGGATTCAGGTCTTTCATTCAAGTCTTTAATCCATTTTGAGTTAATTTGTGTATTGTGTAAGATGGTACAGTTTCTTTTGCAAGTACGTGTCCAGTTTTCCCAATGCCATTTTTTGAAGAGTCCCTCTTTTCCTCATTGTATATGCTTGGCTATTCTGTTGTAAATTAACTGACCATATATGTACTTGTTTGTTTCTGGGCTTTTCATTGTGTTTCAGTGATCAATATATCTGTTTTTATGCCAATACCATACTGTTTTGATTACTATAGCTTTGTATTATAGCTTGAAATCAGAGATTGTGATGCCTCCACCTTTGTTCTTTCTCCAGATTTCATTGAGCATTCAGGGTATTTTGTGTGTGTGTGTGTGGTTCCATACAAATTTTAGGAATTGCTTATTTTATTTTTATGAAAAATTTTATTGAAATCTTAATAGAGATTGCATTGACTCTCTCAGTTGCCTTGTATAGTATAAACATTTCAGCAATGTTAATTTTTCCAGTCCATGAGCACAGATTATCTTTCCATTTATGTGTCTTCAAGTTTTTTCATCAATATCTTATAGTTTTGAATGTATATATATTTTATCTCCTGGGTTAAATTTATTCCTAGGCATTTTGCCGGGTTTTTTTGCCCTTGTTTTGTTTTTTTTTTTTTTTTTTTTTTTTTTTTTTTTTTTTTTTGCTGTTGTTTTTCTTGTTGTTTCTTTTTGATTCAGTTGTGAATAGGATTTTCTTAAATTTTTTTTGTATAGTTTTATTTAAGTAATCTCTATACCTAATGTGGGACTCAAACTCAACGACCCTGAGATCAAAAGTTGCATGCTCTTCATGAGGTATCTGGGTAGGCTTAGCCAGTTAAGCAGCTGACTCTTGATTTCAGCTCAGGTCATGATCTCATGGTTCATGCCATCAAGCCCTGCATCAGGCTCTGAGCTGATGGTGTGGAGGCTGCCTGGGATTCTCTCTCTCTCTCTCTCTCTCTCTCTCTCTCTTCCTCAAAATAAATAAATAAATAAATAAATAAATAAATAAATAAATAAACAAACAAACAAACATTAAAAAAAAGTTGCATGCTCTTCACTGAGCCAGTGAAGCACCCTTAATTTTTCTTTTTCATAGTACATTATGTGTATAGAAATGTAACAGATTTTTAAAAATATTTAATGTTTTATTCATTTATTTGAGAGAGAGAGAGAGACTGAGCACAAGTTGGAGAGGGGCAGAGAGAGAAGGAGGCACAAAATCCAAAGCAGGCTCCAAGCTTTAAACTGTCAGCACAGAGTCCGATGTGGGGCTTGAACTCATGAACCGTGAGATCAGGAACTGAGCTGAAGTCAGATGCTTAACTGACTGAGCCACCCAGGTGCCCCAGTAACAGATTTTTATATGTTGATTTTGTATTATGTAACTTAACAAATTTGTTTATTCAGTTTTTTGGTGGAGTCTATAGGGTTTTCTATATATAATATGTCATCTGTAAATAGTGACAGTTTTATTATTTCCATTTCAATTCAGATACCTTTTATTTCTTTTTCTTGCCTGATAGCTCTGTCCAACAGAGGCATAACTTCACTTTATTGCACTTCACTTTACTTCATTTCGTAGATATTATTGTTTTTGCAAATTGAAGTTTTGTGGCAACCCTGCACTGAGTAAGTCTATTGGTGCAATTTTTTTTTTAATGTTTTTATTCATTTTTGAGACAGAGAGAGACGGAGCATGAGCAGGGGAGGGGCAGAGAGAGAGGGAGACACAGAATCCAAAGCAGGTTCCAGGATCTGAGCTGTCAGCCCCGAGCCTGACGTGGGGCTCGAACTCACAGACTGTGAGATCATGACCTGAACCGAAGTCGGACGCTCAACCAACTGAGCCACCCAGGTGCCCCGTATTGGTGCAATTTTTATAACAGTATTTGCTTACTTCGTATCTTTGTCACGTTTTAGTAATTCTTTCAGCATTTTTTTCAGTATTTTTAAAATTAAGGTATATATCATTTTTGTTTGTTTTTTTCTTTTTAGACTTAATGCTACTATTGCACACTTAATGGACTACAGTTTATTTGACTCACTTTATTGTGATAGCCCCTTTATTACAGTGTTCTGGAAACAAACCCACAGTATCTCCAATCTGTGCCTAGACTATGATGAATAAAAGTGGAGAGATGGGCATCCTTGTCTTGTCACTGATCTTAGAGGAAACATTTTCAGCCTTTCACTGTTGAGTGTGATGTTAGCCTGGGACTTCTCATATATGTCCTTTACTGTGTTGACATGCATTATCTTCATATTCACTTTGTTGATAGTTTTTATCATGAATAGATGTTGAATTTTGTTAAATGTCTTTTCCTGCATCTATTGAGATTATCATATGACTTTAATACTTCATTTTCTTATTGTGATGTATCATATTGACTTCTGCAGATGTTAAACCATCCTTATATCTCTGAAGTAAATTCTATTTGATCATGGTATATGATCCTTTTAATGTATTGTTGAATTTTTTGGCAATATTTTGTTCATCTGGGATATTAGTCTGTCACTTTCTTCTGTGGTGTCCTTGTCTGGTTTTGGTAATAGAGTATTGCTGGTCTCATTAAATGACTTGGAAATGTTTCCTCATTGTATATTTTTGGAGGAGTTTAAGAAGGATTGGTATTAAATCTTTCTATGGTAAACTTTACCAATCAAGCTGTCTGGTTTGGGACTTTTGTTTACTAGGAGGTTTTGATTACTGATTCAATCTCCTTACTAGTAATTAGTCTATTCAAATTTTCTGTCTCTTCATGATTCAGTCTTGGAAGGTTTATGTTTCTAGCAATTTGTCTGTTTTTTCTTAGGTTGTCCTATTTGTCACTGTGTAATTGTTCAAAGTAGTCTCACGATCTTTTGTACTTCTGTGTTATCAGTTTTAATGTCTCCTCTTTTATTTCTGCATTCATTTTTTGTCTTGGTCATTCTAGTTGAAGATTTGTCATGTTTCTCTTTTCAAAGTTGTCTTTTTAGTCTCTAATTCATTTATTTCCACTCTGATATAGGTTATTTCCTTCCTTATGCTAATGGGGCATCGTTCTTTTTCTAGTTTTTTGAGGTATAACATTAAATTTTTGAGATTTTTCTTGATTTGAGGTAGGCATTTATTTCTATGAACTTCTCTGTTAAAACTGCTGTTGCTGCATCAAAGAAATTTTGTTATGTTGTATTTCCATGTCCATTTGTATAAAGATTTTTTTAATTTATCTTGATTTCTTTGACCTATTGGTTTTTATTAGCATGTTGTTTTATCTGTACATATTTGTGAAACTTCCAGATTTTTTCTTGTAATTCACTTCTAGTTTTGTACAAGTGTTGTGAGAGGAGAGGTGTGATAGGATTTCAGTCTTCTTAAATGTATTAAGACTTGTGTTATGGCCTAACATGTGATCTGTCCTGGAAAATGTTCCACGTGCCCTTGAGTAGAGTGTGTATCTGTTGCTTTTGGATGGAATGTTCTGTGTATATCTGTTAAGTCCATCTGGTCTAACACGTCATTTAAGGCAGATGTTTTCTTATTTTCCATCTCAGTGGTCTATCCATTGATGCAAGTGAGGTATTGGAATTCCCTACTGTTATTATATTGCTGTCTGTTTCTTCCTTTAGGTCTGTTAGTAATTGTTTTATATATTTAGGTGCCTCTCTATGTTGGGTACAAAAATATTTACAAATGTTATATTCCCTTGTTAGATTGACCTCTTTATCATGATGTAATGCCTTCCTTTTTCTCTTATTATGGTCTTTTTTAAAAGTCTATTTTGTCTAAATATAGTTTAAACTTGTATTGCTTTAAGTTTCCTCAATGATAAATGAAAGGACTGGACTATCACTGGGTAGTCTCAAAATACTTACTTAATTCACTGATGCCAAGAATCCAACAGCAATATTGATTACTAGTCTTTTCTTCTAAAAGTTAAATCTAGATTTTTTTGACAAATAGGTAATATTTATTGATTTTTATTTTTATGCCAGTTTTATTCATTGTTTTCATATCCAAATGATGTATTTATGTACATTTTTTTACTTCTTTTTGTTAAGCACTATTTTATCATATCATTTTATTGTTTAAGAAATTTATTTGCTAAGGGGCTCTTGGGTGGCTCAGTCGGGTAAGCGTCTGACTTCAGCTCAGGTCATGATCTCATGGTTCATGGATTTGAGCCATATGTCGGTCTCTGTGCTACAGCTCAGAGGCTGGAGCCTGCTTTGTATTTTGTGTCTCCCACTCTCTCTGTATCTCCCCTGCTTGCTCTCTCTCTCTCAAAAATAAATAAGCGCTTAAAAAAAAAAAGAAATTGATTTGCTAAAAGGAAAAAAAAAATTAGACAAATCAAGAGACAGAATCAATTATAGAGAACAAACTGGTTACCAGAGGGGAGCTAGGTGGGGGGATGGGTTAAATAGATGATAGGGATTAAGGAGGCACTTGTCATGATTAAGAAGGGTGTTGTATAGAAGTGTTGAATTAGTATATTGTACACCTAAAACTAATATAGTACTGTATGTTAACTAACTGAAATTAAAATTAAGACTTAAAAAAAATCACAGAACTGAAAATTGACAGTTACTCATGAATAAGTAGTTTCCACTTTAATATATAGGGTTTTTTTTGGAAATTTTACTATGCAAATGTAATTATATTTAAAAACAAAAATAAAAATAATATTTACTTACAGCTTTAAAAAATTGATTTGCTAAAATGTTTTTTGGCTACCTTTGAGTTTAATCATACAGGGTGAGAGTGTTTATGGATGGGAGTTTAACCGCCCCCCCCCCCCCCTTCCCCTCACCACAGCTATAGGGCAGTGATTAAAATTGGTGCATCTACAGTTGAGGGCTGGATCTTGATTAACCCCATACTGAATATTATTGTAAACTAATCTTACATAACACATGGTTTTAACTTGGCCAATAATGTTGCTGTTAATCTTTATTCCCTACAGAAAAACTAAGGGAGTGATGGAGGGATACCGTTGGCTATCTGTAGTCCAAATAAGTAAAACATTAGACAACAGCCATATGGTCTAAAACTATTTAGCTTTATTTTTATTTACTCAAAGTCAATTATGCCACATCTTCCAAAAGGATAAGTGCACACTGGGGAATATTTTGCTGAGAGAACATTACTTTCTAAGAGCCTTAAAGCACTTAACCTTCATTCAGCATCTCCAGTCTGTTCCCATAACTTGTTCTGGTAACACCATCTTGCTTCTGTGTTATTGCTTCAAAACGTTTGTTTTGGCAGCAAAATTCTCTTAATATAGCTTTAAGTAGTGCCATTTTCTATCTGAACTTAAGGCATGCTTATCTCAAAGGATAAAATGGGAGAAATGGCTTTTTCTGGGTGAAGTCATTAATTTACCAGCTTTCATCAAATAGTTTTCGGCCAGTTGAGAGTAAAAGCGAAACAAGTTTCGCTGATGAGATCTCACTGCCCAGTGGCTTTTAGTGGACTGTTTTGGTGCTTGGCAGCCTTTACCCTAATGTCTTTTCTATTCTTATCAGCCCTTGTCTACTGATATGCTCTAGTATCATAAGACAAGGATGTTCTTTCAATACGGGATATTTCAGGGCTCTCAGTTGCCACTAGTTGTGCATCTTCCACTGGATTCCAACACATAAGCTACACTTTCACCCACTTTTCAAATTATGCACACCATATATTAGACATTGTATAAATAAGAGGTTATTGTCTTTTGTAAATATAGAAGTACTAATTTTAAAATTACCAGAGTTTGGGGCACCTGGATGGCTTTGTTGGTTTGGCATCTGCTCTTGGTTTCCACTCAGGTCATGATCTCACGGGTTTCATGAGTCCAAGCCCCACATTGGGCTCTGTGCTTGTGGCACAGAGTTTGCTTGGGATTCTCGCTCTCCCTCTCTCACTACCCCTCCCCCACTCATGCTGTCTCAATCGATCTCAAAATAAATAAACTTAAAAAAAAATATTACCAGAGTTTAACTTCCTGCCAAAATGTCTTAGCTCTTGAGATTTGCAGTGCTTCCTGATTTAATATATAACACACCTCTCATTCTTCCCAGAATGGATTTTTTCCCCCTTTGACTCATAGAACTTTCTTGAGGGATGTCTTATTTGTACATGGCCCTAGTCTCTTGGCCATAGTTTATGGGCCCAAAGTTGAGCTTCTACCATAATCTTACAGATTCACCCACTGTAGAAAGACTATTTCTGATTATCCCAAGTTTCACAGCCTGATGAATTACCTCACTCACCCAGCTTATTGGTCAGTGAACTGCTTCCCATATAAAAAGTTATTCACTCTCAGCAAGTCTGTTTTCCATTGACTATAAAGAAATGTCATGTGTTGAGAAAGAGAATAATAAAACCAATATTCAGATGAGCAGAGAAGAGAGTTAGAGAATCTTGATGGTGTTCAAGTTTGTAGCTCCTGTTGTACCTGAAGCCTTGATACATTCTGGCCTAGACTTCAGTTTGGTTATTCGTTGACTACCCTTGTGTCCTTCTAAAAGTTTTTTTCTTTTCCTTTTTGCTTTATCAAATCTGAGTTGGCTTGCTGCTAATTATAGTCAAGAACACCCTAAGCAATACATGGGTACAGGAAAGGTCCTGAGGTCTGACATGTGCCAAGAGAAAGTGGTCTTATCGCACGTAGAATACAATGCTAAATTGTGTTCCCTCCAGCGTCCTCCCAGCAGACTATACTACTGGGATCGTCTAAGACTTATGCTTTGTGAATCACTGTCTTTATTAAGGATCATTTTAATAAAATTAAGTAACATTATAACCTAAGTTAAAAACATGGAAAAACAATAAAAAACTATTACTATTACAATCAATATGAAGGTTATCAGCTACATTGTAAAGACTATTTAAAAAAACACAGAAACAAAACTGTATAGCAATGCCAGTAAGATTAACGAATGTATTATGTCTAGAACATACCAAGTGTGTCCAAGAAAAAGCCTCTATATAACAGACAGTGGAGAGAATGTGGCTAATATTGAGGCATTGTGAGTTAATTCAGAGATAAATATTTATTTCTGATTAAACATTTTATGTAGGTACTATTTCAGTGAATTATTTTATACTTCATAATTACTGTGTTATGGCTGTTATCTTTTTATCTTTCTAGAAGACGATTGGGAAACCACAGCCCTTGTACCAAATTTGGCCCACTGCCTGTTTTTGTAAATAAAGTTTTTTCAACAGAGCCATGCCCATTCATTCAATTAGTATTGTCCATGACTGCTTCCACACTGTAATGGCAAAGTTGAGAAGTTGTGACAGAGAACATATACCCTGAAAGGCCTCAAATATACTAAATGGCTGTTTATAGAAAAAGTTTGCTGATCTCTATTCTAAAAATTATTTTCCTTTTTTATGTAAGAAAATTGATTTTGATTTAAATATATTTTTTGAAATCAACTTTTTGAGAATAAAACCACTGTATAAATTTAGTAACAGATATGTACTATTTTATATTTTTGTCTGTTACATCCTGTGTGTACAAATTTGGATCAATTAGTAAATTGTCTAATTCTTGTGATAGCTGTCCTGATAGCTGTCTTCTGTTTTTGGAAGTCTCAGAATTTGAGCTACATTCCTGAGTATTTTATAACTTGTTAATCCTTCCAGATATGGTCCTTATTATAATACAATTCAGGTTTTCCTAAATTCCTCTTTCTCACCTATGCAGATTTCCACTTCTTATGTTCCATTTAGCCTTGAGAACCATCGTGGGATTAAGGATTTCCCAGAAGTTTTAGACATAGCAGAGTTTAGGCCTTAAACCCATAATACTAAAGGTTCAGGCATTGTATCTGTAGGTGGTACACTCTAAGAAAGTTGGATCAGAGACTGACATCTAAGTTAAAATCTTACGTCTGTCATTTATTAGAGTGCTATTAAGTAAGTTACTTAATTTTTACAGTGGCTCATAGGTCTCTACATGATCAGAAACACATGTATACACACCTGTGTAATGGTGTGAGCCCATATTACATTGTTCTGACCTCATCTCCTATTCCTCACATAGGATAGGTATGTGTTTACCTCTTGGTGTTTGTCCGTGATGTCCCTTCTTTCTTGGATGCATCCTCTATGATATTTGTGTGGCTTCCTCTCTCATATCCTTGATGCCTTTCCTGGCAACGATATTGAAAATTGTGCAGCCTCTTTCATTGTATGTACTCCCTATTCACTGTTCTTATTTTTTCATTAGCATTTATCATCATCTGATGTAAAATATATTTTACTGTTCCATTTTATCCCTTTTGAGAAGGAGACAGTTGGCCTCTGAGTTCAGACTTTTTTTTCTTTTTCTTTTTTTTTTTTTTTTTTTAATTTTGGTTTCATGATGTATTCCTGGTATCCAGAATGAAAGGTTCTCATAAAATAAAGGTTGAAAAAATGAATGAATGACATGAACCATTTGGAAATTAATGAATGAGACCTATAATTTGGAAAGGAGGTAGATGGTGTACTTTAAATGTTTATAAACTATAAAATAGTAGATTTCTCTTCTAGCTTTTGTTACCAACATTTTAATGCTACTTGCTTTTCCAGGATTAGAAAACATTCTTTGTACAATTAGAGTAGGTCACAAGAATAAAAGTACCAACAACTTTTATTCTTTAGATTTAGGATTTAAATCCTGACTCTATTTATGTTTTTAGGGCACAGTAAATGGAAATATAAAATTCATTTTGTTCACTTATTCCCCTTTTTTTTTTCTCCTTTCATTCCTCCCTCCCTCTCTCCCTTCTTCAGTTTCATAAAGGTCCTGAATCTCACATTCTATATGTAGTTTAGGAATGCCTCTCCACATTTCAAGGAGTAATTTATGTTTGTCCATATGGTGCTTATTAGAATTTTTCAATAACAAGTGTCAAATAGGCAAGCACTATATAATTTCAAATAAATCAATTGTATATCATCTCATAGAAGCACAGACTTATAAAGCTCATAATTGGGCACAAAGAACTGAATTTAAAAATCCTATTATGTTCTGACACTAGGCTTAAAAGCACACCAGTTGGGGAACTTAACATATCAGTGTCATGTTCAGCTTCACTGTTTACTATGTGAACTGAAACCATGACCGTAACATTTGAAGGCATTTTTTTTTTGCCAGATTTTTCTATTAATCCATGTATATGGGTGCATGCGTTTTTGAAAAGCTCTTAAGAGAACATGAGAAACACATTCCAAATAAAACTACTTGAACATTAGGGCAAAGCCTCTCCTGCCATTAGAGCGGGGCATTGAACGGTCGCTGCTCGAGTGGTCACTCTCATGACACACTTTAGTGTGCTGATTTCTGTTATCGTCTTAGAGACCTGATAAAGCATAAAGATGCTTAATTTTAGGAAGCACTTATGGTGATATCTATTCATCACAGCTTAGGCACTAAGAAATGTTTAGGCCTTTTTCTGCCTTACTGAGTATATTAAATAGGGTATGTTTCAGAAAAAAGAGTGATAAATTATTTAGTTTCATGGTGGCTATTAAAAGTCAATTTAGATCTAAATTTCCAATTTTCTGTTAACATATGCTAAACTCTAATTTTGTAAACTAAATATAAGGGTCAACTTCTTTTGAAGAAATCTTATTTATATTGCTACAACAAAATTCATACTTTATCAAATATTTTGGTGGCAAAACTTAACAGAATATGTTTTATCAAGGTTAAAGGCTTTAAAAAAGTATCCTAATACCATATAGCAAATGGTAACTTTTAAAAGATTTATTATAAATAATGTGTTCAAATTTAGTTTTCAGTTTTATTGATATAAATCTCATAGCCAGTCCTCTATTTGTTGGCAAGGGGGAGGTTACATTATAAGTTTTTCCCCACCAAGAACTCATCAACATTTTTGGGAGGAAAACTGCTATTATGAATAGTATAATATTTACCTGAAACTCTTTAGTACTTCTTGATTAAGCAGAACTTAATCAAGTATAAATAGGTAAATAGTATAATATTTACCTGAAACTCTTTAATACTTCTTGATTAAGCAAGTGATTATAACTTATATTGTACATTTTAATAAAGAGACCAAATTATACTATTTTCCATTATTTGTTAAATATATACTGAATACCTGTTATATACAAATTTTATTTAGAAATATATCTGTATGGTATTTAGGAATTTTTAGGGAAAAAACTGAAAACTTGTTTCTGCTTTGTATTTTTCCCCAAAATTATATCAAGAAGACTTGATAAAGGTAAAGTCAGTTGAAATAATGAACAGATGCTAGTAATGTTAAGATATTAAATTTTATATTTTTTCATGGAAAATATAGAAAGAAGTTTAGTTTGATGTTTCCCAGACAATCTGACCTTAACTGTATTTCACATGAACTTGGAAATGAAACTAAAGAATGCAAAGTATTAAGAGTTCATAAAATATTAAAATTTTTTTTTTTTTGCTGTTTAGTTTTAGACACAGAGAGACAAAGCATGTGTGGGGAGGGGCAGAGAGAGAGGGAGACACAGAATATGAAGCAGGCTCCAGGTTTCGAGCTGTCAGCACCGAGCTCAATGTAGGGCTTGAACTCGTCAATCTGAGATCATGACCTGAGCCAAAGTTGGACGCTTAACCAACTGAGCCACCCAGGCACCCCCATAAGATATTTTTAAAGATCCCAAGGACTATGTGTTGATTTGCATCCCCACTAAAGAAAAGATACATTGAAATCATAATCTCCAGGACTTGTGAACGTGACCTGTTTTGAAATAAGGTAATCAAATTAAAGTGAAGTCCTAATGGATTAGGGCGATCCTTAAATCCAATGACTGGTATCCTAGTGAGAGAGCCATGTGAAGACAGAAGCAGAGGGAGAATCTCATGCCATATTAGAAACAGACATTAGAGTAGTGAGTCTTTAAGCCAAGAAAAGTCAAATATTTCTGGCTACCATCAGGAGCCGGGGAAGAGGTATAGAACAGATTCTCCCTTAGAACCCTCAGAAGGATTCAATCTTGCCAACACATTCATCTTTGGACTTCTTGTCTCCAGAACTATGAGAAAATAAATTTATGTTGTTTTAAGATACCCGGTTTGTGGTAATTTGTTATAGCAGCTCTAGGAAATTAATATAGTGTCTCTAATTTATAAAAGAAATCCCCTTATGGCCAATTAAAAAAGAAGCTCACTGAACTTATATTGAAAATCACAAAAGATACAAACATAAGTCTCTCTCATTTCAGGACATTTATCCATAAGATGATGTTTATAAAATTAATAAACCCAAGACATAATGCATAATGTGTAAGATAGGAAGCCAAATAACAGTGACTTCAACAAAATAAAAAATTCACTGTTACTAAAAGAATTCCAGAGATAGGCATGAAGGAAGACAAGGATTAACATCATGTTCCATCTGTCTCATCCCACTGTATTTCTCACATAGTTTCTGCTCTAGGTCAAGATTATTTCTTGAATTCTAGCCATTACCTCTACATTTGTCAGTGGGAAGAAAGGAGATAAAGGTCACACACCCTCCCTTTAAGGATACTTCTCAGAAGCCACACATTGAACTTTTGTTCCCATTTTTTAGGCTAGAAGTAAGTCACATGGCTTCATTTTGCTGCCAGGTAGGTTGGGAGCTATAGCTTTCCTTCCTGGTAGATATACGCCTACCTAAAAATCAAGAGTTCTGTTACTAATAAAGGAGAAGAGAATGGGTATTGGGACAAACAACAGCTTCTGCTATACCCCCCAAAAATCCAAAAGTGAAGCAACTTATTTTGTAGCTTGAACTGTAATAAAAAGAATAAATTTTTACCTTACGTGATAGCAGTTAAAATGAAACTAAGCCACAAAGTTGAAATGAAACTGTGCCCACAACCAGAACATTTAATTCTGTTGTGTGAGTACTTTAGGGATCTTTCTACTCCTTTCAATCTCCATTGACTACAGCATCTTTCACCTAGATCACTGTAAGAGTTTTTTCCTAATTAATCTTCCTGCTTCTCTTGTCTTGCACCTTGAAATGTATCTTTACCCTTTATTGATTCCAATATCCTAAAGATATAAATTCTGAGATTTAAACCTGGCTTACAAAGTCCTATGTGAGCTTCTTACCTCCCACCCTCATTCTAACACTATTCATTGTGTCCGTATGCTTCAGTCTTTCTAGGTTTTCCTTGGTTCCTTCATTATTTAATAATAGTCTCTTAAGTCTTCATCATTTTTCCCACTGCCTGGATTACTCATATCCACTGTCTTTACCTAGACAAGTTCTACTCATTCTTTAAATATCAGCTTAAAACTTGTGCTCTTAGGGAGCCCTTCTTTAACTCATTTTTTATTGGTTCAATCAAGTAAGCTCCCTATACTGTCTCCTTGCTATTTGTCTTAAACTACCAATATCCTTTAGAATGTCTTGTTTAGTACTCTCTTTTCCTCCCCATTAGAGAAGGACTTCTTTAGTTTTATTTACTTCTTTATCTCCAAAGCTCATGTGTCTGTGGGGTATATTAATAGTAAGAGCTCACTGTTTATTAGATTTAAAATATTCTCTAATTTTATAAGAAAACAAGTTATAAGTTAACATTTAAAACAACTTAGTAGATATTCTGTATACTCATTAGTTATTATCATTGTACATTGTTCTTTCAGACCTTTAGTATGAGTTCTGTTTTATGAATATTTTCTGAATGAATAGAATTACAAAGGTTTTTATTTGTTTATTTTTTTTTTACCAACAATATTTGCTTCTTCTGTGTGGTAAGCATAGCACGAGAAGTTAGACACACGCTACCAGATAAAATAAGCGTTAATAGTCTCCTCATAGTGATAAATTATATATCTAATAATTTAAGAATTTTAGTAATAGAATGTGGTATGTCTGTATGATAGAATATTCTGTGGTCCATTAAAACAATGTGACAAAAGTATCTATTGACAAGAAATATATATTGCTAAGTATTACATGCTATAAAACACATATGCACTATAAGATACTAGTTCTGTATAAGAGTGTATCTGAAAGGAGTAAGCCCACAATAGTAAGAGTGTTTTTTCTGAGATATCATTAAAAGTAGTAATCTCCGAGGTTTCCTTCTGTCTTCCTAAAATGTGTTTGTTTTTACAAATATACAAAAATTACAGAAACTTCATTAAATACGAGAAATATAATTTTTTAGTATTAGACTTCTGTCTTTCAATAATTAGATGTGCATTTGACCTGGGAAAGTCAAATCGAAATTTTGTATGAAGGGTCATGTGCATCGTAATGGCATTTTGTTTTTTGTGTAGGGTGTTCTAGTTAAGGAGGCAGCATAACTACCTCGAAGATTGGATGTGGCAGAAATAACTTCATTGAATTAATTTAAACAATGTGCTCACCTCAATTTACATAGACATGTAACTTAATTTCCTATGTCCTGTGTAACTGATTTGTGCCATAGTGGGATTGAACTAAGTAAAGTAGCTATTTCCTGAGTACCCGTTGTGTTGTAAGCATTAAACTAAATACTGCATTCTGTTGCTAATTCTCACAACCACCCTGCAAGGTGGATGCAGGTAACTTGCCCAAGGTTATTCACTAAGTGGCAGACCAGGGATTTGAATCTGTCCAACTAATTCTGGCACAGCGTGGATGTCAGCAGGAACAGGAAAAGGTCATGAAATTCTATGCATACAAGGAATCCACCTTCCTAGAACCTTATTATAGTGACAGTGTGCCCTAGTTTATCCTCCAGAGTTCTCAGGAGTCAGCAGGCTTATTTTTATGTGATTGGTAATCTATGTTTTCCTGAAAATACTCTCACCTAAACAAAAAGACATTTCAGAGTTCTTCAGGATTCATTTATGAAGACTCAGAATAAGAATAGAAACAGAACAGTCTCTTCACAGAATAATTTTCTTTTAAAGTTCTTTTTTTTCTACCTTGGGTAATGTCCACTTATCACTAAATAACATTTCCAATTGCCATTCTTTGTTGGCACTGAAGCAGCTTTCTACTCTATTCTCTACTTCAGAATAAAGAAAAAGATCAGGTTTGAGCATTTGCCAGGCCCTTCTGTCTACTTGAGGCAGTTTTTGAGACACATGTACATTCCTTAGGTTTCATAGCTTTTGCTACTAAGCAGAGCCCCTGAAGTTCATTACTGCAGGAGATCAGAGTGACAAGTATATGAAAGGTGGTCCTGCAACATCATCCCTCACTTGTTTAGGGTCTCATAAAACCTGTCAAAAATGATATCAGCATCTAGCGCAGTCATGCCACCTTCTGGATAAGAGGTCTCCATGTTTATATTCAAAATTATCAATCATTCTAAATACTGACTCAAGCTTGTCTTTAGTAGCAATATTTCCATTTGCAGTAAAGATGTACGGGGAGGACTTCTCCATGTTCACAGCTCTTATATCAATGTCAAAATTAGTATATAAAACATCCATCAAATACACTCACAAGGTGAACTGGGCATGCCTTTTACAAAGCCTTGTATATTTGGGATTTTACTAGGCTTTTTCAGACGCTTTTGGAAGAGGTGACTGAAGCAGGCAAATTGACAAGTGCCAGGCTATTTTTCATAAACAAAATACAAAAAGTAATAGGACGTGGCCTAAGAATTCTATTAGTACATCTGTTCAGAGATTTGAGTTCTTAATTTTTGAATTATACTGGAAGTGTTTATAAATGGAAGACATACTTTGATTTTGTTTTTAGACACAGTAAATCTAACAGGCTGTTCATAAACCAGTGTGAACAATTTAGAGGTTGATGACCCATTGGAAATGGAGAGTTAAATAAACTTAATTCTGTTTACCCTTAGCTCACTAAATATACAAACACCTTAATGATTATGAAAGTAATTTATCAATTGGTATATTTTTCACTACCATAGATGACACGGGATTCAACTTATTAAAAGTGACAAGTGTGATCTTCTTTGTAAATAAAAAAATGATTCCTCCCATTTAAGAGACACAACACTCCAAAAGAATATAAGTTTACACAGTGCCTCCACTGCAAATAATGTACCAATGTTTTATACACATTGGTATAGTTAGACCTACATAGGAGAACAACTGTGTAAACTTCAGAATCTTCTTGGAGGTTTATCTCTTTTTTACAAGTGTTCACACCAAGGAATTTAATATTTTTCTGTTTATTTATCTGCTCGAAGGAAGAATTCTCCTGATTTCTTCTGTATTTTTGAAATATCATAGTTTAACTAATGTACTACCATACTCTCAATCATCTGATGATTACTATATGGCATAATATTACACTACTTATGCTATTATGATTTATATCTTAAAAATAATGTTCACATAAATTATGTGACCTACACTGCTATTTATTGAAATGTGTAACATTGATTCTCAACAGTGTTCATGAAAAACACCCCCACAGGTCATCTTTTATTTCTTTCACAGCACTTAGCACAGTGTCTGCCTTGCATGGGGTGGACGTTTAATACATTGCACAACTGAATAAGACAGTTATCAACTAAGGAAATAGTATTTGAGGAAATAATTCTGTGTACTAATTTTGTTTTATTTATTTTTATTGTCAACAGTGTATTTGTCTATCTACTCATCACGGAACTACAACAAATATAAAGTATTTTTTGGTTTCATTGCTCATAAGCTTTAGTTAGACATGGCTTTGGCAGATTCTAATCAGTAATATGATACAGAACATTGAACATGCACTTATCCTTGTTCCCAAGAAACTAATTGAATCATTAAGTTATAGCCATTAGAAAACTGACCAAATGGTATGAACCTAAGTTATGAGCTTACCAATGATCTAATTTCATTTCACTTACCATTTTCAGCCCCTTTCCTCCTTCCCTTTTCCCTGTGGAACTATGCAAAGCAGTTGCAGAGCATAACTATATCCTGCTTTAGAACGACATTAATCTGGGCTCCCTGAATCTATGATGGGAAAACCTAAGTCTGTTCTGCGGCATCAAATGTTACTCAGTATATTTTTGCCTTTTTATTCTGTGATTTCAACTCATTGCCTACAAGGTTTACCTGTCTGATAAACTTCCTTAGTGTTGGCCTGGGATATCTGTAGGTAGAAGCTTTAAGTGTATGCTTTTGTTTTTCAGTCCAGGAAATATGTGACCTGCATGAGAGCAGGAGACACGGGATAGATCTCTATTGTTTTCAACTGAATCCTAGACACCATCACAGTATTACACAGAACGAGCCCTTAGTTAACACAGATGAACAGATGGATGGACAGACAGATGAATGAATGAATGTTAGAAATTCACAGATTCTAGTAGGGCATGCATGGTATAAAGCATTCAGGGACCTCTTTCTGCCTCTTTCTGCCATGGAGCCTGACATTAATCTTGGCAGATTCCCAAAGTCATGATTTATATTACTATAGTAATACATGAAGGATTGGTAGGTCTTGGTACTTGCTGCTTTCAGAGAAAAACCAGAAATTACTTTTTAGCTATTCAACACTAACATTAATGTTGATAATGAGATTTGTGAAGAATTTTCTTAACATGCAAAGAATGTTTACTCTTTACATTTGTAAGTTTCAAACTGATCTTCAGAGCTTTACTCACAGAGCTCCACCTAACTACATTTAATTACACTTGAAAATATGTTGTTCTCTAGATTCATTTATTTTCTCCTAATTCCAAGTTGTTGGGTTTTGTTTTTGTTTTTCTCCCTGATGGATCTGATCTTGTTTGTGGTAATACCACTTCTCCCATCTCCAAGCTGAAACCTTCATTTTTATTTCTGGTACCTTTGATACCACCATTGTTTAGGCAATTAAAGTTCATCACTGAACTATTGTAGTTGTATCCTTACTGGCCCTTCTTGTTTTAAGTTTATCTCTGTAACAATACAGACTATGTCTAATTGCTGGGTTATTATCTAAAATATCACTTTGATTCTGCCACTTCAAAGTTCTCCAATGGCTTTTCAGTTCCTTCAGGGTGACTAGCTAAACTGCCTGCATATAATCCATTATAACAGACGCCGGTTTCTCTTTCATCTCTTCCTGTCTCTTTCTCCACATCTCCTGTGTCTCTAGGACTCCTGACCAGGGCTACCTACCCCCAGCAAATATATTAGCATCTCCAGACAACGTATATTCAATAGTGTAGTGTATTTTGTCTTTTGGGAGAAAACACTGTCATTTTCAGAATACTGACTATAGAACATAAAACTTAACAAAAATTTCTTGACTGGTAGGAATAAACAGAAGAGCAGGTGATAAACTCTTCTACACTTTTGTAATTATCAGTTGGAGGATGGTATACGAGGATATATCTAACAAGTGAAAGAAATTTATCAGAAGGAGAAAGAGTTGACAAGCAGTTGCTGTGTGCTAGGCATGCCCAGTTCATCCATTTATTCTTCCATCCAGCCTTTCCTTCATCCATTTGCCTCTTATCCACAAGACTGTAAACTCCATATGGGTGGGAACCATGTCTCTTTTGTTAAACAGTGTTCCCATTGCCTGACGCAAAGCATATGTGTTCAGTAAATATTTGAACACCTATCTCATGAGCTAATACAACACACAGTACTATGTGATGTCTTGGGTACACGAAGATAAAAGGGATACAACTCTGATCCTCAAATAGCTCACAAGGTATTAGGGACAACAAACATGGTAGGAGTAATTAAAAATCAATGTGAGTGCTATAATAAAGATGTGTACAAACTTCAGTGATCTCACGGTTTTCCCCCTCAAGTGTTTCATATTGAACTTGTGGACAAACAAAACTGCCAAGTCTCTTTGGCATAGTCTTACTTTCATTTTCAATCTTCAGAGTTCAGCTCTTCTTATCTGCAAAACTGCCTAATGTGCCTTCTCTGCATTGCTTTTTAATAGTTGGGGGGACTTCTTTATATTTCTATATGTACATCTCATTTTTAGATTAAGCCATAAACTCCTTGAAGCAACACTGTTTGTCATATTTTGTATCTCTGGGGCATGTGGAAGAGAATCTTGCTCATCATAGGTATTTGATCATTGTTTTCCAATTGATGGTTGAATGCTAGATATTGAAAAAATACAAATGTTGCATTTGAAGAACTTGGGTATTTTAAAGGTACTAATAAATGCCTTATAACTCTTAATAGAATGTTCCTGGATTGGAGTCTAGAGGTTTTAATAGGGAAACTTTAAGGACCTTCATAGTCTGATTTCGGAGAATAGAGAACATTGAAGAGTTACCTGAAATATGGGTTCTGATTTTGGCTTAGATTACAAACATACTATGTATTAATATCTTCTGAAATGTGCCTTTCATCCAAGTACATAATATTTAGACAGAGAGAATGGTGCAGTTAACGGGCATGAATGTTGCTGTTCCCTGTAGCCATGGCTGGTTAGCTCAGTCTTGGTTAAAGCATAGAGTTAATAAGGCCAAGGTCAAGAGATTAATACCCTTTACATCTAGATACCTTTTATTCTACTTCTGGCCAGAAACTAAACACCAAATCCTAGCCTGCTAACTTACTAGGGAAAAGCAGCTCAAAGCACATATTCTACCAGCATCATTTTAAATGATCCATTTCTGCATCCATTCAAAATTTGTGGAGCGCCTACCTTGGGTCCAACTCTTTACTAGACCCTGAGGATATAAAGATGAGTGCAATGCTATGTCTGCTCCGAGTGTTCTCAGATTTATTTCATTTAAGGATCTTGTCTTAGTCCATTCAGGTTGCTGTAACAGAATACCACAGTTTGAATACCTTATAAACAATAGGAATTTATTTGCCCCAGTTCTGGAGTCTGGAAGTCTGAGACCAGGGTGCCAGCATTGGTGAGAGAGATCTTGGTTTTAGGTTGCAGGCTTCTTGTCTCCTTATATGCTGGAAGGGGCTAGGAAGTTCTGTGGGGTCTTTTTTTTTTTTTTTTTTTTAAATAAGAACACATATCCCATTCATGATGGCAGCACTTCATGACCTACTCACTTCCTACAGGCCCCTCATTCTGACACCATTACATTGGGCATTAGGGCCTCACATACGAATTTGGGAGGCACACACACACATTTAGACCGTAGCAGATCTCAAATTTCCTAGAATTTGTTTTGATTGATAAAAGGATTGTGAAATTTTTTTTTCCTTGGTTGGTTAGAAGATATTTGGACTTAAGCCAGTATTTCTATCTGAAAGTCTTCCAACATGATCTTTATCCTGTCAAAATATTTCCAGACCTAAAAAAAAATGAATAACAATTAATTCTTTAGGTAAATATCCTTTACAATCTTTGTACACATTTGAGAAGGCTGATAATAATACGGTAAATTTGCTACTATTTAGAAACAAGTAGAATGTTTTATTACTTGCTCACAAATGGATCTTCTAAAAAGAATAATAAAAATAATCAACAGATATGTTGCTTTGAATTGTTTCCATGTACCAGATACCAGTCTGGGAACTTGGGAGTTAATAGAATGCAAATATAATTTCCCAACCTTAAGCATGCAAATCAGCACTCCAATTATAAAACTCTATTCAGAATAAAATGTATGTATGAATGTATGTGCATGTATATATAAATATATACATATACATACATATATATTTACATATACACCCACGTCTCTATTCAGAATAAAATGTATGTATGTATGTGTATATATATATATAAAATATACGAAATATTTTGAAATTTCAAATATATTGACTTTCCATTATTATAGTATAATTTTCATATTTAAATTCATGCCTCATTTTTCCTGAAAATTATTAGAGTATGTTATAAATAGCATTCATCTAATAAGAAAGAAAAGACACTAGTAAGAAAGGAAGAAAGTATGTCTATCGTACTTAATCTTATCAAACTTAATAGTTTTGTAATTGAGAAACTAATATGATTTGGAGCTTCCTCTTGGCCCTAAGAAAATAAGAAACATCATTGGCTACAGATCTTTTATTATCAGAAAGTAGATGGGACGCCTGGGAGGCTCAGTTAGTTAAATGTCTGACTTTGACTCAGGTCATGATCTCACGGTTTGTGGGTTTGAACCCTGCATCAGGCTCTATGCTGAAAGCTCAGATCCTAGAATCTACTTCGGATTCTGTGTCTCCCTCTCTCTCTGTCCCTCCCTCACTCACACTCTGTCTGTCTCTCTCTCAAAAATAAATAAACATTAAAAAAAAGTAGAAAACATCAATTTCTTACTTTTTCTTGCACAAAATTTTAGAAATACTTTAGGCCTCACCCTGCAGAATGCTAGATTATATAATAGTTATCCTACACTAAAATAAGTTTGTGACAAATGTGTTTGCCTCTTGACATCAGTGATAAAAATGGAAAATTTTGTGTAAGAATGCAAGACAATGTGATTCAACAAGAGATAAAGGTTCTGTGGACAGAATATGGTACTTTCTGGTATGACAGCTTTCTTGAGGGACAAAACTCAGATTTCTTAGTTTTGAGTTTAGTTTCATATCTCTTTGCATTTCTCCTAACTATAATTTATCTTAGCTAGTTCATTGACAGGGGTTTGTAATACAATATTAGGTATATGAAGTTTACCTGGTAAAGGTAACACCACTTGGAGACTATCAAATCTGTGGGACTATGAGATAGCAGTGAGAAGATTCCTTAACATCAGAAAACATTTCCATCATTTTTTGGTTACATTAATATAAATGACTATATTCTTCTTTCCTCCAGTTTTGTTCCCCTATACAAACATGAGGATAATAATACCTGCTCTGTCACATAAGTTTGTGAAGCTGAAGTTAAATAATATGTATGATTTTTACAAACCACATACTACTATAAAAGATAGAATATGTATAAGTTAAATATAAATACATATTTATATAATATTAAACTGACCAATTTGTGTGAGAAACTTTATTGCCCAAGTCCTCTGTGATGACTATCTATGTATGGTTATAAAAATCTCTGCTTTGCAGAGTGTCAAAAACTCTAGTAATAGGAGCAACTGAGTGGCTCAGTCAGTTAAGCGTTAGACTCTTGATTTTGGCTCAGGTCATGATCTAACAGGTCCATGAAATCCAGCTCCACACTGGGCTCTGGGCTGACAGCATGGAGCCTGTTTGAGATTCTCTCTCTCTCCTTTCTCTTCTCTGCCCCTGCCCTGCTCACACTTGCTCTTTCTCTCCCTCTCAAATAAATAAACATTAAAAAACAGGAACAACAACAAAAACTCAAGTATAGGAAGAAAAAAAAAGAAACAATTAGCAAATGGCGTCAAGGAATGGACTACTAAATTGAAAAAAGGACAAAATGGATATTTTTTGTCTAATAACCTGAAATAGGAAATACCTGATAGATTTTTTTTTAATTTTACTTTTAAGTAGTATCTCCATCCAACCTGGTGCTCAAGCTTACAAACCCAAGATCAAGTGTCACATGCTCTCCTGATTCAGCCAGCCAGGCACCGTGCCCGAATGATGTCTTAAAAAGACAATTTTTTTATAGTGATTAAATTTTATTAGAAGTCATAGATAAGAGAGATGAGAAAAATCAAATGGCTTATGGGTAAATTTTTTTCATTTTCTCAGCAAATTATTGGGTTCTATTATAATGAAAAAGACAAACTTAAAAAAGCTAAGACTGAAGTAGTGTGAGAGAACAAGATTTTAGAGTGAAAAAAGAACAGTAACCTTATTTTTTTTTGCAGTTTTACTTTTTAATAAGCTGAAGATCAGTTGGCAAAATTGCATATACTCTAGCAGAGGAGAGCGGCTTTCAGTTGTCAGAGCAACACATATACATTGCAGAAGATCAGGTGATCTAATGGGGTTGCTGAGATTCTAAGTGATACACAACAATAAAGGAGATGAGTCTGAGGGTAGTATTGCCACCCACGCCAGGCATACAAATAGCATTTCATGTATAAAAATGTTTATTAGGTATAAAAATGAGAGAAATTGAGGTGTCTAAAAGCATCTGTTATCTTTTGAGATGATTTAAGTTAGATAACTAAAATGCTGCATTTCAAAAACTGAATTTGAATCAAATTCTCACTCTTTTAGGTTGGTAGTAATGATTGCTTTTTATTCTAAATACTCTAACCTATAATCTGGTGGCTTGCTTTTAAAATTGTGTTAGAGTCTCTCCAGTGGAGGGTAGCAAAATATGTGCACTCAAATCTAGGTTACAATGAGGGTTTTCATGTCCAGAGTTGAACAGAACATATAAGAAGTATTTTTATATGTATGTATTTTATCTTGTGTCAATGATGGATAAGATTGGACAGCACTACCCACTGAAAAACTATTAAATGATGAGACGGGATAATAGCTGGCTGAGAGAATCACATGTACAATCAATCATGTATGAATCCCAGTTTTTCCACATCCTAACCATGTGATCTTCACCACATCATGTGATTTGGTTCTGTTTCCTTATCAGTCACAGAGAGATAACATGTACCCAAAAGGTCACCATGTATGCTACATGGAATATGGCACTTAAAGTTCATTTTTATTGTGAAAACCTTCAAAAATTTTGTAAGTACAAATTAAACCTTAACAATATAGGTTTAAACTTCATTGGTCCACTTCTGTGTGGCTTTTTAAAAAATAAATATGGTACTGTATGGAGTGCCTGTGTGGCTCAGCCAGTTGAGTGTCTGACTTTTGATTTCAGCTCAGGTCGTGATCTCATGGTCGTGAGATGGAGTCCTACACCAGGCTCTGTACTGAATGTGGAGCCTGCTTGGAGTTCTCTCTTTTTCTCCTTCTGCCCCTCTCCCCTACTCACACATGCACTCTCTCTTACAGATAAAATTTTTAAAGAAGACAATAAATATGGTACTGTAACTGCATTTTCCTCATTATTTTTGTAATATTTTCCTTACTTTATCATAAGAATATAGTCTAATACATATAACATATAAAACGTATGTTAATTGACTCTTAATGGTAAGGCTTCCTATCAACAGGAGGCTATTAGTAGTTAAATTTTGGAGAAGTCAAAATATTTTCAATTGCACAGTGGTGGGCACCCCTCATCCCCATGTTGTTCAGCTGTATATATTTCCAACATGTGATGCGAACATCTTCAAACACATAAATGAAGGGATCATAAATTTTGAGTGCATAAGATTTCAAAAAAAAAAAAGAAAACTCTACAAATATTTCTTTTATGAGGAAAATATAATATCTGAAGGGTTTAGGGGGAAATTCGAGTCTGTCAACCATCTCTTCATCTTGACTTTTTATCCCTTTTTACCCATTCTAACAAATAATTTTTAAATTAACAATTGAAAAATTAATCTGTGCTGAAGAAAGTCTTGATTCTACAGATTACACATGCTTATAAACTTCCAGGGAATATTGATGAGAAAATACATACTTCTAGACATGTTCTGTAACATCCTTATGTACTTTGGAGGCCGGTGAAATTTCTGAGGAATAGATGAGAAATAAATATTTATCCACAAGTGGACAGGAGGTTGGAACGTTCAAGTTCCTGACCCAGTGGGAAGCAGTATCTTCCTGTTAAAGATGGAAAGGCATCTGTGGTTTAAAGTAAGGGGAAAAAACTGCCTAGAAAAGTACCAAGTTCCAATATCCTCGGACTCTAGGCAGATTAAGTAACCAAATAGGCTAGATATGCATCGATAAGGAGTAGAGGCATCTATGGTGCACTAGGGAGCACATCTAAAGAGATTCCAGTGGTTTATTTTGAAAACTTGGGAGAATGTCGATCATTTCTGCAGGATTCAGCCTTCAGTCTTTCTCTGTCCCTAGGTTAACGGATCCTCTGTGTATAGCAACACTTGCAGTAGGAACCTCCACACTTAAGCATTGTCTCTGTCATTTACTTCAGTGAAGGATAAATGGATGGATTTGGAGGGTTTGAATTTGTGTATTATTTCCTCAAGAAATAATTTTTGCCTGTTCACACACACATTCACATTCACATGCGCGCGCACACACACACACGCACACACACGCGCACACACACACACACACACACACAAATACATCCCACTCCTCCACGACACTAAAGCTTTATTTGTTGATTTAATGTGTGATGCCTTTGATTATAGCAGGTACAAATATATCTAATAAATAATTAAAGTTGGTGCCAACTGAGTCCTAAAGTGAAAAATGAAGTTGCACACCAGTAACTACTTAAATGTCTACAAATCTGAGCAGGATTAGCGGAGAAATAGTGTATGACTTCCAATATTGCATCCCAGTTGCAACTACAAACGCATCTTCCCACAAATTCTGTACCAAATCAGAACTATTAGCAACAAAAATAAGTGTGATTTTATTATATAATTAGTTCCCTTATAAATGGGTAAAGGAGCATTAAGGAATCTACTCCTGAAATCATTGTTACACCATATGCTAACTAACTTGGATATAAATTTAAAAAATAAATTATTAATTAAAAAAAAGTCCATGTGACTAGATGCTTAAATGATAATAAAAATCTAGCTGATAACCCTGATGAGACAGTGTGAATTCTTGATGAGAATGATGAGCATTTAAAATGTTTTGCCCCAAATTCTTTGCCTTCACTATTTATCTTTATTCCATCAATAGAAGATATACGCCTTTGAGAGTTACCATGGTCTTAATACAGTGTTTTTTTTATCCTTGACATTCCCCAAAAAAGAGATACATATAAAACACAGGTTGAGAGTAATTTTCTTGCCCTTACCTAGAATTTCATATTTTCGGCAGTGACCCAGGCTCATGTGCAGTACCTTGAAATGGCAAAAGGTTGCTTTTTAAGTTTTCAGGTCAGAGCAGACATTTGTTTTGAACACCTACAGAAAAGTGGCTTCCATTTGTTTGTCTTTAAGGGCTTTTTTTCTAGTATCTAGATGGAACTGACCTAAAATTGTATCTGGAATTATTCGCCTGTAAGGAGGCCATGTAAGTCAATACAAACAAGGCCCTTTTAGCTAGAAGCTGAAATTAACCTTCAGAAAATTTGCAATCCAGATGTGAGCTGCTCTGTATCAGCAAAGTAGAGCAGCTATCACTTAACAGAGTAAAAGGTTTCCTATGCCAATCAAAAGTAAACAAGGCGAGGTGTTCTTCATCCTCTTTTTTGATATGTTTGAGTCACTGATTTCTTCTGCTTCAACAAACCAAAACACTTAAAAGCATCTTATATTCTGAGGGAAAGTTGGTCTGAAACATGTATCACACAGTAGAAACACTGATAACAAAAATAGTAAGTATACTGTTATGATTTAATAATTTCCCTCTTTTTTGTTAGACTGTTACTCGAAAATATGAAAATCTCTAAATACATACCTAAGTATGATCGTTAAACATTTGACATGGAATCAAAATGAGGACTAAGATTCCTGACGTGCCCTTGACAGAACTGAATTTGGAAGCTCATTTTGCGTTATTTTTTTTTTTTTTAAGGATCTGACATAATTATATGAGGTACATTAATACAGCCAAAGTTTCACACATTCTAAATGTGTTAATAAGTAAATATTATTAAAGATTTTTCTGAAAATTCTACCTCAGAAGTTGTGTTTTCCCTATGGTCTAAACATTTTTATACATTTAAAGTTTATTTCTTTTTGGGAAAGACAGTGACCTGGGAGGGGCAGAGACAGGGAGTGAGAATCTCACACTGGCTCTGCAGCGTCAACACAGAGCTTGACATGGGGCTTGAGTTCACGAAACTATGAGATCATGACCTGAGCCAAAACCTGCGTCTGATGCTTAACCAATTGAGCCACTCAGGCGCCCCGTAAACATTTGTATACATTTAAAGCGATTAACGTGTCTCCTAAGTGACTAAAAAATATGTTGATGGTATCCCCTAAATAGTATTAAATTCATAAGACAAATATCAAAATACATATAAGCATATATTCAGAATCTAAATGAGTATACTTAAGTATTCCAACTCTTCTTTGTCAAACAAAATTTGGAAAATAAAAATATTCTATTACTTGCAAATTAAAACTTAGTTGATTCTTAAACGAATCTTTTCCTTCAGTGTGTTTCTTTTTTGTTTTTCTTTATTTTTTTTAACGTTTATTTTTGAGAGAGACAGAACATGAGTAGGGGAGGGGCAGAGAGAGAGGGAGACACAGAATTCAAAGGAGGCTCCAGGCTCTGAGCTGTCAGCACAGAGCCCAACGTGGGGCTCACACTCACAATCTGTGAGATCATGACCTGAGCTGAAGTTGTTTCTATGTGTTCCATCTATACATGGATATTTTGGGGAATAAAAAGTTCTGTAGAGTGTATATTTTAACGGTTTAAAACCTGAGTGTTATAGATTTCTTTAAGAAGTAGATTGATATTATATTATCTCCAGAAAAAATATAGGTATGCATATAAAATTGAAATTTGCATGTAATTTCAAACTGCCCCCATTTAGTGAAGCTTACTGATGATCCATGAACCCGTGATTGAGAAAGTTTTATGAAGGATGAAAGATGTCTAGTGGAAGAGCTACTAATCCACAGCTTTAAAACTTTTGTTCATAGTTCAGCCTCCTTGGCTGACCTTCCAGACCCGTAGATCATGGGTCTGTTTCATTTTCCCATGTCTCTCGCCTTTGCTGAACTGCTTCCCTTAACAATCTCCATCCAGGTAAAGCTAAAATTCTCACTAGAACTTAATCTCTTAGACATATTCTTGTGATTTTAAAAGTTGGGATACTAAGCTTGATCCTGAGTGAGACTTCTGGTTTTGTGTCAAATGTCATACCATGCGAGGTTTACTAAAACCATACACTGATATCTAAGTGACTCTGTGGTCTATTGGTAGGTTTATAGGTAAAAGAAAAACTAGAAATAGTAGGTGTTGACAGAGCTAGCACATCAACTGCAAATATATGCAAACCCACTGAAAAATGCCATTCTAGTAAAAAGTAGGAAAAAATGGAGCTTGATGAAATAACACCACACCTATACATTTGTATTTTAATAGGATAATGTGGTTATATTGAAAAATGAGATAGATCTGACTTGGAATAACTTGTTGTAAAATGTCACTATAACCAAGGAGAATGGAATTCAGACCCATCGAATTGCACTGAAGTTTCCTTACACTATAAATGTCAGAAAAGTTATCTGCATTATAAAAGAAAATGTATGTTTTTCCCCAAGAGGAAAAACACCCAAAGAATCTTTGTGTGAGCATTCCAAGATGTCTTTAGCACTTTGCAGTAGGTACTTTAAACACTTATTTTTATAAAGTACTTTTTGTCAGGCTATATATATATATATATATATATATATATATATATATATACATATATATATATACACACATATATATATGTTAGAAATTAGTAGTTCCTCCAGTTGTAAAACCTTGACATTGACTATAATTGAGGAGGTTAGTGTCGGCATGTTCATAAGTATTACCTGTCATTTGAAATATGACAGTGCTGTAACTGCAAGACCTTGGGGAGGCTTGTGTGTTGGCATTGCCATCTGACTGCCTTAGAAACTGCCAGACAGTCTTCTTAATGCCTCTGACCCTGAGATAATTAACATGGCCCTAGAGGCTCTGCCTTTCACATTTGCACACTTGTTGTTTAATAAGATGTTTGCTGCTAGCTATGCTTCCCTCTGATTTAAAAATGTGCCTTTAAGGAGAATGGTACTTCAGTCCATTAAGTTTTCTATTATAGGTATTACCTTTATGAACAAGTTGCTTATATAAAAATTTTGTTGCTTTCCTGAAAATTAAAATACATTCTAATGTTATGTTTTTAATCTTGGGTTTGTTTCCTCTAAATGCATTTCACAGTGAGGCAAATGACCTATCTGAAATATAGGTGCTTGCTTTGACAGTTTTGTTATGTATCATGTAGATTAGCAACTGATAAAATAGGAGCCAAGAATAAAAGCTAGTTTAAAAGCCCTTAGGGCAGATTTGATGGGATTTTAGTTTCCACATTCCCAAGGGCAAGGCAAAGAGTTAAAACAAGCTGCTTCTACTTCCTTTAAGACGAGAGTTATTGATTTACAATTAGCACTGTGTAGAATTTGCAAAATTAGTTTGTAAATTCTGAATAACTTTGTAAATTAGGTTTAAGACACTTAAAGGGAAATCTTTAGTAGTACACAAATCCTTAAGAAAAAATAAAATTGCTGAGTTTACTATTAGCAAGCCACTATATTTTTCGAATGTATTTAGTTTCTCCAATGAATTAAATAATCGTGTGTGAATAGTTAATGGAATTGAAATAGTTAAAGCACAATATACATATTGTGCTTCCCCTCCATTACAGAAGTATAAAAATTCACTGTAGTAAATTTGAAAAGTATTGAAATATATAAAGAATAAAATACAGAATCTCCTAGGTTCCCAGAAACTAGAGGTAATGATTGTTAATATTTTTCCATTCTATTTTCTTATATTTTTATGTCCTAATTTTTCAATAAATATATTCATATTTTCCATATCAGTATTATCCAAATATGTAATTTTAATGACTTCAAAAATTCCACCAAATTAATATAATTTTAAATAGTTATACATCACATAAGATGAATAAATACATTAAAACAAAATTAATCCATTAAACTTTAAATGAAATGTCATTTTTTAAAATTACTTTTTTAATGTTTATTTATTTATTTTGAGAGAGTGTAAGCATGGGAGGGGCCAAAAGATAGGGAGAGAGAGAATTCCATGCAGGGTCCCTGCTGTTAGCAGATCAATCCCATGAACTATGAGACCATGAGCTGAGATGAAATCAAGAGTTGGATGCTTAACTGACTGAGCCACCCAGGGGCCCCTGAAATGTCATTTTATGCTGACATTAATTTATCTCTATATTTTTTTTTGCTATATCCTACAAATACTAATAATTTCTCACAAATACATGTACTAACAATATCCATAGAGTGAGCATTCTATTAAATTTTGAGTAAATTTGGGCTTTTAATTCTTAAAAAAAAAAAAAGTTTGTTTACTTTGAGAGAGTGTGTGTATGAGCGGAGGAGGGGCAGAGAGAGAGAGAGGGAAAGAATCCCAAGCAGGCTCCACACTAACAGCATGGAGTTTGATGAGGGGCTCAAACTCATGAACTGTGAGATTATGACCTGAGCCAAAACCAAGAGTTGGATGCTTAACTGACTGAGTCACCCAGGTACCCCTGTGTTTTGCTTCTTATATGAAGAATTTTATTTTTCATTGTTTAAGAATGTCTACAGTATAACAAGTTTTTACTAAACAAATCATCATCACCTTATGGTATCAAGGTACAGATATCACCCACATGGAACTTCCCATAGATACCAATAGGATATAATCCAATCATCTAACCAACAGCCAGAATTTTTTTTTTCTTTTTAATACTGGGCCTTTGCCTTTTTCCAGGAGTGTTCTTTTTCTTTTCCAGATACTTATCTGACAATACCACTTGGATGTCTGATAGTATCTCAGACTTATAAAGCCTCACCACCTCACCATCTACTGCTGTACCTATTCCTCCCATGGTGTTCTCCACTTCAGAATATTCCATTTTTCTTGGTTCTCTGTGCAAACTGTGGACCATCTTTAATATACTTTTTCCCATACCACATCCAACCCATAAGCAAAGCGCTTTGGTTTCCCTTCCCAAATTTATTTAGGATCTGATTTCATCCTAATGCTTTTGCCTTTACCACCCTTAATAACGTCTCCTCAGCTATTGAAATGATCTAATTTGTCTCCTGGTATTATTCTTGCTGCTATATAGTCTACTCTCCACGGAGAAATGAAGATTTTCCTTTTAAAACTAAAGTCATATCCTGTCATTCCTCTTCTACTTCTCAGACTTGGACTTGATCTTCTACGACCCCACACCTTCGTACTTTGTATTCAAGCCACAACAGCTTTTTAATGTACAACACATGTGCATCTTCATTGTTCTAGCTGAATACAAGTTCCTTGTTAAGTCAAATGTAGCTCAGTCCTTTTTTACTAAATTTGAAATGAAACCTAACTTGGTGAATGGTCATGATGCCAAACATAACTCCACTTCAGAAATTTTGCCCTTGTTATCCTAATGAGAATTGTTTATCCCCAGGGCCAGGCCCTCCACTTTATTTCTGGTACCTGTTCAAATATCATCAGGGAGGCCCTACCTGAACAGCTTTATCCATTACTTTCTATCCCACTCACTGTACTTTAGTCTTCATAGCACATATTTTTATTACTGATGGCAAGGCATGGTGAAGATTTAAGGTTGTGAATGCTAGAACCAGAGTGTCTAGAATTAAACATTGTCTCACCCTCTTGTTTCGTGAAACTTTCTGTGTCTGGGTTCCTTACCTATAAAATGGAAATAATAATGCCTACCTCTTAAATGATTGTGAGTTAACATAAAACTCTTGGAACAATAGCCGGCATTAGTAGGCATTCAGTAAGTGTTAGTTATAATATACATTATTACCATATTGTATGTATTTCTTTGTTTAATGTCTGTCTTCTCTCTTTAGAATATAGGCTCCTTGGGTGCTTTGTTTACTGCTGTGTTCTTAGTACCTAGAAAAATTTCTGGCACATGATAGGTGCTTAAGCGATTGTTAAATAGTTAATTGACTAGATAATAAAGTCATAATAAATGAAGGGTATGAGGGATATATAGAATGGTTGTCTACTTGAGTACATACATTCTGCATGACCTATGCATATGTCAATTGTTCTTAAATGTAGTAGAGTTCAGATATAGGAGAAATAAGTGTGAGTTGGTAGATAGGCAACTTTTAAGAAGAAAATAGACCTTAAAATAGCTTTAAGTGGAGATGAACTTTGATATGCGTGTTGGTAAGTGAAGGATGAAGAAAATTTTCAAAATGGAGAAACAGTGGTCATATGTAAGTCCATTCCAAAGTCAGCCAGTCAGCAAGTCAGAGTGTAGGAGAGTGATTGAGATTAAGACCAGATTTGGAGGGACTGGGACTGGGGTTGAGGAGGTCAAAATTTATTAACTGAGCCTTTTTTCCTGCCTCAACACTCAAGAGAGGTACAATAGTTTTCTGTTTGTAAAAGTAGCTCAATAAGCATCAAGACTCATTAAGAGAGGTGTATGTGGTTTACAAATTCCCTAGGCTGTTATTTCCCTTTAGCAGGAAAATAAATTTTAAAAGGGGTTTGTTTTTACATGAATATAGCAATGAGTAATTAATGTCAGAGTATGAAGAAACTAGGTATATGGCCTCAAAAAATTTAGACATTTGGTTAAACAGAGGTGTAGAATTATGTATATTCATGTTTAATTAGGGTTTTTCTGTTCATTCAAAATCTTTCCAAGTATGTTTCCTAGATCTCCAGTATCACAATCTTTTGGGAAGCTTATTGGAAATGCAGATTCCTAGGTTCCACTACAGACTGACCATACTCGAGTTTCTAAGGTACAGCTCAAGCATCTACATTTTTAAAATAATTTTTATTCATGTTTATTTATAGTGAGAGAGAAAGAGAGAGCGCGAGAGTGCACAAGCTTGTGGAGGGGAGGAGAGCGGCAAAGAAAGAGGGAGAGAGAGAATCCCAAGCAGTCTCTGCACTGTCAGTGTAGAGTCAGATGCGGGCTTGATCCCATGAACCGTGAGATCATGATCTGAGCTGAAATCAAGAGTTGGAAGCTTAACCAACTGAGCCACCCAGGCACCCCTCAAACATCTACATTTTAAGAAACTCCCTCATGTCTTCCAGCATGTGCTTTGCTTACCAACATTCAAGAATAAATGCCTTTAACTTGCTTAGATGGGGCAGGTAAAGTGGATGGCCCTACACAAAGGGGAAGGTAATTAAAAGATGAGAGGATATTCAACAATTTCACTAGTTCAGAAATTTGAAAAGCATATAAATTCTTTTAGTTTATTTTTTACTTCATTTATGGTAAAATGCACCCGTCTAAGTAAATGTTAAAAATCTTAATTAGAATCAACATGCCTCTAAATTAGCTTTCAACATTTTGTCTAAACATTACCTGTTTATCTTTCTCTTACTTTAGTGTATCTTCTGACCATTTTAAATGCCACTTTTATACTGACCCATTTTATATTTATCTTCTAATTATAAATGTAATTATGCTCATTTGACAGTCTAGAATGTTAAAAAAAGGTACTGACTTCCAATCTGTGCTTTTGGTTGTTTTGTTTTACAAAATCAGGACCACAAAGGGCATACTCTTGTGCAACTTGTTTCTTTGTTTGTTTTAACCCTTTTAAAAGTATTTTCTCATGGGATGCCTGGGTGGCTCAGTTGGTTATGTGTTGACTTCAGCTCAGGTCATGATCTCACAGTTCAGTTTGTGGGTTTGAACCCCACATCAGGCTTTCTGCTGTCAGTGCGGAGCCCACTTCGGATCCTCTGTCCCCCTCTTTCTCAGTCTTTCCCCACTCATGCTCTCTCTTTCTAAAAAATAAATAATAATAAATAATTAAAAATATAAGTATTTTCTTGTGTTATAGTATATATTTCCCCAACACTCCTACTGCCCAATATCCTATTTTGCAAACCATTCTCTTCTAGCCTTCCTTTGCTTGCTGTTCAACAACAACAACACCCTCAAATAACTTTTATTTTTTCCTGCCCTTAAGTTGTGGTGTCTCCTCAGTTCTCTTTCTGAATGGGATCCACACACAGTCACTCATTCTCATTCATTCAAGGCTGCCATCTCTATGTGCACCTGGCCGGCAGTACTTTCTGAGAGAGGACAACAGTGGTCCCACACCAGGACCCTGCTCTAGCTTCCTCTAGCCACACTCCTCACCATGGAGTCAACAAGACTGAAAGAGACAGCAAGGCAAGAAACAGCAAACCTTCTTTTAGATCCAGACAGTTTATTACTTACATAACAAAAGCAAGATGAACCGAGGTGTCAGCTCCCCATATGCCTTGCCCCAGGACAACACTAAAACCAAAGGGCCTGGGTGATAGGATGAAGCCACGTAAGTGTTGGGGCACCTTGTTGCTGAGACGCTCCTTCCATGCTGAAGCCAAGCAGTTTATAGTCTGCAGCTGTGGCCCTAAGTGTAGGGGTTGTGGGGAGAGAAAGCTTCATAACTCAGCAGAACCCAGAACATGATAAGAAATCATCTCATGGCAGCATCCCTGGTAGATAGAGAGATGGAAAGGAGATGACCTGGTAGTATCTGCTCAGAAGCCACCTATACTCTTATGTTTTCCCAAGAATCACAGGGCATTTTACCAAGACTTCTATCAGCCAGGGTTAAGGCTTGCCTGCGTGGCCCGTGTAAAGATGTGCAAGGTTACCAGGGCACCATGGCCAAGTGATTCGCCTAAAATTGGGCCCATGCAGTTCTCCCACCCCAAGACCAAGCTCTATGGGAACCTGAGCCTGGAATTCCTTGCCCAAGTTACCTCATGCCTGCTTCTGCATCCCGTTGGAGCATCTATCCTAGGTTGTCCCTTCCAAGGTAGACGGTATGCTGGTATGCATGCCCTAGCCCTAAGGGGTGACCAAGCAGTGGTGTTTGTGTAGGTCAACAAAGAGCTTGGTTAAGCAAGCCAGGGTCTCCATATGAAGGCCTGCAAAGCCCTTTGGGGTGATGGACAGAGCTACCAAATCAGAATCATTGTTCAAATGAATGAAGCTTTGGCTGCCTGGGAGGAACAACCTAAGGAAGACAGGGAGAATGAAAAGTCAAAGGAAAGCCTTTCTTGGCTTCCCCTGTTAACCCTGAACCACTGATAAACAGAATATGTAGATTCTTCTTAAGGAAAAGGCTGTTCTCAGATGAGGAGAAAGCAGTCAAGAGGTTTTCGTTGTCATGATTTTTGTTCACAGCAAAAGCCAATAAATATTAGGATAGCATCTCTAAACAGAAACATGACATGAAATACTTAGTTTTTTTTTTTTAAGGATTTAATGAGGAGGATACTAAATAAAATTTGCATATTTATATTCTTGGAAAACTTATTCTAAAACAATACTTTAAAGAATAAAAATATTAATAATGTTTACATGAAATTATTTTAATTGCCTCTATATTGAGAAAATAAAGTAAGGAAAAGTAAGTTCACTGACAGTTTAGGTAAGACCTGCCTAAGGCATAAGTTTATTGTTTGAACCATATTATTATGTCCAGTATACCATCTATCTAGTCATACCTGACACAGTATTCACACATTCCTTTTTAGATATGTGATGAGGTAAAACCCCCTGTGTATATTCAAAGCTAAACATTCATGAAGATATCATAAAAAATTCACATTTAGACTGGCCACCAGATTGTCTTTGTGATTGCTGCAAACTCAATATTTACACATCTGTCACTAAGTGTTTTTTGTTTTGTTTTGTTTTTTATTTCTAATAAGTTTTGAGGAACTTTTGATCAGTGGTTCTTAACTAGGTACATATCAGAAACACTCATGGACAGTGTCTCAAACTGAATGACAAATGACTGATAATATCCAGATTTAGGAACTGAAGACTTAATTTTTTTTTTAAGTTTCACATATATGGTAATCAAATAATTTATTGTGCAAACTTGGACACTGTTTGAAAGTGAAAGTGTGGTATTTACAATTGTGTTGAGACCATAGGTATAAATTGGGACTGTCCAAATCAGAACATATGGCGATTCTATCCATGGGTGATTGCAATATGCTACCTAGTCAAAACAAACAACTTTCTAGTAGAATTAATCGCATGGTAAGATCACATGCAATTATGGGTGAGGAACAGTCTTTTTACTTGGCTAAGGAAAACCCTGGTCATTGGTTTTAAAGAAAGAAAAAAATTGCTTTTTTACCCAGATGTCTTTTAGTATATTATTTATAATTATTTGAGGGAATTTGTAGGGCTCTTAGGCTTTTCATTTTAAAGGTGGCATATTTTTCATGGAGACTTTTATATTTGAATGTCATGAATCGTAAAAAAACAGGTAACTGCTGTTCTGTTTTGTATTCTTTGTGCTGGAGTATTTTGACCATTTATTCTTATTTTGCTAGTTTTTAACTTATGGGAGAGTTGAAGCAGAAGAGAGTTCATGGCATTCTAACTACTGACAGTTCTATTTGTGAAGTGTTTACCAAGTACTTAGCATTTATTGTAGAGCAGGAAAACCATATTCCATCTTCCAGTACCACTTTCATTTAAATAAACCTGTCTTTGGTATATATACATACCTTCTTGTTTTTTCATTTATTCATACATTCTTTAACAACTTTTTTAAAGTTTATTTTTGAGAGAGAGAGCACAAGAGTGGGAGGGACAGAAAGAGAGGGAGACAGAGAATTCAAAGCAGGCTCCAGGCTCTGAGCTGTCAGCTCACAGCCCTGTGTGGGGCTGGAACCCTCAAACCTCAAGATCATTACCTGAGCCGAAATCAGACACCTAATCTAAGCCACCCAGGTGCCCCTATTCATGCATTCTTTAATTCCTTTAGTTTAGAGTTGAATAAATTTGTGCAACATTATACCTAACATTATGTACTGACAATACAGACTTCTTAATTTTGCTTTACAAAGGTTATGTAGCTCTTACATTTATAAAAAGATGCCCTGCATGCACGCACATATGCAGGACACAGTCCTAGCCTCCATCTCTCTCGTGAGCTCTAAACCTATGCCGATTTGCCTGTTTAACATTTCTATTTGTATGTTTCAGAGACTCCCAAGTTAACATAACATACAAGTCTGAATTTATAATCATTTGTTTCCAAACTTCTCTTTCCCCAGTGTACCATTTTTGAATCAACTGCCCTATTGTCCATCCAAATACCAAACCTCAGAAATCTTTTAATTAGTAGAATAATGTAATTGTTGTTTCTCTTTCAACTTATCTGGGATATTCATGAGAACAAGACCATGTTTTGTGGGGTTTTTTGTTTGTTTGTTTGTTTTTTCCTTGTATTTCCATCATTTAGCAGAGGACTTACTATAAAATGAACACTCAATATTTTTTGGGGGGAAAGCTAGGGGTACCTGGGTGGCTCAATCAGTTAAGCATCTGACTTCGGCTCAGGTCATGATCTCACGATTCATGAGTTCAAGCCCCGTGTCGGACTCTGTGCTGACAGCTCAGAGTCTGGAGCCTGCTTCAGATTCCGTGTCTCCCTGTCTCTCTGCCCCTCCCCCATGCACACTCTGTCTCTCTTAAAAATAAACAAACATTAAAAAAAAAAAGCTAGGCATGTAATTTCATCTATCCTAAAATACTTCTTTTTTTTTCATCCTAAAATATTTTTAACATTATGGCAGCATACTTATGAGCACGGATTCCTCAGAGTGTCAGCATGATGTAGAGACAAATGCTAGAATCAGAAGACCTGCCTTTCTCTTTCAGTCTACCATTGTGTATTATTTCAGGGATCAATTGAGATAATAAACTTGGAACTGTTTTGTCAATGGTGAAGTTATATAGAAAAAATGAAGCTGCTTCTTTATAAAGTCCTTTATCATACTTTTATAGGCAAGTCCACAATATAATATTCAGTCTCTGTGAAGGGTGTTCATTCTTCTGTTTTTTCCCCGATATGCAATATTAATTCTGCACTAAGATATGCAGAATCCCATATTAAAAAACATGTATCAACGCACGGCCCAGGAAATGTTGATGCCTAGGCATACACCAAGTAACTGTAGATACAGTGTCTGCATGCCGCTGCATATTTACAATACATTTTTATTCATTCTTTCTTTCCTGCCTTAATTTTTCTGTCAGCCTGAAAAGTTGCTTTTTATTCATGCCATGGCCTTATTTTCTGTGACTGCCTCTTGGCATACATTATTATCGATAGTTTGCATATCGTGGATATAGCACTTTTCAGTCTGAAAATTCACTTTTCATGCTGATGCTATGTTTTCTAGGTCTGGTGTCTGTAATACATTATTGTTAACAACATTTTGGAGTCTACTCTTTTTCATTTGGCGCTTCTTATCCTCAACATTTTTCAAGATGTATCTATCCAGTGTAGTTAACACTATTGGTGTCTCTAAGATGTTGATGTATAAGGAAATGTACATTCTCTATCTGGAGGTTGAGGAAACCAGGTTCGATGTTTTCTGTTTTTAGGAATGTATGTTTGCAAAATGACTTAACATTTTCTTTAGAGCAGCTTTTCCTTCTTCTGTAAACACTCTCTAAAGAGTCAACTATACAAAGCTTTGAGGTCTTTAAGATTATTAGAAGTGAATATCAGGGCCAGAGTTGTAATTAATTTTCTTTGTGAGTCCTACTATCCTATTATCAAAGATGACACTCAGGCAAGCATCCCTTTTTTTTTTAAGTTTGTTTGTTTGTTTGTTTGTTTGTTTAGAGACAGAGAGAGTGGGTGCACGGAAGGGGCAGAGAGAGAGGCAGGGAGAGAATCCCAAATAGGCTCTGCAAGCACTGTGTGGGGCTTGATCTCACAAATCATGAGATCATGACCTGAGCTAAAGCCAAGAGTTGGATGCTTAACCCAGGAGCCCCACAAGCACATTTTTTAAATACATGAGATAAGTATGCTTAGAAATGTGGTTTCCATGCATTTCCTTAACATATTTACCCAATGACATTGCAGCTTTGGTTAGATGTTCCCTTCATTTCTTCCCAGTTTTATGTACACATGTAGTACATATGAAATAGTGGTATGGAAAGCATTATATTTTTACAGTTTCTCCAAAGAGAGTTTTGTTTTTCTATCTATTTTAGGCTCAATATTAGATCTTGAACAGGAATCAAATGTTAGAGATGATAAGAATGAGTAGAAAGCAATCTATTGGTCATTCCTCTCCAGACCATCCTACTGTTTTGATGTTTGTGTTGCACCTGTGGTCACTTCATCTTTGTTAGAATATTCAGACCATAAACACACTTCTTATCTATACCATGTTTTTGCAAGGAGACACTCTGACTGTTATCACCGTGGTGAGTCCTTAATCACGAGAGTTTTGAGCTGCCACAAAAAACTCTGTTTAATGGATGTCCACATAATCTGAAGCCTAGAAAACAGTTGCATGTGTTCATCGCTTGTAACTTTTAGGACATAAAATCTAATCTCTTTGAGCATTTATGAAGGGATGAAATTCTAGTTTCAATTGTTGACAGTGTTCCAAGTAACAAATAGATTGTTGGCAGTTTAAAAGGAATGTATCTACTGCAAGATAGCTTTAGATATTTTTGGTTTCTAAGAATGTGTTGATGTAAAATTAGAAGGTATTATGCCTGTATCATTTTAGATAATTTTTTTATAGGTGCAATTGATTTTGTGAGTTCAACTCTTGAAAACTTGTAAAGAGACTTTACAATACGATGTGTATAATTGCTGTTTTTTGTAGGACCACATAGGTTGATTGGATCCATGAAAGAATGTTGATAGAGAATCCTAAATGTATCAAAGTCTAACAGATTTTAATTTCTTTCTAGCATCTTTTGATTCTGGGTCTTACTTAATTGTTACTGCTTCTTACAGACCAAATTCTGCTCTTTGTTAAAGTTTATTTTTATTTTGGTGGAGTTTATCCTTGAGGGATTCTACTCACATAAAATCAGGGGGTAAGCTTTCAAAATTTGTTGTTGTTGTTGTTGTTAATGTTTAAAGATTTGATTTTCCCTTCATAATAGGCTGATGTTTTAAATATTTTTAGATTTCTCAGTTTATATTTTATTTCTTCATCCAACTCTAACCCTGATGACATTATCTTCCACCATAAATCTTTGCTAAGACCTCTAATAATTGGGTTTTGTTCCTTTGTAGAAAAAAAAATTTTCCATGAAAGCCTTTAGAATTTTCTCTTTTCTTCTGCACTTCTGAAATTTTCCAGCCACGTGAGTCTTATGTTCATACTGCAAAGCACTTCCCATGTATATTGCCATCTGAAGATATGCATGCCCTTCTCAGTAAGTTCATGTTTTCTCTTCTCCATCGTTCTTGTTATCTCCTAATATTCATATTAAATTTGGGAGGTCTTTTAACTTTCTTTTATTTTTTTATTATTTAGAAAAATGTAATGTTTACTTTTGAGAGAGAGAGTTACAGAGTGTGAGTTGGGGAGGGGCAGAGAGAGAGGGAGATACAGAATCTGAAGCAGGCTCCAGGCTCTGAGCTGTCAGCACACAGCCTGATGCAGGGCTCAAACTCACGAACCACAAGATCATAACCTGATCCAAAGTCAGATGCTTAACCGACTGAGCCACCCAGGCATCCCTAACTTCCTTTTTTATAGTCTCATTATCATTTTTTTCTAAGATATGGGGATATCTCCTTTTTTTTTAAATTTCTCTTTAGGTTACTAGTTTGGTCTTTACCAGTGTCCATTTTATTATTTTCAAATCTGTGAATTGTCTGAGATTTTAACCTACTTGACTAACAAGTTGGCCTTCCACAATTTCATGGATACTGATGGAATATATGAGCCATTTGCACTAGAGACAAAGACATGTATTACTCACAGCATAATAGGTATCAAGGGCATCAATATATTTGTGTCCTTTCCATTGCTTGTAAGTCCAATGGAGTGACTGTTCCAACATTGTAAGAGAGAATCCCTCAGCTAAAAGAACTGGAATCTTGGCTTAAGAGGCAAACACCATCTCTCTCTTCCAAGGTCATAAACAAACCTGCCTTTCGCTATGGAAGGAAACACTATAACTGTTTTCTAAGGCTTCTTGCTATTCAAGTATCCTTGAAATGATAGTCCAAAACCGACCATAGTCAGTGCCTTGCTTCACAAGATGTGCAGAAATATGTGAAACTCAAGTATCTTTTATGCAATAATTTGTCTATCCTTTAATTTTTTTCATTTCTGGAAGTCATAATTTTTAGTCTTCAGAAAGTAATGTTTATTCTCCGATTCAGTTTTTACAATCCTGCTCTTTCGATAGGTGGAGATACACAGTATCATTTCAACACATTTTAAGGTGATTTCTAAGAGTTATTTTTTGTTCTCTAGGTCAGTGCTTCTTTCATGTGTGTATATTACCCGGGGGAATTTGTTTAAATGCAGATTCTGACCTAGTAGATTTGAATCAGATCTTGAGATTCTAAATTCCTAACAGAATCCAGGCAATGTCATGTTGTTGGTCCTTGGATAGCAATTTGACTAGCAGAGATTTATTATCCTTGTTTGTTTCTCTATAAAAACAGTAAGAACAATGTCAAAATCAACTTTTTCAGAACTCTGAAAATATCTAAAGACTTGCAACAATCCAAGGAACATTATTCAAAAAAACAACAACAACAACAACAACAACAAAAACATGAATTTCAGTAAAGGCAGCAACTTTTGTGACATTTTAGCTTTGGCCTATTTTCATCCTTCTTTTTCCAGTACTGTGGTAGCCTTAAAACTGTCAGCCCTGTGACCATAATGAAAGCCAGCACTCTAGCAGTCAAGGAAGGGGAAAAACTTGTTTTGGAGCCACCAAAACAACATTCTCAGAGAATTGTTATTTGGCCTTTCTGGTCATCCTAGAAACCTACATTACAAAGGCTTGGCTTTTTTTTTTGTTTTTTGGGTTTTTTTAACTGCATTTAGAGCTTGCTTAGTGCAAACAAACTTTTCTCCTGGGGTATTGTTCATAAACAATCAGTGACAGTTATTTCATATCAAAGCTGCCCAAGGAAGTAATGAGGTTTGGGGAGACAAGAAACTGACCAAAATAAATTAAAAAGAAAATCTGGGGAATGAGATGCTTATTGGGGGCTTGGGGAAGCTTAGAAGGTTATGCACATGTGTAAAACTATGTGAATGTCCCCAAAAGATCTAAGAATCACCTCTCACCTCTGGCTGACATTGAGTTTCTATTAAAACAGGAAGTGGAAGTTAAGGCAATACTGTAAACTGCCTGCCTGAGAATTAAAGACATACCCAGACATGCACATACAGCCCCTTGGCTAAGTCTGGGGAATATGTTGCTTCTAGGCATTTAAGAGAATCTCTTCATGATCATTAGATGACCACTAAGCTGACCAAGCAGAAACTTCAGTTGAAGATGGTAAAGAATACAGACTTTATAAATTAAGAAAATCATTAATAAAACAGCAACAAACACAGTTTTCCAAAGTTGCCACATTATATGTGGCAAATACTCTGTTTTCAATAAAAAATTATAAGATATGAAAAGAAAAAAAATTTAGATCATTCTAAGGTACAGGGTATTAGCCAAAACATCATGTAGCTATATCCTTGGCTTTTTCTCTAAAACATGCTTTCTTAACAGTATATTTCTTAATTTTAGATGTATTTGCAACCAGATTTGCTTGATAATTCCCCAAATCATCAAGGTCTGCTTACTTTTTGCTTAACAATTCTTTTCTTTCCTCTTGTTTTTTTTTTTTTTTTTTTTTTTTTTTTACCTTAAGTAGCAAGTAGAAGCCAGAGCATACCATCTTCATCTACAAGTTAACTTTAATCACACCAGCACAGTCCCTCTTATCATGTAAAGTGACATATATGGCAAAGATTGAAAATGATTAGGATATCTGAAAATTCCATTATTCCACTGACATATTTATTACCACAAATAAAGTAAAAATGAAAGAACAAAGGAACAAAAAGGCATATAATATATAGAAAGCAAATAGATTTGAGGCATACCTGATTATCAGTTAGAGATTGACAAAATAGAGTTTTAAAAAATACACCAAGTATAAGCTGTCTACAAAAGACATACTTTAGGTTCAAAGATACAGAGACACAAGTTGGATGTAAGGGATGTAAGTTATGTTTTATGTAAACAGTAACCAAAAAAGAATTGTATGTAGTAACATATAAATACATGTTAAAGCAAACACTATTGTTACTAACAAAGGACATTTTATAATGATAAAAGGGTCAATCTGTTAAGAAGACCTAACAATTATAAACATGTATACTTAACAAAATATGTGAACTTAACTGACAGAACTAGGGGAAAAATAGATAACTGTAATAGTTGGAGACCTTAGTACCCCTCTTTCAATAATGCATACAACTAACCAGATCAATAAGTAAAAAGAAGGCTTGAATACTATCAGTCAGTTAGATTTTATAGACATCAAAGAACACTCTACAAAACACCAACAGAATATGCATTCTTTTAAAAGGCACATGAAACATTTTCATTTTTTTTAACATTTGTTTTTTTGTTTATTTATATTTATTTGAGAGAGAGAACATGATGAGCAGGGGAGGGTTCAGAGAGAGAGAGAAAGAGAGAATCCCAGTCAGGCTCTGCACTGTCAGTGTGGAACCCAATTCAGGGCTTAAACCCATGAACTGCGAGCTGAGCTGAAACCAAGAGTTGGATGCTTAACCAACTGAGCCACCCAGGCACCCCTGAAGCATTTTCTAAAACAGATCATATGTTAGGCAAAAAATAAATAAATAAATAAGCTAAAAAAAAAAAAAAAATATATATATATATATATATATATACTTATAATTATAATAATTAAAAAAGGAAAAGAAAAAGTCTCAGTGAATTTAGAAGGATTGAAATCATACAAAATATGCTGACTATAACAGAATGAAATTATAAATTGATTAAAAAAGGCATTTGGGGAAATACACAAATATGTGAAAATAGATAACCAATAGATCAATGAGGTAATCACAGGGGAATTAGAAAATACTTTGAGATGAATGAAAATGAAAACACCACACACCAAAATGTATGAGATGCAGTGAAAGTAGTGCTCAGAGGGAAATTCATAGCTGTAAATACCTTCTTAGACAAAGACAATATCAAATCAAAACCTTAACCTTCCACTTTAAGAAACTAGAAAAACAAAAGAGCAAACTAAACCCAAGCAAGCAGAAAGAAAGATGTAAACAATAAAGAAATTAGAGTGAAAATAAATGAAAATAGAGATTAGAAAAATAATAGTTAAAACCAATTAAACAAAAGATCAGCAAAATTGATAAACTTTTAGCTAGACTGACCACTAAAAGAAGGGAATAAATTCAAATTACTAAATCAGGAATGAAAGGGGGCATTACTATAGACATTATTGAATGAAAAGGATTATTAGGTAATATTATGACAATTGTATATTTAAAAATTAGATAAGTAGACAAATTCTTAGACAACTACTAGAACTGACTCAAGAAGAACTTGAAAATTAGAACAGACATATAAGAAATAAAGAGATTGATGGGGTGCCTGGGTGGCTCAATAGGTTAAGCGTCTGACTTCGGCTCAGGTCACGATCTCACAGTTCATGGGTTGGAGCCCCACATCCGGCTCTGTGCTGACAGGTCAGAGCCTGGAGCCTGCTTTAGATTCTGTGTCTCCCTCTCTCTCTCTCTGCCCCTCCCCTACTCATACTCTCTCTCTCAAAATAAATAAACATTAAAAAATTAAAAAAAAAAAAAAGAAAGATATAGAATTAATCAGAAAAACTTTCCTCTAAGAACAGCCAAGACCCCGATCACTGGAGAATTCTAACAAATCTTTTTTTTTTTTTTTTTTTTTTAACGTTTATTTATTTTTGAGACAGAGAGAGACAGAGCATGAATGGGGGAGGGTCAGAGAGAGGGAGACACAGAATCTGAAACAGGCTCCAGGCTCTGAGCTGTCAGCACAGAGCCCGACGCGGGGCTCCAACTCACGGACCGCGAGATCATGACCTGAGCCGAAGTCGGCCGCTTAACCGACTGAGCCACCCAGGTGCCCCTCTAACAAATCTTTAAAGAAGACAACACCAACCCTTTACAAAGTCTTCCAAAAAATACTAGGAGAGGGAGTAATTCTCTACTCATTCCATGATTTAAAAACCATTCCAAGACAATAAAAGAAAAAAGTATCCTTTATGAATATAGATGCAAACATCCTCAACAAAATGCTGGCAAACTAAATCCAGTGACATAAAATAAGTATTCGGGGCACTTGGCTGGTTCAGTCGGAAGAGGATGCTTGATTTTCAAGGTTGTGAGTTTGAGCCCCATGTCAGGTGTAGAGAATACGTAAACAAACTTAAAAATAAAGATTAAACTCCATGACCAAGTGGGATTTATCCAAGGAATGTAAGGTTGATTCAATATTTGAAAATGAATACATGTAATGTACCACATTAATAGAATAAAAGACAATACATGATCATCTCGATAGATGCAGAAAAACTTCATTTGATGAAATTTAACACTTCTTCATGATAACAATATTCAATAAATTAGGAATAAGAGGGAACTTCCTCCACCTGATAAAGAATATCTATGAAAAACCCACAGCTAATATACTTAATGATGACAGACTGCATGCTCTTTCCCTAAGATCCAGACAGAGACCAGAATGTCCACTGTCACAATTTCAATTTAGCATTGTACTGGAAGTTTTAGCCAGAACAAATAGGCATGAAAAACAAAAGACATTCCGATTGGTAAGGAAACAGTAAAGCTGTATTCACAGATGACAGCATCTTTATAAACATTAGAGAAAAAAAAAAGGGTGATGGATGGGAGGTAACTGCTCATGGGTGAGGCATTTCTTTGGGGGTTAATAAAAATGTTCTGAGAGAATTGTACAACTCTGTGAATGTACTAAACATTCTCTGAATTGCACACTTAAACAGATGAACAGTATGTGAATTATACTTAAAAAAAATTACAGAAGTGTCATGGAAAAAGGAATGAATTGAACCATAAAATTGCTATTAAGAGTATGTCAGTGGCGCCTGGGTGGCTCAGTTGGTTAAGGGTCAGATTCTTGGTTTCAGCTCAGGTCATAGCCTCATGGTTTTGGGAGTTGGTTCCTCAAATGGGGCTCTGTGCTGGTGACATGGAGTCTGCTTGGAATTCCCTTTCTCCCTCTCTCTGTGCCGCTCTCCCACTTGCGCTGTCTCTGTCTCTCTCAAAAAATAAATAAACTTTAAAAAAGGTAAAGCATGGCAATTAACTTCTAAATGGATGACAGTCACTATCATATTACTCTTGTATTTAGATTTCATTTAAAATAGAAAGGGATCTGTTTTATGCCAATATATACAATTGATTGGAAATTATAGCTCTATAATTATTTAAATTTGCAATAAAAACTGTCAAACTAAAAATGTGCAAAAAAGAAAAATATGCTTCCTGAGGTTTCCAGAGATGGAGAAGTGAACTGAATCTCTTAATTTCTAGGGTATGGAGAATGTTATGATGGGAATGAAAAAGAAAAAAACAAAAATCACCTTGTAATCAAAGTCCTAAGATCAACAGTTTGGAGTTCCCCTGGGAGCTTGCAGAATCTCTGAACCCACCCTGGACCTACTGAATCAGATTTTACATTTACAAAGAAGCCCATGTAATTCTTAGATACTTTAAAGTCTGATTCTACATTTACAAAGATGCGCGTGTAATTCTTAGGTACTTTAAAGCCTGAGAAGCAAAGGCCCTGATACCTTTGACTCCTCAGTGGTTTTCCTGCCTGGCTTGCTTTCTGTTTTCCTCTGTCTCTCCTCTGGGAATGCAGTTACCTTAAATTCAGTTTTGCTTCTAAGGCCCAAATAATTCCTACTAGACACCCTATACAGATAGAATCTATATTTTCTTCGATGGCACATTTCTAACGTTAGCAGAAGATCAGATTATCAGTTGCTTTATTTCCTTCCAGGGGAAGAGGAGAGATCCAATTGTCTCAACTGTTTCAAATGATTTTTTTTTAATTCAAATAAATTCAAATTTTAAATGTAGCAAGTTTATATTCATATTGGTTCCTAGTTTTTGTTGATTCTAAGCTTGGAGATGGTTTTCTCACCTCTCCTTAGAGCGCCCCATGTTTCCTTACCTCTGGAATTTGGGAACTAATTTTCTAATTGTTTTCTCCCCCTGTCAATATCATTGTATCTGAGTTTCTGCAAAATTTCAGATCCGTAAGTCATGTTATTTCTTACTTACCATTGCATCCCAGTTCCTTTTTATTATTGTTACTGTTCTTTCATTTTTATTTTCTATAACTAACTGGGATTTTAGGAAGGGATATAGAAGCATATATTCATTACACCATCTTGACCTAAAAGTCTTCTTTGATATTTATTTATATATGTATGTATGTATGTATTTTAAATTTTATTTTTATTTATTTTGAGAGAGAGAGAGAGAGAGAGTTTAGTAGGGGAGAGGCAGAGAGAGAGAGGGAGAGAGAGAATCCCTAAGCAGGTTCTGCGCTGTCAGCATGGAGCCTGATATGGGGCTCAATTCCATGAACAATGAGATCACGACCTGCACCAAAATCAAGAGTTGGACCCTTAACTGACAGCCACCCAGGCACCCCATTTTCTGTGATTTTTAAAATTATCTTTGATAAATCAAAGAAGAATTGGAAATATATTTTGTTTCCATTTCTTGGATTACTAGTAAGGTTGAATTCTTTCCCATGGGTAGGTTTTCTAATTAAATTGTGAATTGTCTGTTTGAATGAACCTATTGTGCTGGTTTCTTATGTTTTTCTCTTAGGATTTTTCTGGGAGTTTTTAACATAAGGTGATAATCTCTTGCTTGTCAATTTTGCTATAAAGATTTTATCTAATCTATTTGATTTTTAATTTTGGTTACCTTTTTTGGTCTGTAGAATGTTAAAATTTTGATTTACTATATCCATTTTTAATGTACTTTGGTTCTCTTCCATATTTCATGTGTCATATACATATATTTATTTTTTCTTCTATATTTTATTCTCTTTTTTCTGGAATATTAATTTTTAAGTGTAATTTTCTATAATATTATATACAAACTCTTTAATCCAGCTGGGATTTATGTTTATGACTATTATAAGTTAGGTGTTTAAGATGACTGTGTTTTGTTTCTGATATAACCAATTTTCCAACTTTCACTTATTATTTTTTTTTTCTTTAAAAATTTTTTTTAACATTTATTTATTTTTGAGATGGAGAGAGAGCATGAACAGGGGAGGGTCAGAGAAAGAGGGAGACACAGAATCTGAAACAGGCTCCAGGCTCTGAGCTGTCAGCACAGAGCCTGATGCGGGGCTCGAACCCACAGACTGTGAGATTACCTGAGCCGAAGTCTGACGCTCAACCGACTGAGCCACCCAGGCGCCCCAATTATTATTTTTTTTAATGTTTATTTATTTCTGAGACAGGGAAAGACAGAGCATGAGTGGGGGAGGGGCAGAGAGAGAGGGAGACACAGAATCCGAAGCAGGCTCCAGGCTCTGAGCTGTCAGCACAGAGACCGACGCGGGGCTCGAACTCACAGACCGCGAGATCATGACCTGAGCCGAAGTTAGACGCTCAACCGACTGAGCCACCCAGGCGCCCCCAACTTTTACTTATTAAATACACTTATGTTTTATTGCTAAAATAATACCTTTATCATGTTAGTGTCATAAATTTTTCTTTGGTCATATTTCTTGAGTTTCATTCTACAAAATTAAAGACACTCTGAATTGTTTTAACCTCTTAAACTACCCATGCTAAGTGAAATTTGTGAAAATGACACTCCTTAACAGTGTGGTAGTAGCTGTTGTTCAGTCAGGAACTTTGATAATTACAGTTTCTGGGCTTTGTTTGTTTCATTTTGGTTTTGGTATTTTAACTCCCTTGTGTTGACATGCCTATGATAATTCCATTCTTCAAAAATTTATTATAAGTGTACTTAAATATTCAAATATCACACTGGAGGGATTTTCTCATATTGAGAATCCATTTCCTAAAAAATACCATGTACTTTAAAGGTATGACATGTATATAAATATACAATTTCCCCTTGAAAAATGTAAAAATAAAACCAGTGTTAGATAAATTTTGTCAAGTTGCCCAAACCCACTTTTAAATTTGAGTCAGAGGTTTTAGATAAAATCTTATTCAAATCTTTGGCATAATTTTTCCTTTAATATTTTCACAAAATGATATAGATCAAAGAATGAAATTACCTGACACAATTTTATATGATTAAAGCATAGGTGAAAAACGCTGGCATTTTACAAATAGTCTATGCCAATTCCTTTATCTGATGTTCACTTTCAAATAGTCACAACTGGCATATGCCTAGTTTTAAATAACACATTTGTGTGTGACCTTTTAAGAAAATTACCTATGTCTTTGTTTAGAGTGCAGAGGGCATGGATTTCACAGAGCATTTCCCACTAAATGGAGTATATTACTCCAATATCACGGCCATGTTGTCAGGAAGTGGCACTTCATTAAGATAATGTGACCTTTAGAATATTCTTCCAACCTTTTACTGTGTCTTTGGTAGTGGGATTTGTACTTTAATTTCTGTGGCTTTTTGATAAGATGAAAGTAAAATGTAATTGAAGGCTATATTTTTTATTTCCTTTCAGTTATACATTGTGTGTGTGTGTGTGTGTGTGTGTGTGTGTGTGTGTGTGTATGTATTCTTAAAATGCAAAAATAATCAGGCAAAGGATTTTTGTTCAAACTAGGGATTGTCTGCCACGTAAATGTCTTTTAGAGTTAAAATCAAATTGGCGAGTTCATGCCTATTGTGGAAAGAAAAAAAAGTGAAAATGGCTTTGTAGAAGAAATAAAAAAATTGTTTTTTTTCTCTACCACATTTTTTTTTAAAAATTGGGAAGGGTCCCTGAAGCCTTTTTCTTGCTTCATGATAACAACAAAATAATATTTTTTCAGTGTATTTGCTGTGGTAAATTAAAATTGTTCATTTAGAGTGATCATGAAAGTAGATATCCAACTTATCAAACCACTTTTATGGATGAGTCAAAGTACACAATTTAATGGAAAGGGGAGAAGAGATAAGTGCTCTGGTGAGGCCAGACGTAGCATTTCTCAGGAACCACTTATGTGTCACTAGGTTAATTTATAGGATTGAATCGTATGGTCATAATTGAGTATTTCACTTGAGTGTCTTGAAAGATATCTAGCGCCAAGTAATATTCCTATTTTAATTTGTAGACACTCTTATGTGCCAGAATATGTATTTCTTAATCACAGCTGTGACAGTTGTAACACTGAGATTATCTTTGTTATATTTAAAGTGGAGCATTTATATTATACCCTGCACATTGGCAGTATTAAGTAAAATGGCAGAACCAAATAATGGCAAGAAAGCTGAAAGGGATTTTTTGGTTCTTCTACCAGATCACATATCTATGACATACCATTTAGGTTTTCAAACTTTAGTTTCTCTATTAGAAAAAAAAGTAGCAGTGTAAGTTAGGAAGTAACAAAACTATAGGGGTTTTAAAAATAGAAGTTGATTTTTCTCATATAACCAGAAGATAGGAAGTGGGTAGTCCAGGACTGACGCAGCTACTTGATGGGGTCACCAGACACTCCATCATTTCTGTCTGTCTTCTGTTTGTGGTTGTGGCCCCATTGTTGCAGGATAGCTGCTTAAGTTCCTTGCACCATGTCTGCCTTCCAGGCAGGAAGAAAGAAAAGACGATGTTGTGGGGTTTTTTGTTTGTTTGTTTGTTTTTGTTTTTTTCCTGATGAGGTTTTGCCTGTTCATTGGGAAAGGAGATTCATCCCTAGTAGACTTGTCTCTACATACCTCATTAGCCAGAATTGTGTCATTTAATATCTTCTAACTGCAAGAGAGGGTGGGAAGTCAAGCATTCAGCTTTATGGACTCTATAATAGAGGAAGATAAGGGAGAAGGTTCTTGAGCAGGGGTATCGCTTAAGCTAATCTATAATATTGGCCACAATTAAATACAACATATATGTAAAGTCTCTTAAATATACTGAGGTTCTAGCAATAATATAAATTCAGTTGAAAGGGGTTAATATTGCTATTATATTTTATAATGACCACACCTAATTGAGAATGTTATCTTTAGTTCTGAATGCATATAAGAGCTAATGTACCTTCAAAAATATATAGGGAGGATGTAAGTTGTATTGAAATTGTCATGTAAGGAAGTGCTAAAGGAGGTAGGATTATTTTACTTAGAGAAGATAGGATTGGGTAGAGGCCTAAGAGTTATTCAAAGTTTGAAAGGAGGAATATGTTTATTATGGGTTCATAAAATTAGCAATCATGAGGAAGGCAGTTTTGAGGTTGGTATAAAAGAATTTCCTAAGAATCAGGGCTATAAAATGTACTCCTGTTGAATTAGAAATGGCCTAACAATCTGTTAATTCCTATAGCTTGAAGAGGGGAAATTCTCATGTTTATAATCCCCTCCAATTCTAAGATTTGCTGGTTTTTTCATGTTTTATTATGGCCTGTATTAGAGTTCTTCAAGAAATGAAACAGGGAGAGAGGGAATGTTACAAAAGCTGACGTCCCACTGCAAAGGCCATGAGGCAGGAAGAATTCTCTCTTCTCTGGAAGTAGGTCAGCTTTTTTTTGTTCTAGTCAGGCCTTCAACTATTTAGATGAGTGTCACTCATATTATGGAAAGCAACCTGCTTTACTCAGTCTACCTATTTATTTTATATTAAAATGTTTTTAATGTTTATTTTTGAGAGAGACAGAGTGCAAGACGGAGAGAGGCAGAGAAAGAGGGAGACACAGAATCCAAAGCTCACTCCAGGCTCTGAGCTGTCAGCACAGAGCCCAATGTGGGGCTTGAACCCACGAACTGTGAGATCGTGATCTGAGACAAAGTCAGACGCTTAACCGACTAAGCCACCCAGGCGCCCCCAGTCTACCTATTTAAATGTACGTCTTCTCCAAAAACATCCTCACAGAAACCTTACCCAGAGTAAGTTTTGACCAAATATCTGGGGACCCTGTGGCTCAGTCAGGTTGACCCATAAAATTGACCATCAATCATATAGCCAAAAATGGAGACTTCTTCAATGGTGTATTAATGTTATATTGCCACATAACAAGTTACCACAAACTTAAAAACAAATTTTTTGTCTATTTCTATGGGTCAAGAGTTCAGGCATAGCCTAGCAAAGTCCACTGCTCTGGGTTTCACAAGGCTACAACACGATTAATCAGGCTGCATTTCTTTCTGGAGCTTGTGGTCCTCTAGAGGTGGATGTTGGAAGATTCCAGTTCTTCGTGGTTATAGAACTGAGCCCTTCATTTCCTAGAGGTCATCTGTAGTTCACTGCTCTGTGCCCTCTTAACGGACAGTGAATATCAAAGCAGCTTGCCTCTTCAAGGTCAGCAAGAAAGACTCTCGCTCCAGTCAGCTAAGACAGTCTTATATAACATAAGCTAATCATGGGAGTGACATCGTTTGTCACATTCTATTATTTACAAGCTAGTCACACTATTGGAAGTGAGAGTGCACAAAGGTATGGACACTAGGAAGTGAAAATTATTGGGGTCGCCCAAGAATCTTTCTACCACAGATGGTTCTTGGAATTGACTTTTTGAAGTACAGTGAAGGTTAAGCTTGACTGTGGCTTTCATATATCCATTTGGCTCTGAAGCTTAATTAAGGACCAGCCAAACAAATAAAGGGGAAGTTTGACAAAAGCAGAAGAGGTGTTTTTACTCCTAATTGTAGTTAATAGAGGTTGCTTTGACACTAGCTACTTTGGAGTAGTGAGGACATGACTTTAAGGTCATGGGAGATTGTTTCTCATTGAGATATTACTCATTCAAAAATAACCTAATGAGGAAAGAGCTCTCATGCTCCAGATTGCATCTATTAGAAAAAATAAAAAGGCAGAAAATAATAAATACAAATTACAAACATGGTAGGGTTTTAATGATGTTGTTAGTTTTCATAGTCAACAAAAGTGCCTGAAATAACCATCCCTATATTAAATTTATATAGACTGAGTGATGTCCATTTGAAAAGCCACAGTGACTCTAGATGTATTCCTATAGTTCAAATAAATAGAATATGTTAGTACTTCTTCCACCCAAGCCCCTGTTGCCAAATCTCCAAATATATATATATATATATATATATATATATATATATATATATATATATATATATATATATATATTATGGTAGAGCTAGTAACTCAGAGAGTTCCAGTAATGTAGGAGTCTTTCTGTATTTTCCCTGACTCTCTTCACTATTCTTACCCTATTGACAATTTATAACCCCTGCACCATCTGGGGAACAGACTGTTGGCTGCCAAGTAGACTCATTAACATTCCCCTCCAGGAACTCTTGCTGTTTAATTAGGCTGTCTGCTGGATTCAGGCAGTGAGAGCCTTAGGTGGCTGTGTAACAAATCCATGACTCCATGCATTCAGATGTCAAGGTCACTAAGATTCTTGCTTATATTCAATACAAGAAAGGGAATCCAGACCATTGGCTGCTAAATCCAAATCATCAATGACTTCACCTTAAAGACGACTTTCCATTGTTAATTGAGACACTAAGTTATCCCCCACTGAATTCACTGCTGTCACTACTGTGTTTGACAATGTTCTAACCCTTAGCCATCAGGTCTGGCCTTCAGACCAACCTTCTTGCCCAAACCAGTCAATAGTGTTTGTAGAGTGCTATCCAGGCCCAATACTGAAATTTTTATGTGCCATAAGTAAATGCATCTGATTAATTGAATTCTCTGAGGACAGATTGTTGAAAGTGTTAGCATTCCAGATGCACTTAAGTAGAATAAATGGTCTTCTTTTCAAATGCCAAATTGCTGAAGTTCTATTGCAAGAAAAATACCTCTCAATTGAATGATTCTGTTCATTTGAATACACTCTTTCTAATCATCACTAGTTTAAAGAAAAAAGGAAAACAGTCATTATGCAAAATATGTCTGCTTAGGGTTTTCCAAAGGGACAGAAGCGTCACAAGTGTATGTCAACCAACTCTAGCATTTCTTGGCCGAGTTAGGTAATCCATCTATCCATCTGTCTAGCCATCCATCCGCCCATTCATCCATCCATTGATTCATTCATCAAGTATTTATTGATCATTTGCCTTTGAGTAAGCACTGGGCTAGGTGCTATCGATATAATGGTAACTCAAAATAGACAAAGAACAAGTCTCCATTCTTGTGGAGGAGGCAATTATTAATCAAATGATCATGAAAACAAAATACAGTCACAAGAGTAGTAAGTACACATACCTACTTACATGAGATCTCATAATCAGAGTGTTGGCCTAATCTGGTGAACAAGGAAGTATTCCCTGAGGAATATGTTTGAAATGACGATGTAGAAATGATAAGATGAGGATAGCTAGGCAACATTTAGGGGAGAGAGACAGGAAGAGGATTCTGAAAAAGAGAAAAAGCACAGCATATGCCCTGTGTCAGTGGACCATGGCACATCTGAAAGAAAGCAGGTAGTTGGTTTTCAGAGAGGAAAGGGAATTTCAGTGTGTGAAGTCTAAGGAAAGGCTTTCCGAGTCCACCTACATTGCTAGTCTTAAACTATTTTATCTATTGGAGCTAGAGAATCACCTTCCAGGAGTATCCTTAACATCAGGACCTGCACTATTTTCCTCAAGCTGTCTAAGCCTAACCCTCTCTCTAAAAGAAAAAGAGTGAAGAGATTAATGGGCTCAGTTTTACTTCTTTCCACACCTAGCAGTCTTGACTAATAAAGGGTATTATGAATCTTCATAATCCTCTAGGGAACTAGGAGTTGTCAGCAGCATTGCTTTAAAATTGGTCTTTCTGGTAGTCTAACAAAATGTTTGGGCCAAGAAATAATTTTTGGTGTTAACCTTTAATTAAAATAACTATACTTTGTATGAAGACAAAGCTTTTCAAACTGTTTTACCTATTTCTGTTTTTGCCTTCACTTTTATTAAGCCCTCTTTTTTCCTCATTCTGTAAATGAAATATTATGTTCCCTCTCTTTAATAATGATAGTACTTATTATAATATAATATACAACAAAATATAATGACAATTATCATTTTGGTGATGACATATGTCAGTAGTGGAGGCTAAGATGTGTTTTAAGTAGTTTCAGTTCATAAAAAAAAAAAAAAAAAGCAGCCCACCAAATTGACATTAATCAAACAGTAAGATTTTTGAGAGAAAGAGGGAAACTCACCAGCTACAGGGGAAATCATAGTCCGGGTTCAATATATATGAGTCCCTTTCCATCTAATTATTTCAGTTATAAAGGTATTTGTGAGGGGAAAAGAGGAAGAAAACTTGTTTAGTACAAATAGAATTTCAGCTATTGGTTTTCAAATGCTGTGAGATGATTTCTGTTTTGTAGGCTTCATTACAAAAAAAGATTACCAAGTATTTGTCAGATAATCCACAGCTGGAAAATGCTATATATAGCGTGTGGCATTGTTTTAAAGACTATCAATTAATACTGTTACTCTGGAAATTTCTTGAGATACTCTTCATTATATTAATAATGCTATAATAGTTAACACTTAATATTGCTCATATTTATACAGGTAATATAACCAGAAAAATGATACAAATACAACTCAAAGTTATCTTTAAAACATGGAAATTATAGTTAATAGCTGTATTACACTGGCTGTTACATTATGTTAGCTACAAGGTATAGTACTACAACATGATCTGGGAGCCAAGCTGGACCACAAGCTGTCTGGGGGTTTATAAAGAAATCCTTTAAAAACTCATAATAGTTTTGAAGTTTTATACATAGTAACAGAGTTGTAATCCATTTTTTTTTTCTTTTTCTATTTGGGAATATGAAGTATTTAAGAAATGAGCAGAGCAGGGCAATAGCACTCATTAAAATGCTGGAAAATATTACCAACGGGAAAAGCCTAAATGAATTGGAATTAGTTCATGTGCAGATGAAAAAGCTAATGGTCTTTTCATAAGTCAATAATAATTTTAAGCAGCCGGGAAAGTGTTTTATGAGCAGGATTGCAATCAGCTGGTTTTATTATTCAGTAATAATAAAGTATGGGAAAATAAATCTAAATTGGAATTTTAAACAGGAAAATATTCTGTCTATAGCAGATGTCCATTGCTGTATGTATGTTTTCCTGTTTAAAGTGTTGTTCACAAACACCTTAAGTGCACAGCTTTACGGTCTTCCTCTAGGGCAATCTTCTTCTAGGGCAATCTGTAGACTGTTTCATATATGGGGAAAGAGAATGCAAGATAAAGGAATATTAGCAGTGCCCATATTGTTATCAAGAGACATCTAAATTGTAGGCTTTTTTTTTTTTCAGTCTTAGGGTATTTAGATGATCGCATTGATTTCTCACAGGTATGGAATAAAATCAGTAATTCAATTTAATCTGAACAATTGTGTGAAAATATATATATTTAAAACTACAAAATTATACATTGCAAACCCGTGTGCTCGTGGTCATGTAATTTTTTGCCTGTTTTGACCATTCCTAAGTTGTTCTAATGAAAGCTTTTCATTAAAGGAGATAATAGGGGTGCCTGGGTGGCTCAGTCAGTTGAGCATCCAACTTTGGCTCAGGTCATGATCTCGAGGTCCTTGAGTTTGAGGCCCATATCCAGCTCTGTGCTGACAGCTCAGAGCCTGGAGCCTGCTTCAGATTCTGTGTCTCCCTCTCTCTCTACCCGTCCCCTGTTCACGTGGGCTCACTCGTGCTCTCTCTCTCTCAAAAATAAATAAACGTTAAAAAAAAAAGAGATATGTAGATGCACTTGGGTAAATACAGAACTCTCCAACTGTATTCAAGCATTCAAGCAGATGGGATTTAACCACAACTTGTGCTCATTCATCATGATATTGGAAGAGCTGGAGCACAGGTACGAGAGACATAGGAGGTTTTTGATAAGTTTAAGAAGAAAAAAAAAGTGGAAAGGAACTCTTTATTTTTTGCTATTTAACTTTTAAAGTAAAAGTAATTATTGTGAGAACAGGAGAAAAAGTGTTAACTTTCAATGATGAGAGAATCAACATCTAGTACTTCAAATCCTTTCTAATTTAGCATAACTTTGGGAGGTAATAGAAACAGCAACTTCATCTTGAAGGCCAGCTGCAAGAGCTTGTTTGGTTACTTTTGCCATCCTGACAGGATTATTGATAGAGAAAGAAACTCAAGGTCATAGGCCTTGATGTTTTGCTCATTCTATGGTAATCTTATTTCTGGAGATTGTTGGCTCAGCTAGTTCTTAGCTAGATGCTGGGAAGATAAATTTGAACTTGGGCTTGTGACACCACTTAACTTGTAATAATGATTGTTATCAGTGTCTCTCCATCCTGTTTGGAGGGCAGGATGTTTGGCTGTGCCTGTGTATGTGTTTTCTCCAACTATGAATGACATTTGAAATGCCCGGCTATTTCTCCCAAAACGGTGGCTAGGAATCACTACTATCATAGAACTATAAATGCATTTTTATCATTTAGAGCAAGAAAATGCTGAACCATTTCTCTCTAGCTAAAATGGGGCTACTTTGAAAATTTGATTCCATAGTCCTAATCTTAACTAGTCCTTTAGCGAAATCTCTTTAAACTGTCACATACTTTTTAATCTAGGAAATTTGCTTTGTTTATTAAATATGTATCTTTTTTTTAAAAAATGTGCTTACAAATATATTTCTTTAACATAATTTTTTTCTATCTATATTTTTGTGAAATGAAGCAGGAAATGTTTTTTGTCAAGATAATATGAATACAGTATTGATAAAGTCAAGCTAGTAGGTGAGTACAGGGAGAGGAGATAATGGGATAATAAAGCAAAATAACAATTTGCTTTTGAAAAGTTTGTTCTTCAAGCTTTCATTAGTTTAAAACAAACAGCTCTAGAATAAGATCATCCACATTAGCATTTATGATAAAATTTATTCAAATTAGTAAATATTATAGTGGCACCAGTTATCAACAGCCCTTTTTAAATACTGAGTGATCCAAATTTTTTTTTGTTTTGTTTTTTGTTTTTTTAATAATTCCCAGTCCTGCTGAGTTAGTCTGTGATATCTCAACAGCTCAGCTAGTCATTTAATAGTTTAAGTCCCTCGACAGTTAAAGCAGTATCAAAGAAATGCTGTATTCCTTGGAACCATGATCACCCCCAGAATCCACCTCAGCTCTCTTCACCCTGAAATTGTCTGAATTTTACATAGGCTTTCTCTAAAGATAGGAGTAAATTACAAATCAGGTTATGAAGTTGTGGAGATGACGTTGTTAGGATTAGGGAAGAGATGTGCCATGAGGAAAATAGTTAAACTTGGGAAAAGAAGAAAGAAAAAAAAAAGGCTCAAACAATGTAGTTTCTGGTCCACAAACATGAAGAAATCAAGTGATGATAGTAGTCACATTTATTTCTCTAAGGCCCAAGTCCAGAAGGCTGTTTATTTTCAATGGTAGCAGCTAAGGAACATAGGGCATAGACTCAGATGAGGTAAATATGGAGACAGGTTTAGGGAAAGTGTCCCAGAGCTGGCAGTAAGGGAGCCTTCACTACCCTGCCAGGGGAAGATGGAGCAGTAGTCAGAAAGAAGAGAATTGTGTAGAAGACCTTAATGGAGGAGCTGTGGCCTTAGGTCAAGGGGCAGAGTCAGCCTGTTGGGATGAGGCAAGGAAGCGGCTGAGGAAATAACACTCTGATCTTTCTTTCTGCTCACTAATCTCCTGTTGCCTTGCATTTGGCCAAATCCAGCTAAAAACAAGCGCAGGGGAGCTTGTTGATGTAGCCTGCACAGGTCCACTTCTCTGGGCACAGAGTTGGGTGAAGCAGGGGTGGAATGCCCATCTGGAGGGCCAGTGAAAATTCTGCATAGGATCCATTCCTGCTGTAGCTGTGTTTGTAAAAGAAACTAATTTGACTCAGCTTTACATGTGCAGAAGCCTTTTAAGAATATGACTGAATAATATGTGGTGTGAAAAAGTACTTTTGCTAATCATTTATTGATTTAAAGATTCCTGTTCAACAGTTATTATGTATCAACAATATATATCAGAGTTAAGAAGGATAAAACTATGAGTCTTGTTAAGAGATTTAATAAGAAGGGAGAGTCATTATGAGGGCAGCTAGGAGACAGAGAATTAAGTGACTTTGGTGTGAGAGCTGAGTTTGAATCCTGATTGGGCTATTACTACTGAGAACTTACATAATTTATTTAACCACCAGGGACTGTGCTGCCTGAGGAACTCACATGCAGTAGGTGAGCACCCTAGTGCTATTATTGTTATCAGGATGCCCTTGGTGAAGTTTTTTTTTTTTTTTTTAAAGTTTATTTATTTATTTTGAGAGAGACAGAAAGAGTGAGCAGGGGAGCAGCAGAGAGAGAGGAAGAGAGAGAATCCCAAGCAGGCTCCACACTGTCAGCTTGGACCCCAATGCGGGGCTCGAACTCATGAACCTTGAGATCATGACCTGAGCTGAAACCCAAGAATCAGATGCTTAACCATGTGACTGAGACATCCAGGTGCCCCTAGGACTCCCTTGCTGAAGTTTTATCGCTAAGAAGGCAAATAGTAACCATTTTATATACCATTGAACCTTGTAATCTTGCTTTAAAAACATCAATGTCTATTATTAGACCCCTTTTTGAATAAAGAACAGGGAATCTACATGAAATATGAAAAGGGATATACTTCTGTTATGTATTTATGATCAGATTCACTGATATTCATTAAAACATTCAAAAATGACACAAGATATGGTAATCCCAGTTCAAATGGATGATTCGCTGCCAGACCCATTCCTGTCACCAATGATGAGAATAAAGGCTGTGTAACTCAAATCATTTTAGACACATGTTCATGTTTGAACAGGGACTGTAAGAGCAGGTGTCAGAATACAGCTTTCAACATACGGTAATCTCTTCCAATGCAGCTGGCTGCAATCCTTGTCAAAGGTTACAGAGACAAAAAGACACAGAGTCAGAAGTGGCTAGGTGCTTCAAAAGCACATTCAGGAAACTGCGTCATTATAAATCATATTCCCTGGACTAGAAAAAAAAAAAATCACTCCTTTTACCAATGATGTAGAGTGGCTTAAAAGCTGAATCTGAATTTAGTTCTGTAAGTTTCCATGTATCAGAGAGCACCAGAGAAATTAAAATCGAGAGAAAGGTATAAATAACAAAGAGCAGTGGATCGGAATGTGCCTTGAGATTTAACCACAGCCCCTGAAGCTCCTATATTCACTGTACTCTAGAGAACAAACAGAAATTTTGAAATGCAGCCATCCTATAATGGCTGAAATGGGATGGCCATTTTACCATGGTCCAATGGTAGATGGATAGGAAGAGACGTTCATTAGAGGATAATTCACATTACAGGAAAAGATACAAAGCTGGAGTTTTCACAAAGAGCAAGTGACATTGCAGCCACCATGAAGAGAGAAGCAGTTTGATTAACTGTCACCTCTGAGGAGTCTTTCCTGATCCTGTAAACTTGGGTAGACTTCTCTCCTGAGAACTCTCGTGCCTCCCTACATTACCATATTACTATCATGCTGTGCTGTGTGTAGTTATTTATCTAAATGTCCCACTTGAGTGGGAGTTCCATTAGGGTAGGGACTGTCTGTCTCTTCTGTGTTCTATCCAGTGCCTTGCGCTGAACAAAGTAAATGTTCAGTACATGTTTGTTGAACAGTAGAACAATCAAAAGTGCGTATAACTGGAAAAGAAAAAAAAAGTTTGAGGCTGTGTGATGTTGTGATTTAGAATAAATACGTATTTGGTCTTTATCCACTGTTTCTGGAACAGAGCTCCTAATACCTTTGGATTTTCCTATTCCAACCCATATTGTCTTTGATTATGTTAATGAGGTGACTTTAGGATCAAACTCGAGGATGGGGGCTGGTCTCCAGGAAAACCAACCATGTAATGAGAGGGTTAGAAATTTCAGACCTACCCCCTAACCTTGGAGGGCGCTAGAGGTTCACTTCTTTACTTATGGCCAGTGATTTAATCAGTAATAAAGCGTCCATAAAAATCCAAAAGGATGGGGTTTGGAGTGCTTTTGCATGGGGAACATGGAGAGATTTGGGGAGAGTGGCACATTCTGGAGAGGGCAAGTCCTTTTCCCATACTTTGCCCTATATGTCTCTCCCACACCTGGGAAGAATTGTATCCTGCCTGTTCCTGAGTTATATCCTTTTATAATACACTGGTAATATAGTAAGTAAAATGTTTCTCTCAGTTTTATGAGCCATTCTAGCAAATTAAACCCAAGGAGGGGTAATTGAAACTGCTGATCTGTAGTCAGCTTGTCGAAAGCAAGGGTGATAACCTGGACTTGGGCTTAGAGTCTGAACTGGGGGAGCAGTCTTAAAGGACTAAGCCCTGTTGGATCTGACGCTATCTTCAAGTAGATAGTGTCAGGGATAAGTTGAGCTGCAGAACAGCCATCTAGTAACCTAGAATTGGCATTGAGGGGAGAAACATACACACTCACTCACAGCCAGAACTGTAGACTGATAAGGACTGCCTTTTTTATTCTGGTTGATTTTAGGTGAGGCAGAATCGTTCCTTGGTTAGTTTGGGCACTATTTTGGGACGATATTATTGATACATTCTTGTTTTAAGAACATACACGAGTTTAGAATTTATGCTGATAGGGAGGGTTTCCAGTCTAGTTTATTCTTAATACATGTCCCTGGTAAGACCTAGTCAAGCTTTTTAGTACCTGGTTGCAATCTCCTAAGAACATGTGTGAGATATCATGGGAACACACCTGTAGACAACCTAGTCTTGACTTTGAGCAGAGACAAAAGTCATCCTGAAACCTATGCTGTCATTTAAGAAAGAATCAAAAGTAAGCCAGCTAGGATCCTGTAAATCTTTGTGAATATTGAAGCCCATGTGATACATTTCCTTTCGATATTTAAACTCTGATAACCTTAGCAACATTCAACACTGAATCCTGTTTGCTTATGAGGAGGTTTTTGACTGTTGTTTTGGGTGGAGAAAGAGAGATCTTGATAGAAATGTGCTGACAGATCTGGAAAGAAATGTGCTGACAATTTTCCTTACCTTGTAAAGTGTGCACTTGCATTCCTAAGTCCTTGGAGCAATGGATGTTTAAAAAAGTTTTGAATGGACACTATTTGAATATGTAAAAATTTTAAAAATAAAAGAGTGATACCAAATAAAAGACACTTTAGAAATTACTCTTAAATGAGTAGTATTCAAAAACATAAGGGATGGGTGCCTGCATTGCTCAGTTGATTAAGAGTCGGACTTCGGCTCAGGTCATGAGCTCATGATTTGTGAGACTGAGCCCCACATCGGACTCTGCACTGACAGTGGGGAGCCTGCTTGAGATTCTCTGTCTCACCCTCTCTCTCTGCCCCTCCCCCACTTATTCTCTAAATAAATAAATAAATAAATAAACTTAAAAAAATAAAAATAAAATAAAAACATAAGGGAGGTAAGAACAAAGCACTGAAGGTAGTAGTGATGGGGTTCTTGGGCAAACGGCCAAGAAAGAATTCTTGAGACATCTTTGGTGCAAAAAGGTGATTTTATTAAAGCATGGGGATAGGACTTGTGGGCAGAAAGCCGCACTGGGGTTGTGAGGAGTGACTGATTATATACATTTAAGTTAGTGGGGGTTAGTGTAAGTCTCTAAGGAATTTGAAAGCAAGGCTTTCAGGATATGAAGGGGTTAGCTACTGTTAAGATAAGGTTACTTTTAGTCTTTAATAAAATAAAAACATCAAGGAAGTAAGGCAGCCACGAGTCACACTCTGAATGTTTCAGATGTCTATCACTGGGCTGCAAACTGTAAGGAGATTTAATTTATGTTACATTTCTCTTGCCTTTGTTTCCCTCATCAGTAGGACATTTCACAATAAAGACATTTGTGAAGGTAATGGGAGGCTGGGAGATTCTTTCCACCACTGTTAACCACTGACAAACTTGGAGGGAGGTTTTCAAACTTGACTGAGGGCAGACTCAGTTTAATCTAGGTCTTGTTACCAAGTCTAATTGGTAATGAAGTAAAAAATTTGGCATCAGAGAGTAACTCTAATACTTGAACTTAATGTGAAAATATCTGAAAAAAAAAAAAAAAACAGTCCTAGAGACTGTCCTAATATCTTAGTTATATTTTAGCACATTGAATAATCATCCAGTGGATATAGAAAATTTGTAATCAGAATGCCTCTAGAAAAGGATATGCTTGCTATCTTCCATGCAAAACTACACTGGAAGCATGGGCCTCTCTAAAATACATAAACCATTAAGAAAATTGCTAGCAAACTTTTGTTGGATAAAATTACCATATGCCACAGATGCTTTAATTATTTGGAGAGCAGAGCCATAGAAAAATTTTATTAAGAAAAGTCTTAAATCTGTAAGTTTTCCAAATATTATCTTAAACCTTATATAATTCTACCCAAATGTGTAAATTTTTATTAGACTGGAACATAAAATTATTAGACCTCTCTGATGATTAGGTGAAATGGGGAATTTTAAAACACTATTAGGTTAGCTTTTATTACACATAATGAGAATCTCCCAGATGGTGTAGAAATCATTAAAAATTAATTTTATAACCACTGGACTTGTCTTAAAGTGTCTTGAACTGATAAGCCTTCTTAATCTTCTAGAGTTGCTCCAGTTCATTCATGAAGTAAAGTGGCTGGCTTTTTAAAATTGATAAGCCTATTATAATTATTAAAGTATAGCACATCCATTTTGCCTAAGGTGTTTAGTGAGTCCCCACCCCCAGAGAAAACTATGCTGTATAGCACAATCTCAAACATTTCAAGTATGAAGACACTTTCTAATATAAACTATGTGGTTGTAGACCTATATTATTATAGGTGACCTTTAAGATTCATTGATGAAATGCTTGTGCAAAGCATTCATTGATAAATGCATTGATTTAAGTAAATATGTATTAGGGGCACCTTGGTGACTCAGTCGGTTAAGCTTCTGACTTTGGCTCAGGTCATGATCTCAATGGCTTGTGAGTTCGAGCCCGCATCAGGCTCTGTGCTGATGGCTCAGAGCCTGGAGCCTGCTTTGGATTCTGTGTCTGCCTCTCTCTCTGCCCCTCCTTGGCTTGTGCTCTCTCTCTCTCTCTCAAAAATAAATAAACATTAAACAATATTTAAAGTAAAAATGTATTTATCAATCTAAATAGCACTTATACTCATTTAAAAAATGAATACATAGGATATATACTAATATAATAATATACTAATGTAATCAAGCAGTTCTTATAATAGCTCTAATACCCTGTTAGAAGTTTGTGATTTTTTGCTGGACCATTTCTCTCGACCTTAGAACATATACAATGTCAGTGTCATGAAACAAAGGACATCAATGAAGATGCTCAATTGGTGGGTGAAAAATATGTCTAAAATCTGAAATGTTCCTGTACTGAGGATTTAGTTGGCTTTTTCTGATGTCACGATAGCCCTAGGATAGGGATTCTTCTTGGGTCCCTGAGATACCATCCTGTGCACTGTAGGAACAGATGCACAAACATAATTTCTTATGTTCTGAACAAGTGCAAAAGCCTCCTAAAAGTTCCAGTCAGTACCACAGACTGATGCCACAGAGAGTCTGACTTGTTTTAGTGTAAATAATGTTTGTAACTCTTTTTAATTCTGTGAATTGGCTTAGGGTCTTTTAAACACATATCATTATTAATCCCTTCACATTTATTTTTGGAAACATAATCTTATTTGTTTATCAAAGGCTACTTTACTATGTGGTCTTCACCTATATCTGTCCAAACATCAATTAAAAAGGAAGGCATTCTTTTCTTTTTCTCTTTTTGTATCTATGTCATTTGTGGACATACAATTTTTCACATAAAAATCTATGATATTTACATATATATGTACATACATATTACATACTTGTGAATATTTACATACCTCTAGGGGAGATAAACACATTTATAATACTCTTATATAAAATGTTCAGGGGCGCCTGGGTGGCTCAGTCAGTTGAGCATCCAATTTCGGCTTGGGCAATGATCTCATGGTTTATGAGTTCGAGCCCCGCATTGGGTTCTGTGCTGACCGCTCAGGACCTAGAGCCTGCTTCGGATTCTATGTCTCCCTCTCTCTCTGCTCCTCCCCTGCTCACACTCTGTCTCTGTCCAAAATAAATAAATATTTAAAAAAAAATGTTTAATATATTTAAATGATCTCTCATGCCTTTCGTTTGGCATCTGTGTATGAACATGCCTTAATTAATTGGCTGTATTGATTGACTGTAGAATGTCAGTAGGCCAGATATACACAGGCGCCTATGTCTGATTGGTATGGCAACATTGGTTAGGGCATATATTTGAAGGAAATGAGATTTGTAAAACATTTGAGAGAAAAAAAGAACCAAAAACAAAAGGGTAATAAAGAAAAAGAATAGGAAAGTTTCAACAATGCAAAATACTAGAAAGGAAATTACTAGTTATTCTAGGTAACTTCTTGGTCCTAGGTAATTTCTTGGGTCTGGTCCTCAGTGCTGAACCATTAATTTTCTTATATTTTTCCTATCAACTGCTATGTTTTCAGTTGTATGATATAGCAGTTGTATATTCTGTCTTTTCCAGAACTATTTCCACTTCATATATTTGACATTTTGGTCCTTGTAAGAATACTTGAACTTGTCAGACCATATAGGTATGTTTTGTGATTCAGGAAATATGGTCACAATGTAAAAGCCATGGCATCAAAACAGGCTGTCAGGTTTTCAATGGAGAATTTACTTCAACTGCCATTTAAGAATACTGAAAGAGAGGTGCCTGGGTGGCTCAGGTAGTTAAGCATCTGACTTGGACTCAGGTCATGATTCCATGTTTCATGAGCTCAAGCCCTACATGGGGCTCTGCATTGATGGTGCAGAGCCTCTTTGGGATTCTCTCTCCCTCACTCTGCCCCTTCTGTACCTTCCCTTTCTCTCTCTCTCAAAAATAAGTAAACTTTAAAATAAAAGAATACTGAAAGAGATCTGGAACCTGTACACCAAGGATGGGATTGTACCATTGTGGTTAGAAACTGGGAATCCTGTATTTTGAGTTTGCATCTTCACCTTGCCATTTAGAAACTGTGATCATAGGCAAGTGACCTAACCTTTCAAAGTCTTGGTTTCTCAACTGAAAGTGAGGATTTAAAAAACAAAAATTTTTTTTAATGTTTATTTATTTTTGAGAGATAGAGACAGAGAGCAAGCGGGGGAGGGGCAGAGAGGGAGGAGATACAGTAACCGAAGCAGACTCTAGGCACTGACCTGTCAACACAGACCCGATATGGTGCCCAAACTCACGAACTGTGAAACCATGACCTGAGCCTCAGTTGAATACTTAACTGACTGAGCCACCCAGGCAGCCCTGAAAGCGAGGATTATTAAAAAACAAATTTTGAAGCGTTTTAAAAGTAAAGCATAGTGTAAATTCTAAATAAATCCTGTTATTTTTATAGTTAATTGTACTAGACAGCAAGTAATTGGATTTCAACATTTGAGGCTGTGTCAAATTGTCTAAGCATGTCTAAAACAAAAATAGTCATACTAAAAACTTTGGTAAAGATTTTATTCCTTCTTTTACTCTCATATTATTGTCTGAGTTAGCTTTCCAACTTAAAAACAATAATGGCCTATCCATCTTAGACAAATACCACTATCAGAATGCTCATTGTTACATGTATCATTGTAAGGTTCCCAACTGCCTTTTAACAACTGATTATAATTATAGTCAATAAAAGTGACTAGGTAAATACAGGTTTAAAGCAAATGAAGTCTTACTACCTCTTTGTAAACAATTGCAATGATAATTTTATGCATGCATTTTTGTCTTATTTCAATTCCTCTGGCTAGATTATGAAGTTGACTGTAGACTTTTGATACTTTTTCTTAAACTGATTTTCAAAAGCGTCGTGCTTATTCATACTTATATCAACTGTATTTTGAGACTGCCAGCCTCTTCACAACCTTGTTGGCACCCAGTGATTTTTATTTTTAATACCATTAAAGACTATTTGAGGCCAGCCTCATAAAGTGAATAGCACAATTTCCTTCAGTTCTCAGTTATTAATGAGACACTATTTGGTCAGTATTTTTTTTTTTTCCTAAAGCTAAGTTTTGTTTGTTTTATATTTGAAGGGGTTATACAAGATTAAAGTTTATCATGTTTGTTATTAGAGTTGCCTTGAAAAAGGCTTATTTGGTCTTGCAGAAAAGATGCAATTGCAACAGTAGTGATCTTACAGTTTTGAGATTGGTCATGAGAGTACAGAGAAGCTCTGTATTTCTCTTCTAAATCATCATCCTAAGTCATTTTGAAGGGAGTCATACAGATAGTATAATGCAATAACTCTAAAGAAAGGTTACCACGGCTACCTGGAACTTGTGACTGGAGGCTTCTTTCTAGGTTCATTGTACTAACACAATTCCTTATTTGAATTGAAGTGAGAATGTTCAATTGCTATTTTTTTTAAATCTTGTTAGTAGTATGAATTATATTTTTATTTATTCTGAGGCATTGTAAAGGATACATTTAAAGCTAGTTCTGTGGTTTTATTTCACGTAAATGCTAGATGGCCTCCTTGAACTACAGCTAAATTTCACTGTTTATGTTCACTGTTACTCAAGAAGAGAATTAAATGGAAACCAATGGTTATTGTACCACTGAACACTCATTATTAGTAGACATCTTACTCATAATAAGGTAATGATTAGAGTAGATTGATGGTTATGAGAAGAAAATCTCAGTTAAGACTTTGACCATCTATTTAAAACTGACCTCCCCCCTGTCCCATATACACCTCCACTTGCTATCTCTGTTTAGGGTTGTTTCCCTCTATGCACCATGTTGCATACTACAGTTGACCCTTAAGCAATACGGGTTTGAACTGCACAAGTCCACTTATACATGGATTTTTTTTTAATAAATACAATATGTTACTATAAATGTATTTTCCTTATTTTTTTCTGTATCACTTGAACTTCTGTAGCTTATTTTATTGAAATATATAGTACATTTAACTTAAAAAAATGTGTTAACTGTTTGTTATTGGTAAGGCTTTTGGTCAACAGTAGGTTATTAGCTACATTTTTGGGGAGTCAACAGTTACATGTGGATTTTAGACTAGGTGAGGGGTTGGTATCCCTAACCCCCAAGTTGTTCAGGTATCAACTATATATAATTTTAACTTTGTTGTTGTTTGTTTTTTCATCCCACTAGAAGTAAGTTCTATGAAGGCAGGGGTTTTTGTTGTTCTTTTCACTGCTGTATCCCTGTGTCTAGAAGAGTATCTGTCAGCATATCGTAAATGTTCAATAACTAGTCATTAAATTAATGATTGAATTTACCAAAATTTATATTTCCAGAAAATGCAATGGAAAACTAGGTGAAATAGATAGGACTAGTGTTTTGATAGAAAATGCTAAATTGTGTTTAACTTTGACTCACATTTCTCAAAGGTGTAGCAATCTAACATAATGCTAATCAAAATCAAAGCTATTAAAATACAAGAACATACCTGGTGATATTAAGATATTTTAGGCCAGGTTTTCTTTGTATAACAAAAATATTCCCAAAGCCAGATTTTCAGTATCTATTAAATACCACCTTTCACCATCCATTAACTTATGGAAATCTGGCATTCAGGGTAATACTGTTACCTATTTTCTCCTTCCACTCAATACTTTAGATCTTTGTTATTGAAAATCTTTTTTGTTAACTAAATGCACTGACTTCTCAACCTTTGTAACTGGAATACATCAAGTAAAATTTATTCAAATCCATTTGTGATTTGAACACTCTAGATACTTAATAATATTAGCAAATTAATGTTAGTTATTTTAGATGGATGATGGTATTCTAGTTATGTTAAAAATATAAATGATAATTCTTATCATTTAGAATTACATATTAGAATAATTCCATATAAAATTAAGTCTGAATTTTTGGTTTGTTTTAAAAATAATATGAATTAGGGTGCCTAAGTGGCTCAGTTGGTTAAGCAATTGGCCCTTGATTTTGGTTCAGGTCAGGATCTCTGGTTCATAAGTTTGAGCCCTGTGTTGGGCTCCATGCTGACAGCATGGGACCTGCTTGGGATTCTCTCTCTCCCTCTCTGTCTGCCCTCCCTACATTCGTGCTCTCTCTCTCTCTCTCTCTCTCTCAAAGTAAATAAATAAACTTAAAAAATAATATGAATGAGTGTGGTTGGAAATGTGGATGGGGGTAAGTTGATGGTCAGTAGAATTGGGTGATGATTACCAGGAGTTCATGGTTGATACATTATTGTTTCTACTCCCATATTTGTTAAATATTCTCCATAAGAGAAGAAAATCAAGAAGGAGAAAAAGAAGATAAAGAGGAGGAACACTGTGAGAAAACAAATGTATTTATGAAGGAAGGAATAGAGTAGGTATTAGACAAATAAGCAACTGTATAAAACAAATGGTAAGACAGGAAGACAGGAATAGTTAACATTATTGAACACTTATATGTCAAGTGCTGTTTCAAATCCTCTAATGCTCACAATTACCACATAAGCTGAGTTTTATTAACAATTTTCAGATGAGGAAATTGAAATTCACAGTGGATAAGTGATTTGTCCAAAATATAAGTCATGAAGTTGTCAAATTGTTTATATATCAAATTGTTATGAATCATTGTAAGGTGTACTATTATTTTATATATCTCTAAGAAAGAAAAATTCTAATTTTTTTAAAATTTTAACTTATTGAAAAACTCTCTTAGGCTTCTTTACAAATTTTTTATTATCTATTATTCTTCATACATAAAAAAAGAAAATATAGATAAGTTCTTTTTAAAACATTTTACATTCAGTGGATGAATCATTTAAATTTCTTTTTGACTCAGAGTTATTAATGCCTATGTTTCGCCAATGCAGTATCACCCTCTGTGCCATTAAGAGAAATGATGATGTAAAAGTCATTAAGGTAATACTCCATTGTTGTCTGTGGGATTTTCTTCCAAGTCAGTGACACCTATAATGCAACTTTTGATGTTGTCATTTTCCTGACATATCAAAAGGTATCAGTCGAGTGTTTTTCAGCAATGAGCAGGATCCTAGTTTTTCACAAAGTGATCTTTACATGGTCCAGTAACTTGAAACCTAGAGGAGCAGCAGTTATCTGGTCAGTCCAGAATAATACCCAAGATGGCACATGCATAGACAAGTAAAAATATGTCACATGCCACCTGGACTAGGGTGAGTGTAAAGATTCACTGTGAATTCAGAGATACTAAAACGTGGGGGGAAAGGTAAATGTCTCAGAAGAGATAAAATAAGGTAGATTTCTTAGCTGGGTAATGGGTGCACGGGTGGTGTTCATTATGGGTATATAAAATATCATTGTTGGAGGAGGTCATCAGAAGATATGACCACTGGTTTACCAGTTGACCTACAAGGTGGACCTGAGCAACTGGAGTTTCCTCATCCCCTCCTCTGACTTTCAAATATAGTGATGCCCACTATTCCCCCATGGGAACCATTTTAAAGGACATGGCTTTGAGAGAGCAATATGTTGCTAAGACCATCTGGATGCATACATGACTAAATCCATTCAAGGCATCTATATAAAGATTCTGACAGACACATATGGAGATCTACTTGTCTTGAGGCTTCCCCAAACAAGCCTCATATGTAAATTCTCTTGCTTGTTAAACCTGCTACCTGGAGTTGTTTGGTTCCTTCTTTGGTTTCTCTTTGTTTTACATGTATGGGGGCCAGTTTGCAAACCAACAGTGTCATAAAAAAAAGATTAGAGGAGACTTGAAAGGACTTTTTTTCTTGAAAGTCGGGACTTACTTATGCCAAACCTTATATTTCATGTTAAAGAGATGTTATACTTTATTCTGGAAATGGAATATTATCTAAAGAAAGCTCTTAAAAGGGCAGAAATGAAACCAAATATGATTAATTTTAGAAGATAACTCTTATAACAATGTATAATATTGACCAATTATGACTGGAAGCAGTATTAAGAACTAAGAGAAACAGAGGGGGTACAGCACAGGATGAATTTGGGTGACTATCAAAATTAAGACAGAGAACTGGGTGAATGACAAAAATCCTCTAATAGTTCATGAGTAAATACCAAGCATACCCTGGCTTGTTATTTACCTCTTCTTTCTGAAAATTTTAAAATAAATTATTTCGGACTTATGTTTTGATATCTGAATACATTGTTTTATTTTAGGAATTCTAAGTTGAGATGTCTGATATCTCGACATAAATAGAGAATGACTGACACTGTTGTACTTGATACAATTTTTAGTTTTGAAATCTATAAAGCATTTAGTCAGGGTCTCAGATACAAATATTTAAAAATTACTGTTTATTTTCAGAGATATAGTTCAAGTGTAAGTGTATAGTACAAGTGATATGTGTGTGCAGATGTGTAATTATTCAGTATCTATTAAAGTCCCATGATAATTGGCATATGGTGTTATATAACAGTACATAATAACATATGATGATGGTAATTAAGTGCATTGACTTAAGACTTTGTCTTTTAACGACCCTCAGTGGATCCTGAATGAAAGGTAAATTAAAGGCTCATTAAGCTGCGTTCAGTAGAAAAAGAAAATTTTCAAATGGCAGATGTAGTGTGAAGTTAAGAGAATTTTATTAAGATTTGCTCTTAATGGTTTTGCTGTTTTATTTTGTTTTTTGTTTTTTGTTTTGTTTTTTGTTTTGTTTTCCAAGCGACAAGTCTAGACCAAACTGTTTAGACTATTTTAAGACATTTTTTAAAAAAAGCATTTATTTTTACAGTTTGTTTAACATTTTGAGCTTTGAATGTGTAGAATAATTGGGGAGAGCACTGGAAATTTGTCTGTTTCTACATCAGAGTGACCTTGAGTGTGGTTTTATTTAATATTCTGGTGTCTTAAAGGAAAAGCAAAGCAGAAAGCAAAACAACAATAATGTATGCAGTGGAATTAGACAAAACATCTGAAGCACCAGGATTTTTATTTTTCCATTAATGTTAGCCAACATTTAAACTTATAAAAAAAGAAAAAAGTTTGTAAAGGAAGTCAGAGGAAATTACAGACAGGGACAGAAGGTATTTAAAAATGAAAAAAATGTAATGAATTTGGGTTTTTCCATATATTTACCATTCTAATAGCATTATTAAGCATGTGGATAAGCACGATGCTATTTATTTAATAATATTATTATAAATGTAATATCAGCATTCCAATTTCCTGCATATGAATATTTGCTAATAGAGCCCTCTGCTCTTTTTCCTTTGTTTGTTTTTCTTTTTTATTTAAATTTCAGTTTCTGGCAGAAACACACAGTTAACATACAGTGTAGTCTTCGTGTCAGGCGTAGAACCCAGTGATTCATCTCTCAACTATGATGCCCAGTGCTCATCCCCAAGAGTGCCCTCCTTAATGCCTATTGGCCATTTAATTAATCCCTCGCTGCCACACCTAGAACCCCTCCAGCAACTCTCAGTTTGTTTTCTGTATTTAAGAGTCTCTTATGGTTTGCCTCTCTCTCTTTTTATTTTATTTTTCCTTCCCTTTTAAAAAACTTGCTTCTGATTCTAACACTGTATATTTAAGAACAGACTTTACTTTTCTAAAACAAACAGAAGAAAGAAAAAAAAAAACCTGTAGGGGTATGCATGTTTCTTGTATGAACAAACATGAATATATGGATAGGGAAGGGAAGAATCAATAATCTTACCAATGGACAACACATCCTGAAGACAAAGCCTGTCCATATGTGAATGTCTCCCTGGTATAAGTCTGGAATATATAGGTTTATTTCTGTATACCTTTTTGACAACTTTTTGACTCTAGCCTATATAGACTACCAGCACTCTTACTAGGACCAGCTTATAACTTGAAAGAAGTTATAAGTTTAGGAAAGGAAGTTGTAGCAAAAGGCAAAGCAAAAACAGTAGGAGTTTGCAATAAACTTTTTTGTTTATTAAGATAAATGAATCATATACTATAAAATTTACCTGTATGAAATATACAATGATCTTATTGTATTCAGAGTTTTATAACTATCACCATAATCAAATCAACGTTAGATCATTTTTATTACTCCAAATATCTTCCATTCATTAGTAGTCACCGGTCACTCCCCACTACCTCCATTCTTCCTGCCACAGCACTATGTAATCACTAATCTACTTCCTGCTGCTATAGAATTGCCTCTTCTGTACCTCTTATACACATAGAATCTTACAGTTTGTTGTCTTTTGTGACTGACTTCTTTCACCTAATGTGTTTTCTAGAGTCACGTGTTGTGGTATGTTTCAGTACTTAACTCATTTTCATTGCTGAATAATATTGCATTGTATAGACATACTTCCTTTTGTCTTTTTCATGATTTGATGGATATTTGGATTGTTTCATCTTTGTGGTTATTATGAATAATGCTGTTGCAACATTTTGTGTACAAATTTTGTGTAGATACATGTTTTCATTTCTCTTGGGTATATACCTAGAAGTGGAATTGCTAGATCCTATAGGACCTTTACGTATGATCTTTTGAGGAAGGGCCAGACTGCTTTCCAAAGCAGCTGCACCATTTTAACTATGAGAGCTCCAATTTCTCCACATCTTCATCAATAGTTCTTATCTGTCTTTGTAATTATAGCTACCCTGATGAGTATGGTCTTTCATTGTGATTATTTATTTATTTATTGAGAGAGAGAGAGAGAGGGAGAGAGAGAGAGAGAGAGGGAGAGAGAGAGAGAGAGAGAGAGAGAGAGAGAGAGAGAGAGGAGACCAGTGGGGGAGGGACATAGAGAGAGGGAGAGAGAATCCCAAGCAGGCTGTTCTGTCAGCGCAGAGCCTGGCTTGGGGCTCGAAACCACAAACTGTGAGATCATGACCTGAGCCGAAATCAAGAGTCAGACACCTAACTGACCGAGCCACCCAGGTGCCCCTATGAGCTCTTTATATAGTTTGGTTATAAGCCTATTATCAGATATATGACTTGAAATATTTTCTCCCTTCCAGTAGGTTGCCTTTTCATTTTGTTGATGGTTTCCTTTGTATGCAGAAACTTTGTAGATTGATGTAGCACCACTTATTTATTTTTGCTTCAGTTGCTTTTGCTTTAAAAAAAAATCATTGCCGGGGCGCCTGGGTGGCTCAGTCGGTTGGGCGTCCGGCTTCGGCTCAGGTCATGATCTCGCGGTCTGTGAGTTCGAGCCCCGCGTCGGGCTCTGTGCTGACAGCTCAGAGCCTGGAGCCTGTTTCAGATTCTGTGTCTCCCTCTCTCTCTGACCCTCCCCCGTTCATGCTCTGTCTCTCTCTGTCTCAAAAATAAATAAACGTTAAAAAAAAAAAAAAAAAATCATTGCCAAGACTTATGTCAAAGAATTTACTGCCTATGTTTTCTTTTGGGAGTTTTATGGTTTTAGGTCTTACAGTGAAGTCTTTAGTCCATTTTGAGTTAATTATTGTGTATGGTATAAGAGATTGGTTCATTTTCATTCTTTTGCACAAGAATACAAAGAATTTTATATACATAGATCTTATAATATGTTGTCTTTTGTGACCGACTTCTTTCACCTAGTATGAAAGAAGCACCATTTATTAAAGAGACTGTCCTTTCATCACTGTATTTTCTTGGCTCCTTTGTCATAAATTAGTTGATCATAAGTTCATGGGTTCATTTCTGGGTTCTCTAGTCTACTTCATACTTCATTGATCTATGGATCTATTTTTATGCCAATACTATATTGTTTTAATTATATAACACAGGTTCTTTCTCTCTCAAAATAGAAACAAAGAAACAACAACAACAAAATAACCCTTCATTGACTCTTACATGAAGATTCTATTCCCAACTTCCTGCTTGAGCTCATCTTCATTATTTCTTTGAGTGACTTCTTCATTCTTAAGCCCTATTCATTTTTCAAGGTATAGCTTTAGTTCCCATCAGAACCCTCCTTAATTTCAACATTACTGAATTCTTATTTAAACCCCACAGCTTACTTCTGGATTACACTTTAAATGTGTATATACACTAGTTTAATCTTTGCCGATAGAGTGTAATTTACTTGAAGAATTTTTTTTATATATTTTGGTTTATATTTTTATGGTTCCAGTATTATGTGCATATTCTTCCTGTTTAATAGATCTTAAAGGTGATGATGATAGGTGACCATGTGTAGAATGTTAACTCTGTTTTAAGACCTGTGCTAAGTGCTTGGAATTTATCCTTTGAATTCGTACCGTGACTCTATATAACTACAGTCATTTTGTGTTTGGGTAGGTATGTATATGTACAGGCTAGGAAACAGAATCTTAAGAAAATTAATTTCCTGTCATAAAGTCACATAGCCAGTATGTGGCAGCGAATACTGGGATTCATACCCATTTCCATCCTAAACTCAAGTGACTGACCTTTACTGTATTATGCTGCAAACTTGTTATTGTTTTCTAGTATTAATGATATCTTTAATCCATGTATCACAAGAGCTTTGCAGGGTCTTCTGGCTTTACCTGGAATGGAAAACTTTGTTTTCGATTATTAGAATCTGCATTTTAGTTATATAGTTTATTTTTTCGTGTTTAATCCATAAAGTACATTATGCAACTTAATTTTAATATCATAAAAATTAGTCCTATAGCAAGAATATCTGATTTCAACTATAGTAAAATGTTTCATTTTAACTTGAATTTATTTCTTATAGATTAAATGAAAGTTGATGAATGATGACAATATTATTATAATTCATATTTTGATTTAGGAGGAAGATAGGGAGAGGAAAGCACTTTGTTTTTAACAACAGGAGATTTAGTAAACCGTAATTTTGTTTCATTAAAAAAGTCAAAAGTGATTTAGTTATTTTCTCCCCCTCTGTATTTTTAAAGAATAATAAAAAATATTTTCTTTTCTTTGGAACAATTTGTTCATGCTTTAGGAGCCATTTAATTAAATTATTACCTGCTGGAGCACCATCTGTTTTTGTCCTAGAAATAAGAAGCATAGCTTTCTTTTACATAGGCTTGGTAACTATGGAGAAGGTGCCAAAACCCAATAAGAATCATCAGCAGATGGACTGAGGCACTTCAATCTCTACACAGTCAGTTTTGATTGTTCTGGGCATAGCTAAATGGATTTTTCTGGATAGATTCCTTTCAAAAATCTATTATGTTCAGGAGGGGAGTTGGATTAATCTTCTCCTATAGATCTCTTCACATTTTCCCCCTCAAAATAGAGGACCTGATTTTTTTTTTTTTTTAACTCTGTGTATGTCCACATTACAGATACTGGTTCTAAACAGTGTAAGTAAATACCTTTATGTGTTTAAGAGACTTGAAGTTGGTGAGTGCTGGGATGAATTTTCCAGGGGCCACCTTTTCATGGGCTGCTTCTCTTTTCCCTCTGCTCTTGTGTCCCCAATTCCCTGGATACAATCTTCATGTATGGCATACAACCCAAAGGTCCTGTCATATCCTCTCATTCCAGACTCTGAGTTTTGTTTAGGAAAAAGAGAAATCCAGGAACTTGTAGTGCAAAATCACTTGTGGTGAATTACATCAGCTCTATTCAAGAATTGGGGTGACTGAGTATAGTGTACATGTAAGGGTGATTATTTTAATTAGTATTTTTTTAATGTTTATTTATTTTTGAGAGACAGAGTGCGAGCAGGGGAGGGGCAGAGAGAGAGGGAGACACAAAATCTGAAGCAGGTTCCAGGCTCCAAGCTGTAAGCACAGAGCCTGATGCAGAGCTCTAACTCACGAACAGCGAGATCATGACCTGAGCTGAATTTAGTCAACCAACTGAGCCACCCAGGCACCCCTTAGTTAGTATTAACCAATTTTTATTTGTTATTAATAATCTTTTGTGAACTATATGATATTGGTCAATAGTATTTAAAACACAGATTTATGAATTATCTCATTTGGTTTTCACACACCCAAGTCTAATTTTACCTATGAAGAAACGTGGTTTGCCCTGGGGACCATAGCTAGTAAATGCAGGTCCAGAATTCAAACCTATCTCTCTTGATTTCTAGTAATTTATAATTTTAAAACTAGCATATATATTGGGTTTTACAGTTTATCAGCTGAATTTGGTTCCAACATTTAACATTATTCATTAATTAACTCTTACAAGTACATAGGATAGATATTACATTCTCTTTAAAAGACTAAATGAACTGCAGTAATTGCTGTAAGACACATTGCTGGTTAAATGGCAATTACCTTACCCTAAATTTATAATGTCTTCAAGATGCCATGCCCCTTTTCAGTCTATCATCTATTGAGCAGTTGCAGGGTTCTAGACACCGTGCTAGTGTACAAAGATAAAAGGTAGCTAGACAGAAGAACTAAAATCAAGAATTTGAACCTGCGCAAATCAGGCAGAGGCAGAACACATGTAATGTGTGCCTAGAAGAGACTGGAAAGCAGGAAGTCCAGGAAAGGGTAGGGATGGAAGCTGAGGCCTGCCCAGGCATCAAGGTCTTATGTGTCTTGGAAAGTCATCTGTGAAATGTTCTATTCCTTAAAGATAAAAGACTTCATATGATTTTAAGGTGTCAGATGACCTGGTCAGATTTCTGTTTTGGAAAAATAGCTTAAGTGGTTATTCTTTCTGGTTATTTCTTCATTGCTGAGAAACAACCCCCAAATATAGTGGCTTTGAACAACAGCTTTTTGTTATGTCTATTTGATAAACAAATATGGGCAGTTCTCACCTGGCTTATTCTTTTGCTCCATATCCTTGTCACTCTTTGAGTATCTGCTGGCGGCTGGTCACATGTGTGGCACTTTGGTTCGGAAGCCTGGGCTCAGCTTTTTCTCCATTTGGTCTCAGAGCTTCTCCACATGGTCTCTTCCACTTAGGATAGATGCACTTCTTGGTGCTCAGGGCTCCAAGAATTCCTTTTCTGTAAAAGTTACCCATGCTTTAATTACAGTTCTCATAAGACACTTTATAGCAAATATATATTGCACTGTCCTTCAATCTGTTCGTTTAAAAGCTGTCACATTTAAATTAGACAATTACTCTTAAGATATATATGTATTCCTGAAAGAACAGGGATATAAATGTGAGGAGATCATGAATATTTAGGGGTTGTCAAAATGATGAGTTTGGTCCAACAAATATTTACCTGGCCAACCAATCATTACAAAAACTGTGGGAAATAAAATATGAGAAGACCTAATTCTTAGAGGCAGAGGCAGAGAGGAAAAGTCTATTGAAAACAAAAATTTAGAAATTAATTTTTTTAATGTTTACTTATTTTTGAGAGAGAGAGAGAGAGACAGACAGACAGAGCATGAGTGTGGGAGGGGCAAAGAGAGGGGGAGACACAGAATCCGAAGCAGGTTCCAGGCTCTAAGCTGTCAACACAGAGCCCGACGCGGGTCTCAAACTCATGGTCTGCAAGATCATGACCTAAGCCTAAGTCGGAAGCTTAACCAACTGAGCCATCCAGGCGCCCCCAAAAATTTAGATATTAAAATCATGAGCCTTGGTATCTAGTAACTATGAGCATGGATTTGAAGTATATTTGGGGAAGTCACAAGCAACTTTAGTGAGGCCATAGTGGAGAGACTTATATCTGCGTGTGAATGTGTGAGCTTATTCATTTTTCTCTCCACTTTCTTCCTGAAAAACTACCCCCCTCCCCCCACCGCCCCCAACCTCGAAAGGCTACAAAGAGATGGAACTTATGGGAAAAGGTCATACTACAAAGTTTTGTTAGGGATTGATTGTGGTAAAATTGAGTGATGTTCTTTTATTGTTATTATTTTTAATTTCTAGAGGAATTAAAAATGTGCCTTCATTTGATTGCTTTCTGTCACAGTAGCAGAGAGGCTAAGGACACAAAATCTGGACCCACATTAACTGGGTTCAAATGTTGTATGATCTAGACCAAATTGCAACTGTCTCTTCAGTGTCCTTGTCTGTAAAACAGATGACAACAGTAACTTCATAGTGTTGTTTCGATAATTAAATAAAGTAATGTAAACAGACAGCACATAGTGGCACCTAAATGTGTGCTTTTATTTTTGTTTTTTGTTTGTTTGTTTGTTTTCCTAATGCTGTATTTCTTAGCACAATTAAACTAATCTACTGTTTACAACTTTGTTGCAGTGTATGTTCCCATTTTAACTCAACTTAATTTTTATTTTCTACATCCTTAAAGACTATGCTCCTTTTCAGGCAAAAACTATAATATTTTCATTATTTGGGCTTCCAAATGTTTCAGAGTACTCAGGAAATGATGAAAGATTCAACCCTTTACAGGGTTCAAAAAGAGAGAATGTGAGGGGAAGAACAAAAATAATGCGTTTGTTTCTAAGATATATATGATTGAGAAAGGTTTTGTGGGAGTAATATGTAGGTTAAAGTTGTGGAGGATGATGGGAATGAATAGTCTCACCAATCATAATAGCTGGAGGGGGTTTTTGTAAAAGTGTTAGGGAGAAGGGTCTTTAGTTCTTCCCCCATAGTGTCACATTATGGAACTCCCAAGCAGCAAGTTAAGGATAAATTGAGTTTCACTAATATTTTAAAGGCTGAAGTTTAAAAGCATTTGGAATGCTAGAGTAAAACATAATCTTTGGTTTGGTCATCAGGGAATCATTTCAAATAAAAAGAATCCACTGATTATTTGTAGTTCAGGATATATCATTCTCAATATGCAGAAAAAAATAAAACAAACTCTTTATGTTTTATTATTTTATCATTTCTCAATGAATTACTGAGATATCAATAGTGAAATAATAATGGAGAAGTAAAAATGAAATAATGGGAAAGGAGAGAAAAATATAAAGAAAAAGATAAAGGATGCATTATGGGAAGAAAGAAAATTGGAAGGAAGCTAAAATTCATGTTGGTAAAGTAATAATATTTGACATTTTAAAACTGAAGTGCTAGGTGAATTTTAAAATTTGCATGCATTATTATAATAAACTACCTTTCAATGATGTCAATTATATAAAAGTTCTGCTAAATGTTTTACATTTAATGTCTTTGCGAATATTGCATTTTCATGCCTTTTGCCTGACATTTAATTTCATATCAGCATTACTTTTATGTGTGATTGGAGGTCTTCCATTTTTTGTAATACTCCTGTTCCTAAATAAAATAGAAATGACATAAGCAGTGCCCAATATAGTTTTTAGTGGATTGTTTAGTTGCTTTAATTTACCTAAGGCTATTAGTAAGCATGTGTATAAATTTGTAATAAAAATTAACTTCTCAATATCAAACTGTATACAGATGTAACATATACTACAGTATTTATCATCCTGTTTCTTATTATTTAATACATGCTTTTTTATTGAAAAGGTTAGCAGTTATTAGTATTATCATACTTAAAGAAAGGTCACTTACAGAAAGGACTTGAATTTCATACTTTAAAATAATAATTGTCACCTTTTTCTTCAGATAGTATTCCATTTTTGGATCAGTGGGAGGCCTAGAATAAAATACTGTAAAAATATATCCTTGTTTATCTTCATATATATGTAATTATGATATGGCATTTTAGAAGTAAGAAACAATAGCGAGACCTTGAACAATTTGTTTCTAAGTTACTTGCAATAATTCTTGAAAAGCATTTCAACCTTGATTCTGTCATCAGTTGTCAACTGAAAGCTTCACAATTTTTAGTTTTCTTCACATTAATGTTTTTCTGCTACTTAACCAAACATCATAATTCACTTAATTTTTAGCCCTAAGATTAAGAGAATTACTATATTGTAATCTTTGTCTTATAAGGAGCATAACAGGCTATTAAGTATAATGAATTCCTATCATTGTATTATTGTGGGTTAAATCACCAATTTTAATTTTCTTTAGCTTATGGTCTAATACTATGAAAGCTGAACACGAAAATGTTTATATCCGGATCTTCCTTGTTGATCTTTAGCTAAAGAATAGGTTTCCAGATCTTATCTAATACAGATTTGGAATGGTTTATATGATACATATTTTTACAGTAACACAAATATACTGTACCCGTGGGTTTTCCCAGGCTGCCTTCTTTCCCAGCAGTTAACCGCTGCATCACAATATATTAACACTTTTTGCTGTTAACACCCTAAAGAAACAAGTATGAAAAGAGCCATTTCAGAAAATGAAAAGCACAGATTGTGAGTACCCTGGATTATGACTCTGGGCCTCCAAAAGTCTTTTTGTGTTATCATTTTAGGAAACAGCAATATGAATTTTAGAATAAAGCATTGCAGTTTGTAGAAGCCTGTTGGTAGTTTTTGAAGAGTAAAGATATCTAAAAAGTAAACCAATAAATTACCTTTGAAAATGTGAAAGATAGAGTGCTTAGTGGCCTCATGTAGGTAACAGCTTCATCTCTCTGTCCCCTGGAAATCCAAAAGCCGTAGTCAAAAAACAACAATTTAAGATGATTCACACTGGCTAAAAGGATAAAAAATTGCAGTGTATCTATCAAGCTAAGAGGTGCCTCCTGACAGACAGCTCTCAAAGAGCCAAGTGGTGATTGTATTGACTGTTAACTCTTGACACCCTTGAAGCCCTCTTAGGCCTGTGTAAACCACACATAGTAGGGAGTAGGACAAGATGGACAAAAGGGTTTTAATGGCTGAAAACAGGTCTCCGGCAGGTCGTATGTGAACTGTAGCTTTCAAGTTCTAAGTACAGTTGTTTTGCTCTTTGTCCCTCAGCAGCAGGAGAAAAGAGAAATTTGGAAAGTGTTGCTAGGAAGAGACCATAGAGGTTGTGGTCTTCTCCTCAGAGAGCAATGTACTTGGAAGCGATTCTCCCTTATTCAAAACTACAGTGCCAGGAAACATCGATGCCTGGCAGGGTGTTGTGGAAAGCAGACGACAGAGCTCTTTTAGGTCCTAGGGTCGGAGCAGCACCCAGAGATCTAAAGGTCGAGGCAGGACCATTCAGATTTAGTGGACATTGAGACTCCTGGAGTGAGTTGTCACATTGGTGACATAACTGGGGATCATTCAATCAGTAAGATCTCTGAACTCATTATTCCAACTTTGGGGACTTCTAGAGAGTCTGAATATTGGACTATTTAAAAGAGTAGGTTTTGAAATTTGACAGGTTGGGTGTGATATTCCAGCTGCTTGCCTTTGATAGCTGTGAGAGCTTGGAAAAAGCCAACCTCTAAGCCTCATCTATAAAATAAGGATAATAGTAGTACTTAACATATAGGATTATTTGACGCAACGACAGGATGTTTATGAAGCTTTAACCTTATAGTAGGTTCTGGCTCATTTTAAGGGGTCAATGGAACATTTATTAGCATTTTATTTTGCATAGCATAACATGGGCACATTCTTCTGTGTATCAAAATCTAAGTGTACAGGATAAAAAAAAAATGAGACTCATAGAGTTCTCTGACTAGATAGAGAAATGTATCTTCCTAACATAGAAACCTGCAACTACAAAAAACAATATCTTAAAAAAATAATAAAATTACAAACAAACTCTTCAGCTAAGACTGACAGCCTTGTGCATTAATGAGGGAAATTAGCTGAAGGATGATGGAACTTGAGAGGACTCTGCAGACAGCCTTCTTAGCCCTGACTGCAGTGAAGCTGAGAATGGCTTTAAAACTCAATTATAATGGCTTTCTTTAGCCAGACTCTCAGCATTTGTTCTCCTCCACACTTCTGTAATTTGTAGTTTTGTGGTTTCATTCATCTTATGTATGTTCATTTCTAATGGAGGCCACTTCAAGTACTCTGAAGGTGAAAAGGATGTAAGTCCTGTGGAAGTAAATAAGTATTTCTACAGATGATAGAAATATGTCTATAAATGGAAATGATGACCAGGCCAAAACAAAAGAAAACAAAAATTAAATCTAGGTAGAAGCAGATACCAAAAAGGACCAGGAAAGGAGTCCATGGCAGGAACAGAAACTGTTTTCACATCACTGAGTAGAAGAGTTCTGTGATGGTGGTTAAAACTTAACCTTACAGGGGCTCCTGGGTGGCTCAGGTGGTTAACATCTGACTTCAGCTCAGGTCATGATCTCACAGTTCATGAGTTTGAGCCCTGCATTGGGCTCTGTGCTGACAGCTCAGAGCCTGGAGACTGCTTTGGATTCTGTGTCTCCTTCTTTCTCTGCTCCTCCCCTGCTAGTGTGCGTGCTCTCTCTCTCTCTCTCAAAAATAAATCAACATTAAAATAATAAAAAAAAACCCTTAACCTCACATGATAGATATTCTAAATTGTACTAAGTGTTCAAACTACTTGTTCAGGAAATCCAGAGACTATACTCTGTATCATTTTAGTCAATTTAGATGGATTCTTCTGCTTGCCAAATTTTGCTTGAACTGAATGATATCGTTCTTTTTTTTTTTTTTTAATGATGTCATTCTAATATTGCAGAACCTTATCATAAATACAGGAACCAGGTGAGCCCAACAAACCATCCCACTAGTGCATTACACAAATTTCAGGTACACACAGATGCCGAAAGAAAGGCTGGCCCACTCAGGGAACTGGCATGTGGTCATACATATGCAAGCGATATAAAACACATTTACACAAACCTGCTGTATTGCATCAAATAATTTTCCTTCAAACAGTTTTGACTGATTTTTGCAATTTACAGCTCATTAATTTTGTATCCTATAAGCATGCTTTTTACGTGTCAATTTAGTGATCAAGGTAACTCAGGCTTCAGAGTAAAGTTATAGTTTTATACTCTCCAGTTTGATTATCTGCTCTGCCTAAATTTGGTGTACTATTGCCCATTTTAAGAGTAGGTTTTGACTATTTTTCTTCCTAAAAATAAAACAGATAATTTTCCCTTACTTCATATATACTCTTTATTCAATTAGTGAAGCATGAACAACAAATAATTATTGTCATTTCTTTTATGCAGTTGACATGCAAAATTATAATTAAAGAAGGAATTCTTAACACATTTACAGATGCTGTAGCAATTTCCAGGGCCATTTCACAAAACCAGATTGGGAAAAAAATCTCATTATACTAAAAAAATTAAGTCAGGGAACAGTTTTCTGAATTACTGTTTTTATAGTTTTATCTTTGGCTCTGCTCTCAAGTTGAGACCATTAAAGCTTTCAACAACAAATATTTATTCCACAAACATGGGCTTTATTTGTACAAACCAGGTTCATACTGAAAAATTTATGTCAAATGTTTTCAGCCTATAAGGAATGTTCTTAAGCTTAAATTTAAAAATTCCTCTGGGCACTCATATAGTTCACTGGTACAGCATCTAAAGTAATACTGCACGAAGGTGCATAATGAATGCCTTTTGATGATGGACTGACATTTCTAAGAAATGCCTTTGCCTCAAATCAACCTACTCAAACCAGCAAATGATTTGACATTCAAAGCTTCAGGAAACACTATATGAATATTTTCTCCCATTCTACAGTAAAGATTCAATCATAGAACTGTCATAGGAAATTGAGATTCTGCCTTGTGTTTTAAAGTTAGTCTGCCAGAGTCATTTATTTATTTTGCTTATAAAATAACTTTACAAGTAGGGAAGCTGTTAGATGTGTTTCTAATTCTAATAAGATCTACACAATCTCTTACTTGTTTGAGTTGAAAACACTATCAGTATCATCAAAGTCAGTAGATGAAGTCAATCACCTAGGACACACATGGTTTTCTACAACAAATGTATATAACTCATGTTGATGATTAATTATCACTATGTTGAATGATCACTAATTCCTAGAACCATTAAACTGAAATCGTTAGCATTATAGAAAAACTGTTTTTCTTTTTGTAAGTAGAGTACAAAGAATAACAAGACATAGAATTGGTGGTTGTAAGTAAATGCAATAATAACTTCTACATAAATATTAGCCATTTTTCTCTCTTATCTGAGCCATAGCTAGTAATTAGAAGGTGCTTGCCATTCTCAAAAATCCTTGAGTCCACTGCTCAATTCCTCATTATCTCTAGGTTCTTGTTACTGAAACTCAAGGCCTCTGGACATAATTTAATTTAACCAAGTCTTTAAAGTTGTAAGCTCCAAATATGTACTTCTACTCTGTTAAACTATAGAATTTCTAGAGTAATCCTTTATGAATGGATCACTTGTATTGTGTTAGATCTTGTTCTAAGCACCTTTAATAATTTATCTCATTTATTCATAGTAATGTTACAAATATAGTTCCATATTTTACAAATGTGGAATTTAAACATAAAGATGCTAAGTAACTGGTCTGAATTACATAGCAGAGCTAGTATTTGAATCAAGTAGCCTGACTGTAGAGTCCACTAATTTAGAGATTGATAAAGCCAGGACATTCATGTAATAAATTCCCTCTCTGTGATTGCTGAGCAAGAAAGTAATACTGCTGTGATTATATTTCTAAGTGGCATTAATAATATATAGCTTTTAAACAAAATTTCTGTTTAACATGTATTTATCATCTGAAGTATTTGCCAGCCATTGTGTTAGGCTAGATCTGCAGCAGCCACAGATTGTATTTTACGTTTTGAAATCTCTGCCTATTTTGGTGTTCATCTTTTATTTCTATTAATTTATTTAGTTTCAGCCAGTGAAAATGTGTGAAAGAAAGCATTCAGAAGTAACGATTTATTTTTAAACTAATCATATGCTCAGTAAGAATACAAAATCATTTTTTATTGACTTAAGCCTGCCGTAATCCAGAAAAAATACCTTTTAGTTCAACTTGTTTCTGCTTTCTTTTCCTTATAAAAGGATAAGTGTATACAAAAGATAAATGTTTTAGTATGTTGAATTTAAAAACAATTTAGACTTTGGTATGGGCCTGGGTGGGAAGGGATCTCATCTAAGTGAATAAGAGATGTTGGTATAGAGAATATACTCTACTTTTCATAAAAATTGCATTCTATAAAAAAGGCTAAGTGGTATAATATAGAATGTGAGGATGCTACAGATATTTCTATTTGAGAAAATGTAACAATTTTCTATGACCTGATCTACACCAAAGTACAGGTGACCTTTGAATAACATGGGTTCGAACCGTGCCAGTCCACTTATACATGGGTTTTGTTTTGTTTTCTGATAAATACAGTGTAGTACTGTAAATGTATCTTATCTTCCTTGTGATTTTCTTAACAACATTTTTTTTTCTCTGGCTTATTTTAAGAGTACAGCATATTGTGCATCTAACATACAAAATATGTTATTATTTGAATGTTATTGGTAAGACTTCCAGATGGTAGTAAGCTATTAAGTTTTGGGGGAGTCAAATATTGTGCTCAGATTTTCAACTGAATGGGGGGTCAGCACCCCCAACTCTCACATTGTTCAAGGGTCAACTGTACATTTCTTTTGGAGGAAAATTCATGTGGCCGATTCTGAAATCTACTACATGTATGTTTTAAATTACTCATATAGAGTAGTTATAAAATAATATGATGATATAAATTAAATGAATATCAGTAATAGAAAATACATGACGTTTGGATGGCATAATTATATAATCATATCTAAGAGATGCTGATTTTGCTGAAGATTTCTTTTTATAATGTAATTTTTATTGTACTTGAGCATTTGAAAATTCTGATAAAACACTGTGTTATGTTGTTTACTTACCTTACAGAACATAGGTTTTTAAGGAAGGCTACATTCTTTGTGGCATGAATAAAATAATTTGTGCTGACTCAAAATTGAATATATGATCAGTTTTATTTAGTGGTACTCTGTTTTATTTTTAAGGAGTTTATTTTAGATAGATTAAGTGAAACAGAACTATCAGTGCAGAGATTTATAGTTTTGCAAAAAGCTATACGATTTTCCTTGAGGCAAGATAATTTTAAAGAAATCGATTTCTAAATATATATAAAATGTACAGAACATGTATAGAATATATATGTAACTTATTTTACCAAATGTAAATGGTTTAAATGCTTCACTGTGTATGTTCATTTGCCCATACTTATTTCCTTGGAAGTTTTCTTGAAGTATTTAGGAATTTGTTACGTTGAATGATTCCATTTACCTTTGACCCAGTTACTGCTCTCCTGGAAGATAGAATTTAGGGTAAGTTTATAAATGTGTAATGAGTTCAAAAGTGGTAGTAAGGGTGTTGGGCAGATATCCATCATGGTGAGGACTTAATATCTGTATCTGCATTACATTCTAATTGATGGCTCTGTCTGATGTTTGAAAAGCGTTAAATTGCTGATGTACTTGTGATGGAATGCCTACTGTCAGGCTAGAGATGAAAACTCTCCCTCATCGCTGCAGTTGATTTTTCAATGATTTGTGTGGAAATGACTTTGAATGTTTGTATTAGAGGTCATAATTAGAGATCGCACATTTCCATAGTAACTCCTGTGTGCTACGTCTTTCCTGAGCATAAGACATGTCCTACAATTCAATTTTTGAAACAATCTTTAAAGAGAGAGACTCTGATTCATTAAAATGAGAGACAGGGAAGTCTAAAGAACCACAATGGGGCAGTGTCTAAGTAAATTAATCAATAATGCATGAACGGAACACTTAAAGAAATAAATATCATAATATCATTTCAAGATAGCAAGGATTTATTGATGTATAAGCTAAAAAAGAAAAAAAAATGACTAGTGTTACGAAATTTCAGTATTTTAAATTGTATGTTAAAATAATTTAAATTGTGGGGTATTTAACATTAATTTACTGCTAATAAATTATTAATCTCATATTTTTATAAAACCACAAATCACCTTAAGAAAAATGTACCCAAGCATCACTTTTCTCAGTCTAAAGAATTATTCAATCCTGGACCTCAGTTTCCTCTTCTGCATTCAGAGAGAATTTAGAATTATGGATTTTAGAAAGCCTTTAGTTCTATTACCTTCAAGTTTTTCCTATCCTCCTGGATTTTCTTTTACCTTAAAAAAAAATTTTTTTAACCAAGTGTGATTTGGAGTCTTCCTCTACCACTTTACCAACGCTCTCCTAACTTATATGAATAATTATCATTAACTCCAACCATTGCTTTTTTTTTTTTTTTTTTTTTTTGCTTGTCTTGGTATGAGCAAGGATAAAATTCAATTGTTGTGCTTTCTCATTTTGGAAACCAGGCTAAGTGAAAGGGAGGGAGGGAGACGGAAGGAAAGGGGTTGGGGAAAGTGCAGAATTATTCCTGAGCCTATTGTAATACATGGTACTAAATAAAGACCTTCATGATAACAGTTGTTATGTCATGTAGTGCTTTTTTTTTCTTTTTTGTCTTACATATGAACTAAATGGAAACAAGCAAATCACAACTAGCATATTTTATATGTGAGTGTACATGTGTGTGAATATAATGTAACTTCCCCTTCTCCACAACATCTTACCCTTATAATTTCTCATGTGTTACTTAACTCATTTCATTTCCTCCATCAGTCTTCCCCGGTCCTCTCTCCTCTACTACCAGAAATGTCCCTTCTAACCCATAGAGACTATGCAACACTCATTGGATGTTGTAGGTGCCCTGTCTTAATCCTAATTACAACACTATGAAGTTTATATTATTATCATGCCCATTTCACAGATGAAGACCATGAGTTAAACAGAAGTTAAGCCTTTTACCCACAAATATGCTTTCCTAGCTTTTTCTCTGAATCTCCAGCCCATGTGCTCCTTCCTTGTACTAGAATACTGGTAGTTTTGCATTTTCCAAATGGCCCATGCACCATGCATTCTTATTCCTCTGCATGTTTGTAAATTTTGCCTGCCTGAATGTCATCCTTTCACACCCCTGGTCAGCCCTAGTTAGCTCTTCCTCTCTTGCCGGAAATATCTCAGAGATCACTTTCTTAGGGAAGCCTTTCCCATATTCCCTGAGTCTCCTTTGCACTCTACATTTTTTATTCAACTTACAGGTTTGTTCATGCATTTATCTCTGATTGAACTGTTCCTTCTTTGAGGATTAAGGACCCATTTATCTTTGTTTTCACTGCCTGTCCCAGTACCTGACATGCATTACTTATTGTTATGGAGTCAACAATGGGTAAGACTGAATCCTAGATTATAAGGTAGCAGATGAGAAATCTAGTCAGAATTACGATTTTTATTTTGTAAGATTAATATTTAATTATATTTGAACTCTCTTTAAAAAATCAGAACATTTTAATTAATATGGATCTCTGCCAGACAGGATTAGAGCTGCATATACCCATAATTCTGTGTAGAATGCCACTCCCTTCCATGAAGTCCCTGTATCTTCCTATTAGAGTTTACTTGTTAACCACTGGACCTAAGGCAATTAGCTGATCAGTTGTCCATTGAGCTCTATTCTTCTCCCACCACAGTGGGGCACATAGAAAAATCATAAAACATAGTGAGGGACCTTAGAATCCAGCTGAGATGACAAATCTAATACACAGAAAATTTAAGTATAAATACTCCTAATCTGCAACCATAATACACCAGTGGGTTACTGAATACAGACAGAAGACCACTTGTAGTTAATTAGCCCAGTTAGCCTAATACCACTCTGCAGGATATAACAAACTGTCATCCAAAACTGTGTAGGGGAGAAAATCTCCATCTGCCACTCCTGTAGCAAGGTTATGAAACCAAACTCTCCTAGCTGGCAAAAGGCTTCCCTTTTTGGAAAGATGCCATCCCAGACTTTTATTTAAAGTTCAGTGATACAGGCCAATTCCTGTTACTAATTCCACGGAAACATTTGGTCTTCTGGGGTGGCCTTAGAGTTTCCAGTCCTTTTGATAATTTGTGACTATGTAACATATTATATTTTGTTTCTTGTATTTCAATAACATTATCACTCCATTTAGTTTCTGTTTCTATTGTATCCTGATCTCTTTTTGAAAATAGTTCTGATACTAAAAATCATCCCAGGGTCTTTCTTGTCTTTCTTTTGTTTGTTTGTTTGTTTGTTTGTTTGTTTCTTTCTTTCTTTCTTTCCTTTCTTTCTTTCTCCTTCCTTCCTTCCTTCCTTCCTTCCTTCCTTCCTTCCTTCCTTCCTTAACTTACTACTAAACCACAGCTTTACTGCTTCTGCCCTTAGTTTTTCTTAAAAGTGATTTTGACAATGTGTAAGCTTAAATTTTTCCTCCATGATAATATTTTATCCTCAATGCACTTGTACATTTGTGATCTTTTTATTCTCCTGAACTTCAAAGGAATAATTGTGTGTGTGTGTGTGTGTATTTTATGTTTTCTCAAAGTTTCATTTGTCTCCTCTTCCTATAATAAACATCAACAGAAAAACAGAAGATTACATAATTAACTAATATGTGATTTTTCTATAGGGGCAGTATATTTCCCATGATTATATTCACTAAAATTTTATCAGTAAAATTTTATTTAGCAACCTAATATGATTGCTGTTGTCTTTTCTTTTTACCTTGGAGATTTTCTTCATTGTTTGTTTTGTCAACCTTAAAAGTAAACAGCCAGTTATTTTACCAGCAAAATGGCTTTATTCTGGAATAGCAGAGAAATTGCAATTCAGGACCTGCAAACTATGGCAAACCATAGGCAAGCCTGGAGATCAAAGGAGAGGACTGTTTATTGAGAAAAGGAGGAAATTTGGAGGGGCTGCTTTGAAGGAAAAGTCCATTGAAAGAAAGTGAGTGTGCAGGGTGTTAATGGTTTCTCATTAGCTGAATTGGATTTTGTTATTTGCTGAGCTTGTTGCTGAGCAGGGAGAAACTTTTCCTTTCCTTGTAGGGTAGTAAAATAGGCTTCTTCCAATTGGGAATGCAAGGCGTGCCTCTTCCTGTTGGGATCTGTAATCTGCTGGTCCCCCCACCTCCATTTTAAATGAGGTTTTCCATATTCAGTTTCACAGTTTATTTTAAGAAAATATACTTCTCTTATTTTCACAGGTAAAAAGATGGCTTATCAGAAGGTCAATGCAGATCAAAGAGCTCCAGGACATTCACAGTATTTAGACAATGATGACCTTCAAGCCACTGCCCTTGACTTAGAGTGGGACATGGAAAAGGAGCTGGAGGAGCCTGGTTTTGACCAGTTCCAGCTAGATAGTGCTGAGAATCAGAACCTGGAGAATCCAGAGACTGCAGACCTCAATCTTGATTCCATTCAACCAGCAACTTCACCCAAAGGAAGGTTTCAGAGACTTCAAGAAGAGTCTGACTATGTAACCCGTTATACAAGATCTGCACCAAAGAGCAACCCCTGCAATTTTTGCCGCCTTTTAAAAATACTTTGCACAGCCACCGTTTTATTTATTTTGGGGATTTTGATAGGCTATTATGCACATAAAAATTGTCCTTCAAATGCTACAACTTCAGGAACGCTTGATCTTCACTTATACCAAGAGATTCTCAAGACAATCCAAGCAGAAGATATTAAGAAGTCTTTCAGGTACGTGGAGAAGAAATTGGTGCTGGTGGGATGCATTTCCTGAGAAACATGTCTCACAGGGAGTTTGAATTGGTGGTTTTGCCATAGTTTAAGGTTAGTCCTGCAAGCCAAGCAGCAAAACTTGGCAGCACACCCTTCACAGAGAGGATGCACGTTTCAAATTTATGATGCTGTTGTATTAATTGATAATAAGAATCATAACTACTGTGGAGACTGAAAGACTCCAGTCATTGCATATTCTCCCTCTTGGACAGCCCAGGTAGGCCAAATTAGGGTGTAAACACAATTGGATATATGTGTAATAAAAACTAGGGTATTAGCCATATGATTGAAATTTCTAATGACTCCAGAATGAAATAAACCTCTTTTTATGGGCTGAAGTAACTATCTCTTATGGTTAAGAGCTAAGACAAGCACCGATAGTATTTGGTTTCTTGCATTCCCGGATTTCTTAGCACATTTTTTATTGAAAACCTTTGGGTTCCATATATAAGGCAATTCTAAAAATTCATCTGTCTCTACTTTCTAGCACATGACCTTTCTAGCCAGAATGTGTTGATTTTTAAGTTAAATGATAAGAAAATATTCTTTATCTAGCATTAATTCTGAGTTCTTGGGAAAAGTTTCACTGTTGTCTTATAATTAATGGGTATCTTGAAACGGTTGCTATATTATTAGCATATATGTTGACTCGTAAAGGGTTTGCTAGTTTACATTTTTAGTGAAATGAAGACCTGGAATGTTAGCTCTCCCATATATCTTCCCTATTTGCCAAGAAAAGACAGTCCTAAGTGAATCCTATATGTTGTTTATAGGTAGATGAGAGAGAGGGTGCTACTTGCCCAGGATATTCTTTCTGGGTTACATTGACTCATTACAGACAAGATGTTGGCATCTGTGCATTTCTAGGGAGCTCCTCGGGAGCATACCCACTGAAGGTGCATCATGGTATCTATGTGCTGAAATGTCTTGTGTGTTGGTATTGGCGAATTATTATTCTCTTCCTAAAAATCGTATCTGAATGCCTAATGGCAGTTTGTTTCCTATACCCTTCTGCACCTGCTGTTCATTGTTGCCTAAGCATGTAATATGCAGACTTTCCATGGTATCGCTCAGTGTAAAATTGTTTACGTAGAATTGACCTGAAAGATATGTCATTAACTTATAGTGGGTGATTCTATCAGTCAGGATCAAACAGACAACAGATAACTCTCTGAATATTGAAAGCAGAGGGCATTGAAAGTAGAGAAATTACTCCATCAGTGATAAAATCTGAGAAGGCAGCTGGGACAGTGGGGCAGCCCAAAGAAAAGAAGCCATTACTAAACCTAAGCTGCAGGGACAGAGGGACCTGGGATAACTTGGTGGAAGCTGGAACTTTCCATATATACACGTGCAGGGGGGTGGAGATGTAGCCTCAGCTACTGAAGGCAGAGAGAAAGTAAGAAGTATGGCAGCTTCTCCCTTTCTCCTGTTTTTCAGTATCCTACTAGTTGTCCCATTGACTGAACCCAGCCGGGATACTGCAGACTCCGAGCCTGGGAAGTCATTCTGAAGGGTTCAGCTCCCTGGAGGAGGGAGAATGCAAGGGGCCTGTCAAAGATAGATCTAACTGACACAGGGCTGTTATTAAAAAAAACAAAAACAAAAAACAAAAAACAAAAAAAACAACCACCGAAAGCAGAGGTTGGGAGGAAGAAGGAAAACAGAACTCTATGAAACTGTGTCAATTGTATCTTCATTGTGGACATTCTTTTGCAAAAGTGTCCTCTGGAAAAGAATCCATGGGTTAAATTTTTTGTTAATACTAATAATTATTATGTTTTCCTGATCAACTGCTTAGTTTTTAACTTATGATTAACACAATAAATCTCATAACCTAGCTTCTTCCCTCTTTCCTTTGGCCTTTATAGTAAGTTCAGAGTCCTATTTGTATTGAAATCATAAGGAATTTTATGGCATGCATTTTTTTGTGTACTAACTAGCCTACATATTTATTTCCTTTCTCTGGCTTTCTTTGCCTTACTTATTCTAATTATTATTTTTTTCAGCATCGTAGATATCTTTAAAAGCTGACTTAATGTCCTTTTTGCAAATAGGCAGCTGGTTCTAAAATTGTAAATGTATAATTAAATAAAAGTATTCATTATTTTCCTCAGAATAGGAGTTGTGTGACAGTAAAGCATATATTCTCCTCTAAAACTTGAAAATCCATAAAATATATATTTCAAAGCTAGCTACAAAAATATAATCACTAACAATTATATTGCCAGGCAGCATCCAGTGGTTGAACACATATTCCCAATTGTACTACATCAAATAGACACATTTTTTTCTTTATTGAGATAAGAGATTTTTCTTCAATAAATATCTTCATACAAATATGTTTACAGTAACTTTTTACAAATAACATCTCATCCAAAGACAACCTCTTCCCTAATAGTCATGGTAACCAAATGCCCTACTATGAGTTTCTATGTTTACTAAGTCATCTTAGCATTAACTCTATATATCACAGATACCTACGGCTACTTTTCATCAATTTATGCTTACTTTTGGGCTCTTATTGGCTCACTGTTTTGTTCATTAGTTACTTTCTTTCTTCTCTACTGGTTCTCCATCCTTTCATATACTCTAAGACTAGGACAGTTCTTGCCAAACATCCAAAGGTTGTGCAAAGAAAAGATATTCTTTTTATAATAGATTAGAATGCAGACCTCATGAGGGAATGGACTAAATTTGCTTTGTCCAACATTAGACTCCTATTGTCTAGTAAATATTGAATAAGTATTTTTCTAAGGAAATGAGTGCCTAAGTAAGTGAGTGATCTACATATAACTGGTAAGTAAGTAAGTGATCTATATATAACCGGTCAATTATACTATGTATTTTGAAAGTCATTTGACTTACCATTTTTATTTTTCATATGATGATTATATTCAAAATATTAATATAATACCTACTTACATTATAAAATATTTTATATTTTATAATATTAAAGTTACTCAGAGGATCTGCTATCTTCTGATTTAAAGAAAAAAAAGTGACAACTCGTATCAAAACCAGATACTGTAAAAATGTTAAAGTACAGTGTTGATATCTCAGTTCCAGCTGAGGCTTAAAGACAATTGATAGTGCATATCTAACTAGGACAGCATGCAGAACTTGAAGGGGAGAATAGCATAAAACTCTGAGATGAGCACCCAGTTTTAAAAGAAATAAAAGAACCGATAAAAAGGAGTTTTTTTTTGAGATTGCTGCTAGTGGTGGTTTTAAGTCCCAATTTCTTCCCAAAGATGAAGCCTCAAGTCCAATGAAAAAAGGGTTTAATAGAACTACTTGGAAGAACTTGATAGCTGCCTCACAGAGACTGCCTGATTTCCACTTGAGAAGTCTAAGTTATAAGAGATGGATTGGTTTAGTTGCAGATAAAAGTACAAAAGAAGAGGTTTTGGGTGGCCTATGACAAACTTTGCTTCTATGGACTATATCCAGACAGACAGGATATGAATATGAATGAAAGAGAGAGAGAGAGGATTATTAGGATTGTGTCATGCCTCCCTCCCATTTATATATTGCAATCCCGGTGATCAATATGATCGTATTAGGAGATGGGGCCTCTGGGAGGTGGTTAGGTCACAAAGGTGTATTTCTCACAAATAGGACTGGCAGTCTTACAAAAGGAGGCCCCACAGAGCTTGCTAGTCCTTTTATCATGTGAGGACATAGTGAGAAGGCATTCTTTATGAACCAGGAAGAGGGCTCTTATCAGCCACCACAATGAATCTGCCAGTGCTGTGATAGACTTCCCATTCTCCAGAACGATGAGAAATGTTTATAAGCCAACCAAAAGTCTGTAATATTTTGTTACAGTAGCCCAAATGGAGTGGGGGTTGGAGGGAGTCTTACAGATCTTCTCCAATAAAGCTTCCTTGATGGCTGAAAAGAACTTATCAGAGACAGAGCTAGAGATACGGGTCTGTGGAAGAAGTAAGCATTTGAGCTGGAGGAGAATGTATTACTCACATCAAAGGAAGGTGAGAAGTCCCCACTTGTGGGATGAATGGATCTCCAAAGAACCCACAAAGCAGCACAAAAGGAAAATTCACCTGACAAGTCAAGCTAGATTCAGGAAGTGCCATGCCAGTTCATAAGAGTATCTATCAAGTGAGAACCATTTGCTCCCACTTTACCTAGTCTTACTTGCTCTGTTTCAGCCCTGAAGGTATAGACACACAAAGCAAAGGAGCTGACTACTCTCCCTACTTTGACTTCAGGGTTCCCAACTTAAAGATGGTCAAAGGTGGGGAAAAGTTCAAAGTTCTGACTATTAAATGACACTGAACATTTTAATTACTCACTAGAAGAACTCAGGTCACATAACAGTCACAAGAATTAGTGGAATTTATATCTAAGAATAGAAAAAAATCTAGCCTCAATGAGTAAATGTAAATAGAATAAAAGTACTTTATGATTCCATTCCCTGAATTAAAACATTGTTCAATATAAAGGTTATGTTCAGTATTTTAGAAAAGTACATATTTGAATGTGGTGATTCGTAGAGAATCTCTGATAGACATACTGACTATATATCCCAGTTGAAGAATCTAATTACCCCATAATAAAACCCACATAATATGTTAACTTAAAGCAAGTACTTTATATGTTGACCAAACAAAAGAAAAGCAAGCAGAAGTTTAGTTACACTTGATCACATTTGTAGACATGGTCAAGATTAGCATAGGAGCATGAAGACCATGTTAGTGTATGTATAAATGTGTGTGTCTGTGTGTGTCTGTGTGTATTAATCTAATGTGATTATCTCAGTCACTTCTGTCTATGCTTAACTTGTTGCTATTTGAAATGCCTTCACTTCTTTACGTAATTGGTTTACTTCTTCCACATATCTTCTGTGTAAGCCGACAGGGTATATTCAGATACATAGCAGATATGTTCCGATGGGTCAGAATCCAAATAAGCCATTAAAACTTGTTTTATTTATGATTTTGGTGTTTTGGAACAGTAACTACTTAGATATGCAAGTTTACTGGAAACATCAAAACAGGAGGGTGGGCCTACAAAATAATCTATGAATAGGAATGATTCATTTGATCAGGCCTTATTGATATAGAATCTGGGTCCATTCAGTTCCATGGACCTCAATAGCCATATTTCTCTGATAGTCACTGAAGTGTTGAAACACCAAAGTGACTTAACTCCCTTTCAATCTTTACTACTTTTTGTTTGTTTGTTTGTTTCTTCTCCCAATACCAACTGCTATATTCCCCAGTTTATGATTGATTCCATCATTCCTATTCCACAGAATAGGCCAGAGGCATTATTTTGAGGGCCAGAGGCATTTGTGACTCTGTATTGTGTTTTTTCCTGGTCTAGCTTTGGCCAGTTGGGATGCTGGTCACCTTGTATAAAACATGTTTACCTAGGGCTGTTGTGAGAACTCTTTAACTTAGAAGAAGCTTCAGTGTGACAGGTATAGTGTTTTATGTTTATTATATAATGAAGTCACTGAGTCTTTATTATATATATTGTTGAATGAATGACCTCTGTGTGTGTGTGTGTGTGTGTGTGTGTGTGTGTGTGTGTGTGTACATGCACTAAAGCTCATAAGGACAGGGTTGGGTGCCTGGGTGGTTAGGCCGGTTAAGCATCTGACTCTTGATTTTGGCTCAGATCACGATCTCACAGTTTGTGGGTTTGAGTCCTGCACTGGGCTCTTCATTGACAACCTAGAACCTGCTTGGGATTCTCTCTCTCTCTCTCTCTCTCTCTCTCTGCCCTTCCTGCTCTCTCAAAATAAATAAATAAACTTATAAAAAAGATCATAAGCACATTGCTGAACAGAGTAAAGTATGTTAAAAACTTCCAAATTTAGTTACCAAATATATTATTATAATAATATAATTTGAAATGGATGAACTAATGAGGTTAAGTATATTTTTGAATGCAGGAATGTTTTGACTGTGAAATGGTGAGAAGGAAAACATGGGTGTGCCTTTTTTTTAATGTTTTTTTTATTTTTGAGTGACAGAGCGAGAGAAAGACAGAGCATGAGCAGGGGAAGGGCAGAGGAGACAAGGAGACACAGAATCTGAAGCAGGTTCCAGGCTCTGAGCTGTCAGCACAGAGCCTGACACAGGGCTCGAACCCACAGATCTTGAGGTCATGACCTGAGGCTGAAGTCAGATGCCTAACACACCAAGCCACCCAGGTGCCCCCAAAATGGGTTGTATCTTAATTATGGCTAACATAGTATCTATTTTTTTTTCATTTGTATATCGAAAGAACATTGTTGTTATTTTCTTATTTACAAGTAAAATATACACAGAAACTTAGAATTAATAAAGTAACAACCACCCATAATGCTATCACCCTTTCTCATCATTTTCTTTCTATCTTTTCTTATCAGTAAGCAAAACTGTATTATACCACGTCTATTCCTTCAGTATCTGTTTTAAAATTTTCTGCCTACAATATATTAAAACCATTTTCAAGCCAATAAATATAGACTTAAATCATTATACTAAAATACTCCTGGTATTCCATTAGATAGATGTCATGAATTTATTGAACCTATTTCTTATAAATGGACATTTATTAGGTTGTCTCTACAAACCTTCTTGTACATAAGTCTTTGCTTCTTTAATTATTCTTTTCTAATAGGTTTCTGGAAGCAAATCACAGATTCAGGGAGTTTAAATTTGTTTAGTTATGTGCTTTGTCTTACCAAATTGCTTTTCAGAGCTGCCAGACTTCCAGGTCCTCATTATTTTTTATTTGTTTTAATAGGGCAAAAAATAATGTTGACAAACTTTTTATATCTTAATTGCCCATTTGCCTTTCTTTTTACATGTATAAACTACTTTTTAAAGCATTTAAAAAGCTCAGATCACAATCTCACAGTTTGTGGGTGTGAGTCCTGCACGGGGCTCTTCATTGACAACTGAGAGCCTGCTTGGCTTTTATAGGCTCTTTCTCCCATGGCCTTTATAAGTTGAGAAACTAAAGTAGTATAATAATAGTAAGGGAGTCTATTACTTTATGTATGGTACCCCATTTTCCTGAATTTTCTTTAGTAGACACATTTGTTAACAAAATAAAATGAACAATGAGCTCTCTAGGATTTATTTATTTTTAAATGTCTGCATTATTTGGACAGCAGCAGTATTTTTCATCACTGTCTGGCTTGGTGCAAGTAATTAAGCCTGAGTTCAGTTACAGTTACGCTGTGAAACGATCTTTACAAGCATTAGTAAAACACTGTATTTTTTTTAAATGGTAATTAACTCTTCAAAAAGTTTAGGAAATGTAAATTTTCTTCAGCAGTATCTTGATAAACAAGACCTGCTCTGAAAACCTAGGTAGTTTTCAATATTGGCTCATATACTTTGTATTTTGGTAATTAACTTTTGATACAATAAATCGAAATGGATTCCCGAGGCTAGTTTTCTCTTCTGAAATAAACTCTTAAAAATCATCTGCTGCTATTGCTTCTTCTCCTCCTCCTTCTTTCTTCCTTTTCCTTCCTTCTCCTTCGTCCTTCAGTGCCTTTGGCAATGGTAGTGTAGTTAGTCATACATGTAACTTGCGTAGAACATTTCATATTACCAATTAGTCTTTGCCATTGATACTATTTAGTACTGTTACTGGGCTTTAATGGCACTGAACTACAAGAATGGCAGATTCGCTACATGCATACTGCCACTTCCTGTTGTCTGCCCCTTCTGTGTCCATGGCAGTCATAACTCTGTTTTTCATTGTGTTCAGACCTTGCTGCAGAGTCCTCCTCAACCCAACACTCTTGGCAGCCCTTATTCATTGATCAGAGGTGCATAAGAGGATTTATCATTCTTATCCTATGTTACCCCTATACTGGGTTACATCATAAGAATTAGTTTCATTTAAATTGCACGGATGAATTTCTCCTGGAAAGGGGAAGTTCATACTTTTATCAGGCCAACTAACTGCAGCAAGAAGCCTGGATTCATAGCTACCCTCTACTGCCAAGAAGTCCAAAATCTTAGAACCCTACTTGCTAGCATCTGCTATATTTTTATGATACCTTCTTATATGAAGTTGATCACCTGCAAGGAGAAAGATCTCAGTTCAACCCATCTAGAAATAAAATCTGTAATTCATTCTTCCACCCAAATCTTTGTTCACCTGCCTTCACCTACCATCCCTTGACTTAAGATAGTAAACAGAATGTGTTGCTTCTCTGTCCCTTTCTTTTAATCCAGACATTAGATTTGTTCACTCGTTACAGTATTATTGTCTTTTCTGTGCTCACAGTGTGTCTTCATTTTGTGGTCCTTCCTTTTCCACATGTATCACCCATGATTCCTTCCTTTCGTTTAAGAATGCTACAGTCCCTGGGGCGCCTGGGTGGCGCAGTCGGTTAAGCGTCCGACTTCAGCCAGGTCACGATCTCGCGGTCCGTGAGTTCGAGCCCCGCGTCAGGCTCTGGGCTGATGGCTCGGAGCCTGGAGCCTGTTTCCGATTCTGTGTCTCCCTCTCTCTCTGCCCCTCCCCCGTTCATGCTCTGTCTCTCTCTGTCCCAAAAATAAAAAAAAAAAAAAAAAAAAAAACAAAAAAAAAACGTTGGAAAGAATGCTACAGTCCCTTTACCAAAGAATGTATGAATGTTCTGGTTTTCTGTTCAAAAAAGATGATGTTTACACATTCCCTTCGTCTTAGATGAAGGAGTCAAGGTATTCCTCACCTAAAGAAAGCTGGCTGTGGAGTCCTGCAGACTGTTTTATGGTTTTCAGAGCATTAAAAGACTCCTTTAAATCTGTGATTTCTCTTTCCTCTGATGCTACAGGACTCTATCTTTTGCTGGCATGCTTTTTTTTTTTTTTTTTTTTTTTTTTTTTTTTTTTTTTTTTGGTACAAGTGTAAGGCTTGATGATGGTGATGCTGTCAATAACTGTTCTCTAGTCCCCTGCTGTAATTTCCATCCATCTGTCTGTCCTTCTCTGTTGTGTATTATTATTATTATTATTTTTGGTCTCCGTCTATATATATATATATATATATATATTGTTCTTCATAAATTTCAGTATTAGAATGAGAGTAGGAAAGCTGGGAGAAATTAAGAAGGTAATATAGCAACTGATATTTTAATTGGAGAAAAACATGTAATTGTGTAACCAAAGTGCACGTAATTCAATTTATGCAAATGATAGCAGAATGCATTTAATAGCAATAGAGTGACAGTTCCTAAAGGAAGTAATTAGCTATTCTATCATTGATCTCTCCAGATAACAAATGTACACTGTCTTAAATTTAATCACAAAAGAATACATAGTATAGGATTTATTTAATTATGCATAATATTTTCTTTCTCCCAACTTTAGATAAAGGAGCTGCTTCACTCGGAGTTTCTCAGTGTTATGCTGAATGACATTAATTCTCTTCAGTGACTAGATCAACAGACTAATGAAAGCTTATACTCTTCACAATCCTTAGCCATTTGACCAGAGCAAGAGCAGCACTCACCATAGGATGAATAAAGATTATTGACAGAGTGGCTTTTGTCTGCAATGACCTTATCAGTCCTGACCTGTTCAAATACTAGGCATCCTTTGAGGTCTGGCTCAGGTGCCAGCTGCTTTAAAATGTTCTTTTCCATCTCCTACCAGTTGATTCTATCTCTCCTTACAACTTGTAGAGCTTCATGTTTTTTTTTTCTTTTTGTTGGCATGAATCACTTTCAGCTTTGTAGTGAAGAAAGAGCTATATGAGTCTGGCCCAGTACTTGAGCCACAGCATACAAATACTCAGTAAATCTTGACTGTGGCAGGGGATGAACCCAGAATACCTAGACCTACTTGATAAAGTCTTCACTTCCGTGTGAATTCTCTTTCTCTCTCTCTCTCTCTCTTTTTTTTTTTTTTTTGTTTTGTTTTTAGGAAAAGTACGTATGCTTCTGGTTATTCCTCTACATGATTGGAATTTGAAATTAAAATCATTTATATGACTATATACATAATATATGTCTATACATAATGCATATACAGTCACTCTACATTTGTTTAGTGATATTCTGTGTAATGTAGAGAACATTCTTTTGCTTTCAAGAAGAAGTGAAAGTACAAGTGTCACAAAGTTATTTCCATGATTGCAGGCTTTAGGAGACACACAGTAGATCCCTTCACAGGTCTTTTTCTGCCCTGCCAAGAAGGGGTTGGTTGTCTTAGTCTAGGGCCAGACCTGCCAGAAGGCTTGCTGTCTCTCTGCTTTCCTGCTGTCTTGCCCTCTCTGTCCCTCCTCGCTCCCCATCCCTGACCAGCTTATACCTCCCTGCATACACAATTTTTTTATCCTTAAATTTATGTACTAAGATTAAGTTATTTAACTTCATAGTAAACACATGTTCTTTTCTTAATCTTTTTTACTGAATCTATCTGAGGTAAAACATCAGGCAGGACTATGTGTTGAGAACTGGGTATTACATGTAAGTGATGAATCACTAAGTTCTTCTCCTGAAGCCAGTATTATACTACATGTTAACTAGCCAGAATTTAAATGAAAATTTGAAAAAAAAAAACACAATAAACATTAGGGCTATGTTAAATTTGTTGAGGATCAAAATGCAGGAATTTGAGTTTTTTTAATTTGATTTTTGTGGCATTCTTAGTGGGAGGAATATATTTTACATAATGAAAGGACTCTTTTGCAGTGTCTATGTTCTATGGTCAATGAAATATTTCCATCAGATATATCAAGGTCATCTGTGCTTACTGGCTTTCTATCCTGAAAATGTCTCAACCTTAAGACTTGTCACATCTTTCTTATGTCTTTCCTGCATTGACTATCCTATGCTTTTTCATCCGTTCACTTCTTGATCTTATTCATTCCAAAAAAGGAACAAGATCAGTCAGATGTAGTACAAGGGAAAAACAAACCTTTTTCTTTGAGGATAAAGTATGTCAGTTTCCTGTGTGGATTCACTTGACTTCCCGACATTCTAGCGATAGAAAAGTTGGTAATGATCACATTTAGTAGAGTGAAGTGTAAGTTAAACATGGAAAGGTTGGGAACTGATTACATACTTCTCTCTTTCATGTTCCTTTTTAATGTCAATGAAATCAAGATTCAAATGGCAGATATGGCCCATTGAGATTTGCAATTTGAAAATCTCAATCTGTGCTTTTAGAAATTAAGTAAAATGCTCAAAATTGTGACTAAAAGTATTAATCCCGTAATCTCATCATGGTGGTTACAGGGGAAATTTAAATGAAAATATATGTGTAAATAGATGATTTATGCATGTTTGCCAAATCAAATTACGTACTTTATTACAGCTACTAAAAAAAAAAAAAGTCAAATGGGTGTTTCTAGCTGGCAATAAAGTTGGCTAGTAATTCAGGTACATAGAAAGGGGTGATAAAAACTTCTTCCTCATTGCCTCTATCCTGGGAAACTATCACAGAATGGATAGATGAGTTTATCTTCTAAATTTTAGATGGTTATAACTACAGTATAATGGTTAATTTTATGTGTCAACTTGGCTAGGCCACAGTGCACGGATATTTGGTCAAACATTATTCTAGATATTCCTGCAAAGGTGTTTTTTAAATGAAATTAACATTTAAATCAGTAGACTTTGGGTAAAGCAGGTGACCTTCATTATCATAATTAATGTGTGGGCCTCATCCAGTCAGCTTAAAGCCTGAATAGAAAAAGACTTTGGGGGCACCTGGGTGGCTCAGTCAGTTAAGCATCTGACTCTTGATTTTGGCTCAGGTCATGATACCATGGTTCCTGAGTTCAAGCCCTACATCAGGTGTCGTGTTGACAGTGCAAAGCTTGCTTGGGATTTTCTCTCTCCCTCTCTCTGTCTCTCAAAATAAATAAACTTAAAAAAAATTAAAAAAAAAAAAAGACTTCGGTCTCAGAGAGAAGAGGGAATTCTACTAACAAATTGCCATTGAATTTGAATTGCAACTCTTCCCTGGGTCTCTAGCCTTTTGGTCTGCCCCACAGATTTTGGATTTGTCTAGTCTCCACAATTGTGTAAACCAATTTCTTAAACACAAATCTCTCTCTAAATATATGTACATTTTGCTGGTTTGCTTTCTCTTGAGAATCCCAAGTAATAATACATATAGATTTAGGGAACTTAAATAAACCAATATAATTTGGCTGTTTTGTTTTGTTTTTTTCTACAGAATAATTTAGTCAGCCTGTAGGATTAAATTGAATAATATGGAAAATTGACACTGATATGAAAACAAAAACAGTTAATGTCCATCATTTTCCTTATTTCATTAATGCATTTCAGATCTTGCATATGTCTAATAGGTATTTCAAATATTTTATTAAAGATTTTATTGAAGGTTTTAATTTCATTCCATTTGTGGCATCAAAAATATAGTCAACTCCCCATGCAAAAATGCACTTTCCAAATTTTACAAAGTGTCATTCTTGTCTGGGGGAAGAGAAAAGGCATTCAAGTTTCCTTCCCTTTCATTATAACTGGAGCAAATATATTAAATTTTATATGCCTGATTTGGGAAATCAGTTTCTGTCTTCAATAACTGATTGTGTGTTATAGCTGGGTCCTTTACAAATGAAGTGCACTTCTATTGCTTAAAAATTGCTTTCCTGTGCAACATGATGTAGTAATGAATTATATCCAAATGAGCCTTATATTCACAATGTCATAATATGTAACTCGTCCCCTGTGGAACTTTTTTATTATCTAATACAAGGCAAGCTAATGTCTTCCCCTCATGGCTCACTTCTCAGAAGGGTATGCAGCTTTTCAGCATTAGAAATAAAGAAAGAAACTATGATTTGAAATCAAATTACCTTTTTATAAACTCTCTAAATCACAGAGAGCACCTTAACATGTCCCAAAATATGCAAATCAAATTCCGATAGAACAAGAAACAAAAGGAGTAGTTCCCATTCTATGGAGTATGTTTCTATCTGTGAGGACAAAATGAAACTGAACATTTTTCTTTGAACAGAAATGTGTGCAGGTGGTTTTTACCTTCAATAAAAATAAAATAAGTGTGGGCGTTTTCTATTTCTTCACTTGGTTTCATCATGTTAACTATTCTGTAGGGAACAACTTGTAAGATCAGCTTGTACCAATATTGTAGTTCAAGCTGCTACATAGATTCAAGAGCTTTAATTTATTAGCCAGATAATTTTTGTAATTCGACGAAACGTCAGATATTCCCTTATTATAGCCGCCTTAGGGGTGTCTCAGTGGTGTACGGGAATTTAACTGAATATTTCAAAATATATCTTACTATTTCATATGGGCAAAAGGCAAAGGGATAAAAATGTTTATTTTAGTCCAGTGGGACAGCCAAGATAAATTGTATTAGGTTTTCATAGGCTGCTACTTCTTGTGGTTTACTATGTGTTGTTGTTGTTGTTGTTGTTGTTGTTGTTGTTGTTGTTACTGTTTTTCTTTTTTTCTCTTGGCTGAGACCCTAGCAGATTTTTTTTGCATCTTGCTGTGTGAACCATTGCTGGATCTGAATCAGGACAAAAGCCTTCCTTCTGCCTTTCTTATGTTAAGTAGAGAAACTAAATTCCTATAAGGTCATTCTCTCCTGGTTAAAATTTTAACTTATATTTCAGCCAAGTAATTAAAATCCAATACAAAGATAAACACATTCACTGGCTATACAGAAAATTATTAGGGAGTTAGGGGCAATATCGAAACTGTACAGTGTTACCGAGAAAGGAGACATCTCAACTTTCTAATTGAATTTATATTCCATTTAAAAAGTACCACCTTAGCCTACCACCACAAGACGTGTCCAGGGGGCCATTTACGACCAGTGCATTTATTCATGTATGTATGTATTTATTTAATGAGTATGTATTGTGGGCCTACTGAGTTCTGGGCTAGAGACAAAGCAATGAACAGAACATTCAAGATACCTGGATTTATGGTATTTATATTCCCACTGGCATGCCCAAATTGAAGCAACGGGAATATACTTGTATATGAAAACTAAGCATAGTGACACAAAATCACACATTGTGATAAATAGAAAGGGAGGGAGGGACGGGAGAGATAGAGAAAGAAAGAGAGAAAGAGATTGCATTAACTTGCAGAGGTCTCTAGGGGCTACTTTTGGATGTAACGTTCAGTTCAATTTCAAAGGGACACTTACTGGATTCCAGAAGGATTGACCACTCCCTCTGTACCTCTAAGCCATGCTGCCCATGGAACTGTAGGATTGCTCAGCTGCTGGTTAGTAGAGTGGGCCCCACCTCCTTGCTCTGGGGAGTGCCATAGAGTTTTTTCCCTACTAATATATGTGCTGTTGCCACTATCTTGGGAAACAACACCCAAAACAAAACCATACACACACAAAACAAACAAAACTCAATTCTGCTCCAGAAACCAATACTACACTATATGTTAACTAACTTGAATTTAAAGAAATAAATGCAAAAGACATTTTAACACACACAAACAAAAACAAAAAAAAAAACAAAAAACAAACCAAAAAACCAAACCCACTTCTAAAAGTGAGTTAGCAGGAAGCAGCAGTGGGAGGAGATGGTGAGCTTTAACCATTCTTGAATTTCTATTTATTTGCACTATTTAACATGGAATTTAACTCACAAATAAGAAACCCTGTACTTCATGGCTGCCCCGTTTTAAACTTATTAAAGATAGAAAAACTTACTTAAAGTTCTGCTTTCCTTTTCAAAGTAGCCTCATTTCTGAAGATTGCCTCATCATGCCTAGTTTTTTGTTGTTGTTGTTGTTGTTTTCATAAATTTCACATTACCTACAGAACTGGTATGGTATAAGTAATAAGATAAAAATCTTTTGTATAGCTCAGTCTTATTCTGAAATAACCATCCTAAGGATGAAATGTTAATCTTGGATACTTGAGTTCTTAGTTCTTGTTTAAACAGTGGCAATCTTTTGAAACAGTTGTGGTTTGCTAATTATATGCAGGTATGGTCTGACACCCAGTGATGCACATTAACTTTTCAAGACTGCAGGCAATATTTGTGAGAAGAGTTGCTTTACAGACTTGAAAGTTAAAAATATTCACATGGATTTTTATGGGGCGCCTGGGTGGCGCAGTCGGTTAAGCGTCCGACTTCAGCCAGGTCACGATCTCGCGGTCCGTGAGTTCGAGCCCCGCGTCAGGCTCTGGGCTGATGGCTCGGAGCCTGGAGCCTGTTTCCGATTCTGTGTCTCCCTCTCTCTCTGCCCCTCCCCCGTTCATGCTCTGTCTCTCTCTGTCCCAAAAATAAATAAAAAACGTTGAAAAAAAAATTAAAAAAAAAAATATATTCACATGGATTTTTAAATTTTTTTAAATGTTTATTTTTTAGAGAGGGAGAGAGATAGAGACAGAGCCCAAGCAGGGAGGGGGAGAGAAAGAGGGAGACACAGAATCTGAAGCAGGTTCCAGGCTCTGAGATGTCAGCACAGAGCCTGACATGAGGCTTGAAGTCACTAGCCATGACATCATGGCCTGAGCTGAAGTTGGATGCCTGAGCCGAAGTTGGATTCCTGAGCCACCCAAGCTCCCCTCACATGGATTTTTTAAAACATCTACTTATACTGCAATTTCATCCTGTCAATGGATAGAGACAGGGGATTGGAAGATGTTCTGCAATAGCCTTATTCAGTTACCCTTTTGGCAGGAAATGTGGAGAAGAAGTTGAGACTGCAGGGTTTGAGAAAGCTTAAAGCGTGTGTTCTAAGGAAGCAGCACCTGTGTGGCAATCACAAAGGTAGAGAAGATAGCGATTGCTGCTAGTAATTTTCATTCCAGAAATAACTTTTTTTTCCCCTGGGAAACTAGGGGAAAATTGAATGACAGACAATACGGATAATAAGCATTGCTACAATAATCTGTAAGCAGGGAACAGATATTGAGCATTGTGAGAAATGTCATTTGGAAAATAATTTGCTAATTGCCTGGAGAAAAAGGCTGTGAAAGTTACACAAGATGATTTAAAAAATTAGGAAAGGTAGACAACAATTTGGGGTGAGAGAAACAAAATGACAATCCACAACAAAATGAATTAAGTGTTCCTTCTGCCTGGTGATTTAAGAGAGGGTTTCTGGATTAGAAACCTGAGTTAGAAAGTAATAAATAAAGGCAATGCTACTGTAAGAATCGAGTCTAGAAAATTCTTAGAAGGGAAGAAAAGGTGCTACAGCATAAGCTAATGGGAGAAGGAGTCAACAATAGAGCCTCAGAGAAATGGCTACTCAACTGTTCAGATCTGAGAGGCCCTCTCAGGCCTCTTGTGAGAGCTCTGTACAAGACCTGGGAAGAAGGTGATGATTTGCCTGAGTCCACGTCTTGTAAGTGAAGTAAGCAAGCATGTGAAGAGGAATCCAGAGAAAGCTGCAAAACTTAGCAGAGGACCAAGACCCACTCTGGGTCTCACTTGACCTTGGAAAGTTGCCCAGGACTTTCCAGAATCTATATCTAAACTGCACACTCAATGTTTGATAGAGGTCACACACTATTTTTCCGAAGATTAAACTATTTAATACAGTTCTGTCATAGACATATTTATGTCTAGTGCTTCTGAAATTCCTCAGAATGCTGGGAAATAGGAATATGCCCCTAGAGCTATTGTTGACATTAACTATGAACTCAGGTGGTGAGTTAGTAGTAATCTAGGTATGAACATATGATCCTTTGTAGGCAGCTACAATAGCATATTTGGGAAAGTAAAATGATAAACACTTGGTTTCCATCTGCTCCTGAATTAGCTTCCTGAAACTGTTCTTACAACTCTGCTGTGGTCCACAGATAACTTTAGCACAGGTCACTTCCTGGAACATTTGACTCCTGTTTCTCATGATTCAGTGCCACTGCCTCCTCTCGTCAGGCAGTTGGGGAAATGTAAATTAGGGTTATTGCACACATATCATTATCCCCTGCAGTGCCAATACTACATTTCTGTAATGGGCACATCATGTTCTTTTGAAGATTTGAAGTCAAGGGAATGTATATCACAGTAACTCAAAGAACTTAGAATTGATTTGAAATCGGTCTGGTTGGGATCAAATCCCAGCTCCATTCTATCAACCTGTATGATTGTGAGCAATATCTTAAACTTAGGATAACACAGTTTTCTCCCTCACCCCACTTTCCTCTCAACTTTACTCTCCTCTTTGCAAGTTTATGGGTTGTTTGTTTGTTTGTTTGTGGTTGTCTTCCAAGGCATGTCATTTGTCTCACTTTCCATATTCAAATATTTTCCTAAACAAAGTTCTCTCTCTGAGAATTTTGATGTCAGCCAAAATAATACTTGTTTTTTTGTACCAAATGCACAATCATATCTACAAAATAAACTTTTATTGTACCTTACAAATACACTTAAATATCTCAGGTCTAAACTCATACTGAGGAAGAACTCCACCTCCTTACTTAAAGTCATACTCCTCTATCATGACACAATACAACAGTAGGCAGAACAGAAGTAGTTCATTCTTCTTAAATCATAATGTAAAGTCTTGAAAGGTAAGTGAGGATAATTTCATGGAAGTCTTTGGAGCAAAGTTGATGGTTAGAAGTTAGTTCTTGATATGATAAGAAATCATCAACAGGTTTAGGGTAGGAGAATTCCAAGACCATATGTACCTTCTAGGAAGATTGCTTTCTGAAGGATGGATTAGGGACAGGGAGAGACTGAGAACAGGAAGGGCCTTGCAGAGATGGTTACAGCTATGACTTTCACAGTAGACACTTAATATTTGTCACATGTGCAGCCAATGGCATATGAGTGGGGGGAGCCTCAGTGGAAAGGTGTACACACAAAGACAAATGCTGAAACAAGAGGCATAATACACAAAATTGATTTTTTATCTACTGTTCAATTTTGATTAAAATTCTCAGGCTTTAGGACTGCAGCGTCGATATCAGCTCTTCTTGCCAAGAATCTGTTAATATCTGTGAAAAGTCTGAGATTTTACTGAGCTATCAAACTAACAAGTTAGTGTGTCATAATTTCTTTGACACTTGCAGAGAGCCCTGAATCAAAGACGGAAGATTGTTTAGTATAGCACAAGCATCGTGTTTGCATGAATTCTTGGAGCCCCACTTTCTACAGGGTATTGAAAGGTGGCCTAGCTGACACCTGAGTGTGTAGTAGTTACATTACAGAAGAGGAACTTTGAACTTAGGGATCCTAAATCTCTTATACCGACAGTAACTATACCTGCATATTCTCAAGGGAGACAGTATTTTCTTTTTTTTTTCTTTTTTTTCAAGTCTGTAAACAAACCTCATTTTTTTCTGTGGAGGAGACACTGTCTATATCTTTCAAGGCTGTTTGCCGTATGCATATCCTTGGAAAGATTGTTTTGAGTAAAGGTGTCCAGAAATGGGAGAGAAAGTCTCATGTAGAGTCAAGTTTCATCTTTGGCTCAGATTTATCAGGTCTTAGTAAATTACTTAAACATATTAAACACCTGCTTCGTGCAGTAGGTAGATAGTGGGAGTGGTGTTCTCAGAGGAATGCAGTATGGTGTCTACTTTCAGAGAGTTTAAAGTCTTCTTTAAGGATAAAGAGAGTAATATGCCCCAATCATAGAATTCAGCTATCATATTTGTAGTAATACAGACAGATAAAAGTGCCATCAAGAGAAAGAGAAGAATTCTCATTAACGGAAATTAAATAACATGGGTGTGGCATTAGTTCTTTTCAACATTTGAATTTAGCTTTATAGCAAAAATAAACTTTGATAAGTCAAAACAAACCTGAGAAAACCCCAGGGCAGTCTGGAAGGGCTAAAAATACTAATAATTGCAAATAGGATTTAGACATAGAAAATTTTTTTTGGTCTATGGGCTAAATATTATTAGGCCACAGTGAAATGAACTGATTTATTTTTCATTGTCCTTATTACTTACTTAGTTTCTAAATGTATACTGAACATACCAGTGTCATACCTTTACTTAGAGTTATTTCAGGCCTTGAAAAGCTAGCTATGGTTTATGATCTTCCAATGAGGCATTACTAATCACCAGGTAGCAATTAAAAACAAGAAGGCAGAGTGTTAGCAATAAATACACATTCTGGGATACACTCTAAACCCTACACCCGTTAGCCATGGTTGGAATGTCTCAGTAATGCAGTGGAATTTAGAAATTCTTAGAAGGAAAAATTATGTCTAAAATTTGAAAAGATTGGGTCGTTATTCATTATGTAGTGCTTGTTTTGTGGGGCAAGAGGCTTAGACCAATTAAGATATATAAGCAAAGAAAATTTCTAAAGTAACATGTACTGGCCACCCACTCAAATCAGAAACTTTTCATAGTTGTACTTTCCTTTTAACAGTTCACATGTTTAACTGATCCGTATTCCTTCCCAAATTTTTATGATAAACTAAAATGGATTTTTTTTTTAAGTTTGTTTTGAGAGAGAGAAGGAAAGCGTGCACGTGGGAGGGACAGGAGAGAGGAGGGTGGGAATCCCAAGTATGCTCTGCACTGTCAGCCCAGACCCCAGCACAGGGTTCGATCTCACAGACTGTGAGATCATAACCTGAGCAGAAATGAAGACTTGAGCGCTTAAGGAACGGAGTCACCCAGGTGCCCCTAAGATGGATTTTTGAACCTAAAGCATCTATCTATAAATTAGATTTTAAATGAAAAATAAATATGTTAAAATGTCATTAACTAAATAGTAAAATCTGTATCTGTCAAACTACTTACACTTGTCATTATATCTATTACATAGTAGAATTACATTTTCAGAAAGAAATACCTATTTCTCCTTTAGTTTTTAAAATTGACACTGACTCCTAGATACAGAGTTTAGGCTCCTAACAGGAGCACTTGCCTGGTCTCTCAGAGCCCTAGCAAACCAGGAAACAAAAACTTGGGTTTTTTTGTTTGTTTGTTTGTTTGTTTGTTTGTTTGTTTTTGCATCGCATTTGTTGTGACTGTGGTTTTTTGTTCAATCAACCTCCATCATAGATGTTTTTATTTTTTTTTAATGTGTATTTATTTTTGAGAGAGAGACAGAGTATGAGTGTGAAAGGGGCAGAGAGAGAGAGAGGGAGACAAAGAATCCGATGTAACTCCAGGCTCTGAGCTGTCACAGAGACCAACATGTGGCTTGAACTCACGTACCACAAGATCATGACTTGAGCTGAGTCAGACATTAACTGACTGAGCCACCCAGGCGCCCCTCCCATCATAGATGTCTTAAAGGTTAAATATAGTTTCTTAACATATTGGCACCAAAATCTCTTCAAGGCAAATGGTGATTAGCTTATAAGCTTGGCTTTATTTTTATTTATTTAAATAAAAGACACTAGTAAGAAGTTTTCACAAATTATGTATAAAATTCTGAACACTTGCAGATAACAGATAACAGGCTTATCCTAACTAACAATGCTTTTATACAAAATCTACAGGTGTAATGTTAGCATAAAAGAGATTCCTTTTAGGCAGCAAATGTGAATTTCTTCTGCATTTTGATGGATTAAAAATGATCCACTTAGAAAGTATTTTCTAGGCATGTGGGTTGTGAGAATCTCAAGGTTTCTAAGTGAGGGGAAAGATAGTAGAATGATATTACTGCTTTGATATTTGCTTATTTTGCTTCTCCCACGTGAGATTTAAGAATTTCAACATTCTGAATAACTCAAAATGTCCTCCCAAATTTCAACAGTGGCTATAGAGAGATCACAGAACTAAAATGAATTGTCTGCTTTGTACATCAGTAATGCGTTTAGATGAAGGGGATTAAGAAGTACCAACTTCCAGTTATAAAATAAATCACAGGGATGAAAAGCACAGCATAGGGAATACTGACAATAATATTGTAATAACATTGTATGGTGACAGATGGTACCTACACATATTGTAATGTGTATAATTGTCAAATAACTATGTCATACACCTGAAATTAATATAACATTGTGTGTCAAGTATACTTCAATTAAATTTAAAAAATAAAATAAAAGTATAATTTTTATTTTTTTTTAATTTTTTAATTTATTTTTGACAGACAGAATGTGAGCAGGGGAGGGGCAGAGAGAGACAGAAACAGAGAATCTGAAGCAGGCTCCAGTCTCTGAGCTGTCAGCACAGAGCCCGTCACAGGGCTTGAACTCTTGAACCGTGAGATCATGACCTGAGCCCAAGTCAGCTGCTTAACCAACTGAGCCACCCAGGCGCCCCTATTTTAAAGAAAAAAATGAGTATACTAGTGGGACTTGGATCATAAAAAAACAAAGCATAACAATAATAAAACTGACCTTGGAACAATAAGGAATTATTACTTTGTAATCACCAAATGGTGTGCTTTAATGACAACAGTAGGCAGGAAATGGTAAACAAACTATCAAGTTGTTAATAGACAAGTCAGCACAGGGCATCATGGTGTCACATGGGAACCATGACTTACTCAGTTGTCTCTTTTATTCAATACTCTATAATGTCTAAATCAAAGTTTCTAGTGCATTTTTAAAAATGCAAGTTATAAAAATCTGCAATAAGGTTCTGGATCAGTGGGCCCTGTCAGGATAGATTATAGTTCTGCACAATCTTGGCTGTAACAATATCATGATAAATGGAGAATGACACCAGCAGCCCATTTATCTCCTAAGATTACTGCTTTGATGATATTGATTCTTCCTGTGGATTCTTAGACTCAAGATTATAGCTCAGGTACAGAGATACAATCAGTTTTGTAAAGTATGTTCTTAAAACGTTCCAATTTTTACCTTCTTGGCTATGATGTGCTGGTCAATAGCTACCAAGAAATTAAATTATTGCATATGGCAGTTAGGGATTTTCATAATTAAAAATATATCTGTTTTGTATCAATTGAATAATAAACTCCAATTCCTAAGTTGTATTCACACATTAATTCAGTGGACATTGTTAAGTATGTGTGTGTGTGTGTGTGTGTGTGTGTGTGTGTGTGTGTGTGTATAATTCAGGAGATATTAGGACACAGAAAATTTTTAAATACATAAATTGGCCTTCCTGGATTCAAAAAGCTCAGGGACTGTTAGGAGGTAGGAGATGGGAATGTTTGATTAAATGGTGTAATTTGAACCAAATATGATGTAAACAAGAATTATGGAAATATCTAGGTACGAACTAATAACATGGTTTTTAAAGAACAGGTATAGCTTCATGGGGAGAGGGTAAAAATTGGAATGAGATTTAAAGGAGTTTCCCAGGCAGAGAAAGGGACAAAGAGAATTCCAGGTATAAGATAGAAAGGTAGAATCATATGGAATATTTGGAAATGGCCTTTAGTTCTATGTAGCTAGAATGTATCATATGTGGAGGTAAGCTGATCTGAGAGGGAGTGGGGAGGGGAAAAGGGAGAGGAGAGGAGGAAAAGAGGAAAAGAGGAGAAGAGAGATAGATACAGGTAGTAGATTATGAAGGGCTTTTTATACCATTTAAAAATGTTTTTGGTTTGCTTTTTTAAAATTTTTAATCTGGCAGTTGAGGAGTCAATGAGATACATATTTTAAAACAAGAACCGGAAACAGTGTTTATGATAGATTATATGAGTAAAAAGTTAAACCTGGGGGAGGAGGTAAGGAGGGTGTTGCAGTAATTCAAATTATTGCTTTACATTGCTGTTGAAGGTTGAACCAAAGCAAAGTACATGGAAATTGAAGCAAAAGAATGAATTTAGATGGTATTTTGAGGTAACATCATGAGGATTTGCTTTTTAACAGTTGGCAAAGACATAAGGAGCTGAGTTCTTCCAGATTATATTTTCCTGACTCTGAGGAAAAGATAATTTTAGGTCAGAGAGAGAGAGAGAGAGAGAGATAATATTTATATTATATATAATATTTATATTATAAATATTATATAAATATATATTAATATTAATTAATATATTAATTTAATTAATTAATTAAATATATATTAATATTATATATATTTTATATTATATATAATATATATAAATAAAATGTATTTATATTTTATATATATATTTTAGGTCAGATAATATATATATTATATATATATATATTATATATATATTATATATATATATTATATATATATATATTTTGTATCTTTTCCATGCAATCATTTACCAACCATTTCCTGGGTGTCTATTTTTAAAACAAAGCCTAATGCTATGACTATAATGTAATTTCAACCCCCTGTTTAATGTGCAATTTTTTTCTGGCATTACAAACATAAAAATCTATCAAAACAAATCCTCTAAAAGGTATGGATTTCTAAACAGTGTTTGTAGAAGCATCTGGTCTTCTGATTTAGCAGTTGATTCATTTGGGACCTGTTATTAAAACACAGAGCTTAATCTCATAAAAAAAGGACTGTGTGTTGTTCCACGAAGCGAGTGTTCACGCAGTTCTAACTGAAATGACAAGAGTGAAGGCCATTAAAAAGTAATGCTTGAAATCGATCAGAGATAATGAAATTGCATTGGCCCAAGTATTAATCAATTTTAATAATTATGTGTTACAATGGTCTTCCAATAAAAAGGCTGTTATTTTCAATTCAGTTCACTTAAGCTATGTCTACATGATTGTAACACAACTAGTTGAAAAGTGTAGCCATTTTCAACACCTGTGCTATATAATCTGTTTGTTGGCCCTTTTGTTTTCTTTGCAAATTCCAAAATAAAACGGAGTTAGCTAATTGGTGGATAATAAAACTGTTCAAATCGACTCTGGTTGTCATAAAGCTATAACCTTAAAAAGTTAGTTTTCAAATAGAGCAAGACTAATTTGGGCCAATAAAAAATTAATCATCTGACAAATGGTGTCTTGATTCATAAGTTTTTCATAAAGGTATAAATTAATTCATTAAAAGAATTATTGATGGAGTAATGGGCAGCCCTTCTTGTTTCTCTGATAGTGTCCTTTTTTGCCTCAACTTTTTATGTGATATACAACATTCTTGTGAGATTTAATTCCTTCCAGTTTAGGTTAATGTCTTGTCTGATCCCAAGTGAAGACAAGTATCGGGTGGAACGTTTTCACATAGCACAGAGAAGAAACATTTGCCATGTCTGGTCCTGAAGATGCAGATAAATGTTCACAGGAATATGAAGTGTGTTGGTGAGGGCTGGATCATCACTCTGGTTACATATTTGGCCCTTGCTTAGGTCCTTTAACCCTGGACTTCACCAAAGAATAAACACATATGTAATTTTCTGATTAAAAATTTAAATTTACTTTACTGCTGTCCCTAGTTACCTCTTGGCCCAAAAAGTGGCGTTAAGGAGGTTCTTAACCAGAGCTTGGGGCAAGCTAGTGGAAAGGAACTTATCTTGGCTCCCTCTTCTGGATAGAGAAGACACAACACTTTCATTAGCGTACTCTAGAGGTTGCAGCTGTACCTACAGAATGTCCCTCCTGATTCAGAAAGGTAAGGCACACCCTCTTGGTTGTTGCTTTATGGGTAGGATCAGGATGGTTCCAACACCCAGTTAAAATTCAAACTGACATTTCCATCAACATCATAATTTTGTTTGTAGTTGTGAGCTGACAGGCCTTGACTGTTTTAGTTAATAACCTAGACACTTTCCCTAGGCAGGGCCTCATATCACAGATCCCTGAGCCAGGACAAGCCTGGACTCATGGTGGGCTTTTCTGAGCTTTTCCTCAATCAACAGACTGGTTTGACTCTTCAACTAAACTAGAATGTACTCTTTTCCTTACTCCAGTTCAGAATAGAGGCCAGTATTTGGAAGGAACTCCTAAAAGATAGGACAAGCCCCTGCTACTTTTCACTGATTTCTTCTCTTGTCTGTGATCTCTGCATTTCTTTCTGTCTTTTTTTTTTTTAAACCATCACTGTGGTGGCACCATTGTAATAGTGAAAGGAAATAAGAATAAAAAATTATGCTGTCCTGAATTGGTAGTTGATTAAACTCAGCTTTGTATTGTCAGGGGAGTTAGTAAAGACGTGGGACACACCTTGTGAATGCACTTTTACAAACAATTTTTTGTCATACATAAGCCCCTGACTATACTGATACAAACTTGCATTTGTGATTACCTCAGGACAGAAATGTATGCCCTCTCTGCACCCTAGTTGATTGCCACTTGGCCACTGCAATCAACAGTGATAAGGATGATAAGGATATGTGATGGGTTGATTGATGCAGTGGAAAAATTTGATTGCATGGATACCAATGAGACTCCTGGATTTCACTTGACTGTGAACCAAGCATTGAATCCTGTCCTCCCTCCTTTCAGCCTCCAGGTCTTATTTTTCTTTTAAATGCTCCTGAAAGGTATGGTTAGACATCACAATATTAAGTCTGTCCTTCTAAATGCTTAGGAATAGGTGTGATGAGCCATCAAATATTAAATACCAGCAAAAGTTAGCTACAGGGTTTCATGAAGAAAATTGTTTGGCATATCATTAGACACACACACACACACACACACACACACACACACACACACACAAGAACCTTGACCACCACTGCCTGAAAACTGGTAGAAATTGCAATCTATTAAGAACTTAAGTTATAAATTGGGAGTCTTCTGTTTAATTTGGTTTGCTTCCTTCTGAGGTTAGGGTTTGGCACAGAACAGCTTTCTCCTTATTATCAATTCCTGCCGTCCCCCCCACCGCCTCACATACACCACACCCACTTTTTGCACCCAGTTAGAAATTTATATGGACATCTTTAAAAGTTACTTTTTAAATATTTGAAATATTAAAAACAAAAATCATTTGGAAAAGCTGTTAAATCAAGAGAAGAATCTAGAATATGGAGATTATTTGTTGATCCTAAGATGCTCAGACTTACGACCGGTGCAAATGACTAATGCAGTTCAGGACATGTGTTAAAGCATATGGATGGTGGTGCTAATAGATATTAGGGCAATGGTCCCAAGTCATGATTTCTGTCATGAAAGCTTTTTAGGTCCCTAGTGCTTGGCACAGTGCCTATCCACAATAGTGTTGAGGTGATCTGTCCAAATAATGATGGTTCTTGACAATGTTCGTGATAACATCATGTTCCTTGTTGCTTAGAGAAAAATGTCCAAATTCCCGATCATGGCTTCAGAGCATGACCTGGCTCCTTTTTCTATTTCTGAATTTCTCCTCCTGTGGCTTTCAGCTGGGCTACCTGCAGTTGTCCAGATGCACCCTCCTGTTTGCTGTCCCTGTGTCCTTGGCACAAGCTGTTGTTTCTGCCTCAAATGCCCTTGTCTGTATGTCTGATGAATACTTATTCATCTTCCAAGAGTTGTCAGCTCAAGCATTTCCTCCTCTGTGACTCCTTTCCAACCCTTACCAATCTTCTATCAAACTTTATCAAATAAGCAATGAGCATATTGAATTTTGTATGCTGACAGTATAGTAGTGCTGAGTACTTAAATATTATCAATTATTGGTTTTGTTTTCTTCTGCCAGATTGTATGTTTCTTCAGAGTAAGGCCATGTATTATCCCATTTTATTGCCTTTTGTCTAATGGTATAATATTTTTTCTAATGAAAGGACATTTGTTCCTCTTAAAGTAAAACATGAAGAGTAACCATCTAAGTACTCTCTACATACAATTTCAGGTACCTATATTTTTCTGCCGTCTCTCATCTTTAGAGTATTGGTATCTATGTGTTAAGTGGACTGTCCAACTCAGTTCCACTCCTTTTAAATATTTGTCTTCCTTCTCTTACAGGGGTCTCTGCCATGTTAAATAAAAGAATAGAAATAATTGGGACATAATTAAATCCTGCAACCCATATATTCTGTTTTTAGCTTTAAGTAACAGAAAATTCTCTGAACAGTGGCTTCAGCAAACGAAACAAAATGTTTGGGGCCAGATAGTTAGTTGCCGTTTGTTGGTTCAGCTGCTCTATGACACCGGGGACCCAAGCACATTGTAACACTGTGTTTGCCAACATCGACATCTTGGAATTCTCATGCTTTTGCCTCATAATCACAGGAAAGCCACTGCATATCTAAACATCTATGCAGTTAAAGGAGCAAGATAGTGCTAACCACATCAATCACCTTTACCACACTTTATCAGTTACATGATAATCATACCTGGTAGAATAAGAATATGTGTCATATGGCACACCCAGACAGAGCAATGTGAAAATTCTAAGAATGAAGAGATTATAACTGATTATAACTTTGTTACATATATATATATATGTATATATACACATATATATATTATGTTATATATAGAAGAAGAATCTTTATGAATTGATGTGGTCTGATACAGAACTTCAAGGGGAATAAAATGTGAAATAAATTGTAAGAAGATATATATTAAAGGAGAAGAAGAAGCAGTAAAACTTTGTATTTAGTTTAGCGATCAGTCTTGCAGATTTGGGTTTAGTGTGTCAATGAGATAATGAGAAGTAGGAGCTTGTACAGAGAAACACTGTCGAATAGAAGTCTCTGTGGTGATGGTGATGTTTTCTGTCTGTGATGTTCAGTGTGATAGCCATTAGTCACACATGGCTGTTGAAACTTACAATATGCTGTTGTGACTGAAGAACTGAATTGTTAATGTTATGTAGTTTCACTTTAAATAGCTACACGTAGTTGGTGGTTACCATACTGCATAGTACGGATTAGAGCACTATGGGCCATGGTAAATTGAATTTGATTTTTAATCTGAGAAAGTTGAAGAAGCCATTGGAGAATGTTGAATAAAGGAGTGACATGACCCAAAGTATATTTTGACAGGATTAATCTACTACTTTGTTGAAAATAGCATGAAGTTGGGGGGGGGGGGGCAGGGAGGGAAGGGAGGTTGTTGCACTAATCCAGGTGGTAGATTGTAGCTTGGCTTGCACTAGCATGACATAAGTGGAAGTGATTCAAAGAGGCTGGACTCTGCATATATTTTGAAAGTCACATATACAATGGGATATTATGCAACCATAAAAAGGATGAGATTTTGCTGTTTGCAACAACATAGATGCACTAGAGGGTATTATGCTAAGAGAAATAAGTCAGACTGAAAAAGACAAATACCATGATTTCACTCAGATATGGAATCTAAAAAACAACACAAATGAATAAACAAAAAACAAAAAAATAAAATCAGACCTACAAATACAGAAGACAAACTGATGGAGAGGGCTGAGCAAAATGGGTGAGGGGGAAGTGGGAGATATGGGCTTCCAGTTATGGAATGAATAAGTCATGGGAATAAAAGTCACAGCATAAGGAATGCAGTCAATTTTATTGCAATAGTGTTGCAAGGTGACAGATGGGAGTTACACTTGTGGGGAAGGTAGCATAATGTATAGAGAAGTTGAATTACTATGTTGTACACCTGACACTAATGTGACATTGCATGTCAACTATATTCAAGTAAAAAAAAGATCAAATCAACAGAATTCTCTGATGGATTAGATATGAGATATGAGGGAAAAGAAGTAGCAGAGAATAATTCTACCTTTTTTTTTTTTGGCTTAAGTAGCTAGAAGCATGGAAATTTTATTAACTGAGATGAGGAAGACCAGAAGACCAGCAGAATATTGAATCCGGAACGTGGCAAGTGTAAGATGCCTACTAGACAGCCAATAACATATGTTGAATGCATGATTCAGAATATCTTCACGTTAGTAGTATTTAAGATTGTGAGATTAGTTGAGAGCACTTAAGAAGTGAGTGTAGATTGAAGACAGATGATATGCAAAGACAGAGTCTTGAAGCAGTCCACCAGTGTGTGATGAGGCAGAACCAGCAAAGGAGACTTGGAAGGAACTGCTAGTGAGGTTGGAGGAAACCCAGGATAGTGAGAGTTTTATAAGTCATGGAAGACAAATGTTTAACTATGAGAAAATGTGCTTTTTATGCATTGAAACAAAATGAAAACAATAACAATGTGGTCTGGTGACTGACTGGACTCAGCAGTGTGGGTGGGTGTATATGTAGGGGGGTTGGAGTTATTGGTGTTCTAACAAGCATGGTTCTGGGGGAGTAGGGACATCAAAAGCCTGATGAAATGGACTTAAGAGGGAGTGAATTCAAAAGAGACTAGAAGAGAGGAATTGGTGACAGTGAGGATAGATAAAAGAGGTGATTGATTTAGTAAAAAAAATATGTTTTAATAAATTCTGATTGTGCAGGATATAGGCTTAATTTGATAGAGGTGAAGGGAGAAAACTACATTTTAAAGTGGACATAATTTCTTTTATTGGTTCTTGGATCGGCTTAGCTGTCTCACTCACTGGACACAATATTGGCAATTTCACTGATTTAGAGCTGTCTTGTTAAGTTTATCAGCCCATCAAACTTGCTTTTCAAAAGTAAGTGAATAATTCCATTTTTAAAAATTCAGTCTTAATTCAAAGACATGTGAAAGGAAAATATTTTCATCTCAAATTAAAAATTACAGGGTATTTTCTGAGAAAAAGTAAATATATATCATAATGGAGAGCTTTATTGCAATTAAACAGAAACTATTTTTCATCCGCTGTTAAGCAGAACATTTCATCAAGAAAAATGTATTTAATGCATAAATTCATAAAGTTTCCTAAGTTTTACAGATAAAAACATTAAATATTTGCAACTGAAATCTCATACATAGTCTAGATTTATCAAACCTAGAGGTTAAGTAATTTGCCCAAGGACATTCAACTTGATCAATGAACACTGCCTCCCCCTGCCCCCCATGAGCCTCCTGAAAATGGAGTGTGAATTGTTGGTTTTGTCAAAATATCATAGCTAATGTTGTACACGTCTAAGGTAGAAAATTCTTCAGTCAATATGGGTCTATTAGGTGAAATATTAAGTGAAAATGCTGACAGCAGCCTAAGGAATCCCGGGGTCATTGCTTTCACCTTGGCCTTTCTTAAGTATGTCTCTAGAAACGTTGATCTGTTGGACATTGCTCAGGGACGCTGTTATAGGCACTTTGTCTTCATAGGTGTACCCCCCTCATAAACATATTTCTGGACATCATGACTTATCATTCAGAAAAGGTAACTATGATAAATAATGTTTCTTTCACTCTGTTACCCAATCCCCAGTCCCCACCCAAAAAAGTACCTTGGCTGAGGTTATAGATTGCATCATAGGCAGTGGTATCTTAAATGAGTTAGAACTTCTCAGGGAGCCACCGTGGTAATTTCTGAAATTTACATAGTAAACTCATTAGTAGTAAAAGGATTTACTTTCAGGGCAACATGGGACGCCTGTGGACATTATAAACTATGTTTACTTGGTCCATAGGAGGGATCATGCAGATATGCCAGGGACAATCCTATTTTATGTTGTTGTTTATGTTGTTGACCATAGTATTAATGTTACAGTATTGATAGAAACTGAAGAGGAAGAAATGTTATTTATACTTCTTTCAGGTGAACTAAATTGGACTTTTTAGTGACTCTTATCTGGAAATATTATTAAGTGCTGTTTACATTGTTACATTTATGCTAATTACACCCACTTAAATAATTTGAGTTAACGTTATGTAAAACTTTTCATACTATGTTTACACCCTAAAATATGAAAGATATGCAACGTAAAAAGATGAAAATAAAACACAAAGTATTAATAAAAATGATATGGTATAATTATAGATCATCAATTTACTTCTTTATACTTTTATGTGTTTTCCCTTTAAAAAATTTTTTTTTAATGTTTATTTATTTTTGAGAGAGAGACAGAGCATAAGGGGGGAGGAGCAGAGAGAGAGGGAGACACAGAATCTGAAGCTGCAGGCTCTGAGCTGTCAGCACAGAGCCCGACGCAGAGCTCAAACCCGCTACCCGTGAGATCATGACCTGAGCTGAAGTTGGATGCTTAACCAACTGAGCCACCCAGGCGCCCTTATGTGTTTTCCCTTTTATGCAGTTTGTATTTATAATCACAAAAAACATGAATAGAAATAGATTTTGTGTGGGGTGGATGCATCTATGACTGTAATTATCCCTCTGCTGGGTAATATAGAGAGTTGTCAGGATTACTTTCGTGGATGATGACCTTACATTATTATTGGAGAACAAAACATAAATACAGGAATATCTTGGAGAATAGCTTAGAGAATTAATATATTAACTATATTATATTTAAAAGATATTTTAACTGAAATGAAGTGTTTGCTAGTAAAATTAAGTTCGAATTTTCTGTAGAAGGACAAATACAGGGTTAACTTAAGGTTTTCCAAATTCTTAGGTATATTAAGAGCACATTTCAACCATAGGAATAAATGAGATACTGGCCAATAGTTAAAGATTGGCTACTTCCAAGAATCATAGGATCATTTGATTAGTATCATTTCCCCAATTTATCATTTTTTCCTCCCTCTTTTGTGTTTTTAGTAGGCAGTTCTAAAGCCTGCCAAGATTTTATCTCTTAGACTTTATTCTGTATTCTCATCATTGCACAGAAATTGGAAAATGTCCTGTTACATTGTTTCAGTTCATTTGGAAACTGAACAGTGAATATAGGGGAATGCAAGGAGAAACGCAGTTTCAATATCAAGATTTAGATATAAATGAATTTCACAAAAAGAAGGGTTAGAGGACTACATTCTTTTCTTTGCTTATTATTCTGACCTGTTAATTTCTTGTTTTTAAGACTCCTGAAGAGTCTTTCTTTCATTTGTACAATCAGTGTTATGAAACTCCATTAAATGTCCTTCTGAATGTTTCTTTTTTATTTTCAGTAGATGTCTAGCTGTAAAGCTCCAATGCATTCTTTTCACTTTGGATGCTTTATAATTTCTATAAATTCATAGGCTTATGGAAGAGACCTTAAATATCATCAAGTCCAATGTTTTACCTTTAGATGACATAATTGAGGTTCAGAAAGATTAAATGATTTGCTCAAGGTCAAACAACTAGTTGACATCATCTTTAGGCACATAATGCAAGCTGTTAATTCCTCAGATAATGACCTATCTGGCATCTGGCTGGTGATTTTCTGGTGTTCCTACAGAGTTATATAAAGTGAAGTTTGGGTGCGTGTGCACATACATATTTGCAGTGAATAGGTCTTATGTGTATGCATGGTTTGTCTACAATTGTAGTTTACTTCTGTTTTGATTTAGTTTCTTTCTGCTCGTCTCTTGTAATATGTGCTCAAGTGCTACGTGACACATCGATAATGAATCTGAACTCCTTGGGAGAATTATCTTAGATAGCTTCAGGGTTACTTGTAGCCACATTTTACCCGTACTTGCCACTTTTTGTTTTTTTCCCAGCTGTGAAGGTATTTGTACATGCGTTTCTATTGTATGGAGGTGATGATAATAGTCCATGTAAGCCATGCACTTAATTCACTGTCAGTGCCATTAACTTCCCAGCTTCTTTTTTGTTCCCTTCCTTGACTGTTTTGTATCTCACAAATATACAACAAACTGTCATCCATGCATTGCTTCTATGCATCTGGTATTTTGAGTATGTTATGTTTAATCCTCAAAAAACAGCTAGATATCATTTGTGTTATTTATATCATTAGAAGACCTGTTGAGTAAAAAATATAATGGAATACAAATACGGTATCCTTTTCAGTAATTAACAAAGCTGTCCTGAGATGTGGATTAGGGTAGAGTATTAAATATAAGAGATAAAGTACAATACTGAAAAACTAAGTAGGAAATAACGTAAATTTGATAGTATATCTCACTTTTCTTGAACACTTTACTACCTTCACCCTAAGTGAGAACGTGATGAATTCCTGTCTACTCCCTTGGTCTTGGCGTGTTGCCATAGTGCTATTTGTTTGTTTGTTTGAACACTGGTTAAATTTAAATTCAACATCACATGTACAGAAAAGGGGAAGTCTTTTTTTTTCTTTTTAAGTACGCTCTGCACCCAATGTGGGGACTGAACTCACAACCCTCAGATCAAGAGTCAGATGCTCAACTGAATGAGCCACCTAAGCACTCCCAGAAAAGGAAGTCTTAACTAAGTGCCAATTCCCAGAGGTGGTTTACCCTAAGAAATTCCAGTTAGGAATTAGCCTTCAAAAGAGGCAAAAACTTTAAGTATGTCTTTTGTCACTGACCCATATCTCTTTTCTAATCTGGTATGCTTGCTCTTTCACTGATTCCAAGGTAATAAACAACAATAACAACAACAACAACAAAGAAACAAAACAAAACTATAAACTTATCAGAATAATAAGGCAGAATAAAATTTGGCAAAAATAATTATGATATAGGTCTGAACACATTACAGTTCAAATCCTAAGGCACAAAATATGACTCTATAAAGTAAAAATATGATAGTCTGCATTAACTGACGGCGTTTTGCCCTTTTCTCTTTGTTTTCATGTCATATCATTGAGATATAAAGTAATTGTTTGCTTATGTTGTGTGTAGCTCTTTATTTAACAAACAGATTGCTCCTGTCCTACTACTAATGCAAATAATCAGTTTTGTTCGACAAATAAGATCCCTCAACAGTTTAAACTTCTACAATTACATTCCCCATAAATATTCTAGAGAACAGATTTTCCCATTGAGAGGAATGAGTTAATTCTCAGTTAATGAGAAGAATTCTAACAGAGCATCACCATTACCTGTGAGAGGTTTGTTTCAAAATCATTTAGCATACTTGCTAAGAAAATTGATAATTCATTGTGTTGGGAAGATGAATGAATGCATATATTTCTTTTTACAGTAATGGGAAGATCCTTGAATTTCCTTTGCTAATATCCCTAGGCTCCTCTCAAAGAATGATATGCACACTAGCACATAGAAACAGATTTGTATTGTAAACGTGAATAAACAACCAGTACTATAAACCTTACAGGATTTTTGCAGGCATATGATCACTTTTAATAAACAGCCAACATTTTAGCTAAATAAAGTGATTAAAAATGGCTGGTGAAAAACAATTCAGTTAAAAAGAAGCATGTATATCTTAAAACCCAATTTCAGTGGTAGCCAGAGGCCCATAGCAGTAATGTCTAGAATAATGCCCAGACCCTGGAGATAATATATCTCAGAACAGAGCCAGTAATTTTTGGAAGATCCAGAAGATTTCCTGTATCTGGAAGATAGAGTAAATATTAATGAAAGGTAGATGTCTATAGAAATCTGGTTCAAGAAAATGAGTAGATATTTAGGTAATACCAGAAAAAAAAAAATGGCGGTTGCTCTGAGAGCACCATTTTATGAACCGGGTAAAAATTCAGTCCTGGAGAAAAATGTTAAGAATAAGCCCTGAGAAGCTCATTGTAACAGCATATTAAATACTAGAACCAGAACTTGCCATAGGAAAAGATGCTGAAAAATATTTGCAGACCCAGAGTTCAGTTGTTATGGGGGAAGGAGTGGGAGTACTGGACAAAAGCAAGCTAGCTAAAAAGCCCATCTTTGACATTGGTAACCAGTGTGAACCAACTTGTTAGGCTGAGGAGAGAGAAGGTAAGGTGTTGTGGAGAGTGAGAATATCCAAGGGGCCAGAGCTCCTGTGTTCTGAAAGAGCCAAAGTAAGCTATTTTAATTCAAAAGGAAAGGAAGCCCAAGAGAACACAGACACAAAGCTTCTGCAGGATACAAGTCAGGGTGTGGCGCCAGGAGTTTGGAGCTGACCTGAGGGGAGGCAGGCAGCTCTAAGGCAGTTGTCAAAATCTTGTGTGTATTTGGTGTGTGAGTGTGTCTACCTCAAATGGTTGTTGGGCATTCTTTAACAAGATGGACGAAGCTCAACTCCCCCCGTGCTTTCAGTCTCCCTCAAGAGGCAGCACTGAGGCTGCAGGTACAGGTAAGTAGTTCCAGATGTAGATTGGAGGTTGATTAGGGGACTCAGACCCAGGCAGGTTGTGAGGGAGGGTGAGAGACAACTTTCCTCTATAAAAGTGAAGTTGATCCGCTTTAAGCCATCTATAATTGCATACATGGTGATGCACATTTTTATAGGCATGTCTGAAGAGAAAAATCAAAATGTAGCCTTTTCTTCCTCTCTCTCTCTCTCTCTCTCTCTCTCTCTTTTTTTGGTCTGTTGATGCAAAATGGGCTTTTCACAGTAATGAGGCTGTTCTTCAAAAATGACCTCATACTTTAAAATCTGCTACCAATTAAAGGTTTGATTGATGTAGGGCAACATTATTTAGCAGATTTACTTTCTGAAGAGTCTGGTGTGACTACCAGCTTTGGCAGTTAAAAGTCACAGTGACCTTGTATTTGCATAAGTCAGTATAAATGATGATGTTTATTTGAAATAATTCATCAAATAAGGCTTTGTTTTTAAAAATAATTCCTGGCCCTCCCTCTCTCTCCCTCTCCCACTGCCTCTCCTTCTCCCTCTCCCTCTCCCTCTCCTTCTCCCTCTCTCTCTCTCTCTCTGTATATATACATATATATATATGTATGTATATATATGTACATATATATATTTGTATGTTACAAATATATATATGTATATATACATATATATGTATGTATATATATGTGTGTGTATATATATATATACATAATACATATATTATTGTATATACATATTGTATATATATACAATAATATATGTATATATATGTATATATTGTATATACATATATATGTATATATACATAAACATATATATACACATTTATATATATACATACATATATATGTATATATACATAAAAATATGTATATATACATACATATATATGTATACATATAAAAATATGTATATATACATAAAATCTAGCAGATTGTCCCAGTTTGTCTTAGAGCACTGGATATGGAGACATGGAGACCAAGAGAAACTTCCAAATAGTGAATGGATGCCGAGAAGAGCTAACATGGGCTGTGGTAAAGCACCCCAAGATACAAACCCACAATTCCTTGTCCAAAACCCTGGAACCAGGTATGTTTGGATCCAGAGGTTGTGGAATTTTTAGATTTTTTTTTTTAAGATTTACATACTGTGGTAATATAGTATACAATGTCCCCACTGGGTTTTGGGTAACACAGGTAATAAAACATACTAATATTTTTGTAGCCAAACATTTAATTCTTTGTGGGACATCTTAAAATTCCAAATAGCCTAGTGTCAGTAACGATGAAGTTTTGCCCCCAAATGATTGCACTGCCAAGTTACACAAAATAGCTTTGGTTTCCAGAACATTTTGGATTTAGATAATGTGGATAAAAGATTGTAAATGTGAGTGCTTAAGTAGGTAAATTATACAACAGGGTTTAGGTAAGTTTTTTAAGGTTTTTTTTTTTTTTTTAAATAATGGAGGTTTTATTTCCTTTTAGTTTTTATTTTTATAAATAGTTTTTGAAAATTCATACAAATTAAGTATTTTAAGTGTGTTTTGTTATAAGAATCAAAATATTTTTTTTCTCTCTCTGAATTTTCCTATCCAATGAGATATTAAAAACAAACATAAATCTTCCCTTTGACAATCAGGGATATTTTGTCTGAAAGTCTTCTGGTGGAAATTAAATTTTCCAAGCAAATATTTTTTTTTTTAATTTTTTTTTATTTTTTTAGCGTTTTTTATTTATTTTTGAGACAGAGAGAGACAGAGCATGAATGGGGGAGGGGCAGAGAGAGAGGGAGACACAGAATCGGAAGCAGGCTCCAGGCTCTGAGCCATCAGCCCAGAGCCCGATGCGGGGCTCGAACTCACGGACCGCGAGATCGTGACCTGGCTGAAGTCGGATGCTTAACCGACTGCGCCACCCAGGCGCCCCTCCAAGCAAATATTTTGATTAAATATTTAGATGATTGATATAAATTATAATATTTAGGAAGAAGATAGGTAGATTTACCCTCAGATTTATTCATTTTGTTGATGATTATTGCTTTTCTCCTGTTTAAAATATACTCATGTTCTGATAATAATAAAGCATTGGATATTTGTGTACTACGTGAAACAGTGACTCAGTGAGAGAATGATATTTGAATTCCTTTTACTTTGTCATTTATATTGTGGAAATGTTCTTTTTTTCCCCCTCTTTATACATACAATTTGATCTTTCTTAGAAATATAAAAGTCATCATTAGCAGATAAGAAGGATAGAAACATACAATCATAAGCCTAGAAGAGGTAATTTATTTCTTATGTCTCTGCTTTTCAAATAGATAGTTCTCTATCTACATTATTTCAAATGCTACAGAGATCGTGATTCATATATCTTCCCTTGGTATCATTTTCTTATATTTCATTATTCATATTCAGAGAATTTTGTTCAACTTCTAACCTAACTCATTCTTTCTGTAATTTAAATTCATTACCTCTAACCCTGTCTTCATTTGAAACAGAGTAAGTGTTTATCACCAAATTATATCTGTTCTCATGTTTAAAGATTACATTAGGCTTCAAATTTCATTTCTCCATAGTAAAAAACATTTTCTTAAAAAGAAATATGTGTCACAAGTTACTTCTGTGCCCTCCTTCAGTTGGGTCAAAAAAAAAAAAAAAGACACAGCAATATAATAAAAAAGTAACAACAAAAATAGTGGAAATTTATGATTCAGTCAACTGTATTTATCTAGAGCTAATCAGATGGTAAGGTAATCAAGAATAAACAAATGAATAAATTAAATGACATGAATAGATGGGACATGAGTCTATCCCCTAGTGGCTTGCAGTCTAACAGAGAACATTATATGGGTAAGTGAAGGGATTTAAAATCAGACAAATCTGGGTTGAATCTAAATTCTGTCTCTTATCTACATGAGAACTTTATCAGATAACTGAAGGCTTCAGTGCCTAGTTTCTGAGTAATAATTGTAAAAACCTAGGAGGATCCTTGTGAAGATTAAATGAGTTAATGCATTCCAAGTGCCTAATTCAGTTCTGGCCCTTAGTATCAGGTATAAGTTATACAAGTAACCATTTATTCATGAAAAAATATTTAGTATCTATTAGGTGTTGGGTATTTATGTGAGTCTGGAGGATGAACTCTGCATAAGATCATGCCCTATCCTCAGAGAGTTTATCGTCTATCGGGAACATTAATTACAAAACAGGGAACTACTCCATATTTTAATGAGGGCAAGACAGAGAACTGCAGATGCAGATTAAAGAGATACCTTAAATCATATTGAGGGGTCAGGGTTAGCTCTTTGACAAATTGACTGAGATCCTAAGGGCAAATGGGAAGTAATGGAGCAAAGAAAGCTGATTAAGAGTGTCTAGCACAGAAGGAAAAATATATGCCAAAGAGAAATGTACTATTGCACAATAATTTCTGGGGATTAAACTATAATCCTTATGGGATTGTGAACATAAAGGGAGTAATGTAAGAGAGGATAGAGAGTTACACAGGAGCCTGATCACAAGGGGGGCTGTCAGCCATGGGAAGAAAGTTGGCTTTTATGTAAAAGTCAATGGACAGTTACTGAAGTATGTTTATGGAAGAAAAGAGAGATGAGTGGGAGCAGATAAGTATATAGGTGTGGTGGCACAAGTTCAGGAAGTTCCTGTCTTATACCTTGCATTTTCTCTTTGGAGTAAATCATTTGCTGAGGATGGGGTAAAAAGGAGACAAGGGATAATGGAGTAGGTAAGTTTCAGAAGAGTGGAGAATTTTCCTAAATAGCTATAAGTGAGTTTGAGTTGACAATAGGATCATAGAAGGGTCATGGAGGAAAAAATTGAAATTAGGTGTCCATAAATATGTGGTATGGTAGATATTGAGGTATACTTTTCCAGATTGCCATTCTAGGAGGGATTGCTGCCCGTGTACAGGGAGTGTGTTCAGCATATGGCCCCTAAATGTCAGCTCAGTCTTCTTTAGCTCCAAAAAGCAACTCCCTTAATAACCATTTTGATTTTACTTGAGTCTAGAGAAACTGCTGAAAAATGCGGTGATATCAACCTGAGAATTTGTGTCACACTATTTTTTTTTCCCAGCACTTCTCAATTGGCCACATTCAGATACAGATTAGGTGTACCACTAGGTGTCATATGGGGTCAGCAATCTATCAGGTATGTGAGTCAGAGAGATATCTGAGGATATAGGCAAAAGATAGATACAAGTGATGGGTAGGTAGTCTACTTGGTCATAGAGAGGACTGTCATGATAGGAGATGCCTAGCAGAGAGTAGAGGTCCAGATGATTCCATGAACTGGGACTAACAGTGGGAGTAACAGAGCTTGACTGAGACATGCGACATGAACTATTCTTAAAAAATGTTATACATTTATTACAATTTAGAAATCTAACATTTTGTAAGAAAGTATAGACAAAACTGTTGTAGTATTTAGAGAGGGTTGGGTAACAAATGTGTTTCTTCATTTCACAAATGGAGAAACTGAGGCATGGAGTTGTTAAGTGATTGGTTTGAGGCTCCTGGTAAAGGAATCTGGATTTAGACCCAGGAGTCTGCATCCAGAGGCAACACTTTTTTTTCTACTATGCTCTATAGCCTCAATTCTTTTTTTCAAAACACAGTTTGAATAATTTCTCATGGATTCATTGAACCTATGTCAGGTAGTATTTGCAGTTCTATCTCATTCAGTATTTTATAGAGACAAGTGGGTTCTATGGATAGGTCTTCATTTCACTCAATGAGGGTGATAAATCTTCTGTTAATATTTGATTCTCACATGATTTTGGTTATTTGAAAGGCATTTTAACTTGCCAAATTCTATTTTAAAAGAGGTATGAATACCTGTCATTAGTGTATCTCTTCATCTATGCTATAGAATCTTTTTGTACTGGATGTCACATTTTAGCTTTTGATAATGCTTGATCATGTGTACATTGAAAATTCTTTGTTTTAAAATATATCTTTAAATTGGATAATTTTATTCTTTCTAAAGGAAATAATACAGTCCTTCCAGCCTGGGAGATTTGCCTTAAAAAAATCTGACAGTGACTTTGGGCAAGATACTTGCCTCAATTTCTTCCCTTAAAAGTGTAATACCTTGAAGAGTCATAGCAAGAACTAAATAATTATCCATATGTACATACTCATACCACACACACACACACACACACACACACACACACACACACAAATACACGCACAGTACCTAATATGCATTCATCCTATCCTGCAGTAGGTGGTCAATAAATGTTCTCCACATTTTTTAAATGTTTATTTTTGAGAGAGAAAGGAAAAGAGGGAGGAAGGGAGGGAGAGAGAGACAGAATCCAAAGCAGGCTCCATGCTGTCAGCACAGAGCCCGATGTGGAGCTCGAACCTACGAACCATGAGATCATGACCTGAGCTGAAGTGGGACGCTTAACCAACTGAGCCACCCAGGTGTCCCTGTTCTCCATGTTTTAATACAGTCAAATACTCAGCTATGTTAATCCATGCAAAGAAAAGTTTCAATGATATATATTAGACAATAGCATTGGTTATTCTCTTTGATTCTAAAAATCAATTCTTTCCACTGAAAATGTTTTTATCAGGGTATGCTTTTTGCCATTTCTGAAAAGAGACTAGCTACAGAACTGCTCACTCTACCCTGTGCCAGAAGTAAACAGTTGACAAAAACAGCATGACTTTGTTTGGCATCTCAGTATATATTCAATAGTAAGAGTTCCAGTAATTTAATTGTTGATGTTAGGAAAAAGAGAAAATAATAATCTAGCACTCACATTTCAAAGTCACTTTTGTAGAGAAGCTAGTATTGAATAAGGGAGGTACTTTTAAAATTGGCAAATATGCTTTATAGAAAATAATTCATCAAATCCCAAAGTACCTATAAATAGAAGAGTGGCACACAGAAGGCACTCCATAGGATTTGGGAAATAAGTGTGTTAGCAGTTGGGTTTGTTTCTTTTAATGATATAGAAGCTCCACTCAGTGATTATCTCCTTGCCTCATGACATACAGTTAGTAAATAGTGGAGCTGGGATTCAGCCTCAGCTTGTTTAACATCAAAGCTGGGGTTGCCTCCACTACACCATACTAGCTTGCTGTACTCAATACATTATTGTAGAAATGATATTGATTTTTTTGTCTTCATGCAAAATTAAAGGAAGTTTTCCTAAATTCTCATTAAGAGAAAGTAAACAAAAGTATATGGAAGAAATTTTAAAGGAGCTTAAAAGAATTTAAAGGAGTATCAAAAATATTAGATCTTGGGGCTAATTTTTTCTTAGATCGTTCTGAAATCTTAATCTTAAGTTCTTACTGAAGACTTAGAAAACACTTTCCTTCTTGAATGGTGAAAACTAAGAATCAGCCAGTGTGGCATGCTATTACAAGCTGGAATTACTTCTAAATTCCAGCTTCATGGAATTTTAAATTATGCAGAGTTGAAAGGGAGAAATAGAACCTAGGTTAATTAAGCTTCATTCTTGTCATTTTAAAGGTAGCAGCTTTAAAAACCTTCCAGCCTAAGACTGGCCAGACAACAGGGATTAATTATTGTAGACAAAGCCATTCCATCAATGGATACACTTAAATATATATAGATATAGATATAAATATAGGTATATATATATATATATATATATATATATATATATATATATATATCAAGGTGAAGTTGTGTGTGTTTATTTTTTCTGATTATAAAAGTAATAGATACTCCTGTAAGAAGTCTTTATATTGAAAAATGTAAGGAATGAAACTAAAACCCTTTCATGATTACACAATCTAGAGCTGGACATTGTTTTTTTTTTTAATTTTTTAATGTTTGTTTATTTTTGAGAGAGAGACAAAATGTGAGTGGGGGAGAGGCAGAGAGAGAGGGAGACACAGAATCCAAAGCAGGTTCCAGGCTCTAAGCTGTCAGCACAGAGCCCAATGCAGGGCTGGAACTCGTGAACCGTGAGCTCATGACCTGAGCCCAAGTCAGATGCTTAACCCACTGAGCCACCCAGGTGCCCCTGGAGATAGCCACTGTTAACACCTTTGACTGTTTCCTGGGTTTGTTCTTAGTAAATGTGATCCTGGCATGAAGAATCATGTTATGCGCATAATTGAATGTGCTCCTTGTTCCACTTATGTTTTTCCTTTGTGTTTTTGGAGAGCTCTTCATATTAATTCTCTAAATTCTTGATTTCACTTTCTCTAGCACCCATTCTGGTATTTAATGATTTAATGTTGATTTTAACTTTGCCATAGTGTTTTTAGATTTCTTGTCATTTTTGCTAATTTTGTTAAGTATTCTTTTAATCTCAGTCTAGTGCCTGATCTCATGCAAAATTGCAAAATTTAAAAGAGACGCTGTAATTTTGTATGATTTCAATACAGTCATTTCAAAGTTCTTCACGAATTGGTATTAAACCTCCCCCCCATATTCCCTTTTTTATTCACTGACATGCTTTCTTTACCGTATTTACTGCAGTATTTTTTCATGCATATTACATTTTAAATCTTTTAATTCATCCTTGGCAAGGGAGGGATTTTTGAAGATCTACTATTTGCCAATAGGCAGGATAATTTCTCTTGGACCCCTTACACTTTACTTAGGTGGTGCCAAAATTTCTATAGCCGATGTTTATATCCATGTTTTGATGACTCTCATAAATCAGTGTTGATTTAATCCCTCTATAGCAATATTTTCTGTGCCTATTGAACTATTAATCTCTCTTTAGCTAAGTTACTCATACCTCTCCAATTTAGAAAAAATATGTTCCCAGGTTACATACTTAGTGTAGCATTCAACGGATATACACACACTAAAAGATGTAGATGTTAAGGACTTTGAGAACAGATTATCTTCAGAATTAACAGTTAGCTTTATCATTTCTGAGTTTAGAGAGCAATGGATAATAATTATTTCTTACCAGGAAGGAAATGATTTTTTCTTCTTTCATTTGATATTTATTGAACCTATATTTATAAATCTAGACTCAAAGATAAAGCTATTTAGACTGAACTAAGGAACTTACTTAGTTCTTAGCTAATTTAGTGATAACCTAAGCATTAAATTTTGTATTACTATCTTAAAACCCCTCTGTAGTTTTTTACCTGAATTATTACCATTGCAAAAATGCATATTTCCTACTAGTTTTGCAGAAAATAGTTTTGACAATAATGGTTTGCTGTTCCTTATCATAATTATAGCATTATAAGTTTTTTTTAAAGATATTCTAGAACAGTTCTTCCTACCATATCAGAGAATTTTGAGGTTGTTTGCAGGGCATCCTCTCTTTTGACAATTATAATAAAGTGGCTATTACACTTCCTTTTTTATCATCTCAGAATAGAGCTAAAATCAAGTACTGACTGACTCCTGTGGATGTGGAAATTGTTTTATATGTTTTTGTAGCATACAGATTGGATTAATGTAATTCTCTGTTTTCACCTTTGTCAGAATTCTCATTGTAAAAAATGTGACACATACTGTATTTGGTAATAAGTATGATTCATGGCTCCCATGGGATAGTTAAAAATCTCACCAGCTGAAGTCTCTCTATTGGTTTATTATTATGAACTGTCTTAAATTTTAAATTTTCCACATATGTGTTTGTTGACTCACTCTTCATACAAAATAAATTATGTTCCACTAAAATTTATTTTAGATAATTATTAGATCATGAAGACAGTCTCCAGCCTACCCAGAAACAAGAGAAGGACTGTGGAAAACAATGCTGAATGGTCTGAAATAGCATCATAATGCCTCTCCACAACCTTGATGGAAAAATGAATAAATATCAGTATTGTGCTTATTTCAGCTTTTAGTTTGAGTTTTCCCCTGTCTGCCCTCTGGTGGGACTACTAATAAATAAATGACAAGCTAAAATAATTACCAGTGAGAGAATGCATAAGAAAAATATCAGAGAAATGAGATTCAGAGTTTTGCTTACCTCACTTTACAAAGTAAAGCATGCTACATGTACTTCCAATGGGATGATGGATCAAGTTGATTTTGAAGAATGAATGACTTCAGTCGCAAGAACTGAGTAGTAAAAATAATGTACATGACTCAAAGTTAATATTTTCCTTCATTTTGTGTGTGTGTTCCTGTAACTATTCGATGACAGAATAGTAGCAGAAAAACCAATCGCTTACCTATTTTGCCGTCTGTAGGCTGTCTTGATTTTTCCCTTTTTGAAAAAAAAAAGATTTTTTTTAGCTGAATTTAATTAAAATATGATTACTGGCATCAGACAGACACATACTTTTTCATGATCTGAAATGGATCATTTATTTAATCATAAAAATGCACATAAAGCAAATGACTTCATTTTAATATAGTTCCTGAATTATTTGAATTTGAGTAGATCTTGATAAGTAGAAGCACTGATTTTGTCTGTGGCATTCTTTAGGAAAAGGTCAACTAATATCTTTTAAAGTAAATTTAGATATAAGAGAAATTTGTTTTCAAATCTTAGTGAAACATAGATATTTTACATTTAATTTCTCAAAAAAAATTTATGGTTATTAACTTTCAATTTACTCAAATAAATACAAGAAAAACAAAACCATGGTATATTACCACTATTTTATAAGTTGAAGCCTATTTGAACATCAAAAAGGAAGAACAACATCAAATTGGAAGAATTCCATTCAGTTTTAGGAAATACTCTATTAAAACTCACTACATCATCTAAGTGACATTTTAATGTCTTCCTAACACTGATAACATTATGTAACTGACATTGCACAGTCTACCTTAAAACATTAACTTTGCATTTTTTTCTAAAAAAACATTTATTTCCATTCTTACAAAATCTTAGTTGCCATGACAGTAGGATGTCATTTATTTGAAGGAAAATGCTGACATATTTTTGGTGTATAATTATTTTCATTTTTTATTAGTGATATTAAACATTTTAGTTTTTATTCCTTCCATGTAAAACATAGCTATAAAAATGTCTATCAGTAGCACCATAGTGGTGGCTTGAACCTACATAGATTCAATCCATCATTAGAAAAAATAATTTCTTCCTTTTGAAGCAGGATTTGTGTGCTATGGTACTTAAAACCTTGGACTCCAGAAAGCCACCTGCTTCTGCTGAGGTATTCAGACAAAGACTCTTGGAAGCTGGCCAGGTTTGTGCAATGCTCAAACCCATTGCTTACGTGTTTGACAGTAACATCTGGTAGCACAGATGCCGAATTCTAGAGAGCCATAATTATCTTTGAGAGAAAGGAGAAGTTGTCTTACTGTTATTATCATGCTCCTAATGCAGGTATTAGAAAGAGGCAATCATTTCGTACTTCCCCGCCAACATGTTTTCTCAGTTTTGGAGATGAAATTTCTAGATCATGTACAACATTGAGATTAAGAATCATTATGTGTTTTTAAGTGATACAAAGGTTCCAAAAGAGCATAAAGGATGTGATAAAAATGTTTTGTTGTTTCCAAAGTGCCTGTTCAAAAGCCATTGAGCTAGGTGCCAAAAACTCATAGGCTAGCCTATTCAAAGAAAAGGTGATGACAATACCCTCTCTTGGTTTCACACTGTATCCTTGAGCCACTCATAAATAAGACTGTCAGATTTTGTACCAACGAAAGGAGCTTTGTTTATCACAACTGTTAAGAATTCCCTTTTACCATTTTTCTCTCTCTCAGACAGATTATTTTTAAAAAGTATATGACAGGTGGCAGTGCATCTATATGTTGATTATCTTTTAGAAGCAATATCGTATATACTCAGAGCACCCTCAAAATAATGGTCTGGAATTTCTTGATAGCTTTCACCTCCAGGACTGAGAAATTGCAATTTTTGATTTGGTAACTCATAGTAACATAGCCAAGTAACTCATTTAGATAGCCTGCCTTAATTTGCACCAGTTTGCCAGAGTTAATGGGAACAGGTAATGGGCATTTTTAAGGAATACAAAGGTGATCAGGGTAGGCATGTATACATTTTACTTTTCTGTTTCTCATTCTGAAGATCTGAATACAAGGCTGTCATTCATTGATATATATATTCTTTGCTTCATCAAATATTAATGATAGCCTACAATGTGTAAGGCATTCTGGTAGGTGCCAGACACACATTAGTGAATGAAACTGACATAATCCCTGACTTCCTGTGGTGTACAGGTTATTCACAGGAGTTAAAAAATTCAAATGCCTTTAGGGCCAAGCAGATAAAGCAAATGAGTGAAGCTGTGAATATAAACCGATAATTGGGGGAAGCTGTTGCTAAAGGAGAGTGAATATTCTACTGGACAGAATTCAAATGCAAAATATATTTAAACAATCAGTCATACCTTTGGGAAATAAAAAAAGAGAAAGTTGCACCCAGAGTGTGAGCACTTCATGTAGCTCTCTGCTCATGAGTTTGAGTTTCTTGTAATGAATCAGCATTGCGGTGTCCTAACAACTTTGAGAACTGTATCTACATCTGTGAGCTGATTCTTCCACCTATCATGTATCATGTCATCAACAGTGTGAAGTCATTGCCTGGGAGAAATCGGCTACAGGGACCAGGGTGAGGATTTAAGTTCCTGTTCAGAGAACAACTAAATTATACATGGCTGAGTAGGCAGCTACTTTAGGCACTGTGGGGTTGACATGGATTGGTGCCCGTGTTGATCAGGTGGGGCTGCTGTCTGCTCTGGTGAGGTGTAGCAGTTCTAGCTGACATTCTTCTGGTTTGCTCTGCTGGCAATGGCTTTTCTGCCATCAACATCCTATTTATTGTCCTATAAACTGGGAATTGTCTTCCATTCATAGCAAATACTTCATCCTTCAGAAAACAAACTATCATGATATTACTTTAAGGTGAATGCAGGTCAAACTTCCTTCAAGTTAGAAACCACTTTATTTTCTTGATTCAGCATGGTAGCAAAATAAAGGAAAGAAAAAGGTAACATCTCAAGTAGTAACAGTTTGACTATACACCCGATATATGAACATACCGCTCTACCATATATTATATGAATTACAAAATCTATGCAAAAACCAGAAATCTTCAAAAGGTTGAAATGTCTTAATATTTCATTTGCACACTTGAAAAAATTGTCATCCATATGCCACACACAAGGGCTAAAAATTAGACCATCATCATCATAAATAATAGCAACAACAATAAAATAACAAATACTAACATTTATTGAGTGTTTATTACTTTCTAGACACAGTTAACATCAGAGAAATTGAGCAAAGTAATTACCAAATATATTTTCTAACTTATTTTAGTATAAAATAAAATTGTTAATGTCTACTCTATTGCCACCATTCTTTTTCATCATTTAGCAGATTAAAAGTAATGTCCTCCTTATAGTTTGTATTTGTTTTTAATAGCTGGTGTCAATTGGGTAATGCCTCATTACTCTTCTAGTGTAAGCTGGATTTTTTTTATTAAGAATTTATAAGCATGGCTATATTGTAGAAGGTTATCAGCAGTAATTTCCAAAGCTTTGAAGACAAAAATCAGCATAAGTTACATGATAAAGAGATAGAGGTTTCTATAATATATATAGGAACTTTCAGCTATGTTTCTAATATCATGGAGCTAGTATTTTTGCTCTTGTCTCTTGGAGGCCATCCCATGATAAACTAAACCTAATACAAATTTGTTCCATAGTTTAAATTATCAGAATATACTGAACAAATGTTAGAAACTTTTTTGATGATTTTCTTCTGTAATGGTAAACAATAAATTAGGACTCTGATACTCATAGTATATGGATATATAATTCCTAGGGAGAATTAAAGAAAACTGATATATCAAAAATATATAGAAGTAAAACAAGGGTGTTCTGGTGATGAGAAAAATAATATGGATATTTAAGAATTTTTACAGTATGTTTAAATTAATATATCAAAATAGGTTCCCAAGTAAGTTCTCATTGAAAATAAATTTTTAAAGGTACCCAAAGGAGCCATGAGATTTTATTTAAAACAGAAATTACACATTCACAAGTATAAACTTCCTTCCAAGCTTGAAATGCAAATACATGAATATCTCTTATTGTTCCAGTTTATTGTTTGAGAACCTGTGTCTTATTAACAGGAAGTATACCATTATCTCTTAAAGATCTCCTTCCTGCTGGATTGCCCCAAACCTTAAAGGTTTACACAATTTGAAGGGTGTCTAGCTTTTCCAGTCAATGGGGAAAGAAAGGGGAGCCTGTTTTAACCATTCTCCAGCTGCTTTTGCTTTTTTGTACCTTGTCATGGCAGTGTTAAAAACTGGGCTGTCCTGCTAACAAATGAAGTTCCCTGGTGCATTGAGATGTCCCCCACCAGAACAATTTAAAGACCCCCTGACTCCACAAATGGGCAACTGTACCTTTCAGTCTAACAGTAGAAATTGCCCTGTGCACAGATCCTCAGGGCAGACCCATCATTCTATATAGCATTTTTGATTCGCATGTGAAGCTTTGCCCATGGGTGACACTCTACTAGAGGGGGAATGTGTCATCACTGGATCTGACTTGTCCCATATAATATAGCTAGAACCACTGACACTGGGTGAGTTCTAGGATTCAAGTAGCATTGAATTTTAAACATTTAAAGAAAAACTACTTAATTATATCCCTTATTGTGGAAAGAGATCACCACTCAGTATCCACAATCAAAAAGTGATGGGGCGCCTGGCTGGCTCAGTCAGTAGAGCATGTGACTCTTGACCTAGGGGTTGTGAGTTTGAGCTTCACGTTCAGTGCATAGATTACTTAAAATATTTAAAAAAATAATCAAATCAAAAAAAGTGAAATAGAGAGTTATGAAGTCAGCCATAGTCTTGTTGAGCAAGACAGACTTCTGATCTCATTTGAATCATTGGTGAGTGGATTAAAGACATAGTAAGTTAAGTAGGCCTTAGAAGCTTGTCCACTGGACTGAGTCTGCTGCTAATTGGCTGACTTTCAAATGAGGCTATCACTGATTGGTTGGCTTATAGAGTCTGTCCACAGAACTGAATTGATTGAAATTTTAAGACTAGTTCTAAAGCTAACCAACAGTTAGACTTTTCCTAGAAGTGTGGGAACTTTTTAATGCTTATTTCTTTCCCACAACTAATTTAACTTCCCATCTTATTTAGGCCAAATCTTCTGAGGGGATTTGTTTGAAATTATTCAAAATGACTCTTTATTGGAAGAAGTCTTCAACATGACTGATTTTTCCAACAGGTAGTTCCTAGATAATTCCAATATACCTATATTTCTGGGGACGAAAGAATGCCTTTAGCAATTTCAAGGTGATTTTGTGGTACATATATCACTAGAAAAAAATACCATAAAACTTAGATTTTGTTTCTGCTGCATTGTCCCACCAGATTATGAAAACTGAATACATTAATTACAAGCATAATAATAGGGTAAAGCATTTGTCTACTCTAGGAAGATAAATCTTAATTCTTCTAGAGATATCATAGTATTTTCATTAAGAACACAGATTTTAAAGGACAGTTTATCTACTAAATGACCTCAAGAAACTTATTGAACCTTTCCATGTCTCTCTTTTTTCATTCGTAAAATGGTGGTGAAATATTACCTTTGTCACTGGGTTGTTTTTAGGAGTAAATGAATTAATATGTGCAAAGTATTCAGAACAGTCTTGGTACATAGTGCTATATAATGATAAAGTGTGTGTGTTTGCTTTCATTATTGTTAATATCATAGACTAAGAAATTATTTCTCATCTGGAGGGTTGAAAAGAAAGGGAAAAAGCTTTGTCATTTGTCATCATGTTTGCTACATTTTTCTCACTTCTGAGGAACAATGTGGGATACCTTTGACACCTAAACTCTGAAGAATTGAGAATAAAGATAAATTAAACAAAATGTAACAGAAGGGTCAAAGTCCCAAATAACTATTTACCTCTGATGAAAACCAGTCTAGGAGTTAGAGAATTTATACCAAATCATAGTACTCTCCTAACTTTAAATCCCTGTTTTTGTTTGTTTTTGTTTTGTTTTGTTTTTATAGAGTTAAAAAAAAAGTTCAAAATGAAGAACAACCTTTGAGTAACTATAAAGGGAAGGAATGTTAGGGTAGTTGAAGGTATATAAGGGAGTGAGGAAGGGTTCCTCAGATTTTGTTATCCTGAGTGTATCACAAATTGGTCACATTCATATGACCTTCAGATTTTTCAAACCTATCTGAGTCAATGGTTCCCCACTCTGGCTTCATATAACAAACACTTGGAGAGGTTTTAAAGCAAGATTCCTGAGCCTCACCTCAGATCTCTGGGGAAGTAGGGCCTGGGTATTAGCAGATTTTTAAAGATCCCCAGAAGAACACAGCATGCAACTAGTCCAGAGAATTACTGAAAGGTTCTAGGTGTTCCTTGGCTAGTGGGTGCCTAGGTTTTGGGACAGCCACAATGACTGTTCCTTTGACACTTGCTTTACAAGGTATCAATTTAGTTTTCAGAATGTTAGCATCTGATATTCAAAGTGACAAAAACAAATTTGGCTAGCTATAGACAGAAGCTGCAGAATCTTGACCACAGCTAAAGTAGTTCAGGAAGCTTCTGGTAATAAAGAGGAGAGTAAGATTAATGATGGTCTTTATACTGGAAATTAGTTCATGGTGTTTTAAATGTATGGTAGTTTTTTGCTTTGGTTTTAATTTCTCTTTTTATTGTCCTTTTCTATTTTTTATACTGGATTTTGAATAATTCATAGCTATGTCATGTGTGATTATTATTTATACTTCTGTCTTAATAAATAAGTTTGTATTGCTCTAGATATTTTTAAATATTGCATCCAAAAGATGTAGGCAGTGTTTTCCAATGATTATGCAGTAGAATCACCCAAGGAGTTTTTAAAAGATACAAATCCTTGAGTCTCATCCAAAACCAAGTGAATCAGAATCTTTGATTACGAGACACAGACACTGAATTTTTTTTAAAAGTTCACCAAATAACAATGTGCATCCAAGTTTGAGAACCATTTATGTAAGAAGTGTAAGTAAAACAATAATTGAGAAGCACCTGAGTGGCTCAGTCGGTTAAGTGTCGGCTCAGGTCATGATCTCAGGGTTCATGAGTTCGAGTGCCACTTCGGGCTCTGGGCTGACAGCAACCTGGAGCCTGCTTCAGATTCTGTCTCCCTCTGTCTGCCCCTCCATTGCTGCTTGCACTGTATCTCTCGCGTTGTCTCAAAAATAAACATTGAAAAAAAACAGTAATTGAGAAAAAATGGAGATATGTGCTAAGGAAAAAAAGAAAAAGTGCAATTTAAAAGTTGGCATACTTGGGGCACCTGGGTGGCTTAGTCGGTTAAGCTTCTGACTTCAGCTCAGGTCACGATCTCACAGCTTGTGAATTCGAGCCTGGAGTCCTATGTGCTGACAACTCAGAGCCTGGAGCCTCTTCAGAGTTTGTGTCTTTCTCCCTCCCTCTGCCCCTCCCCCACTCACACTCTGTCTCTCTCTGTCTCTCAAAAATAATAAACATTAATTTTCTTTTTAATTTGGCATACTTTTTGAGGAAAAAAAATAGAATATATTTTTAAAATTCTAGACTGCCTTTGGAGGTGATTGATAAAGTAGTGAGTTAAATTTAGACCTGTTCAAGGAGGTAGAACAAATGACCCTTTCAGGTTGCTGTCAGAGTAAGGGGTTCTTGTTTCTAGATTAAATTGTCAGGAGTGAGTATTTATTCTTCAGCATTTCATGCTATCCCAACACCTGAGTAAAACACTAAACTGAACCATAGATTTAAAACGAGACCATAATCTTTGGATGCATGTTAGATTCCATGTTCTTTAATATCAGACAAATCTTTAGATAAATAGCTCTACTACCTCAGTGAAGACAGTATTAATAATTCCCTGCATGAATGAAGTTCATTATTTGAAGATGAAATGTGTGATTAGTATATATTGAATTACATATAATGTGATCAATGATTGATTATGCTTATCATTTCCTACATTACTTTTTTTCTTTGAGTATTATGTTAAAATCACACTCCTTAATGGTTTTGAAAGGTGTAAAAAAAAAAAAAAAAAAGACCCTAGCGTTTAGTGTAATAAATTGTTTGATGTATCCTATTTTTTATTTGTATTTTAAAATGTCATCCAATGAGGTGTTGATTAAATTACTACATCTTATTCTTTATTAAATTACTAAATTTATTCTAGAAAAAAGTAGATTGCTTAATCTAAAACACTGGCTGGAGGACATCTGTAACAGGCTCTCATCTGACTTTAAAAATTTAGAACTTCTCATATGATCGTAGGTATCAACATATCTAGTTGGGTACAGCTGACCTGCAGAAAAGCAGGGGAGGGGGGTGGTATACCTCCAGAACTACTATGTTCATGTTAAAAAAAATAGATGTTTTAAATTAGTTTACCTTTTACTTCCTACTGTATTAGTCAAGGTTCTATTGAGAAGCAGAATCAACAAGAGCCATATATATATATATATATATATATATATATATATATATATATACACACACACACACACACACATATATATGTCATCTATTTATACATATACATGTACATATACAACTAATGTAAGCATATATGAGCATGTATACAAGCAATATATATATTGCTTGTATATATGTACAACATATATACAAGCAATGTATATATATGTATACACACACACACACACACACATATATATATATATATATATATATATATATATACACACACACACACACACACACACACACACACCCTTAGAGAAAGAGAGAAAGACATTTGTTATAAAGAATAACACTCATGATTGTGGACACTAACTCCCATATCTGCTGTCTTTAAGCAGGAGATCCAAAAAGCTGGAAATATAGTCCCAGTTCAAGCCAGAAGGCCTGAGAGCCAGAGAAGCTGGTAGTGTAAGCCCCAGTCAAGCAGAAGATGAACACTCTCTCAGCTCAATCAGTCAGAGTGGATTCTTTTTTCTTCTACCATTCTCTTTCATTCAAGCCCAATATGGATTAGATGATGCCCGCCCACATTGGTAAGGGTAATCTTCTTTATTCAGTTTACTGATTCAAATGCTAATATCCAGAAATACCCTCAAAGACACACCCAGAAATATGGTTAGCCAAAGATTCTAGCCACCCTGTGGCCCGGTCAAATTGACACTTAAAATTAAAAATCATACCTACCTCCCTGGGCTCATTACACCAGAATTAATTAAGCCAAGTCTAAGTCATTGTTTTTTTAACACTATAATGAAGTTTTTTACCTAAACAAAGCCATTATCATTGTATCAAATTTAGCCTCTTTCTCACTCTTTGTATTTTTGTCATTACAAGAAAGAAGGAGAAATTACTGTCAAAGTACCTGTCTTCTGTCAGCATTCTAGAAAATTTGGAAATATTTCAGATCTCCTGAGTTTCAAAAGTCATCAAAATGATTCTTTAAACCAAAATCATAAAAATAAACTGACTTACATTAACCTTGGGACTGCCTACCTCCAGTTACTATACTTAAATTGATAAAATTGTGCCAGTTCTGTCACCAGAATGAAAGATCCTCTACATCTAGGTAAAATACAACATGAAATATAGAAGGCAGTACTGTGTAGTTGTAAAAGCTGGAGTTTTGAGCTAATCTTGGTTCAATCTTTTATTCATTGTTTATATGCCATACAGACAGGCCCAACTTATTATTATTATTCAGCTTTATAATGGTTCATAAGCAATGCACTATTGGGGAGCAAGAATTCCTGTCCCCTCAAAGGTCCTTCTAGCTGGACTAAAAATCAAACTGACATGAGACAGTTTAACAGGAGAAAGTCAAACTTAATAGGCATACATACGTACAGGGAATGCACGTAGACATGCAAATTCCAAAGACAGGCCAATTGAGGTATATCTGTCATTCTGAATTAAGGAGAAGGGGGTAGGGTTTGGGATTTCAAGGGCTGTAAGAAGAGCAGATGATTGGTAATTAGTTGTTTGCCCTACTATATAGAGGGTCACTCAGGTAAAATTTATCTCTGTTAATAACTCTTACTCTGGAAAAGATCCCCCTACTTTAGATTTTTCTGTGTGGTTAAGGGAAGGTCAAAAGTTTCTCTTGAGCCCACAGGGACTCAAGTGCCTTTAGTGCCTTTTTTTCACATGACAAAGTGGCACATTTAGGAGGGGGACAAAGGGGAAGGGAGGCTGTCCAGAACCCCTTCAGCACCCCTGCAACACATTCTGTAGAAACCATACTTCAAATTTGGAATCCTGCTCGTTTCCCTGACTAGTGATATGTTTCATATTCTTTGTGATGCTGAGTAGTGGTGGGGAGCCACAGTTCCCAGCCATACAATGAGGAAAGTAAATTCACTGATTCACTTACAACCATACCGTATCCATACAACTATTCTGGTTTTCACTTTTAGTATAATACTCAATACATTATATGAGATATCCAATATTTTATTATAAGATAGAATTTGTGCTAGAGGATTTTGACCAACTGTAGGCTAAAGTACCTGTTCTAAATATGTTTAAGGTAGGCCAGGCTAAGCTCTGATGTTTGGTAGGTTTGGTGTATAAAATGCATTTTGACTTAACAATATTTTCAGCTAACGATAGGTTTATTGGGATGTAACCTCATCCTAAGTTGACCGAGATCTGCATCTTCAATTCTCTAAGCCTCAGTTTTATCATTTGTAAAATGGAAAGAATACTACTTACTAGAGTGGCTATGAATAAATAATGTAATACTTGTAAATAAGCTGACACACAGAAGGCATTGAGTAATAAATGGGTTTGATTAATGTCTTGATTTTGTATGTATATGGAAAACTAACAAACAACTCTCAGTCCCTTTATTAGAAGGCCTTCTAAGGCTCCAAGCTTGATCTGGACATTTCTTATTCCAACCACATTCATATAATATGTCTTAGGATCAGCTTGCTGTCACTTAACATGCATCTATCCATGATAAGCTAGCTGAAAATGCAGAAGGACAGGGAATGCCTTAACTAAGATTCTCAAATTGACTATAATTTCCCCATGTTAACTGGAAAGTGATCATACATCTCAGTTTCTGTCCTTTGGGGTGGATGCAATTTGATGCAATTCCAGCTGGGGATTGACAGTTTTCTAAATCATTCACAGGGCTGCAGTTTATTGACATAGAGAGCCCATTCTTTCCCAAGTTGTAAATGTGCTGTTCATTTAATTTTTCAAAATCCAATTTTCCTGAAAAATGAAAATTGACATTTAAGCTTAGTACCCCACTCATAACAGCCAAAAGTTATAGAAAAGGCTTGTATTTCCCCTTAGTGGAGTTTTTTGTTTGTTTAAAGTACTTTGTGAAAGAAAATAGTCTTCCTTTACCTAAATTGCTTAGTTTTAGAGTTTTCCTTAGATAGGAACCAGAATTCAGGTGGCATCATTTATTTCTCCAGTCATCAGATATTTGTTGAATGCCTATTATGTGCAAGCCACATTCAACTTTCAGCTGAATCATCATCTTGAATATTTCATAGCCTAGTGCTTAAAGCACATGTCAGTGTTACTGATTTTGTGGTCTCATATGATGAAAAGGGAAGTCAATCTTGAGTCTGTCTCAAAGAAGCAAGAATACAAACTCCAGTGACCATTTATTGTGGTATATTCCACACAGGATACATATTACCCTATTCTGAATTGGTAGATCAACAAGCAAAGCAATTACAATGAGCCCAGAGCTTGGTGGCACAGTGTATTTGTGAGGTACAAAGATGTGTCTGTACCTTGTTTGAGAATTGGGGAATAGAATTTCCAGATTCCAGCTGTGATGGTTAATTTTATGTGTCAACATGACTGGGCCATGGGGTACCCAAACATTTGGCCAAACTTTATTCTGTGTCTGTGAGGGTGTTTCTGAATGGGATTAACATTGGAATCAATAGACTGAGGGAAGAAGATAGCCTTCCTCACTGTGGCTGGGCATCATCCAATCAACTGAAGGCCTGAACAGAGTATGCAAAGTCTAAGCAAAGGGGACCTCCTCCAGCCTAGCAGCTTGAGCTCTGACATTGCTCTTTTCTGGCCTTCAGACTGACTGCAACATCAGTTCCTCTTGCTTCTTGAGCCTGCTGGCTTTTAGACTGGAATATGTAGCATCAACTTTTCCTGGTTTTCAGGGCCTTTAAACGCAGACTGTGTATTGACTGTCTTTGGTCTTCAGCTTGCTGACTACAGGTCGTGGGACTTCTCAGTCCCCAAAATTATGTGAACCAATTCCTTATAATGTATCTCTCCTGTCTCCTCTCCTCTCCTCTCCTCTCCTCTCCTCTCCTCTCCTCTCCTCTCCTCTCCTCTCCTCTCCTCCCTTCCCCTCCCCTCCCCTCCCCTCCCCTTCTTTCTCTCTCTCTCTCTCTCTCTCTCTCTCTCTCTCTCTCTCTCTCTCTCACACACACACACACACACACACACACACAGACCTTATTGCTTCTGTTTGTCTGGAGAACTCTGACTAATATACCAGGTTTACTCCAAAATCTTGGGACAGTTGTTTTACTTTCAGAAAAAAAATATCAAAAGAAAAATAAGTGAAGTAGAACTAGAAATGATATATTTGGCTTTATCAAAGCAAATAATTAGAATGGAGAGAGAGAGAGAGAGAGAGAGAGAGAATGAATTAAGTGACCAGTAGAGGAGTAAGAAAAATTAAAAACTGGTTCCATGTTTAATACCATGCTCTGAGTCAGAAGACCCTAGGTAAGCTTCTTGACATTGCCTCTTGGTAACTTTGATTTCAGAGAAGTTTACATTTCTTTATGTCTGTTTTCAAATCTATAAAATGAGTGTTTCGGACTCTATCACCAGTTCTCTACCTATTAGTATCACCTGGGAAACTACCTAAAAATAATGATGCTTGAGCCCATCACCAGGGATTCTGATTAAATTGAGCTTGTGTGGAGACTCAGTGTCAGCATTTAATTGATCTACAAGTGCATTTACTCTGCAGCTGGTTTTCGGAGTTACTGGAATTGATCTTAAGGTTCAAGTTTCCTTATGTGTGGACAGACTTACTACTGACTACTGATGCGAATTTAGTACTAGAAGAGGGCACTAGATGAGGTGGTATATATTGAACTTAATTCAAATAATATTATTTTAAAATCGTTAATATTTTCTTTGGAAACTGTTACAAACAAGTCATGACTCTTCTTTTTCTGTGTCAAAGTAAAAATTGTATACTTGTTATCTTTAAAAAAAGAAAGGCATGCATTATTTGATTTACAATGATTTTACTATTTCATTATTTATATTGGCCAAGTACTCAAATCTTCACATATATGAAATTTTATGGTTACATTTTTACTTGTTTCATTTTTCATTACTCAGCTCAATTGTTTGCCCTCTCTATGTCATTTGCTATTTTGGATTCCTTCATGGTAGCTGAGAAAAGGAATATAGAATTTATGTTATTATTATTTAATTATTTTACTAAAGAAAAAAAATGTGAGGCTGATCACGTTTCCAGTAGGAGGTAATATGTATGGAGCAACACAATATTCCTATTATTTCCAGTGTTATCTTCACCCATCAGTATAAATACAGAGAAAATGCTGATCACTGTTTGAAATCCATAAGCACAATTGAAAAGTACCTTAATGCTTAGAAAAAAAAGATCACATTATCTTAAAGAACCTTTCTCTTTGGAACTCTTTAAAATATAAATAGTTACAAGTTTGGCAGTGAAGATTGTTCTACCAAGAAAAGGGAACAAGAGGGATTTCTAATCAGGAATGACAAAATTCTTGAAGTGGAAAGAAAATATGAATAAAGTTAAATGTGTTTGAAATCATTGCGATTTCATAGTGAATAGTCATCTTGTAATGATATTACTGTGAAAAACTATTATATGCTTATTCAAAACACATACTAAAAATGTATTAGGATTTTACTATTAGTAATATTTGTGAAATATATATTAATAACAATGAACATGTGATAGATTTATTTCATCTATAAACATTTTAAAAATTATTTTGTGTTTGGGAAATCAGATAAAGAGATAAAAGAAAAAGTATATTTAAGGGTTCAATTTGGATACCAACAATAGCATATTAAACTAAATTTGTCATCTTAGTAAAGATAGATAACTAAAAAATTTTGGATTATTGTATTCTCAGTTTTTTTTGCAAATATGTAATTAGCTGCAAATACAACAAAAATATCAACCATCTACATCAGTAAGATTCTCACAAAAAATTTAAAAAGAAATCTGAGTTAAAAGGAAGTTTTGAGTTTCATTGATATTGAGAATATAGCAAGGACCAGCTAAACCAGGATTATAGAAGCATTTCTGCAACAAAAAGTAGCTGAATTGTTACTGTGTGTGCCCAGCCTATAAAGATGCCACAATAGGAAATGATTTTTTTTTTAGAATTATACCCAAGTTTAAGAATGAAAGTTTCAAGAATTTTATTACACATTCAAACACACACACACACACACACACACACACACACACACACACACTACAATACACATTTTTTTTTTAAATTTTAAGTTTATTTATTTATTTTGAAAGAGAGAGAGAACCAGCAGGTGAGGGGCAGAGAGAGAGGGGGACAAAGGATCTGAAGTAGGCTCCTCGCTTACAGCAAGGAGCCCGATGTGGGCTCAAACTCAGGAACAATGAGAGCTGAAATCAGAGCTGAACTGACTGAGCCACCCAGGCACCCTGACAATACACATTTTTTATTTTAGCCTTGACAAGATTTGGACAGGAAGTGAAAAATTTGAAATCTCTCTAATATCCCCATCATATGTAGGAGACAATTCATGCAATGCATTTGGGACAACACTGGCAATTTTTTCTGAATCTTTGTATGTATTTCAAAACTATGACATAAGGGAACTTCTTTTGTCTTGACTACATGAGACTACATATGAAATCATGAATTAATAGCAGTACCTAAGGAGTTTCTGAATATTATGGAAATAAGGGAAGAGGATATGGGATTTTTCTTTTAACTATATGATTATTCATCATCATGCAGGTTACTACTAAAGTCATAGATTTGATCATATATATATTTTTTTTAAATTTTAAGTTTATTTATTATTGAGAGAGATTGAGACAGCATGAGTGGGGGAGTGGCAGAGAAAGAGGGAGAGGGAATCCCAAGCTGGCTCTGTGCTGCCAGCACAGAGCCCAATGTGGGCCTCGAACTCATGAAACCATGAGATCATGACCTGAGCCCAAACGAGGCATCGGAGGCCTAACCTACTGGGCCACCCAGGCACCCCTGACCATATTGTGATGGTTACTAACATTAGCTACCAATTTTAAATTTGTCTTTAGTATAAATTTGCTTTACAAGAGGCTAAATATTATAGCAATTCTTTACAAAAGGCTTACAAGTTATATATATATATATATATATATATATATATATACACACACACACACATATATATATGTATATATGCATATCTTCTTTGCTTATAAAAGTACAAACGATATTTAATTGTTTATTAAGAAAAAATTAAGAGTTAATTTACAAATATTTATAATGAAGAGAAAGAATTATGATCATGAATAATTGCTAAAGGTTTCAAAGTTGAAAAACTTTATTTTTAATGTTTATTTATTTTTGAGACAGAGAGAGACAGAGCATGAACAGGTGAGGGTCAGAGAGAGAGGGAGACACAGAATCTGAAGCAGGCTCCAGGCTCTGAGCTGTCAGCACAGAGCCCAACGCAGGGCTCGAACTCACGGACCGTGAGATCATGACCTGAGCCGAAGTCGGACGCTTAAGCAACTGAGCCACCCAGGCGCCCCTCAAGGTTGAAAAACTTTTACCTTTTCAGAAGAAGAAAAAGTTTAGAAAAGAATCCATGTCAATTTGGAAATTATTTTTTCCTATATTTCACCAGAAGGTGTCCATAAACTTAATATTTATTTCTAATGATTAACTCCCTATCAGTAAGTTCATATTTGCATTTTTGGGAAAATGATTATAGTAAAATAAAACACATTTAGAATTGCTATTTTGGTGGGCTATTTCTGTTAAAGAAAAACTGATTCATGACACTTGTCAAAGAATAGTAAGGCAGACTGTATTCTGCGGGACTGTCACAGTAGGTATAAGGACCACTGCAGTGGGGTTTTGCAGTAGGGAGAGAGATTGGGTTCAACTCCAAATATAACAACAACAACAACAACAACAACAACAACAACAACAACAACAAAGTAAGAATTTATAGCCAAGGATGGGGAGTGGTGGTCAGTGGGTGGAATATTGTTAGGAGGATACATCAGTGGTTATGGGAGATTCTGTTTAAACTGACCTTATAGGGTTCTTTCTGAAGGTAGGCCAGGGTGATCAGATAGTACCCTCGGAGAGGGCAGAGCATGAACAGCCTGATGGGATATTGAGGGTGATGACATATTAAGGATTAAGGGATTGTGGTTAAACTGACTTCACAGGATTCTTGCAAAAATTGGACAATGCAGAGAATGACGAAGCTCAAAAGTCAAGGCCCAGTTGAAAAAGTTTAGAAGCGCTGGAGTAGAGTTTGACCAAGGAGAGAATCTTTGTCACTTTTTAAATTAAGAGTCAAATATGTGCAAGAATTTTTCCAAAAAAGATGCATGTAGAAGCACAGAACTTCAATTATACCAACCACAAAAAAGTGAATGTTATTTATGATTATTTAACATTAATTGTTAACATTAATTATTAACATTAATTGTAAGGTCCTAATGTTCAAACATATTTGGTATAAAGTATAAACTGAGTTTTGGGGAAAAGGCTATTCAATTTCTTTTTTTTTTCTCTGCTTCTTGATCAGGGATTAGAATCATGTTGCCCGTTCCCCTGAATTAAATGCCCTGACCTTTTTCCTATGAGAGAACACATTTGATTTATCCAAAATGTTTTGTGCCCCCTTCTCTCACCCAGCATATTGAAAATTTACATTGTACTGAGTTATAGTGTCTGCATAGATATTCAAAAGAATGCAAACTGCAGATTGAAATCACACCTTGATGTTTAATGGGCAGTGTGGGGGAGGGGGGTTTATGAAGGAATACCAGAGGTTTCTATTTACTTCAGCTTTGATTGATTGCATCTCTTTCTCGTACATAACTAATTCAAATTATTTGTGCCTTTTGAGTATATAACATGAGCCAAAAGTTGCACTACATCCTCATACTGTTTGCAAACTCTCTAAGTGATTCTTGCCAGGAACCAGCATTCAAGGAGAAAGTTAGTATTCCAGAATCTCAGTAGCTTGATTTGATTTGATTTTCAAAGGAGGCTTTGTCACATGAAGGGTATAAGAGGGATGTTTCTTGAACATTTTTTATTCATATTAATTTGTATTTTTGATTCTTTATTGTCTCTTCTCTTTAGACACAAATATCTTTATAATATTTAAATATTTTAAATTTAAAATATTTCATTTTTTAGAATATTTTCTGACCATATAATATGTATGATCTTACTCTTCAAGCAAGCAGATGCTTTTTGCATATGAAGAAAGCATAGATGAAATTATATTTTCTTCTCTCAGGGCTTGTAAAAGGATATCTGTAACAAACAATCTCTGGGATTTGATGGTCATGATGACATGTATGGTCTCTGAAAAATATCTGAAGTAAAGTGTTTAGTTCAAAGAGGCAGGCAAATCTTTGTGTTCTATTTAAGATATATATGAAATGAAATTGGTGTTACTACCAGAGGGCGTAGCAAAATAGATTTGAATGACTGAGAAGATTTGACTAGTTTTCTATTGTAGAAGTGTTTCCATGATGCAGAGGAAAAGTTCAGGATGACTATGTGTGCTCTTTCTATCTGTGGGTTATATAAATTTGCTGGAAAACATCTACATGGTTTTCAAATGATAAATGGCACATTGTTCTGAAACACCTAGATGAAAAGTTATGAAGTAGTTGTTTGCAAATGTGGTTGCTGATTTCCCTCTCCCAGAGGCTTCTTTTTGTGTGATATTCTCTTTTAAACAGGAAGGGAGTAGGGATGCCTCAGTGGCTCAGTTAGTTAGTCAGACTCTTGATTTCAGCTCAGGTCATTATCCCAGGGATGTGGGATTGAACCCCATGTCAGGCATTGGGCTCTGTGCTGACAGCTCGGAGCCCGCTGGGATTCTCTATCTCCCTGTCTCTCTCTCTCTCTCCATGCTTTTTCATAGCTTGTGCACACACGCACACACAAACTCACACTCTCTCTCTCGCTCTCTCTCTCTCTCTTTCTCCCTCTCTCTCTCTCAAAATAAATAAAATACACTTAAATGAGGGGTGGGTAGAAATATTAAGACTTTGCAGTTGCTTACATAGATAGTCAAAATATGGAAATTTAGCATCAACTGAAATTGGTAATGGCAAACAAAAATAAGTGTGAGGATGGAGGAGAGCCAGGAATAAACCTGAGTGCACACGATAATAAGCTAGCCATGTGATGAGACTAGTGAAGATTCATGGCTTTACATTTCTTCATTTGCTTATCACCATACCTAAGCATAGTTGACTAGTATAAAGAGACCCAGGGGTCCATAGCACTGATATTTGTTCACTTCCTATTACATTGTAAATTGATTTATTTTTCAATCCATCTATGTGGGCTCATGTGGTAGAGGAACAACATTCTTTTTCTGTGCTTCATTGCATCTTTTGGTTTGTACCAGCCTTGGGTGAACCAGAGAGAGAGGCAGCTGCTCCCACACTGGGGAAGGAAATTCAGTGATTCATGATTCTAGGCAGGAAAGAGCAAAGACTGTGTTTGTTCTGGAGGATAAAGCACAAGATTCCACTCTCAGTGATGCAGAAATTTGAATGTGAAACAGGTTCTCTTCTTGGCATTTTGCCAGGAATCTCTAGTTTTATTGAAATCCATAAAGCAAATACCATACAAATTCACATGCTTTATATGGGAAGTTAAAAAAGTGATTGCATACCTGACCATTTGCAATGGCATGTTCTTTTTAAATCTAAAAAACTTTAAAAATTAAAGACATTTACAATTTTTAAAACCTGAGACATTATTTTTAAAATAGCCTTTTACTGTTTTTTTATTAACAAACACGTGTGCATTTAAGAAAATAATGCTAAATATAAATAATATTAAATAAGATAGCCGTGCAAGAAGAAAAAGACAACCTGTAGTAATCCAATTTCTCATTGCACATTAAAAGATATGATATATATTTATAATGTTAATAAACACAATATGATATGTAAACTTTATAGTCAATCATATAAGGTGAATACCTTTATATCATTTATGGTTCTTGTTTCAATCTCTTCCTCTTCTTTTCCTCCAATAATGCTAACAAAGAAGTAGAAGAAACTGGCAAACTAGGTTGAAATATTAACTTAGCTTCTCTAAAGAAAAAATGGTTTATTATTTATAGCATTTTGAAAGTTTTCTGAGAGGTAAAAAAAGTTCCTAAGAAATAAACAAGTAGGAAAAAAGAGAAACAAACAAGTATGTATTGAAAACTAGTTTGTATAAAATAAACGATAAGATTCAATAATATTTATTACTCTCAGTAGAGAAATGTTAACCGGCAGGAGCTGTAGACATGAAATGGAAGGAGAATATATTGTAAAATAATAAATTGTGTTGGAATAAAAAAAAGTCATGCCAAGCTATTTTTCTATGGTATTCATAGAGGTAACAGAGTCTGGGGGCATCCCTCAGAAAAGACTTTGAAAATCACAAGAAAGCATTATCTAATGTGTATTCCAAGTCTGTGCATCTGTTTCTATATAACTAACTCCCTGAACTCCAGTCAAGAGTCACAAACAAAGGGCACTTGGCTGGCTCAGTTGGTGGAGCGTGTGACTCTTGGTGTCAGGGTAGTGAGTTATAAGCTCCATGTTGGATGTAGAGATTACTTCAAAAAAAAATTAAATCTTAAAAAAAAAAAGAGTAACAAACAAAATATTAGAAATAGACAAATTATAGAAAAAAGTAAATGGGTCTGTTATATTTTTGAATATGCTGTACCTCTAATTAAAATTGTTTTTTGACATACCCCCTTGCCACATTTGCATTCAGCAAGTATTTATTGCTAGCCCTTAGATATGGGGTATGACATGGAGGTGGAAATGAGACTTTCTGTCCTCATGGAGTTTAAATTTGAATCTTAATCTTTTATTACTCAGTTCACATGTTTCTTCCTCTATTCAGAAATTATTAAGAATTACAGAATGCAACAGAGTACTACTAAACCAAGAGTGGACCATGTACAACAATACAAGTGCACACCCACGAGTCCTGCATTTCTACCTTAGAGTCTTGGAATATGCTTCCTTGAGCCTTGAACTATACCCTCCAGCCCTCTCCCCCCCTCCTCTTTTTTTTTAAATGTTTATTTGTTTTTGAGAGAGGTGAGGGGCAAAGAAAGGGGGACAGAGGATCTGAGGCAGGCTCTGTGCTGACAGCAGACAGCACGACGTGGGGCTCAAACTCACAAACTGCAAGATGATGACCTGACCCAAAACCAGGCACTTAACAGACGGAGTCACCTAGGCTTTTTCTCATCTTTTAAGTTTCAATTTAAAACATCTCCTCAGATAGGCTTTTCTAGACAACTTGCCTAAAGTAGAGCCTCCCTCCATGACCACATCTTGTTTCTCTATTTTCTATCACAGTATGCTGTTCATTTATTATTTTACAGTAATTGCCAATATTTAAAATGCCATATTTCTTATCTGAACTTTGGAGTGAATTATGACAAAATGAGAATAATCACTAACCATGTACTAACCATGTAAGTTGGTTCCAATATATGGGATTGCTGATAGGAGGTTAGTGATAACAGTAGCCTTCCTTATTAGTTAGTACTGTGGCAGTACTAAAATGAAAACAAGCATATTTAAAGATGATCTGAAAACAATGCGTTTTAAAGAATCAAAGAGTCAGTGCTTTTAGGAACTAAAATTAGACCATTTATAATAAATGCAAAATTTCAAATATACAGATTACACAACTGTTTCTCTGACAATATGAAGCACATATATTCTCCTGTAGAAGATTTTTTTTTTCTACAAAGGTAGAAAGTTATAGAATTTATTAGATAAAGTGTGCCTTCTGGACAATGCTGTGTGATATAACAAGCAGTAGCTTTAGATTTAACTTAAAAAACATGTTTAAAATTATCTTTTATTATGTAATATTCTTGTTTTAATAATCTAAAGTCTGAAAATACTATAAAAATTCTATAATTTTTACATTAAATTCAAAATCATTCATGTAGTTTCCATTAAGTGATGAGGTGATGAAATTAGGTGGGTTTTGTTGTTGTTGTTGTTTGTTTCTGGGTTTTTTTTTTGTTTGTTTTTCATTTTATTTCAATGGCTCAACTTATTACAAAATTAAAAAATAGAGCTTTAGAAAATATATTCAAGTCCATTACTTTTCTTTTCTCCAACATGAATTTATAGATATTTTATATTGCTTATTAAATAATAATATGTGCTATGGATACCACCCCTGAAAAGTCCTTGGTGTTTTGTTATAAACATTTATGAGCTGGAATTTTATTGTTGTTCTTACATGAGATTAAGCATTTTGGTATATTCATGAAAACCTGAGATTATTAGAGGAAGAGCACAACAGGATTTTTTGTAGCTTTATGGATTTTTAAAAAGTATAGGTCATTCAGATTAGTTCTACTTAAATTTATTATCAGCAAAACCAGCCCCCTTAAAACTCACTGAAGAGTAGAGTTGTCATTCTGGTTGATCTTAACCATTAACTTGAATCAGGTACTAACCACTGTTTTTAGAATGTTATAATCTTATAAATACAAAAATTTACTAAAAACTAGTGGGATTTACTTTCTCCAAATGTTTAATTCAAACGTAAGCTCATAAGTAGTTTTGCTACCAATTTACTTATTACTTTTGAGGTATTTGTACCTATGTTTCTCTTTGTTTTGGAATTTGGTAGAGAGGGGGAGTTATTTCTGGAGTTAGAGGACAACTGGGTTTGAATTCTGGTTCTGCTACTTACTAGCTGTCACCATGGCCAAATAATCTAGCGTCTATTAATTTCATAATTGCTTTTAACGTGGAATAGTCCAAGAAGTTCATGGCTGCATAGCTGAGAGGATGGTTGCAGGAACCAAATAAAATAATGCACATATATAATCTCTTGGCATGTATAAAAGATATTGCTATTGTTGATAGTGTCTTGCCTAATGATTTTGTGAGACTCTAGAAACATGGCTGAAAAGTTTTATAGCTTTTGGTTCAATGTGATATTCTCATTTTGTAGTTTGTTGTTGTTGTTTTTCAATTCTGAGTTTTTATTCCTTTTTATTTTTTTCTTTATTGCTTTTTGCATCCTGTCCATGATGTATCCCTTGTCATTTTCTGTACTGGCAGTTTGGAAATATCCCAGAGTATATCATTATATAGGTTCAACCAGACTTTGATGATAGCTATTTTGTTGGATGAGGTCTATTCCATTGATTTGTTACATGTTGCATAGGAATAGATACCTGGAGACACATATTTGTTAACTTACTGATATAGCTTGCAGTTGCAGGTGGTGGTTTACGCAATTTAACATCATTTTCAACTCTCTGGTTGAGAATATTTCAAAGCATTTCCTTGATATGAGTGAGTTCTACACATTTTATTCCCTTATGTTTAACTTTTTACAACCTGGTTGGGTTTCACTTAATAGAAGTGCTCAGATAAGCCTACTTTGTTGACAACTTTTAACTCCATTTAGATTTCATACAGTATTGCTCTGTTTATATTAAGTATCTGATAGGCAATTTCTGTTATATAATGTACTTGAATGAATTCCTAATTCCAAACATATTTCTCTTTTTCTCTTGAACAAACAAAAATCAGAAGATAACAACTGAAAAGTCATACTCTTTTCCTGTTAATTTTCTGTATTTCTACATTAGCACATGAAGATAAATTAGCAAGAAGGTTTTCTGTTGAAATCTTTATTGCTATATATATATATAGCTATATATACATATATATGTATATATAGCATTTGCCTAGAAAAGAAATGAATTTTCATTTTCTCATTTGTAGTTTCAATAGTAAATAATCTGTACTCTGACTGTATAATTACTATCCTATATATTTATTCTAGAAGGTTAATAAGGATTCACATGGAGATTCATGCACAGGATGTTTACTGAAATATTATTTATATAGAGACAAATTAGAGATAAATTAATAGCCCATATTGGAGAAAGAAATAAAATATAGACGTGCTATACCTTAATGTGATATTGCCATTAAAATGTGAATTCATTGGTACATGTTTAGAATAGGGTATAAAGGCTACAATATGATTCAATATGGAAAAATATCTATACGAGAGACTGGATAGAAATAACACAAAATGCTAGGAATGTATATCATCAGAGTGATGACACAGATAATTTTATATTTGTTTCTTATTTATATTTTTTTACTATTTTCTTAAATTCTATAATAAATATGTGAGAGTTTACAACAGGAAAATTATCATTAGTTAAAATACAATATGTTGTCAGAATTTTTTTTTCTTGTATATTATGGTACTTTTAACTTTCAAGGACTTAAAATTCTTACAACATCAGGGCACCTGGGTGGCTCAGTTGGTTAAGCGTTTGACTCTATTTTGGCTCAGGTCATGATCTCATGGTTCGTGAGATTGAGCCACACATTGGTCTCTGAATGGTGGTTTATATGTTAATGACATTTTTCTGTGCTATATCTGTTTCCTTTTAGATAATAACCTTTAAACAGGTTTTTCATACACTTTAGAGAAAAACTATTACTCCCTAGGCAAAAAGAAAAAAACAAAACAAAACATGATTCTACATGTGTCTAGGAAAGAATTCTTATGACCCAGGTTTGTCTTGTGGAACACCAAAAGACATCAAATGCTAGCTGAGATATGAAAGGCTAATTATTGGGTGCTGAGTAAGAAAGTGCATGAAATTTATCATTTTAAACACAAGGCAAAATATAAGGAAGCCATAATCCCCACGGTAGTGAATATTCTGGGTCAAAGATAGCATATATATTGTACCTTATGATGTTGGCAAGTACCACTAAACATTGCCTGATGAAAATTATTTGTATTTGGTGGGGGAGGGACACACAGAGTATCTCAAAAGAAAGGCTGACTATATTATTCTGATCACTACTCTGAGGGAATCACGTGATTTTAGTGATCTTAGAATAGTAGAACTCACTCTATTTTCCTTTGTATAATTTCTTTGTATATTTCTTTGTATAATTTGGACTTGTATAATTTCTCTATGCATAATTAATAGATTGTTCAATTGTATGTCAATTGTATATCAATGAAGCTGGAGAAAAAGAGAGATTAATAAAGCCTCTCAAAGGTATCTTTTCTTAATAAGAAAAAAAAATAAACCAAAAGCCCTCACATAGACTCAGTTTATTGTATTTTCATATTTAGATACTCTATACTTAATCTAAGTCTAGCAAAAAGAAACAAAAAAAGTATACTTGTGCCATGTGCAGCAAAGAATTCAATATTTTGAATTTTGGAAGCAATAAACAAACATGAATATTTTCTTGTTTCTAATTTCTCTTTTAAGAATTCATAGTCACTGTTTTGGTTAATAAATAGGAAAATAAGATGTACTGAAAATGTTATAGTGTTGCACTGATTTTTAATAGAAGATTATAAATGTGCTTTGTCATTTGGACCACTGACTTCACTGTTCAAACCATTAGTAGGTTTAGTCCAGATCTTTGCAGTCAGTGATCTTAAAGAGTATTTTCATGCATAGACTAAAGGTACATACATCCCTGGTTAAGTAATCATTTTGCTAACACTCAGTCATTATCCAAATGGTAACACTTGTAGTTCTTTAATGTGTAATGTCCTTCCTGTATCAGTGTTTAAAAACAGTGTAAATCTCTGAATTTAATAAAACAATAGTTCCTTACTATTCCCCAGCATAAAGAAGTATTGAAATTTGAGGAATTGAAAACAATCCTAATCCTTAAGAAACATTCAAATTTACGGGGAAAAAAAAAGAAAACTTTACATGAGTATGACACAAATTGTTTATGACGTATAAATACTATATGATAACATACTAATATTAATTGTGAATGCAGGAAATACAAAATTCAGACTGGTAAAGGAGTTTAGTTGAAATAGGGCGGTGAGTTCAAAATGGCATTTAGGGCATGGGTTTTTAAAATGGAGGCAGAAAACCATCTCCTGACTTCTTTGTGACTTGATATTGGCTTCCTGTTTTCATATAAGTACTTTGTTGCTTGAGATTTGGACTTATTTTTTGATGTTGTATGTGGTGCTAATTAGAAAATTTCAAGCAAAGAGCCGAAGTTTGTTTTTTCAGTACTCTATCCAATATTGCCATTCTACACTGGCATCTTTTAAAAATATTTCAATAAGATTTTTCTAATAGTTCGAGAAAAATCAGTGATTTTACCTTAAATCTTAACCTTAAATGTATTCAACATATAATATTTTATACATATTTTCTGAATTTCCATTTACTGAACCACATTAGCTAAAAATGTAATCTGTAACATTGCTTCATTTTTATGTTGCCTATTGTTCTGTTTAGCTTTCCTCTTGAGTGCTTTCAAGCTTCCTAGCTGCGAGCATCTTAATCACTGGAAGCTGTATCCACCTTTCTGCCTTCCTTGTTCTTAGCGTAGTATGTTGCGGAGAGCAACCATTCGGCAGAAGTATTGAATTAGACTTCTGCAACTTAATTTGTGGATTTCAAAAGTTTTCTTTAGAGGCAGCTGGGTGGTTCATTTGGTTGAGAATCCAACTTTAGCTCAGGTCATAATCTCAGGGTTCCTGCGTTCGAACCCCATATCGGGCTCTGTACTGACAGCTCAGAGCCTAAGCCTGCTTTGGATTCTGTGTCTCCCTCTCTCTGCCCCTCCCCTGCTCATGCTGTGTCTCTCTCTGTCTCTCAAAAATAAATAAACGTTAAAAAAAAAGTTTTCTTTGATTTTGACCCATCTAAGAATATGTGTCAATACCTTGATAACAAAACTGTGAAACATGTGGTAGTTTTGAAGGTAATTCCTCATTTTAATTTTGGTCATCTCTGCCCCTCCAGTTTCATATGCTTATGATTTTCTAAGGGAAATAATTATATCATTGTACTCTCCTTCACCTTTTAAACAGTATCTAGAAAATACTAAATTTTAGAATGATTTACGAATTATAGTGACATACCTCTGATCCCACATGCATACATTACCTGCAAAATATACTTATAAAATGTAGGAAAATTTGCACACACTAATTTATTTTGTGCTTTAACTTATTGACCAATCCATATAACAAATGTTTTAATAATCTTTCTTTTTACAAGTTAACCAGTGTTTAACAGGCCTTGTCCTTCATTCACCAGCACTTGTACTCATTACTATATATTGCCACCTAAATAGCTTTTTATATGCTAAATTTGTTGTTTCAAATGAACATTTTTAGCTACTCCATATTTGTATATCTTGATAGATGACAGTGAAGCGTTTGCAGGATTTCTATCTTACTTGAAAAACCATGTATAGTTATTTGAATATATAATTGCAATTTTCATATTGCCCTCAATATATATTTTATATAAAAATTTAACGCTGGAAGAATTATATTACTAACATAAGTAATAAAAAGCAATTTTCTTGTACTTACTAAAATAGAATAAAGATGGAAATAATTAAGCCTGCCAAGGATAACATTTTTTAGCCTCAATTGGATACTTATGGAAGTTACACAAATGATAGGTATTTTTAACTATGAAGAAATATGAGAAAAACTAAAGGCCATACATAAAATTCTGGTAATCTGTCAATAGAGATTATGTTTAAAAATCGGTATATAACCTGGGAGAGAGAGAAAGAGAGAGAGACTAAATGTATATGTGAGTGTGTGTGTTTTAAGCAATTGGGAAATAAAATCCCAAATAGATAACTAAATCTAATATTCAACTTTTTCACATTAACCTTCTCATACAATGTTAGGAAAATATTGTGGCATTAAGTAACTGAAAATTCAATAAAGTTGATTTTCAAAGCAGAACTGAACTATATTTTTAAAATGTATGATTTTTTTTCTGTTTTTCATTTCACCATTGGAAATTTCATGATCAGGCATTATAGAAATATGTTTTATGAAATTTATACAAATTCTAAGAAAATCTCAGCTTTTGATTAATTAGTAAGTAGGATACACTGCCATGTAAATGTGCAGAGCTAAAATAAGTGATTGCCTTTTCTCCTAGAAATGAGTGTGTTTAGTAAATACTTCAGAAGAGAAAACCTGTCCCTATTATTTTGCTTTTCATTTTGAGCCAAGTTTTTTTCAAGTAGGTTACGTGTGTGTATGTGTGTGTGTGTGGGGGTGGGTGGGTGTGTGGGTGTGTGCACGCATGCGTGCTCGTATGTATTTATTGGTTTTTGGCTTTTTGGCTCTCCAACTTAAACTTCAGGTCATTGACAATTGAATGCGCATTGTTCAGCTTTATCACTGTCCCATCTAGTACATAACTGCATCCTAGTCTTCCAAGTTTTGAAGATAGCTTCTTTCTAAATGATTTCATTTTTTTATCTGCTTATATTTCTTAACAGTGTCCTTTGTTACTTGACACTTGAACTTTGCTCTTTAAATTAGTTTTCACAACATCTTAATCATCTAAATTATTATTCCTGTTGTATTTGCTAATTTCGTGGAGTTTTATGTTCTTCACATCATCACCTTGTAGATGCCATATGATGTCGGTCTTTTAAATTTGTTTTAGTTTTTATTCAGTATATTCACTGCCCTTCTTGTTGTTTCAATAATTATTCAAGTAGTAAAGAATAATTGAGATGGCCTTTGTTTTTCTACTTCGGTTTCAATAGAATTCTCTTTTCTGATTTTTAGCCAACGATCTATTTCTTTCATGTGTTCTCTCAATCTGTACCATTGAATCTAACATTAGATGCCAAACCTACAGGAATTATCTTAATATTCAGACGTCATACTGGGAAGAGATACATATAGGCACAAAATTAGATGCAGCAGTGAATCATAAAATATCCTTTATTTGTAACACATATCTTCAAATTTTATATGTGCTTGCCATCTTTGTGTATTCAGGCAGTTATTTATGTGCTAGCAAATATATATTATGATATGCTATTCATCTGGAAAGTGTTTTGAAAAGACAACATTCCTTTTTGATGACATAAAAAACAATTTTTATAAAGCCCATTTTCATCAAGAACTGGTTTATTTGAATCTGTGCATTTCATACTGAATGATTTTTATGTTTGCATGGGTAAAATAATTGTAAATATATCTTCTGTGGCCATATAGCTGTAACTCTTTCATCCCTGATGCCTTGGAAAATGTCTTTAAAAAAACAACTTAGATTTTTCTCCATTTTAATGAATCATTTCTTGTCAGACAAATACATAGTAATCATTTATTATGTTATAATTGCAGCATATGGGTTTACTAAGTAGAAGAGAAAAACTTTGCATAATCTTGACTAATAGCTCTATGAATCTTGAAGCAGTCTTGGAAGATGACACATTTCAAGCCCTAGCCCTTGGTAAGTTTGCACTTAAATCAGACATTGTCAGAGAAGATATTCATACACAATTCTGGAAAGCAGTAAACAAAATGATGTCTTCCCAAAGATGGCCACATTCTAATTCCTGTAATCTTTGAATGTGTTACAGCCTTACATGGCAAGTAAGACTTTGTACATATAAATCAAGGATTTTAAGATGAGACTATTCTGGATTAGCTGGGTGAGCCCAAAATATCATTGGGTTCTTTTTTTTTTTTTTTTTTAAGTTTTTAATGTTTATTTTTGAGAGAAAGAGAGACAGAGAGTAAGTGGGGGAGGGCAGAGAGAGAGGGAGACACAGAATCCAAAGCAGGCTCCAGGCTCTGAACTGTCAACATCAGAGCCTGACATGGGGCTTGAACTTAGGAACCATGATATCATGACCTGAGCAGTCAGACGCTTAACCAGTTGAGCTACCCAGGCACCCTAATCGCTGGGTTCTTATATAGATAGGAGAAAGAGTCAGCATGAAATGTGACTAAGGAAGAGGAAGTCAAAGAGAAAAAATGAATTTGAAGATACTATACAGCTGACTTTGAAAGTAGAGTTAAAAGGCTATGTTCTGAGGGAAGGAGGCAGTTTCTAGAAGTTGCAACATTCAAGGAAGTGGATTTTCCCATAGAACCTCCATAGATAAGAAGCACACCTCAGTAGACACCTTGATTTTGGTTTAGCTCCATAAACCCATTTTGGATTCTGGTCTCTAGAACTACAAGATAATAAATTTGTGCTGTTTTAAACTACTAAGTTTGTGGTGACTTATTCCAACAGCAATAAGAAACTGATAACAACAATCATTCACATATAGGAAGGTGAATTATAGGAAAAAAAGGCCAGCCAATCTTTAATTATGAAGTAAGTAAAATTTATTCTCTCCTCCTCTCTCATGAGAGATGAGCCATTTTTCTGAACCTTTCATTCATGCCCTAGCACAAGAATCTTATCCAAATTACCTCTTTCCTTCTGCTCCAGCTTGCCTTGTCTGTTTTTCTTTAAGACCTTCCAGTTTCCCCACCATTTCCATTATACCTCTCCCCCATCACCATACACTTTGCATTTGATCTCTGTGCTTACAGTTTAGAAAGTAGCTATCTGATCTCGGTTTCTCCATGAAATATCTGTTGCTGTCTCTTTATACCCATTCTCTAACCTAAGAAAGATAATTCAAACCAACATATAGAGATGATTGTAATTCAAATCTACATTTAGAGGCGATTCTAACTCAAACCTGCTTAAAGAAAGTTTAGAATAAGCAGTCCTTTCTGATCCTACTTCCATAATTCAACTTAACTGTAGTGTCAAACTGTTAGAACTAGTTAAAGAATGGGCTGTGGGGAATAACAGTAGTTGGCTATTTGAAGCGACTGATTACGATTTTTAAAGGAACAATTACAATAAATTTAAAAATTATTGGTGCAAAACATAGAAGTACAAAATATAGAAGGAACACCTAACTTTTTCTTTCAGATAACAACAAAAACAATATTAGGACTTGGAATAACCCAAGCACTGTTCTAAATAATTTATATGCACTTATTTAATGCTTGAAACTAATCTGTCCCCACTTAATACGAGAGGAAATTGAAGCAAAAAGAAGCAAGGTGATTTTTCTAAGGTCAACGCAACTGGCAAGTTGTGATAGTATCTATTTAAATAAGAAAAAAAGTACTCCTACACATAGTTCTAAAAAATAATTTCTTTCATTTGTCCCCAATGTACATTTTATTCCCCATTATCTTCAGTCAATGTCAAATAAAATAATCTTATATAAACTACTTTGGCCACTTATGTGCAACAATATTGAGATTCGTTCAAAACAGAATTTGTGCCCTTGAAATAATCAAGTCAGGCTTTTGTGGAGTTGAGCTTTCCTTCTGTCTGAAGATAGGAGACTCATACAAGACATGAGCTTGTTAATACTGGAATAAACCATGCTTTAAATCAGTGATTCTTAAACTTGAAATACATGAGAATGATCCAGAGGGTTTGTAAAAGTAGAGTTCTGGTCTATATCCCTGTAGAATCTGATTCAGTAGGTCTGGGGAGGTGCCAGATAATCTGTATTTCTAGGAGTCCCTGCTAATTATGATGCAGTCCAGGGACTATACTTTGAGAATCACTGCTTTAAATCTTTAAGCCATATTAAAACCAATTCTGTGAAGGGCATAGAATTTTTAAAATTCTTTTTCTTGGCTTCCATTTTAAAATGACCCTGAATCAGGCTAGCTAATTCTACATTATATTAGTAGATTTGGACACATTAGTACCTATAATAATACCAAGATTATAGATTGAACACTGGATTTCCTATTGAGAAATAAATGGCTACTTTTAAATGTCACTTGGTTAAGTGGTGGAAAATAAAAAAAGAGATGAATTTTTATAGACATTCTTCACCAATAATATATGATGCTGTTGCTTTGTCTAGATATGTTTACCCTCCCTGACTTGCTAGCCAAACTCTTAAGAAAGTATTTTTAATGTTACTTTTTTTTTTCTGAGATGGCTTCTCCGATACACAAGAAGTTGTTTTCATTTTCTGCCTTCTAACACATAAAATATACTTTCATTTATGGACTGACAAAGTTTGTTTAATTTGTTAATTTTTGCACATCTATTTTCTTTTATAAAATGTGAGCTCTTATTTTGCTTTATAACTCCAGAAGCTAGCTCAGGGCCAGAAACATGGCAGGCACTAAATAAATGTTAGGGGATTGAATATTTGGGCTCATCAATGGTACATAGTAGGTTGCATTAACATCTGACTTCTACAAATACATACATGGTGGGCAGGGGTGGTATGGTAGTTATCAGAGTGCTCTTTATCAAGACCAAAACTACCTACCATTCAATATTATTTACTCAAGAAACATTATCCCTTATTAATGGAGTTCTCATGACAGAACCAGTTGCCCAAGGAAGTTCACTGGTTCTTCTCAAAATACTTGCATACAAAAGAAGGACTTTGGTAATACGAATATCCTAGTGCTCCTGGTTGTTTGGAAACATTTAGAGATTTTATAAAACTTTATAGCTATTTGTAGGTTCCTTGGATGTGGGTTACTTCCAGAGAGAACTAAGTCTTAGCTACTGATACAAGGCTTTTGAGTGAATTGCTGGCATTTTGAAGTATAGTAATTATATTCTTATTTTTATATTTATCATGGTTCATTTTGTTGCATTTAGGTCACTTTATAAGCTACTTTAGTTAGATTTATACTGGTTCAGAATTTAAGCAGCACATTTTAGATTAGGCTGAGCCTTGAAAAACTATTTCTGACAATGAGCACAGTGACACAGTATGGGTATGCATAGATTTTGTTTGCATTTAAGCATATTCACTGACAGCAGCAACTCCAATTTTAAGCACATTTCAATTCCTACAATTGTGTTGATTGTTCAGATCAGCTTTTTGAGGTTCAGTTAGCAGGCCATAAGGTGTTTGTTTCTGTGTGTTGATGAGAAACTTGGAAAAGGTAGTTGTAACCAACACAATGAAAATATTTAGCCTGTAGTTAACATGCACTGAATATATTAGAATACATTGACTTAGATAAGTGAATTTTGCTGAATTATAATTATGCTCTGAGTATGTATCATTGTCAGCTTGGGCTGCTATAACAAAGTACCACAGACTGGGTGGCTTAAACAACTGGCGTTTATTTTCATAATTCTAGAGGCTGAACAGTTAAGATCAAAGGTGCTGGCAAGATTCTGTTCTTGGTGAAGGTGCTCTTCCTAGCTTGCAGACAGCTGACTCTTCACTGTATTCTCAAATGTAAGAGAGAAGAAACTCTGGTGTCTTTTCCTCTTCTTATAAGGACACTAATACCATCATGGGAGCTTCATACTCATGACCTCATCTTAACGTAATTATCTCCTTAAGGTCCTACCTCCTAATGCCGTCACATTGAATTAAGGCTTCAATATATGAATTTTGGAGATGGGACACAAACATTCAGACCCTAACAGAATGTGTTGAGAAGACATGGATTTGATTTTTTGAAACTGAAAAAAATAAGAGTGAAAAGAATATCAAATGTTCTTTCTCTTGATGTATGAAAATACCTAATACAATTACACATTGACTATTTCAACATATTGAAATATATTGAGTACTATTTCTTGCAAGAGAGTTACCCTTATAAAATACCCCTTTTTATTATTCTATGTTATTTGGAAATCCCTTGTTCGAGAAGCCCAATAAAAGTGGGCACAAAAGCAATGAGAATTTTCATAATGACTGCTTACTGATTGCTGATGAGATAGTGAAATCAAGCCCACAAATGATCCCTGTGGGTTATTTCTTAATTCACTTCTCATGAGATATTATCTTTGGTAAATGCTTGGTGGTAAGTAGGAAGGAGGTAGAAATTTTAAATTTGCACCATTAATTCATAAAAGAAGAAAATTTTTATGCTATTTTTTCCCAACACCATTTAGTTACCGTCATCATGATTTATGTATGATTTTAATATAATTATAAATATTATTATCCCAAAATATTTATTATGTGACAGGCACTTCTGTAAATGCTTTAATCCCAACAATGAATCCATCAGGTAGATGCTTTTATTATCTTCATTTTACAGAGAAGGAATATGAGATGTCAAGAGGTTAAATAATTTGCACAAAGTCACATAGATAATAAGGGATTGAGCTGAATATGATCCCTGGTTATGGAACTCCAGAGCTCTGTGAATCAGCATGCTTTACAGTTGTCTGTGAGTGAAGTACCTGACCAAGTGAACATTTCTGCTGTGTTTAACCTTCATGACATTTGGAAGCATCCATGTATCTTTAAGACCTATTTCCATTGACATTTTGGTGTGGAGGGTGAGTATGGCACTGGACCAAAATATGTCCTGTGGTAAGCTAGATCCATTCATCTTTATTTTGCTACATGATATAGTACAAAAAGGGAAAAAAATATATATATATATGTATATATGTATATATGTATATGTATATATACATATACATATATATATATACATATATGTATATATATATATGTATATGTATATATACATATACATATATATATATACATATATGTATATATATATATATATATTTGAAAACAACAATTTTCACATCCCTTGAATTTTCTATTTTACAGGCCAAATGACCTGTTTTGATAGAGTTTTGAGTCCCATCGTTTCTTTTTTTTTTCTTTAAGTTTATTTATTTTTGAGAGAGAAAGAGCATGAGTGGGGGAGTGACAGAGAGAGAGGAGACAGAGAATCCCACACAGTCTCCTCATGCTGACAACGCAGAGCCTGATGCAGGGCTTAAACTCAGAATCGGTGAGATCATGACCTCAGAAGAAATCAAGGTGTTTAACCAACTGAATCACCCAGGCACCCTGAGTCCTGTCATTTCTTAGTCCAACAATTACATTTTATCCATTATGTTGAAAAAAACCTAACTTTGAGAGTACTTCTTTGGTCACCATATAGCCTTCTTTCTCACATCCTCAAAACAAGAATGTGTATTTTCCATCCTTTTTCAAGCTCTTCACATTTCTTTACTGTGTTGCTGTCATATCTCTGTCCAGTTTTCTACCATCATTACTCTTAACGAGGCAGCATGTCTTATATACCATGCTTGGTGCTATATCTACATATTCTTGGGAATTTTCTTTAACCCTTTTTCCCTGTAGTTGCCTGTTTACCTTATTTCTGAAGTTGTTATTGGAAGGCAGATGCCATTTCGTATGAGAATGGCTTTAATTCTGTTTCATTTATTCTCCTTCTGAACTTCAGAATTTTTTCTCCCTTTAACATTAAGCAAGGCTTAACATGCTGATTGAACAAGTAATTATCTGAGTAAATGTGAGAGACAGATGTTATAAATAATTTAAATCTACAGATAGTGGCCCAAATTTATTTTAACTAATAATTTACTCTCTGCTGTAGTTTTTCAGTAGTCCTGTGGCTATTTAGTCAATTGACTCAATTTTATTTAAAACATTTTTTTCAATGTTTATTTATTTTTGAGAGACAGAGTGAGTAGAGAAGGGGAAGAGAAAGAGGGAGACACAGAATGTGAAGCAGGCTTCAGGCTCTGAGCAGTCAGCACAGAACCTGATGTAGGGCTCTATCTCACGAACCATGAGATCATGTCCTGAGTTGAAGTTGGTCACTCAGGACTGAGTCACCTAGGCACTCCATAGAATATTCTTAATTGTGTAGTGTGTATAGAAGAAAAAATGGAAACATATAAATGTCTGTCTCTAGCTACACAGGTGAATTATAGTATTTTCATACAATGACAGTGAAAATGTATAAAGTAAAATTTTTGGAATTAGCATGGATGAATCTCACAAACATAAGATTGAATGAAAAAAACTACATATGCAGAAGAATGCATGGAATATGATATATTTACATAATATTTTATATCAAAGCAGTATTACATAGGTATGGATTATATATGTATTATATATGCATAAAAGGATAAATTAATAATGCAAATAATTAATATCAAGTTCAGGATAGAGGTCTTTAGTGGGGAAGCAGGAGTATGATCATGGAACCAGAAATGTCTTATTTCTTAAGCTAGTGTTTATTATAAAATTCTTGTAAGCCTTTGTCTATCTAAAACATTTATTATAATAATGTTGTGCAAGATGTCAATTGTAAATACACAGTAAAAAATAAGTGCTTGTGACTTGCTAATTATTCCTGTTCTATATTTTATTATGTCATTATTCTCCTAAAAATTATACCTTCAAAAATGTATTATTTTTAATTTGAAAATTTAAAAAATCCCATTTTATACTTGGCAAGATTTCAATATCAAATTTTAGGAGTCATGTAATTTTCACTCCTAGTAACCTATCTCTGAAATTCTTTCAACCTAATTATTAAACAGCTGGAGGTGTCTACCTGCAATATTGAATGGTATACCTTAGTGGGGCATGAGATTTTGACCATGTGAGTGATGTCTGACATATTGTAACTATGGAAGAGGTGAACTTAGATACCTAAAATGATAAAAATTACTTTAATTTTAGTGTCAGTCTTCAACATACATTAATCTTGCAACTGTTTCATGTTCTGAGAAAATTCTCTTCCTGGGGTTGCATTCCAGCTACAACTTTGACTTTCTCATTGTCCCACAGGGATCTCAGGCACCAGTCAAGAATTAGCTGCAGTAATTTCATCACATGTTCCTGCCTTTTCCTTCTAATGATCTCCTCCTTCTCCTTTGACTTGTTTGGCTAATTTAAAAATAAAATCAGCCAAGTGTCTCCTTTTAAAAAATCTTTTAGGAAACAACTAGTTATAATACATATTTTAAAATGTTACCTAACAGAAAGAGAGCAAGAAATTAAGCTGTTTCGGGATGCCTGGGTGGCTCAGTCGGTTAAGTGTCCAATTTCAGCTCAGGCACCATCTCATGGTTCGTGGGTTCGAACCTTGCATTGGGCTCTGTGCTGACAGCTCAGAGCCTGGATCCTACTTTAGATTCTGTGTCTCCCTCTCCCTCTGCTTCTTCCCCACTTGTGTTCTCTCTCTCTCTCTCTCTCAAAAATAAGTAAACCTTAAAAAATTAAAAAAAATAAAATGTTAAGCTCTTTCTTTATTAAACGTAATTTGTTTTTCCTTTATTGCTTTTCACTTTTAGCATCAAGTACAGAAAACTTTTTGGCAAAATAGGTTGACCCTTTGGTTACTGTAGGTCTCCTTGAACTGCTTATCTCTGGAGAGCTGATTATCTTTTCCATCTCTTTGCCACCATGAGTAGGTTTTGTATATCACAAATGATGTTCAGACTAAATAAAAATTGATTCTCACTGTCTTTTCTAGTAGTTAGAGCCCTACTAGTTATTACTTCATCCAATAAAATAAGAATAAGAAAATTTCCCCACATGGGGAAAGCAAAAAAAAAAAAAAAAAAATACAGTGACACAAAGATCAATCTTAATAGACCTTTAGTCCATTATTTTATTTTCTGAATTTTCATTTTATAATAAATAGTATTTGAATTTGTACCACTTGGTGATATCTCAGAGCTAGTGTTTCTGTTATGTCAGCCTGGCTGCAGTTGTTAGGGCTCTTATGGCTTTATTACCCGTCATCTAGAAGATGTCTTTCTACATTTCACTGACAGCTATTCATTGATTCATGCATGTGTGCTGTCCTTCATTTCATAAACATTTTTAAACATCTGTGTGTCTTGTACTCATTGCGGGGATGGGAAATAAACAATTTCATAATGGCAGTTCCTCTAATGGAAGCATCTATACAATGGTATGTGAAGAATCGAGGTTGATTATTGCCTACCTTTGTATACTCTAGAATTTACATATTTTATATATTGCTTTCAATTTTATGTTTTCTGACTTTTACTCTTCAAAATATTAAGCTTAAATCTCCATTTTATTCTATATTCCTCCCTCCCCAACTTTTTTTAAAAATTTCTTTTTAATGTTGATTTTTTTTTTTTGAGAGAGAGAGAGCACTAGTGGCAGAGGGGCAGAGACAGAGGGGGTCAGAGGATCTGAAGCTGGCTCTAAGCTGACAGCAGAGAGCCCAAATGTGGGGCTTGAACTCACAAACCATAAAATCATGACCTGAGCTGAAGTTGGAAGCTCAACTGACTGAGCTACCCAGGCAACCCCCACCCAAGTCTTTGATTAGAACCAGGACTATAGATTGTAGAATGGATTGTACCAAATGATTTTTTTTTTAAGTTTCATTTATTTACTTTGAGAGGGAGAGAGTGCGAGCACAAGAGGGGGAGGGGCAGAGAGAGACAGAGAGAGAGAGAGAGAGAGAGAGAGAGAGAGAGAGAGAGACCCAAGCAGGTTTACACTGTCAGCACAGAGCCACACACAGGGCTCAATCTCATGAACCAATCTCATGAACTTGTTCATGATGCCAGACAAGATCAAGAGTTGGTTGCCTAACTGACTGAGCCACCCAGGCACCCCACAAATGATTATTTTATTATGCATGTTTATATAACCTCAAGTATATAAAGACTAAACCTTTTTACTAACTGAATTTTTTAAAATTCTTTTTCAGTATGTTAACTATGAGTAATTAATCCTGGTATGGCTATCCCATGAGGCCATTTGAGAATCTGATCAGTAGAATTTGCACCCACTCAGTAAGCATTAATTACCTTCCATGCTATGTGACAAGTACCATTCTGGGCCCAAAGTGGAGTTGAGGAGACTGTAGAGATAAGTGAATATAGTCCTGCCCTCAAGGACAAGATAAATATATAAATACATCATTAATATGAAATGTTAAGTGCTTTAATTGCACACAATCCCTTGTAGTGCTAACTTATTGCTTCTCCATTTGTCTTTTATATATTTCCTTTGTTAATATTTATTTTTCCTCAGATCTGAGTGTATTTACCTGGTCTTACCCAAAGTGGGTTAAAGCATCAAACTGAATTGCTGATTCTAGGTCAGCAAGCATTAATGCTCCACATATCAAAAACTCTTTTTATTCTGCAATATGAGTTGTTGACCCTGTGATGAATTCTCTTTCTGTCATTAATTTTGTACTCTGGTAGGAAATTTTGATCCATAATACCTGACTGCAATAATTCAAATGATGATGCTGGACCTAGCCACAAAGAAACAAAGGAAAAATATTAGGCATGATCTTAAAACGCAAATTTTATAGCTGTTCCAGGCACATTCATATAGTTGAGTAAACAGAGTAATGTAATCAGGTAATTAGGGAATGGTAGAAGTCCTTTGCTTTTATGGAGGGCATCATAAACTCACTGTAGCTCAGAGTTTCATCCATAGTTGTATGATTGGTAATCTAGGACATGCTGGTCATGGGAATGCTCTGATTTGGGAAATTTTTGAAAGAAAAGAGGGGCAATTGTCAAAGACATTGTTAGGGACTTATCTCCATGGTACCCCTACAATAATAACGCCAGAAGGTCTACCCTGAATCAAAGGATATATGTATTTATATATATAAAGGTGAAGTGCTCTATGGGTGCAGAAAAAAGAGAGATCTAACTCTAGTGGGGGAATAAGAAAAAGCTTCACTAAGCAGTAAGTTTTGGATGAATTCCAAAAGATAGGTATAGTCAATGCATTTTTATTTTACTTTACAGTAAGCATTATTTTGAGGAGATGCTGTGTAAGGTTAAAACTTTTATGTAACAAGTATCCTCATTGATTTCTTGAAGTGGATGGATACTAGGATATTTTGATCCCCACTTATTAGAGTCTGCTTGAAGTAAGCAGGACAGTTCTTATCCATTTCTAAGGAAAATATGGGAGTCAGAACACCCTGATGGAAAGCTTCTTCTCCAGCAGTGTAATTGAGCTGTTGTATAATTGGTGGTCTCCTAAATAAACACATTTATTTCCATCAAAATGAATTTTAAAAATAATTCTAAAAATAGACCGACAGTGGCAATAAGTTATATAATTGATGCGTTTATTTGGTAATAAATCTTGGCTTTTTTCATTTTTAATTTCTCTTATATTAATCTTAAAGTAAAATATTGCTAAATGTGTGTGTGTGTGTGTGTGTGTGTGTGTGTGTGTGTATGAGTGTGTATGTGCATATGTGTAATGCTAATGCATCAGGCTTTGCCATAGTGTTCCTGGAAATTATTGCTAGGGGTGTACTCCATCTTGTGGCAAGATGCATTTCAAAGAAAAAAATAGTCTCAGAACTAATATATTTGTATTTATAAATAAATATAAAACTAGTTCCAAAATAGTGGTTCATTTAACAAAACTATACTACCAGAAAATTAAACTTAATGGGGCGTCTGGTGCCTCAGTTTTTTGAGCATCCAACTCTAGATTTTGGCTCAGGTCATGATCCCAGGGTCATGGGATAGGGCTCCTCATTGGGCTGTACACTGAGCATGGAGACTGCTTAAGATTCTGTCTCTCTCTTCTATTGCCTCTCCCCCCTGATTATGTTCTTTCTCTCTAAAAAATAATAATAATTTAAAAATATAAAAAAAAAGAAAATTAAACTTACTGTCTTAGTTTTCAAGATTCAGAGGGATGATTTTTTAAATAATTGAAATCATAATTCCTGGGCTCTCATTGGGATTATATGCTCTATCATTTCATTGACAAATTAATTTTCTTATATAAGTTGAACAGAAGACTGGTTTTTACCTTGTCATATTTGAATAACTTACTACAGGCCTGTTTAATGTATTTTGCCATCAATTTCTAGGATATTAACAGCTAAAATTTGGTTCATAATAACTGTAGAATATTCACTAATTTGCCTCCTGAGTTTCAAATGAATTAGCCATTAAAGGTAGAAGAGAAAGAATTATTATTCCAAGTTTAGAAAAATCACTGCATGCATTTTAATATTGACAAATTCCTACTTTTGTATTTTTTTTCTGAATCATGACTAATATTGGCATTAGTCAGCCATTCCTGGAACCATTTCTATAGGTCCTAACCAATGTAAACTCCCCATCTCCACATTTTTTATTTACTGAAATAATGTACTTGTCAATATAGCAATAATATTTAACACTATCCATGGCAGTTTGGAAGTGTTCTTGATAATATCAACCAGTTTAAGAATTTAGTTATAGCCAATATAGAATCAAAAAATGTATGCATTTTAGAACTTAAAAAGACCTGGGAGATTATCTAGTTTGTATCTCTTTTCAGAGATATATGTGGCTCAAAAATTCAAGAGACTTTTTTGACATTAAGCATATATTACTGGATTTGAAATAATAAGAGAATACTACTTTATTTAGATTTTTGATGTTTTGAAAGTCACCTGACTTTTGTGAACTTTATATTTTCCATCTACAAAACGTCAGGTATGCATGTTTAAGCGTATTTAGCAAAACAACAATTGGATTAAATGTCAGAAGCCCTAGGTAGATTCCCACTCTACCACTCATTAGTTATTTGTCCTTTGTCAAATTATTTATTGCCTCTGAGTCTTGGTTTCCTTATTGTAAAATGGGACACGTAAGCTCGCCAAACAACATTAAGTAATGCAGATGTAGTAATGGATGGTAAAGTATTAACTTTATAGGCTTTTTTTTTTTTCTCAATGAGATCACAGCTTTTCTTCCACATGGGCTCTTAAGCTTGTGTAATAGTTGGAAAAGAGGGGAAATAGCCAGTCCAGCATTAGCCCTACTTTCAGGCCAAAAAGGATGATGGTCTTTATGAATACCTTACATAGTCATTGACTCATGAAATACTATTACAGCCTCCTTGCTTTGACATAGGGGATAGATAAGAAACAGTCTTGCCATTATCCCTTCTTCTCTCTTTTCTTTCCATATCTATCTCTCCCCTGTCCTTATCCAGTTCCACTCTATGCCATCTACTTCAAGGATTATGAACAAAGTCTCCAAAAGTACTTCATGGGGGTGGAGGGAGGGGAAACTCCATTGACCACTGCTTGGCTTGGGAAGACTTTTGGAATCTGCTATTTTATCAATGTGCTGCTTTGAATCACAAAATTGATCTGTTTTTCCTGTTTTTCCAGATAGAAAGTCAAAGGAACATTGAACAAAAATTTACTTAAAATACCAAAGATAGAGGCTCCTGTGTGGCTCAGTCGGTTAAGTTTCTGACTCTTGATTTTGGCTCAGATCATGATCTCACAGTTTGTGGGATTGGAGTTCCTGCTTGGAATGTACAATGTACAGGCTGACAGCATGGAGCTGCTTGGAATTCTGTCTCCTTCTCTGTCTGCTCTTCCCCTGCTTGTGCTCTGTCTCTCTCTCTCTCACAATGAATAAATAAACATAAAAAAATTTAAAGAAAAGAATGCCAAAGGTAGAAAACATTAAATAAAAATATTAATGACTATTTCATATTACCAGATGTGGTAACCATAACACAATTAGGACTTTTCAAAGACAAAAATGCTTAATTTGTGTATAAATTATTAGCCCTTAGTTCAAAGCATATATATTACATGTATACTCCTATGGGACTGCAAAATAGATCTATATGGATCTGTGTGTTGGTATGTATAAACTTAAATACAGAAGAACATCATTGTAAAGCGCTTTAAAATATTGAGCATAAAATTCATTACCTCATATTTTAGAAGCAGATGTTATTTTTTAAAAAATGATATTTTAACTAAGACTTTTAATTAAATGATTTTTACATCAGAACCAAAGTTAACAGGATGAATGAAATTTTGCTTATGGCATCTGTTGCCATTTTTAGCAGGTGATTAGTCATTTTCTTTTTTCTGCACGTATCTGACAGAAACTCAAACAGAAATGAATCATAGTTTCAAGCTGTTGCTCACCTCATCCCCATCAAAAAGGAGAGCCTGGAAATCATCCCAACAAATCCAAGAACTAAATTCTGAAAATGCCTTAAGGGGCTTGACAGAAGTATTTAGCAATTTGAAAATTACAGCAATCTGTCACATCAACTGTTAGTGAAAGGTAGCCTACAGCAACTTAGAAATGATGTGGCAGGAAAAAAAAATCCAAGTGAAAATCTCTTTGAATATTTTAAAACATACTTGCCCTTATAAATATTGAGTTGGAATTGGGTTAACTTTTACATAGGTGGACTCAATATTAATAAGGAATTTATTATGCAGATTTTAGATGAGTTTTTTTAACCAGGAAATTAATAATTGTGATTTAGTCAATGTGTATTTACAACGTAATTATTGCATATGCTTTCAAATATCTTGTTTAGTTTAACTTGTTCAGATATTTTTCTATTTATGGGACCACACATCCTTGTAAGTCTGAGATATTATAATATTAAGGGCATATAATTATTTAATAATGAAGCTTTTCCCCCAAACATACCGATATGGGAAACAGATTTAAAATTTAAGAAGTTGTCACTGTATAAGAGTAAAGCTTAATTGGAGTCACCATTTAAACAATATTTGTCTCTTACTTCTTGAGTTAAGTGGAACTTTGGTTTCTAATTCTCTGTCTCTGTTTAAGACTCTGTAATTCCCAAATCATATAATAATTTAAAATTTTTTCTCCTTTGATATATAGTTACAGTGTATATGTGGACAGGTTAATGCTGCATGGAATATTGATTTATGCTAGTAATGGTGGTTAATTTGAAGGACAATTACCGAAGAGAGTCAGATGATTTCTCCCCTTCACACATGATTTATTTAAAATATATTTTGGAAAACTTTTGGGTGCCAAGTACTATTCTAGTTGCTGGTAGAGGGAGGGGCAGTAAATAAAACAATTCCCTGATTTCATAGCATTGTCATTTTAGTAGGAGAAGACAGACAATAAACAAATAAATGAGTAAATATATGTCATATTGCAAAAAGTTATACAAAAGACAAGTTATGAAAAAAGACAGGCATTTTGGGGTGATCAGGTGGTGAGACAAGGTGTGGGGTAATTTTTCATATAAGATGGTATGTGAAGGCCTAAATGATAGATGATATTTGAACACAGACTAAATAATAACTGAAGAGTGTTTCAAGCAATGCCCTAGGTTGGGAGCATATTTGATGTGTTAAAGGAATTACAGAGCTCTGAGTGGTGCCATGTGAACATGAAGGTGATGAAGTCAAAGAGGTGAAAAGGATGGAAAATATAGACATTTGGAGGACTTAGACTTTAACATTAAATGAAAGGAGCAGCTATTAGATACTTTGGGATAGAGTGATACGATAGGTTTTAAGAATGTTACTCTGGCTACTTATTAGAGAAGAGACCAGCTGGGCAAGGAGAATAGCCCCAGAGAGACAAATTATAAGGCTATCATAAAAATCCAGGTGCACAATACCAGCGTTGAAGCAACTGGGAGGATGGAATGCCCACAAATCCAAAATGGGAAGGTCTGTGGAAAGAGCATGTTTGCTCAAGAGTTGCTTGTTCAGGAGCTCTGGTCATACTGATTTTCAGGCCCTTGTTATGGAGATGTCTCTCAATTGGAGATGTTGAGCATGAAGTTGGATATTTCCATCTCAAGTTTATGAGAGAAGTTGGGGTAAGAAATAAAAATTTAGGAATGATCAATATATTCCATAAGCCTGGATAATATCACCTAGGCAGTGGGTACAAAAAAGACCTAAAGATGGAATCGTGGGACAACCCCTCATTCACAGAGTGAGGAGATAAATGAAGAAGGTTGCAAATGAAATGGAGACTTCTAAGGTGGTCTTGTTTCCTGTTTAATTTTCTTTCTTTTATGAAGACATTTCTGGGGGCGCCTGGGTGGCTCAGTCGGTTGGGTGTCTGACTTCGGCTCAGGTCATGATCTCGCGGTTTGTGAGTTCGAGTCCCGCATCAGGCTCTGTGCTGACAGCTCAGATCCTGGAGCCTGCTTCCGATTCTGTGTCTCCCTCTCTCTCTGCCCCTTCGCTACTCGCACCCTGTCTCTCTCTGTCTCAAAAATAAATAAACATTAAAAAAAATTAAAAAAAAAAGACATTTCTGGGAGAAAGTTTGTTTTGCTGTACGTTTTAATTTATTTTTTTAAATGTTTATCTCTTTTGAGAGAGAGAGAGGGAAAGCATGTGCATGGGGGAGGGAAAGAGAGGGAGAGAATCCCAAGCAGGCTTCGAGCTGTCAGTGCAGTAGAGTGCATATCTCAAGAACTGTGAGATCATGACCCAAGCCGAAATCAAGAGTTGGACACTTAACCTACTGAACCACTCAGGCACCCCTGTTTTGCTGTACATTTTAAAGAAGGAGGTCTTTGTGATTCAAGGACCTACATTAGTGTGTTAAGGACCTTGATTCCTTTGCTGAAAATCTTTAGTAGGACCTTTATTTTTGGAGGGGTTATTAAAAAAACCCTGTCAGGGCACTTGGATAGATGAGGAAACTCATCCATATATATATATGGAATCTGAGGCACCAGGAAGTGGACTGAATTGTCCAAGGTTATCCAAAATTTAATAAAGTAAACACTACTTAATTAATTTTTATAGAACAGCTCCTATATGTCCGGCATCGTTATAGATGCCAGTGATGTAAGAGTAGACCAAACCAACTGTCCAATATCAGGAACAGAACTTGAGACAAACATATGAATTCAGGTGGTTTATGTGGGAGCTGACTTCTGGAAGCTCCTGTAGAGAAGTGGCAGGTTATTTAAGACTTTTTATTATTAGATCCAATGAAAATAAAATTATGTGTAAAGTTGTTGTTGAAGTTTTCAATCATTTCCTCTCAATTTCTGTATTTATTTAACCATGGATCAAAACTAAAATGTTCACAGAACACACTCTGAATAACACTAATATAGAATATGCTTTGGAGCCGACCCCAAGGCTTCATTTCTAGCAAGGGTATGAGAAACTTATTCTCAAGGTAAGTTTTAAACTTTAGCTAATAGTTTTCCTAGTTAGAGACCTATAATTATGTATAATTTTAAAAAGTGAAGTCTTTTTTATACCTTATCCTTTTTTATACTGTTATGCTTCAAAAGTATACTTTTCTTATATGTCACTTCATACCTGGTAACCTTTATCTGTAACAGAAGTATTTGGACCTGTATGGTATTTTGTGTAATAAGTTTGCAACTATTTGCAGCTGGAACATAAAATCAGATATGTGAGTTATATATGTATAAATAAATCTACACATATACACATACATGAAGTGTACCTGCATACTTATAGGATTGATATACTCATATAATTCCATAATACAGTCAGGAACATTTTCCCATGCTTGAGCTCCTTCTTCCTTTTGCCTCAACGTGACAGTGTTGCAGGGGAGTTTCATGAAAGACAAACATGATGAAGGAGAAAAAAAAAATAAACAAAAGAACTTCCCATCTCTCTAGCCTGGAACTTTTGGTCATACTGACAGGAAACCTGCTTTTAGCCTAGAGCATTCCCAGGTTTTATTAAATTTTAAGAGCCAATTCTTTTTTTCTCCCAGACTCCAGAGATTTTCATAATGTCACCATTATTTTTTGCATAAAAAAATACAGTGAGCTTTAGTAATTAGGTAGTATCCAGATGTAAACCTTAGGCAAACTGATTTATGCATCTCAAAAATAGGATCTATTTGTTTTATCATTGGAAGCTCAGAACTGAGATTAACTGTAATTCAGTGCATATTTACATCTGGACATCCTAGATTTACATTTTAAGGACTCCTTCAACAAATAGTTTTAGGTGAAGCATCATGTCAGATACTATACAATAGTTTTGCCTTTGAAAGGGGAATTGCATGGGTCAGCGGGACTTCCTAATACTCCTTTTTAGGTCTGAAGATAAAAGTAGAGGTGCCCACTGCCAAAAGAACACAGAACTTTCTCTGAGGCCTCCTTTGAATGACATTGAAGGTAGAAGAGCTCCCATCTCAAGTGTGGCTTTGCTCTCTGGGGTTATGCTTCATCTAGCAGGAGACAAGTTGAACTGTAGTTAGAAATGTCTGAAGAAAAAGCACGGTATATTTTCAACATCTCATTATTTGCTTTTAGGAGTCACATAGAATCCTGATTTCAGTGTTGCATTTAAATATAAATGTGACTTAAGTGTTTTCTTTGTGAAGTTTTGCAGAAAAGAAAAAAAGTTGCTCCTTTAGCAGAGAATCTCTTAAGCCAAACGATGTATCTTAACTGGCTAACAGCTTTACAATTGAAAGCATTTTAAATAAAATTTCTCTTTTTGTGGGATAAAATTGTTCAATAACCTTTTACTTTCTCATATTTTAGTGTGTATTGTTATTTCATGCCAACACTTACAAAATCCTGTAAGCTTGTATATTTATTTTCTATTTTTAATTGATTTTTCCCCACTTTCTATCTTTAGCCATGTATTGTCTGATATTCTAACTTAGAAAGTATTTTAATATCAAATTATTCAATATATAATCACATTTTCTAATATAAAATTAGCATGTGCTCACTGCCAAAAATTTAGACATTACAAAATGAAAGAAACATAATAACACATGATCCTTGAGCTCAGATTAGCCACCCCCAAATTTACATTTTGAAGTATTTCCATTTAATTATTCTCTACTAATCACATTTGTTTATGCTCACACATAAGTGAAAGAGGGTTAAGTAATTTTCACTTAACATTTCATTTTCTGTGGTGATATGACTTTTTATAGATAGCATAATTCCCTATCATGTGATTTCAGTATTTGCTTAATTTCCCCCCTATTATTGGATGTTTTTGTTTGCCATGTTAATTATCATAAACCTACAGTGAACATCTTTGTCTCCTTTCCATTTTTTGGCATAAAAATGCAACAGCTGGATCAAAGGGTATACGTACATTTTTATTACACTTGATGAATAAAGCCAAATTGCTCTTAAGATAGATTATATTAATTTCTATCATCTGTATTGTATGAGGGTCCCAGTTCTACAGATTCCCCATAAATAACTTCTTAAAAGATGTCTCCCCCACCTCCTTCCCCACAAGGTTTTGGGTACTTTCAAATGTCATGAAGTTTATTCTCACAATATTCTTATAAAATTGTTACTGTTTTCTCATATTTAATCTTAAATATATATTTTTCTTGTATTTTTATCTTAATTGTATATTGTCAAAACTAATGTGTATTTAACAAAAATGATGTTATATTTTCAAATGACTTTTTAGTACTTCCTGATTACCACCTTGTGCTTTTTTTGCTCTATCTTTGGAAGAGTTCATTTAGATACCAGGGAGAAAATACCAAAGATTTTTCTTTTGGGAATATTCTTATTTACAGCCTCCATCTTGTCCTTTTTTCTGATATTTCAAATGCAGTCAATGTTAGCGTGATGTAGGAAGTACATCTTGCTAGTACATCTTGGCACCGTGTTTTACTTCTATCTAAATTTTTCAAACTGTGCCAGTTGTTATATTTAAATATAACATGTGAGTAAGGTTTGAAAGCTTCCAAAGGGCAGGGGTTGTGTGCCTCTTCCACTATAGTAGCTCCATCTGCTTGCATAAGCAACAAGCACGCTGTGAGCATTCAGTAGTTATTTAAATGAATGGATGAATGAATGAAAGTTCAGTTAGGTCTACCCCATGCATTCACAAATCCAGAATCACAGATGGCCCTACCTTTCTCCTAGGCTTTCACTTTACTCTAAGTTGTTCACTATCTCCTCTAAGTTTTAGCTTTACTCTCAGCTGATTATGTACTTTATTTCCTAGTTCTCTGGCCCAGGTAATTGATTGACTCACTGCTTTAGCACTATAGTCTGTAGATCTTGTTCTATGTGTGGGAGTAAAAAATCTCTTTTTCCCTTAGTCCACAAGAAGCAAGGTTGCCATTGCCAGTAGACTGCAGGAAAAGTAACATAAGTTAAGCTAATAGTGAATGCGTAGGCATGGATGTGAATGAATTTTGCACCACTGCTTTCCAAAATCCGGCTGCACATTGGCTTAGAGACTGTGTTTCTGTCCTGCTTGAAGATTTTCAGCATTCTTCTTACCCTCTCCAAACTCTATCGCCATTAATTTGTTCAAAACTAGCTATATTCAGCTGCTTTTATTTTTGCTTACGCTTAGTTTCATTTATTATTTTATTTTATTTAATAAAAGTTTTTTTAATGTTTATTAATTTTTGAGACAGAGACAGAGTATGAGCAGGGAAAGAGCAGAGAGAGGGAGACACAGAATCCAAAACAGGCTCCAGGCTCTGAGCTGTCAGCATAGAGCCCGGTGCAGGGCTCGAATTCATGAATTGCGAGACCAGGACCTGAGCCAAAGTCGGATGCTCAACGTACTGAGCCACCCAGGCACCCCGGTTTCATCATTTATTATTTTAAATGACTCAGTGGGCTTTGAATATTGGAAAAGGTTACTCCTCTAGTGTGCCACAACTGTAAACTGATTTTAGCCTGAGGAATGCTGCTAGTCCCTAATTTATTATTATTATTTTTTTTAACGTTTATATATTTTTGAGACAGAGAGAGACAGAGCATGAACGGGGGAGGGTCAGAGAGAGAGAGAGGGAGACAAGAATCTGAAACAGGCTCCAGGCTCTGAGCTGTCAGCACAGAGCCTGACGTGGGGCTTGAACTCACGAACTGCGAGATCATGACCTGAGCTGAAGTCGGACGCTTAACCGACTGAGCCACCCAGGCGCCCCCCTAATTTATTTTCAAAAGCATGATGACTGACATATCATGAGTCCAATAAGGTGAAATCTTCGCAATGACTTAGTTAACCAATTTTAATTTTTCGTTTAAGCAATACCATTCTCTCTTCAAGTGAAAGATGTAGACCATAATATATTTTGTGTACCAACAATAAATATATAGAACAACAGAATTTATTTTCCTATAACTTATAAGAGGAAGAAATTATTTCCATAAATTATATGAGGAGAATAAAAGAAATCTCACTGCCTAAAACTGCATATTCCAAACATACTTATCAAACATTTCCTCTTAGCTATTTCAGGATTCTCATGGTAATCAGTTTCTGAAACCCTGGATTCAGTCTCTTCCTTCTTTTCCACTGCCTTTATTAGAGATGGTAATAATGACTTTCCTAGTAATGGAAGTCAGAAAGAGCTAGTATTAAATTTAATCTACATCCAGTGAGTTACCACATCTAATGACTTTGATTGCCTTAATGAATTTTACTCTATTTCCTTCTGCCATTTTTTTTTGTTATTGCCATAATTCAGGCACTCACCATCTTATCCAAATTACTAAAGAGAACTTCTTTCCTTCAAACTTATTTGCGCACTGTTCCTTTTCTTAAAATACAAAACAGATCATTATTCTAAAAGGTTCCCATTACCTCTAAATAGGCAAATTTAAATTCCAGACTACTTAGCAAAACTTCTTCAACCTGATTTCTCACCAGATCATACTACCCCTACATCATGCTAGTACTTTGTTCTTAACTCTTATTGGCTACTAAACCCTTCTTCATGGTCTTTCCCAGGCCAGTTTCTACTAATGCTTAAAAACATAGCACAGATATCACTTCCTCCATATGGAAAACCATGTGAAACCTCTCATCCACTCGCAGTCAGAATTAGGTAAACTCTTCCTGTGCTCTCATAACACTCTGTTTGTTTGTTTGTTTGTTTGTTTCTTTCTTTCTTTCTTTCTTTCTTTTTTCTAGTAACACAATGTTTTGATTTCTTTTGGAAATCAAGTGCTCAGTCCTTGAGCACTGGGGACCACATCTTTAACCTCTAGTCTCTAGTGCATGTCTTTCCTCCATCCCAGGATGCATGTGCTCCTTACCAACATTTTGAAAGCAATGACTATACAAACAGACCACTGACTGAGGAATAACATATCATAGTTGATAATAATTAAATATTACTGTATGTGATGTAATGTATATGGTGTACTATAGTGAATGTATTGAAGATATGGCACCCAATTTACTATTGATTTCCAGGTTCTATCTATCCCTTTTACAAACAAATCAATCAAATGTCAGCTAGAAGAGAACTTTATGTCCAAAGTGAATGAAAACCTCTTCCTAAAAAAAGAAATCTGAAACTAAAAATGAGAAATAAGAGCTAAATCCAAGTTGTACTGTCACTCCTCCATGGGAGAAAAAAAAATCAACAATTTCCTGATCCAGTAGGCTTTTATTCAGTGATTCATGTATTGGGCAGCATCATTCTAGCAGAAAGGAGTTCTGAAGAGCTACACAAGGCAAAGGAAATTGAGCCAAACCAAATTGAGCAGGAATAGGGAAGTTATAGGGGTATTTGTTGATTGATTAAAGCCAAAGTACCTTCCTTTATATGCAGTGAAAGGAAGTCTTGCAACTGGGTCATGTAACATATGCCGAGTAGGCAAGCACTGATTGGTTCACCTAGGCCTTCCTTTTCTGGGACAACTGAACACAGAAAATTTAAGTTCTGGTTTGTTGATATGGGATTCAGTGTTAATGACTTTATCTTGAGCCTAATCTGGTTACTGTACCAGTATGCTTACACTTTAACTTACAAGGCTCTTCCCACCCCACCATCAGTAGCTAAATGTATCCCAACCATTTAATGATTTTCCACAAGTGTATTAAGTAATATGGTTTTCCTATGGCAAATAGTGTCAAAACCCCAGATTGTTTCTTATTTTAATATTAATCACTCATAACCATAAGCTCCTCAGAATATTTTAACTTCTCAGCTTACGATTCTCCATATAGAAAATAAAACACTTTAATAAAGCTTGAAAGTAAATCTAAATCATTTCAGACATTTTTTTCATTACAGTATTTCTTTACAAACAGAGCTCCACTTAGTTTTTTTTTTCTAGTTCTTTAAATAACCATATTCTTTTAAATTTGTTCTCTAATTTCCTTTTGTATGCTTCTTACCATCTGTTGTGTGTCTCTTTCTCACTTAAGCATCATTGCTTTACATAGCTAGCTAGTTATTCAATTGAAGGTGCTTATTTAAAAAAACATTTTTGCAAAACTATTGCTAAAGGGAATGGCAGAGTAGAAGCTTTAGAGGATGTAACGGGCTAAATAGGCTTTTAATCTGATTTTCTTCAGAAAGGATGCACTTGAACTTGTCAGTGTATTTCTTCACTTTATCACTTATATGGTACTTAATATGTTTCAAATACCTACAAATGTTAAACTGTTTAATATGCACAACAGTCCTAGTAAGGTTGGTACTGATACTACTATTCCTACTTTTCTGAGGTAGAGAAAGTTACAGTAGCTTGCCCAATGTTTTAGAGCTGAGGATATGAACATGACCAGTCTGATTCCAAATCTATACTCTTAATCATTCTGCTATGATACCTTCTTTGGAAGCTGAATTCTCCATAAGGAAGTAAGGTTTGCAGCTGACTGGCTTTACTAGCCAGGATTTACCCTCTCAGCTTGGAGATTCATTTCCAAGTGGTGGTCTCCAGCCAGGACAGCCAGGATGGCATGTTCCAGCTCGTTTCCTCCTCCTTTAGGAAGGAGAGCTCTGTATTACCTAACCTTGACAAATCCCTTTTTCATCATTTCTGATCCATGCATCTCTCCCCTTAGTTTGAGGACAGATTTGAGGACAGGAGGTTGGGATATGACATGACAGTTTAATGCTGGGTATGGCAATGAGTTTTGGAATGCCTGACATGTTGCATTAGAATGATGATGAATTGTCCAACCTAATATGGCCACTGAATGAAGGAAAAATTATTTTAGCATGTGTGGCTAACTGTACTCACGGGGAGTAGAAAGAATTGCCATTTGGGAATGATGCCCAGTATTATTCACAGCTGAGTAGAGGAGCAGAGCCATTGTCATTTTTCCTAGATTAGCTCTGCCGACTTTTCCAACATGTTTAGACATGGAGCAATGTACCTCAGCCACCTCCGTTTTATACCCATTAAATCTACCTAGGTCTTTATTCAGTTTATGATTCAAAAGAGGAAAGGCAAGAAAATGAGAAGGAAAAGTGGGTAGAAAAGTAAGAAAAACCGGATATGCACACTCACACACTGCTGATACATGCACAAACACAAATGTACACATAAATATTGCAACTAAATATAGTATTTTATATGTGTATTATATTTATACATATAAATTTAATATAGAGAGATAGGTTGATATATATATATAGGTGGATTGAATGATGTTACAGAACTTCAGAGCTTTATATATACTTATGTTTATATACATGTGTATTCTACACATATACATATATGTATATATAATAAATGTAAATAAAATATAAATAAAATGTGTATATATGCATATGTTATTATATATATATATATATATATATATATATATATATACACATAGTATTTTAAATTTTTTTTAACGTTCATTTATTTTTGAGACAGAGAGAGACAGATCATGAATGAGGAGGGTCAGAGAGAGAGGGAGACACAGAATCTGAAGCAGGCTCCAGGCTCGGAGCTGTCAGCACAGAGCCTGACGCAGGGCTCAAACTCATGGACTATGAGATCATGACCTGAGCCGAACTCAGATGCTTAACCGACTGAGCCACCCAAGCGCCCCACATGGTATTTTAGAACATATATATATATATACGTATATACATGTATATACGTATATTCATATATATACATATACATATATATTCATATATATACGTATATACATGTATATACGTATATTCATATATATATACATATATATGTGTGTGTGTGTATATATATATATATATATACACACACGCACACATACACAGGGAAAATACACATAGATAAAGTATTAGAAAATAAGTGAGTATTGAATGAGTTAGTGACTGGGAGGCTTTCCTTGATGTATGCAAGAGGAGATGATAAAATGCATATAAAGAATAAATGAATAAGAATGTGAGAGGAGAAACCAGATTTCTGAGGAGATGATATATGACATAGAAAACAATGAATAATGTATGAGGAGATGAGAGGAATGAGGAGATATAAACAAAATAAAGAGAAGTCAAAGAAAAAAATTTAATTAATGCAATCATAAAAAAGAATAAGATAAAAAATCAGGAAAAGTTTAAAGGCATAGAACAATTATTGGGAGGGACACTAATATTAAAAGTGCTATATCTGAGACCACAACACAGTATATAGATCTAAAGTTTTCAATTAATATTTATGAAGTAATGATTGAATAAACTAGTTGAGCAAGTGAATACTATGTCTGAATAAATCCAGATATATATACCAGGCTGAACTTTAATATTAACATAATACTACTATTGACACTGTTTTAAGAAGCTGTTGGAGGCATTGGAAGGTTTGGAATTGAGGGCAGGCAAATTGCACAAGCGGGTAAAGATCTAAAATAGATAACTTGAATTTTGATCTTAAGTCACCATTTTAGTAAACAAAAACAAAACAAAGCAAAAGCCAAATGGGGGGAGTTAATGACAAACATCATAATTTGGCTTTAGTTTCTAAAGATTTAATACTGGATATTTGGAGTGCCTTACTTTCTCCTTACTACATAACAATAGCTTCACACATCTGGTTTTCAGGATTAAGCATTCATAAAGCAAAACAACTCATTTGTATGTTTTGGTGGGCAATTCAGGTGATTGCACATTAGAACACATTGTTACTAGGGGGCATCTTTCAGCTTAATTCTAATTCCTCAACATCTGTGTCTCCTAGTTACTTATCCACATATTTCGTCTCTCCTGTTTTCCCTTGTTTGATTGTTCCTTCATTTAGTGCTTCAATAACAGGAGTTGAAAGCACATTAAGCTGAATGAGACTTATTAAATCTTTCCTTTATCTAATGTTTAGATTTAAGTGCTTAACCATATCTGAAAAAAAGGTGGGGCTTCTCTCGGGAGATCCAGAATTAAATGCAGTAACAAAGCAGTGATATTTTGTCCTTCATTTGATAAATGGCAGAAAGAATAGACTTGAGGAAAAGGAAACTGTGCCACTGAATATATATTTTAAACCACAGAATCAATGGCTTGAAGAGAAGATTTACTTAAGGGAATATAAACTGAATGAGGACACAAAAACTCTTATTGGAAAGAAATATAAAGTGCTCCAGAAGCTAAATGAAAGGAAAGGAAGAAAAAATAGATGACATATTTCTTGAGAAACAAAATGTCCACTGTTTCTTTTCTTTGTTCATGGTCTTCCACATGACTATTCTTTAGGGAATCACAGGTATTCAACCCATCCAAAACTCCTGTAGAAATAATCTCCTTATCTTACAATACAGGCATAGCTTGGAGATATTGTGGGTTTGGTTCGAGACTACTATAATAAAGCAAATACCATCATAAAGCAAGTCAAATGATTTTTTTAAAATTTCCAGTACATATAAAAGTTATGTTTACACTATACTATAGTCTATTAAATGTGCAATATATTATGTCTAAAATTGTACATACTTTAATTAAAAAATCCTTTATTGCTAAAAAATGCTAACCATTATATAAGCTTTCAACAAGTCATAATCTTTTTGGTGGTGGAGGGTCTTGCCTCGGTGTTGATGGCTGTTGACTGATCAGGGTCGTGGTTGCTGAAGGTTGGGGTGGCTGTGACAATTTCTTAAAGTTGGACATCAATGAACAGTCTCAGTTCACATTGTGAACAGTTTCTCAGTAGCATGCAATACTGTTTGATAGCATTTTAACCCCCTGTAGAAATTCTTTTAAAATTGGAGTCGATCTTCTTTAAACCTGCCATGCTTTTATCAATTAAGTGTATGTAATATTCTAAATCCTTTGTTGTCATTTCAATAACCTTCCCAGAATCTTCACTGGAGTAAATTCCATCTCATGAAGCCACTTTCTTTGCTCATCCATAGGAAGCAACTCTTTAGCCATTCAAGTCTTATCATGAGATTGTAGCAATTCAGTCACATCTTCAGGTTCCACATCTACTTCTAGGTCTCTTAGTATTTTTACCACATCTGCAGTTAATGTCTCCACTGAAGTCTTGAACCTCTTAAAGTCATTTATGAGGATTGGAATCCACTTCTTCCAAACTCCTATTAATATTGATATTTTTACCTCTTCCCACAAATCGCAAATGTTCTTAATGACATCTAGAATAGTCAATTTTTTCCAGAAAGCTTTCAACTAACTTTGCTCATATCTATCTGAGGAATCACTATCCATGGCAACTATATAGCCTCATGAAATATATTTCTTAAATAATAAGACTTGAAAGTCAAAATTACTCCTTGATCCATGGGCTGCAAAATGAATATTGTGTTAGCAGGCATCAAAACTATATTAATCTCATTGTTCATCTCCATCAGAGCTCTTGGGTGACCAAGCACATTGTCAGTAAGCAGTGATATTTTGAAAGCAATCTTTTTTTCCTGAGAAGTAGGTCTCAACAGTGGGCTTAAAATTCTTAGTAAACCGTGTTGTAAACAGATGTATTGTCATCTAAGCTTTGTTTTTTTCCATTTATAGAGCACAGGCAGAGCAGATTTAGAAAAAAAATTAAGAGCCCTAGGATTTTTTGGAATAGTCAGTGAGCATTGACTTCAAATGAAAGCTACTTGCTGCATTAGCTGCTAAGAGTCAACCCATCCTTTGAAGCCAGGCATTGACTTCTCCTCTCTAGCTATGAAAGTCCTAGTTGGTGTCTTCTTCCAAGAGAAAGCTGTTTTGTCTACATTGAAAATCTATTCTTTAGTGCAGCCAGCTTCATTAATGATCTTAGCTAGATCTTTTGGATAAATTGCTGTAGCTTCTACATCAGCACTTGCTGCTTTCCCTTGCACTTTTGTTACAAACAGGGCTTCTTTCCTTAAGCCTTATGAACCAACTTCTGTTAGCTTCAAACTTTTCTTCTGCAGTTTCCTCTAGTCTTCATAGAATTGAAGAGATTGAAGGTTTTACTCTGGATTTACTCTGGTTTAAGGGATGTTATGGATGGTTTGATCTTCTAGACAGACCACTCAAACTTTCTTCATGTCAGGAATAAGGCTGTTTAATTTCTTATAATTTGTCTGTCCATTAGAGTAAATGCTGTTAATTTCCTTCAAGAACTTTTCCTTTTGCATTTGCAACTTGGCTAACTGTTTAGCTCAGGAGGCTCAGCTTTCAGCATACCTCAGCTTTCTAAATGCCTCCTTCAATAAGCTTAATCATTTCTAACTTCTCATGTAAAGTGAGAGAAATGTGACTCTTTCTTTCACTTGAACCCTTGGAGGTCATTGTAGGGTTATTAATTGGTTTCAATATTGTGTCTCAGGAAATAGGGCTGAGGAGAAGGAGAGAGACAGGGAAACAGCTGATCAGTCAGTGGAGCAGTCAGAACATACAGCATTTATAAATTAAGTTCACTGTCCTATGTAGGTGTAACTTGTGGTACCCCAGAACTATTAAAGTAGTAGCATTGAAGATCACTGATCACAGATGACCATAATAAATATAATAATAATGAAAAAGTTGGAAGTATTGGGAGATTTACCAAAACAGAGACACAAAGTGACCAAATGATGCTGGGAGAATGGTATTTGATAGACTTGTTCAATGCAGGGTTGCCACAAATGTTCAGTTTGTAAAAAAATGAAAAATCTGCCAAGCAAAATAATGGGAAGCACAATATAACAAGGTATGCCTGTATTTACTTCTTTCTGTGTATATTCTGTGTACTAATCTGTGTATATTCTTGCTATGAATCTGTTTGCCTTTTGTATTCTCGTTTCACCAACTTGGCTATGTTAATTCATTAAAAGTCTATGGGAAAAATCATCTCTTCTGTCTAAACCTGTTTTGCTGGCACCCCTGCTATTGGATTTGCTAGGTTCAGCGGAGGAAATATTTTCTTTTTCCCCTGTTTTAGGTTAATTGGCTGGTACCCTGCAAATTAGACTAGCAAAAGACAGATTACCTAGAGAAAAACAAACAGGTTTATTAACAACCTGCATCTGTATAGAAGTTGGGAGTACTCAGGGATGAGTAACTTAAAGAGATAGTTAGAACTTGGGCTTAATATAGCATCTTAAAGAAAGAACAGTCGTTTTGTACAGACAAGACAAAGGAAAAGGATTTTGAATTTCTGGGGACAGCAAAGTGTGAGAATGCAAATATATGGGGACATTAATGGTAGATAAGGGATCCTTTTAGCAAAGTTTGTTATGTAGATTCCTCTAGTGCTGTCTGTGGGCTCATAAGTTCCTAGAGTGATTTCCAGGGATTGATTAACTCCCATCCTTGCTGGTAGAGAGAGGAGCGAGGACGGTTTCGCAAGTTTATATCCTGCTTTTAGGCAAAGAGGGGGAGATGTGAGAGTTTCTCTCATATCTGATTCTCAATTACTTTCAGCTCGAAATATCCCTTCTGTGAAAGTGTTGTACTTAGGGGTAGCATATTCTGTTACCCTTCATAAGCATCCGAAAAATTTTAGTGTGATAGCATGCACAAGCTTTTGTCTTCACTTCTTTGCATATGCTTTGTTTTGCATTTTCATTCAAAACATGAGTAGCCTCTAAGAAAATTTTTTTGTTCTTTCTGCCTTTGGTGGCCAACAGTGCCCCTGTCATTTCCTTTCCTTTCCCCTGACATTAGCTGGTCACTCAGTGTGATCAACTCTATTATAAGGTGGACTACTGAACAGCCACCCTAGTGTTAACTGAAATGAATATAATGTTTTTGTTTCACTACCTAAAGATGCAGCTTGTATTACATTTTCCCAATAATGCATTTTCCCACAAGACACACAAGCCTCCATACTGTTGAATTTTTAAACTAAATTTAGATAAAGAGGAAATAATACCATGGAAATTGGGGAAGCATATTAATGCCAGATAAAGTTTAACAGCTCATATTATTTGAAGAAAAACTATGAATCATCTTTGCTTGTGGAATAAATGTTTACTCTTTGAGGATTGTAAGGATCAACCCTGGCGTAGACTGAACTAGCTACGTTGCATTTTAGAATGTTTTGCCCAATCGGTTATAGACAACTTATAATGTTTTAAAATTTGTTTTTTTTTTAGTTTTGCTTAATGTTTATTTATTTTTGAGACAGAGATAGAGGGTGAGCAGGGGAGGAACAGAGAGAGTGGGAGACAGAATCCGAAGCAGGCTTCAGGCTCTGAGCTGTCAATACAGAGCCTGATTCCAGGTTCGAACTCACAAACCATGAGATCATGACCTCAGCCGATGGTGGATGCTCAACCAACTGAGTCACCCAGGTGTCCCTTAAAATATGTTTTTTTATACTCTGTTGCTTTTTCAGTGGCTACAAAATTATATTATTTACAAAGGGACGTCTAACATTAAAAAGCAAAAGCTTTGTTTAATTGAAGAAGAGGCCTTTATTTTGTTGAATGTTTGATCTCCTTTCTCTGCTTTTAGTGGGTCTTAAATAGAGGGCATAGTAGGGAACAGAACATCAAAGAAAACATGTCTCTTCCTAAGTCAACTTAAAATTGTGAAAAGACAAAAAAATGGGTTTCTGCCTTTTCTAGACAGTACGTGTAGATGTACTGCATTTATTCAGTGACTATAAAAGATACTGCTGAAGATAAAAGCAGGAAAAAAAATTAGTTCAATACAGACAGTCTGGAAGTGATGCTATATTCTTTCTACCAATTACTATCAAACTAGTCAGGCAGAAGTTTATTTCTTAAAAGAGCAGAAGCAGAACTAGTACATGGTTATATTGTAGTTTTCACAAACATTCTTGAAAAAGACAAAATTTTGTCTTGAAAATGGCTATTTTTCTTTTAAATGTGTGTGGCATTTATGTAATAAAGACTGGGAGTGCTTTATAGAAACTTCTGTACTTCAGAAGATCAAGCATAGAAAATTTTGTTAATGCTTTGGGCATATCGTTGTATGATACGATGATATATTAAAACAAAAGATTAAGTGCACATATGCACACATTAAATACAATGTAGTGCCAGTTTTCAGTGACATGTTACTGACAATATATACTAGTTACTTGGATATACCTTGTGGATATCTATAGATAGCACAAGGTCCTCATAAATGATGGTAACGAATATTTGTGCCATAGAACTGAAGTAAACGTTTTTGCTTTTATTTAAAGGTCTTGAGTATCTATAAATACCATGCATGTGCACATCTTTCTCTCTACTTATTCTTTTCCTCTATCGGTTTTGCTAGACCTGTAATAGATGATGGGATTATAGAAAATAGTAAGACATTCCTTCTTTTCTGCAAACTCAGCATGTACTTGCTGAGAAAGTCAGGAAAACTTTTATAATACCATTTGAAAAATATGATCATAGAGGCTTAGGCCGTGTACTATAATAGAGTACATAACTCATTGGCTGGGACAAGTTTGCTTGCGCAATTGTTGTTGACCTGTCATCTTGTCAAGTTTAGCATTTACCCTGAATCTTCTTGTCTTTCATTTTCTTGACTTCTTTCTTTTCTTCCTCCTTTAATAAAATATTACTAACAGTTACATTAAAACAGCTTTCCAGCTTCATCCTTTGTCATATGAAATGGCTGACCCAGAATTACATTCCTCTTTTTCTTGACCTCTTTTAGACACAAGGTAACATGAGGTGTGCTATGAGATGAGGGACAGAGAAAACTCTGATCACCAGTGATAGTGGGAGAAAGATTTGATGCTGCTGCCCCATTTGGCCAATGTTTATGAAATGCACAAAATTAGCAGGCTAGCAATCAGCAGAATCAGGGGGAATGAACGTCAGGAATGATAGATTAGGATTACCTGGAATAAGTGGGGATAATTATGCTGAGCAGTCAGTCTCCAGAGTGTGTAGAATAATGTGATCAATTTTGTTTCAGTGGCTTTATAAACCTGTAACTATACATTTGTTGTTTGGTAATATTTTTTTTTCCAATTTTGCAATAAACTTTTTTGGAAGCAGTGAATTAAATAATGAAGATTTAATAGAAAATTTAGCACTGACTTCCCATTTTCAAAAAGTCGATTTAAAGAATGATTATGTAATGTTGCATATGTTTGCTGGCATTTACCATCTACTATGGAACTTTAGTAATATGAAAACCACAGGAAGCAAATCTGCTGGATCAGATCATGGTTCTTCTAAATTAAAGAGACTCATTTTCAATTCCAATTGAAATTGTTGTGTGTATGTATGTACCTATGAAAAGTTAAGTGATAGCTCTTAACTGTTAAGTTGTTTACCTTCAAGAGTTAAGTGATAAATGATGCCAGTTTGATACCTGTGCCATCTGAGATTTCAAGAGAAAGTCAGTGTATTCCAATAATAGCACTCTCTTTATAAAGTTAAAATCAGTTTCTTGGAGCTTAAATCTGGCCAAGTTGAAATCTCAGGCATTGTGAATGCCATTGCCTATTCAGTCAAAATGTTGAACATTAATGAAAAATTTGTGTTTGTCATAATACTATCAATGTAAATTTTGGTGACACTTAACATGATAGTGAAAACAATGTTCATATAAAATAAATACCTACAGAACTGGTGCAGAATTGTATATATGTCTTTGCATGACTGCTGGAAATGGGAAGGTAATCACTAAGGAAATAGAAGACTAAAATTCATAGATTAACTTAAGGGAGGACAAGGTAGCTGTCAAAGGAATAGGATGGCACTTCCAAATTTACAGATTAACAATTGCATAAACTCTGCACCCACCAATATAGCGATAAAATAAGTAAAGAGAATATAACTTGATGATACTTGTAGTGTGAGATTTTTATTTAAAACATGTATAAGTCTTACCATCCTTGAATATTTAAAAAATATGTCCACAGAACATTTACAAAAATCAGTCATGTATTTGACCACCAAAGATATCTTGCTTTTTTTTAAAGAGGTATTTTATACAAACATAGTATAGTATATCAGTGTATTCACTCATAATATATTCAATCACCTAAAAACATTATAAGTAAATATTAAAACTTGAACTTCCCCCAAATCTATACTCTGCAAGTAACATTTTATTCACACTAGAAATTGGCAATAAAATTATAATTATCTAGAAAAGAATAAGAGGGAAATTATTATTTAAAACCTATAGGTAGTAGAAAAAGCTCAGCTTGTGAGAGAATCAGTCTCAAGTCCTTCTGTTATTAAAGAATAAAAAATATATAGAAGAATCCATTACTCATCATAAGTGATTGAAAAAGAAATATCAAAATACTATAATTAGCTCGGAAGAGGAATTAATAAAGAAAGATAAAATGAATGAATTTGGGAAAATACTCTGTACATAATGCTGATTTTTTTCAAAAAATCAATGCATTATATTGAACTTCTCAGAAAACCAATTTGGGAAAAAAATGAAAAAGCAAAGGAATATAAGAGAGCAAATGTGAAAGGAGCTATAACCACAGAAATAAGAAAGATTAAAATATAAATTATAACAAAATATAATATAAAACTAAGACAACAAATTTAAAACCTAGAGACATGATGATTTCTTATCAAAATTAAAATTGCCAAAGACTAAGATGTTTGAGCAGTGCAATTGTCTAAAACAGATTGGAAATGTGTTTAGAGATCTTCTACAAAAAGGCTCAAACAGATATTTTTATAGCTGAATTAGATCAAGCATTTAAAAAAAATGGTAATTTCTGTGTTTAAATTATTCCAGATCATAGAAAAGCTTTAGAATTTTTTCCCATTAATTTTTACAACTCCAGCATAGAATGCCATCACCTGATAAACTACAAAAAGTAAAATGGTCTTCATTTATCAGAAGATTTAATAACAGATACACATTTTCTAAAATCAACATATAAATTTTTTTAATTTTTTAAAATATTTATTCATTTTTGAAAGACAGAGAGAGACAGAGCACAAGCAGGGGTGGGGCAGAGAGAGAGGGGGACACAGAATCTGAAGCAGGCTCCAGGCTCTGAGCTGTCAGCACAGACCCTGATGCAGGCCTCAAACTCACGAACTAGGAGATCATGACCTGAGCCGAAGTCGGATGCTCAACCAACTGAGCCACCCAGGTGCCCCTAAAATCAACATATAAATTTAATGCAACTCTAGTTATAGAGTTCTAACAGTATATATTATTAATTGGAAAAAATTGTTAAACATATTATGGAAAAATAAATACCTGAACAAGCCAAGGAAATTATGAATAATAATGTTGGAGGTTTACGTTACAAGTAAACATTTTAAAAATTACATTAGAATGCATTTCAGATAAAAATAACATATCAATAGATTTAAAAAACAAAAACAACTTATGGAACAGAATAGAAAATGCAATACAGGGGGCGCCTGGGTGGCTCAGTCGGTTAAGCGTCCGACTTCGGCTCAGGTCATGATCTCATGGTCCGTGAGTTCGAGCCCCGCGTCGGGCTCTGTGCTGACAGCTCAGAGCCTGGAGCCCGTTTCAGATTCTGTGCCTCCCTCTCTCTCTGACCCTCCCCCATTCATGCTCTGTCTCTCTCTGTCTCAAAAATAAATAAACGTTAAAAAAAAAAAAAATTAAAAAAAAAAAAAGAAAATGCAATACAGGATGATGTTAAGAATTTTTTTCTACAATAAAGGATATATTTCAGTTTAGTGGCTAATAGAGAAATTTGCTTATAAATGGCTTTGTAAAACTGACAGGCTATCCCAAGTAAAGCTAAATTTTCACTTAAACAATATAAAAATTAATTTCCTAAAGGAATGACACACTTGTGTGTAAAATGTAAGAAATAAGTATTAAAAATAATTTAGAACAAAAATCAATCATTCTTCATTTTAAAAATATAAGGAAAAGAATCAACCTCTGAGGGAAATACAGAAACTAGAAAAGAAATAGTAATACATTTAATATTATAAATATAGCAAAATATGTTAAAATTATCATATAACATAGTAAAGATATTAAACATTACAATACTAATGACAGAAATATGGTGGATATCTATAATGTACCAAGAGCCATTTCAAATTTTCAAGAAAAAGCCAAACAAAAAAGCTAACCAAGAACTGAATAGGACATTCACAGAAGAGCAAATCTTAATGGCCAAATAAATGTGAAAAGACACTACTCAAACTCTGTAGTTGTCAGAGACAACTATATACTCAGCAATCCCACTTCTGGAAATGTGTATAAAATAAAATTATTAGTACATAAAAAACCCATGTACAAGGATGTTAATTTTATATGGGTAGAAAAACTAAAAGTGAAGTCAATGAGCTTCAATAGAAAAAAAGCATATACTATAAAGACTAAAATATTAGTTTTGCAATCAATACAAAAAATAATGTTTTAGAAATATTCCAGATGACTCAGAGGGATTTCCAAGAAATGAAATGGAGTATGATAAGGAGGATATAGAAAAATGTGTACATTTTGATCTCACCTCTTTTGTTGTAAAACAGTTTATACTTTAGTTTGCGTATGTATATATGCACATGTATATATGTGTGTGTGTTCCAGGAGAAAATCATGGAGAATACATAATATTCATTTAGGTAGTTATATATTCATATTATGTATGAAGAATACATAAGTTAACATGGAATATGGTGTAATGTGTTATGAGTGAACAGGAAGAAGTTATAACAAACTAAAGGGGAAAAAATAAAGGTAAAAGTGAAAAAGAAAGAAATCTCCATAATCTATTTTACATGATCATCTATGTATATAAAATTAATTAATAAAATGAAAAAAAAAAAAAAAAACCTAGATCCACAATTCCTCATCCAGGGTTCTTTTATGCTGTATGACCTGTATCATTTTAAAAATATCTTAATAGCCACCTGCGTGGCTCAATCAATTGGTTGAAAAGCTGACTTTTGCTTAGGTCATTCATGATCTAATGGTTTGTGGGTTCTATTCCCAGGAAAGACTCTGTCCTGACAGGTTGGAGCCTGGAGCCTGCTTCAGATTCTGTGTCTCCCTCTCTCTCTGCCCTTCCCCTTCATGCTCTCTCTCTCTCTCTCTCTCTCAAAAATAAAATAAATGTTAAAAAAAAAAAATAAATAAATAAATAAATAAATAAAAATATCTTAAATTTCCAAATGTTGAATTATTAAAACATTTATTTTGCAACTTATCTACCTTTAATATTACCCTCATTATAGAGGCTGAGCAGGATTTATTTATTGGTGTTTTCCATAATTACCATACTTGGCTAGTGTTTCAGTAAGACCTAATGTTTTCCATGTTATAAAATTTTATTCACAGGAAATTAATTATAAAATTTTAAACAAAAAGGCCCATTTGCTCTGAGCATCCTTCATATTCTAACCAGGGTAGAAATCCCTTAATTAGGCCATAGGATTAAAAGTGTGAGATAGTGCAATTTATTTTAGTAAACCTGGGTGGAGGAGGTGGGGAGTTGGAGGGGAATGCTTCAACATAAAATGATACACATTTTAATTTAATCTATTGAAACTGCCTTGGAAAAACACCAAATAAACAAGGATACTCCAGAGTCCTTATTACATTTTATGCACATGCTCAAAAATGTTCTTGAGGAACAGGAACTTGAATAATAGGCATAATTTGAATAGTGCAAGATTGGAGGGAGGGACAGTCCAGATGGAAATAAAAGAAATCCTAGGAGAAGCAGCTCAGTGATTATTTTTGATCTGGGGTTAACATTGCCTGTTGGACCTACTGTATTCTAGTTAGAGATATTCTATTGCCTTGCTTTTGAAACATGCCTTCTGTTTTCTACCAAAGTAACATTGTATTTAAAACATTTACATATTACTTTTATTATAAAAATAGTATGTGTGTCACTCCTACATATTTCTCACTTATATCATTATCCATATTATACAGAATCATACATTCCCTGACATGACACTATCATTAAAGTAGATCTAGAACACATTGCCTCATGCTCTCTGGTGCCAGGTGGAGTCAGTGTTTAAATATATGACAGTTGCTTGATTAACAAACAGGAGTTAAATATAAAAGTAATACATTTTGATGTGCAATTATATTTCTTAATGGAACACAATATCGACACAAAGAAGCACTCAGAGTTTTCAAGTTTTGGTCCTAAAATAGTAAGTGTTCACATATAAAAATATTTTCCTAATCCAAGAACAGTCCTCTCATTTTGTGATGAAAGATCTACTGATGCAAAGGGGAAATTAAATTACTCGCCAAAATGTTCTGCTTAAACACAATGAAATGGCTATATTTGACTATTTTTTTAAGTTTATTTATTTATTTTGAGAGAAAGAGACAGCAGGGGCAGAGAGAGGGAGAGAGAGAGAGAGAGAGAGAGAGAGAGAATCCCAAGCAGGCTCCACACTGTCAGTACAGAGCCCAATGTGGGGCTTGAACTCACTAATAGTGAGATCATGACCCAAGTGGAAATCTAGAGTCAGATGCTTAACTGACTGAGGCATTTGGGTGCCCCTATGTTGGCTATGTTTTAATCAAGTATTTGATATTATTCAGATACAACAGTAGGATAACTGTCTCAAAATTATCTTTTTTCTTTCCTTTCTTTCAAAAGAGTAATTTTTAAGGGCATTTTATTACTCTTCTCTGAAAATTGATAGTGGTAGAACAGATGAAATGCATCAATCTAGAATTGTTCCTATTACTTTTAGTAGTAAGATACCTACGTGGCGCCTATGCCCATCATGAAGGAAAATGAGGGTCTGACTCTTCATTTCATCACAGTTTGAGCCCTTCATCAGCTACACACTGGCAGTGTGGAGCCTGCTTGGGATTCGCTGTCTCCCTCTCTCTCTGCCCCTCCCCTGCACGTGCACCCTCTCTCTTTCTCTCAAAATAAATAAATAAACTTTAAAAAATATAAAAAGAAGGCAAGTAAATGTGAGTCTATTTCAGATAAAATGTTTTGCAGAACATCTACACATTAGGAAACTATCAACTGACAATCACGTTGCTCCACAAGAGCTAATTAATTAAGCCATAGTAAATAACTCATGAAAAAAAATAAGGTATATTAACTTGTAACATGTAAAAGAAAACAAAGCTAAAAGGGTCTATTAGGTTTAAATTGGGTTACAGTTTGATGGTAGGGTAAAATCAAATCTTCTGAATAAGGTGTTTAGGAGAAATCATAGGGGAAAACAGTATATATTTCAATATATAAATAATGACACACATCAAGCATCAGGAAAAACCATGCATTACAAATTCCTTCCTTTCCTTTTTCCCTTTCTTGCCTGATACTCCTTCTCCCACCTTCCCTTCTTTCCTTTTTCTCTTTCTTCTTTCCCCTCTTCCTCCCTTTACTCTCTCTCTTCACTCAGCCTTGACTTATTGATTACCTATTATGAGGATAATTTTAACTCAGGTTTCCAAGAAATGAGTGGCTGTGTTTTTTAAAAAGCTACTTATTTCTATACTTACGGAAATAACCAAAGAGCTGCTAATTAAAAAAAAAAGTGAGTAGCAGGAGACCACAGGAGTACCTGAGGACAGACTTAAGAAAGAATCAAGCAACTCTGATGTATGGGTCCCCTGGAGAAGAAAAATGAATCCCTGGTGTTTGTAAGAATTTGGCAACTGATTGGAAACTGAGCTCTAAAAGGTCAGGTGATGACTTTAAGGTGTCACTGTTAATTTTTTGAAGTGTGATTATGATATTTTTATTTGGAGTCCTTATAGAGATCCTAAGATGTGTATATGCCAGGGACTTTGGTCTAGACAACCTGGAGGGAGAGAAGCAGTGGATGGGGTTTGGGAGGCTGGGTTAGTGTGGGGCTCTCTGATGATGGGTGTATGAGGCTCATTGTACTATTCTGTACACCTTTATCTTTGAAATTATCCATAATAAAAACGTTTCTTTTGTGTGTGTGGTGGGGGGGGGGGAAGAAGTTCAGTTGGAATATTTAAATAACCATATAGGACTGTGTAATGCTTTACAAGTCAGATACCAATCTTCTGAAGGACAGAATGCTTAGAGTTGCCAGGCCTGTGCAGAAATGGCTTCCTGAAGCAGATAATGGTGGTCATAGCACTGAGTATGGCAGCCTCATGTGATGGGCAGGACTCGCAGAAGTAAGGGAAAGCTCAAAGTAGAAACTAATTATTGAGTGTGTATGGTTTGCCTGCTCTGTGCTAAGCAGTTTACAAACATCACCTTTGATTTGAACAGCTGCTCACTGAAGTAGGACCCAGTATGAGCCATTTGAGGTTCCAAGAGGCTACATAAATTGCCCAAGTTCTTATATCTCAATAGTAAGAGAACCTATACCAGGTTGGTTCACATTCGTTATTTTTAAATACCGACGTGTGCTCCCTCTGAATCATCCAACAGGTGGGAGTACTGCAGTAGATCAGACTAGAAATACAAGTGGGGATAAAGCTGTGACTAAACATAAATACTGAAAAATTGGTTTAGGGATTTGTCTGATAGACAATAAGGATGATTGTAGGTAGTTATTAGAGAAGTTATATCACCAAAACAAAATATCTACTTTTCATATCTGGAGCCTTTCCTTAACTATTTACTACTCAACAATTAGATATTCACAAGAAACTAGCTAATTGATATATCATAATCAAATGAAAATCTGGAGCTATTGAAGGCATGGAAACCTATGAAAGATATATATTTACTCTTGAGCTGGGCAAGAACAATTTAGATGGGTACTATCAATTTATGTAGTGTAGGAGGTACAGGAGACAGGAGAGTATGATGGATTGGTCAGTGGATGGGAACTGAGTAGTCACTGAGCTATTTCCTTTATAGGGATTATTATATTTAATTAATGCAATTTAATAATCTATGTACTATTATTAATCTCCATTTTCCAGTGAAGCAACTGAGGCTTAAAAATCTTTAATAAAGAGCTCAAGGTAATTCTATTAGTAAATAGCAGAATAGAGATTTGAATACATTTTTTTTCTCCAGAACCATAGTTTTAATTCTCATTAGTGCATTCCCCCTTCTTATATGAAGTGGAATACCCCATTTACAACTCTATACCTATGGATTGTACAAGGGAATTCTTAAGGTTAAATCAAAATTCAGTGTTCCATAATGGTTTATAAAAGTAATGTGAAGAAAGCCTGCATGAAAATTTGAAAACAGACCGCCATTATGGTGTTTTATTAGAAATATATATTCAATATACATCAACATGCTATTTTACATAAATGTTGGAAATTCTCTTTCAAAACAAACATCAACACATTTGGGAAGAAACGCTGACATTGCCCTTATGTATAGAGGTGATGTTTAGTATTTTCATCTATCTGACAGTACTTTTGCCTAATCAATGTATTGAATTTGTAATTTATGCAAACATCATGGAAAATTAGATGCAGTTCTTCAAAATCAGTCTTCACCATTGTGCTGGCTTCACAGAGCTAGAAATTGTTCTGTGTCTTTCAGATGAAACATTCTTTTAGTAAAGGATGGCTTCCTGACAGTTATTTATCTTGAAAAGCTATAAACCTTTGGATTAATTGCATGTTTTGTACAAATGTCAGTTACTGATTTAGTTTTGATAGATCTATTCATGTCCTGTCGGAGATTTAGGTGAGTTAAGGTATTGCTTATCATCAGTCTTCTGTGGCTGACCCCTGAAAAGTAAAAACCAGATGTCATGAGAAAACCATTTTTTTCCTATAGAGTCTTCAAGAGACAACAAACATATTCTTCTCTTCTTTGATAGAACTACGAAGGTAGTACAGATATTACGAATGAAATCTGAGCTACGTTTGCTTAGTCTTACTAAACAGATAAGTTTAGCTATGTAGATCTCAAAATGTAATTAATAAGGATATGATTCCATTTGAACACATTCCTTGTTGATTTGAGCTCTAACAAGTAAGACCTGTAATTGAACAGTGTAGATATTTTTGGGCAATAATTTGGATCCTGAAGTAATCCCCACAAGCAAACCATGCATTTTTGTATAAGGATCCAAATGCCTGGTTTGGTTGTGGTGATTACTTCACAATGCACAAATATGCAGGATATTTCTGTCAGTTATTGGGGTTTATTAAATCTTCACACATTTTTGCTACTTTAGATATACAGATTGATTGCATTCCTTTATATGAGTTAATCCAGTGGTTCCTAGTGACCATGGTTCTTCTCCAGCCAAAGTTACTTGACATCTACATGCAGCCAAATCCCTATACAGTCTTTGAGATTAATCGCTGTTAAGGGGAGGGAGATGTGAGAGTCTCTAACTCAACCTTTCTGAAAGCAAGCTTCCTCATTTTTAATGTTTAAGTACAAATACATTTCAGGGTTGATATGCATGTTGATAAATCCTCATTATTATTGGTGTTAGTTCGTCAGTTATCATAGAAGTATCACCAAGAAAATCTTGCTTTTCTCCCATGTTACTGTAATGTCTCTTTTCCTCTAATAAGATGCCAGTTCTCGAATCACAGTTCTGATACATCACTTGGCCTTTCTCCTCAGAGCACTTTGCCTTCCACCTCTTGCTCTTCCCTGTCCAGGGACTAAACACCTGCATCAGAATTATAAAACTGGAGTCTTACTACCTGCTGTCTAGTTACCTGGCGATCGACTGCTTACTTAGATTTCTGCACATTGTCCAGTGTTAGGTTTCCTATCACCAGGCTCTGGCCCCCTCTCAGGCTCCTTCTAGAACTTTTTGAATGTCCTTTGGAGAATGTTGACCTCAGGAATTCTGCAAGTAATGCCCCCTAATCACTGTGTCAAAAGTCACTTTAGTTGATGGTCTTATTCATTCTTGGCAATGATATAGTTACCTTCATACCCCTAATTCATCAATTCAGCTCTTGATTTCTTGTTATATAGATCAATCCACATTCATTCCAGTAAAATTTTTAAACAGTGTATCCATTTAGGACCAGATTATTTTTATAATCAAAATAATGATTTTGGATACAGTAAGAAGTAAGCCTATGAGAATTGGTCTAGTCAGATAGACAGGCTGGGTGGTAATAAATATAATCCTGAAGAAAAATGTAGGACTAAATGTAATTATTTCTAAATAGAATGATTTATTTTCTATTAATGTCTCTGACATGATGACATGTCGGTAGATCCTTAATGGATGAATAATTTTAGTGTCAATTTGTAATCATCCATTCCCAAAGATAACTTAAATGCATTTTCTGTCCTGCCAATAATCTGTCACAAAGTGCACTGCCTGGCTTCTTATTTGATTTGTAAATTTTTTTTTGACTTTAGTATGACAAGAAATAGTATAAATGCAGTCATATAAAAAAAGATGACCAATTATGAATATTACATAACCCGATTCCCCATTCTCTCATCTCTTCACATACACCATTGTCATTAATATTAAAACAAAATTAAATTTTTCTGTGGTCGTTTTCTTTAGCATAATCGTTGGTTCCATTAGTTTTCAGGAAATAAGTTGAATTGCCTCAGGCTTAATGAGGCCTCAAGAGAGTATAAAAATACTCTTCATTTAAAGATATCTGCAAATAGTTGGAGCAAATGTATGAAAAAAAGTTATGCCTTAAAATAGTTACCTTTACAAAGTATATACTATAAGGGCAGAGGTCAAAAAACTAAAAAGCCTACTTGGCCAAGGAGATAATGTAAAATAAAGTGAATAAATGCTAGATTATTGGGGATTGAGGCCTGTAGTGAACTGCAGAACTCTTGCCCTGCCTTAAATAGCTGAGCACCACTCCCCCGTTCCGGCAGATTATTGAGAAGCAAGAATTCCAGACTAGTGATGCCAAGTCCTCAAATTTAAAAATGAATCCAGAAAGGGGCGCCTGGGTGGCTCAGTCGGTTGAGCGTCCAACTTCAGCTCAGGTCATGATCTCACTGTTCCTGAGTTCAAGCCCCACATCGGGCTCTGTGCTGACAGCTTAGAGCCTGGAGCCTGTTTCAGATTCTGTGTCTCCCTCTATCTCTGCCCCTCCCCAACTCATGCACTCTCTCTCTCTCTCTCTCTGTCAAAAATAAATAAACATTAAAAAAAAATTTTAAATGAATCCAGAAAAAGAAAGGGGTAAAAAGAGGAACCAGAAATTTTGGTTTTTACAACCAAAATGTTTTGACATTTTACAACCCCCAATTTTAAATGTTAGTAAAACATAAAATATGGGAATACCAAATTCAGTTTGAGGAAACAAGTTTTCAACCTCTGGAATATATCTGAAACATTGATTCATACATGCTTTAGGGATTTTGTGCATTTTTTTTCTTTTACTTTTTTTTTTCTTTAAGTTTACTTATCTATTTTGAGAGAGAGACAATGTGAGTGTGTGTATGTGAGTATGGGAGGGGCAGAGACAGGGGGAGTAATCCTAAACAGGCTCCATGCTGAGCATGGAACCCCACGTGGATCTCTATCTCATGATCATGAAATTATCCTGAACCAAAACCAAGAGTCTGATGCTTAACCAACTGAGCCACCCAGGTGCATTATTGTTTTCATATTATGTCTACAATACAATTGAACTCAGAAAAAAAATCAGAATAATTTTTTCCCTTTGTTTATCTCTGGTAATATATGTACTAAGTACAGCTGTGCTAGTCACATACACACAAAACCTACAGAGGGAGGTACAGAAGAATATAAAAATAAAGACATTTCAGTTCTTTATGAGAAATACTGAGAAGAGCCTGCCCAGCAATAACACATGTTCATTTCTAGTTTGCAGTCCTCACAGAAGCTTTGTTTTTCCAAAAATAACAAGCAAATGTAGCAACTCTGCTTTGTACCACTTTCTTGCTTAAGACTTCAGTGTTTTTGTTCTGTTAATTTCACATGGACCGAAAATTAGTTCAAGTATTCCCCAACAGCATGATTTAATTTGGAAATACATGCATATATTTTTAAAGACTCTAAAAATAGTCTGCTGGCCATCCATGAAAAGTAATACTAAAGGTGGCAATTAACAGAAGTTGCTTGGTTGGTGCTTATTTCTCACCGTTAGCTTCACAGAGTTCAATATGGTTATGTAACATTCATATGGCTGTGAAGAGTGGTAGCCAAATGCAAGAAAAATCAGAGCTTCCGTTTTAACGATATACCAACTTCAACATGATGTGACCTTGAGCAGTTGGAAACCTGTATGAAAATAAGCTTATGTCAGTATTTTTAAGAATTAAAATGAGGATGTGAAGTAGTGGGCTCTAAAAAATTAGTTCATTTCCCTTCTATTTTTCCTTGTATTTTTCTCTGGATTTCTGTCTCCATTAGAATTTGTATTTGTTAGGAAATTCCAAATGTATTGGCTAATGAAAGGAGTTGCATCAGAGTTTGTTTATACAGAAGCCATAGAAATGGTAGAGACTAGGAAAGGGCAGAGGAACATGGATGGTTAATGTGTATTTATGTTAATTTAACTGTGTTTAATGAATATCCTGACTACATTTCTGAAAATTATTATGTTACATTTGAGTTCTTGGTTGGCTAAATTTTTAGGATAAAATGAAACATTATTTTTAGTTATTTTATGTGTTACATAATCCATTTGTTATACAATATTTAAATATTATGTAAATGTTCCCTAGTAGATAAATTAAAAGATATGTAGGGATACCAGGGTGGCTCAGTTGGTTAAGTGTCCAACTTCAGCTCAGGTCATGATCTCACGGCTCGTGAGTTTGAGCCCCACACTGGGTTCTGTGCTAACAGCTCACAGCCTGAAGCCTGCTTCAGGTTCTGTGTCTCCTCTCTCCCTGCCCCTCCCCTGCTTGTGCTCTGTCTCTCTCTGCCTCAAAAATAAATAAACATTAAAAAAAACTTAAAAGAGATATGTATTAGAAACTCATGGGCTATATAAACAGAAATACCCAAAATTCATATCAGAGAGCCTGTAGATTTTTTTCTTTTGGACATTTGTTTTCTGTTGTATTCATTTTATTATTTTTTTCTTATTTTCTTCTTCTCAATTTTATTTATTCTGTAATGTCCCTAATTTGTTGAAATTGAAGCTAATCACTGACACTGCCTTATTATACATTTGTTTAAAGCAATAAGTTTTTCTCCAGACACTGCGTTAGCTGCTCCCCCTAAGTACTCCTGTGTCATGTTTTCATGATCATTCACTTAAAAATAGTTTGCATTTCTATTTCAATTTTGTCTTTGGTTACTTAGAAGGGCTGTATAATATCCAAGCCACTGGCATTTTCTGCTTATATTTTTGTTATTGGTTTCTATCCTAATTCCACTGTGTTCAAAGCATATAGTCTGTATGATTTTAGTGTTTTGATGTTTGTTGAGATTTGCTTGGTAAATGTTCCATGTGCAATTATGAAGTTTTTGAGTATAGTTTCCCATAAATGTCTAATAGATCAGTTTTCAAAATTGTATTATTCAAATCATCTATTCCCTAACTTTTCTTTTTCTGCTTATTCTATCAGTTTCTGAGAGAGGTTTGTTAAATTTCCAACTATGATTGAGAATTGCCTATTTTCTTTGTTCTTTTAAATATTGTTTTGTAAATTTTAAAGCCTATCTTACTTAACTGCAAATCGGGGAGTATATATATTTGGTTTAACCACTAACCCACAACAACCACACCAATATTCAGTGGTTATTTTGGCAGGTCAGTAGGGAGTGGAGGGTAAATGTGAGATTTGGAATGGGTATCTACTGACGAAGTCCAGGAAATATGTGAGGGGCAGTACAAAGGGCCAAGGAAGTTAAGATCGTTTGGTCAGTTTCTGCCAAATGGAAGCTTTTATATTTCCTGTACATAGTCAATATTAAGTGATGAGGGTATTAATATTATTGTTTCTTCCTCCATCTGAGAGCGTGTAAGCCTTCTGTATGTGTTTTCATCAACTGGATTAGCATCGCTGATAATGCAGCCAATAGTATGAACCTATTGACACACACATACAAAAAGACATCTTTGGCCTGATTCAAGAAACATTCACTGTCTCTGTTCTTGCTGGAAAATTTACAGTTCTCTGCATGTTCACTTGTTGATCACCCTCCAGACTTGATGCTGTCAGCTTGTTATGCCAGGCTTCATTAACTGGCATCTCTATAGTCAGGACCTGGAAATGCATATTACATAGTGTATTCACAGATGTTTCTAGCCATTTCCCATTACTATCTATATTTAAACATGAAGTAGAGCAGTGGTTCTTAAATATTTTGGTTATAGAACCACTTTACAATCTTCAATGTTATTGAGATCTTTAAGAGTTTATGTTTATGAAGATTATATGTGTTCATATTATTATATTAGGATTACAACTGGAAAATATGAAAAGATTTATTAATTATTTTCAAAATGATAGAAATCCCATAACACATTAATAAAATAAAACATTTTATAAAATATATTTTCAAAGAAAAAATTTAGTGTGAAGAGTGGCATTGTTTTATATTTTTCAAATGTCTTGAGTGTCTGGATTAATAGAAGACCGCTTGACTCGTATCTGCTTCTGTATTCAGGCTGTTGCACATGTGGACTTAGCAGAAGTATACTAAGGAAATCTGGCCTTACACACCTATGTGGTTAGAAAAGGGTAATGTATTTAAAAGCCTTTGTGGATATTTTAAATCATATCAAAACTTGACAAGTGGCAGTTTCTTTTTTTTTTTAATATATGAAATTTATTGTCAAATTGGTTTCCATGCAACACCCAGTGCTCATCCCAACAGGTGCCCTCCTCAATACCCATCACCCACCCTCCCCTCCCTCCCACCCCCCATCAGCCCTCAGTTTATTCTCAGTTTTTAAGAGTCTCTTATGCTTTGGCTCTCTCCCATGCTAACCTCTTTTTTTTTTCTTCCCCTCCCCCGACAAGTGGCAGTTTCTTAATAGTTAGTTGAATGTAGTATCTGAAACTACGTTAATAAACTTTTCATACTTTATTGTTTTAAAAATAAAATGACCAATTTCATATTTTATTGGGTCTTCTCTGTATGCACGCTTTTGCCCATACTGCTCACTTGGAAAATATTGCTTCACTGAATAAGGCAGATCTTCCCAATTTTGACATATTTCATTACAGAACATAAAAAATAACATTTATTCATATAATTACTGACCCCATCAGGAAAATTTTTATGTTTTACAAATCTGTAAAGCTCATTGTAACAAATGCAGATTTTCCAAAATTCTAATTTCTACTAAAAAGCTTAAATATTTTCATTGGCACCAAAAACTGCTATTTTCTTCAAGTCCTATTTCGCTTATTCTTGAGAAATGTCTCCCAAATGCTAAAGCCTGATCTAACATAGTTGATCTATTAAGTATTATTTTAATTAAACATGGTGTTTCATGAAAAGTAGTACTAGATTAGCTCACAACTTACATAAGGGCTTTTTCTGGAGACTCTTATGTATCAGCAAAAGTGCTTTATGTGCGTTTTCGATTTTATGACAAAAACTATTAAAAAGATGTGTGCTCAAGTTTGAAATTTAATAAAATTAGTAAGTTTTAGAGATTCATCAATATTCATCTTATGTGAAACTGACTTTTTTCCCCCTTGCAAGTAGATGATAGTGGAAATTCAGAGATTGGTAGGCAACTTTGTTGTTACTGTCTTTGCTTGTGCCAAAAGGCCAGGAGTTTTATCCACTGTTGATTTTGCACCATCAATTTATATTTCAACACAGTGAAAAAGTCAAATAATACCTTAGTATTATCACAAAAATAATTATGATGCTCTCAAAGACCCCTGAAGGGCATATAGGGTGTTTGACCACACCTTGAGAACCACTGGATTGGGAAGTCATCTCATGAGGTACCAGGATTTGGCCTGGGCTAGTTCAAAGAGGCATATTTCTAGATCTCTTTTCTTAAAACTTGGGAATTATTCTATTTTTTTCTAGGTTCATTTTAATATAATTTAAAATTCCACATGCCAGATTTGAGGTTATGAATGCAAGCCTAGAGCGATAGCAGGCATAAAACAGACATTCAGAATGTGTTGGGAATGGTGACAGTATAAGGAGCAGTAACTAGTAACGATATTTATTTTCAAAAGCATTTGAATTGTGGATTTAATCTTGCCAACTGGTAGTACAGGTTTTTGTTTTTGTTCTGTGTTTTTAATTTTATTTATTTATTTCTTTTAGAGAAAGAGAGAGCATGTGTACACGCAGGAGACAGAGAGAGAGAAAGATTCTTAAGCAGGCTCCATGCTCAGCACGGAGCCCAATGTGGGGCTCAATCCCACAAACCCTGAGATCATGACCTGAGTCATAATCAAGAGTCGGATGCTTAACTGACTGTGCCTGCCCCCTTTCTTTTTTTCTTTTACCTTTTTGCTTATATCTGTTTTCTATCCCCCCACTTCATGATAAATATACATTGCTTACATAATAAGAAAAAAATTAAGAGAGATTACTTTTATTTTTCTATGAGAATAATCCGAGAATCTTTCTTCTAAATCTAATTTTCTCACTATGCTTCTATCATTAACTATTAATGACTTGTATGAAAGAAAGAAAATCTATAAAAATTTGAATCCCGTGTCTAGAATTCACATATCATGCGTCAATATATTCACATATTGTGCATTTTTTGAGAAGAAAAAAGAGAAAGATGGCAAATAGGTCTTTCTAATTCCCTCCATAAATCAAAATTAAGTTTTCCTATATATATTTTGATGTAGTCCTTTTAATAAAGTAGATGTTATTTCTGTTTCAGGAATTAGAACAGCTCATTTAGGAAAGAAAGAAAAAGAAGTTAACATGAATTAGGTGCCTGGAAGTTCTAGAGACTGTGCTTAAGCAGTTTACATATGTTTTCTCATTTAAAATCCTCAAAAAAATGTAAATGTTACTATTCAATGTATTACAGTGCTGAAACTAGGCTCCAAAGACATTGATATGCCCAACATCATCTAGATTATAAGTGAGAACCAGAATTTAAGCCCTCTTTTGCTGAATCCAAATCCAGAATCTTTCCAGTGTCCTACTCTTCCCAAAGCTCCCCATCTCCCCCTCCACCCTCTGATGCTTGTTAATCTTCTGTTGACAGTCAGCTGTCCAGGTATCCTGGGTTATTCATTAGGTTCAGTAGATTAGGTTCTGACCCTCTAGGAATAAATATATGTCAGAAATACACAAACATCAATGCTGCTCGGTGCTGCTCTTTTTGTCCCCCTCATGTGTACAATAGAGAGGAAATACTTAGATGACAGCTTATTCAAATATCACAACATGCAATACTCTCTTCTTGTCAAAACTCTCATGTTTCCTATCGTTCTAGCATTTGGAATTTTCTTTTTTTTTTCCATACTGTCATGACTTCCAATGACCAGACATCTCCACAGACTGATTTCAATCATTTCATGAAGTTGAGTGTATTAACATTTGTTTTTTTCATGATTTATGCAACTTGTCTTCTAGTGAGTATGACTTAACAGAGAAGATTTTACTCTAGGGTGTGCTGAGGTGAGTCTGCCCATGAAGGCAGGTAATCTTTAAAAAGTGATCAGTAATATTTAAATTCTTACTGTTTTATTTTTTAAAAAATTTTTTTTAATGTTTATTTATTTTTGAAGCAGAGTATGAACGGGGGAAGGTCAAAGAGAGAGGGAGACACAGAAGCTGAAACAGGCTGCAGGCTCTGAGCTGTCAGCACAGAGCCTGACATGGGGCTTGAACTCACAGACTGTGAGATCATGACCTGAGCCAAAGTTGGATGCTTAGCCAACTGAGCCACCCAGGTGCCCCAAATTCTTACTGGTTTTGAACACTGTTCTTTCAATAGCCTTCATCTTTTTATAGTATCACAGAAAGACAGTATCTAAAAATTATCTTTAAAATATATTAGCCCTTACATTATATAAAATAACTTCACTGTTTCAGTCAACCTTACAGTGGTACTCACTTTTAATTTGCTATATTTTAAAATAAACTAAAATAAGTATGTATCATGTTAAAATAATATCTTTAATGTAGACTTGAAGGCATATTTAGTCAAAAATATTTACTGAATGTTTGTTATTTACCATTTACTAGGTGCAAGACGTTAAAATTAGAGTTTAGGGATATGTTGTAACGGATAAGACTTGGAACACCAGGGTGGCTCAGTCAGTCGTGTCTGACTCTTGATTTTGGCTCAGGTCATGATCTCAATGGTTCATGAGATCAAGTCCATGTAGGGCTCATGCTGAAACCACAGAGCCTGCTTGGGATTCTCCCTCACCTCTAAACAAGCAAACAAACAAACAAACAAACAAACTTAAAAGAGAGAGAGGGATACTACTCACTTCTTGTCCTTAAAAAATTATCTTTTTAAATTAGTAAAATTGATTAATTTTGTGTTAATGCCAAGAAAAGAGAATCATAATAGCATTTTAGGTACTTAGAAAATTCTCAGTTAAATATGCTTATTCTGAAGTATGTTGGAGATTGGTCATTTTCTGTTACAATCTTAATGGAATATTTCTCCTGATATTTAGTAATGTATTCAATTACCTAAAGAAACTTTGGATTTCTGTAAAATCCCTGTAAATATTGGTACCATTCAAGTTTATGTCATTGCATTAGAGAACCTAGCAGATGAAACTAAAGATTTGTAATGTCTTACTGATTGAATTAACTTGTCCGTTTTGTGAGTTGGCTTTTAGATTTGGTTTAGGTAAATTAAGGTGACTTAAACTGAAAACCAACTTTTCACAATACTTCTCCCTGAAAAACAGAAAGAAAGAGAGTCTCAGAAAGCAGACACTAATATCCATAAGTGTAGTATTCTTGTGCAGGGCTGGTATATTCTGCAAAATCCTACTAGCCTCCATGCCATAGGTAACCTTCATTTTGTTCAGTCACAGTAACATTTCTTCTTTCTAAATTATAGTCTTAATGCTTCTTCATGAAATACTACTGCATTTTTAAGATGTAATCCAAATATGCTAGAGATCATATGATCTCCTGTATAAATGAAAGCAAGGGTGAAGGATGTAGAGTTATACCACTATACTTTTTTTTTTTTTTTTTTAGCTCAGGTCATAACAGAAGTGTTGGCATTTTATTTATTTCTGTGTTCTGGTTTTTAATAAAGCTTACTTTATTGTTTTTGCAACATTTGTATTTTACTGTCTGTGCAACATAAATTTGAAAGAAATATCAAATTAACTATATAAGTACTTCCTGATCTTTATGCTGGGGACCTAGCTGGAGGTCACCAAACCCATCAGCATCCTTTCATAATTTGTAAATGGGATACTTTTTTTTTTTTTTTTTTTTTTAATTTTTTTTAACGTTTATTTATTTTTGAGACAGAGAGAGACAGAGCATGAACAGGGGAGGGTCAGAGAGAGGGAGACACAGAATCTGAAACAGGCTCCAGGCTCTGAGCTGTCAGCACAGAGCCCGACGCGGGGCTCGAACTCACAGACCGCGAGATCATGACCTGAGCCGAAGTCGGCCGCCCAACCGACTGAGCCACCCAGGCGCCCCTGTAAATGGGATACTTATGTGCCATGTTCTTCTGGATTACAGAGAGAGGGGATGTTAAGGTCTCTTTCAGATAACCTACTTCTGTGCTGATTTTTTTTTTAAGAAATGTGTAAGAAGCAGTTTTCTTCTTTCTTGTTTTGATGGTTCCCAAATTCTGAAAATTGGTGTATTGTATTCTTGAAACAGTTCCTTTGATTTCCCTAAATCTTACTTTCTTGTAAACATTAAAGATCTCTCTTCCAACCTCACACCGACTTTTAATTACTTTACCCAGAATACTGTGCTTTCTAACACTTGGAGTTTTAATTGCCTTTGGGAAGCATCTAAGATTGCAAGACTATCTGCTTTTTCCAAAGAGCTAAGTAGTATAGTGTGAATCTGACATATAATGTAGTATAGTAGAAATCTGACCTGTTTAATCTGGGACGTTCTCCATCTTAATTACATTACCAGATCTTCAATTTCCTTATTGTTAAAATGGTAACAATAGTTATTTAAGGGTTTTTGGTGCAACACATCTACACAGTATTTTCAGTCCTTCTAGTGGATATTCAATACACGATTTACAATTAGTATGTTATTTTAGAAGGTCAGAAGTGATTAAGTAATCATGCTTTTATTCTCATGGTGATAGTGATTGGTTGGCAAGGAAGTTGACAGGGTGCTGTCGTTTTCTCCTAAGCGTTTAATTTCTTGATATTATGCGTGTAAAATTATACAATTTTACCATGTGTTTTAGTCTTTATATTTCCAAAGAAAAATTAAGAGAGAAGAAATCAGTTCATTCTTTAGTATTTGTTGGTTTGTTTGTTTATGTTCTTAGTAGCTTCATTTGCAATAGTCAAAAAAATGGAACCAACTTCAATGTCCATTAACAGGTGAATGAATAAACATTGTGGTATCTCCATACAATGGAAAACAGCAATAAAAAAAAAGTGAACCATTGATATATAAAAAAAATGAATAAGTCTCAAAAAGCATGGTGAGTGAATAAAGGCAGAGAAAACACAGTCCTATTATATGATTCTATATAAAATTATAGGAAATGAAAATTAACCTAGAGTGACAGAAAGCAGACCAGTGTTTGCACCTTGAAAAGCAGAGGGGCAGGTGGGAGGATTTCAAAGGACATGCTTTCTTGTTTAAATTCACTATACACATATAATATGTAATTCACAGAATTTTACTACATTGAATACCAAGTCAGATAATCACTTTAAAGCAATTATTTGACTTTTTAGTATGTAAAAATATCAGCTGGCATAGTATGAGTATTTGTGTATGTTATTGTGCACACACACATAATAAAATCTCAGTGAACTTTAGTAAATGTGCAGGGTTTTTCTCTGCTAGTATGTTTCTTTAGATGGTTTCTTTCTCCATTCGTTTACAATGTGATCTTGGCACTCACCCTGGTACTAGGAATACTACATGCATCGCTGCCTCCAATTCTAACATCAGCGTTGGTCTGAGGCTCATCCAGTAGCAGGTGTTGAACATTGATATAAACAGAATTTTGTCTACCAAAGCCAAAATCCTCCCATTTCCAGTCTCCACTGGCCAAAGGAATGCTATTGCAAAGCTTCCAAATTCAGGTCTCAGGCATGACAGTTCATTATGTTGCCTGCCAAGACTACTGGCCCATGGAAACTCTTATTTTAAAAATTAAGGCAGAGTAAAACTTTCTGTCAAATACCTTGTGATTGTAGGTGACACACTCCTAGTTTTGCAGCCTTCTCTGAAATTAGTAAATTGAGATTGCACTGCACCTAATTACTAAATAACATTAGTCTTTGAATATAGCAAATTACCTAATTATAACAGAACTCTTCGCCATAAATCCCAAAATCCTTATGGGAGGGGGAGAAGTTAAGAAAGATAGTGGAAATTCTCAGTAAAATTTAGGCATTTTAGTATTTTAAGTGATTTGAAATGTTAATGAATAGAATCCTTTGATTAAAACATATGTATCAATAAGACTTTTTCTTAATGACCACTGGTTATTTAAAACAATTTAGATTATGGGGCACCTGGTTGGCTCAGTTGGTTAAGCAGCTGACTTTTGATTTTGGCTCAGGTCATGATCTCACGGTTCGTGAGTTTGAGACCCACGTTGGGCTGTGTGCTGTCAGTAAGGAGTCTGCTTAGGATCCTCTCTCTCCCTCTCTCTCTCTGCCCCTCCCCTGCTCATGTTACCTCTCTCTCTCTCGCAACAATAAATAAACTTTAAAAAATTTAAAACCTAAATAAAAAATAAAATAATTTAGATTAAAGTTTACATAATTTCAGAACTTGGAACTCACATAGTCTCTTTAAGTCTTTTTTTAGGCAGGGTGGGGGGGACAAGAGCATTATAAACAATTTGACAAATTTAAAATACAATTGCAAAGGCAACAGAATTAAAAAAAATAATCTTAGGAAAATTTAATTTGAACAAGTATTTATTAACTTACTGTTATTTTTTTATTGTAAGCTAATATTTATTAAAAATTTTTGTTCCCTCTGTCATTTTTAAAAGACCAGTAATTTTATAATCATGTGTATACAAACACTTCATTAACATTTTTCAGGATACTTTTTCTTTTATACACATATTGATATAATGGCACTCTTTCGGTTACTATATAGGGAATTTCGTTTTCCCTTAAATCCAATCAACCATCATAATATACGAGATTTGAATAATTTTCATCAGGTAGAGTAATGTGCAAAGTGATATCACACAATCAATTTTGAATAAGTTATCCATATTATAAGTCTGTGGAAAAAAACAGGAACATGAATCATAATTCTTAACTGCTTTTTCATTCCCTTGGATGTTGTGGGAATAGCCGTCAGTACTTACAAAGAAATTATGTCTTACATGGAAGGTGGGTACTCAAGCTAGTGCATTTCTGTGTTGGGCAGTTTTTAAAATAGATACTCTGAAAAACAGATAGATTCTGTATACATTATAATAAACCTCCTTTAAAGCATCACTATCCTGAGCTGATAGAATAGTAAGAGAAATCCCCAACAGGACCAAAACTTAGGAAAGAGTGCTGTGGCAAGTGATAAAACCAGAAACCTAGAACTTTGAGGCTTAATAGCAGGTGTCACAGGGATGAATGGAAGAGCCCTGATTCAAAGAAGAAAGCATAAAATTCTTACAGCATTAAAGACATTGAATCAGCAGTTCACTGTTCTCTCATAATAAGAACATCAAGTATAGACAATGTTTAGTTTAAGAATAATTTGTATCTTTCAAAAATTATAATCATGTTCAAGTTCTCCCAGAGACCAGATCAAGAAGAAATGAGATCTCTATCTCATTTTATGAGGTTTGGAAAACTTCAAACCAAAATCCAATAGAAATGATGTCTGAAAGGAACACTATCTACCAACTTTACTTATAAAAACAGACATGAAAATTGTAAATAAAATGTTGGCAAAATAAATTGCATAAAAGCCAGAAATGATAATGTATTCTACTAAGTGAGTTACTTAGGAATGCAAGTTTGAATGCTAAAAAATTGATTAATGTAATCCATCATATTAAAGGAAAGGATATGATATGATGGTCTTAATAAATGCATCAGAATTGATGATAAAATTTAATACTGATTCATAAAACAACTTTTATCAAAATAAGGATGGGAGGAATATCTTTAACCTGATATTTGGAATATGAAACAGATGACCGCTATCACACCTTATTAAATTTTTATTAAATATTTTCTGGAGGTAATAGTATAATAATAATGCATAGTAATAATAATAAAAAAAGGAATAACATCTCTAAGTGACTAGAAAGGAAGTAACAATACCTTCATTATTTGCTTATCACATTTTTTATGTAGAAAACTCAAAGAAGGAAAACATTATAATTAATAAGGAAGTTTAGCAGGATTATTTGATAGAAGAACAGAACAGTATTCTGTATCAGCAATAAGCAGAAAAATACTTTCATTTTAAAACATTTTTATGTTAGCATTGACTGATATTGGAAATATTAAGAATTTATTTTTATGTTATTATAAGGATGACATTTCTTTCTTTCTTTCTTTTCTTTCTTTCTTTTTATTTATTTTTTTTAATGAAATTATTGTCAAATTGGTTTCCATACAACACCCAGTGCTCATATAAGGATGACATTTCTCCTCAAATAGATCTTTTTAATCTCAGTGTAATTCCAGATACAATCTTGATAAGGAAATTGATAAGCTCATTACATTATCAATGTGGAAGAGAAAAAATAATGAAGATGTTCTTGAGGAAGTAGGAGGACGTGCCATTCCAAATATTAACATGTATTAGAAAGTAAAAATAATTAAAATAGCATGTTGTAATGGAGATGGATCAAAAAGACTGATGAAACTCATTGGGGAGCCCAGACAGACCCACACACATATGGAAATTCATAAACGACAGAAGTGTCATTGCACGATGGTGAACATGATCACAAAGGATACAAGAATTGTTATTTATATGGAAAGTGATACTGAATTCCCACTTCAAACCCCACCCCCAACACACACAAACACACTCCAAGTAAACATTGAAATGTTGAAAAACAAATTCCTTAAAAATTTAGGGGAAAAATGAGAATAATTTTATTACCTTAGGTTTAAGAAGAAAAAATGTGCAGACCACTGCATTATATTAAAATTATGTACATTGAAATTATGAACTTCTATTCATCATAAGACATTAAAAATTAAAGAGAAGCCAAAACCTAGTAGAACATGTCATCTATGACCTAAAAGGGATTATCCAGAATATAGAAAAACTTCCATAAATATGAGCCAAGTACACAGTCACAACAAAGAAAAGGGAACAAAGATAGCTAAATAATACATGAAAATATCCTCAAGAGTAATTATGGAAATGTAAATAAAAACTTCAATGGGATACAATTTTATGCTCATTTGTTAGCAAGAATTAGATCCGCTGAAGATAGGACCTCTTAAATAATGGCAGTGGTATAAAGAGCTTTGTAAAACTACATAGCATGCTCTGCAACCCAGTAATGGTACTTTTGAGTTAAACAAACAATGATGTACAATTTTACACCCACCGCATTGGCAGAATTATAAAATGAAATAAAGTAAAAGACAACATCAAGTGTTGGTGAGGCATGGAGGAAACAGAACTTTTAATAATTAAAACCCTTGTAAAGGCATTTTAGTGCTTCTTACTAAAGATATACCTGTAAATGCCCTCCTTGCCTAGAGAAACCCCTGCATATGTCTATCAGGAAATATGAACAATATATTTTTTTTTTTTTTTTTTACTGTGCCTTTGGTGAAAGAAGAGACCTGGTGGGGGGAAAGTCTCTTCTCATGCCCTCTCATGTCTCATTGGCTGAACCTAAAACTGACTATAAACCAGAAGACTTGACAAAGTTTCATAAAGGTCAACCTTCGAGGCATGCAGGACGGAGAGGGCAGAGAGAGGAGCTGGGGGACAAAGGAAGAATTCTGTCATCCAGGTGTTCATGGAAAGTTTATTTACACTGAGCTGTGTAGATGTTCTCATAGTTTTTGTTTGTTTTTGTTTTTATTTTTTATTTTTTTGTTTTTATTTTAAGTTTCTTCTGTGCCTGTGGTTATTTTCTAATTTCGTATATTTGCTTTCTCCTTTGAAAAAGAAAATAGTTTACCTAATGATTTCTTGTCTTTCTTAATAATGGAAAACCGGGAACAATTTTAAAATATTTATCTTAGGAAATTGATAAATCAGGAGGAATCTCAGAAACCTAATAGTAAGTGATAAAAAAACACAAAAGAATATACATTTTAACTATAATCACCATGCTGTAAGTTGCGATGGTTATGTGATGTGTGGAGGTGTTAGCAAACACTATGGTGGTAATCGTTTTGCAATAACGTGTATCAAATTAACGTGTTGTACACCTTAACTTATACAATGTTTTATACAAATTATATCTCACTAAATCTGTGGAAAATGGATATATACATCTATATCTATATCTATATCTATATCTATATCTATATCTATATCTATATGAAATACCAACTATATAAAAGCAAATATTCAAAAAATAAAGGGTTAATTGTTAACGTCATATATATATATACATATATATTATTTATACAAAAAAAGGCAATGAGATGCAAAAAAAGAAAAAAAATCAGATTTTTTGGGGGGATACCAATAAATAAAGAGTACCAAAGGGGCTTCAATAATATCAGAGATGTTATACCTCATAATCTGGGTTGTTCCTTCATTATTCTTTATACTTTATATATATGTTCTTTATATATTCCATTTTTCATAGTATAAAAAATGAAATTATAATACAAAAAGTATATATCCCTTCAATTCAGAGTGAAGTAGAGCATGCAGATATTCTCTCTTCATAAATTTTAGCTTAGTACTGAATAATAAATAGAAATTCTCCAGCATTGGGACAAATTACTAATTCTTCAGTTGTGTCCCTAAAGAAGTATTTGATTTGCTTTTCAAGGCCATCTTATATAATATATACATCTTGAAAAATTTAACGTTTTTTGAGTTGCTTATACTGTAAAGCGCTTTGGAATTGAGACCAACGAAACAAATGGCAGATTAAACATTTTACATACTCATGGATAGATTCATGCTCATCAATTAACTGAGCAGAAGGACAACAACAAAAAAGACTATTGAAATTTCACTTTTGTTTTTCTGTTAATGTTGACTAATATACAGCCAAATGTGCATAAATAAAATATGTGTTCTGCATTTCTATATATATATTACAAAAGAACATTATTGATGCATCTTTATAAATAACTGAATCCTCAAACTGAGTTAACTTTCAACTCAATTAGTTTACCTTCCCTATTCCAAGTAGTGCAGAGAAAACTACAGTAGCAGTAAAGAAAAAGGATGGGGATACAGAAGTCAGATAAAGCAACAAAAGAACAGGATAGAGAGATAGAGAGCTGGATGAGGGAGTAGGTTTTACCAACCGTCATCTCCCCACAAATAACAATTAGGTATCCAAGAATTAAAATAGCTTTGGGAAGGCTCAAGAGTCCAATTAAGAACATACAGGAACACAGTGGGGCAAAATGGAGAATAACTACATGGAAAGGATTGAGATTGGCTTAGCTGAGACATCCAGAAGTGGTTAGGAACCAAGAAGAAGAGTAGAGGCCTTTCCTCTGTGGTTCCCAGTGGCTAACTCCATGGAGGACTCAAGCAGTCTTTGCCAGTGAGGACCTCAGGCACAGACTCTCCAGAGCTTTCATAATAGAAACCCCGTGATGTTTGTTGGTATGGACTTCAGCGGCCTGACCCTCAGAGGACACCAGCAGCATTCACCACTGAGTTAACCAAAAGCTATCACTGCTGCAGATTCCTAAGGAAGGGATATGCTACTGTGCCCCTCCTCTACCTGAAGGAGCTACTATTGCACAGGACCACGGCTGCCACCACCACCCAACCATGTGCATCCCTCGACCCTAGAGCCATAGCTGCTCTACATGCTCCCACAATTTAGACCTGCATATAGCTGTCACTTTGTATATTCCTGTAGCTCAGGCACTGGAGTCACTACTACTGTGGGCTTGCCAAAGCTCTGGGCCTGGGGAGCCACTACCACTCTATAAGTGTCTACACTCTAGACCCTGGCTTTGTGATTGCTTTGTGAGTGTCTATGCATCAGATACCAGTATCACGACCACTGCAAGGGTGCTGCAAGCTGACCAGGCACTGAGAGAGATACCCTTGGTCACGATATCCCCCATGGGAGAAAAAGAAAGAGGAAGTCCCCAGAAGCCTTTGCCCTGACCCTAATAGCTCTCACTACTACTGTGTACACCCATGGCATCTGCCACTGAGGACCTGTGCAATCTTATATTAGACAAATAGACATGTCAAAAACTGTGTCTAACTAGACAAAGAAGGTCACTATATGATGGGTTTCAATTCATCAAGAGGATATAACAATTATATACAGACATTTAAATGAATAACCTTACTTTATACTCTAAAGAACTAGGAAAAGAAGAACCAACTAATCCCAAGCTTAGCAGAAGGAAGGAAATAAAGATCAGAGCAGAAATAAGTGAAATGGAGACTAGGAAAACAATAAAAAGATCAATGAAACTAAGAGCTTTTTCTTTTTAAATATAAAATTGACAAACCTCTAGCTAGACTAAATAAGACAAAAGAGAGAACTCAAAATTAGAAATAAAGGTAGAAATAAAGGTAGAGACATTTACTGAAACCACAGAAATACAAAGAAATGAGAGATTACTATGAGTTATCATATGTCACCAAATTGCACAACCTAAAAGAGATGGGTAAATTCCTAGAACTATACAACCAACCAAGACTGAATCATGAAAAAATAGAAAATCTGAACTGATGCATAACTAGGAAGAAGATTGGATCAATAATCAAAACCTCCAAACCAAGAAAACCCCAGGATCAGATGGCTTTACTGGTGAATTCTTTCAAACATTTAAAGAGCAATTAATGCTAGACCTTCTTAAACTCTTCCAAAAAGTTGAAACTCATTATCTCAGGCCAAAAGATACCAAAGCTAGATAAGAATACTATAAGAAAAGAAAATTATAGGCCAATACCCTGATGAACCTAGATGTAAAAATCCCCACACAAAATACTAGCAAACAGAATTCAACAATATATTTAAAGGATCATACACCATGATCAAGTGGGATTTACTCTTGAAATTCAAGGATGGCTGAAAATATACAAATCAATAAAATTGGTACACCATCTAAACAGAATGAAGGATAAAAATCTTTTTTTAAATATGAAATTTATTGTCAAATTGGTTTCCATACAACACCCAGTGCTCATCCCAACAGGTGCCCGAGGATAAAAATCATAATCATCTCAACAGATGCAGAAAAAAAAACATAGGACAAAATTCAACATCCTATCATTATAAAAATTTTCATTATATTATGTATGTAAGGAATACATAACATAATAAAGGCAAGTTCATAGCTAACATCATACTTAACAATGAATATGTAAAAGTCTTTACTTTAAAATTAGGAAAAAGACAAAGATTCTCAATCTCTCCACTTTTCTTTAATACATTACTGGAAGTCCTAGTCAGAACAATTAGGCATACATATATACATTACTTGTTTATATTGGAAATAAAGAAGTAAAATTCTGTTTACACATGACATGATTGTATATACAGAAAACCTTACAGCTTCCACAAAAAACATTAGAACTAATGAATTCAGTTAAAGTTGCAGGATACAAAATCAATATAAAAAATCAGTTGCATTTCTACACACTAGTGACAAACTATATGACACGGAAATTAAGAAAAAATATTATTTATAATAGCACTAAAAATAATAAAATACTTAGGAATAAACTTAACCAAGGAAGTAAAAGACATATATACTGAAAACTATAAGACATTGGTGAAAAAAATGTAAAAAAGACACAAATAAAATGGAAGGGTATCTCATGTTCTTCGATTAGAAGAATTAGTATTGTTAAAATGAACATACTACCCAAAGTAATCTACAGATTCATTGCAATCCCTATCAAAATTCCAATGGCATTTTCCACAGAAAAAGAACAACCCTAAAACTTACATGGAACCATAAAAGCCCCTGAGTAGCCAAAGCTATCTTGAGAAAGAAGAACAAATCCGGACACATCACATTTCTTGATTTAAATCTATAATAATCAAAATATTACAGTATGGCCTAAAGGCTGATCATAAAAAGTGATCTGTTTATCAACAATGACCAATGGGCACCTGGTTGGCTCCATCTGTTAAAGCATCTGACTCTTGATTTGGGCTCAGGTCATGATCTCACTGTTTGTGAGTTCCAGCCCCATATCCAGCTCCACAGTGACAGTGCTGAGCCTGCCTGGGATCCTCTTTCTCCCTCTCTCCACCCCTATCCCACTCGTGGGTGCACGTGCACTCTCTCAAAAATAAATACATAAACTTTGAAAAAAATGACAAATGAAACAGATCCAATGACCAAAAATAGACCAATGCAACAGGATAGAGTCCCCAGAAATAAATCCATACATATATGTCAATTAATTTTTGACAAAGAAGCCAGGATAGAAAATGGGGAAAGAATAGTTTCTTCAATAAACAGTGTTGAAAAACTGGAATTCAGATGCAAAAGAATTAAATTGAACCCCTATATCTCACCATTCACAAAAATTAATTTGAAACAGATTGAAATCTTAAATATAAAATTGAAACTGCAATACTCCCAGAAGAAAACAAACAAAGGGAATATTTCTTGACGTCGGTCCTAGCAACTTTTTTTTGATATGACAACAAAAGCATAGGCAACAAAGCAAAACTAAACAAGTGAGACTACATCAAACTAAAAAGCTTCTGCACAGCAAAGGAAACAACAAAATGAGAAAAGTCTGTGGAATGAGAGAAAATATTTACACAACATATATTTGATAAGGGGTCCATATTTTATTTATCCCCACCCCTGGTAAAAAACCTTTATCACAGATCCTGACCAGTAATTAATTTTTGCCTTACCTTGGGGTACAGGACTTAGTGCAGTCTTGGCTGAACATCAGTCTGACTCTTGGTGGAGCCATCTTCCCCAGCAGCCTTTCCTATGCATGATAAGAAGTAAATGAGGGGCGCCTGGGTGGCGCAGTCGGTTAAGCGTCCGACTTCAGCCAGGTCACGATCTCGCGGTCCGTGAGTTCGAGCCCCGCGTCAGGCTCTGGGCTGATGGCTCGGAGCCTGGAGCCTGTTTCCGATTCTGTGTCTCCCTCTCTCTCTGCCCCTCCCCCGTTCATGCTCTGTCTCTCTCTGTCCCAAAAATAAATAAAAAAAAAAAAAAAAGAAGTAAATGACAGTGGGTGCCTGGGTGGCTCAGTCGGTTAGGCATCCGACTTCCGCTCAGATCATGATCTTGCAGCTCATGAGTTTGAGTCCTGTGTCCGGCCTTGTGCTGACAGCTCAGAGCCTGGAGCTTGCTTCAGATTCTGTGTTTCCCTCTCTCTCTGCCCCTCCCCTGCTTGCACTCTCTCTCTCTCTCTCTCTCTCTCAAAAATAAATAAACATTAAAAAAATAAAAATAAAGTGAATGACTGAGGAATTTATACAATTCAGTAGCAAAAAATCACAAACAGTCCAATTTAAAAATGGACAAAGGATCTGAATAGACATTTTTCCAAAAAATATATACAAATGACCAACAGATACATGAAGGTGCTCAACATCATTAATCATCAGGGGATACAAAACAAAACCTCAATGAGATACCACCATACATCTATTAGAATGTCTGTTATAAACAAAACAAAACAAAATAAAAAAACATACTGATGAGGATGTGAAGAAAATATAACCTTTGTACACTATTGGTGAGAATGTAAACTGGTACAGACATTATGGAAAACAGTATGGAGTTTCCTCAAAAAATTAAAACTAGAAAACCATATGATCCAGCAATCCACTTCTGGGTATATATCCAAAGGAAATTATATCAGTATCTCGAAGAGATATTTGCACTCATGTTCATTGCAGCATTATTTACAATAGCCAAAGTACAAAAATAACCTAAGTGCTCATGTTTGGATGAATGTATAAAGAAAATGTGGGATCAATGTGCAGTAGAATATTATTCAACCATAAAAAATGAGATCATGGCTTTGTGACAACAGAGATATCTCACAGAGGGTAAGTGCAATAAGACAGAGACTGAGAAAAGCAGATACTGAGTCATATCTTTTATGTATGTAACCTAAAAAGCCAACAAACAAACTCATAGTAAGAGTATAATCATAGCTGCCAGGGCACTGGGGGTGGCGGAAAGGAAGACGTGTTGGTCAAGGGGATACAAGCTTTCAGTTATAAGATGCATAGTTTCTGAGGACCTACTGTACAGCATGGTGAGTATTGTTAATACTGCATTATGTACTTCAAATTTGCTAAGAGAGGACGTCCTAAATATTTCAACACACAGAAGTGCCTGGGTGGCTCAGTTGGTTGGGTTGAGTGTCTGACTTCAACTCAGGTCATGATCTCATGGTTCCTCAGTTTGAGACCCACGTCGGGCTCTCTGCTATCAGCACAGAGCCTGCTTCAGATCCTGTCTCCCTCTCTCTCTGCCACTCCTTCTTTCTTTCTCTCTCAAAAATAAATAAACATAGGGGCGCCTGGGTGGCTCAGTCGGTTGAGTGGCCGACTTCAGCTCAGGTCATGATCTCGCGGTCCGTGAGTTCGAGCCCCGCGTCGGGCTCTGGGCTGATGGCTTGGAGCCTGGAGCCTGCTTCCGATTCTGTGTCTCCCTCTCTCTCTGCCCCTCCCCCGTTCATGCTCTGTCTCTCTCTGTCTCAAAAATAAATAAAACGTTAAAAAAAAAATAAATAAATAAATAAATAAATAAATAAACATAAAAGAAATTTTAAAAACTTCAACATACAACACATACAGACATAAGGTAAATATTGAGGTGATGGATGTGGTAATTTGTGATAATTTCATAACATACATGTATATCAAATCATATTGTACACTTTAAATATATACAATCTAATTTGCCAACCATACAAAAACCTCCCCTGCCACACACACACACACACACACACACACACACAACAGAAGGCCCACCAGTCTTTTTCAGAAGAAAAAGTGAAATTCTTTCAATCGACTCTTTCATAAAATTTACATGGCATTTATAATTGGTCAAACTGCATATTAAGAAAAAATAGAAATAACCTTAGAAAGCAATTGGGAAATTATTTATTATTTCATCTTCATGTATAGACTGCCTTTTAGCTATGTCAGCACACCTACTTCTTTGTCTCTAGTAATGCTTTTCTATATTATATGTATTTTTTTCCTGATGTGTGTATTTTTTATTCCTTTTTCAGATGTCTTTCATTTGGGGATTTTTGAATAAATAGAGTCCTAAAAAATCAAATATGTGTGAGAAAAATAATGTGATGGGAAAAAATAAAACAGTATCCACTTAAGTAGTATCCATTTAAGTAATGTTTTGGATAGCAATAAAATTCTTATAAGAAGATATATTTTTGTCAAAAAATAAACTGGTCCCTTTGTATCCTAGCCCTAAACAAAACTTTATTGTATTAATATTTTTAAATTTCCCATTTCTGATTTTGTTCTAGGTTCTGCTCATACGTGTGTGTACGTGTGTTTGCGCGTGCATGTGTGTGTCTATTTTTACAGATTTTGTCTGGCTTTTAGGATGTCATAAGGAAAAATAGTGTCATTGGATTACAGAATAGATAAGGAATAAATATATAGACTACAGCAAGCACACGCAAAAATTAATTTCATATTGATTTGATAATCTGTGGTTGGTTTTAGCATGATACACCAATTTTATTGCATATCATTGCGCTCACAGTATTAGGTAATTTGGCACGTAATTTGTATCAGAAGTGTTCTCTCTTGCTTGGAATGACCAACAAACCCTGTGCCAACCCATGAAAGATTACCCTTTGCTAAGAAAGAGAAAAGGAATGGGAGTCAATGCTCACAGAGGAAGAACCCCGTTTGCCTCAAGCTTATTCTCATTTATTGCAGTGTCAGACCAGTCACAAATCTCAGTTGACTTGTTGTGTACAGAGGGCATACATTTCAGGCATGCAAAAACAAAGGGTACATGACAATCACAAGAGAATAATCAAATCAGAGATATGCAGCAAAGGTCTATGTGTCCTATTGTTTTGCTAAACTTTGTATACAATGTATAGATAATGGAGTTCCCCTGGGACTGCAGAAAGGCCTGGGAGGGCAGGCCCAGGAGGATTCCCCAGTCTGGGTGGTTTACACAGGCCTCCTGCATTCCAAGAGACCCAGGCCCCTCCCAAGTGGAACTTCAGCCCACCAGAAATCTCCCTGTTACATTTTAGCTAACCAGGCATCCTCAGTAATAACTCCAACACTCTCCAGATCATTTTAAATAGCAATAACTATATATTAATCACATAACTCTATATGGAATCATATTAATTGCAATACAAAACTGTTTTCACCAGCATGACCCCTAGTCTTGGAACTGAGTTGTAAATGGATTATATGTTGATGTCCACAGAAAGATCAGAACTAATAAAAGAACTGGTTGGCATTAATCACCCTTTTCCTTGGATTCCCATAGTGCTTTATTTGTTCTTAATTTAAGAACTTAATTCATTCTGCTTTGATTTAGTGTAATTACTCTGCGAGCTCACCACCTTTCCCAGCCTGTGAGTTTCTTGTATAGTGTCCTGTCTAGTTCATCTTTCATATCCTACATCTGTTAATAATTGTTCATATATTAAATGGTCATAACTCAAGAGATAATTTTTTTCGTTTATTTAGAGTGTGATTTTTAAATTTCTTTCAGAAATTTGGTACAACTGTATAAAAGTGAAGATGACACAGAAATTTCAAAGAAGATTAAGAGTCACTGGACTTCCCTGGGCCTAGAAGATGTACAGTTTGTAAATTACTCTGTGTTGCTTAATCTGCCAGGCCCTTCTGCCAGCTCTGTGTCTCTGAGCAGCAGTGGCCAATGCTTTCATCCTAATGGCCAGCCTTGCAGCGAAGAAGCCAGAAAACACAGCAGCCAAGATCTGCTTTACTCATATGCAGCCTATTCTGCCAAAGGAACTCTCGAGGTAATATGACCATTTGTCTCTGTCATTTATAGTGAAACGGAATTAGAAAACAACAGCTTTCATCTAAATTGAACTCACTGGCAAGATGTAACATAAAAAAGTAACCATTAAATGTTCTCAGTGTAGAGGTGCCAGGGAAGGGGAAGGAAGATTTGGATCGCTTGACCTTCTTCTTGTCATATTTCGAAAGTGAAAACATGTTAGAAGAATTTAATTCAAAAGTGTTGAATGTGTGACTGAGTCATTCAAATTTTGTTTAGCTGGTATAGGACAAGTTCATTTTATTCTTTGGTTTTTAAAGAGGCACATGTTAATGGATTGCTATGGACAGAAAGAATAGAAATGAAAGCAGTTGTGTTTGAGATCGTGTACACACACAAGAAATGAGGTGGAAAATCGATATGATTATTCACAGATCCAAGATTTGAGATACAGCACTTCTGCTTTCTTGATGGAGAGCACAGGAGATAAGGAGCCAGATGTGGATTATTGCTTTACTTTTTCTGGCTTAGCCAGTTCTTTGGCATGGCAGTGAAGTGCTTGGCTTGTAGAGCCTCATGGACTAGTTTCAGATCTCATTTCCCACGGTACTTATGGTGACTTAACCATCTAGGGCTGAGTTCCCTCATCTCTGTAATGGAGATAATAATAGTTGCACGTTTATAAGGTTGTTGTGAAAATTAAATTAGCTAATATATGTAAATCTTGGAGGACAGAGCCTAGCCCACAGTAAGGACAATATATCACTTAGATGCAATATATATTTGGTTATGTCTCCTTTATATAGGCAAATTTTCTGTCTCCATGTAAAAATACCATGCGCTTGATAAGCACATTTTGTTTCTTTTATAAACCTTTAGATTGCCTCATTTAGAACAAATGAAACGATACTATGATTCTGGCACAGATTTTTAAGAATCTACCTTGTTAACTCTGATTAATATATTAAATATTTAAATCATTTGAAGTAACTGTATAGATACATTCTTATTGTTGGTTTTTTTTTTTTCTTTTCATTTTTGGGGAGGGTGGAGAGTGTCCATTTACTGGTGGTTCCACATTGTCTGCGGTCTGTTATGTCATTCTCTGACTTTTAGCAGAAGTACCACATATATAACCACTACCTTGGAAAGCCTTATCATTCATTAAAAGTTAATATAATATTAATTTCTGCAGTATTTCTAGTGTATGACTCATGTCATTGTATTTGATTAATATATACTATTTCTGGTAGGCAACGATGGAAACTTCCCTGTGTGTCAATGAAAAGAAAGGGAGACCTGCCAGCACTCTTTTGTTGGTTCAGAAGTTCTGGTCTCAAGTCAAGATGCTTAAGTTACCCTACATACTTTCTCCCAGACTCTCAAACCTTCATTAGCCCCTCACATTTCCACCTCCCTCTTTATTTCAGTTGATTCATCTCCTAGCCTTAAAAAAAAAAAAAGGTCCAAAACACAGAACAACAAAACCCCATAAGCTAGTGTGGGTCCTTGGAATCACCCTCATCAATTTGCTTTTCAATTTATTTATTATTCCATAACTTAGGTGATATGGAAAAGCATGAAAGTATAATTTGTGTCCCTGTTTCCTCAGCATGGGCCTCTAATAATCTGCCGGGCCCACTGGGTTAGTTTTTTATGTTCCCACGTAGCCACATCTCTGAGAGTTCCACACATTTATCTTATCAGTTATAAATGTTTAAATTTTCCTTGTTCCATATTAAAGAAACCAAGGTCTACTATAGAATTGTGGAACTGCTTAAATGTCCATGAAGACATACGTCACTTTGGGATTATCTACCATTTATAAAATGCTATAAAAAATACCATTTTAAAAAAAGAAGTATGGAGAAAGATTTAAAGAAGCTATTAAAAGGGAAAAATAAACTTAGCTATCATGTAGAAATATATTCTACATTTGAAATAAGGCCTAAATCAAAGGGAGCAATGTTAGAGGAACTGAAATGCATTTATGGATAAAACAAACACCTTGTATTTGAAGAAATTAACCATGCAAATTAGATGAAGGAAGACACTAATGATAACTATTTTTAGAATTATATTAATAATTCAAATCCATTATACTAACTACATAATAATTTAAATATTTATATCAATAAATTTATTGATGTTGATTTTTTTAAAACTCAAACTATATTAACATTATGATTTTCAAATGCAAAGCAGTTTCTAGGTGACTTTTATATGCATATAGAATATTTGCATATATTTTATATATATGTTTTAGACAAGTGTATTATTGAAACTCACATATTCTAATTAATAGGATGTGGGTGATTTTCTGTATCTCTTCAGACCATTCCCTAATTAAAATCAAGCTTGAGAGGTTGCTGCTGCTGACCCACTTTTTGATTTTGAGTACACTGGGTTTGCATGAATTTCTATCAGGCTGAGCCATTAACCACTTGTTAAATTATTCTAGTCTGAGTGCCAACAAAGCTCCCCACTACTTTTGCTGTTGACAAGGTTATTTGTAGAAGAGGAGTGCCCCTTTTCTTTGAAGAGCTGTCATGTCCATTCATCATATGACCGTTTTGTCTAAGCTTCCAATTTTTGCTTTCTGGTAACAGTCTAAACAGCATTTGTGATATCTGAGATCTACTTCAAAAACCTACTTAGTGCCAGCATGATGGATGGTGTACTTTGCAACTTCTTTGTAATTCATTGTGCACTAGAAAGGTGACATTGTTTACCCCATCATAATGACAGGTGGGTCAGTAAAAGGGTCCTAAGGAGAGTTGTCCTGTCAGATGCAAAATACATATTAAAATGGATACATAAATAATTTAGCATGAGTGAGGTTAGCTTCAGGGAGTAAACAGTGATTCATATTTTTATTAAAAGAAAAATATCAACTATAATGTCATCATACTACCAAAGACATTGGTAGTGAATGCTGACAATGTCTAGTCAGTTTTATAAATAGAATGTATGGCTTTATGTAATCCCTGTGCAATTATTTCTTTTGTCCTTTGTGAAACCCACATAGCTGCAGAAAAGCAAAGGAAACAATTAATATTTAATATAGGTTGGTGAGATTGGAGTCTACTGTGTTTATATTTTTGAACAGAGGATTTGTTTTCATTTTAATACAGTTTATGGATTTGGGAATTTTCTTCCTGTTAAGTATTATTTTGTGTCTGGAAGTAAAAACAAATAATGCAATTTTATGGAGAAACTTATTTGCAACAACTCATTAACTGTGTGCATAAGATAGATTGTCATCAACACATTTATCACTACCCCATTCCTCAGAGAGCCCAGAGTAGCATTCTTCCTTACTGGCTGTACAACTGTGGGTTGGTCACTTTAGCTCTCTAAGCCTCAGTGTTCTCATCCATATAAGGGGAATGGTATAGTACCTCCATTGGCTGTGGTGGGGAAGAAATTATATAAACCATGTAGAGCACACAGAGTGCACTTAGAAAGCACTCTGTAAAAAAAAAAAAAAGAAAGAAAGAAAGAAAGAAAGAAAGAAAGAAAGAAAGAAAGCAAGCACTCTGTTAGCTATTGTTATTACATGGTATAAAATAAATACATTTAAATGGGAGAAATTAAAATATCAGAACTATATATCATGATTTGAAACTTTTATGATATTGTCTGACTGTAATCTTCTAGTCTTCTGTTTAATATGACAAATATTAACAGGAAAATGCCTTGTTAATTATGAATAAATAATAAAATATAATATCCGATCACATTTTTAATTTAAAACTAACAGCTCAAAGAATCTAGGAGTAAATATTTTACTTTAAATTCATAATGACAAGTCATGTTAACTTGGGTCTGAAGAGCATTGCTTATTCTCATTTTGTAAAATATCAAGCCATAGTTTAACAAATGATATCTAAACTCTGTATCAGGGGCACCTGGTGGCTCAGTCTCTTAAGCATGTAACTTCGGCTCAGGGCTGGAACTCACGGTTCCTTAGGCGGAGCCCCACATCAGGCTCTCTGCTGTCAGCTCCGAGCCTGCTTTGGATCCTCTCTCCCCCTCTTTCTCTGCCCCTCCCGGGCTCATGCTCGCTGTCACTCTCACGCTCACTCTCGCTCTTGGTCTCTCAAAAATAAATAAACATTAAAAAATATGTACCTTACATATAAAATTTACCTCACTTCAGTGGGTGCTGCAAATTCAGTTTTTTTCAGAACTAGAAAGATCTGCAGAAAAGTTGATCCTTAGGTTTATGTATTATTTCAATATGCTAATCTAATTGATTTAAAATGTTTTTTAATGCTGAATTTTTTTTGAGAGAGAGAGAGAGAGCATACACGCACACGCGCAGGAGGGGGGTAGGGCCAGAGAGAGGAAGACACAGAATTGGAAGTCGGCTCCAGGCTCTGAGCTGTCAGCACAGAGCCCAACATGGGGCTCGAACTCACAAACCACGAGATCATGACCTGAGTCTAAGTTTGACGCTTAACTGACTGAGGGACCCAGGTGCCCCTAAACTAATTGATTTTAAAAGCAGCAGAATTCTGTCCAATTACTTTCATGGCCTCCAGGAAGAATTCTCTTGAATGAATTTGCAACTCCTTCAATATCCTTACCTTAATAAGTTAAGTATCATTTATTAAATAAAGTGCCCTATGATTATTAATTTGTTTTTCCTTATATTTTAATTTGATAGTGAAAGATTAGGTGACTAATAGAGCGTTTAGCCATCTGGGTTTGAGTAATATAACAGGCAACATTCAACATTCAGCAAATACATACTGCATACCTCTTAGGTGCCAGTCACAGGGGACAAAAGTGATAAATAAGAAGGCTCTAGACACTGTCCACATGCAGCTGGCAGTCTAATAGGAGAAACTGTCAGGTAAGTAGTTACAAACTGCATGGCTCAATACTGCTATGAGGCTATGAGCACTAGCAAAACATTTAAATATTTTACACTCCAGTTTTCTCATCTATAAAATGGGCAGAAACACTCCCAAATATGAGTGTTCTGAAGATAGACTGAACACCATTTATACGAGCTCTGTAGTAAAGTGTCTAGCACTGAGGGCATAAATAGTTAAATACTGATTTTCGTTTTCCCCGTATCTTGTCATAACAGTCCTGTCCACATCAATCTTTCTCCCAACCCTCCCTTGCTTTCTCCCTCTCTGTCTCAAAGGCCTTATGTTCAATTCCAACTTTTTTTTAATGTTTATTTATTTTTGAGAGAGAGGTGCAAGGGGCAGAGACAGAGAGAGGGAGGCACAGAATCTAAAGCAGACTCCAGGCTCTAAGCTGTCAGCACCGAGCCTAATGTGGGCACAAACCCACAAACCATGATATCGTGACCTGAGCTGAAGTTGGACGCTTAACAGACTGAGCCACCCAGGCGCCCCCAATTTCTAACTTTCTGTTAGCTGGGATTTCCTGTGAAGTCCTCTTACCGTCATCTCTCTCTTACTATTATGCACCTCTTACCTTCCTCTGCTTCTTAGCTCTACGTTGCCAAGACCTGGGCACAAGCTGCAACCTATACCTCTAATGCATACCCATTTCTGTTTTCAACCACCTAGGAAAGCCCTGAGTAACATATTGTTCTACACTTAAAAGGCCAAGTACAAGTGCCCCAGTGGTGTGCCAGAATGGTTCATGTCAGCTTGTTCCTGATAGTGGAAGTCAATTCTGTGCATTTCTCCTAATTCTGGTCTAATATTTAAACCACAGAAAATGTTTAAATGCTACACATCAGGGATCTTCACCCCCATACCCACCCCACCACCCTCCTTTCCCACCCCTGCTGAGATCCCTTTTATGAGCATACAACTTCCCTGCACTCAGTACTCAGCAAGAAACAGTTTTGCCAATTATAGCATGGCCACAATATTTGGGCAAGGAACATATGCCATTGGGTAAACAGTGCACTCAAATTCCACTTCAAACCCCTTACACATTCCATCCAGAGCCACAGAGATCACTCAAAAGTCAATAACAATATTTTAAGGGGCAGAGAACTTCCTTCTGATTTGTTTGAAAGAGGAAGTTCCTTAGTCAGATGAAGTTCACCTTTCACATAGAGCTGATGGAAGATCCAGAGGTAAATTCTTTTCAAGAAATTTCCTCAAATTATGTCAGATGTAAACCCTTCTGGGGTAATTGCTGCAAAGTATCAACTGACCTTCCATCCACTTTCTGAAGCAACTGACACTGGTCCACCAGCTTCCTTCATGGATAAATTTCCTGAAATCCCATCCTAATCTGATCTCTACCCCTATAAGAAAATCCTAACAGAACTGTGCCTAACTCTGGTTAAATTTCTGTATTACAATAGTTTTAACTTAATTTTTTTCATCTTTTAGGTGGGTGTGCATATATTAGATTATAAAACATTTTGCAAATTTTTAAAATAATTACTGTGTGTCAAGACAATTAACTGCTCTGGTTTATCTTTGTTATTTCTGCCATAAAAATGTGGTCATCATGTCAATAAGTCTTACATTCAGTATATCATTGTAGCAGATATTTTTTTCCAGCAAATTTATATATTACATGCAAAAAAAGTATAAAAATGAATCTTTTACACCAAAGACCACAAAACTGTGTGTATCTCTTAGTCTTAGTGCTGGATTCATTTGGGGTGTACCAGTTTAGCACACTAGCTGGTATCCCTTCTGATTGGCTAGGAGCTCATTTTAACTGACTAGTACTTGTGTTCTAGTTATTAAAGATTTTAAATAACTAAGTATTATTTAAAAAGTTATTTAATATTAATCATTGTTTAACATTAAAATATTAAATACTTTATATAGGTTCCTACTTAGGCCAACCCCTAATTGGTCTTGATCAGCTAGAAGACCATCTTGAGGAATTTGAGAAGGTGATGTCTGATTAGTGATGTCAGCCACAGGATCGGGAGGAAGCAGTATTGCCTTTCATGCTTCAGTACAGTGTGGTTTTCATAAAGATGTGCATGATGGAAAGCCATTGAGTGAACTTGAAAAGGAAGTACTAATAAAATTCTAGGAATATCTGAAATCTGAAGTCTTCATAAATATTAACATAATAACCCTTTTTGGAAAAGACAGAGGTAAACATGGAGGCACATTTTGATTTTACAAGTTTGTAATAGACATAAGCACTAATTTGAAGAGGATTCAAAGCTAGATTATATAAGATGGCAGTAAATTTCTGAAGTAAAACTTGTATTTAGGTGAATAATACTTGTGATGATACTGTACCTTGTCAGTATGAGAACTGCTCGGGTTTACCATTTCTGACTCTGAGTAGAAAATTACTGTTTTAGTCAAAGCAGCAATGCTTTTCAAATATTCTGTACATTCAGAATCAATTAGAAAAGAGCTGAGAGGATACAGAGTGATTGATTTGGTTGAAAATGTCAAGTCTGAAAAGTTTCAAAGCATACATCATGTCATAAGCGTGAATAATTTTTGCTACCTCAAGTTAGAAGAGAAACATGGCACTGGATTGTTCCCTAGTGTGGAGCACAGGCCACCTATAGGTGGATGGTCCCAGGTATTTTTCTCTGACCTAGTTACTTTCCATGATTGTTCTGTTTATTTTATTTAGCTGACTATAGGACATGACAGTTCTATTCATTGCTCTTAGTTATTCCCTTCTGTTGCTTCTGCTCAGGATATTTTCTCCATTTTTATTTTTTTTTTGTTTTGCGTAGAGCCGTAAAAACACCGATGTAACAGAATATCAATTTTTAATGCTTTGATTTTTGTTATTGCTAATTATCTGCTATGATTCCTTCTAATCACATATTTTACTACAAAATATAATCATATTTTAATATTAGTTTTTTTTTTTTTTTTTTTTTTTTTTTTTAAATTTTTTCCCAACGTTTTTTATTTATTTTTGGGACAGGGAGAAACAGAGCATGAACGGGGGAGGGGCAGAGAGAGAGGGAGACACAGAATCGGAAACAGGCTCCAGGCTCCGAGCCATCAGCCCAGAGCCTGACGCGGGGCTCGAACTCACGGACCGCGAGATCGTGACCTGGCTGAAGTCGGACGCTTAACCGACTGCGCCACCCAGGCGCCCCTTAGTATTTATTTTTAAACTGTGCCACTTATTCTCTTAGCTGCTTCTATATGGCCCATCCCCCCTGCTGTCATTTCAATACTATAATATTTTAATAAAGTATAAAATATTTGTTTTTGGTTTTTTGTTTTAGTTGTTGCTGCTTTTTTTTTTAATGTTTATTTATTTTTGAGAGAGAGAGAGAGAGAGAGACAGAGCGTGAGTGGGGGAGGGGCTAGAGAGAGAGGGAGACACAGAATCCAAAGCAGGCTCCAGGCTCCAAGCTGTCAGCATAGAGCCCGACGCGGGGCTCAGGCTCACGAACTGTGAGATCATGACCCCAGCTGAAGTCGGACGCTTAACCGACTGAGCCGCCCAGTTTCCCCAGTTGTTGTTGCTGTTTTAAGTTCTTTGTTCTTAGTCAAAAATTAATGTATAGAATTTAAATAAAAATTAATGTGTAGACTTTTGTATATCTCTCCCTAGTTAAAAAATTTTAAAACAAAATGGAACTAGTTTTGTTTTACTCTGTAACCTCTCCATTACCCCCTCCTATATGTCAGGGAAGTCCTCAGTGGAAAAATTGGTGCACACGAATGAATAGTTCAACAAGTGCATAGATTCTTGCTCATTTGATATTTTCCAAAGGGATTAGTCAGATGTAACTAAATTCTTGGTATTTGGACATAAATTAAACACTGTACCCCAACCGGTTGAGTGGATGATTTTCTAGTGTGACAGAATACATACAATAAGAAAAGGTTCATTGTGGCAACAAGAATGTATGGAAAGAAGTGGCTTGACATTTTGTCATATCATTGTATATTGATTTGTGTCTCAGAAAATTCAGTTGCTTTCTTGCAACTGTGATTTTTCAGTTTGCTTAAAGGTAAATAGGAAAGACTTTTAGAAAGGACCTGATTCAGAGGCATCCTTTGAAGGCAATAGATACATTTTTATTATTACCTGTTAAACCATGAGAACACTGATTTCTGTAATTGTTGATTTTTAATGCATAAGTCAAAATAAATTGGCTCAAAGTGCATAAGCCAAAATAAATTGATATAATGATGCTGTGTGGAGGACTATTTTTGTGAAAAAAAGAAACAAAAGCCTCTTAATGTTAAAATGCTTGACTCTATTGATATGCTATTTAAAGAAAGATAATGAAAGAGCTCTTTAATTAAAATTGCCATTATTGAGGCAAGCTTTCACTATTTTCCAATGATATAAAATGTCTTTTACAGAAGTGGTATTTTTGTAACTGTCACACCTTTCTGGTATGTATACAAACAAAAAGTTCAAAGTCTAGCCTACACCCTCCCAGACCAGCGTGCTTTTCCTCCAGTCTCTACTAGATATGAAAAATATGTTCATTAATATAACCAAGAGAGGGATATCCCTATTTTAATATGGTATCAGTGAATCACAGATAATTAGTAGGTAGCTTGAAATTTTGAAATGAATAATATGAATTCTCTCATTTTTCCAATGTGATTATTAATATTATGTGATCATTTATTTAATCAGGCTTTTAAAATAATAAGTCAACAGTTATTTATATTATAATGGTATAAGCAAACTCAAAAATTCTATTAATAAGGCACTGATTTAATCACATTGTATAGAAATAAAATTATAACCCAAAGCCATTCTGACAGAAGTGTTAACAACTGTATTTTCTTAGGAAATCCATTTGAAAATACAGCTTTACTTTTTAGAGATATTGTATGAACTGTAATCGTTTCAGTTTAAGACAGTTAACAGTGTATGGTGGACACCTGGATGAGGGCTGAGAAACGTGCATGATGGGCCCTTCGCTGAGGAAAAACAGTATCTTATCTATCTATCTATCTATCTATCTACATATATCTATCTACATATACCTATCTATCTACATATATATATATGTAGTCCAGTGATGTCCTCAAGAGAGTCAGGTTCAAAGTAGAGAAGGCACATTTACTTAGGCAACAGGGAAATACAGTTCATCAGGTAGGTAACATTTGAAATGGGCTGTAATGTGTCAGTAAAGCTTTGACAGATGCAAATGAAGGGGCCAAGGGAATATTTCATGCTGGAAATGTTTCCTCTAACAGATATGCTGGTATCTTGGTGGTATTCACATGTTCTTCTAAACACAGAATTGTTTCTTCACACGAGTGTTCTATGGAGGCCCTTTGCATACAACTGGTAACAGTAATTAGCTCCAGTTGAGAAGAGTGGGAATTTAGAGGTCTGGATTCTCCCAACTCTGTTCTCATTGTTTGCCACCTTAATGCCTAATGTTAGCTCCTTAATGCCTCAGTGTATATATGCTGTAGTTTGAAACAGCACGTTTCATATAATTTTATCACTGGAAAGCATAACAACTACTATTTTAATAATAAAAATTATTGAAACCAAACCGGAAAGGAATCATCTTGGCTCATAAGAATATGTGTTTGATAGAACCCTTGGTGTGGTACTTTTCAAGGAGAAGGAAAGGGGCAGCTATGTTAGAGAATTCCATTAGAATCTTAGAAAGGTATAAAATTTTAGCAGTAATTAAAGGGGATTCTTAAAAATAAGAAATATTGATATAGAATATAAGACCACTATATGGATGGGAGTGGGAAATATGACTGAAATTGTAGTTTGGGATCATGTTCTGAAATCTTTGAATGCCAGACTGGCACATATGGTTGGTTGTACAGGTTGTATCTTGCATAACCCAAGGAGTTGTCATTCACAACTGAATATGTGCACCACCTGAACAGCTGTACGTGATGGGCTTTGTTTAGTTTGGAAAAGAATTGAAAGCCTTTACATTGTTCTCAAGTCGAAGAATGGTGTAATTGTTGTTGAGATTTAAAGAAATTAATCTTGTAGTATTTTGTAAAATGATTCAAATTTCAGAAACATAAATATACAATATACCAAACTTGGTCATCCACTAGGGGATGAATTGGGTTTGTAACTTATCTAGAAGGGAGAGGGCAAGGTTCAAATGACTCTAAAACTTTTTCTCAAGTTACCAGAAGAATTGTACCCTGACAGAAAAATAGAAAGATCATGTTTGTGGTGATTAGGTCAAGGTAAGAGTGCAAATAGTTCTCCTTTGACTATTTCAAATTATTGTGAATGATTTTGTCACACTAAATGGACAGTTTGCTAGAATTCTTCCTACAAGACTTTTTTTGTCTTTTCTTCTCTTTCAGGCTGAAGTCATTGATGTGAGTTATGGAAATGCAAATGACTTAAAAAGGATACAAAAAATGAAAAATACAACGAATAAGATTGCACTCCTGAAATTAGGAAAATTGCCATTACTTTATAAGGTTGGTCCAATGGCTGTTGCTGGTGGGGTGAACATTTTATTTTGTTTTGTTGAAGTTACATGCCTCTGTGAGTGGAGAGAGAGACAGAGGCAGAGACAGAGAAAGAGGGAGAAGGAGAAGCACACAGAGTCAGAGAGTATCACATGAAGATGACTTTCCAAAATAGAATATTTTAAATTAAAATCTTTAAGAAAAATAGTTGATGTCATTATTAATTACTTGAGACAGAAGATACTTTAAGCCAGGTATTGATGAGTTTGTGGGACCTTGATAAAATTGGCATACTCTTCACAATAATACTGATATAGTAGAATGCTAAAATTGAGAGCCAGAGTGTCCTCTTCCTAGGACATATGTGAAACTATTATCAAAACTGACTAATTACTATGTGCTTTGTGTTAGACAAGTATCCAGAAGATTTATACTCCTTAAAGATTGATTTTGTCAACTGTATAACTTCACAGTTACTGACCGTACTCAAGAATTTAATTAAAATATAATATGCTAAGGAGAAATAGAATTTTGATTTATTTTATTTAAATAGAAGTTTATTAACACTTATCCAATAGATGCATTTACATAATTAAAGCAGCTCTAAGTATCTCATAATGAACCACCACGATAGACAGCCACTACTGCTCATTCTTACTTCATTTCCCTTTTCTATTTAAAAAGAATGGTCAGTGTAGTTGTGGCACCGGCACTCTCTGGTTCTGAAGATATATTGGGTTTCTCTTTATAAAACCCTTAAAGATTTTTGCTTCCTAGAGCCAAAAAAAGTTTCCAGAAATCTGTTTGTATACTCTGTAAGGAAACAAGAGAACAGGTATGCTTCTTTGTCATTATCTTCTATGGATGCTCTTATACTTAAATCAATGCCTGATAGTAGATAATTGGCCAGATTTTAAAGTAGTCTTGAAAATACATTGTTTGATATATGTATATATATATATATATGTGTGTGTGTGTGTGTGTGTGTGTGTATCAATGTGATATTAGTTTTTTAGCAATGTAATTTGTCAATATGTATTAAGTGACTTAATCATATTTTGATCCAATGATTCTGGTTTAATCAATATATTATAAAGGGGAAAAAACAGACAATAAAGATCATCAATGATGTGACAGATTTTAGAAATGTTATATATGTCCAGCTTAGTATTGAAAATGATGCTACATTTGTATAGCTGAATACTGTATAATTACAAGGTAAAGAAGAATATTGAACAGCAAGTGAGCATCCTCTTAAGTCAAACAAGTTATAGAGAGGACATTTATAATAATTATAATAATAATTATATTATTGTTACATCTAAAGATAGCATGTTAGTAATATGAGATAAATACTTTTCTAAGTGTTGTTGTTGTTGTTTTTTAGTCTTCACAATAATCATGTTGTTGAGGTAGGGACCGTTATTATCTTCAATTTACAGGAGAGGTAACTGAGGTAGGAAAAGAATAAGCAACTGGCTCAAAGACAAACAGCTAGTTAGATGAAACAATAGGGATTTACATCCAAGCAGTTTCATGTCACATTATGAGTCTTTAATGTGTAAGTAAGTGTATGTGTGTTGTTAGAGTACTTTGGTAGATAGATATAGCTAACTAGCTAATCAAATGATAATATATATATGAGTGGGTGTTTCAATGTGACCTACCCAACACCAGTGTGTCAAAGGAAAACATTAAAACCATGTCAGTCTATTGTTGAACCTCTTACATCTGTGGTATAAAAGGTTTGGAGGATGGTGGGGAAAGAAGATTTTATGAATAGAAATTTTGGAGAAATTTAAGTTCCATTGCAAGCCTAGTGATGAAATCTTCAATGGAACCATGTGGAGGGCTTAATGTGTGTCCTCTGCAATATGGGGAACATGGTAGACTGGTGGCTGACTCACCTGAGAAACCTGTGAGTAAGAGATGAGTTTGACGCTCAGCATCTAATAAATGAGCAGGAAAGGAGTGTCTGTGTTGGGATTGGCCTGTGTCTCCAGACCTTGGAGCAGAAAAATATATGTCTTTATATATTTATGCAATATCAATATCTATCTCTATCTATAGATAGATATAGTTATATATACATGCATATATTTGCCTGGGACCTAGAAACGGTGTCTATTATTGGCTCTTTAAAAAATAAATCAAAGTAGCTGCCTGTGTAGTCCATCTGGTCTGGAGAACGTGCTGATGTTTATAGCAACTCTTGAAAACGTAGAATAGAGCAGTAGAGAGGTAACACAAATTCATATTGACCTAAAAACTACCCAAAGAGCAAAACTAATCTAAACTGGTATATTTTCTAATGAAATAGAAGAGTATAAGGAATTAAATATTTTTGTCAAACTACTTGACTTTAGCCTGGTCAAATCTGAAGTTCTCTGGTCTGGGCTAGACTAGCAGGAGTGGATTATTTTCTCCTGGCCAAGAAATGTTTTGCCTGCCCACACCCCCCCAGCCCCCCCGTGTTCTGATGTACCTTCCTTTGACCCAAAAAGGCTCACAGCTATCCAGTGTTATTTACTCCAGTCTCTAGGGGCCAATTATATAAATTGGGTTAATGGAATTATGGATGATTTCTACTTCTTTATATTTTCCCATTGTTAGTAATATGGGCTAGATATTTTTCTAAGCTTTTTAAGTGTACTATCACATTAATCTTCATAATAATCATATTATTGAAGCAGGGACTCTTATTACCTTCAATTTATGGATAAGTATCATTAGTGCATGAGGAAAGAAAGAATACAGAGTAACTCCTTCCTCAACAACAGACCTGAGCTGGCAGAGGGCAAGAAGATGAAATTTTATTTTATTTTATTTTTTTTTCAACATTTTTTATTTATTTTTGGGACAGAGAGAGACAGAGCATGAACGGGGGAGGGGCAGAGAGAGAGGGAGACACAGAATCGGAAACAGGCTCCAGGCTCCGAGCCATCAGCCCAGAGCCTGACGCGGGGCTCGAACTCACGGACCGCGAGATCGTGACCTGGCTGAAGTCGGACGCTTAACCGACTGCGCCACCCAGGCGCCCCAAGAAGATGAAATTTTAAATCAAGGGTGGAGTTTTGATCATGATGTGAGACTATGTATTCTAATTATTTAAGACAAGTGACTCAGACTGATTATAAGACTTTTTAAATTACCAATTATCAGAAGAAGTCTTCATCTAGCAGTCTGGGGATCTTCTCTAGGTATGTTTTGAGTGGGCAATAGGAAACAGAGTAGCATTGCCTCTGGTATATAAATCCTGCTTGTTCAATATACCAGTGATCTATATGACTAAAATGCTGTGTGTGGTAGGGGCCAATTATATGAATTGAATTGGTGAAATTATGAATGATTTCTACTTTTTCATATTTTCCTGAATTTCTAAATGTTCTATAGTGATTGTGTATATATTGTATAAGCAAAACAAGCAAAAAAAGCCTTTAAAAATTCAAGTTAGATAAAGCATTCACAAACTTTCCTAAGTATTTATAGGGCAAATATTCAAAATCCTCACCAGTAGATTATGAGTTAACACAGAGCAAGGTTTCTTTGTATTTGACTTCTCCAGAGAATATTTACATTATGAAACCATTGGCCATATCTACAAAGTAGTGAATTAGTGGTTTAGCTAGAATGGGACACAATTATTAAGAGCCTGGTATATTTCCCCTGATCATTTTCCTTATAGGCCCATGAGTAGATTTAACAAGAGATCTATGCAGAATCCCCCTCCAGACAGAGCCTTACCACAAACTTAGCATTATCTTCTAGGCAGAAGACAGGGTATTCTTTCTTTAACCTTTTAAATTCCACTCTAGCCATCTCTGTTTTCTGTGGATTATCCCAGATATCTGAGGGAATCATTGATAGTACATTAATATACAGTCACCTAGTAAAGCAAAAGTAAGCATTGATTAGATAAAGTTGTGCAGCATGGTAACAGCTGAGCTTGCTTAACTGGTCCATCAAATATATTCTGGGACTGAAAGTGGAAAGTGTGTTAATACAGTAATACAGCTGGGTTGAAAAAGGCAGAGAACCACTTGACTGTTTTGTGCATCACTACTGCTAATCATGATTCCAAATAAGCATCTGGACTGGGTACATGCAGCGGAATGAGTGAAGAGAAAATTTAATCTGTTCTTACTTGTGTAGTAGTTACTAAATCAAGTTCAATAATAAATATGGGAGGGATTCTCTGCATCTGAGATAGAGCAAAAAGGGAACTTAATTGTGATGTTATCTCCTAAAAAATGAGTAGAAAAAGAATCAGTGGCCAAGGAGATCTTATTAGTTTTATCATAAATACTATGTATGTGTTGATTTAGCCTCCATGAAGGGTTTGATGAGAAAATCCCTACACGGTGTAGCAGAAAGTATGAAATGCAAATAGCTTTTAGATATATGCCTTGACATCCATATTTTATTACTGCAGGGAAGAGCGAACCCAATTCTCCAGGTCTAGCTTGTGCTAGTTCCCTTAAGCTTAAACCTTAGAGAAAAGGCATTAGGTTTACTTTAGTTTTGTATTTTAGCAGTTTATTTTATAGGAAAGTGCTTTACTTCTTTAAGCTTTAAGACAGAATATTATTTTATATGTCATAATGGATTCACTTAGATTTCTCTCAGTGACAATCTGAAACATAGTAAAGCCCATCTGAAGACCCTCACATATTCCCAAATTGCTGAATAGCACTCTAGTATGAAATTTATTTTATAAATGCAATAAAAGCATTTGGCTTTCTTTTTAGAGCCATTTTCACAAAAGCAATAATAAATTACTGTATACTGCATGACAACTAGAAATTGTATAAATCCTGCTGGAACATGGAGGCTGGGCCATTGTCTAGGTCTACACCAGGTATCAGCCTCCCATCTTATAGGAGTCAAATATGTATGCAGTGAAATTACAGATAAATACATATACTTATGCCTTTTTTGCATGGTGAAATTACACATAAAACTCCACAAATGCCATTGCAGTTTTTTATAAATGGAGTAGCATACACCACATATCTAGTACTCACTGTTACACAGTATAATATCTGTTTTTAGGGGCTCGTAGGTTGCTCAGGCTGCTAAGCAACTGACTCTTGGTTTAGGCTCAGGTCATGATCTCATGATTGTGAGATGGAGCCCCGTGTTGGGCTACACACTGAGCCGTGGAGCCTGTTTGGGATTCCCTCTCTCCCTCTCTCCCTGCCCCCTTCCCCCTGCTCTCTCTCTTTCTCTTTCTATCTCAAAAATAAATAAACGCTAGGAGTGCCTGGGCGGCTCAGTGGGTTAAACATATGATTCTTGGTTTCAGCTTAGGTCATGATCTCTGTTAGATCGAGTTCCATGTTGGGCTCTGTGCTTGCAGTGCTGAGCTTGCTTGGGATTCTGTCCATCCCTCTCTGCCTCTCCCTAGCTTGCACACACATGTGCATGTGTGTGCGGGTGCGTGTATGTGTGCTCTCTCTCTCTCAAAATATATAAACTTAAATAAATAAATAAATAAATACATAAATAAACTTTAAAAAAAGTCTCTTAAAAAAGATATCTGTTTTTAAATTTTCCTTGTTTACATTTTTATCCTTATGATCAGAGTTTTAACGATTCAGGAATCCAAATGATTTTGTAATTTCCTACAAATGAATCATTTTCCTTTCTATTCATCCGATAAGATTTATATTTTAATATGAATTGCACATTGTTTGGCCAAGTGTGAAACTTGACCAACTACCACTTAAGTTCCTAAGGCATCCTTACACAGACAGGTAGACCCCACAGAAGAGCCTGGAGGGAAATGAGAGGTAGGAAACAACTGTCAGGTGTTTATACTTTTGAGTAGAATGTTTCCCACAGATTAGGAATGAGGAGCATTATTTAAAGAAAAGTAAGCTTCATACTGTTTACTTAACCTACAAAATAATCAAATTTAAATTGTTGAGTTGGAGATTTAGAAAAATCTATAGATATTAGTGATTTACCAATCAATATTCAACAAATGGACAATTGGATGATCAATAAGAAATCTTCTAGTTTAGGTAAAGTAAATGCTGAGAAACACTATAGTTGAAAATAACTTCACATGAAGTATACGAATGCTTTTCAGATTTGCTGAACTATACTTTGTTCCATTTATTCCAGTATCCTTTTTTTTTCTGATGACATTAATTCAATCCCTATGATAACTACATTTAAAAAGAATTCTTTTTCTTCTAGTTAATAATTAACAGCATTTACTTCAAGTGGTAGAAGTTTAAGTTGGCAAAACTAAAATTTAATTTCTTATTTCCTAAAATTAAAATATGCATTTAATTAATAGCATCAAAAATATGTGTTGCCTAGTACAATAATATAACAATGTAAAAGGATTCAATAGTTTCCAGAGATAAAATATTCATGGTATATCTTGTGTGCGTGTGGTCCACATCGGTACAATCTTATGTGTGGTGTGGCAATAAGGCTGGAAAAATAGGAAAAAAGAGAAAACCCCCTTTTATTTTTAATTTTTTTAAATGTGTATTTATTTTTGAAAGAGAAAGAGACAGCATGAGCAGGGGAGGGGCAGAGACAGAGAGGGAAACACAGAATCTGAAACAGGCTCCAAGCTCTGAGTTGTCAGCACAGAGCCCGACGCGGGGCTCGAACTCACAAACTGGGAGGTCATGACCTGAGCTGAAGTTGGACACTTAACTGACTGAGCCACCCAGGTGCCCCAAAAAAACCCTCCTTCATTGGATTTTAATGCATTATAATTTTTTCTGGTATTAATGATCCTAGCAGATCTATTTATGTGGCACTATATGAATATTTCAGATGAAAAAATATTTAAATCAGCATTGTTGCATGGTGTTTTCAGGTGTAGTTTTGTATATGGAAGCAAACCTGCTTTTTTCTTAAGATAATTTTTGAAAATATTTTAAGAAAATAAAAGCAAACACTATCTTGATACTTACAAAGGGTATACTTGCTCACTGACTGATTTAATGAGGCACTTCAACCCAGTTCTCAGAAGTAATTACAAAAGAACAGTGCTGCATATTTTGTGATTATAAGACCCCAGAGCTGCTCTGTTGAGCACAGAAAACATGGTCAGGACTAGAACACAAAATCAGAAAACAATGGTTTAATGCATTTAAAAGCTAGATCTACTGGGGTTTTTTGTTTTTGTTTTTGTTTTTTAAGCAGAACGCTTTCCATTTTCCACTGATTGATTTTAGTTATTTTTCTAAATAACTTAGACTAAATATTACCGTATCTACAAAAGTTAAGTAGTTTTTGTTGGAATACAACTTCAATCATAAGTTATAATGAAAAAACTTCGGAGTGTGTCATTATTCTGCCATTTAGCAATCAGACTTTAAGAAATCGAGTTTAAAACCAGAATAACTGGGCTGCTTGGGAGGCTCAGTCAGTTAAGCATCTGACTTTGGCTCAGGTCATGATCTCATGGTTCTCGAGTTTGAGCCCCATGTCGGGCTCTGTGCTGACAGCTCAGAGCCTGGATTCTACTTTGGATTCTGTCTCCCCCTCTCACTTCGCCTCCCCTGCTCGTGCTCAGTCTCTCTCTGTCTCTCTCAAAAATAAATAACATTAAGAAAATAAAAAAAATAAATAAAAGAACAATTAATCGAATGCTTCAGATCCTAATATTCTAATTCCTAATATTAAAGTATTTTTAGTGGCTTAAAACCAAATGAGTGTGGACACCTGGGTGGCTCGGTCGGTTAAATGTCCTGACTCTTGATTTTGGCTCAGGTCATGATCTTATGGTTCCTGAGATGGAGCCCAGCAGTTGCAGTAGGCCTCTGCACTGAGAGCAGGGAGCCTGCTTAGGATTCTCTGTCTCCTGGCTCTCTGCCCCTCCTCACCTCATGCTTTCTCACTCTCACTCTCAAAATAAATAAACATTAAAAAAAATAACTAAATGAAGGTATATCTACAAATCTTCAAAGTCTATAGTGAATGAATCCCAAAATTTAGAAATCATGTCTGTATTTTACCTATGTGATAATATAGTTTAATTAAATTTACTGATCATTTGAATATTAAAAAATCATAACAAGTGACATCATGTATTAGATTTTTGCGTATATCTTGTTATATGGTTAACAGAAATAATACCCATGTATTCACGTATGTTTGGCACCACAAGGTAGAAAGCATGTTGTTTCTTTTAACTAAAGGTTATGGCATAAATCAAGAAAAGCAAGAAATAAGGAATGGGAAAAACAGAAGTCATGGACAAGGAGGGAGCGAGGGAAAAATCAAGGAAAAAAACAACTGATTTCTTCTAGTTCATTCCCTAAAGTTATGCATGTTTCAGAAATACTTTATATATAACGTATTACTCTAAAATCTGCAAGAGTAAGCTTTAGATATATTTTAACTTTTGGCAATTATTTGGGCTCACCAATATAGATGTCTATTATGGCAATAACATGACTTTGTGGTAATCCTGAGCTACTTTTTAAACATTCCAGTTTTTCCCTCTCCTCCTCTGTATGGTTGACAACTCTTTTTTTCTCCTGCTAGAGATAGGTGTCCTTGTCTTTCCTATCTGCCCTATTTGCTCCATGTTCAATAGGCAAATCATTTTATTTGTTATTTTTATTTTTTTTTTTACAATTTAAATGTTTATTTATTTTTGAGAGAGAGTGTGAGCCAGGGAGAGGTAGACAGAGGAGGGCCAGCGGATCCAAAGCAGGCTCCGTGCTGACAGCAGACAGGCTGATGTGGGGATTGAAATGAGGAACAGCAAGATCATGACCTGATGACCTGAACAGAAGTCAGATGCTCAACCGACTGAACCATCCAGACGCCCTGGTAACTTGTTTTAAATCGGGAAACACAGTATGACAGGATGCAAGGGTGGTGGAAACAGGCTCAAGTCCTATAGCTCTTCTTCTTTTTTTTTTTTTTTTTTAATTTTTTTTTTTTTAACGTTTATTTATTTTTGAAACAGAGAGAGACAGAGCATGAACAGGGGAGGATCAGAGAGAGAGGGAGACACAGAATCTGAAACAGGCTCCAGGCTCTGAGCAGTCAGCACAGAGCCCGACGCGGGGCTCGAACTCACGGACCGTGAGATCATGACCTGAGCCGAAGTCGGACGCCCAACCGACTGAGCCACCCAGGCGCCCCTCCTATAGCTCTTCTTGATGGTTATGTGACTTTAGGATATTATCTAACACCTCTGAAGTCTTAGAGGTTTTGTTTGTTTTTCTCTTTCTTTCTTTTCTAAAAAATCTTTATAGTTGTGATAAAAATAATCCCAACTCTTAAGCTGTGTGAGCATCAAATTTGAAAATGCATTATAATTCTTAATAAATATTACTTATTTTTATTAAGCCCTTAAAATCCAAATGAGATTCTAATGAGTAGGGAGATGAATTCAGTAATGGGAAAATGGCAGCTGTCTCAAACTTGCAGATTTGAACTGAAGATAATAATATACTTATTGGATAAATCAATTAGAGAAATATTATCTCTCAAGATTGAGCTTTTGCATTATTTAGCAATAAGAATTATCTAGATACCATGTAGCATAATTTGAATCTCAAACACAAAACTTAAACTTGCCTCTTTAATGTTTTTGTGTGGAATAAGACAGATACAAATAAGTGGAGAAATGAATGTTAAAATAAATATAAAGTGACTGTTAAAGATGAATATAAACAATGACCTAACAGGATAGTACATACTTTCAATTTTTACATTCTTCAGTGTTCATTTTTATGCACAAACTTTTTTTGATGTGATAGAATTGCATAAAATGAGAATAATATTTTGAAAATTAAAATTATATTTACAGAGAAGTAGCATAAACATGTACAAAGTTTAAATTTATTATGAATTTAATCATGTATGGCTCCAAAAACTTAATGAAATTGCATAAGTCATAAGGTTATTGTTGAAATTAATTGAAATAATGCATGTAAATATTCAACACAATGTCTAGAACATACTAAGCACAATTTGAAAGTAAGCTAATATTTTATTTAATCACACCAAAATATTTTACTATGTACTGCATTTTCGATTTGTGTTCCATTTCCTTAATGGTCACTATTCCGTGCGGTCAAACATCTAAGATCTGGTGTGTGTGGGTGGCTCAGTTGGTTAAACATCTGGCTCTTCATCTCAGTTCAGGTCTTGATCTCAGAGTTGTGAGTTCAAGTCCCACGTTATTCACTAAATCGTATAATCCCTGCTTTGTTAGTTCTAAGTAAGGCTCAGTACGTCAGTAGCGAGTTTAGATTATTTTAGGAATTATTATGATGTTGAAGAGTTTCTTACATATTTGAATTTAGACTATCCTGCAGCTGACGTTGACCTTGAGATTTTGACACAGTTCTTTTCATTTCTGTGTTGAAATTTCATATAGGGTGTTAACAAAATTAAAGAATTAAAAAGTAAATAAATCCTTGGCTCTAAACTTAACAAAGTTTTTAAAAAGCCACTTTTTAAAAAAGTCTAATTATTAATTACTGTCTATTTGGCTCTTATCTCTCCTCTTTCTCTCCATCTCTCTCTCTTTCTCTTAATAAAAATAAATTAATTATTATCTTGCTGAGGAACCCATTGCTAAAGAATCCTAGGCAGCAGCTTGGATATTACTCATTTGCTGTTGCTCTAATATATGTGGAGACAGAGTTAAATTACTTCTAGGAGAGAAATATCATTGAAAAAATTAATATTTGTTTGGCAAAAAAAAATACCTCTCCCTAAAATTTATGTAATTAAAATTACAGCTACACAATGTATTGTAGCTGGTTTTGAATTCAATAGACTTCCTGTTTTTATAACAAATTAACCTTTAATAAGCTATAAAACCTTAACCCAGCTTTGCAAGCTTAAATTATTCTCACTTGAACTTTGAAAATAATATACAGTCAGTAAAATATTATTTTAATAAGTAATTATTAACATAGAAGTTAATTTATTACTCTCATAAATATTCATTAAATTGCTTTTTAACTGAAAATATATATTTACCGTGTTTATGCAAAAGCTGTTGGGAAGGTTTTATAGCCCAATATATATTATAGTTAAAAATAAAGCTTTTGTGGTTTTAATAATGTGTAGTTTGAAAAAAGCCTTTCTATTACAGATAAAATGAAAGTTATTTTTATTTACTAGAGTTGGATTTCCAAATTTTACTCAGTCTTTATGTAATTTTTTTGGTATAATTTCTCTTGTATTGCATTTTAGATTACACCTAGTAATCTCATTTAGTATAATAAATTTCTTATGAATTCTCTTTTTTTAAGTTTATTTATTTATTTTGAGAGAGAGAGAAAGAGAGACAGAGACAGAGAGAGAGAGAGAGAGCACACACACAAGCAGAGGAGGGGCAGAGGGAGAAGGAGAGAATCTCAAGCAGGTTCCACAATGTCAGCTGGGACAAACTGTGAGATCATGACCTGAGCCAAAATCAAGAGTTGGACACTTAACTGACTGAGCCATCCAGGTGCCCCTTGAATTTTCTTAAATTAATAATAAGTGCATTATTTGAATATTATAGTCATCCAACAACTAAATTTTTTAATGCTCTTACAACACTAATAGTTCATTCATTTTGGAATAATTCCACATTTTAACAAGTTTATATTGGAAATTTAGAAAAATTAGAGTCTCTATAATCCCAGAAACATATGCAGTATAATAGAAGAGTTCAATTTGGACTAGTATTCATAATTGAGCAAGGGCTATCAGGAGATTCTTCCACAAGATCATGTTCATTCTTAAATGTTCAATTATAGTGTTCTTTTTGTTTTTATCTAAATCTATTAGGTTATTAAAATTACTATCCTTACCTATCAGGCCTGTTTTGTTATAAGCAAATAAATTATTTAGATCAAACTTCTTTTATGATTCTCACACTAAGAATTTTTCAAGCAATCTTAGGATAAAATTCCATCATATATAAAATCAGTCATTGAAATGCAAAAGAATCCCTTACAGTTGTAACTTGCTATGCTTACTTGACATCCAATATCCAAATTAATGATTGTTCTAATACAATTTATTTGCCTTTAAATAGTAACATATCTATAACTGAACAATATTACAACTTGGTGATGGCATTATGGATATTAAAACATCTGTGATAATATCTAAAATTTAATTTCAGTTCTGCTAAGAAAAGAACAGTGTTAACACTTTTCTTCACCTTATATTTTGAGTGGCATCAAACTCAGTTTTGTAAATTTTGCAAGCTGAAGGATTCCTTAAGAAAGAACTAGTAAAAAATAAATTTATAATATCTAGAGTTTAAAATGGGAATTGGCTTTTCTCCCAAGTTACTATGGTATTACAAGTAGACAAGCATTTTTGTACCTATTTCACATCCTTTATTACTGAGTGTTATGTGACTCTGTAGGAAATTATCTAAACCTTTCACACATGTTCCTGGATTAAATTTTTGTTTTTAATTTTGAATAGTAAACAAATGAAGCAAATCAGCCCACTTTGGCTTCCTGTGTTATTATATGTGCTGACATATTCTGTATGTTTTATTATTTATAGTCCTTATTTCAACATGTTTTGATGTGAGTCTGGTTGGATCAGAAGATTTATTGATGGGATCACAAAAAATAATTTAATTTATGAAATTTCAAAATTATCTATAATATTCTGGATTCTTTATTGTCTAACCTTCTTAGCAAAGCTAAATGACAGAGTGTTTTATGCTAAATTGGAAACACAGATGTCTGAGCCAAATAGAGTAATCTGTTGGAAATAATGAAGTGAAACATGGCTATAAATGGTATTTTTTATGTGATGATTAGCAAACATGTATACAAATAGTTTTCTTGGGATTTTACAAAATACCTAGTATGACTTACTAAATATGTAGAGTTTTTTCTTTTATTTTGCTTAGCTTTATCATTTGTGTGTTTTAATCAGAAAATAGGTAGAATCTATTATATATATACACACACACATATATATATATGTATATATATGTATATATACGTATGTGTATATATATATATATATATATATGTATATATACTTTTTTTTAATGCTTATTTATTTTTGAGAGAGAGAGAGAGAGTGTGTGTGTGCACAAGAGCCAGGAAGGGGCAGAGAGAGAATCCCAAGCAGGCTCCATGCTGTCAGGGCAGAGCCCAACGCGGGGCTTGAACTCACAAACCATGGTGGCTTGAACTCACAAACCGTGAGATCGTAAACTGAGCCGGAATCAAGAGTCAGATGCTTAACGGACTAGGCCACCCAGGTACCCCAATACAATCTGTTTTAAAAATAAGATCACATATGGATCTGGCAACTAATAAGCCAAGAAATAATTTTGTTTCTCAATTAATTTGAACTTGCTTAAAATTCTGATTGATTAGAAAGTGCAATTCTAAAGCCCTTTGCCCTGTAACTGGGAAACACATGTATGCAGATGGCACTTTACAAATGGGCAGAATATGAGACCATGTTCATGTAATTTGAGAGGTTTGGGGAAGGCCTCTTTAGCATAAATTATATCAGTTAAATGCTAGAAATTAAAAGTTACTATTTCATATACTTAATGAGTAATTTGTTAAGATATTACTATACATAATTTATAAATATTTTATTGAAAGGTAATTGATATCAGTTTAACACTAATTTCATACCCTTAGCATAGGCAAAAGGGTAGGAATACTGTATCTGGGGTAATGGAGCTAGTGTAGAAGAGGTGGCTAAAGACAGATTTGAATTCTTCCCTATTTTGGCCTTAGTGGTGTTTGTATCAGTTGTTTGTTTGCTACTTCTAATAAATTTCCTAACTCACATCCCATGGCCAGAGTATAGAATCTGTTCAATTATATAGGTTTGAGTCACTATTCTGCCACTGAATTGCTATGAGTCAGTCTATTATCCCTTAACATCTTTAAGACTTAATTTTCTTCCTTGTGAAATCAGTATCTTAGTGTTGTCTTTATATCACCTGGCCTTTAGTAAATGTTCCATAAATGCCCATTATTGTTGTTGTGTTGTAACTGTGATAAAGCAACAATTCCTGTTTTCACTGGAGATTCTTAAAATGTATCTATGTGAATGATATCCCTTGTGATTGTAATTTTCAGATACATTATTTCATGTAAACACTCCAAATCTTTACAAAATAACTGTGATGTGTAGGAATTGTCACTGCTTTACAGTAACAAAGTCTTTGAAAATTTGAGGCTTACCTGATGCCACGCATGATATTATCCAGGAAAGCTAGGGCAGTTTGGGCTACCCCAAACCCTGTGTGCTATCTGATCCCCATAGCTCATTAAGTTATCTGTATTAATGGAAGAACCTTTACTTTAAGATGCCTTCTTTCAGTTATTAGCACCACCGTTGCTTCAATCATCGTTCTTTACAGCTAAAAAAGATGTTTTAGATTAGTTGCAAATGGTTCAGAATGAGAAAGATACGAAAGATAAAGCAAATGTGGGGAAAATGATTAACATCTGGAGAAGTCAAGTGATTAGTATGTAAGTATTAGTCGTGGTCTATTTTCATTTCTATTGAAATCTTAAAAAAATTCAGAATAAAAAGCTGGGAGGGGGTGAGGGCAGACTTAACCAGGATTCTCAACAAGTGCCTGAAAATGCATCTGTTCTAGCTTTAATTTAGCTTCTTCCTCCTCCAATGAGAGCAGATTGAGTGATTACAGACATGCTTGCCATTTGGACAAGATTTCCCATTTATGTGGAGAATCTTTCAGTTTCTGCCCTTTGTCAACCAGGCATATTAATCAGATGATTCAATTTACCAGGTTAGCTGTCCCAAATCTGACTTGATTTAAGGGGTAAAAAATATCACTTGATATTCTCCCTGCAAAGTATGGTAAAAATCAACCAGTGGGTTGGATATGGTCATTACAGTTAAATCATTCTTCATCCACATTGACTGAATTTTGATATTTTTATCAGATTACTGACAGCCAGAAGACATAGCCTTAGGCACCTAAACAAAAGAAACCTGGACATGAATTGGTGTTGAATATATTCCCAGCTAGAGTGCCTGGTGAAATCATAGGGCACTTGCATATCTGAGCTCATTTATTAATAGAGAAGAGTTCTCATTAACTTCTTCGGAAAACTGTTGCCATTAAATCTTATTTTGAATGAGAAGAATTTGTAACTTTGAAAATGTTTATGAATTTTTCATAAGAATCGTCTTAGGGTGCATGCTTGTATGTGATAGCCTGGCAAAGATTGACAGATATGTGGAATATTGTAATGACTTGATGGATGCATATGGAATGTTCAATGGAAAAGTGAGAAGTGCCTGCTGGGCGGGTGGGAACATCTTCCAGTATTGTATGGATTTTTGTTGGCTGTTAAGGAAATCCTCACAGAAAGGAACAGTTTCTAATTAAGAAGTTGAAAATGACAGGACTGTTTTATTGTACTAACTAGGCCTATAAGATATATTTTTGGAGGAAGAATCAGTGACGTATTTTTTTGTTTCTTTTAATTTAAACATATTTTATAAATATGTATCTGAGTTTTGATCTTAATGAGTAGGCACACAATTTTTTTTTTTGTTTGTTTTTTTCAGATGATGATCCTATGTAATTACATTCTCTTACTGCTTTGATGTCACAGAATCTCAGAGAAATTTCAGTTACAGGGGTATATGAATAGTTTGTCTCAAGAATGCCAAAGACGAGAAAATATCAGGAAAATAACATTGAAAACAAACACAAATTTAGTTAATCTTGGCTAGAGAAAGATATGAAAAAAATAGAAAAATAACCTGCCTCAAGCATTGTTAATTAGTAGAGTATCAGGTTCAGTTGGAATTGCTCTATTTTAAAATGGATAGAAGAAATTGAGGAATGGATTCAAAATGATTGGTGGATCAGGAAAATGTGATGAATTATTTAATTGGGAGTATATTTAATCTAAAGAAAAGAAGACTGAGGAGAAAGTTAAAATGAGTTCAAACATAGGAAGGAGTTTCATGTGTTATAAAATTAGGAGTTATTCTAATCTTTGTAAAGGTTAAAGCTATAAAATATGGTCTTAGGGTCACTGTGTGGTTAAGCATTCAACTTCAGCTCAGGTCATGATCTCACAGTTTCGTGGGTTTAAGCCCCGGATTGGGCTCTGTGCTGTCAGCCCAGAGCCTGGAGCCTGCTTCAGATTCTGTGTCTCCCTCTCTCTGCCCCTCCTTCACTCATGCATACGGTCTCTCTCTCTCTCTCTCTCTCTCTCTCTCTCTCTCTCTCAAAAATAAACATTAAAATAAAATAAATAAAACAAAATAAAAGTCTTAACTTGTAGCAAAATATATTCAGGTTACACATAAATAATTTTATAAAATAAGGCTGATTAAATACTAGAAAAGCCTTTCAAAGATGGTTGCCTCCAAACTTCTAGAATATTTAGAATATCTAATGTTTTATATAGCATTTCTTGATAAGTATGCATGGGCAGTTATTTATTATAATCTTTGACAATCCACTGAAAAGTATGAAGTTTATTAGTATATGTTGGATACTAGCTATCTACCTTTCCTTTTACTCTGGCCCATGGTTAGAAAACTTTTAAACAAAAAATAAGAAGACATAGAATGTTACTACACATTGGTTGTGATCTAAGAAACCAAGAAATCTGCCCTTTCTGGAAACAAATGCCTCAACATTTATGAAATCATTTCATTCATTCTAGTAAAAGATAAGATGTCGGAATTTTTATTCAATTTATGGAAGATTTTTAAAACTCTGTACCAGAAATGCATCAGTTTCACACGGGTCTTTATTTTTAAAAATCAAAGGACCATTTTTATATGTTTTGTTAAGAAAATGTATTTATCCATTTTCAATCAAATTATGTGAAGTAGTAATCTTTAGTATAAAGAGAGAGTTGTGTAGGTGGATGGATTATCTTCCTTTATGAAGTTGACTAGTGTGTATGTAGCACTGGCTATAAATTCCCCATTTGGGGGGCGCCTGGGTGGCTTGGTCGGTTAAGTGTCCGACGTCGGCTCAGGTCATGATCTCATGGTCCGTGAGTTCGAGCCCCACGTCGGGCTCTGTGCTGACCGCTCAGAGCCTGGAGCCTGTTTCAGATTCTGTGTCTCCCTCTCTCTCTGCCCCTCCCCTGTTCATGCTCTGTCTCTCTCTGTCTCAAAAATAAATAAATAAATAAATAAATAAATAAATAAATAAATAAATAAATAAATAAATAAATAAATTCCCCATTTGGACTGTGTTGGTTGGTACAGAAAGAATGCTACCACTCTGCACACTATAATCTCAGCATGATCTGCAGAGACCATTTCAGTCCGGACCAGACATGATTTGTTTCTTTACTTTTTCTGCTTAAAGTCATTAATAACTTTAAAAACTGATCCTATTTATGATAACAGTCAGTTACTTTGATGATTTTACAATTCTGACTGTCTGAAAGGGACAGCCTAATAATGCATTCCTATCCAGATTCCCAGAATAGACTCTAAAATGAAGAACATTTAATCCCAGTCACCATGGCCCTGTCCAGCTTATGTATATCACATAGAAGATGGAAGGCCATATTGTTTGAAATGTGCTGCTGATGCTTTATGTTATCATTCCAGTCTCAAGGAATCTTTGTGACAGAGCTAAGATTAATTAGCTTACTGGATCTGATTACTGTAGACCCTGATTTCTGTTAATAGCCATGTTTATCATCTTAATGTCAAATTTGCTTCTAGCAATTTACTTGATCACATAAATGTATGATGCATTGAACCTGCAGCCTTTGACATCAGATAAATATTGAGGATTGAGAGGCTTACTTCTGTGATAATATGTCATCCCTAGTACTGCCCTCTCTATCCTACAAAAAGAGTTTAAAGTATTACTTTTTCAATGTAGAAAATATATCTGGGGAGACTTAAAAATCATATACTATGCATCCCATTTCTAATATCAAATGGGATAATTCCATCTGTAATTCTAAGTCCATAGAAACCTAATGTTATAAATTGTTTAATCAGTTCTCTTGGGTTATTTATCTGATTTAAGGTAAAGCATTGATAGTTTACTTTTAAATATATTCTTTTTTGTGTGTCGGGAAGGGGCGGGGGAAGCTATGGTTGAAAAAAAAGTGTGAGAGAAGCAAATATAGCCATGGTGTTATAGCAATAACTTATAACAACATGCAGATAAATTATAGATTAGGATAAGAAAAGGAACAATATATGTTTATATTTTATACTTCATTTTTGGAATATCCATTTTTCATAGACATACCTCTTAACATTTAGTTTAAAATCATGATTTATGTAATAAATATTAGTTTCCCATAAATGATTTTAAAGTATTTTTCATTTTAATTGTAAAATGTTAGACTCCACATTGTTTACAATTTACCTGTAGGTCCATGTGAACAAGAGTGCTTATTGTAAACTGTAACTCAAGTGTTTGATAGAATGCTGCAGTTATTTATTTGTGTTGTTTGTGTTTTTACAATTGATTCCATATATAAGACTATAGATATGAAAAATTCATGTTTTATATTTACCAGATTTTAATTTGGTAGCATATTTGTAAGTAAGATAATCTATCTTCCTATAAGTATTTTATTTTAAAGTACTGTATTATAATATGAATTTCCTACTCAAAACCAGTGCCAATGATTTTCAATGGCTACACTATATCCTAGTCCATATTATATTATATTTTTCATCCAGTAAGGAAACATTATCATTAAAGATCATCTAGAAGAACTTCGTACTTTTAAGATGGTATACAAAGAGGTTAAGAAACTTGCATAGGTCAAACAATTTTGCAGAGATCAAAAGACCATTTATTCTCCTTTTTACCCTTAATATAAGAGAATTTCATAACGAATTTTCTGTGTTTGGGAATGGGTGGGGGGTAAAGGATTGATGTTTCCATCACATTTTGTTCTGAATATACATCTGTGATGGAGACACAGATGGTTTTGAAATTATTTTTCTCTGTATATTTGTTATTAAAAATTATAATGAACATGTATTAATATATTTTCAACAAACTAAAGTAAGTCTCTTAAATCATAGTGATTTATTTGAATTATTTGAATATTTTAGATAATAGGCTATAGATTATTATAGTTGTTAAGTGGAAATAAAGATGTTTCCCCAAATACGCAAAATAGCATAATAGTATAATAAAAGAAGGTGAAATATAGTAAGTACATGGCAGTATTTTGAATTGCAAACTTTGAATACTATTCTATTAGTCAGAGATTACATGGTCAAATTTCAGAATATTAGTGAGCTATGTGAACTCCTGTGTTTTGTTTTAACAGGGAGCAATTCCCTTCTATTTAAAACAGCACCACAAAATTAACCAGTAAAGCAGGGGCACTCAGTGCTTAATGGCATGGGCTCTGAAACAGACATTCTGGGGCTGAAATCTTGGCCCAACCTATGACATTAAGAGAATCACTTCAGCTATTCATCTGTAAAAGTTCAGCTATTCATCTGTAAAATTAAAATTAAAATTAAAATTAAAATAATTATACTTGCCACAAAGTATTCACTAAGTCAAGTGAAAGTGAACTAACGTCAAGAGATTTCACAAGTTAGAACAGGTAAAGTGGGCGCATAATTTTCACATATTTAGAGTTATATTTATTCCATTGGACATAGTTATTCTTTCCATGCTCTTGAAGATGATTCTGAAAAAACGATATTCACTTAATTGAGAAGAATGGGTCAGGGTGATGATCTAAGAAATAAACCCTCAGGAAATCCTAAGAGCTATAATATGGAACACCTGCTATTTGTTACTCTATTTCAGTTTATTTGCCAAACGGCTCCCCAGCGCTTAAATGTTTTTTACTGGCTAAAGTTACCTCCACCTTTTGAAATGGTGGCAGTAAAGATAAGTTAGCACTGGGAAAGTTTTCCAGGTAATAGAAAGCAGGTAGAGTGCAATGGTGGTAGAAATAAAATGTGAAATCAAAGACCATATTCCAATTTCATTATGTGTAAAGAGATGTTTACTGATTGAAGATGTATAAGGAGAAAACTCAAGCAGTTTCTCTGAATATGCATCCAAAGAGCTTGATAAAGAATATGCTGTATTCATATAGAAGTAATTTACTCTCTTAATGTTTTCAAGAAGATCTTAAGATTCTCAACAATAAAGTTTTGTTTTTTGTGTGTGTATTTACAAAAAAGTAAAGTTTCAAATAACCTTTCCATTTATACACAAGTGTGGAGTTCTTTTACCAGGACCACTGAATACAGTGGTGCCAGTCATTCCATTTACATGTTATGGGGCAACATTTGCAATGTAAATATGAGGAATTTGTGTATACTTTACAACCATTTTCTGGCTCACAGCAGGGTAATGTCTCCTTCTAACAAAATCCATATATTATGACAAATTTTAGCCAGATGGAAGTCAAGTGTCTTGAGGACACTTGTTTTATATGTACCTCTACCCATATGGCATCTTTATGCATATTTAAGAGCTAAAATCTTAACCAATGTAAAGTTATGACATATTTTAATACTAAAATATGAAGATTGAACACTAAGTACTATGCCTAGGCATCAACAAAATATGTTAGTACTTTTTTAGTTATTCTTAGTAAAACATAGTAATTATGAATAAACATTTTAGGAATAAAATAATAATAACAAAATTCCCAAAAGTCATTATTTTTTTCTATAATTCATTACTGCAAGTCTGGTATCCACCAGACTATACTTATGTGATGTGAACCATTTTAAGGTTATTTTATTTTTAGTCTTAAATAATGAATATTAATAAAAATGCATCTACATGAAAAAATTGCTTCATATTTTAATAAAATTTGTACTATACTATAAATGTCAGCAATCATTCAATTTCTGTAGGGTGAGTATATATAAGGAAAAACATAAAAAAACAGATTTACCATAAAGTTCTTTTTATGCATCATTTAAACAGAATTTAGTCATTGTTGACTTTATTCAACAGCAAGGTCTACATTTCTCTTTGTGGTATAATTATAAATAATTTTTGCCTTCGTAAGGCTTTTGAAAATCCCTTTTGCAAATGTATTCTTCAACTCCAAAGCTTTTAACAGCTTTTGACAAGAAAGCAGTTTAGGCAAATCATGTAAAAATGACTAAGCAAATGTGAAAAAATTCAAATAGAACTTTTATAATTGGGAGAGATAAAAATAGAACCCTAACAATGTGCACACACAGACTAATGGAGAACTTCACCTTCTATTAACAGGAAATCTACTTCTTTCATCTTCGAACCTCAATGGTGCAACCCAAATAATTTGATTAATCCTCTTATTTACCAGCTCCCCTCACCTTCTCACCCATCCTCAATTCCAGAGACACTGAGGTATGCTAACTGCTATTAACTGGACCTAATTTTAATCAACAAATGCTGTTTGCATCCTTAGGGCAGCTCAGCAAAACACACCCATAAATGTGCAAAATAAGACTTCCAGTATGAAAAAAAACAAAAAAAAAAACCCCAAAAACCCCCAAAAAACTTCCAGTATGCTCGATAAAACCCAAGGGTATAAAAACACCGATGCTAATATTTTACTATATTCATCCGTTACTATTCTGCAAGCAGAAGTTTGTGTTTGATTTGATTTGATCAAATACAATTTTAACTCTTCTCTGTCACATATCCATATTTTGACTAAAGTATCTGATGCAGACAAATTGTATTGTGAGGTGAACATCAAGACATAGTTCCTAATTTATTGTATCTTTTCTGAAATTCCTAAGGTTATAGCAAGGCTGTGGACTTAAAACCAATACAGGAGAGATTTGAAAAATTGGAAGTAATATGTTAACTTAGTAAAATGACCCATATTTCCAAATATAGATGTATCTTCATCCAATCTTCTTTCTTTCAGTCTATCTTTCTTTTAACAGTTAAAATGATTTTTTTCTTACACAAACTTGATTGTATCAATCCATGCTTAAAACGCTTCATGGGTTCTCAATAACATAAAGACATTTTCCACTGACATAAAGCCCAAGATGCTTAGTATTACTTACAAATCCCCTAATAATCTACATTTGTCTACCTCATTTTTTACTTATTGTCTTCTTTTACCTTCTGAAATTTGCCATGTGCCTTCCTATTCAGGACATTTATTAATTCCAGTTTATTCTACCTGAGTATTCCTCCCCCTACCCTTGTTCTTACACAAATCTATTTGATCTCAGATCACATATTATTACTTCCTTAGATAATATTTCCCTGATTCCAAAGAACATGCTGGTAAAGGATAAATAACCCCTTTTTTCTTAACAAATATGACCATTCATAATTTGATATATTTGTGTAATATAATTTAGTATGTGATCACCCTACTAGATGATAAAATCCTAAAGGAAGAGATGTTATTTTTTTTGCTACTGTATCTTCTGCTTTTAGCACTATGTCAGATCTTTGATACATGCTAGATGTTTCTCAAAAAATTGTGTGTTGAATGAGTGAATAAATTAATGAATGTATCTGGTTAATATATCAGAGAGACATCCCAAGCCTAACTGTATTTTCAGCTCTAAAACTGTTTCATACTAGCTGGTTGAGTATCTGAGTCTAGTCATCTTATGGTGTTAAAGTTCAAGGGGACAAAAGGAATGTTAGTCAGTGTGTAATTAGCCAAACCCTAACCAGAGTAATTTTGAAAATAGAAACTTATACACAGTGTGCCAAATTTTTGATGGATTTGCAGCTTTCTACGTTTTTTGCTTAATAGTGTTCCTTTTGAAAAGTCCAATTTAAGTATGCTGTTCTAATGAGAAGGTGACTGCATTGTACCAGATGATATATTTACGTGACTTCATTTAAATTCAGTGCTTTTCACAACTGTATTTAAAGGTATTAACTGTACATATGGGTAAAATGAAGACCTCAGTGATTAATTACTTTTCAATTTTACACTTTAATAGGTGGCAGAACTTAGACTGGAGGGTAGGAATCCATGACTGGAAAACTCACGTTCTTTTCCTATTCCAAGCTGTACATTCCATCTATATATGCAGGGAAACATATGAAGTATTTAAGAGATAGGAACTACCATTTTCTAATGTAACTTCTCTAAAGATTAGATTCTGTTTTTGTTGCATCCTTTTAAGCAGCAGGTCTATATTCCAGATGGAGTGAATGCACACTTCCTTCCACCTGGGAAAGTTCTCACAGTGTCATTTTGGAAGAGTTTAACTTTTCAACTAAGAATATATTTACTAGTTGCAATTAGAACTTTATTTTGCTCATAGATGTAGATAGACTGTTGGAAACACTCCCTGCAAGTTAACACCCCATTGATAGTGATAAGCTAGATACAAAAGGAACTGTCAAACTTGGATTCGTTTTACATGGATATTTAATCTAAGTCAACTGCAGAGATTTACCCTTATCATTGCCAATATACTAATTGAAATTATTAAAATATTTTAGCAACAGTGCTAGGAAAAGAAAGTCCATCATACCATCTAGAAGAATTTACTGCACATACTTCTGTCTGAATGCTAAACCTCTTGAATGTGGATTTTTATGTCAGGTTTCATTTTAGATTCATATGTAAAGTGCTGATGCTTTTGATTGAAAATATACCTTTAATTAAAGGCATAAGAGTTTTGTTTTTTTTTTTTTTTGAAAAATCTTCCCATTTGGTTTAAAACACATAGTAAATCTATTGGTTGAATATATTATAGGCGTAAAATCATATATTATGTCTGTTCAAAACTGCATACTTTAATTCCTAGTTCAAACCATCTTTTTTTTAATGGCGCAAGATATTACATAATATTTTATTACTTCCTGAAATTTGGAGAGGGAAGAATGATCTAGAGTGATAATGTCAGGAAGGCCGATATGATACAAAAATGACTCTGAGTTTTCCAACAATCTTTAAATAAGATCCTCTACATGTTAGTATATGTATATATTATAAATAAAAATGTACATCACAAGCTTCACTGAAATATCAAAATATATGGTTATGGGAATTAATTACTGATAGATAAGCACTTTCCTAGAATTTTAGAAGCAAAAAGCCAGGCAAATTCATGTTAGGAAATTGTGGGGATAGGAATTTTTTCTTCTTTTTTGATGGAATAAGTGAACAAAAAACTTGTCTTTGTTTTCACTCCTTCATTTTAGATACTTTTAAATATCATTTTTAGAGAGAATCCAGGGAAACAACACTCATTATCTACTGTTTATTTATTGGCAGACATCTGATATTTCCCAAACTGGAAAGATGAGGAATCTTTGTTCTTACTATTCCACCAGCTATCCAACAAGTTATGTCTTTCCAGTTCTTCAGTTTTATTTTTTTTTCTTCATCTAAACATTACCTTTACTTACACACTTGAAAAGATTTTCTACTTTAAAACAAAAATCTACTTTGAAAAGAACCAAATAAAGACAGTACCCTTACTGATGTTAGTTTGTGATTAACATCTTAAGTCCTCTGCGTTACACATTCATCTTTAGGTGTGTTTGAAAAAAAAAAAAAAAAACCTGTTGTACCCTGGTAGGACATAATGAGAGGATAAGATTAGGCAGGTTGTTGGATCTCAGTAAAAACTGTGAGAGATGCCATTTGAAATATGTTGTTACCAACAACAACAACAAAATCATTACTCTTTGCTTAGGAATCTAGTTATGAAACTGAAAAATAACCTCTATTTGAAAGAAACAAATTGGTCTTTCCTATTTAAACGTCTACATTTAAACGTCTTCTACCACATAAACACAGTGTATATCAGGTAGAGCTTAGTGGATAAACAAGAACTTTTTGCATTGTTGATGGGAATGTAAATTGGGGCAGCCACTGTGCAAAAGAGTGTGGAAGTTCCTCAAAAAATTAAAAACAGAACCACCATATTATTCAGCAATCCCACTTCTGGGTATAGATCCAAAGACAATGAAAACAATACATCAAAGAGATATCAGCACTTCCATGTTTATAGAAACATTATTCACAATGGTCAAGATATGGAAACAACCTAAAATGGCTGTTGACAGATGAACGGATAAAGAAAATGAGATGCGTATGCACACACGTATACACAATGGATTATTACTTAACCTTACAAAAGAAAGGAATTTCTGCCATTGGTGGCAATATGGATGGAACTTGAGTACATTATGCTAAATGAATTAAGCCAGACAGAGAAAAATACCCCATGGCATCATTTATGTGGGATCTAAAAAAAGGGAAAAAAAGTCAGACTCCTAGAAAAAGAGTAGAATGGTGGTTGCAAGAGGCTGGTGTGGTGAGGGGCTGTGGAAGAAATAGGAAGAGGCTGGTAAGTCTGTACACTTTCACCCACCTTATTTTAAGATGAATGAGACCTGAGGATCTAAAATAAAATATTGTGACTACAGTTAGTAACACAATTGTATAAATTAAAATTTGCCAAGTGTAGAACTTAAATATTCTCTCCAAAAAAAACCAGGTGGGTTAATGGATGTGTCAATTAAATGTATTAATTAAATTAAATTACTTAAATGAAATTAAATTAATTAAATGAAATAAAATAGAATTTTGTTTTCCTTTTAACATTATATATTTTAAGACAATTTAGATTAAAAAATATTTTAACAAGACTTAATGGTACACCTTAATGTTTAAATGATATTTATCTTATCTAAATTATCTCAGTAAATTTAGTTTCCAGAAAATCTTTTTCCAGTCCACAATTCTAACTTCACAGAAATATTTTAAAGGATCTTAACATGGATCAATTTGATAAACCTGGCACATCTAAAAAGAGGATGAAACCAAATTTTAATTAAATAATACATAACCATACTCAAACTCTTTGTGTGTTTGTAGAAGTGATTGTCATCTTTGAATTGAACACCCTATTTTATCTAGAACCTTCCACAATACCAGACTTCACATAATACATCATGTATGTAATTAAGCTTTTATTTTTTTTTAGAAGTAGGGATTGCAATTCCTAAATAAAGCTTTACTTATTCTTGTGGATATTTGAATTTTAGGCAAAGAATCTAGTTTTTCTCTTCTATTTCTTTCCTTCCTTCCTTCCTTCCTTCCTTCCTTCCTTCCTTCCTTCCTTCCAAGGAGGGCACAAGCGGGGTGGGGCAGAGGAAGAGGGAGATTGAGAATCCTAAGTGCACTCCATGCTCAGTGGGGACAGGGCTGTTATCTCACTACCATATGATCATGACCTGAGCCAAAATCAAAACTCTGACACTTAACAGGATGAGCCACCCAGGCTCCCCATTTCCCAACTATTTTCTATTTCATTTTCCACCTAGAATGCTTAGCCTCTTCTGTGTCACTTCAGATTATCTTGGGTCCCATGTCTCTTACAAAGCTTTCTCCAACTCTCCAGGCTGACTTTGAATTCTCATTAAAATTCCACTGTAATCACATTTTTGTTGTTGGATCTTATTTGTATCTTTACAAAGCAAATTAAATGCAAGGATTATGTTTTATACTTCTTTTAAATCTCTGTTTTTAGTCTCTCCTTTCTTCCACCAAACTCAAGGAATAGACACCTAAAATTCACTTTAAATATTTTATGATTAAGTGATTTTATAATAGAGTAACTACTAACACATAGTAGAAATTAAATATGTATATGATTCTTACAAATGAACAAATGAAATACTGAAACATTTTTTCTATACATTTTAGGAAGCTCTAAAACTTGACTTATATTCCTACAATTAACCCAAGTCAATCTATGATAGTATGGCATGAGTGAGGTAACCAGAATATTGTGATTTACTACTCTGTTACTTGATAGAGCTGGTCAAGGAAAGTTTCCAGTTCTTAGTATTCTTATAAGAACAGTTAACAGACTATAGTTATTAAATATTTTCTATCCTTGGGGTGCCTGGGTGGCTCCCCAGGCTTCAGCTCCAGCTGAAGCATCCAACTTCAGCTCAGGTCATGATCTCACAGTCTGTGAGTTCGAGCCCTGCTTTGGGCTCTGTGCTGACAGCTCAGAGCCTGGAGCCTGCTTCGGATTCTGTGCCTCCCTCTCTCTCTGCGCCTCCCCTGCTTATGCTCTGTCTCTCTCTCTCTCAAAAATAAATAAAAACATTAAACATTTTTTTAAATAAATAAATAAATAAATAAATAAATAAATAAATAAATATTTTCTATCCTTTGAAAGCCTGTGACATCAGCTGATTTTGCAACTTTAAAACCATGACAGTCTTGAAATTCCTTTACATGTCTCAAGGAGAAGTAGGCAGAGAGAGTAAAAGGAAAATAACTTGGATAAAAATGAATGAACTTTGAAGAGTTCTTCAATCACCACTTACCTACCCATCCATTACCCCACAAATTTCTGTAAGTCCTGGGCACCCAGGCAGTCACCAGAAGCATGAATCATTCTTATAAGGAAAGTTTGGGTAATGTGTAGTAGATTTATCAGCAATGTTAATTAAGAGGAAATTTCAGTGGGGGGAGAAGGGAAGGGAAATGCCACAGTTGTGCAATCTTGACTCTTTTTAGCCTCTGTCCCCAATGTCTTTGAGTTTGTGACTCAACTTTTTCTTTCTTTCTTTCTTTCTTTCTTTCTTTCTTTCTTTCTTTCTTCTTTTCTTTTATTTTCTTTTTGTGGTGAGAGGGAGAGGGTGATTTGCTTTTCTTTCAAGAAAAGTATCTACTTTACTTTTCTTCAGGTTCCAATTATTCAGGATTTGTTCACTAGCAGAAATTCAACAGTAACAGAATCAGTAATGACAATGATCAGTAACTAACTTTTTAATTCTGAAAAAAATCAGGGTTACGTGGAGATATAGACACAACATTTATTTCAACATTGATAATTACCTAAGGGAAATGGACTCAAATTATATATACAAACACACACACACACCTGCATATCTATATTTATATATATTTATTATAAATATATATATATATATCTTTACATATAAGAATGTAAACTATTCTAAGGATTCAGATGAATATTCATATGCATGCATGTTTTAAGATTCAGTTTACAGTATACTAAAAACATGATCACCTCTTTTCCTCTTCTTTTCTCACATTTATAGGATGCTTAGGCAGATAAGCAGCACAAAGAATCATAAATCTCAAATAAAATGTGACTGCAGTTTCTATTTCCTACCTAAACGGTATTCATTGGATTTGCTGCTGTCATCTGGATTACTAAAATAATAGAATTTGTGACGTTAACAGAAGTTACTTTTTCAATATGCTTTACAAAGAGCTTTTGTTATATCAGACAGTCTGACCTGTAGTTAGCACTCATTTTATGTTCATTTTCTTCCTCCTATTAGAGAAACAAAACATTTCTGCCAACAAAAAGAGCCCTCCCTTCATACCAATGTTAAAGAGAGAGAGAACATAATTTATCATTCTGTAAGCATTAACAGATTTTCTTGTGTATATGAGCAGAAAATTGACTACAAAGTTATCAGAAAGTTTCATACAGTTTATACAGCAAAGCCAAAGAAAGAACAGTTAACTCCTCTTGCCTGTTTGAGGGACAAGGATCTATACCTTGGGTCAGTTTCCTGAACGTCTTATCAGAGACCCCCAAGCTAATTCTGGAAGTATGTTTTAACATATCTAGTGGTCATTTGGTTATTATCTTGGAGATATTTCCATATTGTACAACTAGAAACTACACTTAATCTCTAGAGAGATTTCTCTCTGTCCCAAAGCATGCCTATTCTTGGAAGGTTTTAAGAATAAGATTCTTCTATCTGATAGAATAAACAAGACAGAAAAAGGGGGAACATATAAAATAATAACAATAACAAAACCTGTTTTTTTGTAATGTGTATTTGGACACTAACTCAAACTTATGTTTGGAAGGGGGGAAAAAAAGGTACTGTCGTACATTTGGTGTCCAGATTGAGGTGTGTGAATAATCTGAAGTCCAAGTTGGAAATACAGCATCTCCACTGTTGGCTGTCAGTTAAACTCCAGTAATGTACTGCAAAGAGCCTCATTCTGTGGGCACAGAAAAAAGTTAAAAATGTCTGTTGTGTCTTGAGAATTTTCCTCAAGTCTAAATCAGTTCTTTGGATTTGTTTGGTTAACTTTTAAAAATACAAGTATCTCTCTACCGAGTGACACTTAAGAAGAGGCAAAATACAAATATTCATGTTAAAATATCTGGTTAGTTATTTCAGGAAAGTATTGAGGCAAACTTTTCAGACTATTAACTGAATCGACTAGTTATTTTAACATCCTATAAATGTTATGCATTTATTAGGAAACTTTTGCTGGATTGATAAATGTCAGGTTATGGAAATGGTTTATGTCTGGGTGAACTCACCTCACATATTTACATGTGTGGGGGAGGGTGGGATAAGAACACTTAAGTTCTACTCTCATAGAAAATTTCAGTTCTACAGGACAATATTATCAGATATAGTCATTATGTTATGCAGTAGATCTTCAGACCTTATTCATCTCATAATAAAGTTTGTACCCTTTACCAGCGTCTTCCAATTTCCCCCACCCCATCACCTGACAACCATCCTTCTTCTCTGTTTCTATGAATTTGTTTTGTTTTTGTTTTTGTTTTTGTTTGTTTTAGGACTGCAGTGTGATACCATGCAGTGTTTGTCTTTATCTGTCTAGCTTGTTTCACTTAGCTATCATGCTCCCTCAGGTTCATCCATGTTGTTGTAAATGGCAGGATTTTCTTCTTTTTAAGGTTGAAAAATACTCCATAGTATATATTTATACCATAATTTTTTTATCTGTTCATCTCTTGATGGACATTTAGGTTGTTTCCTTGTGTTAGCTATTGTGAATATGCTGCAAGGAATAAGGGAGTGCAGATATCTTCTTAAGACTGTAATTTCATTGAATATGTTGCTGGAAATGGGATTGCTGGATCATATGGTGATTCTATTTTTATTTTTTTGAGGAATCTCCATTCTGTTTTCCATAGTGCTGTGCCAATTTACGTTCCCACCAGCAGTGCATGAGGTTTTCCTATCTTCCACGTCATTACCAGCATTTGTATCTCTTGCCTTCTTTATAACAGTCATCTTAACAAGTGTAAGGTAATCTCTCTGTTGTGATTTTGATTTGCATTTTCTTGATAATTAGTGATGTTAAACATCTTTTTTGTATCCTTTGTATGTCTTCTTTGGAAAAACATCTCTCCAGGTCTTTTGCCCATTCTTAATTGAATTATGATTATATGATTATGATTGCTATTAAGATTTATGAGTTACTTTTATATTTTGGATATTAACTCCTCATCAAAAATGTGGTTGCAAATATTTTCTCCCATTCCATAGGTCGCCTTTCATTTTGTCGATAGCTGCTCTGGCTGTGCAGAACCATTTTAGTTTCATGTAGTTCCATTTGTTTATTTTTGCTTTTGTTGCCTTTGCTTCTAGTGTATAAAGAAAAGAAATCATTGCTGCTAAGACTAATGTCAAAGATCGTAGTCTGTTTTCTTCTAGGAGTTTATGATTTCGGGTCTTACATTCAAGTCTTTAATTCATTTTCAGTTTATTTTTGTGGATGGTATAAGATACGATTCCAGTTTTACTTATTCCTTTGCATTTGGCTCTTCAGTTTCTCAACAACACTGAATAGATTATTTTTCCCACTGTATATCCTTGACTCCTTGTCAAAAATTAATTAACTATATATACATAGGTTTATTTCTGGACTCTGTTCTATTTATCTATGTGCCTGTTTTTATGTCAGTTGCATACTGTTTGGGTTACTATAGTTTTGTGATATAATTTGAAGTCAGGAAGTGTCATGCTTCCAGATTTTTTCTTTATCAAGATTGCTTTTGCTATTTGAGGTCTCTTGTGGTTCCATATGAATTTCAGTATTTTTTTTTTCTATTTTTGTGAAATATACCATTGGAATTTTAATAGAGATTGCACCAAATATGTAGATCACTTTGGGTAGTTTGGACATTTTAACAGTTTTAATTTTTCCGATCTACCATCATTAGATAGCTCTCCATTTATTTGTGTCTTCTTCTGTTTCCTTCATCAGTATCTTATAGTTTCCAGTGGACAGATTTTTCACCCACTTGCTGAAATTTATCCTTAAGTATTGTGTTGTTTTGATACTATTGTAAATGATACTGTTTTCTTTATTTTTGTTTCAGAGAGTTCATTGTTAGTGTATAGAAATGCAACGCATTTTTGTATATTGATTTAGCATCCTGCAACTTATTTAATTAATTCATCAGTTCTAACAACTTTTTTAGGCAGAGTCTTTTCTATATGCAATACAATGCCATCCACAGAGACAATTTTATTTATTCCCTTCTGATCTGAATAGACCTAAGGCATAATTAAGTTAAATGATTGTAAACACCTAACAAGTCACTACCATTCAGAAAATTCACTTTCTAAATTTTTCATTCTTGTGTAGTTAAACTTTGTGTTCAATAAAATTTTTGCTGAAGTACCACACACGCGCGCACACACACACAGACATACACACACACACACACAGGAAAACACACAAAATGTAAGCATACTACTAAATGACTTTAATATCCCTGTGTTGCCAGTACCAGAAACCGTCCTTCTAGCTTCTCCAGATCACTGAGCCCTGAGAAGAGCTAAATTTCCTGACTTCTATTGTAATAGTTGAATTTTATCTGTTTTTGAACTACATTAAGTAGGATCAATAGTATATTCACTTAATGTTTGCCTTCTTTTGTTCAATATTATATATGTGAGTGACATTTGTTCATATTGCTGTTGTCTGTCATTGTAGTTTTGCTCATTCTTATTGCTGTACAGTCTTTCATTACATGAATACATACCACAATCTGTTGATACATGCTATAGTTGCTTGCTGAGTTGTTTCCATATTGGAACTTATTATGAATGGTGCTGTTGGGAGTGTTCTTGTACATGTCTTTTGGTGAACTTGTGTGCCAACTTCTGGTGGATATAAAGTTAAGAGTAGAATTGCTAGGTCTTAGAGTATTCTTGTTTATGCATTTACTACACATGGATATCAAACTGGGTTGAAGCAGTTGGTGTCAATGTAATTTCTTGGAAACAGTCCTTTTGAGAATGAGAATAGAGTCAAATCACTGCTCAAATAGGTACCTCGTGAAGGATGTGTTGTCCACCCAGACAGTAAGAAAGGATTTTATAACAGAGACTCAGCGGAACTAGAGATCTGAAGACTTTTATGTCTCCAAGAATCAAAATAGTGACACTGGTTTTCCAGCACTGTTACTAAATTCATTCTTTCCCCAATTGTTTGCAGGGCTATCTCTCTAATGTCTATAGATCTAGGTCTGGACTTTCTGTCCATTGTTTCTGTAACAGTGCCACACATTTTATTTTTGTGTCTTTGTAATATGTATTTATATTTGATAATGCCAGTCTTCTTATTTTTCCAAATTGTTTAAATTATACGTTTACAAACATTACATTAATTTTAATTTAAAAGTCATTGCATGGAAAATTTCGATATAAACAATGTTGTCTTGTTCCATAAGTGATGACTATGTTTCTTCTATTCATTCAGGTCTTTGGTCATGTCTTTACTTTACAAGAATGTTAATTATTTTCCCATAAAGTTGTTCTGAGTTATTTTTGAAATTAATTCAAAAGTACTTTATGAATTGATTATGATTGTAAATAGTACTTAGTTTTCTCTTGCACTTTTTCTTTTTTTTTTTATTTTTTAACGTTTTATTTATTTTTGAGACAGGGAGAGACAGAGCATGAACAGGGGAGGGTCAGAGAGAGGGAGACACAGAATCTGAAACAGGCTCCAGGCTCTGAGCGGTCAGCACAGAGCCCGACGCGGGGCTCGAACTCACAGACTGCGAGATCATGGCCTGAGCTGAAGTCGGCTGCTTAACCGACTGAGCCACCCAGGTGCCCCTCTTGCATTTTTCTTTAAAAATTAATGAATTAATATTTCAAGTATCCACCATAGCACAAATAATGACATCAATGTCACCTATGTACCCAGCAAGAGTTAATATTTAGTTACCCCTGACGGTAAAAACTACAAAGATTTTTTAAGTGTTTATTATACATGAGGCACTCTTATAAATGATTTTACGTGTTAATTCGTAACAACATAATGAAGAAAGTACAGTTATCCCTACTTTATTGTTGAGAAAATGGAGACAGAGAGAGGTTACATAACTTGTGGAAGCTATACATTTGGTGATTGTGAGAATTTGAATTCAAATCCATGCTGTTTGCCTCCCAAGCATGTGCTCTTACCCACAATGCCATGCATTTCTAAATAACTAACTTGTTACAGATGGAGCTAAAGCCTCATGTTTTACAAAGCCCTACCACATCTGGCAGGGCAAAGTCCTCATCTTGTGGGACAGAGAGGGAGGAAGTACAAGATACCTGTGGAATGGAGCGGATACATTTATCTTTGAATCCCCAGTGACCAGCAGAGTGCCTAGGACAGACTATAGTTTCAGTAAACGTAGTTTGAATAAACCTGTCTTTGTCATGGCAAATGAATACAAGAAAGGAGAAAAATTGCCCCTAAAATTTTCCATTTACTTATATTGCTACAAACACCAATGATTTGTTTCTTTCAATATTAACATTCTGTGTTTATATTATCATATAAGCATCTCTTTTTAATGTTTTAATTTTCAATATTTAACACACCAGGTTGTGGACATGACCCACTCCTGGTCTTTCATAAATTTTAGGAAAAGAAATGGTTGAGATTTATGGAGTTTAATGAATACTTATTATTCAAAGATTTCCATAACAGCTGTAGGAATTACATATCTGCCTAAATTCTATACTTTGTCTCACTTGGAATCTTTATACCTATATTAGTGTTCTCCAGAAAAATGAAACCAATAGGATATATATGTATACACACACATACATATAGATGGAGGATTTATTGTAAGGAATTGGCTCACATTATGGTAGCTGAAAAGTCCTAATGTCCCAAAATATGCAAGGTAAGTAGGCAAGCTGGAGATCCAGGAGAGCTGATGGTATAGTTCTAGTCCCAAAGCTGGCATGTTTGAGACCGAGAAATGTCAATGTTTCATTTGGAGTTCAAAGGCAAAAAAACGCCCTAGTTGAAAGAATGTCAAGCAGGAGCAATTCCCTCTTATTCAGAGGATTTTCAGCCCTTTTTGTTCTATTCAGGCCTTCAACTATTGGATGAGACCCACTCACAGAGTGATGACACTTTGCTTTTTTATTCTACCAATTTAAATGTTCATCTGATCCCAAAACAGCCTTACACATACACCCAAGGTAATGTTTGACCAAATAACTGGACATTCCATGGCCTAGTCAAGTAGACATAGAGTATTAACAATCATTATAACATCTCAAATTAAATACTGGTGGAAAAGCAGCATGATTCTTCAATTTATCCATCCATGCATCCAGCCATCCTTTGTTTGGCTTACAGGTCCTCAGTGAAGGATGTTTCTATAGATTGATATCCAGATGGTTACTCAGTCAATATACTCTAGTATACCTGAGCCAATTACTTAGAATCTATTCTGATTGGTCAGTTTCCTTCAGGCATGGTAATTCAACATTTTTCATATTACTCTTGAATATAACCTAGGTATATTCTGGTAGCATAATTCTATTATTGTGGGATGCTGAACATATTTTTGCTGAACTAAATCCGTTACTGACTGTTTTCATCAAGCATTTGAACTCTGGATGTCCTCCAAGGAGCTTTTTCTACTTTTTTCATTCTGGTAAAACTGACTACTTAGGAGGTCAGAAGAGAGAAAACTGCTGATTTATAGATCTCTTGAAAGCAAGCATGACAAAATAAGGATAGTGTGGAAAACCTGGTAAAAACTGATACATTTGAAGATTAATATACTTGTTATTTCCTCTGTATTGTAACTTAGATAATTCATTTATGGAGTGTATGTAAAATTTTTAGAGCTTATCTCTAATATTTAATATTAGGTGTGTAATGTCTTTTGCTGTGTCATGATCAGCAAGAAAATAAATATCTTTTGACATCTATTTTCGTAAATATCAATTCTTATGTGAAAATTACAAATTGCTCTGTGAAAGTTTTAGATTTTAAGGAATAAGCTGATATTCTATTAAGTTTCAAATAAATATATGTTACACTAAAAATAAACTGAAGTTGGAAGGATTTGTACCACTTTTTAAAAAAATTTCTATAAAACAATGGTAATTAAGACAGTGTGGTGTTAGTATAAGGCTAAGCGTATAGTTCAGTGGATAGAGTCTAGAAAAAATGAAATATTACTTTACAATAAAAAGGGAAAAATCTATTGATATAGGCAACAAAACAATTAATCTAAAAAATATTAAACTAAACAGATCTGAAAGAGTATATACTGTATGATTCCATTTATATCAAAATTTAATATATTTTTTTTAACATTCATTTATTCCTGAGAGACAGAGAGAGACAGAGCATGAACAGGGGAGGGGCAGAGAGAGAGAGGGAGACACAGAATCTGAAGCAGGCTCCAGGCACTGAGCTGTCAGCACAGAGCCTGATGTGGGGCTCTAACTCACAAACTGTGAGATCATGACCTGAGCCGAGGTCGGATGCTCAACCTACTGAACCACCCAAGCGCCCCCCATTTATATCAAAATCTAAAAAATCTAATCAATGGAGACAGAAAGTAGATCATTGGTTGGTAATGAGACAGCAGAGGGACACAAGGAGACCTATGGGGGTGATGGAAATATTCTATACTTGATAGTGGTGGCAGATACATGGGCACATATATTTTTCAGAACTGTTGAAATATACATTTAAAAATTAGTAAATTGTATATTATGGAAATTACATCTCAATAAAGTTCATTTAAAATATAAAACAGAATGACAGTTTGTAAACCTTATTCCTACGAGTGAATAGAAAGTTAAATCACATAGGCTCTTCCCAGATCTCTATGTCTTGTCTTGGTCATAGGAAAGTTAAATGAATACCTTCAATTCTAATAGAGAAAAAGATTTTGCATTGTTTTTTTTTTCTACTACTATGACTTTCCTCACAATAATAACTGTTTGGAAAAAAAGTAACAATGTAATTTTCTTTGGGCAATAACATTTTTTACATATGTACATATTATATATAAGCACATATATAAGCATTATAATGAACTATTTTGCCACTTCTCCTCTGCTATTTTCTTCAGACTGAAAGTATGCTGTAAGTGTGTCTATTTGGATTATCAACATGAATGTCTATTGACCATTAATTGAGTAGAAAGTAATTTTTGGTGAGTTCATTTCAGATCCAAAAATCCTGCTGATTTGCTCTGAGTCTTAAGGTATATAGCCCCCTAAACTTCTAAATGTTCATTGAATGCTTGTAATTACTTCCAAAAGTATTCCATATTCATAAGCATATTCCAGCAATAATTTGATTTAAATTAGAATTTTTCCATGTATTATGTTTTATTACTTATGTGTATATATTTTCTAATAAGAATGATAAGTAAGTTTATCTTGCAATATTTATTTACTTAAAGATAAGCTTTACCAAATAATTAAACCTCAGATGTCTAATTTTTAAGTGAATGTAAAATATTAATTGGTAAATTAATTCTAACTCATATATACCTACCCATGCCTAGAATTACATATGTAACTGAAGCTGGAAATAATTAAAACAGAACAAAGTTTAAATGTTTTATAAAATAATATACATGAATTACTAGAGAAAATATGCTGATCATTTTAGGTGTTTTTGGAAGCGTGACACATAAGAACTTCATCTCAAGGAATAAAGAGTCCTGAATATTCACGTAATTTTATTTGAGTAGTATATCCATTAATGCAATGACATTTATGCAATGAAATAATGAAGAGAGGAAAGGGAATCCACAAATCAAGACTGCTGAAAACAATTACACTTCAAACATCTACCAAAGTTCGAAAGCTGCAGTTACCCAGTGTACTAAATGTGTGTTAGTGATTAAAAGACTGAGGATAATTATTATTTATGTACATTTCAAGAACATATACTAATAAAGGCTCATTTATTCATGCACACAAGGCAAATAAAATTTCTAAATTATTTTAATCTCTTACTAATCTGCAATTTACTGTATGTATTAGCCTTGCAGATAGTTTTCCAAAATTATTCAGAGGATGCCATTTGAACAAGAGGACTTGCACTGACTTCATTCACATATATTGAAATGTGGTACTGCTCTCTTCCTCATCAGATATCCTTCCTTTGATGTCTTTATCACTTGAATAAAAGCACCAGACTTTACCCTATCGGCTAAATATATGGAGTTTGCCACCAGGCACAAATTCCCACATGATTTCAATGAAAATGAACAAAAATGAAAAGCAAAGCCTGGCAAATGACTTTTAGGCACTATGAAGAATTCTGCCCACGTCTTTTTGCCTGAAGTCTTTGAGAACTACCCTGATTTATGGTTTTAGGTCATGAGAATATAAGCTAGTACTTATCTTTGTGGCAGCTTTAAAATATACCTGTACTTTGAATGATAGAAACTTGGTATGTGTGTGTGGAGTGATTTTGTGGCCTGCCATTTTTTATCTTGGTAAATTCTCGCTACAAAATGCTTAACTCTTTGGTTTGGTCTATGGATAATTGTCACTATTCGTCAGTGGCACACACAAAATTGAGCCTCTGCAAATGCATGGTCAGTCATCTAATTGTGATTTGGGATTTAAATAATCTTTTTTGACACCCAAAGGGATTTTAGGTTTACCAGATTCATTCTGGAGCCACTCTGATAATTCTGTCATCCATTCAACAAATGTTCATTGATCAGCAATGTGGTAGGCTGTGTGCAAGAGTCCAGGGATATAAAAATGGAGAGAACTCGGTTACTGCTGGGAAAGAATTTAATCTAATTGTGGTTGTGTGCAGTCCAGTGGAGGAAGATATAATCCTTTCAAGACTGTAACCTTGATCAATTATCTTGAAGCTGGACTTGTTTCTATAAGTAAGTAGGTAGGCATTTCGGGGGAAAAGCTGCTTAGTAGACTTCAGATAGCCACAGCTGCCAACTCACCGCCTGAACTTCAGACGTGTCGTCTGAATGGAGTACACAATATATATTGGCGCAAAACTTTGGAGGTTTAAATAATATATTTAATGTATTTATCCTACTGCATGTCGCATAGACGGCAACTAATTAGTAGCTGTCATTATTAAAAAATAGCAAAATAACTTTTTGTTTTTTCCTGAATATATATGCATTTTCCAGGATAGAACATTTTCTTGAACAGCCCAATATATGGTGTCAGGTCCGATACCCTAAGCAGTACAGACAACTAGATTTGATTGACCTTTGGTCTCCCGGTTATGAAGCCAAAGGCATCATAAAGAATGGGCAAAGACAGACCATGCCAGGCAGACAGAGCATTTCCAACATCTCAGTCCACATGCGCTGAGCAGGGAAGTTGCAGCAGATACCAAGGAAGAAGTAAGGAAACCAGGGAAATTAAATGCTAGCCAGAGAATTTGATGGGGTGTTTGGAAGTAGGATCTTGGAGAAGTTCCTTAAAGGCCTAGAACATAGTCAGTGGAGTAAAAGTTGCTGAGGGCACCAAGACAGCCCAGCCAAAGGAAAAATATGGTGAATTGTTTTGCTTACTACATTTCCTTTTCAGTCACCAAAGGCATGATGCATGGCTTTGAGGCCTTGTGTCAACCTGCCCGAGATCATATAGCTTGTAGGTTGCAGTCAGGATTTAAATGCAAGCCTGTTGATAACATCTGTGGTTTAAGAAAACAAAAACAAACAAACAAACAAAAAACCTTGGTTGTGCCTGGATGGCTCAGTCAGTTAAGCCGCTGACTCTTGATTTCAGCTCAGGTCATGACCTTGCAGTTTGTGGGATCAAGCCCTGTGCAGGGCTCTGTGCTGACAGCATGAAGCCTGCTTGGGATTCTTTCTCTCTGTCCCTTGCCCACTTGCATGCGTTCTCTCTCTCTCTCAAAATAAATAAACTTAAAAAAAAAAAAAAAGAAGAAGAAAAATTCCCTTTTCGTGAATTCAGAAATAAAGGCAAACTTATGAAGAAAACTTTATAGAGAAGCTTCTCATGGCCATGCCTCAAAAACTGTGGACAAAGACAACTGTGTCAAGATCATTAGAAATGTTTAATACAGGGTGCCTGGGTGGCTCAGTTGGTTAAGAGTCTGACTCTTGATTTTGGCTCAGGTCATGATCTCATGGTTCATGAGTTCAAACCTCACACCGGGCTCTGCTGACAGCACAGAGCCTGCTTGGGATTCTCTCCTTTTCCCTGTTTCTCTGCTCCTCTGCTGCTCATGTGCACTCTCCCCCCTCTCTCTCTTAAAATAAATAAACTTTTAAAAATAAAACAAAATGTTTAATACTGTTTGCTCTTCAACTGGCAGAAAAAATGATTTGGGGAGACTTAGAATCAATGGAGGGTCTGCCATGCACGTGAGTTGCTATGGTGTGGTAAACGCTCTGCAGTCTCTCTGAATAAACACAATTTCTTGTTAATAGCTGTGTGACAGAGTAGAAGTTAGAAATTATGTAGCCTGTCTGTTTTTTAATTCACCCATCCTTAAAATGAGAATAGATGATAAAAGAACCTTCCTCATGGGTTTGCTGTGAAGGATTATATGAGTCAATATATACAGTCATGTTGAAGATTATCTGGCATAAAATAAGTGTTTAGTAAATCTTGACATCATTATGTATTTCCAGAAATTCAGGAACAAGAAAACATGCATAGACTGTCTTGTCACTGCTAATATCCTATGTAAAATAAGTTATCTGATCATCTGTAATCTCTGCATGTTTAAGAAGAGTTTTAAATGCTTCATCAAATAGTAGACTAGTCTTATCTTTATAATAAAGTCTGCAAAGCAGTTTTTTTAAATATTTGTTTATTTTGAGAGAGAGAGAGAGAGAGAGAGAGAAAGTGTGAGCATGGGAGGGGCAGAGACAGAGGGAGAGAGAGAATCCCAAGCAGGCTCTGTGCTAACAGCAGACCCCATGCAGGGCTCTATCTCATGAACCATGAGTTAATGACCTGAGCCGAAATAGTCAAACACTTAACTGGCAGAGCCACCCAAGCCCCCCTGCAAAGTAGGGTTATCCATTACAGTCCAACCCACTGAGTGATAGACAGCTCTATTTAGATGCTTCAGAGCCACCTTAACTCAACATGGACCAACTTGAACCCATTTCTTCCCTTTCTCCTTTTCCAATTCTGTATCTTTTTCTTCCATGTGGAGTACAGCAATATACCTTCTTACACAAGTTAGAAATCAATAGGTCACCTTGATTCTTCGAACTTCCTTCATGGCCCAAAACAAAAAGTTATCAAGGCTTACAACTGTTAAGCACAATTTTAATCCTTCTTGTCTTCTCCAGCTGGGCTTCTGCCTCACAAGTGCAGCTTTCCCTGGCAATAGTCCTCTTTCATTCACACATATTCTCTATGCTACTACTGGAACACTGTCTGGAAACAGTCTGACAACGATGCTTCCCTGCCTAGGTCTGTCAGGTCCCTACACGCACACTCTCATACTCTTCTATGATTCTCAAAGATCTTTGGGAAAACTATCTGGCGTCCTAAAGCAGCCATACAAAGACTTCCATAATCTGCCCTTTTTGAACACTCATCGTTCCCTGCCTTATACTTTTTCATCCATCAAAATTAACCGATCATAATCCTCATGCAAAATCAGGCTGATCTAATTTTGTGTGTTTGCAAATGTTGTGTCCCTGTTTATAAAGCACTTTCCCATGACCAAAAGCTTCCAGACTTAGTTTAGTCTCAGCTATCTACTAGGAAGCTTTTCTTCACCTAACTGGCTGGTTAGGGATGCCTTCTCTATTTTCTCATAAAATCCCTGTTCGTATCTGTATCATTGTCCTGACTATAATATTCAATATGCCATATCCTCTGAGGACACAGTTCATAACTAACTCTTCTTTGTGTTCATTATATCAGTGGCCCAGACCCAGTATCCCATTGGAAATATTTAGAACAGTTTTAATTTCCTAATGGCTAAGAGGCCCTACAACTATTAAATGGCTAGGGATAGAGATTCTTTATTCTGCCTTAGGTGGAACAATCCCAAAAGAGGAAGAGCTGTCTTGCCAAAATGCCAAAAATATCTCCGGTGAGAAATTCTGTATTAGACTACACACATCATGAAGGCATTTTATCTTAAGGCTCAAAACAGCTGGATCTCACCACAGGTTTTCTAAACCAGCTCTTAGTATGTATTTAAGCAGTTTCCTAAGTAGCTCTGATATGCCTTTCTTTTTTTCTTTTTTCTTTTTAGCAAACAATTTTATTGAGCTATAATATACATACATACCTGTTTTTAAAAGTCACTAATATAGCTCTGTGTTTTTCCTTTTATCCTGGCCAATAGGAAGCTCAGATTTAATGTCTAAGAGGTTTAATATTTCTATCTTTGTCTTGGAAGATTTATTTATTCCTCATGTCCCATTAAGGTTTATTCTGCAAGTTTCCACAATGTATTTTCAATGTGCTCACAGTATAAATGCTAAATAATAAGAATAATTGTTATAAATTTTATTAGGAATTTGAGTGAGGATGCCCATTGGACTCACTATTGACTCTCAGAGTTTTACCAACAGAAATGGAGTGACTTCATTCTCTACACTTCAGGGAAGAAGCTGCTACCTTTTATGATGGATAGGTTGGCTGATATCCTATGGGAGGAGCAGGAGCAGATGACTTAGAATGGCCATCTGAGCTCTTGAAAAATACCCAGCCAGGCTTGCACAAAAGGCTACAAGAAGGGCTCTAGAACCAGAGCTGGCAAACTTTGGCCTTGGGCCAAATCCATCTCACAGCTGGTGTTTGCAAATAAAGTTTTATTGGATTACAGTCACTGGTCTATAGGCATTGTCCATGGCTGCTTTTGTGCTACTGCTGCAGAACAGAGTCTTTCAACAAAGACCACATGACCTGCAAAGCCTAAAATATTTACCGTTTGGCCCTTACAGAGAACATTTGCTGACTCCTGTGCTAAAGCAATGCTTCCCGCAAAAAGCTGACAGAAAGTTAAGTGTTCCACATAGTACTCCTTTTTATTTAACCATATTAGTGCAATCACCAGAATAAAATTCCAAAATAAAATACAGTTTTGTTTCCAAGAATGTATCTTAAGCTGTAATTTTCACCATGGGCTGCTAAAAACTTCCTCATGTTGTTTATGAACCACTTCGTAGAAAAACATTTAGGAATGAGTTCTTGGATCCTAAGGAAAATTGATTTATCTGGTGCACTTGCCTTTTTCTGTTTGTCTAATTTGGAGAGTATGCCTTTATCACATTCTCCCCAGTGATTGGTCATTTTGCTACATTTTAGATATAATTTTATTGTGATATTACTTACTAACCACGGGTAATTCGCATTAAATTTGCCGCATACTTGATATTACTATATCCACTTGTGGATTGATTTTGTTGTATTTCTGTAAGTGGGACCTACTCATAACAGAAGAATGGGTAACTTATCTTGCAGTGAATTAATGTACACATTTTCCATTTTACCTACAAATATTATTTTAATTTCTTTTATGTAAAAATCTAGCATTGTCACATTTGATAGATTCTGAAAATTTAATGCCTATGAACATATGGTCTCCTTTTGATAAAATGGCTGGAAAATAATTGCACATTAATTTTTTCTAATTCTTGTATCCCAGATACTAGAATAATGCCTAACATATAGCACCCACCCAAATAAGTACATACTGAATGATAGCTAAATTAATTAATAATGCATTTCCATTTTATAAATTTTACAAATAAAACTTGAGGGGAGAAAGCAGCAAAATATTCATATCCAACCACTGAATTTTCCACATTCTCTTGTTGGGCTTTATATAGATTTTTAATGCAACTGTTGCCCATTCAAAATTAACTTGTGGTTGTAGGGGACAAGAGCAGGCTGCCCCAAGATGGACCACATTGGCATGAAGATTATTTTGAATTAAAAAACAATCAAGGGGTGTCTGGGTGGCTCAGTTGGTTAAGTATCTGACTCTTGATTTCGGCTCAGGTCGTGATCTTGCTGTTTGTGAGTTTGAACCCTGCTTTGGCTCTGCACTGGCAGTGAAGAGCCTGCTTGGGATTCTCTCTCTCCTTCTCTCTCTGCCCCTCCCCTGTTCATGCTTGCGCTCTTACACTCGCTCGCTCTCTTCTCTCTCTGTCAAAATACATAAATATATTTTAAAAAAGCAATCAAAGCCCAGTAGATTCAGGAAAAACTCTTTACCTCTCCCATAACTGTCTGAAAAGAATTGAGCTAGAGGACCTACTTCAGGAAGAGAGCTATCACCACAGATACCTACATTATACTATGAACCAGGTATGGTAGACAGGGAGGAACTAGCAAGGCCTGTTTGATCAAACTCCTCTGTGTCCCATTATTTCTGCAGGAAGGGCCTAGCAAACATTTGTTTACCAAACACTTACTCTTTTCCATCTTCTTGTGAATTGCATTTCTTTCCCTTGAAGTTGCAGATCCCTACCTGATTCTGTTTAGTTCAGAAGGTATACCTCATTTTGTCTGTGTTTGGAATTTCCATGTCTGTATGGAATCCTGGTACCTACAAAATTAAATCTGATTTTCTCCTGTTAATCTGTCTCAAGTCAATTTCACTCTTAGTCCAACTAGAAGGACCTTGAGGGGATAGGAAGCTCTTTCCCCTTCCCTTACATGGTAAAGCACCTCTGTTGGGTGACCTTAATGAGCAATGGGCTGGTTGGACTTGGAAGCTTGTTGTTTTTTTAGTATGAATTTTTAGATATGATATTCCTGAGCAGATACTACTTTCGAGCTCAGATTGTTGTGTCTTAGTTTTGGCTTTGTGGAGAATGCAGATTACTCTTCCTGAACCTGATAAAACCCAGTTAACAGACTTCTAATAATTCATAATTTTCTTTAATCATTAAAGCAAGTATCTCACAAAAGGAGTAAATACATAAGAAATTCTTACTGTTTCTTGTGTGGTTCATATTTCTGGAATTTATGTTGTCCATTTTTAAGTTTTAAAGGTGTAGAATTTTCAGATCTTTCTGCTTGCTCTCCCCCACCCCCCATCCCTCTCCATCCTGCTGGACACCCTGGTTCTCAGCCCAGCTTTCCTGTTTTCCTTTTCAAAGGCCTGGCCTTCAGTAAGGTTGAGCCTTTTCTCTGTTACAAGTGCATTTCTATTTCTATGGTGGGTTCATTTAAATCAGAATGAAGCTAAATTATTTGAATTTAACTAGAAAAGAGTTTTAGGACTTAAAAGATCAACTTTCATTTATATGGAAAATACAGTTTTGTAGAATACCTTATATCTTAATGAGGTACAAATCACTGTTTTTTCTTATCCCTTTGTTAAATCTTTGTGGTTCCCTGAAACTATCTCCAGGGCTATATTTTGGAACATTTTTAAGTGCAAGTTAAGATTGTGTTATTATATACTTATTTACTGAGGTTAACTTTTAAGTCAATCCTACCAAAGTAATGACAGCAGTGTAAGCATCAGCAAAGTATGTGGAACAGCTTGGATACCACTCCAAAAATGCATGCAGCTGTCTTTCTCCTTTGCATTCTTAAAACACTGTTCATTCCAACTTCTCTATTACATATTTCTGATTCACTGAATATGAAAACTCATACTGAAGCACATTTTATTAGCTGTGATTTAGTCTATTGATATAATGAGGATGGTTGAAGAAGAGGAAAAAAAAAGAAAAAAACTTACTGAAATACAGAATTTTGGCAGAATCGATAACTACTGATGTATGTACCAGAAAGACTGTGAATGATGCCATTTTACTGGACCAAAATAATTGTCCCTTTTTGTTAAGTGAAGAATGGCATTTAACTATAAATTATAACACCAGTCGCAGTGGATATTTATTGTGGATTAGTCAATAATGTTGATGCTTTCACAGTTTAAGGATCTGAGGCTCTTTGCTTTGAATCTGAAATGAGACAAAATACAAGAAAGATGTGCAGGTACAGTACATCCAATTGCCCTACCAGTGGGGGACACTGTAAATTGATTAAATCTACTCTTGTGACTCGCCAGCTGTTAGCCAGAGGCATAAGGGATATTTCAGTTTACTTTAAGAAGATAAAGTATACAATGAATTTGATCACAAGGATGTAGAGAGTAGTCAACCTTAAGCAAGAAATGTATATTTTTATTTTTATTTTTATTTTTTTAATTTTTTTAACGTTTATTTATTTTTGAGACAGAGAGAGACAGAGCATGAACGGGGGAGGGTCAGAGAGAGGGAGACACAGAATCTGAAACAGGCTCCAGGCTGTCAGCACAGAGCCCGACGCGGGGCTCGAACTCAAGGACCGCAAGATCGTGACCTGAGCCGAAGTCGGCCGCTCAACCGACTGAGCCACCCAGGTGCCCCTATTTTTATTTTTTAACATGGGAAATTATTTAAGCACTCTGAGTTATTCAATTTATAATTCTCCTTTAAGTTTTTATTTATTTTGTTTATTTGTTTCTCCTAAGCCTAAGTTATTGACTACTACAACATTCAAGGAAGTATAGGTAGTTTGGGCCATATAATATCATAGGTATTAAATATTACTTATAGGAGAAAGAAGTAAATTAATGATTTTTTTAAGGTGGATAATGGGCAAGAATGAATCAAAAGCAAACATTTGCTTTACTGACATATGTATTCCAGGGGATTAAATTTTAGACAATTTTTAATTGTCCACCTTAATTAATGGTAGCCCAACTGAGGCTTAAGAGATTTTAGAATAGTAATTATGATTCAGTAGTCACTCTTCAGGGTAGTAAACTTTTTCAGTAAACTTTTCTTACGATTTGAAATTTATAATATTTAGTATATACCTCCTTTAAGAAAATGCAAATAATATGTAAGTTTATCCCCATATACAGGCTGAGTTAATGTAACATACATTGAAGAATGATAAAGATATATTTTTAATACATTTGCTATGTTGTATTACTAAAAAATATATGTACTTTAACACAAAATTTTCTAATATAGTATGTTAGAAGATTGCATGTAGCATAGAGGTTTTGTAAATACTATAACAGTAGGTCTGGTACTTAAATTTACCCATAAATGTTAATGAATCTCTCTCTTTCTCTCTCTCTCTCTCCCTCTTTCTTTCTCTCTCTCTACTTATATATGTATACACATATACATGTATGTGTGTATATATGCATGTATATATATATATATACATATATACTTTCATAAATATTTGTGAGTAGAGTTAGCAATGGAAGGACATAAGAAAATGAAAGAAGAGCATGAGAAAGTAACGAATTGTATTTTGAAGATTAACTGAAAGGAAATATTTTAGAAAATAATAATGAGAATAGAAGACATTGATGAGATGCCATGGATAATCTGTTTACATAGCCTTAGGTAGAAATCATATTTTCTTTGGGATACTTTTTAAATAGGCCCTATGTCATATGGCATGATGGAAAACACATGTATTTTGAAGACAGATCTAGTTATTTTCTTAGCTCTATTACTTCGTGCTGATACTAGACAGGTTACTTAAGCTTTTGGCCTCAGTTTCCCTATTTCAAAAAGGAAATTAACAACACCCATCTTTCTGCATTGTGTTGATCCAACTGCAAAATATAAGTCAAGATAAGGGCAAATAATAAACGGTAGTTACTAGTTTTTAAGGATAAAACCTACTCATCAATAAATAGGTTGTACAATAATCATGTAACTTTAAGAGTTACTGCTGGAATTAACATCTTATTTTAAGAAGCTTTTGATTTTCGCATAGTATGAATAAGAAAGTACCATCAAGAAAACTGTTTTCCATCTATCAGATCCTAACTTGCTTTTTTTGCTTTCTAACCTATAAAATATATACCAAGACCTGAAATAAATCTCCTTATCAGATACTCTCATGTTATATATTATTAATTTCCTTTTAAGATTTTGTATAGAAATTAGATTATATATATATATATTTTTTTTTTTCTTAAACTGCCCCACACAGTATTTCTAGCCCAGTGATTTGGCTTCCATTCCCATTTTTAAATTTTCTGTAGGGCTCATACTACTGAAGAAGCTAGATGATAACAATGATTCTAATAGATTTTTTTTTTTTTCTGTTAGGACATGAAAAAAATTTCTGTGACAATGTCACTGGTCCAAAATGATATGTTTCCCAATAATTTGATTTTATGATTTATCTGTTGCCTCAGTTTATGATATTTCTTGTAGACATTCGTTATGAAGCCAATAGGACAGCAATGGAAAGCAGCTGGGGTTTACTATAGGGCTTTTCATTGTTTCTGGCATAATTGTAAAATTATGAGTTAGTAACCCCAAGGAAGTCTTAGTGGATAGCATCTCAGGAATTATTTTTCCACATTAAGAGAAGAGGAAGATTAGAGACAGACCTACGCAACTAAATTCATGTGATGATTTTCTTATTTCATTTTACCTTAAAAAATTTTAAGAATGAATATTCACTATGAGTTCAATAAAGAAAAAAAAAAAAATATCACTACCTGTCCAAGATGGGAGAGAAGGGGAAGGAAAAGACAAATGTGCTGTTCCCTGTGTGTTATCATTGCTGTCTGGTTCCTTTCACATCAGTGTCAGTCATGAAATCAGGAGTCATGAGCTTTTTGATTTGCAGATATGAACTCGTTAGTGAGCAATCTCCCTCCCTTCAACTGTGCAGATACAGAAGAAACCGACCCTCCTTGATTTTCCATTATGTCCTATCCAGAGAGGGGTTGCAAACATGTGCTGGTGTGCCCTCGTGCTCATGAGTTAAATATTTTAAAACCACAACCTTCTATTAAAGTCTGATAGGACTCCCCTCTTTGCAGATTTGACTTTTGTAATTGAAACAAAATGCACATGCCTGTACTACTTTCTGTATTAATTTGGCATTGTTTCTGCCCATTGTTGGCTTTATTAAAGGCCCTTCCCCTTGGCAGCCTGCTGTGTAGTTTCCAAGGGAAGCCGGTGTTCATTGCTACTCACAGGGTGTGCTGAGCAGCTGCACGACCAGATGCTCCACTGCTGGATACTTTGTCTGACTTGAGTCTGGGGACATGGTCAGGCTGCTTACGAGATATTTAATTTATCCAGATGCCACAGTTTTCAACTTGCTGTCAGTCATGATGAATTCGCTCCATACTTAATATTTGCAGATATTTCAATGTACAAATACTTCTTCAGATCCATGCATTAAAACAGTATATGCTTTTCTTTTTTAGTGTTTTCCATTTCATTATTTTCTGCTTCTAAATTAAGGAATTCCCTCTTTCTAACTAATTTTGTTTCTTTTTCTCATTTCTTAAAATGAAAACCAAGTTCCTAGGTAAGCTATGTGTGAACCATAGAAACTATAAATTTTTAGCTGAATAGATGTTCCACTGTATTCCAAAAGTTTCGTTGTTATGTATTCTACTTTTCATTGTGCTCGGATGCTTTTCACTTGTTCTGTGATCTCAAGCTATTAAGGAATAAGTTAATTTTGTTCATGGTTTCAGTATTAATTTCTAATAGATTGGATTATGGTAAATATGACCAATAAAAATCTACCTTTTAGATTTTTTAAAAAAGATTTTCTTTGTAGCAAAGTTCATGCATGTGTGTGTGAGCTCTGAAAAATGTTAAGTCCATCAAATTCATTATTTAATTAATTCTTATATATCTTTACATTTTTGGCTTTATAATTTGTCTAATTCTGCAAGAAGTATATGCCCCACATAATTCTATTTTTAGAAATTCATCTGGTATTCTTTAAAAAAATGTAATGTTATTTCATTTTTAAGAGACAGAATTAAAGCGGGGGAGGGACAGAGAAAGAGGGAGACACAGAATCTGAAGCAGGCTCCAGGCTCCAAGCTGTCAGCACAGAGCCTGACGCGGTGCTCAAACTCACAAAATGCAAGATCCTGACCTGAGTTTGAAGTTGGCCGCTTAACCAGCTGAGCCACCCAGGTGCCCCTGGCATTCTTAATGTATTTTTATTTTACCATTATGTTGTTTAGTGTATTCAGGTTCATGGAATATCCTTTATTTATTTCATTGATTTTTTAAAATCATTTTGTAGGGTATACCTTTAATCTTTATTACTTTTAATTTCAGATATTTTATATGAATTTGCCTCTTCTGGCTTTTTTATTTGCCAACTATCTATTTGCTTATCATTTTCTTTCAATCTTTATTAATTTGTTTCAAAAAGCTTTCTTGTAAAAACTGTGTTGCTGAGGTTTTATTCCTCTTAAAACATCTTTGAATTTAATGGGATGATTCATGTGTTTTCTTTCAGTGTAAAAATTTATATGCTTTATTCATTTTTCTTTCATCTTACATAATGTTCATTAGGTATCTTTTTTGTTTTTTTCCCCTATTTTCTGATTTGTTGTGTTCATCCAACTTTATTACATGCATACTTCTTAAAAAATTCTCCTAAACATTTTTGAGATCTAATAAAAAGTATACTGAGGATTAATTATAAGAATGGCACCATTTTATATATGCCTGTTTCGAGTCTTATCATGTCTCCTACCTTACATATTGACGTGTACAAGGCAAACACTATGAGAGAAGTGGATTTAGAGAAAACTTCTGTCCAGGGCCAGGTCACTACTGTGAATTCCCTGTCACATGGACATTTCTGCATAATTTCTATCTCCTGAAGAAGTATTCATGCTTATTTCATTGTTTGGTTTCTCCAGTTGTTGCATTATCTGTTCTTACAAAAGCCCAGAGCTGGGTAATGATACCATCTAGGACTATTCCTGAATCATTGCTTCTTAATCCAACCTCATATCCAAAGAACACTCTTTTCTGAAGATGAAGCCATTCCATTTTAAACCCCCTGGGCTTGCGATCTCAAACTGAATCCCTATATAAATAGTTGAAAACGCAAAGAGAAGGGAGCATGGAATAATCTGATCTGCTTTTTGTCCAACAGTATCGTTTTCATTCACATTTAGTTTATTTTTTTTTTCTATTAGTTTAAAACCAGTGTTTCCATATTCACTCTTACAAATTATAGAACCATGGAGAATTCACAACACCTCACTGAGCCACAGTTTTCTGAAGTTGAAAAAACAAAAACCAGACATAGGGTATCAGAATGGATAAAAAAACAAGACCCATCTATTTGCTGTCTACAAGAGACTCATTTTAGATCTGAGGACACCTTTAGATTGAGAGTGAGGGGATGGAGAACTATTTATCATGCTCCTGGAAGCCAAAAGAAAGCTGGAGTAGCCATACTTATATCAGACAAACTAGACTTTAAATTAAAGGCTGTAACAAGAGATGAAGAAGGGCATTATATAATAATCACAGGGTCTATCCACCAGGAAGAGCTAACTATTATAAATGTCTATGCGCCAAATACCCGAGCCCCCAGATATATAAAACAATTACTCATAAACATAAGCAACCTCATTGATAAGAATGTGGTCATTGCAGGGGACTTTAACACCCCACTTACAGAAATGGATAGATCATCTAGACACACAGTCAATAAAGAAACAAGGGCCCTGAATGATACATTGGATCAGATGGACTTGACAGATATATTTAGAACCCTGCATCCCAAAGCAACAGAATATACTTTCTTCTCGAGTGCACATGGAACATTCTCCAAGATAGATCATATACTGGGTCACAAAACAGCCCTTCATAAGTTTACAAGAATTGAAATTATACCATGCATACTTTCAGACCACAATGCTATGAAGCTTGAAATCAACCACAGGAAAAAGTCTGGAAAACCTCCAAAAGCATGGAGGTTAAAGAACACCCTACTAACGAATGAGTGGGTCAACCAGGCAATTAGAGAAGAAATTAAAACATATATGGAAACAAACGAAAATGAAAATACAACAATCCAAACGCTCTGGGATGCAGCGAAGGCAGTCCTGAGAGGAAAATACATTGCAATCCAGGCCTATCTCAAGAAACAAGAAAAATCCCAAATACAAAATCTAACAGCACACCTAAAGGAAATAGAAGCAGAACAGCAAAGGCAGCCTAAACCCAGCAGAAGAAGAGAAATCATAAAGATCAGAGCAGAAATAAACAATATAGAATCTAAAAAAACTGTAGAGCAGATCAACGAAACCAAGAGTTGGTTTTTTGAAAAAATAAACAAAATTGACAAACCTCTAGCCAGGCTTCTCAAAAAGAAAAGGGAGATGACCCAAATAGATAAAATCATGAATGAAAATGGAATGATTACAACCAATCCCTCAGAGATACAAACAATTATCAGGGAATACTATGAAAAATTATATGCCAGCAAAGTGGACAACCTGGAAGAAATGGACAAATTTCTAAACACCCACACTCTTCCAAAACTCAATCAGGAGGAAATAGAAAGCTTGAACAGACCCATAACCAGCGAAGAAATTGAATCGGTTATCAAAAATCTCCCAACAAATAAGAGTCCAGGACCAGATGGCTTCCCAGGGGAGTTCTACCAGACATTTAAAGCAGAGATAATACCTATCCTTCTCAAGCTATTCCAAGAAATAGAAAGGGAAGGAAAACTTCCAGACTCATTCTATGAAGCCAGTATTACTTTGATTCCTAAACCAGACAGAGACCCAGTAAAAAAAGAGAACTACAGGCCAATATCCCTGATGAATATGGATGCAAAAATTCTTAATAAGATACTAGCAAATCGAATTCAACAGCATATAAAAAGAATTATTCACCATGATCAAGTGGGATTCATTCCTGGGATGCAGGGCTGGTTCAACATTCGCAAATCGATCAACGTGATACATCACATTAACAAAAAAAAAGAGAAGAACCATATGATCCTGTCAATCGATGCAGAAAAGGCCTTTGACAAAATCCAGCACCCTTTCTTAATAAAAACCCTTGAGAAAGTCGGGATAGAAGGAACATACTTAAAGATCATAAAGGCCATTTATGAAAAGCCCACAGCTAACATCATCCTCAACGGGGAAAAACTGAGAGCTCTTTCCCTGAGATCAGGAACACGACAGGGATGCCCACTGTCACCGCTGCTGTTTAATATAGTGCTGGAAGTTCTAGCATCAGCAATCAGACAACAAAAGGAAATCAAAGGCATCAAAATTGGCAAAGATGAAGTCAAGCTTTCGCTTTTTGCAGATGACATGATATTATACATGGAAAATCCGATAGACTCCACCAAAAGTCTGCTAGAACTGATACATGAATTCAGCAAAGTTGCAGGATACAAAATCAATGTGCAGAAATCAGTTGCATTCTTATACACTAACAATGAAGCAACAGAAAGACAAATGAAGAAACTGATCCCATTCACAATTGCACCAAGAAGCATAAAATACCTAGGAATAAATCTAACCAAAGATGTAAAAGATCTGTATGCTGAAAACTATAGAAAGCTTATGCAGGTAATTGAAGAAGATATAAAGAAATGGAAAGACATTCCCTGCTCATGGATTGGAAGAATAAATATTGTCAAAATGTCAATACTACCCAAAGCTATCTACACATTCAATGCAATCCCTATCAAAATTGCACCAGCATTCTTCTCGAAACTAGAACAAGCAATCCTAAAATTCATATGGAACCACAAAAGGCCCCGAATAGCCAAAGTAATTTTGAAGAAGAAGACCAAAGCAGGAGGCATCACAATCCCAGACTTTAGCCTCTACTACAAAGCTGTCATCATCAAGACAGCATGGTATTGGCATAAAAACAGACACATAGACCAATGGCATAGAATAGAAACCCCAGAACTAGACCCACAAACGTATGGCCAACTCATCTTTGACAAAGCAGGAAAGAACATCCAATGGAAAAAAGACAGTCTCTTTAACAAATGGTGCTGGGAGAACTGGACAGCAACATGCAGAAGGTTGAAACTAGACCACTTTCTCACACCATTCACAAAAATAAACTCAAAATGGATAAAGGACCTGAATGTGAGACAGGAAACCATCAAAACCTTAGAGGAGAAAGCAGGAAAAGACCTCTCTGACCTCAGCCGTAGCAATCTCTTACTCGGCACATCCCCAAAGGCAAGGGAATTAAAAGCAAAAGTGAATTACTGGGACCTTATGAAGATAAAAAGCTTCTGCACAGCAAAGGAAACAACCAACAAAACTAAAAGGCAACCAACGGAATGGGAAAAGATATTTGCAAATGACACATCGGACAAAGGGCTAATATCCAAAATCTATAAAGAGCTCATCAAACTCCACACCCGAAAAACAAATAACCCAGTGAAGAAATGGGCAGAAAACATGAATAGACACTTCTCTAAAGAAGACATCCGGATGGCCAACAGGCACATGAAAAGATGTTCAACGTCGCTCCTTATCAGGGAAATACAAATCAAAACCACACTCAGATACCACCTCACGCCAGTCAGAGTGGCCAAAATGAAGAAATCAGGAGACTATAGATGCTGGAGAGGATGTGGAGAAACAGGAACCCTCTTGCACTGTTGGTGGGAATGCAAATTGGTGCAGCCGCTCTGGAAAGCAGTGTGGAGGTTCCTCAGAAAATTAAAAATAGACCTACCCTATGACCCAGCAATAGCACTGCTAGGAATTTATCCAAGGGATACAGGAGTACTGATGCATAGGGGCACCTGTACCCCAATGTTTATAGCGGCACTCTCAACAATAGCCAAATTATGGAAAGAGCCTAAATGTCCATCAACTGATGAATGGATAAAGAAATTGTGGTTTATATACACAATGGAATACTACGTGGCAATGAGAAAAAATGAAATATGGCCTTTTGTAGCAACATGGATGGAACTGGAGAGTGTGATGCTAAGTGAAATAAGCCATACAGAGAAAGACAGATACCATATGGTTTCACTCTTATGTGGATCCTGAGAAACATAACAGAAACCCATGGGGGAGGGGAAGGAAAAAAAAAAAAAAAAAAAAAAAAAGAGGTTAGAGTGGGAGAGAGCCAAAGCATTAGAGACTTAAAAACTGAGAACAAACTGAGGGTTGATGGGGGGTGGGAGGGAGGGCAGGGTGGGAGGGAGGGCAGGGTGGGGGATGGGTATTGAGGAGGGCACCTTTTGGGATGAGCACTGGGTGTTGTATGGAAACCAATTTGACAGTAAATTTCATATATTAAAAAATAAAATAAAAAAAAAAAAAAGAAAAAACAAAAACCAAATACAAATAAAAAATAATAAGAGTAATCTTAAAAATCTCATATTGTTGTTGTAATAATTAAATGACATGAGTCAAGCATTTGGGAATGTCTTTTTTTTTTTTTTTAAAATACCACTCCAATTAAATACAATGAAAAATAATAATCCTCTTGTTTTAAATGTGTATTCATTTATTTTAAGAAAGGGGGAGAGAGGGAGAGCGGGGGGAGGGGCAGAGAGAGAGGAGGACAGAGGATCTGAAGCAAGCTCTGTGCTGATAGCAGATAGCCCAATGCAGGGCTCCAACTCGCAACTGAGATAATGACTTGAGCCAAAGTCAGATGCTTAACCAACTGAGCCACCCAGGCGCCCCAGAATAATAGTCTTTTTATATCTCTTTTAAAATAAAAAAAGGAAAGTTCAAGGATGAAATTTATGGTGCATCCCTAGTAAATGTACATACAGAAGTTGTGAATAATAAAGATAGCTAGCATATTCTTGAACATTTAAGTATCTCAAAACATATATGTGAGATATGTAATCAACTGTAAACATTAGAAAATATAATAGAATTGCAAAAGACTTGGAAGCATGTATTTCTTTAACAATGTAAGCATTTTTTTCTTTGTCCATGAGCAATTCAATTATTTTGTTTCTGAAATAAATTAAGTAAAGCTTATTGAGTCTGATCAGCCCTTGTTCCCAGGGAATTGCAGTTCAATTTCATTTTTAATTAGAATTGAACATTTTGGATTTCTTAGCATTGGTAAGCAAGACCCAGCAATATAATGTATGTACTTAATTTGTATTAAGTTTCTGAAATTTAGTGTCAAGAGTGAACAATATGTCTGGTTAATATTTAAACATCTCACAGTGTTCTGTTGTAGAAGTTTCCATTTATAAAAGCTGCTGTTCTATAACAAATTACTTTCACTTTCAAATAAACCTGTTATCACAACATGAGCAAAACTTATTCAATTAAAAGAGAAAACAAAGTAAAGTAATTATTTACTCCAATTTGATGTGCACAATAGCTTTTAAACATTCAAAAAATGCCTAAGAAAGGTAGATGTTGGCCTAAATCATTTTTGCTTAATATTACTGCTTTAATAAAGTATGTCGGCATATTCTTATGGGATAGACATTTCTATATAAGAAACCATCTCTCATGGAAAAAGAGACTTATTCTGATGAACCTGCATGGAAAGAAGCCATGAACCATAAAATCAGTTATGCTAATGTTTTCTCCTTTTTCACACCTGTGTGTGTATGTGGGCACACGTGTGTGTATTCAATGGTAATCTAATGCTGCTCATAACACTGGGGCTAGTTGAGAGCTGTACATCCAAGGTATCTTTTTCCTTCATTTCTGTGCACTCAGGCATTAAACTAGCTATGTTCTGGTCCGAGTCTTGTCTTAATAAACTCCTAGAATAGAGAGAGGAAGAGATGCCGGGAAGTTTGCAGGAGATGTGTCAGTCACCTGGTACATAGTACATTGAAATAATACTTTGAACTAAACTCCTAGGCATCTGTAATGAAAAATGTAACAGGTAGACTTAACAGTTAATACAGTTTTCAAAAGTTGACTTAGAGTCAGAATGGACCTTTGCTATCTTGTCTACTTAAAAAATATCTAAAATCTGAATAAGAATGTACATGTAGGTAATTTTTTTTTTTCATCCAAAGCTGCATAATGATTCTCAAGAAAATAAAAGACCCTTCTGGGGCCAGTGAAGTGGAAACTCTGTGACCTCTTACGGTTTGTGCTGTTAAAAGGCCTTGTCAATAATTTTTGCTAGCCAGAATTATGAAGACAACAAATGGTGACATATTAACTGCATGGATAAGAGACATGCACTCTGCCTGTGTTTTAGCAACTATAAGTCTTTCTAAGTAGTGCCATTAGCAAAGATAATCTGGAAATTATTTCTATTTGTATTGAATTCTCTGCAGCATCATACATCAGATTTGCTCCCTAGGGAAGAAGAAAAGCTACAAATAACCCATGTCCACGTATATGTATTCCTTTAGCATGCCTGGGAATGAGAACCTCCCTCAGCTGTTCATGTCTGGTTCCTTGTCCTATGCCTGACTAAAATCTGAGTTTTACATAATTAAATAAACTAATTTCAGGAGAGGATGAGAAATTATGTCTCAGTGAAGTAGACTGCCTTTTTAAAAAAAAAAAAATAAAGTTTATTTATTTATTTTGAGAGAGACAGAGACAGCATGAGTGGGGTAGGGGCAGAGAGAGAGGGAGACAGAGAATCCCAAGCAGGCTCTGCACTGTCAGCTTGGAGCCTTATGTGGAGCTCGAACTGTAAGATCATGACCTGAGCAGAAACCAAGAGCCGGACGCTTAACCAATTGAGTCACCTAGGAGACTCAACTGCCCTTTTTTTTAATGGAGAAAATCAATAAAAAGGTAACAAAAAATAGTGTTTCCTTGCTTGGTAAGGAAAATGTAGTAATCATTATCATAATTTTAAAAGATATAAACTAACATTTTAAGCAATATAATTATAAAAATTTTAAAAAGCCACTAATGCAGTTTGGGGGAAAATGTGTGACTGGGAGGATCATAGAATTTTTTATTCACATTTCCTCTAACCTAGTATATAACAAAAAGCAAACAGAGCCTGGTAATAAGTGAAGGATAATGGAAGAGTAGATTTAAATCATGTTAATATTTACTTTTGGAAATAAACCTATGAAATCTCATCATTTTTATGTCAAGAAACATTTTTTCAGGATAACTACTTCTGGGTGTTTTTTCTTTCTTCCTTAATACCATTCCCTATGACAAACAAATCCAAAGAAATGGCAGTCCTTCAGTTATCAACCTGGTGCTCCTCCTTTTCTTCTTCCTTTAGCATCATCAACAAACAAACAAACAAACAAACAAAAACCCCAAAAAACAAAAAAAAAAACAAAAAATCAAAAAACCCACTACCAACCTCACACATTATGTAGCATTTTATACTTCTCAAAGTCCTTCAGGCAGACTACCTCCTTTGAATCTGCCAGTCATTTTGTGTGACTTGGCAGGGCAAATGTCATCTCTTTTTATGGATGAGAAAATTGAACTGTATAGCTTTTTAGTGGCATGCCCAGCATCCTTTGCCTAATGGCTGGTCCAGTTCAAGACCTCTTCCTCTCAGTTCAGTGCTTTTTCATCTGCCATGTTGCTTGCAAGCCAAGCTACAGAAAAACAACTCAATAAATTCAGATGTATTTCTAACAGCTTAAAACATCATATAACACTGGAAGTAGTCTAAGGTTTGAAGTTTTGCTATGGTGAAATTTATTTTTTTTCCTATGGTGAAGTTTTACAAGTACTTTGAAATATGCTCTTTATGTTACTCATTTATTTTTCCTCATATCCCTCCATTTCCACCCACTTTGGATAAGATATATATACCTTGTATCTGTATCTATATTTATATTTTTACCTATATTTATATATCTTATCTATCTACAGATATATATATCAGGTAAAAAAAAACCAAAAACACTACCAAATTGACTTTATTTTTTGTTTGTGTTTATATCATGATTCATAATACCATAAATTAAGAAAACATTGAACATCAAATATATGTCCAATCACCACAGTTTTTATTTTTCTCCCCTTCTTTGTGTATAAATTAGGAGTTCTAGTTAGTATTTCTGTTAAAGAACTAACTTTGTTAGATGGTAGAAATAGACATTTTGAATATTGATTCTTATCAAGACATTGAAACATCAGAAAATTATGTCAATAAACCTAAACAATAGCAAATTTCTGTGATATCTTTAGAGATACTTAATTATTATTATTTATTATCCGTGGGTTTCTCCCCATTAAGGCTTTAGCTAAATATCTTCTCAGTTAAGAATATTGGAAACATATATTAAAAATTTTTTTAAATAGTGAATTTTGGAATAGTCAAGGTAATGTTCTGTCTGTAACTAATATGCTATAACTATAACTAATACAACACTGCATGCTAATTATACCTCAATAAAAGTAGAAAAATAAGTAAATTTTAAAAACTAAATATGTGAAGAGCTGTACACTTTTTCTTTGATGTTTCTTATTCAACTAGACAATTACAGGATCCCAGATATGCACATAAGTGAGTATGTGAGGCCCTGTTTCCTCCACCAACAATCTCTTCCTCTCTCATACATTCATATATATATATAAGCACTAACAATAGTAAGTTGGTAAGTCAGAAGCTTACGCCTTTATGATTTAATTTCTAAATATATATAGTGTTAATATTATTTTTTGTTCCTGTTGAACATGATTTGTGTGGTTTAAAAGCAACAACATGTCTACAGATGAAAAGTAGTCCATGCAGTTGGTAATATCAACAATATATTTACTAATAGCAATTGTATATTTTCTCCAATATTAGCTATAATTAATTAAATCATCTGAGAAAAATTGATAAAGACAATACCTTTTAGTGTTTTCAATTCATGAACCACCTTGACAGAGGAAAAGACCCCCGGCCACCGTGTTTACTATCCAAATCTCAAATCCCTCTCCTTGAAAATAAAATTATTTAGGTTAATACTTGCTCGTCCCTCCTCTATCATTGTATTCTCAGCCTAGAACCTAGAATAAAAGATCTATGTTACATAGGTGGATCCATCATGGATAGGAAATAGAAATAAAATACAACATTCTCTTCAATATTTTTAAGCTACGGTTGGAAAAATGATATCATAATTTTATTTTTTGAATTAGGCTTCTACTATGCAGAAAACATTGCAAAAGTTGTCAAATAATATGAATTAAAAATCTGAAAGAAATTTGCCAAGTTACATTTTTCATGGTTTGAAATTAATATAGTTTAATGGGAAAAGGAAAATAAATTATGAGGACACATTACTCTGAATATGCCATTAACTATGTGGAGTGATCTTGTCATCCTTATGTCATGATTATTTTATTTTTGAAATAATAATTCCACAGGCCACAATGAGATATTAGTTTAAAGTGAAATAAACATTTTATACCTTAAAAATAGGAGATCTTTCCTCCCTCCCTCCTCCTTCCCTCCCTCCCTCCCTCCTTCCCTCCCTTTCTTCCTCTCTTCCTCCCTTCCTTCCTTCCTTCCTTCCTTCCATCCTTCCTTCCTTCCTTTTTGAATTATAATGATAAAAGTTGAGGATTCTTTTTACAACTTCCATAGCAGGCTTAACTTTCTGCATTACCTCAAGTTTTTTTCTTCACAAAAGCAGAAGGTCATTGCTTCTTATTAATCTCACCAGAATTATTTAAATAACTTTGGATACGTTAAGAAAGCAATTTGAAATCCAAGTAGAGGTGTTCAGTGAAATCAAAAAAGAATGCTGTGATTATGCCTTGGATATACTCAGTCTGATTACAGTGAATATTCCTCACCATAATAGTCTTTTTTTTTCCTTTAACAAAGAAAGGTGAGTTTATTTCTGAAACATAACAAAGCAAACAGGAATCTTACAAATGTCTTTAATGGTATACTGACAATACAATACATAATTAAAGGGCCAAACCACAAACCTATTAATAGGGAAAACAATCTCAAGAAGGAAAAATAACATAAAATTTAAGCCCTGAAGTCAAAATATCTGATTAAGGAATATATTACATTCTGATATTTTCATCTTTCATATATGCCAGAGCTATGTAATTTAAATGAATAAGAATGTGCTATGAAATGTTTGATTCATGTTTTTTAAGTTTATTTTTATTTTTATTTTTCTGTTACTAAAGCCATGAATCCTTAACACATTCTGTTATAATGCATATTAATTCCCCTGACAGTACTTTGTAAAAATCCAGGTCTTTTTAGCAATCTAAATAAATAGGCATATAATTCACACAGTATTGATTCCAGTGTCCTCTCGGAAAGAAAACCACAGCAAGAGAATCTGATGTGTTTTATAAATTCACCCTTTAGCCAGTCTATTTGTCTTTGTAAAGGATGGATGTGTTATTGAAAGCAAAGTTGTGCTTTAGCAGAAAGATTGCCAGAGTTAAATTTGGAAAATTCTAGTTTGATCCCTGGAATTGCCACTTAGTAGTTCAGACCATGGATCAAGCTCTTATCCTTTCTGAATTACAATTTCAACAACTTCTTAGTGGACGTTGACATGACGTATTTGATATTCTGAATGAAATTCAACAAATAACTTTGGGGATACTATCTGACTCATAGTAGATGTGCAATTAGTGCTAGATGATTTGGCTTAAAAAAGACTCAGAAGGCTTAGATACTGATCACAAATATTTTTCCAAGTCTTTGTATAAAGTGTGGCACCTTCTGTGAATGTATGAGTTTGCTAGGGCTGCCATAACAAAATACCACAGTTTGGGTATTTTGGGTAGTTTAAAGAGAAAATTTCTCACAGCTTGAGGGTGCTGAAAATTTAAGATCAATGTGTTAACAAGTTTGGTTTAGCCTGAGGCCTTTCTTTTTGGCTAATCACCTCCTTTTTGGTGTGTCCTCATGTGCCTTTTCTCCATGTACACACATCTCGGATACGTCTCTTCTTCTTCAGGACACTAGTCATACTGGATTAGAGTCCATAAATATGACCTCATTTAACCTTAATTACCTCTTTAAAGACTCTATTTCCAAATATAGTCACATTCCGAGGTATTGAAGATTAGGACTTAAGCATATGTATCTTAAGGTGAAAAAAATTCAGCCCGTAACAGTAGACTGTAATTTTATCTGTAAGACTAAGGTCCTCTTATTGTTATATTTGCTCTTGTTTTCACATGAAGACTCAGAAAGCTTTTCTAGCTATGGAGGCCAGAAGAATGGTTCTAGTGCTTGGACAGTGTTTTAAGGAACCTAAGTAACAGAGGAAAACACAAGCTTTCAACTTCAGGTTCTTGAAATTAGGTGGTAGTTGAGGGATTCCATGCATTGTAATCAGTGAAAATAAAAAGAACAAGGCTGATATTTGATGGATTCAAAAGGATGAATTCACAACTTAGGAACATCTATGAATGGATTAAAGTCTAGTTGTGGAATTCACATTGAAGATACTGAGGAAGTGGATTGACTACCTCATAACAGCACCTTCATTCTGGAAGAGAAAAAAAAAATGTTTTCGTTGAAAAGTAAGAACAGAAGTTAATAAGTGTCAGGAATCAGAACAGGGTCCTTTCGCTTTCACTCTTCCTGGCTTTGATCTTCTTTGAATGATTTTTTTCTCCCCCTGAATATAGGAATACCATACAGCCACCCACATGCTGCCTGCCCCAAGACAGTGGAAATATAAACCTATGTGGGACCATTTTTAGGTACCAGACTACTTACTCTCTGAGTGAGTAGTTTTCAGGGAGCTTTGAGATTTGTAAGATCTGTTCAATAAGGCTGCTATATCCTGCCCATGGATTTGTAGTACCATTTATTTCAGAAGCAATTATTTGGCAACTGTTAAGACCTAGCTTTATACACTATACACAAGGAGAAATGTATTAATATGTTTCACAGAAAGAAATATGGGATCAGCCTCCTTGAAGTTAGCCAAAGACATTTTATCTGCAAGACCCTGTCAACAAGACAAACTCACATGTTCAAATCCTAGTGTGCTAGTCTCTAACACTCCTTGTCTCTACTCTTAGATAACAAAACATAAAATGAAATAACACAAAAATCAAAACAAAATAATTCTATTTTAATTATGTATTTTTATGGAAGTTTAAGCATAACACATCTAATTGAGTGTGTGTGTGTGTGTGTGTGTGTGTGTTAATTTCAGAAATAAGCTGGTTTAATACTTCTATTCACATTCCAACACATGTATATCCAAGCTGCCACAAAATGTATTGCATGTTTTCCAGCCAGTGGGTGTGAAATGTAGAACAAAATAATATTCATGTAATACACTTGTACCCATATGCACTGTGTATTCATTTGTTCATTCATTGATACACACACTAATTTATTCATTAACTTAAAAAGAGAAAAATCATTTGGTAGCAGGTACTATTCTAGGCACTGGGGATATAAATTGAAGCTACAGCATTCCTGTCTTCAAGCAGATCACAATCTAGTGCTACTAAAAATACCCATAAAATCCTTATTAATTCCTGTAGATAAAAAATACAGTAGGGGCACCTGGGTGCCTCAGTCAGTTAAGCATCCAACTTCAGCTTAGGTCATGATTTCACAGTTTGTGAGTTCAAGCCCCATTCTGGGCTCTGTGCTGCCAGCTCAGAGCCTGGAGCCTGGTTTGGATTCTGTGTCTCCCTCTCTCCCTGCCCGTCCCCTGCTCACGCTCTATCTCTCTCAAAAATAAACATTAAAAAAGTTAAATACAATAAAATTTTACTTTGAGGACTATAATTGCTTCAAATAATGTCTTGTTTGTTGGTGGAATCATGACCTAGCTTGAAGGGAGTTGACTGACTCTGCATATAGAAACAGAAGTGTCCCAGGGTAGACTAGGGACCATTTCTCAGTTACTAGCCCAGCCACTATCTCAGGCACCAAAGACTTAGTAAGTCCTCGAGCTAAATAAAAGGGTAGGAGGCTGATTTAATGATTTCTACTTTCATGGAAATGTGTTCCTATAGTATTTTATGTAAATTAGGAAATGGTGCCCTTGCAGGGTGATACAGACTGATGGCTCAGTACACTATACTAGCCTGTGGCTGTGAGTTGCTTCTTCATGACCTTGTAACACTTGAGCTCAGGGCCATTTGCTTGACTCATTTTTTGTGTCTCCCTCTTATGTCAAATACTGTCTTAGTTTACAAGGTAGAAAACATGATGAAGAACGCTAAACTTATCACGTAATATACTTGAGAGAGAGAAGCAAAAGATAATCAAACTTCTGTGTTAAGAAATCTTAGCTTTACATTTGCCTTCTCTTTTCATGAATTAGACCCCCCGTAGAATCATCCTAGGTCTCAAGTGATCTGAAAGTATGAAGGGTTCTGGGCAGGGCTAATAACTTCTACTTGTGCTCCCAGGGACAGTCAAAAGCAGACAACCCAGTGACAGCTTAGCTTACTCCTTTTTTATATTGACTTGCCTTTGAATGCATTTTTAAAGAATATGATCTCACTAGAAGAGTAGATCCTTTGAATATTTTAGGTAACCACTACCTCACCATGTTCAAAATTCATTTCTAACAATATAGAGGAACATTTGTTATTTGATTTAATATAGGCAGTTTCCTCAATTGCCAACTTCACTGGAAATCCCGTAATAATTTCTGAAACTAGGCCACCAAGTTACTTAGTTAGGAGCTCTGTGGTGGCCAGTAAGGGACAGCATCATGAACCAGATTTGACAACATTGAAGACCTGTCCCCCTCAGGTCCAACCATTACAGGCAGAGGATGGGAAGAGGGGATAAAATCACATAGAAGGCTATCTCTTCAGGGTTGTAGGGAGGTAATCAACTCTGGCAAGAGATACTATACTATTAAACTACATAGCTTCATTATAAGCTGTCAAGTATAGAAAAATATCATGGTATATATTGATTATAAAAGAAATCACAATGTATTACCAGTCATAAGCACAAGAAGCAAAATATGCAACTGTAGCATTTTATTTTTGACTGTGATAAATTCTAAGTCACGAGGTGTCATCAAGTTTAAGCAGTCAAATAGTTAATGTATTGACCTTTTTAAAAGAGATTTTTTGAAGATAATTTGACTATCCCACTGAAGCAGGGTCAACAACAACCAAAAAATGTGGATCATCACTTGCCTTTCTTGTGTCCATGGCAGACATCTCTCATAGAGCTATTTTCCACTTTTCACCGACCCTGAACTTGGCCTCGCAATGCTTCCCCAGGCAGCCACTAGTTGCCAGTTAATTGGGGTTAACACTTAAGATGAAAACTATTAATCACTCCACTGGTTAACTGACTTCCTAAGAGCAGGCACTTTGTCCTACTTATCTCCATATGCCAATGCCAGCATATTATGTGCAAAAAGTGACACTCAGTATATAGTTGTGAATGGATAAGTACCCTAGGAATCACAAAAATTTTCACTATCAGGTAATTCTTCAGAAAATATGCAAGTGACCAAAATTACGAGCAAAAATAAATTTAACGTCACTTGTAATTTTAAAAAATGGACAGTAAAGTTTTGGCTAGATTGGCAAATATTTCTTAAAAAGTAATATTCAATGCTGGTGATGGAGGAAATAAGTACTCAGATATATGACTGGTAAGAATGTAGCTAGTTATATATAGTTTTTCTGGAGGGAAAATATTTTATCAAAAATCATAAAAAATAGTAATACTTTCACCTAGAAATTCTTTCTGTAGAAATATATTTCATGAAAATATACATTTGTGCAATGATTTAGCTATAAGGAAGTTTATTGAAGTATGATACAAAAAGTTAAAATTCATGTAAATAACAGTCAAGGATTGGTTAAATAACATTTGGCAGCATTTCTACATCTTATTATTGTATTATTTATAGCATTCACATATATACAGTGTACAGCTATTAATGTTATATGAAAGTGTACTTATATCAGCATGGACCAATATTTAGTATATGGTATTATGAGAAAAAAAAAGAAAGTTTGCAAAATTTATGGTAAGTGGTCTTATTTTGTAAGTATATGTGTATATGTGCCTAAGCCCTAATAAAAGAGTTTAGAAATATTAACATTTACTACTTTTTGACAGATAGGATAATAGGATTGTTACTATTTGCCTGTATCTTTTTTTTTGTCTAGTGATCATGAATTACTTAATTTTTTTAAAGTAATTTTTAATACTTAAAAATTGTTTTCTGGAGTTGTTCATATTTCTTTCTTAATATGTTCTCCTATAGTAAGCAGAACATTCAAAATCATTCCATTGATCATTTTTTTTAGAAATAGCAATTTCAGCATCTAAACATTAGAAACCCTCCCTAAGGACTTCAGTGTGAGCTTTTCAGAGTCAGTCTTAAATCCAGCCTTCTTATTGACATGTTTTTTGCTCTTTTTTCCTTTTCTCATTTCTCCCCCCTCCCTAAATTCTTCTCCCTTTTCATTAAAGCACTGATAGGAAAAACATGACTCAACATGTGAGTCAAACATTCTTTGCTTAGGGTATCAGGGTTATTTTTTTCTGATTGATAATAAAGTATGTTTAATATAATATGTATTAATTAAAATAACATGTACTTGTCCATTACTCAAAAATGGGAAATTACAGAATATTTTTAAAGGAGTTGAAAAAATGCCATGAATGTGATGTACTTACATCAAGTATTTTTATTTTTCTACTATAAGTTCTTTTATGTAAAAACCATATTGTAGGTACAATTATGTTTTATTTTTCCAATAGAAGCACATCCTAAGTATTTTCTTAGAGTTCTCTTTTTTTCAAGAATAGCTGCCGTGCCAAACCAGCATCTTTCTCATTCGTTCTTTCATTTAGCGACACTCTTGAATGTCTACTATGTGCCCCCTAAGTGCAAGTGAACATTGGAAGAGAAGATAAGCATGATTCTGTCCTCATGATGGGGTCCAGCCAGATCCACAAGCTACTGTATTGCTTAGTCCACTGTAAAAATAAACAAGAGAAGCAGTAATTGAGAAGTGAAGCACAAGTGTTAACTAGAGTCACACAGTGAATTGCAACTGCCTACACTTAATGTGATTCCTAGCCATCATCTCCATCATTTCTTTCCCCAGTGTCCCCTAAGTACCTTTCCCCTCTCAGGAGAAACAAATGGATTAGCAAATTATGATTATTGTTTTCCACATCATGTAAATCACCCTAAAGTATACAAGCTCTTTACCCAAAAAAATTAATTGACCAAGTTAAAACAAAAAGAACATGAAATGTCAAGTTCATCCTCCCCATCATACTTACTAAAGAAGAGAGAGGAATCTGCATTAGATATGTTTCAAATGAAGTAGTCAGGAATTGTTTTCTTTTTTTTTAAGTTTATTTATTTATTTTGAGAGAGAGAGAGAGAGAGAGAGAGAGATATTAGGGAAGGGGCAGAAAGAGAGGGAGAGAGAGATCCCAAGCAGGCTCCAAACTGTCAACCCACAGCCTGACATGGGGCTTCATCTCATGGACCGCAAGATCATGACCTGAACTGAAATCAAGAGTCAGATGCTTAACCAACTAAGCCACTTAGCCACCCCATTCAGGAACTACTTTCAAAATCCTTAGTGACAGAGACAGAGCAGGAACTGACCATTCAGAGGGAGGCCCCTTAGTTCCTTATATTCCTCAGTTGCTATATCTGGGAGATCTGGTTGGCTCATCCAGGGCAGGGATCAGAGTGACTGGTATAGTGGGGGCCCTCAGGAAGGTTCAGGACAGTAGATATTTGCATCTGATATTTTTAATAGTTTTTTTTCTCCTCTTTTAGCTTTCCTTATTGGAAAAGGCTGGATTTGGTGGTGTTCTTCTATATATTGATCCTTGTGATTTACCAAAGACTGCAAATCTTAGCTATGATACCTTCATGGTGTCACTGAACCCAGGAGGAGACCCTTCTACGCCTGGTTATCCAAGTGTGGGTAAGTGTGTTGTTAATCTTTATTATCCTCTTAACTGTTACAGGTTGTAACTTATGAGTACATACCACCTAAATTAATCAAGGAATGGCAAAGTTGGAAAATTCTTACCACCCATATTTAAAAAATTATTTTTTTTATCTGCTCAAATTATAGGCTACCCTTTGTTGGAATAAAACTCTTTGGAAGTCTGTAATAGATGTTTGGGTAAATTGCAGTATTGTGAACGAAGAGATAACATATTTTATATTATTATTGATTGACTTAAAGATAAATTAATACTCTGTGGGACAGGCACTCCAAATAGTGGAAAACATAAAAATACCTAGAAGGATGAAATAACTGCTGCTTTCGGATGTCTGTAATTACTTTCAGTACCGAGTCTAGGGTTACACATGGTCTTGAGTGAGTAGTGGAAATAATGTTGGAGAAGAATGGAGTTAATATGAACGACTTGTCTGGCTCCCTAAAGGAAGGGATCAGTCACTGGTGGCATAGAGATGGCCATCTTTGCATCAAATATCCTTCCCTTTCTCGATAAGTTGTGTTCATGTTATTGGGGAGGTCATGTGGTAGAGAGAAGACACCTGTGATTTTGGCAGGTGCTCCCTGCATCATTGAATTTCTGTCCAGTGTGTCATTAACAAGTAGTCCGTTAATAAAGACTTGGCCAAAGAAGAAGTTCTGTGAACCTTCTTCCAGGGTGATAGTAACCCATTAACCATGACACTACTGCCAGTAATTAAAGTAACAAAAACTTCACGTAATAATTCATGTATTTTGCCAAAATTTCTCCCTGTTTTCCAGAAAACATCACAAAGAACATTCTAATTATCTTATTCAAGTCCAGTTATCCTCTCTCTATCTATATTAACTTCTCTGTTTAATCAATAACTCTCCAAGAAAGAAGTCTATCGTGTCAAATATGAGTTATAATTTATAAACTGTGTTAGGTCTACTGGTGACTGCTTTGTCCTCCCACGTACACTTTAAATAATCTATTTAAGAATTTTTCTTGAGACCTTATTGATCTGTGTTTTTACAGTCTATTGTATCATTGTTAGAATTTTGAAATTAAAATTAGGACGTGTCCATCTACGATTTCTAGGCATCACCAAAAATGTCATTCCACCTCTCCCATTTGCAAATGCTCTGACTTCCCTGGGCTGTTACAGCTCAGCTTCAGGCGTGTACATGTGGAGGCTAACTCTTGGTGATGAATCAGTAGGCTGCCATGCTATCACAAAGCTACTTTATAAATACTCCTTTTAAATTGGTAAATTGCTCAATTACCCCCATTTGCTCTTAACATTGTTTTTGGCTCCAGTCATTTCATGAATTAGAATCCGGTATTATCTAGCAAAATGTTGGCCAGATTCTCAAGCAATCTCAGAATGCTTTTTTTCCCCCTTTTTTCTTTTCTCTTATTTTCTTTGAAATAATTTCAACTCACAAACAATTTTAAATAGAGTATTTAGAAAATCTGTGTAACTTAATGCCAGCTTTCTCTCGTATTAACATCTTACATAATATTATGCAGGTACCAAAGCCATAAAATTAGCATTGATACAGTGCTGTTAACTAATTATAGACTTTTTTTTTTTTTCTGACCCAGTATCCTGTCTGGAATTCCATGCTACATTTCAGTTACCTTGTCTCCTTACTCCTCTCCAATCTGAAATAATCCCTCAATATCTCTTTTATTACCCTGACCCTTTGAAGAATACTGGCAGTTTATTTTGTAGAATCTCTCAACTGAGTTTGTCCAATATTTTCTAATGATTAAATTGTGGTTATAGGTTTTTGGCAGGAATACTGCAGAAGAGATGGTGCCCTCCTCAGTGCACTATGTGAGGAGGTACATATTGCGGATATGCGTCATTTCCCATGCTATTAACTTTTATCCCTTGGTTATGAAAACTGTGTGTTTCAAACTGGTGTTTGCCAGTTTTCTCTCCTGTATTGGTACTATTTTTCCCCGTTGTAATTCATGGATATCTTCTGGGAAGATACTATAAGGATACCTAAATATCCTCTTTTTTATTGTACTTTTCCTCATAAATAACAGCATTCATCAATGACTCTTGTTTGTTACAATTATTTCTGTGGTATTTGCTAAACATGATTTTCTACTTCCATCATTCCTTTAGAATCCTTCTTACAGAAGCATTTTTATAATGTGAGTAATCACACTTGCTGCCTACATTCTTAAACAAAGATGAAATAACTAACCATTTGGAGCAAAATTATAAGCCAGAATTCTTAGGCCCAATAACAAATTACAAATGCAATAAATAATATCACTCTATTCCTAATGTACTCACATGAAGAATTCCTTTACAAATATCATGCCAATGTATATGTGTGGCCGGGGGAGGGTCTCTTTTTTTTCTTTTACATATTAATCTCTATAAAACATAAAGAAAATGAAAAGATTCAACCCTTTTCTCTCTTTTCTCTGGTTGCTGAGAAGCTCTCATGAACTGTAGTGACCTATTCCACTGGCTTCTGATTCATTTATCCCTTCCTCCTGCAATTGTCTTAAGATCTCTGTATCTTGGGGTTTGGGTCACATTTTTAAAAAATGTAATGCAACCCTCCTCAATTCTGTGGGGAGGAAGAGAGGGAAGAGGAGAAGGCAGGTTGTGAATTGTAAATAAAAACTACAAATAAATATTTGTTCAAAGTGAATAAAAGTATCTGACTTAATACCCTACAGTATAGTTAGGTAAATGATTATTAGAGGAAGTAATATAAAAGCACTTCTTTTTCCAGTTTTAGGAATTTTATTTTATTAACTAATCTAAGGATAATTAAGTTCTAAAGAAGGGTATGGAATAATAAAAATCCAAGTGTGTGGTTTTGTTTTTTAATATATGTATATATAATAAACAGAATAGCATAATGAACTTTCCATATGCCTCACCTGGCTTCCTTAACTATCTACATTTCTAGTTTTATATTTTGTGTTGTCTGTGCATCTCTCACATCCCACAGTGCCACTTGCTATTTTTACACAAAAAATTTACACAGATTGAAATGTACACATCTTAACTGACAAAAGGATATACCCATGTAATGTCTCTGCCTATTTAGCTATAGTACATTTTCATCACGTCTGAGAGTTCAGAGTCCTTCCTTCCCATCACCAGCCCTTGCTAAGCACCAGTCTCACATATATCATGGTACATTTTTTTTTAATTTTTTTAACGTTTATTTATTTTTGAGACAGAGAGAGACAGAGCATGAACGGGGGAGGGTCAGAGAGAGGAAGACACAGAATCTAAAACAGGCTCTAGGCTCTGAGCTTTCAGCACAGAGCCCTACACGGGGCTCGAACTCACGGACCACGAGATCGTGACCTGAGCCGAAGTCGAACGCTTAACCGACTGAGCCACCCAGGCGCCCCTATCATGGTACATTTTAGAACTTGGTACAAATAGAAACACACAGTAAGTATATCGTATGCAAGTTCTTTTGCTCACAATAATGTCTTTGATGTTTATTCATTGTTGCATGTATCAGTAAGTCATTTTCTTTTATTATTGGGAAGCATACCACAATTTTTGTATTGATTCAAGTAGGTGTTTTTTATTATTTTTTAATGTTTATTTATTTTTGAGACAAATACAGAGCATGAGTGGGAGAGGAGCAGAGAAAGAGGGAGACACAGAACATGAAGCAGGCTCCAGGTTCTGAGCTGTCAGCAAAGAGCCCGAGCGAGGTGGGGTTTGAAATCACCAGCCGTTAAATCATGACCTGAGCTGAAGTCCGATGCTTAACCCACTGAGCCACGCAGGTGCCCCAAGTAGGTGTTTTTCAAACAAGAATGCCAAGGCACTCTTCCATGATACATGATCCAAATGGATTTACATAAGAGACAGGAACTTCTGTAAGATAGTTTTGCTCAGTAAGCCTCATTGCATATCCAAAAAGTTCTTGATTATTATGGAATCAGAACAAAGAGTAAAAAAGATTTTAAATAACCTTTCCTCCCATAACACTGCAAAAAAAAAAGTCTCATTCTTTTAACAGAAATAAGCTCTTACCTTCATTTGGCATATTAACCACACTGAACCTTATTTTCTTCACATTAAAAGGAACCATACTAATATAATAAATACATAGATAGAGATACAGATCTTACAAGATGGTTTGTAAGGAAATGCAGTATCTAAAACTTTGCCCCAGACTTAAATAGGAATTCTGAAAGAGGGGCCCAACTTTCTGTGTTCTAACAAACTCTTCAGGTGATGCAAATGAATTTTGAGACCCAATGAGTTAAAGAATTCTATGCTTCATCTGCCAAATCACATTTGGACCACTAGGACTACTGACCTAAACTTTGTGACCTCATATTACTGTTCTTTCAATATCTTATATTGCTGCCTTTCATTTCCCTGCCTCCATGCCAATCAGGACTGAGGAATATATGTGCTCTGGATCCTGGACCCAGTTTTTCTACTCCATTAGCTCTCAGTAAATATTGGTTGAGTGAGTAACTTGTTCCCTTAACATGACTACTTGTCTTTGATGATTCTGACCCTGGGCTGTACCCTGATTCTAATTAACCTAATTAAAGCTAAAAAAAAAAAAAAAAAGTGTCTATAAGCATTGTACCTCTGACAGGTTTGTTTACAAAATACGTGGTTTTTTTTTTCTCCTTAAATGCTCCTGTCAATTCTTTCACACCTATTGTACCACTCAAAACAGCAGAAATTCTGCTTAAGATATTAGGATATTTAAAGTCTAATGTATTCTCTTAATTCCTTTGATAAGTTATCAAATGTTTCAAAGATTAAGTGTCCAGAATAGCAGACTTCATCATACTGCTTCCACCAACTTGCTACAAGTATTTCAACTATAATAAACTATAGTCGAAGCATACCTCATTCCCTAGAACCATCCAATTTTAGAATTCTAAGAGACTTTAGGGCTCATGTGGTTTTGAGTGACAAAAACTTATCATCATGTTAGCTGGGGGCTCATGGAAATGTGGAATAAGAACTAACATTTACAGTAACTGCTCATAATTATAACACCAGTGACCAGTTATAAACAAAGATATGCTTAACTTTAATGTATTAATTGGTAAAGCTCGAAACAAAGAGTGAATCAGAAAGCTAAGGGTGAGAATAAATATAGGGAGGTGAGAAATGGGTATCTTTAAGGATATATCATTTGGCCTATGTTGAAACGTGGAAAAGAAAATCCTTCCCTAATTTCTAAGCTTCAGATTGTCTGACAACCAGACCAGAAATACTATTAGTAGTTAAAAATTCTTTTTTTTCCATATTCTTTTTTTTAAAAAAATAATTTATCTTCTGAAACTTCTGCTGGATATAGAATTTATTTTTAGTACCATCTCCAAAAAACTTCCTGTCTAATCTATGGACAACTAGTTAATTGAAATCCAAATTTTCTTTTATCTTGACTTAGACTTAATTCTCCTTATACCCTACTTTCTGAAATCCATCTTGATTTAAAGTTTTGTGTATATGTCCCTCCATTTGTTCCAATCCTGTTTTTTCCCCTTTTTTTCTTTGTTTCAAATTCTGGAGAGGAAGGGTTTTTTCAGTGGTTTTACTCTAGTGAAGTGTATCAAATGACACAGTTTATTTAATATTCCCAGTGTTACAATTCAGTGGATCTGTGTGTTGTTTACCTGCTGTCTGTTCAACATCACCTCTGCCAACCCAAACCATTCAAAGAATAAAGAATATCACTGTAATTTGTGACAAGTCTTCTCCAGGTGTTCTTGGTCCAGTTACAAGGACAAATGTCAGAAGACTGACTTCAGTTGGCACTAAATCAACTGAGACAGTGTTGAACTATTCCCTCACTAGAATAGCAGGAAATATAAATATGTGCCTAGTTGTCAAAACAAAGTGTTAGATATTCACAGCATGAAATGCCTTGTCATTTTGTTGGGAAAAAATAAAGTGTCTGTGTTTTTATTATTTTACTCTAACTGGTGGTTCTTGTATGTGTCCTGAAGGCTTCAGATTTACATGAAATATTGTCCAACTTGATTCTAAGAACTATTTAAAGAGTGGCTCATTGTTAAGCTGATTTTTTTCTTGGTGAGTTTAATTTGCACCATATTGAAAAGATAGATTGTTTAAATTCAAACTGCTCCTTGCAAAAATTTAAATTTTGTTTGAAAAATAATTTTAGTTACATAGGTTTTCTTGATCTCAAACAGAGAAATTTATAACTGCTAGAATGTCTGAGATTATAGCCCCTTAGAGAATATTTTGAATGATTATGTTCTAGATAATATGTGTGTGCCATGTAGTTTATTAGTCACTCAGGATGTTCTTTACTGATTATTGTGCTTGGAGCTCTCTATTTTGAATTAAACACATACTCAGTGGAGATAATCCATTTGTTTAAGATTCAAAGTTCCCATAAAAATCTATGGGGATTCCAAGATGATAAAATCCACTGCTTTAAAAAATGATTTATCAGTGAATTTCCATCACAATTAGTATAAGAAGCTAATGGAAACAACAGAAAAAATTAGTTTTACATTTTTATAGGACTAGTTTGTATGCTTTATCTTATTAGATCTTTCAGCCGGACAGCTTTCATTGTCCCCACTTTCTAGATAAGTAAATTGATACTTAGAGAAACTGACCTTAATCAAAGTAACTAGATTAACATAACCAGACTTTAAATCCCAAGTGCAGAACGTCTAACCAAATGGGGATTCTACTAACATTATCTGGCATCAACCATAAAATTTAGGTAAATGAGATTTATGAAAATTAGAGTTGCATTTGGTGTGATATCTGACAAATGATTCAAATTTAATGTTAAAAACAGCGCTTGGCTTCATGTGTTTGTTTTTTCCCTGCTTTTAACACTTGCTTAAGTATAATGTTGCAAGTGAAACACAAAATACAATGCTAAATTTATAAAGCTTGCCTACAGTTATAGACATCAACATGTTCAAATTGTTCAATATGACATCAGAACAAATTTAGATTGAATCATATGCAATTGCCGCTATTCTTCCAGAGTATAGTTTCTATTCTTATCTACAAAAATAACAATTATATATTATAAAATAAATAAATGGAATAATTAATTAACCAAAGTATGTGAAGAAAAGCAACAACAAAAGACCTTGTTTTATTTTTCAATCACAAAATTATATAGATTATTTTAGTGGGATGTAATCAAACCTGTCATTTCCCCAACTTTATTAACCTTTTTCTTTAATAGCTTTAAACTGTGTAAAATACAACCATCTGATTATCTTTCTCAAAGATTCAAATTCATAATATCCTAAGTACAACCCCTTTTTCAAAGTAGTAGGCAGTAGCTGAGCAGAAAATATCTGCCAAAATTGCATAAAAGAGCAAGAATACATCTGAGAAATAATAAATTATGCTGTACAGTACAATTAATTTTACTTTTCCCACTACTTTTTATACTTTTTTATCTGCTATGGTCAGGAACTGTAAACTATAGTAGCAGGAGGTTTTAGTGTTGCCAAACTTAAGCTATCTTCGAGAAAATATCATTAATAGAACTAATGTGAATCATAAAAATATCAGTGTAGTCTGTTTTGACTTTCACTATCAAATGATAAAGGCTATATAAATATAATAGCAATCTTATTATTTCTAAACTATTCATTATGAAGAGTGAATTTTCAACATGTGGCAAATTATACTCCGGAAGTATCAGACAATTCTCATAGCCTTATATAGAAAGTCTCAGTGGTTTAAGAAGTTGATTTCCAGTGTGCTTGGGTGGCTGAGTACGTTGAGCATCTGACTCTTGGCTTCACCTCAGGTCATGATCTCATGGTTTCTTGGGTTTAAGCCCCACATCCAGTTTGCTCAAAATAAATAAATAAACTTAAAAAAAAGGAAGTTGATTTCCAAATCAAAAATTATAGTGAACTCAAAAGTATTCTTTGTTGATGTCTTTCAGAAAACAGGACATGGTATGTGCTAATTTTTTTTCTTTTCTAGTTACTGGCCGAAAATAATCCATATTATGCCAAAGCAATCTGGAAACTAAAGTTAGTAATATAGTGACTACAGAAAAGCTTTCTATATCCATGTTAAATGTGACATTCTATTGCTTAATTCTCTAAGTAGGTCAAGGTAATTAAGATTTTCATTAACTCCTTTTTATTTTTTTTCCATTTGTCAACTTTACTGAGGTATACTTGACAATTTCAGTATATTTAAGGAAAACAATATGATGAGTCAATACATATATAACTTGTGAAGGATTCCTACTGAGTTAATTAACACATTCCTCACCTATTATATTTACCTTCTTTTTATTCTTTTATTTTTTGGAAAGAACATATAATTTTTTACTTTCATGGCAAATTTCAACTATGTAATACAATATCATTACCTATAATCACCGTGTTAAATATTAGATCTTCAGACATTATTTATTCTTCTTATAATGTCAGTTTTGTACCCTGTTGCCAGGCTGTCCCAATTTCTCCCACTTAACAGACCCCGGCAACCATCATTCTACTTTGTTTCTATAAGTTCAACTTTTCTTTATTTCTCCTTCTTTTTTCCTCTCTCTATCTTGTATGTATTTTTTTTTTTTCAGATTCCACATATAAATGATACCATGCAGTATTTGTCTTTCTTTGTCTGGCTAATTTCACTTAGCATAACATCCTTCAGGTTCATCTAAGTTGTTTCAAATGTCAGGAGTTGTTTATTTTTTAAGGCTGAATAATAACCCTTGTGTATGTATACCACAATTTCTTTGTTATTCATCTGTAGACTGACACATAGTTGGTTTTCATACTTTAGTGATTGTGACTAGTGCTACAATGAACATAGGAATATAGTTATCTTTGTGAGATAGTGATTCCATTGTCTTTCAATATATACACAGAATTAGGATTGCTGGGTCATGTGGTAATACTATGTGTCTTTGTTGAGGAACTTCCATACTGTTTTCCATAATTGCTGTATCAGATTATAGTCCCACCAACAGTATACAAGGGTTTCCTTCACTCTCCATCCTTACCAGCGTTTGTATCTTTTGACTTTTTGATAATAGACACCTAACAGGTGTAATTTTGATATGCAGATTTCCCTGGATGTTTGGTGATATTGTACACCTTTTCATGCACCTACTGGACATTTGTATACTGTCTTTGGAAAAAAAAAATGTCTATTCAGGTCTTTTGCCCACTTTTCAATTGGGGATTCTTTCTTTTCTTCTTCTTCTTTCTCCTTCTTTCTTCTTCTTCTTTTCCTCCCCCTCCTTGCCCTCCTCCCCCTCCTCCCCCTCCCCCTCCTCCCCCTCCTCCCCCTCCTCCCCCTCCTCCCCCTCCTTCTCCTTCTTCTTCTTCTTCTTCTTCTTCTTCTTCTTCTTCTTCTTCTTCTTCTTTTTCTTCTTCTTCTTCTTCTTCTTCTTCTTCTTCTTCTTCTTCTTCTTCTTCTTCCCTCTAATGAATTGTATGACCTCCTTGTATATTTTGAATTTTTGGATAGTAACTCCTACCTGATAAGTTATTTGCAAATCTACTTTCCCATTCCATTGGATGCCTTCTCATTTTGTTGATTGATTCATTTACTATGCAAAGCTTTTTAGTTTGATATAGTCTCACTTGTTTATTTTTTCTTTTGCAAAATAAATAAATGCCTTTGCTTTTGGTATCAAGTCCCCAGATATCACTGCTGATACCAATGTAAAGTGCTTACCACCTATGTTTTCTTATAGGAGTTGTACGATTTCATGTCTTATGTTCAAATCTTTAATCCACTTTGATTTTTGTGAGTGATGTAAGATAGGGGTCCAGTTTCATTCTTTTCCACATGGCTATCCAATTTAACCAACATTATTTATTAACAGACTATCCATTCCCCATTGTATATTCTTGGCTCCTTGTCCATTATTAGTTATCCATGTGTGGATGTGTTTATTTATAGGCTTTCTGTTTTTTCTCTTGATCTGTATATCTGGTTTTTGCCAATACCATACTGTTTTGATTACCATAGCTCTGTAACATACTTTTGAATTGGAACACATGGTTCCTTCACCTTTGGTCTTCTTTTCAAGATTGTTTTGGTTATTTGGGATCTTTTGTGGTTCCATAAAAAGTTTAGGATTGTTTGTTCTATTTCTGTGAAAAATGCCATTAAATTTTTTATAAGGATTACATTGAATCTGTAGACCTCTTTTGGTATTATGGAAATTTTTTTAAACTTAAGAAAAAATTTAGCATTTATTCATTTGTGAAGGAGAGACAGAAACAGAGTGTAAGCCGGAGAGGGGCAGAGAGAACAGGAGACACAGAACTTGAAGCAGGCTACAGGCTCTGAGCTGTCAACATAGCTGTGAGATCATGACCTGAGCAGAAATCAGACACTTTATGGACTGAGTCACCCAGGCATCCCTGTATTATGGAAATTTTAACAATATTAATTCTTCTAATCCAAGAACATGGGCTATCTTCACATTTATTTGTGTGTCTTTTTTTCCAATTTCTTTCAAATCAATGTCTTACAGTTTTCAGTGTACAGATATTTCACCCTGTTATATAAATTTACTCCTAAATATTTCATTCTTTTGATGCTATTGTAAATGGGATTATTTTCTTCATTTCCAGTAGTTCATTGTTAGTGTACAGAAACATAACTTATTTTTGTATATTCATTTTGTATTCTGATACATCACTAAATTTGTTTATTCTAACAGATTTTTGGTGGTGTCTTTAGGGTTTTGTCATTTATCATCACTTCGTCCTTTCTGATTTGTATGCATTTTATTTTTCTCTCTATCCTAATTGCTCTGGCCAGGACTTGTAGTACAATGTTGAATAACAGTGGTGATCTTGTTCCTGATTTTAGAGGAAAAGCTTTCAGTTTCAGCTTTTCACTGTTAAGAATTGATTAGCTATGGGCTTGTTGCAAATGGTCTTTATTAGTTTATAGTACTTGCCCTCTATACCCACTTTGTTGGGAGTTTTCATCATGAAAGGATGTTGAATTTTATCAGATGTCTTCCCTGTATCTATTGAGATCATACTATTTTTATTCTTCATTCTGTTACTGTGGTGTATTACACTGGTATACATATGGTGAACATCCTTGTATCCCAAGAATAAATCCCACTTTATCATGGTGTATAATCCATTTAATGTACCATTGAATTCCGTTTGCTACTATTTTGTTGATTTTTTGTATCTATGTTCATTAGGGATATTGACCTGTGATTTTCTTCTTTTGTGGTGTCCCTATCTGGCCTTGGTATCAGGTTAATGCTGATTTTATAAAATGAGTTTGAAAGCGTTCCTTCTTTTTTTTTTGGAAGATTTTAAGAAGGATTGGTATTAACTATTCTTTAAATTATTTTTGGTACAATTCACCAGCAAAGCCATATGGCCTTGGGCTTTTCTTTGTTGGGAGATTTTAGATTTAAAATCCTTACTACTAATTTGTCAGTTCACATTTTCTATTTCTTCATGATTTATTTTGGTAGGTTATATTTTCTAGGAATCCATCCATCTGTTCTACATTATCCACTTTTTCCCTATAAAATTGTGCATAGTAGTCTCTTAGTCCCTATAGCAATACTTTTTTAATCTCATAAGTTAGTAGTAGCCAATAATATACTATCGAATTTCTTTAACGATCATTTGTTTCCTAAATGTTTTCAATCCTCCCCTTACAATTACTTTACTTAATGTGCGTATAAAATGCCAAATTGTTTATTTGTATATTGGATCATATATATATATATATATATATATATATATATATATATATATATATTTACTTATGTATAAATATACAAATGTTTATGTATAATTGTATATAAGTGTTTAATATATAAATATATATAAGTGTTTATATATGGTATATATAAAAGAATGCTTATACGTGGCATTTGATTTTTGTGTATTTTTCTTCTTTTGCAAAACCAGGCATAGTAAAATGTTTAATTTCTTTATAGTTCACTTCAAATTCATTATAAAGTAAATCTAAACTTGAAGTGGAAATACAGGTAAATAAAACAAGATTTGAAACTGTTTGTCAATATTCATATGTAAATAGCAAAGTGCAATGACTATGAGGCATAAGATTACATAATTTGCAATAGGGAAACTACGGAGGTGATAGAAGAATATGAATGAAATCTTGCTGATTTTCCTAAAAATAGGGATAGAAACCTATATAAATTTATTTCCTTAGTTTATTTTTGTTATTTTTACATTTTGATATAAGATTAAAAGTACTTGGTAGAATAGTATAAAGAACTTCTGTTCTCTGTGTGTATATATATGTGTGTGTGTATACCGTTCTTATCTTTAAAGGAAGGGTATGTAGTAAAAATATTGTGATCAAAAATTAGTTCTTCATCCTCACCCACTCTTCAGTGTGGTGGTTATTTATTTAAAATGTCTTTAGATTTATTGGTTTCTATTTGTAGTTCACATTAATTGTTTATTCCCTCAGTCTTTAATGACTTCTTTTAGTATCAAATATAACATGGTTCCAAGGTGCCTGGGTGGCTTAGTCAATTAAGCATGGACTCTTGATTTTGGCTCAGGTCATGATCTCATGGTTCATGGGTTGGAGCCCTGCATCCTGTTCTGCGCTCATAGTATGGAGCCTGCTTTGGATCCTCTGTCTCCCTCTCTCTGCCCCTCCCCCACTCGCTTTTCCATGCTCTCTCTCAAAAATAAATAAATGTTAAAATATATATATGTGTGTGTGTGTATATACACATATGTGTGTGTGTGTGTATACCCTGAGTACACATATATATGTATAAAATTTGTTCCAAAAGTCAAAATTATACAAAAGTGGGTACTCAGGGAAGTTCCCCCCCAACTTCAATTCTTCCATTTCACTTCACTCACTCCTTATTGGTCTTTCCTGTGTTTCTTTTTGTAAAAAATAAGCAGATAAATGCATGTTCTCTTATTTCCCCTTTGAGTTTACATAAAATGTAGCATTTCATTATTATTATTTTTTTAATGTTTATTTTTGACAGAGAGAGAGAGACAGAGCATGAGCAGGGGATGGGCAGAGAGAGAGGTAGACACAGAATCCAAAGCAGGTTCCAGGCTCCGAGCAGTCAGCACAGAGCCTGACACGGGGCTAGAACTCACAGACTGCGAGATCATGACCTGAGCTGAAGTTGACGCTCAACCGACTGAGCCACCCAGGCGCCCAGCATTTCATTATTCTTAATTGTGCTTTTGTTTTCTTTTTTTCATGGAGCAATTCTAAAAATCTCTCCCTAAGTGTTCTTAGAGATTGCCGATAGTGGGGTTCTCCAGAAGCAGGTACTGAGAGACAGTGTGGTTGGCAGGATTTTTGTTTGAGATAAGTACCTATGGGAAAAAGAAAACACCAGAAGGACTGGGCAGGGATAGAAGTGGTGCTTCAGGACAGTATAACCACCTGTGAGTGTATGGTCTATCAGAATTCTCCAATAGTGGACTGAATGGCCAGGTCTTCATGCCTCTTCTGCAGTCAGTCTTTGGATGTGTGCCTCCCCGAGAAGGGCATGCCGTTGGTTGAAATGATTCTCTGGGACTAAAACAAACTTTGCACAGTGTAACAGCTGGTGGCACTATGCTGATAGTACTCAGAGAAGCAGGATTAAAAGTCTCCTCTTAGGGCACCTGGGTGTCTCAGATGGTTAAGCATCTGACTCTTGATTTCAGATCAAGTCATTATCTCACGGTCCTGATCCAGCTCTGTGTCATGTGTGGAGCCTCCTTAAGATTCTTTCCCTCTACCCCTCTCCTGCTTGTGTGCTCCCTCTCTCTCACTCTCTCTCAAAAAAATAAAATGCCTCCCATTGACAAAATGGAACATCCAGATAGGGCATCACAATGTCAACTATAGAAATTTGGCTTTAACTTCATTCTTGGTCATGATTTTCAAGGGCTAAAACTGTGCTGTCTAATATGGTAGCCTCTAGACATATGTGGCACTTTAATTTTAAATTAAATCAATTAAAATTAAATAAAATTAAAAATTCAGTCATACTAGTGACATTTCAAGTGCTCAGTAACCACAGGTGACTATTATTATAGAGCATTTCCATCATTAAGGAAAATTCTACTGGATGAATGCTACAGCATAAATGCCTTAAAGCTGTGTGATTTTATACCAAATTTGGTGATTATCTACTGTTTTAGATTATCCATGAGATTCTGTATATACTCGTGGAGAATCAAAGATTGTTTGTCTTTTTTACCACTTGAATTATTTAAAATCTATTTACTAAGCAGACTCTAAGAACCACATGTTGGGTATGCTTCATGAATTATTTTATGGTTTAGTGTTGAACCAAAACATAGTCGAGTGCTCCGAAAGTAAACATTTTCCATTTCCCGTATTCTCTGAAGAGTTTTTGAATTTTAAGTATGTAAAAATAAATCTTGTAATGCTACTTTAAAGTGTTATTGCATTTGCTTCAAACTGCTGGCATTGTAAATTTTAGTCCCATACAATTTCATTTGAGAGATGCATCCTGGATGAGAAAATGTGTTCTACTTTTGTTTTGCTTATCACCAGCCACTCAGTTCTAAATTTTTCAGTGAGAATTGGAAAAATTAAATCTTGGGAATATTATGTTTTTTTGAGAGATAACCATTTCAGTGTTAGACATTTGAGGAATATAAATGTGGACTACTTTTGTAATCAGTTGAAAGCCAGACTTTGGTACTTTGTTTGCATTTAAAATTAACTCTGTTTGGTGGAAACAGTTCAGGTAATTAAATTCCTTTCCTTGACTCCTGAATAACACAAAGTGACACTACCTATATAGCCACAAAAATTGTGACTTACTTGCATATACCCTATATGATTATTGAATACCCTCATTCCTTTCTATTGGGCAAGCCTAAAGGCTTTCTTGAAAGCCTTTCTTTTCTACTTTTCCTTCTCTAATTCCTCAGACTTTTGACTTCATAACATTTACAAACATATACACAGTAAATCTATTAAGGAAATAGAGGATTAAACTAAGTGACATAGATTTCTTTACTGTAGAACTTTAAAACCTATTATTATCGTGATGTGTTTTTCAAAACTCCAAAAGCATTGTAGCCTGGAAGATTTGCCAAACCTTTTGACCATGGAGTTCATTTTCAGAGGAGCATCTGGAAAGACTATTATTTAGTCAAACATACTGTGGGATTGCTGGCCTGCAGCACCTGCCCCTTCCCCTTTCTGCCACAAATCCTTCCCTAGTTTTATGCTCCTACCCAGAGATGTATGATTTGTATCTCAGCTTGTGCACATTTTGTAGCTTAAGGTATAAGGTAAAGAGTAATACAGAAAGTAGAAAGAGTAGGGCAGATTAGGTCACATGGTGATGGCAAGGTTAACACCTGCGGGTGCACCTGCTTATGAGTCAGCAGGAAACAAAACACTCAACAACAAAAAATAATCTGGTTGATTGTTTAACAATTAAAGTTGTAATTAGATTTATAATTGAATTTTTGGTGTAGTCTTGAGTCTAGAAAATCAGTGTATCCCAGCTAATCTTTTACTCAGCGTGATCTGTTCCGGTTCATTGCTGACCATATTCAAAAATCTGTTTTTTAAAACACAAATTTGAACAAAACTCTTAAACAGGCATCTTTAACTAGTCCCTCAGGTGATTTTTCTTATTTCAGTAATAGAATAGAAAATGCAATGTTATACTGAGAAAAATAGATAAAGTGACAATTTTTAAGATAATACAGATATACATATATTTAAGCAATAGGCCGAAAAAGATAATGTGCTTTAGGCAATTATTTCTAGAATACATCTCACTGAAATTTTCACCTGCTCCACAAACTTGTTACTATCATATCTATCTGAAAATCTCAGTCGTTTCAATGTTCCAAAAAAGATTTGTAATCCATGATGAATATTAAACCGAGTAATCACAGGTTGGTTTGCTATTCAGTAACCTCTATCAGGGTGATGCCTTGTGGCATCACCTGGGATGGCTTTTGGTGCACTAGGGAAAGTTGACAAAACCAAGGAACTTTCTTTAGTCTGAGGGTAACTATGTAATACTCAGACAAATCAGGCCACTTGAGAATAAAAGGGGTTACTATGAATAGCTACTTAACATTATGGGTATTTACTGTGTGATACCACTATTTCCCAATAGTTTTGATGATGAAATCCAGGTGATTTTCAGTCAAAAGGTGTTATGAGCTAAATCTCCCTCTCCCCAACAAATTCATATGTTGAAATACTAACTTCCTATAACTCAGGCTGTATTTGGAGACAGGGTTGTTAAAGAGGTAATTAAGTTAAAATGAGAGCATTGGGATGGGGCACAATCCAATATGACTAATGTCTTTCTAAGAAGAGGAAATTAGGACATAGACACAGAGGAAAGACCACGGAAAGACACAGGGAGAAGATGGCCATCTACAAGCCAAGGAGTGAGGCCTCAGAAGAAGCTAATCCCACAAATACCTGGATCTCAGACTTCTAGCCTCCAGAATTGTGAGCAAATAAATTTCTATTGTGTAAGTCACCCAGTCTATGGTACTTTTTTATAGAAACCCAAACAAAGTAATACAAGTGGAAATTATAAAAACCTCTTTTTTTGCTTCATTGTCATAAAAAAAGTACAAAGGAAAAAGGTATAATTTTAGCAGGCCTCTATTTTCACAGTCTTCAAGAAGAAAAAAAAAGTGCCAAGTGTAACAACTATTCTGGTCATTCACTAGTCTCTGTTCCTGGTTAGGTCTAAGTACCTTTTTTTGGCTTAAGACTTGACAGTGGTATCACATGGACAATCCAGTATAATCAGGAAGGTCCTAGTACTCTAGCTCTGGCATCAGCTCTAACGAAAGAAGGATGCAGAATGTATTGCCTAATAGATTAATCCTAGTCCTTCACAGGATAAACTGGAATTCCTAGCTTCTGCAGTAGTAAAACATATAAATGATTTTTTTTATTTATTTAATTTTTTTTAAGTAGGCTCCATGCCTCTGTGGAGCCCAACGTGGGGCCTGAACTCACAACCCTGAGATCAAGACCTGAACTGAGATCTAGAGTAAGATTGTCAACTGACTGAGTTACCCAGGTTTCCCTAAATGAGTTTTTAGATACGCAAAGCTATGTGAGGAGTGTGATTCTGTGGTGCAAAAGAGTTCTTATAAGATAGGTGGAATAGTTTGTGTTCAGTTGAGCCTAAGAAAAGACATGATTTTAAAAAGTCCCTGTGATGGGAAAGATTTGATCCATTTTTAAGGGTAGAGATGGTTAATATTCAATCTTAAATTATTGCTTTTCTGTGGTATGTCATCACAAGCCTTTTTTAAAAGCCTACAAAAGTTGGGGTGCCTGGGTGGCTCAGTCGGTCAAGCATCTGACTTCAGCTAGGTCACGATCTCACAGTTAGTGAGTTCGAACCCTGTGTCAGGCTCTGTGCTGCCAGCTCAGAGCCTGGAGCCTGTTTTGGATTATGTGTCTCCCTCTCTTTCTGCCCTTCACCCTGCTAATGCTGTCTCTCTCAAAAATAAATAAAACATTAAAAACAAAACTTTAAAAGCCTACAAAAGTAAGCAACTTTACATTTAGTTGCTGTGTGAAGGCACAGAGAAGGGGCAATAGTTGTAGGTGGGAAGTAGGTGAGAATTCTGGGCAATCTCGGGAATGGAGTCCTGTAGCAGGGTCCAGTTCCTATGAGGAAATTATGAAAAGTATTACAGGGTCTCAGTTTTATAGTAACAAAGTTTTTTGGCAGGTTATCTATTTAGGGGAGGCAGAGGAACAATTACACACACACACACACACACACACACACACACACACACACACACACACAAAACAGACACTGAATTCCTAGGCCAATATGAAGAGTTTCAGGTCCCAGGAAAATCCCAGTCACTGAAATGTGGACAGGGATACAAGACTCCTTTAGGTTCCCCTTAAATAAGTTCAGATCGGTCCTACACCTGCTCTGGGGCTGAGCCCTGGGGCACTGTCAGGTCAACTGAGGTGAAGAGGAAGGCATACTCAAGGAAGTGAGTGAGTCATTACCTCAACTGTGCTAGACGACGGCTGCACAGAGGGGAGGGAAGGCAGCACAGTAACGGCACTGATGTTGTACAGAGTGGAAGCGTGGTAATTAGAAGTAAGACGAGGTGTTTGAAAGAGTCACCAAATACAGCCTGAAGTACAGCCTCTGGCAATATAGCAGAACCGGGAGTAGGGTGCAACTGAGCTGGCACATTGGACTGGCATGCAGTTCAAAGCCATTTTTGAGCAGACTTAAGGAGGATTACGTTAAATCTCAGAGTCAGTGTTGTAAATAGTGGCCGTTACGTCTCACATTGACTACAATCAGTAATCGAAAGTTAGAGAGCCTGTGTGCAATTAGGGGGTTGGATGATCCCACATTAGGTATCTTCTAGCTTGAAACTGTGAGGCTCGATTTGGGGGAGTATGATGTGAAAGAGTGCAAAGGGTCCTGCATTGTTATTCTTTTTTTCCCTTTTTAACGCCACTGCTGCATGTAAATAATGATTTACAATTTTAGATTCTAGCACTGAAAGGGAACTTGGAGATCACAAATGCACCATGTTCCATATAAAACTAAAGCAATAGAAGACGTGTTTCTTCAATTGCACAATTAAATACCTGATTCAGTGAATGCTGCCTTGTATTTGTCTTTAATCCCTTACAATGTCTAGCTTGATCCTGTGGACATACTATACCTGAAGAAGAGATGAATGTCATTAATGAGAATAAGCACAAAATATAAGTAGTAATTATTACTTGAGGTGCTGACAGCTTCAAGATGTGTGTCCTCTTTCCAAAAAGCCATACATAAAAATGTACTTTAAATTACCTGTAATTCTAGAGGACTCGTGGATCACCTAGAAAAAAGATATCTTGGGGCGCCTGGGTGGCGCAGTTGGTTAAGCGTCCGACTTCAGCCAGGTCACGATCTCGCGGTCCGTGAGTTTGAGCCCCGCGTCAGGCTCTGGGCTGATGGCTCGGAGCCTGGAGCCTGTTTCTGATTCTGTGTCTCCCTCTCTCTCTGCCCCTCCCCCCTTCATGCTCTGTCTCTCTCTGTCCCAAAAAAAATAAATAAAAAACGTTGAAAAAAAAAAAAGAAAAAAGATATCTTTAGATAACCCCCTTATGGACTTACATAAACCAGGTTAAGAATTTCTTTCCTCAGATGTTCATTACCTATCTAGATAGATTTTGTGTTCAGAGGTAATATAAAGAGAATATAATTAGGGGGACAAGATTTTCCTAGGGGAAAAAGGTTCAAAACTACTAAGAAAATGTGTTAAAATCTGAACACTGAGTAGTCAGCAAAGAGTTGTATCACTTTCTAGAAGAAAGGTAACTTCAACACATCACTATTTAAGTCTATAATTAAGTTACATGGAGAATTATTGTTAGCCTTTTGAGAGTTTCAAGTGCAGAGCATATGATATTCACAGTCACCGATAATCTCTAATCATTTTATATTCTCTTCTCTAAATCAAGAACAAAACATAGGATAGGAATCATTTTGGTAAATGTAACTCAAAACTTCATATTGCCATTTAGTAGGTAATTCATTATAAGATATAAAAGGAATGCTGTACATTTTATAAATATGAAAATAACTATGATATAATTAGGACTATTAAAACACATTTAAATGTAATGAGGTAGATGTTGTTAAAATATGATTTTTGTCCTTAGGCCATGCTTTTCATTGTAAGAATGGCCAGGTGATTTGCATTGGAATTGTGAACAAGGCCAGAGATCAGTGAGCTTACAGCCTCTCTAAATTTTCCATTTACTGCTCCTGCATGATGGAGGGGCCTCCAATGATTGGGGTAATGCCCACTGGCACTTCTGGATCCGACCTTATGTGAGAAATTCTTACTGGGACCTAGAGTGGTCAGAGAACTCTTTGTGCTCTTAGTTCTACATGGAGAAGGCTGTTCTCAGCAGGGAGTTTTAGGAGTAGCTTTGTGGCAACATAGCCTCTTCAAGTAACCCTAGCATGTAGAAGCAGGTCCCTGTCACACTATTCAATATGCCTATCAGCACCCTTTGGTATTGATGAAGTAAAGAAATATACATGTTCATGGATTCTTCTTTCCCTCAAGGTATATTTATATACCCAAAGAGTACCCTCCTTCATTCAATCCATAAGCTTTTCTCAAGTGACTGTTAAAGTGAAGCAAGCACAAGAAGGCAAAAGAATGAGCCTTCTTATTCAAGAAGGTAAAGATCCAGAAGGGACAGATATAATTACACATTCCTCAGCCTAAAAAGTCAGTTACAGAGGAGGTGTGACTTCCACTAAAGTTTTTTTTTGTTTGTTTTTTTGTGTCTTTAATTATTGAGGTACAATTCACATACCATAAAATTCACCATTTTGAAGTGTACAATTCACAATTTTTTAGTGTATTCACAGAGTTTTCAAAAATCAGCACTATTTAGGGGCGCCTGGGTGGCGCAGTCGGTTAAGCGTCCGACTTCAGCCAGGTCACGATCTCACGGTCTGTGAGTTCGAGCCCCGCGTCAGGCTCTGGGCTGATGGCTCGGAGCCTGGAGCCTATTTCCGATTCTGTGTCTCCCTCTCTCTCTGCCCCTCCCCCGTTCATGCTCTGTCTCTCTCTGTCCCAAAAATAAATAAAAAACGTTGAAAAAAAAAAAAATCAGCACTATTTAATCCCAAAACATTTTCATCACACCAAAAAAGAAAACCTATACCCATTAGTTGTCACTCTTGACTTACCTCTCCCTCCAATTCCTGGCAACCACTATCCATTTTCTGTCTCTATGGATTTCCCTACCCTGGATGTTTCACACAAATGGAATCATACAATATGAGGTCTTTTGCAATTGGCTTCTTTCAATTAGTATAATATTTTCAAAGTTAATCCATGTTGTATATCCGTACTTCATTTTTTATGGCTGAATAATTTTCCACTTTATGGATATGCCACATGTCATCTATCCATTCATTAGTTGACAGACATTTGAGTTTTTTTTTCACTTTTTGGCTGTCACAAATTCTGCTACTATGAACATTGCTATACAAGTTTTTGTGTGAACATATGCTTTCAGTTCTCTTGTGTATATACCCAGTTCTGTTGAGTATATATTCCTCATATGTTGCTGGGTCATATGGTAGCTCTATGTTTAGGTTTTGGAAGAACTGCCAAGATGTTTCCTGTAGAAGATGTACTGTTTTTAAATTCTAACCAGATATATATGATGAGATCACTTTTTCTATACCCTTGCCTTCCCTTGTTATTTTTCTGTTTTTGTTTCTTAAAGTTACACTCACCCTAGTGGGTAGAAGCTGATAGCTCATTGTGGTTTTAATTTGCATTCTCCTAATGACTAAATATATTGAATGTCGTTTTATGTCATTATTGACCATTTATATATCTGCTTTGGAATAATCCTGTTTCTATCCTTTGTCCACTTTTGTCGTGTTTTGGTATGAGTTCTGTATCAGTACTTAATTTCTAAATATGTTTTACTATATAGGTTGTTTTCACTATCTTGACAGTGTACTTTGATGCTTAAAAGTTTTTAATTTTGATGAAATTCAACTTATCTTTTCCCCCTTTTTGGCTGCTTGTGTTTTTGATACCATATCTAAGAAACTTTTGCCTAGTGTGAGGTTGCCAACCAAGTTCCAGATTTATACATATGTTTCCTTCTAAGAGTTTTATAGTTTTACATTTAGGTCTTTAATTCATTTTAAGTTAATTTTTGGAAATGGTATGATACAGAGGTCCAAATGTACTCTTTTGCATGTAGGTGTCCAGCTATTTCAGTACCATTTGTTGAAAAGAGTATCTTTCCCCAAGCATCCGTGTTGAAAATCAATTATGCATTGGTGTATAGATTTACTTCTGTATTCTTAGTTCTGTTCATATTTATCTGTGTCTATCATTATGCCAATACCATACTGTCTTGATTATTGTAACCTTTTAGCAAGTTTTTATAGTTTGTAGGAAGTGTCAGTCCTTCAACTTTGTTCTTGTTTTGACTATTCAGAGTACTTTGCATTTAGCTTGGACTAAATTTTGAACAATGGTTTGGAGATGGTCAGTCACAGAAGAGATCAGATTTCTTGGATGAAATGCTTTTGGATAAAGAAGTGTTGGAGGGGAGAAAAAAGAAAGGAATATAACTGAAGTTTAAGCATGAGATGGGTTCCAGGTAACAAGTGCACAATCACAAGCACTGAGACAAAGAAGCAGGTACTTTGGGATCGAATGTGGCTGGATCAGAGAGAATTGGAAGTTGTGAGATGTGAGGATGGAATGATAGGTGAGACCAGACCACAAAGCATTTGATCCTATAGGCAGTATTTTATCTTATACACAGTGGGGACTAAAGTTGATGGCAATTCTTTGCTGTTTCAGTGTTAAAAGATTTGCAAGAGGCTCCTGGGTGGTTCAGTTGGTTGAGTATCCGACTTTGGCCCAGGTCATGATTTCACGATTCTTGACTTGGAGTCCCACATCAGACTGTGCTGACAGGTCAGAGCCTGGAGCCTGCTTCAGGTTCTCTGCTTCCCTCTCTCTCTGTCCCTCCCCTGCTCACACTCTGTCTCTCTCTCAAAAATAAATAAACATTAAAAAATTTAAAAAAAAGATTTGCAAAACATTGGAGTTATTTTTGGATATGAATATGGGTATGGATATGGATATGGATATGGATACACACACACACAGATACACACATTTTTAAAACTAACACAAAACGCTCTTCCTAATAACACTGAATTCTGTTTACACAAAGTAAATTTCAAAGGTGTTCTGGATACTTTATTTTTTTTAATTTTTTTAAAATATAATTTCTTGTCAAATTGGTTTCCATACAACACCCAGTGCTCATCCCAACAAGTGCCCTTCTCAATACCCGTCACCCACTTTCCCCTCTCCCCCATTCCCCATCTACCCTTAATTTGTTTTCAGTCCTTAAGAGTCTTATGGTTTGGGCCACCTGGGTGGCTCAGTCGGTTGAGCATCTGACTTCGGCTCAGGTCATGATCTCGTGGTTCATGAGTTTGAGCCCCGCTTTGGGCTCTGTGATATCAGCTGGGAGCCTGGAGCCTGCTTCAGATTCTGTGTTTCCTTCTCTCTCTGCCCCTCCCCCACTACTTGTGCGCGCTCTCTCTCTCTCTCTCAAAAATAAATAAATGTAAAAAAAATTTATATATAAAAAAAAGTCTCTTATGGTTTGCCTCCCTTCCTCTCTGTAACGTTCCCCCCCCCCTTCCCCTCCCCCATGGTCTTCTGTTAAGTTTCTCTAGATCCACATATGAGTGAAAACATATGGTATCTGTCTTTCTCTGCCTGACTTATTTCACTTAGCATAATACCCTCCAGTTCCATCCAAGTTACTGCAAATGGTCAGATTTCATTCTTTCTCATTGCCAAGTAGTATTCCATTGTATATATAAGCCACATCTTCTTTATCCATTCATCAGTTGATGGACATTTAGGCTTTTTCCATAATTTGGCTATTGTTGAAGGTGCTGCTGTAAACATTAGGGTACATGTGCCCCTATGCATCAGCACTCCTGTATCCTTTGGGTAAATTCCTAGCAGTGCTATTGCTGGGTCATAGGGTAGTTCTATTTTTAAATTTTGAGGAACCTCCATACTGTTTTCCAGAGTGGCTGCACCAGTTTGCATTCCCACCAACACTGCAAGGGGATTCCCGTCTCTCCACATCCTCGCCAGCATCTATAGTCTCCTGATTTGTTCATTTTAGCCACTCTGACTGGTGTGAAGTGATACCTCATTGTAGTTTTTATTTGTATTTCCCTGATGATGAGTGACATTGAGCATCTTTTCATGTGTCTGTTTGTCATCTGGATATCTTCTTTGGAAAAGTGTCTACTCATGTCTTCTGCCCATTTCTTCACTGGGTCATTTGTTTTTTGGGTGTGGAGTTTGGTGAGTTCTTTATAGATTTTAGATACTAGCCCTTTATCCAATATGTAATTTGCAAATATCTTTTCCCATTCCCCGAGATAGATATTTAAACAAAACTGTAATGGTGACTAATCTCTCAAATTATGTACATTGAGAGAGGCCAAAGAAATAACAATAATGAAAAGAAAAATTCTCTCCATTATTTTTCTTTCTGTCTTCAAATTTCCCTTTATGTTTGCTTGTTTTGTCTTTTGGTCAGTGATTAATCAAAACCTTACAACTAATATTCTCCTTAAAGATAGCTTTTCATCATGCCCAAAGCTTAATCACCCAGGGTGAGTAAAGCCATAGCTTATACTTTAATCCCTAATGGAAAAATCCAGTACAATATGGTACCAGTCAGGTACATGAGAGCTATAGTGCAGTGAAATTTAGCACAAGATTTCTTTTAAATGCCCCAGATTGAAAAACAGGTTTATAATCTAAACTGCACCATTTCTGTAATGTTCATGAAAAACTAAGTGTGGTAGAATTGTGTCAATAATAAATAGTAACTGCTATTGATTCTCTCAGTTTTCTCATCACAAATAACTTCCTCAGCTATCAATACCCTGAGGTGTATAGAATCTCTCCATTGTAAAGATGAATACATTGAAGTCGAATGAATTAAAACACTGCTTCCCTACAGCTCCAAACCATTTCCATATTATTTTTCTTAATAAATTGTAGGTAGTCATTAATGTACTTTCCTATAAACCACAATAGCTTAAGTAACTTTCTAATATGTGTTGATGGCCCAAGTTGACATCCAAGAAATGAAGAAAAAATTAAATTATGGCAATTAAGCAAGAAAACTTAGACCAGTTTACACTAAGTTTTTGTGGCACTCTTTAGTTCACTGAGCTATCTTTTATGCATCTTGTGTGAATATTTTACATGTGTGCCTGGAGGCTGTGTGTGTTGGTTACATTTTTCTTTTCTCCTAATGATCACATAGTAAAGTGAGGGTCAGGGATATCAATAAAGAACTGCCAAAAAAAATATACATTGTAGCAAGGCAATGGTTAAAAGCTAAAATTTATTTTAAAAGTATTAAAAGTAAAAGAGCTCAGTAGAAGGTCAGGAAAGAGATAGGAAAACAAATGGAATGAGAAGATATAATGAATGGAAACACTATTTGACCTGTATTTCCATCTGTAAAGGGGAAAGAGAAGAATACTGAATCAGTTTTGGTTAAAAACAAAATTCTCTTCCTTTCATACTACAAGAGTCTAGAATTTATCTTAATTCTGAAATAACTCCATTTCTCTCTCATTAACCTTGTTCTGCAAAAACACCAGTTTAATACTTACAAGCCATCTGTTATTTTCTTTGCTAAGATCACTCATGATCTTGAACTGCCATTACCAACTCCAGAAGAGTTCTATTGGTGCTGAAGAAAGAGTCCAAAGAGTTTATGTGTTGGTATCTAGGTAGATCTCATTGTATTTGGCTGTTTGCTTAACAGGTGCATAAAAATCAGCACTTCTCTATGATAGCGCTCTTTTGGTTTACTTCACCTGTTTCAACTTTGCAGCATGGCTAGAATTCAGTGGTGGAAAAGGCAGGAAGTCCTGCCTCATACATCTCACAGACAATGTGATGTCTGTCAGCCAACTAAGCTTGTTCTTCCCAAAGTGACTCTCTAAATGGGGTTATGAGAAATGTGTTTTCTGCCAAAAACTTTCCATTCCTCCTCTTTTGCTTTAATGGGTTATTTGAACTATGGACATAATTTGGATATGATTACAATCTTGGTAATATTTGTGTATTTTGGTTTGTCTTATTTATTTGATCATTATGGATTATTGACATATGAGTCTATTTTAAAAATGAAAAAAAAACTTTTTCTGACTTATCCAGAAATATTAGAGAAGTACATATGTATGGTATATTATTAATGGTGGTAGTATAAACAAAATAGATTTATAAAATACTTCAGGGATTACTGCTTTCTTTCATAATCATTTTTTGTCATTTAATATTCAAACAGTTCTGCAAAGCAATCATTTATAGAGCACCTATTATGCACCAAACACTTTTATAAATGTTGCACAAGTATTTACTCTTTGTACCTCACAAACATATGTGAGGTAGGTGTTTTCATTATTATTTCTATTATTAATTTCCACTGACAGATGAAGAAACTGAAGTAAAAGAGATTCACCAAGTTTTCCCCAAATCACATAGGTAATAGTGGAGGAACTGAGATTGAATTCAAGTATTGTCACTATTTTGCAAAAAACGATATAGAAGCTGAGGTTCATTAAGTACCTTTCTTTAAGTACCAGTTATTTCATATATTCTGTTCTTCGTACTACACCGAATCATGATTAATACTTTAAGTACTTACTATCGTAGCCAACCCTGAGGAAGTATTCAGTGAATATTTGTTCAATTAAATAATATTGAAAAGAAGTGTGAAAGAGATAGTATTTTTAAATATTTTATGATGTATCCTACTTTTGAGGTCAATTTCTTTTCCAGTTCCCTTCCTACCACATTGGACACAGGAAACAAGAGTGTCAAATGCCACTTCTTGAAGAATGAACATATGGTCAGGGAAATTTCTTTAAGTCAGAAAAGACCTTTCTGGTGCTTCTAAGAAGGAAAGAGAGTGAAAAGAACACATTCTAGAATGATGTTTATGGTCTTCCCCATCAGAAAGATCTGGATCAGAGGGGCGTCTGGGTGGCTCAGTCAGTTAAGCTTCCGACTTTTGCTCAGGTCACGATCTCACAGTTCATGGTTTTGAGCCCCATGTCAGGTTCTGTGCTGACAGCTCAGTGCCTGGAGCCTGCTTCAGATTCTGTGTCTCCCTCTCTCTCTGCTTTTCCACCTCTTGTGTTGTGTCTCTCTCTGTCTCAAAAATAAATAAATGTTAAAAAAATTAAAAGAAGAAAGAAATATCTGGATCAGAAAGAATTTACCTGGCAGATACCATTCCAACTTGATCCTATATGGTGATCACAGTGGAGGTGAAATGGCAGTGTGCTGTGTTTGGCAAAGAGAAGTCCTACTGTGGCACTGACAGATCTTCTTCAGCATTTATGCACCATGGAATGGAACAAATGGGTAATGGGAAATGTGAGATTTTCAATTCTGTTGATGTGGCTTGGGACACCATGTGAACTTATAGCACTCTAACAGAGAAACTTGGACGGGGAGTCTAAGCTGTGTGACCGAGAGCTAAGGAATTTACATTATTAGATCAGAGGTGAGATCAATTCTTAGGTAAATATGAGCTTCAAAGTAGAGTTGGGAAAGAGTTTATGTAAATTTTTGGCATCCAATGACTTCCATAGCACTTGCCAATAGGACTTTTAATAATGAGGGGCGCCTTGGTGGCTCAGTTGGCTGAGTGTCCGACTTCAGCTCAGGTCATGATCTCACGGTCTGTGAGTTCAAGCCCCGTGTTGCACTCTGTGCTGACAGCTCAGAGCCTGGAGCCTGGTTTGGATTCTGTGTCTCCCTCTCTCTCTCTGTGCCTCCCCTGCTCATGCTCTGTCTCTCCCTCTCTGTCAAAAATAAATAAACATTAAAAAATTTTTTAAAAAAATAACCAGATGACACAAGGGGAATTGCTGTGGAGGTTTGCAAAATGCTGGATGACCCCAACGTGATCTGCATATGGATACCAGGCCCACTTTCCTACAGGGATAACAAAACGGTTCTTATTGAACCAAACACCATCTTTGAAAATTTACCCTCCCCCAAATAACATAAAGGTAATGGATTGAAATTTCTGTAGTTGGAAAATTTGTTCTTCCAATTGTCCAGGGACGAAGGAGATTCATCAAAAAGTGTGTATCAGCTGCAGTAAAATGAAAACTTCAAGCTTCCCTTTTCTGCATATTTGAATATAATGTGTACATCTTTTATTAAGGATATAATTGCATTACATTTTTCTGAATATATAAATATTTGTTATAAAGTTTACACAGTATATAAAAATATGAAGACAAAGGTTAAGGCCTTTGTAATTCTACCACATGAGATAATCTCCACTGTTACCTGAATGGCTCTCTTTCATGCATCTTTATAATATAATATATATAAATATGTGTCTATATAGAAAGATAGGTAGATAGATATGTATGTATGTATGTATGTATTATTTTACCTAATGGGATAATATGTATTCCATATGCTATTTTTTCTGCCCATCTCCCCCGATGCCAGAACCCTAAAACTCTTCACCATCACCACACCATAGAGATTTCTTTTATTTCATCTCAATCAAAATGCTTATTCACCTCACAAAAGATGCCTACTGAAACTAGGGGTTTCCTGTAACCATTATAGTAGAATCAACATTTTATCTGCTAGGCATGTGAGTGTATAAAAAAAATCTATCAAGATGGCTCAATTATTCCAAGACAGAATGAAAGAAAGAAAACTGGCATTTTTCAGTTTCTGTGTGTTGTGGTTAAACTCACACATTGTGTGTGGGCTCTTAGGAACTTCGAGTCTGTCATTTCACAGATGAAAACACTGAGGTCCAGAGAGTTCAATGTCTTGTTCAAGTTAAAGAGCTTGTTGGAAGCAGAAAGCATGCTACCCTTATTTGAATACAAGAACCTAAACATCTTTTATAAGTTGAGCAGCCACTTTGCAAAACAAAATAAAAACAACAATAATAATAATAGTTACCATTTATTGAGCATCTATTCAATGCCAGAAACTGTGTTGGGCCCTTATACAAATTTAGTCTTTCAAGGCAAGTATTACTGTTAACTCAAGTATAACTGTTAACATTTAAAAAAAATAATGTTTTATTTATTTTTGGGATAGCATAAGCGAGGAAGGAGCAGAGAGAGAGGGAGACAGAGGATCCAAAGCGGGCGCTTCAATGACAGACTGACATCAGCAAGCCCGAGGCAGGGCTCAAACCCATGAACCACGAACTCATGACCTGAGCTGAAGTCGGACACTCAACCGACTGAGCCTCCCAGGCACCCCTAACTGTTAACATTTTATAGATGAGGAAAATAAGGCACACAAAAGGCGTGTCCTTTGCTCATGCCTTGCAGTTCCTGACTTCAGAGTCTGTGCTGCCACTGCTGTACTGGGCTGCCTTCCAACAAGTCAGCACCTGGAACTAGGAGGCTGGTGACTCAGGGCTTGTTAAGCTACACTCAGCATTAATTTTCAGCTTTCAACTGATACTGCTGACATCTCTCCCTTTTGTCAAGTGATGAATTCAGCCAAAGAGACCTCAGATTGTCTAATCTCCTTCCATTTGGCTAGCCAGGAATCTACTAGCTGGTAATGCAAGTTTATGCTTTGTATTTTATAAACAGAATTGATGCTATGCAAATTGACTATTGACTATGCACTTAAGTGGAGTATTTAAAACTAAATACACTAGGTCTACCCCCTTAGGCTTTGTGTTATACTCAGAACACAGTGGAAGGAAGTGGTGCTAAAACCCACCTATTTTATTTTATTTTATTTTATTTTATTTTATTTTATTTTATTGACAAGGATGTACCACACAACTGCACAGCTGTGTTCAGGAGGGGAAGGAAAGTAAGTCGGCACTGTAATCTGCACACGCATGCAATAGCAACAACAACAATAATAAATATTTCAGTCCATGTGCTTGCTTGATCAAGGCTTTATGTCAGAATTTCATTAAAGAGGGAAAATAAACTTAGGTAATACACAGAACAAGCACAGCCAGACATGACGGCTTTAAGACACCAGTGCAGATTTCAAAAGGCCAGTTCTATACACAAAATCCATTTCCTTACTCAGCAATGTTTCTAATATAAAGAAGGATGTTTACAGAGGATTATCATAGACCTTTGTATTAGCTTCCCAGGGCTGCCGTAACAAAGTACCACAAACTGGGTGGCTTAAAACAACATGAATTTATTCTCTCATGGTTTTGGAGTCCAGAAGTTCAAGATCAAGGTATCAGTGGGGCCATGCTCCCTCTGAGTGCTCTAGGGGAGGATCCTCTGTTGCATTTGTCTAGCTTCTGGCAGTTGCCAGATATCCTTGGTGCTGCTTTGCTTTCAACAGCATCACTTCATTTTTTGCCTCCATCTTTACATGGCTGTCTGCTTTTTGTGTGGGGCTGGGTTTAGGACCCACCCTAATCTAGTATAAAACCTCAGGTTACATTTTAATTTTATCAGCAAAGACCATATTTCCAAATAAGGTCACATTGGAGGTTAAGACATGAACCTGTCCTATCTTTGTTGGGGAGACAATTCAACTCATTACAACCTTCATTTCTTTTTCGTTTCTTATTAACTTTTTTGGCACTATTACAGAATACTTCTTTATAACATTTGGAAAACACAAAAGCAAAAATAAGGCATCACTTTTAATCTTACCAAAGAGATACTTTTAATGTTTACATACATTTTTTTCTGCATATAAATACAGGGATACATACCAAGTTACAAAAGAGAGAAAGAGAGAGAGAAAGAGAGGGAAAGAGAGAGAGTCCTTTATACCAGACATGCTGTGCTCTGGTATAGAGATGACCAAAAGTAAACATGGCTCCCATCCTTAGTAGGAGTTAGAGAGAGAATCCCAATCACACAAATCAATCTGCTGGGCAAGGGCTGCGAAACATTTGCCCATGCAGTCAGAGCCCATGGTGGGAGACCCAGGGAAGGAGTTGGTTCTGGATTTGAAGTATGGTTGGAAGTGAGTATGTGAATAAGGAATAGTGAGTCCTGCTGGGTGGGGAAAGAGCATGTACCAAGGCCCTGGGACAGGAGGTAGTATGATAAAAAGAGAAAGTAGCCACTAAGACTGGAATGCGCCAAAAGGGAAAAGAGGCATAAGCTGTGACCAAGAGGTAAGTGGCATATAAGCCATCTTAGGAACGAGTGCTGTTCTTATCCTAAGAGCTGTGGCAAGTCACTGAGGTCTTCTATGAGAGTTTGCTTTTATAGAATACAGCTCTTTAGTTGAGAGAACAAGCACCACTTGCTCTAACTTATTTTTGTTTTATTCTTTCTTTCTAAGTATGTTTATGATGTATGAGGGAATGTGAACCAAACAAAGTTTGGGGAGACAGAGGTTTATTATTTCATTGTTTGGGGCAGAAAGGACACAGAGCCCAAATCCTACTCTGTTTGCATACAGTAGCAGCTCACCCCTTTGTTTTAAACTATGTCAAGAATCTGTTGAGTCCTGAAATTAGGGTAGAGGACTGGGAAGTTCTTACCTACTCCTCAGCTTTTCTTTCAAGTTAGGGACTGTTTAGCATGTTCAGTGGACCAAGTGGAAGAGGAACCCTGGGCTTAACTTCCTAGGCACATGAAGACATACTGAATTTTGTTTGTCATCTCTGTATCCTCCGTGCATGGCACAATGTCTGGCACATACACATAGTGGATGGATGGAAAGACATACTCTACTCTACTTTCAGAAAGACTTGTCATTATCATTAGTTTCTGGGCCTTTTTCCATATATGTGACTTCCCAGGAAGTAGTTAAGACACCCTTAGAATTTTCTCATACTTTCTAGTTATAAATCCAATGTTTGATTGGAAAAAGGAAAAAAAAAGTAGCCTTATTAATTCTTAATAAAGTCTTTAATTTGGAGAAGAATATTCTCAGTAATACCTCTTTCCCTTATTTTAATAGGCTGGTTTGCATTCTTATTTTTTTTTCTTTTTCTTTACTACCGTCATTCACCATTTATTTTGCTTTCTCATTTATTAAAATATTAGGCAAGAGGAATCAGTAAGTCAATAAAAGTTATATTTCTGCTAACACATTATTATAAAGCAATGAAAATTAAGTCCCCATTTAATTAAACCCTATCTTGGGTGAGGGGAGCAGCTATCCATCTTTAAGGGGAAAATCCCAGATGAAGGTTGAACAGGGGGCTCTTTTCCTATTGGTTCATTCTAATTGTTTGCATGATGAGTTGAGAATTCACCTGAGCCCTTGAAACTCTGATGAGCAAACACGTTCTGAAGAATGTATTCAGAGTGGTAATTCCTGAGGTGTCATTGGCAGAGAGTGGGATGAGAGATTCTAGAGTGGGACATTAATGTTGTCACGTCTTCCTTCATGCATTGTACCTACATCATGGGTCTCTTTTTCTCCTGCTTAGGTTTCAGGTGACAATTGCTATTGAGAAATGGGAAAGGAGTGGGTGGGGAGGTGAAGTTGATAGCAGAGATTTCTCCTGGGGAGGAGCGCCTTTCCATTTGAAACATGTGCATGGGTGAACCAAGGATTATAGTAGATTATAGTAGAGTGTTTCCTGTACCCTTTTATTCCTCTTGTTAACTAAATGGCTTCTGGAAAAAAGAACAAAAAACAAACAAAAACAAAAACAAAAAACAAAACAAAACAAAACAAAAACAAATTTTCAAAACGAAGTTGCCTTTTATTGAAATTCTAAAATCCAAAAATAAAGTTAATCATAAATTGTAAGTAAAATTACCTTGTTATGAATCCAATTCTTTCTTTTTTCTCAGAATGGATACTTTCACATACATACAAACAGTCTTGGAACACTTTTTATTATTATTATTAAAAACAGAAAGAGATGACCTTAGAATAACTAACTTAGCATATAAATAGTTTTCCTGAGGAGAAAAACAGCTTTGAAACAATAAAATGTGAATTACACATCATTTGGAGTGTGATTTAATATGTTCGGTAAATGTGCTACAAACCTGTAAATTGTACAGCTTGCCTTATGTAATGACTTCAGTGAACCTTACTTTTCAAGGCCAAGTAGGTGAAATGTAGTAAATGGTAAGTGTTGGATTCTATTTAGCAAACTCCATTCATTTTACTAATGTTATCTATGGTATCTTTCTGTTGTTTAAAAATAGTACCTTTTGTCAATGAAATAATAAATATTTATAACCATATAAACTAGTAGACAAGGTATGTATATGCTCCTTTATATGGTGAAAAATAAGAAATACATACATACATTTTATTGAGGTTTTTTTTAAATTTTTTAAAATTTTTATTTATTTTCGAGAGAGAGAGCCCGAGCAGGGGAGGGACAGACAGAGAAGGAGACACAGAATCTGAAGCAATCTCCAGGCTCTGAGCTGTCAGCACAGAGCTCCACATGGATCTCGAACCCACAAGCTGCAAGATCATGACCTGAGCCGGTCAGTCACTTAACCGACGGAGCCACCCAGGGGACCCAAAACATGCATCTTCCATCTATAAATACCTTTTAGCATACATAATTAGTACTATACATTAAAAATATTTTATAGAGCACTTGGGTGGCTCAGTCAGTTAAGTGTCCAACTCCCGCTCAGGTCATGATCTCACAGTTTGTGAGTTTGAGCCCCATGGCGGTCTCTATGCTGACAGCCTAGAGCCTGGATCCTACTTCCGATTCTGTGTCTCCCTCTCTCTCTCTGCCTCTCCCCCTTGTGCTCTCTCTCTCTCAAAAATAAATAAATAAACATAAAAAATGTTTTATAACTCAAAATGTTTATCTTTTACTTTGGGCAACAGAAGCTGAATGTAAGGTATGAGGAAGGAAAAGATTCAAAACATGAACTCCCTTAGGTTTCCCGTTACACTGGCTGAAACGCTGATGAATGCTCATATATGCAGAGATGGAGAAGTACAGTAAAAGTTGAGATATCTTCAGAGTATTAATGAATCTGTACAAGTTATTTAAACAGATAATCATATTTGGGGAATAATGGCAATATGCTAAATGGAGAGGAGGGGAGGGAAAGTAACAATCTGGGTTTCTCTAGGAAATTCCTAGTCAGCCACTCAGAGGTGGTGAATGTGTTTACCTGAATCCAAAGATAATGTATCATAGGAATAAACAAGATTTTCCACTAACAACCCTCCATCAAGTTTATCAGAGCTAGCAGGGTTTGGTAGACACTCCACAGCAGTAGGATAGACCCCGTAGGCAAAATTTTGTTTGGAAGTCAAGACTCAGGATGCCATGCATGCACCAAGAGGGTATTAAGAGGTTTATTACTTATGTGAGTTTTTCTGCAGAAAGCAGGTAGCTTTCAAGCAAGTCTAAAATGGCTTGGCTTAGGGTGGGGCGGTGGGGGGGGTTGTTGGTTTGTTTGTTTTGTTGATTTAGGGATGGAGCCAGGCTCAGGTTTCTTGTACATAGTTTGAACTTCCAGCACCAAAGAGGAGAGAGCACCTGGGCTCTCATATCAGCTTGCCTTAAGTGGAACCGTAGTGACTAGGGACAGGTAAGGCTTAAAAGCTGTCAGCAGCCAATCATAAAAAATGGAGTCAGATTCCTTATCATACAAAGGGTTCCTAATGTACAGTTCGCTGAGATCTTGTCTGACACCTTCACTATCCCCAAGATTATGATTACAGAAAATTTAGTCAAGACTTAAGATGGGTTTAAGGCATTACTTCAAGATCATTACCTTGTTAGTTGATGTATATAACATTTTCCAATATTTTTTTCTGCCACTTATAGTATATAAAGTACTGTCATTTCACGATCTATCCATAGTGCCTCAGAGTCTAAAGAGAAGCAAATACAAAGAGGTCTCAATGAATGATACCTTCACGGGGTGCACTTTAACAAAGGAGTAAATCCCAAGATTTGTTTTTTGACTAAGATGGAAGAGAGAAAATTGAGTACAGCTTGAAAGAAGAGGTATGCAGTCATGATAGAAAGAGTCAAAAGAGAATGTTTTATCTATGTCAAAGTTTTTTGAAATGTCATTTGTTGATAGCAGAGATTTCTCTGTGTATATGTATATCAGAAAACAAAAAGACAAAGAAGTTTTAGTTCAATAGGAGCTCTCACATATAACAGTGTTATGCCTGCCACTTATTCCTGGCATGCTTGGACTCAAGCAGGTATTTCATTATTTCTCTATTTTTTCTTTCTTTCTTTCTTTCTTTCTTTCTTTCTTTCTTTCTTTCTTTCCTTTCTTTTGTTCTTTCTTTCTTTTTTTTAAATCAATGAATTCAGAAAGATAGGGCATTCACACTAATTCAAAAGGATGGTGTTATGGAGTTTCTGTTATTTTTTTAAAGATACTGTGTGTTTGTGTGCGTGTATGTATTTTTGGTTTTTTACTGTTATTCATTTGTAATATTGATGTATTTCATTTTCAGACTGTATTATCTGATTCTATGCTTTTTCTTTTTAATTTAAGAAAGTTTGAATAAGAATTTATTCATTCAGTATGTAGTCACTTCATGTTTCGAGTATTCCATGATCCCCAAATTACTCCAAAGTCCTTAAAAACCTAAAGATAAAACAGCATGGTTTTATATATAAAAACCTTATCATACATTGCTGTTACTTTAAAGAATTTCAGGGATGAGAAGACAGCATGTTGATTCCAAGTGATTTACTCAAAGTCACAAGGCTTCTAACTAATGGAGCTGGTTTCTTGCTTTTCAGTCAATTGTTGACCTATTATTTTCAGTGTCACAGAAACTTAAAATAGTTCTAAGGAAATTTAGATTTTGTTGCTATACAAGCCGGCTTGAAAGAAAAAAAGATTTGAAATCGAGCAACCACTTATTTTGAAACATCTTCTCTGATTCTCCCGAATCTAGTTTTCAAATACAGCAGGTTTTTCACTCAACATATTTTGTCAGACTGGTTAGTATATAAAAATAACTTCAGTGTGTATGAAAACTAACATTGCCCAAGATGTGCCTTCATGATAACCAAGAATCATGTGGAAATTCTGTCACTTGGAATTGCCCAGCAGGTGGAAAGTTGACATCATACATGTAAACCATTGGTTGTTTGCATATCCATACATTGCTTCTAGAATTAAAATTAGGGAAGTATTTTACTCATATCATTGTACACAACTATAGCCCTTTCTAGATCCATGTCCCCTCTTCATTTGACAGCCTTCATTTCCATTGGTCTGTTAAAAATCTAATAAATAAGTTATTTTTAAAGAAAACAACAGTAATGTATTATTTCAATGACACCTTCATATTGACTGATGCTTCGAGATAGGAAAGGGTCAGTGGTATAATCCAACCCAGTCTTAAATTAAAATCATGTAGAAATCCTTACTGTTTAACAAACTACAGGATATTCTGAAATTTATGGTAGATTTTCCAAAATTCAGGAAAAAAAATAATGCATGAAACAAAATCAACTTATAAACATACAACAAATAGTAGGAAGATAATAAAATCTTAATGTTAGTAATATTCAGGGAATAGAGAGAAGAAAATATTTCAGGATCTAGTTACATTAGAGAGTTGTTTACATCTAAAAAATGCTGACAGTTCCTATTCAGGAACGATTCTATCACATATGTATTTTTTCAGTATCTTAAGACTTGAGTTTTGTTTTTGTTTTGTTTTTGTTTGTATTTAAAGAGAGCAAACAAGGGAGGGGCAGAGAGAGAGGGAGACAGAATCCCAAGGAGACTCTGCACACCCAGCACAGAGCCCCATGTGGGGCTCAAACCCACAAACCATGAGGTCATGACCTTAGCTGAAGTTGGATGCTTAACCTACTGAGCCACCCAGGCTCCTGGAGCATCCGACTCTTGATTTCAGCTCAGGTTATGATCTCATGGTTGTGGGATTGAGCTCCTCTTTGGGCTCTGCACTGAGCATGGAGCCTGCTTAGGATTGTCTCTCTGTCTCTGTCTCTCTTTGTCTCTCTCTCTCTCTCTCTCCCCTTCTGCCCCTCTCCCCAGCTCATGCTCTCTCTCTCTCAAAAACAAAACAAAGCAAAAACAAACAGAAAATTGGTTTACCTTTTCTTTTTTCAATTGACTTGACTTATTTAAACTTTTCATATAATATTTTTGGGTATAATTGACTTTTAGGGCATCATAAAATATTAATTGTAAAATGAGATGCCAATTTAGGCCATCAACTAGCAGTTACATGAGGATGAATATTATAGTTATTATGAAAGATAAAGGAAAAATATATCATTATAATCACCATTAATGATTTTTCCGGTTGATTAAAATGTCAAGTGAAGCTGTATCTAAATTCTTAAGACTTCCAGCTTGGACTTAGAGAGCAAAGACTATAATCCTGCTTTGCTACTTACTATGACATTAGGAATCTTCTTTAAACACAGTAATCCTAGGTTTTCTCATCTGTAAAGTGGTAATAATAACAATAGCAACATCCACTCCAGAAGGTGCCTGGGAAGATTTAATATAAAAAAGATTTAGCACAACCTTTTATTAAAGCTTGTTGAACCCCAGTGTGGGTTCAGAATGTGTTAGCTTTTACTGTTATTACCAGTAATGAGATAGAGGACAATTAATCCTTTAATTTGGATGAAATACAGTAGTTACCAGAAGTGTTACCTAATGTGACAAGTGAAACTTGAACAACAATGTGATAAATGGGTAGGGAGATAATAAAAAGATTGTTTCCATGATGCAATTATAAGCAGAAGTACAGAGATCATGAGATTTTTGAGCATGGCAATAACAGCCTAACTGGAGTAGAATGAAAACTCCATATTTGGATAGCAAAAAAAGAAAAAAAGTTATAATTGGGTTATAAGGTCAATTTGATAGAGGACCTTGGAGACTACTGGAGAAGATCCTAAACAGTATTTACCAAATGATTTCTCATCTCTGCACTAAATTGGTGGGGGAGTTGTAGGCTGTAAAACACAGAGAAAAGAACAAAGTCCTTAAGACCCTTGATGTGACAGAAACCTTAGAAAAATGGCTACTAGAATTGTAAGAAGTGTCAGTGACTTACATAGTCCTCTGCCCTAAAGTAAGAAAATATCATTTCATTCACATTGAAGATAGAAACATCAGGAGCCACGAAGAGGTTCTCCAGCAGTTATAATTGGTGTCATGGTGAGATACACTGAACAGCAGAGTGTGTGACGAAAGGAAGGTGAGGAGAGGGTAGGGTCACGGAGATGAATTTGAAGCCACAATAACAAAGGGACTTGTGGTGACACAAGATGAAGACCTGTGACAGGTGTAACTTCTCAGTCAGGTATGTTTTTGGAACCACTACACTTCATTTGTAACAGGGCCCCTGCCACTGACATGGTCTATTGACATGAGGAAGAGCTGTTCTTACTATCACTCCTATTGTCATTCGTCCTTTCTCAGGACCTAACGTGAAAGCATCAGGCCGCCCTGGGGAAAGGGAAGCACCCCAGGACCTCAGATCACTTGTGTTCCCTGCAGTCTCTCTGCTTACTGTGCTTTCAAACTGTGCTGCCTTCCCAGTCAATCATCTCTCTTTACTCTCAGTGAGTAATGGATTCTTCTCTTTTTAAAGTGAAAAATAATCCCTTATACATTTTTATATCCTCTCCACACTTTTTTTTTATTCCACTTGGCTTGCTTTAATAGACATATTCCATCTGCATGGATTCCATTTTCTCCTTACTCTTTGAAAAATGAGAAAAGTAACCTACACTAAGGAATTAGGTCACAAAGATCAATTGAGGGAAAGTGACAGGCTGTGCTGCTGTATTATTTAGGCTTGACTCATCTTAAATTGGTTACATTGATCATGGACAACTAAGAAATGATTGGAGAAAGGGATTTTTCATAGGAAAATCTGACTTAAATTTCTGCCAGCATTCTTCCTACATTTTTTTAAATCTCTGCTAAAGAGAAAGATCATTCCTAATCTTTATGTTGGAATTCCATTATAGTAGATATGTTGGAAGTTATAATTAAAAAGAAAATTTTTTTTTAAATTTATTTTGTGGGAGAGAGAGAGTGTGTGTGTATGAGAGGGGGAGGAGCAGAGAGAGATGGGGAGAGAGAGAATCCCAAGCAGGCCCCTCACTGCCAGCACAGAGCCCAGTGCAGGACTTGAACCCACAAACCATGAGATCATGACCTGAGCTGAAACCAAGGGTCGGACGCTTAACCGACTGAGTCAGCCAGGCGCCCCCAAAATTATTTCTTTCTTAAAAGAAAAAAAAATTGTCCCACAGGTTTTTCACTTTGCCTTATTGGATGTCATATTTTGATATGAATTCTAATGTTATTGGTCAGCAGACACCTTGCAAATATGGCATCACTCATGCTAACAACTTTATTGTACAGCATTTACAACAAACACCTAGATATGGAATGGCTCATAGTTCTGAGCCTAATTTGAGATTCTGGCAGAAGGAAAACAACGTAAATTATGATGCATTTTCTGTTCTTTTTACATTAAAAAAATGGATAACTTTGTGTTAAAAACTGCTATATCAAGGTCTAATAGCAGGGGTGGGGAGTATCTAGTGAGTATTTTAAGGAAAGGACTATAAAAATGGTTTAATAGAGGCCAGCATAGCTGCAAAGCCAAATAGGGTATGGTGAGGAAACCCAGAGATAAGCAGTAATAGAAAGCTATTAGTGCCGGAAACAAGCTGACGTGGAATCCTGGAAAATGCTGTCAGAGAGGCCAAGTCCTCCTACAACAACAGAGCAGAGCCTGGCAAAAGTGGGGAGTGTGTCTAAGTGCATACTGGCCCAGGGCCAGTGGAGGGGACTTGAATTGTGATACTATCAAAGGAAAAAGAGTTTTTATGTTTTTTTTTTAATTTTATTTATTTTTGAGAAAGAGAGAGAGAGGGTGGAGGAGGGGCAGAGAGAGAGAGAGAGAGAGAGAGAGAGAGAGAGAGAGAGAGAGAGAGAGAGAGAGAATCCCAAGAAGGCTCTGTGCTGTCAGCACAGAGCCCAATGTGGGGCTCGATCCCAGAACCGTAGATCATGACCTGAGTCAAAACCAAGAGTTGGATGCTTAACTGACTGAACCACCCAGGGACCCCAAAGGTAAAGGAGTTTTAAGAATTGAGGGGCACCTGAGTGACTCAGTTGGTTAAGCATCCGACTTCAGCTCAGGTTGTAATCTTGCAGTCCATGAGTTTGAGCCCCATGTCAGGCTCTGTGCTTACAGCTCAGAGTCTGGAGACTGCTTCAGATTCTGTGTCTCCCTCTCTCTCTGCCCCTCCTGCTCATGCTCTGTCTCAAAAATAAGTAAACATTAAAAAAATTAAGAATTGAAATGCATGCCATGGTGTGAAAACCACAAAATTCTCAAGTGAAGTAAATTTTAAAATAACTGGGTTCCATAAAGTACTTAGAACTAACCAATAGCAGAAATGGATTATGGGGCACCTGGGTGGCTCAGTTGGTTAAGCATCTGACTTTGGCTCAGGTCATGTTTTCAGGGTTCATGGGTTTGAGCCCCGTGTCGGGCTCTGTGCTGACAGCTCAGAGCCTGGAGCCTGCTTTGGATTCTGGATCTTGCCCTCTCCCTGCCCCTCCCTCGCTCATGCTGTCTCTCTCTCTCTCTCTCTCTCTCTCTCAAAAATAAAAATACAACATTAAAAAAATTATAAACAAATGGATTGTTGATTTTGTCTATTGTAAGATTTCTACTGGTGGACCTGGTCTCTATCTCCCTTTCTGGATATATACACACACATACAGATTTTGTTTATTTTTATTTTGTTTTTTCTAGTTTTGATGTGCAATCATTTTCTTCTTTATCTAACTTTAGTACCTTCACTCAGAATATCCAATTTATGTTTTTATTGTAATCATGTAGCATTTTGGATTTCCCATTATTTTTTTACAGAAATGATTACTGCCTTAGGGAATCTGATTAAATCACTGCATTAGGAGGTTAGTTCATTTTTATTATTTTGGAAATCAACAAGATGAAATGTCCTATTAAAACTAAAGAAGACAGCCCCACATAGGAGACTAAGAGCTTGAGCTACTGTGTTTTAACCTATGAAAGTGATGGAATATTATTCCCTCTGATGTGAATTAAGCTATAACAGTATTTTAGAATTTTTCCAAACATGGGAGGTAAACTCAATTTTCTCTGTACTATATTCTGCTGTACTAATCCTGCATGGCTCCAATACAGTGAAGTAATAATTCATAGATAAGACAAAGTGATGGTCCAACAAACATACTTTTTATTGGGATAGCCAGTACCCTAATTCCCATACCTTTGAGGGAGAAGTGAGAACTTGAGCACAAAACAAAACATACTTATTCTCCAGAATTTGACACAATAATTTAAAAATTAATGCCAGAACCATGCCTTTGGGATGACTGGTTTTGGGAGTGGATAAGCCCTATCAGCTGTCAAGGTGCTATGAGGAATGCAAAAGTCTGTTAAAGTACTGTTAAAGTGACTGTAGCAGGATTCCCACACAGAGAGTGGTGACACTGAGCCTTTTCTCTCCAGGAAACAATTTTATTTGTGCCGACACTGGCTCAGAGGTTTTGTACCCAGAAAACAGCCCTGAATGCCATGTTTTGCAACCTTGACGCATTTTCTACTTATTTGTCTCCCATAATGAGTAATGTATAGACATACAGTCTGATTGGGTAGTCTCATGTTACAGGGTCCTGAGGGATGTCACGTAAGCACATAGCCAGGTTGCCTTTCCTTATCTTGAGGTCTTTTCTCGCCAATTCCGTAGGGAGGGGACTCTTCCAGATGACAAACCATAGATCAGTAAAATAATGATACACAGGGTCTACTTTAGAGTTCTAAATGCTGTTTCAACACTTCTCATTGAAGGAACAATAATTTTTTTAACATATTGAAAATGCAGATTTAATTCCTCTCTAGCAGTACTTATTGCATGCAGTAAATGGATACCAGCAGTTATTGTATAATCTCCAAAGTAGCAATCTCCTATTATCAGTTAAACTCATTACCCTTAAATATTCAATTCTTGCCAATACACAATCATCATTTAAAATAATTAGTTAACAATTATCCAGCTTACTAAAATGACCTCCCCCCAAACTAATCACCTTGGGGAAGCATTACATGCTTTTTTTTGCCAAGGGCCAATAGCCACTTGAATTAATGATTTGTCAAAGACTATCTCAGAAAAACGTGCCACAATTATACAGTTTAATTAAAACAGCAATGATAACAACAACAAACCATTCCATTGTGCTAAGTGTAACTTGGTAAAAAAAATATTGAGTGATAATAACTAAAATTCAATGTATGGCTTCCATATACTGTAACTACCTAATGGAGATAGAAATAATGACACTTTTTAAAAACATTTATTTATTTTTGAGAGACAGAGTGTGAGCGGGGGAAGGGCAGAAAGAGAGGGAGACACAGAATCCAAAGCAAGCTCCAGCACAGAGCCCAGCGCAGGGCTTGAACTCATGAGCTGTGAGATCATGACCTGAGCCAAAGTCAGATGCCCAACCGACGGAGCCACCTAGGCACCCTGAAATAACGGCACTATTAATCCAATGTGATTAAATCAACAAATATTTATTTGTGCATGCTATGTTCCTTATGCTCGATATCCTAACACTGAAAACTTCACCAATGCTTGATAGATGCATAACAATTTTCTATTCCTTATTGCATGATTACAGTGTAATGATAGAACACCAGAATCTCTAAAGAATTAAACAGTGAATTATATGAAATACAGATATATCATTAAGTTAAATATTATATGGACTTGTCTTTTATTTAATTCTGTCATTGAATTAATAGGTATACATAGTTTAGCAGTATAAAACCTAGGAGCAGAAATAAAGGAAAAACAAAAGAAAAAAAGGCAAAGAAAAGAAAAAGAGGAAGGGAGGGGGAAGGGAGAGAGGAAGAAAAAAAAGAAAACAGTAAGCAATTCTACTTCTTCAGAACTCCTTGGTCCATTCCCTAAAAGAAACCACTTCAAATTATTTTAACTGTGTCATTTGTTGTTAATCGTATAGTTGTCCCTTGAAACATGGGTTCAAACTACATGGGTCTACTTACCAGTGTCTTTTTTTTTTTTTTTTTTTGATAAATACAATACAGTACTGTAAGTGCCTTTTCTCTTCCTTATGATTTTCTTTTTTTCCCCCCTAAAGTTCATTTATTTACCTATTTGGAGAACGTGCACAAGTGAGTGGGGGAGGGGCAGAAAGAGAGGGAGAGAGAGAATACCAAGCAGGCTCTATGCTGTTAGCGTGGAGCCAGATCCGGGGTCAAACTCACCAACTGTGAGACCATGACCTGAGATGAAACCAAGAGTTGGATGCTGAACCTACTGAGCCACCCTGGTGCCCCGCTTTATCATTTTCTTAATAACATTTTCTTTTTTCTAGCTTATGTTATTGAAAGAATACAGTGTATAATACATATAACAATATAAAACATGTGTTCATCAATTGTTGATATCATCAGAGGGCTTCTGGTCAACAGTAGGCTGTTAGTAATTAGGTTTTTGAAGACTCGAAAGTTATATGCAGATTTTTGACTGCAGAGAGTTGGTGCCCTTAACCCCCACATTGTTCAATAGTCAAATGTTTTTCCAAATACTGTATACCATCTTGTGAATGTTCAATTGATGTCTTTTTAAGAAAGAACATGATTGGATATCTTTTCATAACTAGCACTCAACGCACTCCATCTTTCATCTCCTATTTTGTCATTTATTTAATTTCTCAATTTTATCCATGTGTTCACTGACAGACAATTGTTTCTTATCTTAACTATTGTAAATAATAACCCATGCAAGGAACATGGGTTTCATATATCTTTTCGAGTTAGTTTTGTGGGTTTTTTGTTTTTTTGTGTGTGTATGTTTTAAATAAAAACTCAGATGTAGAATTGCTGTATCATCTGGTAATCCTAATTTTTTAATTTTTAATTTTTTTTATTTTTGAGGAACCTCCATACTGTTTTCCATAGTGGCAGCACCAATTTATGTTCCCACTAACAGTGTGTAAGCGTTCTCTTTTCTCCACATCCTCACCAACAGTTATTATTTCTTGTCTTTTTAAGAGGTTTGCTATTTTTTTTAATGTTTATTTTATATTTGAGACAGAGAGAGACAGAGCATGAGCAGGGACGCACAGAGAGAGAGGGAGACAGAGAATCTGTAGCAGGCTCCAGGCTCTGAGCTGTCCGCACAGAGCCTGACGCGGGGCTTGAACCCACAAACAGTGAGATCGTGACCTGAGCCGAAGTCGGATGCTAAACCGACTGAGCCACCCAGGCTCCCCTCTTGTCTGTTTGATAATAGCCATTCTAACAGGTATGAGGTAATATCTCATGATTTGGATTTGAATTTCTCTGATGATTGATAATGAATCATCTCTAATGATTAATGATGTTGAGCATTTTTTTCATGGACTTATTGGCCATTTGTATTTCTTCTTTGGAAAGATGTCTATTCATTCAGATACTCTGCCTATTTTTTTTTAATGTTTATTTTTGAGAGAGAGAGTGTAAGTGGGAAGGGGCAGAGAGAAAGGGAGACTCAGAATCTGAAGCAGGTTCCGGGCTCTGAGCTGTCAGCACAGAGCCCGATGAGGGGCTTGAACTCACAGACTGCGAGATAACAACCTGAGCCGAAGTTGGGCACTCAACCGACTGGGCCACCCAGGTGTTCCACTCTGCCCATTTTTAAATCTTATTTATTTATTTATTTATTTATTTATTTATTTATTTATTTGCTCGCTCTTGAGATGTATGAGTTGTTTATATATTTTGGATATTAACCTCTTATCAGATATGTGATTTGCAAATACTTTCTCTCATTCAATAGGTTAGTCTTGAAATAGGTCTTTGATTTTGCTGACAGTTTCCTTTGCTGTACAGAAGCATGTTAGTTTGAGGTGGTCCTACTCATTAATTTTTGCTTTTGTTGCTTTTGCTATTAGTGTCAAATTAAAAAAAAAAAATCCTTGCCAAGACTGATTTCAAAAAGCTTACTGCCTATATTTTCCTCTAGGAATTTTATGGTTTTAGGTGTTATATTAAAATTTTTAATACATTTTGCATTAATTTTTATGTATGGTATATGTCTCAAGTTTTAAATAAGTCAGTATTGGGGCTCCTGGATGGGTCAGTCAGTTAAGTGTCCAACTTCAGCTCAGGTCATGATCTCATGGTTTGTGGGTTCAAGCCCTGCGTCAGGCTCTATGCTGACAGCTCAGAGCCTGGAGCTTGCATTGTATTCTTTTTTTTTTTTTTTTTTTTTTTTTTTTTTTTTTTTTTTTAAATTTTCTTTTTTCAACGTTTTTTTTTATTTATTTTTGGGACAGAGAGAGACAGAGCATGAACGGGGGAGGGGCAGAGAGAGAGGGAGACACAGAATCGGAAACAGGCTCCAGGCTCCGAGCCATCAGCCCAGAGCCTGACGCGGGGCTCGAACTCACGGACCGCGAGATCGTGACCTGGCTGAAGTCGGACGCTTAACCGACTGCGCCACCCAGGCGCCCCTGCATTGTATTCTTTATTTCCCTCTCTCTCTGTGACCCGCCCGCCTCAACTTGTGCTCCGTCTCTCTCAAAGATAAATACACATTAAAAAAACAAAAAAAAATTGTAAGTAATTTAGTATTTAGTGTTTTGATTTTTATAACTATGTAAGCATTGTTAACAGTTTAACCATGCAGTAAAATCTAATTATGTTAACTTCTTGTATGACTCTTTAATTGCTTTGTTTCACATTTTTAGTTTTTGAGATTTCTGTCACAAATTCCTTCCCAACTTTTTCAGCCCTACTGAGAGATCTTTAAATACATGCAGATATGTTAGATAATCTCTCAATTCCATTCCTTTATCCTACAGACATCCTTCTGGAGTCACTGTTTTACTTTCTTCAGCTTTATCATGCTCTTTTTATAAACAGCCTCATGATTCCCTTTGCTTCTCTTTTGCATTTTTCGTAGATCTCATGTATTATTACTCTTTGTTTACTTCTTCATTTTGGAAGAAAATATTCTCTAGTAACTTCTGAGAAAGGAAGAGTAGGAAGTAAAAGTGTTGAGGCACTGTGTATTTGAAAATGTCTATTCAGCCACATATTTGCGTGGTATGTTGAGTAGGTGTAAAATTCTAAGTTAGAAATATTTTTTCTTCATAATTTTCTTGAACTTTTCAGTTTACAGTGTTACTATTCAAAGGTTCAATGCTATTACAATCCCTGATCCTTTTTATTGGATGGCCTATTTTGCCACTTCTTACCCCAGAAAAGTTTTAGGATCTTTTTTTTTTTTTTTTAATATATGATAATGTGCAGTGGATCTTTTTTCCATCAATTGTTCCATACCTCTCAGTGGATATTTTCAATCTGGATACACATGTCTTTCAGTGTAGAGAAATGTTTTTAAATATCTATTTAATAAAATCCTTCCCCTAATTTCCTTTGCTCCAATTTTCTGACACTCCTTTGAGTATTTGACTACCCATATGACCTCTAAGTTTCTTTTCTTTCTTATTATTCATCTCTTTGTTTGGGTGGCCGGTTCTATACCTCAACTTTGTCTCATAGGTTTGTACTTAATTTTTGTTTATGTTGCCATGTCACTAATTTCTAGGAGTGCTTTCTTGAACTCTGCTATATCTTTTCTTATATACACCATGTCTTTAAATGGATGTAGAATTTTTTCCTATAATATAAATTGCATATATTATAATTTTTACAACTCAAGTGTGTGCATGGCCACAGCAAAGAGGTGTTTACCAAGTGGGTTTTCTTCCCTTTATGAAATAAAATTTTGGGGCACCTGGGTGGCTCAGTCTGTTAAGTGTCCTACTCTTGATTCCAGCTCAGGTCATGATCTCACAGATCATGAGATCGAGCCCTGAATCAGGCTCTTCGCTGACAGTACAGAGCCTACTTGGGATTTTCTCTCCCTCTCTCTCTCTCTCTGCCCCTCCCCTGCTCATGTGCACATGCTCTCCTTCTCTCTCTCTTTCAAAATAAACAAATAAACATTAAAAAAATTATCTCTTGGGACGCCTGGGTGGCTCAGTCAGTTGAACGTCCGACTTTGGCTCAGGTCATGATCTCATGGTCTGTGAGTTCGAGCCCCATGTTGGGCTCTGTGCTGACAGCTCAGAGCCTGGACCCTGCTTCGGATTCTGTGTTTCCCTCTCTCTCTGCCCCTCCCCCGCTCATGCTCTGTCTCTCTCTCTCTCTCTCTGTCAAAAATAAATAAACATTAAAAAAATTAAAATTATGTCTTTATTTCTGTATCTCTCTTACTGCCTCTCTCCCGTTTCCTTGTCTTCTTAGAAAATGAAAGGCCTAACTCATCTTTCTCTCTCTCTCTGTCTCTCTTTTTGTTAAGAACACAGAAATAAGTCTTTGTCCCTATTCATAAAACCAAAAGATTAATTTCATTTTAACATCACTGGTGGGGAAGATTACAAACCAAAGGAAGAGAATGTGATAGTGGAGGAAAGAAAGAAGAAACAAAGGGAAGTTGATGGGAGAAATGGGGCAGATTCTATATCTAAGAAAATGAATAGAAGTCTCCCAGTCATGTAATTTCCTTGGGTTGTAGATTTGGGAATGATGTCACCAACTATCTACTGTCTTTTAAATTCCTTTTTAGACTTTTCAATTTTATTTTTTATATTCCCCCTGAGCCCAGTAACACACAGATTGTAGTGAAGGAAATTATTTTTGGAAGATAGTAGCTAAGACCCATGCTTGATGTTCCCAAAGAATGCCAACCCCCATCAGTGCCTTCTTTTTTTTTTAATGTTTATTTTATTGTTGAGAGAGAAAGACAGAACATGAGCAAGGGAGGGGTAGAAAGAGAGGGAGAAACAGAATCCAAAGCAGGTTTCAGGCTCTGAGCTGTCAGCACAGACCTGACATGGGACTCAAACTCATGAACCGCGAGATCATGACCTGAGCTGAAGTCAGACGTTTAACCAACTGAGGCACCCAGGTGCCCCTCAGTTCCTTCTTATCTAAATTAACGTAGTCCTAATCTCCATTTGTGAAGGCGAAGACGACCTTCTTTGAGCCAAGTATAAATGGTGGATAAGTGTATTACCCTGTATTTGTAGCAAAATATAAATTTACATTTGTTTAATTATAATTAAAGTATATATGACAATAAAAATGAGTGTAGGGATACATTCAAAAGATATATCACAGGTTAGCTTGGAAAAAGACCTACTCAGAGAGGAGAGAAATCAAACTGACAATTTTAAACTTTTTGACTCATATTCCTTGTAACTCCATCTGGTAACATGGAGACAATACATTTCTATTGGAAAATCTGATATTGTCCATGCACTAAAATAATCTTTTTTTTTCTTAAACTGCTTAAGGAGAATTATGTGTTATATAGCACTACATTTCATGGGATCTATTCCATTCACTACTAAGAAATTCATTTTGGGATAACTGATGGATGATACATTTGATTGCATATCATTACCACTGTTTTTAAGAAGAAAAATAAAGCAAGTGTATCTGAAAATCATGTATTGAACGTTTTCAGGAATTAATCTAGATTTTACTTGAGAACACATGGGAAATGGTGTATTTATTGGCTAGTGAAGTGACGAGTTACAGTGTTCATTTGTTTTTACATATTAATATCAAATTAATATTGACGTGCATTCTTACAGATTATATGATTTCAATATGTTGTTTAATTTAGTTAAAACCCATTTAGAAAATATTGTTATCCCCATTTTACATAACAGGAAACTGATCCTGATTCACAGTTTTTGTAAACTGCCTTAAGCTATACCTCTATTAAAATGGCAAAGTTAGAACAGAAGTGTGTGGTTTTAAATCCTATTCTATTTTCATGAAGATTAAATCATCTATGGCCTAGTTTTCACTTTGATAACTTTATATAAAACTAAATTTTGTGAACTTTCTTTATTCCATCAAATTGAAATTATATGTACTTTCTCATTCCAAAAAAAAAAAAAAAACAGGTTTAAAAGTATATATTCTTCTGGGGCGCCTGGGTGGCTCAGTCAGTTAAGCATCTGACTCTTGATTTCAGCTCAGGTCATGATACCAGGGTTGTGTGATCGAGCCCCGTATCAGGGTCCAAGCTGAGCATGGAGCCTGGTTAAGATTCTGTCTCTCCCTCTCTCTTTGCCCCACCCCTGCTTGTGCATATGCTCCCTCTCTCTCTCTGTCTCTGTCTCTCTCTCTCTTAAAAATGAGTAAATGAACTTAAAAAAAAGAGAAAAGTATATGTTCTCCTGAGTGTGGTGAACATTTGAAATTGGACCATCAGAGATACAAAAGATAAAGATATACTTAACATCAAGAATGAGGCTTTGATGTATTATAAATGGAATTTATTATAATTTATAAAGTGTCCAATAAATTTGATATCTGTAATGAAAAATTACATTTTGTAAACTTGATTCTTTACTCAGTTTTAGTTTAGTTATTTTTCACTTTTTTTCAATTTTTAAAAATATTTTATTTATTTTTGAGAGAGAGACAGAGAGAGACAGAGTACAAGTAAGGGAGGGGCAGAGAGAGGGGGGGACAGAATCCAAAGCAGGCTGCAGGCTCGGAGCTGTCAGCACAGAGACTGACGCAGGGCTAGAACTCACGAACTGCTAGATCATGACCTGAGCCGAAGTCGGACACTTAACCTACTCAGCCATCCAGGCACCCCTGTCTTTACACTTTAGAAGGGCGATAGCCAGAAAAGATCTGTCTACCTCTCTCTCTTTATCTCTCTCTCTCTCTCTCTCTCATCTCTATCTCTATCTATCTCTATATCTCTATCATCTCTATCCCTGTCTCTATCTCTATCTCTATCTCTATCTCTATCTCTATCTCTATCTCTATCTCTATCTCTATCTCTCTTTATCTCTATATTTTTTTAACCTGTGCTAGAACCAAGAGACTGGAACTGGTACACTGGAAATATTTTACCTGACAGGTGTGCTAAATGGAAGTCTCAAGTTTCACACATTTCTGAGGATTGAAGTGAAGAAGTCAGAGTTCATTATTATAGAATCATATCTACTTCCTTCAAAACCCTCCATCTGATTGTGTGCTAAAATTTAATAACTAACTGATCTTTCGCTTCCATGAGATTCTATTGAGATAACAACATTCTACCTCCTGGTCTCTGAAGGATGGTGTTCTGCAAATGTAAAGTTTCCCTTAACCTCCAAAACATAATTGGGTTAATCCAGCCTACCACAAGTGTGAAACTGAGGTGCTGCTTGCTAAGATTGAATGTAGTATTGTCACATGTCATCTGAGAGCTGCTTGTCTGATCATGTTGCCACTGCACAAAGTAAATCTGACTACAAAGGATAAAAGAATGATTATTCCAATATTCAGACATAGTTCATTGTCAACCCTGAACAAAATAGAAAAAAAAAATGTTATTCTATCCATTTTCCTGGGAAGTCATTTATCTGGTACTATGTTAGTAGGAGAGCAAAGATAATGGGAGAAATCTTCCATTATTGTTACCTATGATTTTAAATATAAAATTTGAATAAAATGGGTTTTGGTTCTTTTTTTTCTTTCTAAAGCACCCAATATAGGAAAATGAAATATTGGAAACTTACTTGATAAAGCGTATTTGTGAATCATAAATCTCTGTATAAAATTGAAATTATTAACTACTGCTGCTTCTAATCTTTTGTTTTAAGGATTAAAAAATGACTACAATTTGCAATTATTGACAATAAATCGAGGGTATGATCTAAAAAATTGCTTTTTCTATGTGCTTGTTAAGAGCCAGATGACCAGCAGCGCTAGGTGTCACATGACAGTTTTGGATCTACTATGTGTGTGGTTTTGAGAGGTCCTCTGGGCTCTACAGTTTTCCTAATAAATAAAATGGGGATACTGAACTTAATGATATCTAAATACCCTTCTGATTCCAACAGGCTATGGTCCTGTGACATCTCTACCCTATTGCAAAGAAATGTAAAGGTGTTGACACTGTACTTTTTTTTTCTTGCATTATTTCAATGAAAGTGCAGTGAAAGCAAACTGACAAGTTCAGGCAGCTTTCAGAACATAAAGGAAAAATGCTGACAGCTTTTGAGAACCTCTTTACTTTCAACTAGAAGTAAGTATAGAACCCGTGCTCTCTGGCCCTGAATGTCATAATATTGCCATATTTAGAGTCACTGAAATGTCTGAAAAGACTGTTGATTAAAAATGTGAATCATTGAACCATATCTTCTGTTATAGGGTGAAGGCTGGTTTGGAAAGTGTGGAATTCAGTGTCCCAAAAGAATGATTTGGCTTATTAACAAATTAACAGAATTTTAAATTATAATGTGTCTAGTCATTTGCAGCAACTAACTTCTTACTTTTCTCTCTATTTAGCTTTATCTTAAAAATTCCTTTTTATTTGTAATTCTTCATAAAATGCTGAATTTAGAATTCTAAAAGGACTATCAACTAATATTATGGTTAATATTATTTACAAATCATTCTATGTGCTATATAAGTCCTTTGGAAATGATTTGATAATTACTAAAATGGCTATCATTCATCTTTCAAAATCCGTAATACCTGGAAGTTCTATGTGACCTTTAGAAAACTACATCCACAAAAATGCTCCTTCTACTCTCCTAATAGTTTCTAGAAGAGATATGACCATACTGAGGCAAAATAGTTTTACTTCCTTAGGCCAAATTCCTGTCACAACAAGAAATAGGCAAATGCAATTAGTCTCAAAAAAGCTCAGCCATACTATCTTAGAGTTTAAAGGAATAACCCTTAGGAATTAGCTCACAGAATTTCTTATCCACTGCTTATAGGCAGACTTCATTTGGTGTGGCTGACACTTTCTACAGACTCTGCTGAACTGTCATAGCGCAGTAAAAGTCACTACATTGTTAGAAAGCCCATTCGGTTGCTGTAAACTCCTCCATTAAATACTTCCTGATATTGACCAAATACCTACTTATCTGTAAGTCATTCACACTATTCTGAAGTAAAAGTAAATATATCTGTGCATTCCTCATAATCTACCTGTATCATTTAGGGGTTTTGTGTTTTTCCTGCCTATACAACAACAAAAGCATAACCGGTGGACTTGTCCAACTTGTTTTTCTCACAAAATGAGTAGTTGGGTAGAAGGCTTGGTGTAAATTCACCATCTCAAAGATAATTATACCTAAAGTCTCTGCCTTTAACTTATGTTGGTGAGAGAGAAGTTCCCCTTCAGCACTCGGAAGGAGGAGAGTGAGATCCAAGCCCATGAAGTTGGCCTCATCTTTTAAGGTCTTTTCTTAAAGTCTTGCCCCCACATTTTTGCTTATCTTTCATTGGCCTTAACTAAAACGGAGTTTGAGAAAAGAATTTTCATACCTGGGCACACTGCCATATCCAGTGAAATTGAGATTCTGTTAATAAGGGAGTAGGGGGAAATCAATGTAGCATCGAACAGTCTCTGCCACATTAACCTTCTATCTTAGGACAGCCACAAGATCCCAAGTTTCCTCTATCCCAGGCTAAAAGCAATTTTAGCCACCTTGAACTTCTCTCTGTGATCCTTCATTAAGAGCAGCATCATCTTAAAGTACCCTCTTAACATGCTATGCAGAACTGGACATAATATTACACTTGGTCATATTGCTAGGGTTGGCAATACTAACTGTTGACCTACGGTTACTTCATTTCTTTCTTTCTTTTTTTGAATGATGTATTTATTTTTGAGAGAGAAAAAATGGGGGAGGGCCAGAGAGAGGAGACAGAGGATCCAAAGTGTGCTTGGTGCTGACAGCAGTGAGCCTGATGTGGGGCTCAAACTCACGAACTAAGAGGCCATGACCTGAGCCTAAGACAGATGCTTAACTGACTGAGCACCCAGGTGCCTGGTTACAGCATTTCTATTCAGACAATCCCACATGTAAGAAGTCTCTTATTTATTATTATTATTATTATTATTTATTATTATTATTATTTGGTGGTAGCTGTTTGGATTAAATTGAATGTGCAACCAACCAAAACCATCTGAAAATCTTCACATGGAATGAAACATAGCTAGTATTTCCCTATTCCATTGAATTTTTAATCAACTGTATTGAGATATAATTTATTTATGATATGTGATAAAACACCCATTTTACATGGAAAATGTGTTGAGCTTTGGCAAATATAAACAACTGTTTAACCACCACCATGAACAAGATATAAAACGTTTTCATCATTCCCTAAAGTTCTTTCATGCTCTTTTCTTGTCAATCCTACTACTATTTCTTTCAGGAAAATACTGATCAAAATTCCATTACTGTAGATTTATTTTATCTATTTTAGAACTTCATATCAATGGAATCCTATAATTTTGTGAGTCCGGCATTTTTGTGCAACATATTTTTAAAATTAATTTGTTATTTATATCTGTAATTTGCTTCTGAATGTTGTTGAGTGTGTTCTATTGTTTGCAACATACCAGTTGGCTCATCCATTTTCTTGATGAGTAACATTTTGATTATTTCCAGGTTGAAGCTATTATGAATCAACCTCATATGAAGGTTCATATATAAATCTTCTTGAGAACGTAGGGTTTTGGGGCGCCTGGGTGGCTCAGTCAGTTAAGCAGCCAGCTCTTGATTTCAGCTCAGGTCATGATCTCAGGGTCGTGGATTGAGCCCCACTCAGCGTGGAGTCTGGTTGGGAACCTCTCTCTCTCCCTCTCTTTCTGCCCCTCCCTGCTCACACAGTCCCTCTCTCTCTCTCTCTCAAAATAAATAAATAACCATTAAAAAATAAAGAAAACACAGGTTTTCATTTCTCTTGCAAATACTTGGTAGTAGAGTTGCTGGGTCATACAGTAAGTAAGTCATACAGTACAATACAGTAAGTTTGTAGTGTTTAACTTAGTAAGAAAATGCTAACCAGCTTTCCAAAGTACCATATTACACTCCCACTAGGAATGCATGTGAGTCCCCTTGTTCCACATTCTTAAAATATCTTTATGGTCAGTCTTTATTTTAACATTCTAGCATATGTATACTTGTTTCTCATCATAGCTTAAATTTGCGTTTCCCCAATAATCAATGATTTTGAGCATCTTTTTATGTGTTTATTGGCACAATAAGTATAAAGCAATTTGTTTTCCTTGTGGATATTAAGTTGGCCAACAGAATTTGGTGAAGACTTTCTTTTCCTTATATACTCACCTTAAATTAATTTGGTTAAAAATTAATTGACCATATAAGGTTGAGTCTATTAACCAGATTCTGTTTTAGTGATCTGTTTGTCTATTGTTACAGCATTATAACTATATTGATTACACTGGCTTTGTAATCACTGGACTTTTTTGTTCTTGTATTGTTTTAATCCTGCTTTAGTATCAGGGTAGTTAGTAGTGGACTGATTCTAAATGCATTCCCTCTAGTCCATTATATGTAAGGTTTTTTTTTTTTTTTTTAATGTTTATTTATTCTTGCAAGAGAAGGGGACAGAGTGCAAATGGAGGAGGGGCAGAGAGAGAGGGAGACACAGAATCTAAAGCAGGCTCCAGGCTCTGAGCTGTCATCACAGAGACTGACACAGGACTCAAACTCACGAATCGTGAGATCATGACCTGAGCCAAAGTCAGACACTTAAACTACTGAGCCACCCAAGTGCCCCTTTTATAAGTAAGATTTTGATAAAGATTGTAAATTAATTGTTTATTTTAAATGTTTGGTAGAATTCACCAGTAAAAACATACGGTCTTGGGCTTTTCTGTGCTGGGAGATTTTTTGATTCCTAATTCAACTTTCATTCTTGTTACTGGTCTAAGAAAATTTCCTCTTTCTTGGATTCAAGATCCATGATTCAACCTTGGTAACTTTTCTGTTTTTAGGAATTATCTGTTTCTAAATTATCTGATTTGTTAGTATATAATTGTGGTAATCTGTTATCTGTTATCATCTATTGTGTTGTTTTCTCTGCCATTTCTCATTTTTGTTTTTGAGTCTTTTTTTTCTTAGTTAATGTAGTTAAAGTATTACCAATTTTGTTTATGTTTTTAAAAAACTGGTTATTACTTTCAAAAATAAAATAAACTTGCCAATTCTATAACATAACCAATTAGAACTTTGAGTAACATTTGTTAAATGTATAAAATGATTTGAGAAGAATTGAAATAGTAACAGTGTTGTGTCTGCCAAGTTATCAACCTGGTAAATCTCTTCATTTATTTACATCTTCTTTAATTCTTCTCAGCTATGTGAATTTGAAGCTCTGGTATTATGTGTATACACATTTAGATTATTAATGTCTTCTTGATAAGTTGTCCTCTTTATCATTTTAAAATGTCCTTTTTAGAATCCCTATTAATATTTCTTGTCTCAAAACTTATTTTGTCTGATATCACTATAGCCACTCCAGCTTTTCCCATCTCTTTATTTTAACCAAATTGTCTTTATAATAAAAGTATGTTTGGGCCTTGGGTGGCTCAGTCGGTTAAGTGTCTGACTCAGCTCAGGTCATGATCTCACGGTCCATGAGTTCAAGCCCTGTGTTGGGCTCTGCACTGACAGCTCAGAACCTGGAGCTACTTCATATTCTATGTCTTTCTCTCTCTCTCTCTTTGTCCCTCCCCTTCTTTCTCTCTCTCTCTCTCTCTCTCTCAAAAATAGATAAACATTTAAAAAAATTTTTAAGTGTATGTTATAGGGGTGCCTGGGTAGCTCACTCAGTTGGTAGCATCCAACTTCAGCTCAGCTCATGATCTCATGGTTCGTGAGTTCAAGCCCTGTGTCAGGCTCTGTGCTGCCAGCTCAGAGCCAGGAGCCTGCTTTGGATTCCTTCTCCTCTCTCTGCCCCTTTCCTGCTCACTCTGTCTTTCTCTCTCTCAAAATAAATAAACATTAAAAAATTTTTTAAGTGTATGTTATATAATATGTAGTGGGTGCTTCTTCTTTAATCCACTCTTTTATTTATATGCTGTTCCAATTCATATTTAAATATTGATGTTTAGTATATATTTACCATATTCCTATTTTCTATTTTATTATTCTCTGTCTCTTCCCCTCTTTTATATTATTTATTATATTTAGTGTCCATTTTACCTCCTGTATTAGTTTATTAGTTATACATTCTTTTTCTGCCTTTCTTCCCTCCACCATGATTGCTCTCTAGCTTACAATATGCATTTAACTATTTCAGTACGGTTAAATAAAATTATGCCACCTTCATATATATTGTAAGAATTTTACAATATACTTCTATTTTCCTCTCTCGTCCTTTCTGCTATTATATAATATTTACTTGTGCAGTTGCTACAGACCACACAATACATTGTTGTTATTCCTATTTTATACAGAAGAAATTGTGAGGGAAAGTATTTATATATATATCCACATATTTATCCGTTCTAGATCTCTTCATTTCTTTTTCTGTATCTGTTTCAGTGTGGTAACTTTTTCCTTTGGCCTACATGACTTTTTTTTTTTTTTTTTTTTTTTTTTGCATTTCTTGTGCCACAAATCTCATAGTGACTCACTCTTTCCTTCTTTCTTTCTTTCTTTCCTTCTTTCTTTCTTTCTTTCTTTCTCTTTCTGTCTTTTTCCTTCTTTTTCTTTCTTTCTCTTTTTCCTTCTTTCTCTTCTTTCTTTCTTTCTTTCTCTTTTTCCTTCTTTCTCTTCTTTCTTTCTTTCTCTGTCTTTTTCCTTCTTTCTCTTCTTTCTTTCTTTCTTTCTCTTTCTTTTTCCTTTTCTTTCTTTCTTTCTTTCTTTCTTTCTTTCTTTTTCTTTCTCTTTCTGTCTGCCTTTTTCCTTTTCTTTCTTTCTTTCTTTCTTTCTTTTTTCTTTCTTCTTCTGAAAATTGTTCTATTTTACAGGAGTGCCTTTTTCCCTCTTAATTGTCTTTTATCACTTTAATGATGTTATTCTATGACTTATGGCTCACATTGTTTCTGTTGAGTTCATTTTTATGTTTATGTTCCTGTATGTGTAATGTATCTCAACTTCTCAGAGAGTTTTTAGGAGATTTTATTATCATTTGTTTTAAGCAATTTAATTATGATATGCCTAAGTATACTATATTAGTGTTTATCCTACTTCGTGTTCCATAAGCTTTTTTTGGATTTGTGGAGTTATTGTTCATTAAATCTGGTCATTTTTCTGCCATTTTTATTCAAATATTTTTCTCCTCTCCCACCTCAAAAATCTGGAACTCTAATTTACTTATATGAAATTGCTTGATATTGTCCCTCAAATCCCTGTCTTTCTTCTTTTATTTTAGCCTTTCTTTTTTTACCCTTTTCAGTGTGGATTCTATTACTATGACTTTAAATTTAGTGATCTCTTCTGCAGTTTCTAATCTACTGTTAAACCCTCCCAGTAAGTTTTCCATTTTGAATATTATGGTTTTTGGTTTAAGAGGTTTATTTGATCCCTCCCCCCCCCACCATTTCCCTACTCATTATGTCCATATTTTTCTTAAATATCCTTCAATCTGTTTGTAAGTTTTTAAGTCTTTTACAAGTAATTTCTTTTTTTTTTTTTTTTTCATTTTGGAGCTTATTTCTATTGTCTTATCTTTCTTCTCGTTATGTGCCTTTTCATTCTTCTATCACCATGTGCCTCATCCACTGAACAAGGTGGCAAGTATAATTTTGAAAACAAGTTCCATGTATTTGGATATTCATTTCCCCCTTTCTCTGCAATTGAAAAACTACAGCAGCAGAGCCCTTTCACTAGCTTGACATTTTTTAGCACCAGTGTTCAACAAGATATGAATTTACCTTACTGTTTTATCGTTTGGGTCTCATTTTTCACTTTTGTATGAAAAGATATCACGTGACAAAAATGTCTAATTTCTCACTTGAAACCTCTTTATACAATATCTATACCGTCCTTTCTACCTACCAACCGATTAGGCTTATGGAAAAAAAATAAAGAACATTTAGATCCTTTCATAGTGAGTTAGTTCATCCTGTGCTTTAGAAATCAGTCCTTCTTTCTAGATATTAAAAAATCATATATTTAGTAATATAGCATAGACTTTTATGTAAGGCTTTAAATGTGTTATGAAACTGCTGATGATATACTGTCTGTATTTGTGCAGACTTGACTTAATGACATTTCTTTGCCTATCACACTTTTCATTTTACAGAATATTGCAACTCTTCTTCGGGAAACTGAATATAATGAATTTCAATATTATTAAGTTGTGAAATTTTAAGCAGTGTTGATTTCTAAATCTTTAACGTATTTTTTAATGTTGATATTTCTTATTTATGAGGAGACAGATGTTGAAGAATTAATAAAAGTTACTCTTTACCATATAAGGTATTAGTTGTGAAACTGTTATCTCATTTTTAACATTATGTAAAATATTTAAAAAACAATAGATTTTATACTGAACAACTTGAAAATGTGTTTTATTGCAGAATGGATAAACTTTGCCAGCATTTTATACCTTAGGTCAATTTAGTAAAATGTAATTTAGTATCTATTGTTATAAGCTTCCTATAATTATAAGGGAGAAATAAATTTTTTTCTTATGCATTTTTAAAGTAATTTTGGTGATTAAGTTCTTTTTCCAGGTGGTGATTTAAAACATTAATATGTTTATAGCTGTTTTCTATGCAAAATAATTATTTTAGTTCCCTTTGACAATTCACATTTGTTTGGAGAAGGAAAAGCGGGCAGATGCAAGATATATTTCTCCCATATAAATTAAATTAGTAACAAATTGATTTAGCATTTTATCTAAAAATATTTTCTGCATCTGAAAATTTCTCAAGTATATGATCTTTGTACACAAGACACAAAAAGTCCAATTTTCAATAATTAGTTAAATTAGTATGTTTAAGTGCTCTATTTAATGGCAAATATATTTTAATTTTTTAGTAAGTTTGTTTATTGAATGTCTATAAGAATAACATTCTAGGATAGTAAGTGATATATAGTATTTCGATTCTCTTAAGTAAGACCTCACAAAAATGTAAATGATCCAGTTTATATGGTTAGAAATGATTATTACTTTTCTTTTGTCATAGAAGGTAATTGACTTGTAAAATTTAGTTTGAATACATTTAAAAGAAGAGTGTAAGTTTCTGTTTGCTCTCTGTCTCATTTGGAGCAACAGATGACTGCAGAAGTGGGGCAGTGAGAGCAGCAGCAGGTATTGGCCACAGCAGTCCAATTGTTAGAATTTTGATGCCACCTGTCAGGGTGATGAGATTGCTCTCTTTTGAAGGCTGATCCTCAGTGCCCTAGTTTTCCTATTAACCCACTTACTACCACACTGCTCACTTGCCCTTCTCTTGGACTAACTGCTGTGTCTTGTCCTATCTTTGCTACAAAATCTTAAACACTTTCAGTGGAGGTTCTTAATTTAGGATATCAGTACCACAGGAGGGAAGCACCTTAGAGAACTGAAGTACTGTTATATTTGTCCTCCTTCCAGGATAAAAGCATGCTGTTTTGATAAGAGCTGAAAATGATTCAAGGAGAGAGTCCTAGATAAAAATAGATAGATAAATGAAGTTTAACGCAAATACATTTTTCCAAATGGTTCATGAAACAATATAACATTATTTCATACCTTTTTTTAAATTGAAGAATTTGAAGAGTAAACACATGCTGGGTGGTCTAAAACAAAAATCCCCATGCTTGTGAAAAAAAATTATAGTAAGAATCTTTCTTTTTTTAATATGATTCTTTAAGAACATAAGAGGAGTTCTCAAACCTTGTGTACATCAAACTCAGAATATATTAACATTTAATATAGACCTTTTCCACCTGTTCTTCCTAAATGAAGAAGAGAATGGTAGCTCAACAATACAATGCCCCATGTTGGAAGGAAAATATCCTTCTTTGACCAAAACACTCCATAATTGAGATTGATATATTTAAAATGATATTTTAAGACCAGAAATCTGAGTTTAATAGAGCCATAATTTATTTATTCTTAGACATCAGTATATAGCTTATTTAATGCAGTTTTTCACAGCAGATTTAAACTTTTATTTTGGGATCAATTCCACCTGTCTGAAAAACAGAGATTGGCAAACTATTGTCCACTGCTGATTTTTGAAAATAACTTTTATTCAAATATGATCATGTACATTTATTTATTAGGGTCTACAGATATTTGTATGATATGACAAATGAGATGAGTAATCATTAACAGAGTCTGTATATCCCACCAAAATAATTACTATCTGGCCTTTACAGAAGAAGTTTGTTGACTTCGGCTCTAAATCACAACCATATCCATTGAAACTCAAATTTATTATGGTCTAAAAAGACTGAGTATTGTAAAAGATTTACATTCAATATTTTTTTATTTAGAAATTTTATAGACAAGTAGTGTAGTTAATTGAGTAGTATACTTAATTGAGTTTAGTGAAAATGTATGTTAAAAAAAAATTCTAAAGTTGAATGGGAACTACTTGAGAATCAGTCATATGTCAGGTTAATTAGGATCTGAAAATTCATTCAGGAAAATGATTACTTTAATTTTTAAAATATAATATATTCTAAACTCTTTGACCCCTCCTTCTCCCACCATAAGCCAATTTTTAATAGTTGTAGGACATTATCATTCACCAGAAGAATATGCTAAAATGCATCTTAAAAAATATGTATTTATAAAGTAGGAAGACATTTGGGTCAAGATAGCTCAACTAAATTAATAGAATTGTAGATGGTAGATTTAAAGGGGGCATATAGTTTATTTAATTCCTAATCTTAGTGGGAGATTACAGAAAAATAAACTTACTCAAGTATGCTATATAAGAGATGACTAATTATGAGTACCTTAAAGTTTAACAAAATGGATTTAATGGATTGTGTACATATGTTGGCTTCATTCACTATATTGAGAGGCATCATTATACCATGATAAATGCTGAAACAATTGTGGTTTTTCATATTGCATTAAATCGGTTAGTAGTATAATTAATTTTAATAGGATATTTATGAGTCCCTGACTACATACAGATTGCTTTAGAACTAAGCAGTGAATGCACCCTCTACATGTTTTGTTATTTCAGAGCTGATATAAGTTTAATCATGCAGATAATCCAAGTAGATTTTTATTTTGCCTCTGGGATTTCACTTTCATTTTAGTGGCTTGAATGCTTCTTATCACTATTTGTGAATAGGATTATTTGAATCTAGAATGATGTGCTTTAATATCGTGTAATGAAATAAATTTGGCAAGAGGGTTAACATCTGTGTATTGGTTAAAATTATGAATCTGATGAACCTTGATGAGTATAAATTCAAAAAGACCAAGTATTCACTTTCCCTTAGCATTTTATTTTATTTTATTATTTTTTTTAATTTTTTTTAACGTTTTATTTATTTTTGAGACAGGGAGAGACAGAGCATGAACAGGGGAGGGTCAGAGAGAGGGAGACACAGAATCTGAAACAGGCTCCAGGCTCTGAGCTGTCAGCACAGAGCCGGACGCGGGGCTCGAACTCACGGACCACGAGATCATGACCTGAGCTGAAGTCGGCCACTTAACCGACTGAGCCACCCAGGCGCCCCAGTATTTTATTTTAAATGTAGCCATTCTTTTATGAACTGTCAGTTGATTTTAAAATAAAACACATATATGTTTATTTTTACATTTATTCATGTATTAAAAAAATACTTATTGAAAACACACTATGTAATCTATTAGAATCTAATTCCACAAGGCAGAGATCTTCTTTTGGGTGCTGTTGTGTCCCTATGGCCTAGCATATGGTAGCTACTGAAAACTATATATTGAATGAATAAATGATTCAAAACACTAGAGATTCAGTAGCAAAACATGAAACAGTCCCAGTACTCAAACTGCTTAGAAATTAAAAGACACTTGTAGCACTGTGTAGAAAATACACAATAGGGGTAAATATAGGGACTATGAGATCACTTAGGAAGAAACTAACCCACATTTTAAAAGAGTGATCTGGGAAAGCTACCTTGCAATCACTAATTTACTTTCTGATTTTATGGATTTCTCTATTCCAGGCATTTCACATAAAATATAAATACATAAATAGAGTAATATAATATGTCATCTTTTGTGACTGGTTTCTTTCATTTAGTGTATTTTCAAGGTTCATTCATTTACTGGCATGTATCAGTACTTCATTCCTTTTTATGGTCAAATAATTCCCCATTATGTGGATATACTATATTTGGTTTATCCATTCATTAATTGGTAAACAGTTTTTTCCTACTTTTTGGCTGTTGTAAATGATGTTAATATAAACATTTATGTACAAGTTTGTGTGTGTGTGTGTGTGTGTGTGTATACATCCTTTTAATTCCCTTGGATATATAGCCAGGAGTGGAATTTCTAGATTATATTTTGTGTTTACACTTTTTAAAGAACTTCAAACTGTTTTCCAAAATGGCTGCACAATTTTACATCACCACCAACAATATATAACAATTCTGATTTTTCTACATAAACATTTTTTTATTATCTGTCTTTTTTATTATAGCCTTCTAGAACTAATTTTTTTAAGTGGAAATGGCTTTCAATTTGTGAACCTTTAAATATCAATAGCCCTGGAATAGGCTATAAGAAGTTGTGGTTAATTATGTAAATATTCTCCTCACCTTGGAGGAAGGCTTCTAAAGAGATAAACTTTTTTTTTTAAGTTTATAGGCTTTTTTAAATTAGAAGAACATACATTTGACAATAGCCTTTCAATATATATAGTTATCCAAAATTCACACCATTGAGTTGAGAAATAAATATTACAAGTAAATCATCTTAGAATTAAAAATTACATTATTAATTTAGTCAAAGGATCATATAAAATTAATATTTCATGTTTTAGATAAAATTTTATGTGCCATTAAATGTTTTATTTTTTACATTTATACATGTATTTATTACACCAGTAGTCTCCCTAAGTAGATTGACCCCTTTTTAAAGACAGTAGCTCTGTTTTAGATGTTTTTGAGAGGGTCTAAGTAACAAATGAGCATGTCCCCATTTCATGGATGCTGGCAGAAGACAGTCACACAAAGAACTCTATTACTTACTGCAATAGCAATAGCCAGCATATCAGCATTTTCTTGTGCCAGTTTCCCAAGTCCCAATTTGTTCAAGGTTATATGAAGAGAGACATGTGACATCAGCACACACAATACATTGTGTCACCCAAGAGGAATCTCAAGTTTGAGAGCAAGACACTGCTTTTATCTTCCATGGCTGTTTGCTATGCAACATCCTTGAAATGATAGCCCAGAGCAAAAGGAAGCCAGTGCATCTGCTTTTAAGATATATAGAAGTGTGAGAGAGCCATGGAGATTTGACTCTCAAGAGTTGTTTTTGACCATAAAGTGTCTTTCAAAATATCTTGCACCTAGCAAGTTATTGGTGAACATTTTTGACTTTTCTTTTTGCTTTGTTGAAGACGTCAACAGGAAGAATTTGTGAAAGAAATATTTATAGATTTCTATGATTAGGGCAAATGCTTTCCTTTTTATGATAATAGCAAATCTGTCATTTCTATAACTTCTCTGTGATCATTGCCAAAAGAAAACTAACTTACTCTCATAAAAGTAATGTGCAATAAATGTGCCACTTTCTTGAGTATGAGATTATCAACTAAAATCAATTACATGGAATCAAAGTAATTTTTAATTAATTGCAACAAATTGTACTTACATGAAGCTTCTTTCAACTAAATCCAGCCTGTAATTGTTTTCATCTCTTTTGTATTAGTTTAAAAATACTAAGGATATTTCCCAAAAGTAGTTGAACTGGAGGAGTGAAAAGAAACCATCAACACCCTTGTTCAGACTGCAATGATTCAGTCTGTGTTAACCACCTCCCCATTGATCTATAAATAGCTGATGGGAAACTATAATCCATAGAGTGCTTATTTTCTTTTCTCTTTTACTGAACTGTTGTCAAACCATGTTTTTCCTCTCCCATACTTAGGTAATTGACTTTTTGTAACCTAAATGCCGGAAGTCATAAATATTTCTCCTTCTTTGTTTCATATGTTTCAGCACATTGCCCTTAATAGTACTGTGCTACCTGTCTTTAGGATTCAATATATCATTCTTCTTTTATTCATAGTAATCTTTGAATATATCTGTTCTTCCGACTTTGATGTATTTTTGTTCAGTGAGTTTCTAGCTGATATTTAACCATCTTATTCACAATAACTAAAATCCATATTTTTATTTTAATTTCCATGTATCTACCAAACAAATATATTTATTATTACTATTATTAAAGATGGAGAAGGAGAAGAAGAAGAAGCAAAGAATGAGAAAGGAAAGAGAAAGGAAGAGAGGAAGGAATTTATCCTGCCTGGTATTTACGAAACCAGTTTTGGCTTCTTTGATCCCTGTATGCTCCTCTAAGTGCTTACACATTAGATATTTAAATATTTTTCTAGGATTTTTCTGAAGACAGCTAGTTTCCTCAGAACATATTTTCCTGAATGTGTTGATTTTGTTGTTTTGAAAATTCAAATATTTGGTTTTATTTATTCTATTACTATCTACAGCCTCTCCCCTACCCCTCCACTGGGATAATTCCCCATAGGTTAGTTCATTCCCTTTGAAAAAATCTTATATCTAATGAGCCATTTTCTCTTTTAGAGTTTTTTGTTGTTGTTGTTTAATTTTCCTTTAACTTTAAGGAATCTAGTTTTGTAAAATCCATATCACGCATAATGGGAAGACAATATCTTGAGTCTGCATTCATTACTCCCTCTCTCTCTGTCTTCTGGTCTGGAATTACCAAACTGGAGAGGAGGACACAGGTTGAAAGGAAGGCCTTTAAGATTCTCAGGACAAAAGTACTATCTGTTTATTCTGTGAGAGAGGAAGAAGATTCTAGATCCTAGACAGGTCTCTGCCTCTTGGGAGATCCTTAGGCAAAGAAGTTAGGTCGCTTTACTGCCTAAGGGGTTCCCTGTGCCAAGTAAATCTCCTTGGCATTCCTAGGGGAATATCCCTCACCCACTTGTTTCCTGCAGCCCTGAGAAAAGCCCACAGGTACTTTTAACAGCACATACAGGGACCAGGAAAAACACTATTGGATTAAACTTCTTCTCTTCCATGTACTTTGGAAAGATCTAAACTAAATGTCCATCAGGAGGAAAATTTCTGTGATAGCTATTCTACAGAATACCAACAGCTATTAAACAGAGTAAGAACTAATTTTTTCTTAACTTTGAAATATGTTCCTGATATAGTCTAAAATCAATAATTGGAAATCATGATAATTTTAAAAGTGAAATACACACACGCACATATATGCATATATATGCATATGTGTATATATATATATATATATATATATATATATGCGTGTGTGTATATACATATGGGTATAAATAGACACACATCATAAGAAAATAATCAAGGAAGATAGGCCCAATATTTTATTTATTTACTTATTTTTATTTTATTATTATTATTGTTATTTTATTTACATCCAGATTAGTTAGCTTATAGTGCAATAATGATTTCAGGAGTAGATTCCAGTGATTCATCTCCTATGTATAACACCCAGTGCTCAATCCAACAAGTGTCTTTTTTAATGCCCCATACCCATTTAGCCCATCCCTCCTCCTAGAGCCCCTCCAACAACCCTCAGTTTGTTCTATGTATTTAAGAGTCTCTTATGTTTTGTCCCCCTCCCTGTTTTTATGTTATTTTTGCTTCCCTTCCCTTATATTCATCTGTTTTGTATCTTAAATTCCACATATGAGTGAAGTCGTATGATATTTTTCTTTTTCTGACTGATTTATTTTGCTTAGCATAATACCTTCTAGTTCCATCCACATTGTTGCAAATGACACGATTCCATTCTTTTTGATTGCCAAGTAATACTCCATCATATGTATATAGCACATCTTCTCCATCCATTCATCTGTTGATGGACATTTGGGATCTTTCTGTACTTTGGCTATTGTCAATAGCGCTGTTATAAACACCCAGTATATTTCTTTAAAGTGGTCTCCTCTGGTGTGGGCAGTGGTATTCTTTTCCATTTAACATTACTTATATACTTATATATACTTTACATTAAAAATTCTGATTCATGTTTGTACCATTTTTTATATACTGGCATAAAGGACTCTGAATTCAATAAATGTTATTCTTTAATTCCTTACCAACTTGAGATTACTACTAACCACTTCTGTTCTGCTTTCTATATAATTCTTAATTTACTGTTAAATCTCTAAGATTTCATTCTGCTTTAGAAATCTGTTAAAGCCTTTTGACTTTAGCTTCATACAAACATATTCTTCCTACTGTTTTGTAGGAAATATGTTTTCTCTTCCCTAGAGCCAGTGATTGATATCCCAGAGTATGATCCTGATAAACTAAACCTGCTCTTTGACCTGACCTCTAAAGCCAGATTGCCCTTCTCCTATCCTCCTGTTTTCCAAAGGGTTAACTTCCTTTCCAACCTAAGACTTAATACATTACAGAATTGCATTCCCAAGGTAAAACAGAAAAATATTATTCACAGTTATCTTATTTACACAAATGTAAGAGATGATAATTCATTCATGTGCTATTGTGACCCCTCACTCTGGATATTAGCAATGACCTCTTCATCACAAAACAAAATAGATTAATTCAAGCAAGAAAAAAAGTCTCCACTTGAGTTATCTAGGTGAAGGTTTGAAGGTTTGAACTTTGCTCATATCAATGAGGTAATATTTCAATTTTCCACCTGACTTACAAAGCCAGAAAAAAAAAAAAGAAGAGAAAGAAGAATTGTAGATGCAGTGTGTGTAGTGTCTATTCCTTCTTAGATTTAAATATTTAAATATTTATTGACTCTGCGAAGTGTGGTCTTTACCTGTAATTAGATTTTTTTAAATAAAATTACACTGAAACAAATCCAACCCAATATTATCTTGATTTTAATGTAAAAATACCTTATATACCCTGATAAAATTTCAACTGACACACTATCTTTAATCTCAGTAATTTATATTTGTATAGTTTCTGTGCCATGCTTAAAATGTTGCTTACTCTGATTAACTTATGGTCAACAGTATCTTTAATTAGAAATATTGGTAATCTGTCCCCTGTAGCATTTCATTTAGTGTGTTTATGGTTCCAGGATGATTATCCTAATGAACAGGGTGATAAAAATTACCGTTAAGCAGAAATGAAATAGAATACCCATCAGGGCAAAAAGGTTTAAACATTTTTTTATTGTTGTTGTTTTCCTTAGGAGAATGATCTGTGCTTAGAATCCATTATTAAAACTATTGATAATTTGAGGAATGTATCTTTGAAATTTTATCAATGGCAAATATCTGATATTGTGATTTAGTTCTGTAAGTAAAGGTAGAGTCTAGGATAAAGGACACAGAGTTGTCCTAAAAACAGTATATCCAGTGAAAAACATTTCAAACAGCACCAATAATATTGCTGAAACTAATATTGGTTTGAGTGATTTAGAAAGGTTCTATGAAAAAGTCACTGGCAGTCTTGTGTGTCTATAATTATTATGAAATTGGTTATTAGAGATGGGGTTAGAAATCAGTCTTAGGTTCATTCGTGGCACTCTTGCCAATTGCATATGTTAAAATGAATGGTATTTATTTGCAATCTTTAAATTTTATTTAATGATGGTGGCATTTTCTTTAGGCTTCTTTGTTTACTAAAATAGTTGTGTTTCTTTTATAATTAATGCAACATAGATTTTTGCACTCTTGGCATTGACAAATGTATAGCTACTGAAAATTTAAGACTAGAGTGCAAAACCTGGCAATATGTATGACTAATTCTTATATAGCACCAGAAAACATATTCAAACTTAGGTAGGAGATATATTTCAGATATATTTCAGATATATATGTTTTTAGATGTAAAGTCATGTATATTGGAAAAATACATCTGAAGGAAGGTCACTAGCTATTAGGTGGTGCCTCTAATATCAGGTAGATCAGTGGAATGCTTGTGGAAATTAAAATTGCCAGATTCTCAGTCCTCAATTCCTAGTGTCTTCATAATACTCTCCCTGATCAATTCAGATGTTGCATCAATTTTTTGACCACGGTTTCCTTTCAAATTTGGTTAAAGCTTTGCAAAATCCCTCCAGGAAAGTGTACATAGACATAGATAAGTTCAGAAGGATGGTGTATATTGTGGAGCCACTTATAGATCCCTTAGGGATTTTAGGGACACAAAGTTAAACAAGGCATAATTCTAAAATTAAATGTCACTCAGACATTCAACAAGACTAGGAATCCTCAAATGTAAAATGGTAGTAATAATGTCTTTGTACAGTTGTGAGTATTCTACAGGGTAAATCGTGTAAAGTGTTTGCAATATATATCCACACATAGTAAGCAAACAATACAGTGTAGATATTTAGAAATAAAATTGGATAGAATAATATCATTCCATTTTGTTGCCTAGGTTTTAGTAGTATTAGCATTATAAATGGGGAATATCTGTTCTTAAATACAAATTGCACTTTTAATATATTGGACAAATCTTCTTTTAGTATTTTAATATTACTCTTTTATTATATTTCCAGCTACAGTTAGTGTCTTGGTTTAAAAGTTTTCTTGGGGTGCCTGGGTGACTCAGTCAGTTAAGTGTCCGACTTCGGCTCAGGTCATGATCTCATGGCTCGTAGGTTTGAGCCCTGCATCAGGCTCTCTGCTGACAGCTCAGAGCCTGGAGCCTGCTTCAGATTCTGTCTTCCTTTCTCTCTGCCCCTTCCCAGTTCATGCTCTCTCTCTCTCTCTCTCTCTCTCTCTCTCCCAAAAATGAAAAAAAAAATTTTTTTTTTAAATATAAAAATTCTTTTTCTTTACCTTAAGATAACTAAATTTGAAGAAGTTCCACATATTCAAAAGTGAAATAATCCTGGAATATATAATGATACTAAATTATAAGTCTGTTGGGACTATAGAAGTTGCTAGAGAACCCATTCATCAGTCTGCAAAGAGAAGAAATAATTAACCATTTAACCTGACTTTCCTATAAAACCGTACCACAGGGAAATTTTCTCTTTATAAAATTATTCTAGCTAATACATGAAGAAGGAATGATAGAATTAAAAAAAACATCATTTTGTAACACCCCCCATTGAAATACTGAATATAGGCAATAAGCCTAGATTTCTTTAATAAGAAAGACAGAGAAATGGAGAGAGAGAGAGAGAGAGAAAGAAAAGCAGGTATTATGTGCCTCAATGGAAGTATACAATATACCTATGAAGTGTTCTTGTGAAAAATCTGAATCTACTTAGATTAGGACCCTAGATTGAACTATCAGTTTATAAGGGGACAAAAAAGGTTGGGTGAGTACTTAAATTATACAGGATGGAAAAGCAACATATATATTGTTAAAAACTCCACAAAACAAATGTCCAGATTCTTTAAAAAAATCACAAGGAAGAAATAGAGGGAGGGGGACTTCTAGGATAAAAGAGAAAAATAATCTATCAACCTAATCCAATGTGTGGACCTACCTGGTTTCCATAATTCTGATTCGATCAAATTAACAGTTACACCAAAAGAAAATAGTATTAAGGGATTATGCTACATTTTCGCAGTGGAATAGTAGTATTGCATGTATATTTAGAAAAAGTCCATCTTTTTTAAAGATACATAGTAAGATATTTACAACTGAAGTAAAATATATCTGGAATTTGCTTCAAAATAATCCAGTTGAGTGGAGCGTAGATAAAAAAAAAAATAAATAAATAAATAAAAAACAGAATGGCCCCAAATCGGTGAGTTCCTGAAGCTGGGTGATGGATACCTGACATTTTGTCATTCTGGTCTTTGTGTTTATACCTTGAAAATTTTCATAATTAAGAATTTATAAAAATTAAATAACACTAAATTTTCCCGTTTTAGGGTTAGTGAAGTTTCATATGGCATATTGAAGCTATGTGTTTATATCCATTAAGGTATAATTTATGTGCAAGGTATGATCTAGATATGGAATTGTTTTACTCTGTGAATCATACTGAAGCTGGTTTAGTAATTGTATTTTATTTTATTCATAATATTACATTAACCTGATTTATGGAGGAATTGTTTGTGTACTTTTTTCCCATTTACTCATCTATAAATAACCATAAGTATCTCTCTACTTAAAGAAATTATATGGTGAATAAGTTTGCACAGTGATCACCTATATATTTGCTTATAGATACATATTATCTTATACCTCATTTTGGCTAAAATCAGAGGTGAATATAGTATATAAATGTGTATGATTATATATTCCTGCAAAAGAGAAAAACTAAGAGTAAGATAGGATACAAATAATACAGAATCTCAAAATGAGTTCTATTATTGAAGGCTCCCTTTACATTCCAAGGTAGATTAGACAAGAATCAAATTTACCAGCAAAATTGGGGTAATTTGAGTGATGTTTATGACAATGAGAAGTTATGTATTTTTTTCCCTTTTGCATTTTCTTTAACCTTATGTTTTGAATAGAAATTGGTTCTTCGGGCCTTGATTTATACAAATGTGATCTATTTATACATATCAATGTTCTCTCTTAATATGCTTTTAAGTAAAATGAAATAGGGGCTTGGAGCCTGAAAGATTAATCAGGTTAACAAATGATCACTTAATGACCACATTCCACGTGTCCTCCTGATTGTGAATAGATGTGACTTGATGAGGGGTCCCCAGCTTGACACAGGTCTCTGTCCTTGACCATGGTCTGTTCAACATGAATTAGATGAGGCTTGAGAGTAGAAACTCATTGTGTTGTTTTATTTTGCTTTGTTTTGTTTTTCTTTTATACAAAGAGAGAAGGGAACAATGTATTCCCTGCTCCCATACTTATTTCTAATTTCCTCTGGAAAATAAATTTGATAGTAACAGTGAAGTTTCATTGTACAAACAAATTAGGAGGGATTGTGATGTAGCAGTGAGGATATGGGTAATTCCTATGTAATCTGCAGTGCATGCATGTAAAAATTTATTTTGGTACAAAACGTAAGGCCAAAGTATACACCATACTCACGCTTATGTTAACTGAAGAACCAAAGGAACTGAAAAGTAATTTATAACGATGAAGTTAAATTATTCAAGGACGCAAAACAAAGCAATTTCTCAAATTATGGTTAGTCTTCAAACTTTCCAGTATAGCATTTCAAGATGACTCCTCAAATAAATACAAAATCAATGCCATCAGTAAAATCTAGGAGAGTTTAGGACAGCAACAAAGACCTTTTTCCAACTCAGCTTTAAAACAGGAAATTACCACTAGAATAAATAAGAGAGTACAAAGGGGAATATTTACCATTATAGTAAAAAGAAAAATTCACTTAGTCGATCATAGATAGAGGATTCCTTCACTAGAGACAAGCTCTCAGAGCATAAAAACAGTCACAGAGCACTTAGGAGAGAAAACAGATTCAATATTACTCAGCTATTACCAAAATAAATCGGTAAAGGGTAAGAAAAATCCGATTAGTTATAAAGACCTTGAGACAAGAAGCAGCCATCCAAGTGACAATGGGATCATGTGGAAGAAGGACAATATGAACCACAGAATAAAATTCTGACAGATCCGGAATTATTACTTTAGTCATAGTGGTAAAATTTATTACCAATTGGGTGTTGAGAGAGAACTGGAGAGTATTAATTAGTAGAATCCACTGCATGTTTTTACAGTTTATTACATATAAGTAAGTATAGTGAAAGACTTCAAGGTAGAAGTATCTGGAGAAGTCACAATTCCAGACCCACAGAAACTGTGAGAAAATAAATGTTTATTGTTTAGGCTAAGCAGCAACAGATAATACTAAGGCAATGCCTTTCTTTGAAACATCTCTTTATTCCCCATAAAATTTAATGCAGGACCTTGTCCATGACAAGCAAGTAATCCCACATTTACTACAGTACCTGGATCATACTAGACTCTCAATAAATATTTGTCAGATTAAATCTATGAATAAAAACAATCAAAATCTACTGTATGCTAACATTGTACCAAGCATCTTCATGTGTTTCATCTTCAAGTGTAAATACAAGGTATTTACCCTTGTAATCATCACAATAACCCTGTAAGGTAGGTTCAGTCATCATCCCCATTTTACAAAAGAGGAAACTGAGGTCTGGAGAGGTTAAGAAACTTGCCCAAGATGACTCACTTTCTTAGTGGCGGAGTTTGTAATTCAACCTAGTTAGTCTGACTCCAGAATACAGTGCTTTTAGCCATCACACCTTGCTGTTTTTATATCAATTGATGAATACTTGCTCAATGAAAGAATGAATTGCCTTATTTTATGTGACACTTAGACTGGTGTATTTAACACTAAAATGTTAGTGTCCTTTATTTCCCCTTGACATATATAGCAAACACTACTTAGGAACACTAAATCTAGGAACTCCAAACTACTTTTGTGACCAGGGATTTTCAATATATATATATTTAATTATGTAAATAAATGCATAACAATATTATATACTATTAAATTAATATTTAATTCATATACCAGTGCTACTATACTACTGTATTATGTAAAAATAAGCCCTAATTATCAATCTGTCCATCTATTTATGTATCTCTATAACTAGATACAATTTTTTTTCTACCTAGAATTCAGTAGATCATCTTGTATAGCCACTGACTTGCATTCACCCTTGAAGACTACTTAATAAAATGTAGTGACATTTATTTAAAGTGCTAACGTAGAGAATTTTATATTCTCACTTCTTCTGCCTTCATACACAAAGAATCAGAGATAGATTAAGTCATTTAAATAAAGAAAAGTATTCTAAATTTAGAAGACAAGTCTTGTATTCTTGTGAAACAAGATTTCCGGAATATGAATCTCTAGACCCTCCTCCCTTTCCTGCCTTCTCTCTCCAAAGAGCATGTACACCTTTTCAAATAAAATATGAATTATTTGATGTAATTCTTAAAAGCATGAAATTCAAATTTATTTCCCTAATAATTTTCTCAATTCTACTTGTCTAACATTGATCCCCCTCCCTTTCTCTTTCTAATACATAATAATCCAGTAGGGTTTCCTATTGTTTCTTTCCTAAAACTGTGCACCTGCACCATCGATCATGCCAAGAAGAGCAGGCACAACTTTGGAATAAAAACCAATAACATGCTATGAAAAAAAGAGACAAGACAGCTTAGAAGATTGATTCTAAATTATAGAGCTGCTTACTGATCTGCAACCACCCAAATTATTTTGGCTTGACAGCTGGTTAGCGAACACAGGACAAACCACAGGCTTGCCTTCATGACCTAAATGAGGGCAATTTGTACAGTCTGTGGTGTAGTTACCACAGAAAGGACTTCAAATGAAAGTCTTCCAAACTAAAGCAATGAAGTAGTTCCATTTCCAGGTTTCTCCATCTTTAAAATGGGAATAAGGACATCTGAAATCTTAGATTTGTTCCAATGATAAGGTCAAATAAATTAGCATATTTAGAAGCTTTATTAATGGTTAGTATACAAATGCATTGTATTAATTATTATGATTATTATTGAAGTAGTACTGTTTAAAATTTTACTGCTATAATTCTGCCTCTTTTTAATATTTTAATAAATATAATTTTCAATTCACAAGAGGTTTGCAAGAAAGTCACAAAAATGCACATCATTTACTTAGAGTTACCAGTTGTTAACAATTTGTCCCATTTATTTAACCACTTCATGCTCACTTTGTGTACTCTCTCAGGCACATGTTGTCTGAATTATTTAAGCATTAATGGTCTCGATAATCTTTCAGTAGTTGCAGACATCAGCATTTCATCCTACATATTTCAGTGTGTAGGAACAATGACATTCTTCTACATCACTATAGTGAAATAGTCAAGATCAGAAATTTAATAGTGATATAATACTCTTGTATGACCCACTGACAATTACCCAAATTTTGACAGTTGTCCTAAAAATGTGTTTTATAACTACCTCTCCATTCCAGCACTTTTTTTTTAAGAGAGAGAATGAGAGAGAGAGAGAGAGAGAGAGAGAGAGAGAGAGAGAGAGAAAGACAGAGGCAAGGGAATCTTAAGCAGACTCCCTCCCCATTGAACACTGAGTGGAGCTCTATCCCATGTATCCCATGACCCTGGCTGGGATCATGACCTGAACCAAAATCAAGAATTGAAGCTCAACTGACTGAGTCACACAGGTGCCCCACGATCTTGACATATTTTATGAGTACAAGTTGGGCACCTGAGTGGTTCAGGGGGCTGAGCATCCAACTTCAGCTCAGGTTGACCTCATGGTCTGTGGGTTTGAGCTCTGCATTAGGCTCACTGCTGTCAGCACAGAACCTGCTTCTGGTTCTGTCCCCCCTCTCTGCCCCCTCCCTCACTCATTCTCTCTCTCTCTCTCTCTCTCTCTCTCTCCCTCAAAAATAAACAAAACATTTGTTTAATAAGAGTACAAACTGATTCTTCTATAGATTATCCCTCGATTGGTCCATCTGTACTGTGTCTTAATTTTTATATCTGCAGGGAAATTTATTAGAATAGAATTCTAAAGCTATTTTTGAAGATATTCAAGATGTGGATAATCAATATGCTCTTGCTATTCCTGAAGAAAAATAAAAGTAATGTATAATCTCTTGGATTTTCTAACATATCCTTTACACTTTGTTTCTTTTTGAAAGCTTTTATGATTTTTACAAAAGCAAAAAACAAAACAAACCCCCCCCCACACACACATAAAAACAAACAAAACAATGAGCTATGATCCTTTTTGAGATCCATTGTATTTTACACAATATATTAAGAAACAACCTAGATGTGCACAAGTCTGTAGATTGGCAGTTGTGTTGTCTTATGGTTTCTACAGTTTTGAGACCTAGATCATACTGTACTTAATATTTTTCATCAAGCTCTAAAGAGATGTTCATTCCCTCAAAATACCTTACTGTAGGTAAGTGCAGCCAGATTTCTCAGTAGCTATCCTTTGGCAACTGAAATACAGTAATGGAAGAGAGGTTAATTACATTCAGGATATATTTATTCCTTTAGGGATTCCCAGATCCAAATGATAGCCCCTGGTCTCTAGGACACTGTTCCATTGTTGTTAGTTAAAAATTCAAGATGACCACATGCCTAGGCTGTAAATTCAGAAAAGATTAAGGAAGAACTCCAGATGCCACTTTCATTTAATCTTATAAATATAAATTACTGATTTCTGCATAATCTTTGGTTACACAAAATAACAGCCACAGCTAAACCCATTTCTAAAAAAGGCCACTGTTTCCACATAGTGTAAGTTGCTGCAGTAATAACACCTGCCAGTCTCATACTAAACTTCTCTGTCTTACACTATATTTTATGGACAATGAAATGGCATCCTTGACCTTTAACTTCTAAGAAATATATGAGCTGTTTCGGTTGTTGTAATTTCCTCTTACTTTGCATATTACCAGGCATTGGAACAAAGCATGCTTGGCTTTACTCTTCACCTACCAAATAGCTAAAATCAATATTGCTCTATTCAGTAAACAATTCACTGTGCAAAGATAGGTAAATTTTGTTTGCTGATGAATAGCAATGGAATCTTGCAGTTAAATCATAAAGCAAAACCCATATATGTGACAAATATCTTTTCTTTCATGACCACCTTCCTAAGTAATCATATATAATATGAAAGATGAATATTTCTTAGAAAGATGAATATGTCCCATGACCTTATGCATATGGGATAAAACACCATGATGTTGTAAATTATGATCTTCATATAGCACAGTTTATTTTCAGTAAAGTTTTAGAAAATACTCCCAAGAGTAGGCCACTGTTGGATGCAGATTTGATCTATCAGTTAATCCAAGGTAATCTCTCTTTGGTCATTTATTCAGTCAACAAACTCTTATCTATTAGCTGTACTGCACAAGACATGACCCAAGGCACTGGAAAAATAAAGATGGATTAAGACATATTACTGCCTTCAGAGGCGTGACAGTTTAATTACGGAAGGTGTCATATCAGCAGACCATCAGAACACACTGTGATAAATGCACAGATTCCCTGATGGGGGAAGAAATAATAGCAAGTTTCATCCTTTTCCCCTCCCTGGTCTAAGTTAGAAAGCCTTCCTCTGTACTTCTATGTAAATATGTGTTTATTTCTGTCATGATGTTTACCACACTAAAGTTTGAACCCTTGGTAGCTGAGTGGCTTTGACCAAGAGGGACCACTAAGTCAGTTTCCTCTTCTTTTAAGTGGGGATAATTTATCTACTCATTATTGGCTGAAAAATAATCTGTGCTACTTACTGTTTTAGGTACATATTATATTTTTAATATTACATTACTCAAATTGTTACTAAAAGGCATAATGTGGAGACTAAGCAAAATAAATCATATAAAGTGTCGCCTGGGTGGCTTGGTCGGTTAAGCGTCCGACTTCGGCTCAGGTCATGATCTCACGGTCTGTGAGTTCAAGCCCCGCGTCAGGCTCTGTGCTGACCGCTCAGAGCCTGGAGCCTGTTTCAGATTCTGTGTCTCCCTCTCTCTCTGCCCCTCCCCTGTTCATGCTCTGTCTCCCTCTGTCTCAAAAATAAATAAATGTTTTAAAAAATAAATAAATAAATAAATAAATCATAGAAAGCATTTAGCTTAGTATCTAACACATATAAACTCTAAGTAAATGTTGGCAATATAATTATTATTGCATAATTTTGGTGACAACTATATCTTTTAGTGGTTTTCCATCTTTTGACAAACGTATTCTAAATATGTTTTTCAAATCTATGTACCTTTTTTCTATTATTTAAAAAAAATTTTTAAACATTTATTCACTTTTGAGAGACAGAGAATGAACATGAGCAGGAGAGGAGCAGAAAGAAGAGACAGAATCCCAAGCAGGCTCTAGGCCCTGAGCTGTCAGCACAGAGCCCTACACGGGACTCCAACCCACGAACCATGAGATCATGACCTGAGCCGAAGTCAGTTGCTTAACGGACTGAGCCACCCAGGTGCCCCTTGTTTTCTGTTCTTTATCATAAAAACCTTAAGACCTTGAGGAAGCTCACATAAACAAAGAGGTCTATAATTTCCAGAGTATAATCACATTTAGCGACTGAATTTCTGACTACTCCATTTTAGGACTAGGGTCTAGCCCATTATCTACCTACCTAATCTCTGGTAGGAGATTAATACATATTTTTCGAAGTCTTGATTTTATGAATTTCAGTCAGTTATGACTTTAGTCTCAAGGTCAGTGTCTTCAACTTAAAGGCTATTATCCAGTCATTGAACAAATGTGTTTTTTTTTAATTTTGATATATGCTTTTCTGTCACTGGAAGTGTCTCCTGAGAAGGAAGAAAAGCCACTAAATTCTGTGCCTCCCCAAAATTCAGTGAATGTAGTTCGCTTTTAACCCCCTGATAAAAATTAGGGAAAAGTGTCATTTTGAAGTTCACTCTTTTGGTCCCCAGGCAATAAAAATAACAACACCTGAAATAAATCTTTTTATGAATTTTTTTATGTTAGAAGTATTGGGTTGAAACAGTTGCTTTCTATACACCAAATTATACCTCATCATATAATTTGCAGGACTTCAATTTAAGAGACATTTCAGTGTCTAATTTCTTACTCTCTTAATGGATAAAGATGTGTTGCAGTCTTTGCTACAAAATGCCAAGATTCTGGGACCCCTGGGTGGCTCAATCAGTTAAACATCCGACTCTTAATTTTGGCCCAGGTCATGATCTAAGGGTCGTGGGATAGATCCCCACGTCAGGCTTTGTGCTGAGCATGGAGCCTGCTTGGGATTCTCTCTTTCCCTCTCTCTCTCTTTCTCTGCCCCTCCCCTGCTCACGTGCATGTGCAAGTGTGCACACACTCTCTCTCCTCTCTCAAAATAAACATTAAATATGTGTATATATATATATGTACACACACAAAATGCCAAGATTTTAATATGACCAATATTTGATGAGTAATCTTCAGTGTATTAAAAAATATACACATACCCACAAAAACATGTAAATTCTGTGTCTTCTATTTGTTATTGAGAGATACATGACTAACTTTTTATTAGTTTCTTTTCTTCTGGATAATATTTCTTCAGGATCAATTTGCGCTGAGACCTATAGTTATTAGACCAGGTAGATTGAAGCAAGCATGACCAAATAGATTTTTTTTTTCTTTCACTAAATCTCAAGGCAACTGTTGCCATGCAATAGAGGAGGCTGAAATCCAGGCCTATGATTATATTTATTAACTACATTTGAGACAGTCTTACCTTTAATTTGTTTTTAATGTTTACTTACTTTTGAGAGAGAGAGAGAGAGAAAGAAAGAGAGAAAGAGAGACAGAGTGTGAGCTGGGGAGTGGCAGAGAGAGAGGGAGACACAGAATCTGAAGCAGGCTCCAGGCTCTGAGCTGTCAGTACAGAGACCTGAGGGAGCACTCAAACTCACAGACTGCAAGACCTTGACCTGAGCCCAAGTTCGATGCTTAACTGATTGAGCCACCCAGGTGCCCCTAGACAGTCTTAATTTTAAATTGTGTGTGTGTATAAATATAAATATAAATATAAATATAAATATAAATATAAATGTATAAATGTATGTATTTATTATAAAGCCTTACCACCCAATGGCATTTTCGTATTATTGTATCATTAATATAGTGATCACCACTTCATGGAGAAACCTAGTTCAGCATTTTTATTATATTAGAGCCAAAACTGATTTGCAGTTCTTGCCTTCCTTACCTCTGTGAGCTACAAAGTGTTGGTATGAGTGTGTTTATGTGCATATCAAGAAGGATAAGAAATCATAGAGACCTATGATGAGACTGAGGGGCTATGACGGTCATGAGGTTTTACTTAGACATGGAGATGCCATAGTGGGCCTTTCAAAATTCAGAGAAAGTTCCCAACTGCATGAATTATCTATATTTTGAATTATTCTTCCAAACCTATTGACCCAAACAAGTTGTAAATATGTAAGGAAAATAAGTCTACTTTTGAATCCTTAGAATAAGCACCAAGATATAAGTTTGAGACACAAAGAGAAATATTCTAGTCAAGTGACTATTTTGTATTATTTATTTTTTTTAAGTTTATTTATTTATTTCATTAGAGAGAGAGCAAGGGAGGGGCAGAAGAGAGGGAGAGAGAGAATCCCAAGCATGCTCTGTACTGAGCATAATCTCTGTGCTGAGCTACCCAGGCAGCCCATATTTATTCTTCATCAAGACAGTGCTAAGCTATATTTATTGATCATCCTAATTTCAATCCTCAGCTGGTGAGAAGCTTCTATACTTATTTCTCTCCTGCCACTTCTAAACTAAATGCTCTCTTTTGGAGAGGTAAGTGTAGGGGATGTAGGGCACAGCTATAGCAGAGGGATTTGTCTGAAACCTACAGTCAATCTTGAAGGCCACAATGGGGTCACAGCTTCTTGGGATGCATGTGTATTCCTGATCCTCTTGATTTCTGCTAGGGACATAAGTGCTGAACAGTAGTAATATCCAATCATAATTTTGTTACCTACTTGAAAGCAGGTTCAGTAGACAGGGCAAGTCCTTTCTTATTCTCTAACAGTGACATCAAATGTTAAGCAAGTATCATTCCTGGTTACAGACATCCTCATGAGAATTCTGTGGGCATCACATGTTCCTTTGTTGTAAAATGTGCACTTCAATTTTCCGGGCAAAGTGCAGACATACTTCATGTGACTTATGTAAGTATAAAGGGTAGCAATCACCATTTACTGTTTATAGTCTCACAACCCGTGAGAAAGGGGGAATGCATTGATTGTATGTTGAAAGTTAGAGGGCTTTCGTTCTTTATGGGGGGATTTGACTAGAGGGTTTCTGAAACCCTCAGGTTGTGATCCCTGCTATGTTAATAACAACAAGCTATGTAGCCACAGACAAGTCAGCTTACCTCTTGGTCTTGTTTCTTAGTCACAGAAATGTTAAAGTGTTGAACTGGATGTTCTTGAAGGTATCCTTCTGCAAAACAAACAAAACAAAAATGATTTCGTGTCTTGTTAAATATTTTAGTCAGAAAGTTTGTTCAGTTGGATTGAAGGCAATATTTAACCAGTGAAGCTTGTTTAAGCAGTGACAGAGTCAGAGCTAAGGACCACTTCTCTGCAGCAGAAGCCTGTGTAAGTTAGATTTCCTGGAGACTGGGCAAGAGAAATACTGATTAATTAGAGACAAAAAAGGGAATAAAAAGACAGCGCTGGACCTGACCCTCAGAAGTACTGTGAAGATGTCTCGGCTACTTTCATTCTTAATTTTTGATGCTTTTGCTAACCTTTATTGTTTCTATCCATTCCATGCACTCACTGCCCCTGTATTCTATAGTCCTCAAATTTCCCTTCTTAGCTAGAGTACTCACCTGAGGATAGCGCTGAATAGTTCGCTTGTATTGTTTTTAAACTCTACCACCTGCTTCAAGACTAACTCACTTTTAAAGAAACTACTAAGAAAATTACAAGCAAGGCCTTTAGAGAAAGTTTTCTTAGGATGCATTTTCAATAAAGGAACTGGTGGGTTGAAGTATGTGACTCTTAAAGGTATTGATACTATTATTGGGGCACCTAGGTGGCTCAGTCAGTTAAGTGTCTGACTCTCGATTTCGGGTTAGGTCATGAACTCACAGTTCATGAGATTGAGCCCTGCACTGGGCTCTGTGCTGACAATGCAGAGCCTGCTTGGGATTCTCTCTCTTGCCTTCTCTCTCTGCCCCTCCCCCACTCATGCTTTTTCTCTCTCTGAAAATAAATAAATAAACTTAAAAAAAGGTATTGATACTATTGTTAAATTAGCTTCCATGAAGTTTATACTCCTGTGGCAGAATGCCTACTTCTCTAGAATCCTACACCATTTTAAACATCTCTGAAGGTGTTTCATTTTGATATGCATTTCTTTGATGACTAGCAAGTTGGATTAAGTTTATTAGCTATTTATATTTCTTCTTCTATAAATAGACTGTTCGTATCTTTGCCCATTTTCCAATTGGTGTGTCCATCTTTTGTATTGTTGATCCGGCTCTTAGAGGAATGTCCCAGCAAACAATTCAATGTTAAAACTGATACATGTCTAAAGTGAAGATATTCTATGCTGTCAATTCATATGTTCCAGATACCAAGCATGTTGGGAGCAAAGTTATTTTTATGTTGAAAGATAAAGGGACTAATTTTTCATATTTTTTAACAAATACAGCATCATTCCTGTCTCCACATGAAAAAGGACTGGATTGAGCACTAAATAAATACTTGAAAGGATACATATATGAACTTGGAAAAGAGAAAAAAAATCTGGTTAATCTGCATAATTCCCACAATATTCTTGGGCTATCATGGATACTTTGATATGTTTTTCCTACATCCCAGAGATGAGTGATTTTCAAGGTATTACTGTCAGTCTTTCTAGGATGAAGAGTTTATCAATATTGGCCTAGTGATCTCTCTTGTGTTGTAGTAACTTCTGTGCAGAGGTAAGGTGCAAGCATCCAGCTTCCTCTAGGATGGGGGTCTCTGCTCATCTATCTTCTCTTCTGAAGTTGCTTCTTAATCTCTATTTAAAAGTAAAAGATAAATGGGAATAAAATAAGCTAGAGATTATTTGATCAATAAGAAGGGATAAAACAATAAAACCAGGAAGCTACATTGAAAGCATGGAACTGGACAAAATGACAACAAAAGATTAAGTAGGATTGTCATCTAAATTATTTATAACCAAACAATACAACAAATCTAGGATATAAAGCCTGCAGTTCAATTTCTAAAATACTTTTACAGAAATGGATGCAGAGAATATATTTGTGTTGCACAGTCAACCTTATGGTCTAAGTCAGCTAATAATGCTATTTTCTCCTACTGAGACAGATGTCATTAATCAATCCAGCATTATTTCTGACTGGGCCTAGGCAAAGCCTTAGAATATCAACAAAATTCTCCAAGTAGCCATTATCAATCAAGCAGTTGGAATTTTAATGGAAAATTATTGCCATCCCATCCCACGTGCTTGAAGCATGTGCCATTTAATCAACTTAGAGTTAAACAAGCAATCTGCTTGTGTGCCACAAACTGATCCTTTTCCAAAAGTCAGCATCTTCCTGGCATGGCCTCCATGTCAGCTCTTGAGTGTCCCTTAAGAGAGAACTTCTCAACTGGAATACCAGGACACAGGAGTACGTCAAAATGGGCACATATATAGGAATCACTGATCTTCCAGCATTTGGTGCGTCACTTGGAACCTAAGATTCCAGAAATCCACACTTGTAACCTCTGGCCATAGGCAACCACATCTGTTTACTCCAATGTGCTGATATCAAATTTTCTTATGTATATTACAGAAAAACTGCAAAGTTTTACTTGAATTTTTGGACCAACCAATTCTGTCATAGCCAGAGGCATTTGTTAGTGCTGAGGTTGTTCCTTTTAAAAAAAATCGTGCCTCAACATGTTAGAGCTATTTCTTTTAATGTTTTTCTTTGTAGATTTATATTTAAAAGTGGAATTTATATTTCAATATAGAATAAAAAAGATATACATATCCTATTCTGAGATTCAACTGGTTCTGCTTAGAATAGAAATACATTATATGTGCACTTTCCTAGCACATAGCTATTTCTTGGTGCAGCTCCTGGCATTCTAAGCCTTAGAGGTCCAGTAGAAAACCATGGGTATTTAAGGAACATCGTTCAACAATCTACTTTACTTTGGTGGAAGGAAATGTTATAAAATGTAACTGAGATAAACTTCTCATGGAGTGATTTCTCTATTTCATTGAAATCAACTATGCTTCTCTCCTGTGATTTCTGGACAGTTATAATCATGATGTTAGATTGATTTGAATTAATATGTTGATGGAAAATATATTGTATCTTCTTAATATATGTCAATTTTTCAGGTTGCAGTTAATTTTTAACCTTTAGGTGTGTGTGTGTAATAGGAAGCACTTAATGAAAACCAGTTGTGAAACATAAAACCAAAGATAATTTACATATTAGATGCAAATAAAACTGCAAAGCCAATAAAAAGCAAATGAACAAAATCAGTTTAATATGACAGAGGATTACTTTTTAAGAAAGCAAATCATGCTTATATCATAAAAATGAGCTAATTTCTTTGAGCCAAGCAGACCTATCCTTCTTCCTGCCTCTTCTCTGAATCTTTTCAATCTTTTTTGAGAAACTGCTTTTGGGAAAGATACACTTTCAATCTTTGAATGGCTCCCCACTGCTTACTAACATGACTCAAACTTCTCAAGTTGCTAAACAAGGTACTTTTTATTTGAGTCCTGCTTACCTTTAGTCTCATCTGTATGATGATAGTCTATAATTATATGGACTTCCATATGATTCGTTCCAGCCATACTACACTAAATATCTGTCGTCCTCAAAGATGTCACCTTTTCTCTTTTCAGTGCCTTTCCAACCTTCTGTTCCCACCATAACTTGGCTTTATTTGAGCTCATGGTCACTTCTTTAGGATTGGGTTTGAGGATCTTCCGGGAAACCCTTTGCTGTATGCTGCTCCCCGTCCTGCTCTAGCTCTAGGTAAATTGGTTCCTCCCAGCACCCTACACAGTCCTCTCTGATTAGACTTACCACATGTGCTATAAATGCTTGGTTTACTCTATTTGTCTATAAACTTTCTGAGGGAAGGACAATGTCCTTTATGTATCCCTAGCACCCACCAAAGAGCCTGAGCCTAGTAAATCCTTTATAAATAGTTTTGAAATGAACAAATGAAGAGCTCACGCTCATATAAAATTAGCTCACATACTTTTTTCTGGCTTATGCTTTAATTTTAGTTTAGATTTGTTTTTGTGTGTGAGTGTGTGGCAGAGAGTGTCCTCATAACACTGAGTAGAGAAGCAGGATGGATAAAAGAAGATTTAGTGTAAATGAGTTACTTCCCTCAGGTGGTTTCTGTGAGATTTTCTTGGCTTCTTTTTTCTTTCTTTTTTTTTTTTTTGTTTTGTTCTCACTAAGTCTTTTGTGTATACTCCCCAACTCTCTCCATCCTGTCTGACCTATGCTAGCCCTTTTACAGTCTTTCAATCTTTTTTTTTTTTTTTGAAGCTATATGGTAGAGGCATCCAGAAATGTATTGCCCCTTGGAGCTAGATGATCTGTTTATTTTTGTAGACATCCAGGAGATGTTTTTACATGGTGTTACAAAATGTCAGGCCAGGCCAGTGTGTAAGTATCCAGTTAATCCTTGGGTATGTCAGTGTGTAAGTATCCAGTTAATCCAGGTGATATGTCAACATACAAACAACAACAACAACAACAACAACAACAACAACACATTGAAACTTTTGGTACTAAAATGAATATCTCATCAGTATATGAATATTGTATTGATGACCAAATATAATTTTTCTGTATTCTCCATTTTACTAGTCAGTAGGTTTTCTAAAAAATTACAGAGAATCATTAACATAGTTAGGAGAAATAGAGAAATATTTGAGTTCTTTGGCAAAAGCAAATAAGAAATCTCTATTCAAATCACTAATGACAAGGGATTTTTAAAAAGTTTTTATTTAAATTCCAGTTAGTTAACATACAGTGTAACATTAGTTTCAGGTGTACAATATAGTGTCAACACTTCCATATATCACCCAGTGCTCATCCCCTCACCCACCTCCCCTCTGGTAACCATCAGTTTGTTCTCTATCCTTAAAAGTCTGTTTCTTGATTTACCTTTATCTCTCTTTTTCTCCCTGTTCATTTGTTTTGTTTCTTAAATTCCACATATGCGTGAAACCATTTGGTATTTGTCTTTTTGTGTGTGTTTTAACCTGTATTAACTTTTGTGGATAAGAGTAATTTCTAAAGAATTTGTCAGACATCATTGGCTTATTTAAGAAAAACTGGCTGCCATAAATATTGTTATGTAGAATTCCCAAACTCAGAACTGAATCAGAATTGGAGACTGTTCTGTGAGTTCACTAACTTTAAACTTCATTTATTCATTTATACAATAAATATTTATAAAGTGTCAAACATGTGTCCAACATTCTTTTAGGTCCTGGGAACATCAGTAACAGGAGAAAAGCCTATTGTCTTACTAAGTACAGTCTTCCTCAGTCTTAATGGTAATATTTTTGTATGATCATGAATTTAATTATATATTTACAAATCATTTTGGGGAGTAGACAGTGTAAATTAAAATATTTTGAGATGGTTTCTGGGACCCAGTCTGAATGGTATAAAACTGCAATTCTTCACACAGGAAATTGCAAGCTTCTCTCTGGAAATACCTGAACACAGAGTTGTGAAAACAGTAGGCACTGGCTTGGGAGCAAGATTACCTATCTGGTGCCTGGTCCTCTTCTGCTCTACTAGAAACTGGTTGTAGGATTCTGGACTAGTGGCTGGATATCCCATTCTTCACTGAATAAAATTAGATTTCCCCTAAATGTGTTTGCTTTTCATGACTCACAGAATGTACTAATTTGCTAATGAAAAGTGCCCCTAAATCACTTAATCACTGTCACCTCATCTATATTCCTAAACTTGTAATGGCTACAACATACCAAGGAAGATCAGTTGCAAAAGCCATGTGAGTCTAAGCATTCCTGTAAACAAGGGCATAGTCAAGGAAAAGTAATTTAGAGGGTCACAGAGTGTATTTGTTGACTGTCAGTATACATAATCTGTTACTGGCTGTACATACAAGATAGCAACTAGATTTAAGTTCTTACCAAATGTCATGAAACCTTCAATGTACTAATAAGAGCAATAGAGAATATGAGCAAGGGAAATGAAGGTATAATGCAAAAATCTTTTGTCCCTGATTCTGCAAACTGCTGAGAGAAATCTCTGGTCACACTTCTAAAAGGAATTGCATTCCAAACTACACCTGAACCAAGCAGAAGATGGTCTCATCTATCAAGGACCATCAACACTTCACTACTGTCCATGTACTAGAATAAATTACTTCGACAACACACATTTCTGGGAACATCGTATTTACTGAGAAAAGCAATTAATCACTTAAATTTATATTTGAATGAAATGTGTTTCCAGGAAAATATTGTAATTTTATTGTGCCTTTTATAATTTAACCACACAAATTAGATGACTTGAAATAAAAAATGGATTTTCAAAAAAAGCTATTACTTAAGATTGCAATCTATACAATCACCTAAAACCAACTTTATCCTGTGAGGCTTAATTTTATTGTAACTCAGGCATATATACATGCATACATTTTCATTCACTTTAAGCTTGTACAACATGTTTGTATTAGCAATATAACGTAGTATCTTTCAAGCTTTAAAATGCAACTTTAAGCACCTTTTAAAAGCAAAGTTAACTGGGAGATTTCTTGTTTGTGTGATCATTTCCTATGCTTTGATTTATAGCTTTATTTTTATGACAAGTTATTTTTATGGATCTTTTGCCATTTAATATAACAAATAATTTCTGAGGGATATTGTTCAAGGAAATACATAATTTTAAATTTTAAAAAGGGGGGAAACCATGCATGCTTTATTAAGTTCATTTTCAGTAAAACAGATAACAATAGTCTAAATCCTGATCATTAATAAGTATTCCAAAACTCTAAATTGGTGAGATGAATTTAAGTTTCACATAACATGACATTTTTGCAAATACTAAAATTTGCCATAAATTATTGTTATTCAAAAATTCTGTGGTCTTTCTTCATGATAATTTCCTATGCATAATTCAGTGTAGTAATATTGTCTTTCCATTTTGTATTTGTTAAAATGTGCTAATCCTAACACCTTAATAATTTCTTTATACCCATTTTGTTGGAGAAATGATAACCAGCTGTGATAAGAACCTTCATCAGCATCTTCTACGTGCTAGACTTTCAGGCCTTGTACTGAATTCTTTGTGTGCATTGTCTCATTTAATCTGCCAATAATCCTTTGAGATAGTACTCTACTGTAATTGTATTTTAATATTTTCTTAGTGATGTTAAACATTAGTGTTATGGGGAATATTCTCTTATAGTTTATTCTTGTTACTAAAGACTATTTGCATATTTCTTTGTGTATTCATCTATATATTTATTGAATATCTGTCTGGGCAGTGCTATAAGTGCTAGAGATTTGGTACTTGCTGAGGATATATTAATGAATAGAACAGGTAGGGTGTCTACCCTCACAGAGCTTATATTTTAAAGTTGTAGAACAGACACTAACCATATAAGCAAATAATATGGTAATTCCAGTTAATGATTGGTAACATGAAGAAAATAAAGCAAGGTAACGACTGGAGAAGGACAACAGGGAGTAAGGAGTGAAGAGTGTGGATACTTTGGACAAATGGTCGGGGATGGATTATCTAATGAAGTAGCATTTAGGCAGACACAGCAAGGGCATCTGAGTGGAAAGCATGGGAAAGACCTTAGGTAGGAATGAACTTGTTATTTTCAAGAAACGAACAAAATTGGCAAAGGTGAGTTAAGGTGAATGAGAAAAAGAATGGTGTAAAGTGATGTCAGAGAGTTGGGCAGGAAGCCAATCAGTCAGCAAATTGTAAATGTTGGCTTTAGAGTTTGGATTTGGTTTGTTAAGGACAAGTATGTGAAACTCGGGTTTAATTGCAACTGTGTGATCTCTATCCTTGTTTGGTTACTTTCACTCCTGACTAGGGCACAACATTTTACAACTCTGTAAAGTTAGACATTAACACAGTGGAAACTGATGAGATGAGGTGATTTTCTTCTCTATTCAGTAAAAAGATGGGACCACCTTTGTAGCTGCTTAAGTGATTTCCATCGTCAATGGATCTGAACAGGGTGAAATTCCCTATTACTTTTTGTATTAGCACAAGTTATTACTATTAGTACCATTATTATTAAATATGTCTTAATTGTTGCTCCTATTGAAAATGATCTGTTTCTGTGTCAAGAACACATATAAATATTGGGCCTCTAATCTCTGTTTTCTATATATACACTGTTAAACCTTACCTTGCTTTGACCTCCTTGTCTTTTCTTTTTGAAGTTAATCTCCTAATGCATTTTGAGACTATTTCTCACTCTTTATTATCCTACCACCTCTTTCACATTTGGTGCATTCTTTTTCCTATTCTTTTGTTAAAGCTTCCTGTGTATTTTTTTAATAAAAGTTACAGATTTTGTCTTCTTTTAAATGTGTCAAATAGTTATCTGAATTTTTTTTCTGAATTCTACATTAAATCATTTTTCCTCTTCTTCGCTTACAGTGAAACCAAGGTAGGTTGTGTGGTTGATCGCTGATGGATGCCTAGTTCATATCCATATTCTTACCACCTATATTCATATTGTGTAGCTGGGTTCATTTTAAAGAAAAATCTACTTATGTTCTTATCTGCTTGGTGTTTATGCAATCTCATCCCAAGGAAAGCATTCTATGTTTTATATATATGTATTTCTACATTGCAAACCTCAATATGTACTGCTTTTATGATGTTTCCCTATATTTCCTCTATATTTACACAGGGAAACATACATTTTCATAATGCAGTATGACTTCCCTTCCTTTTCATTTACTCATTTTCTAGGAATTATATGCTCCAAATAAATATAGAGGGAGAGATATTTAATAAGAAGGAGAAAGTAAGAAAAGCACCCTTCTTGCTCTAGTAGGTATTTGTCAGAGACATGGAATTGAGGGATGGTTTCTGGATAATATATTTTATTTCAAAATCTGAATGCATAAAGTTGGATAACTTAGTTTATTTTCTTCCAGTAAACCCTAGTAAACCTCCAACTGATTTCATGATTAAATTCCGCTGACTTTGTCTTTATAGCCTAGTAATAGGCAGTCTGGTCAGTCCTACTTTTTAGTGTTGTAATGGGAATTAAAATAGGTATATTAGGAACTTCTTATTATAAGATGCTGTTTTTGCAGTGGTCTGCCAAGAATTTTAATTTACTTACTAGTGATATGATGATTAAACATTATTTTAATAACATCTGATTTATGACTTTTTCCCCTCAACTCTGTATAGTCAGCCATGAAACTTATAAGTATAAAACTAACATAAATATTTTAAATCTCATAACCGGGATAGCATTCTAACTGCTGTGGGGTGATCATTTCTTTGACACTTTTCTTTTAAATCATAAAAGATCCCGATAACACTTGGAACCCATTGTGATAGATTTCAAAAGATTAAAGAAACTGAGAATGTACACAATGTTCCAGAATGAATAAGGCAATGATGTCATTTGAACAGTTGTAGAGAATACCTTAATGGTAAAATGAATTGGTCCAGTTTACTTTTTGAATATAAAATAAGATTATCTAACCAATGACCTTGTATTGTCTGTATCAAAATTCTAAAATGTGCTTCTATTTTTTTCTCCTCATTTGAATAAATAACTATCAATGGAGACTTTATTTGAGTAGCAAATAATCATGGTAGAATAAGTAATCAAGTCAATTAAAAGAATTGGACAAACTGAGGTCAATGGATTGCTGAATTTTTATAGAAGCTTAGTAGATTTATTCGCAAACTAGAACAAGCTTAATTTGTTTTACCTGATTTTGTTTACAGATATTTACAACAAATTAATATATCACTGTCAATCAAAACTTTTTCTCATTTACACTAAATTTCTTATTTTAAAATGTATATATATCTAAGATTCTGTTTTCTTAAGTAACTTAGTTATACATGAAGATATTCTGACCACAATGAAGTATAAATTGTTTTCTCTTCTGTATATTCTGAATATCATCCTTAGATATTTAATTACAAATGCAAAATTTTATCAAACTCTATAGTTGTGGAGGTATCGACAGATACATTTCCAAAAGTCATTAGGAACTTCATTTGCTACTCTGTTACTTAAAGAAACGAGAAGGAAGGAAAGGAGGGAGGGGAAGGCACACAGGCAAGCAAGCCTGTAAATACCTATCTATTTGCAAAAGTTGTCTAAGGTTTCATTGATTTATAAATGTCTTCTATTTTTACTTCTAAAAATATTTGCTACCACTAGTTTAATTTGCTTCAATAAATTCTCAGGTGGAGTGAATCTCACCTAGAGATTATTGTCTCATCTTGCATGTAAAAAATTCTATAGCTATGTTAAATTTAAATTCAAGTGGGATTTATTATAAGTGAATTATTTATAATGTATAAATATAAAACTGTAGAAAATCAAGTCATAATTTAGCTTTATTTAATCAAGTGAATAATTTTTTTTCTTTTTTATTTCAACCTCTCTGTCCCAAGAAACTACCAAATTGTTTCAGATGGGTTATAAATTCATTAATTTACATAGTTCAACAGTTTTCATTTATAAAACAATAAATATGAATGAGCTATTGAATACATTTTAGCCAATTTACTTTGGAAGCAATTCTTTTTCTTGTTTTTAGACATTTGAATAACGTGTAAACTTGCAGAAGGAATACTATGACATAATCAGATTATGCATTTGTTAACATACTCTGGGGGAATATGCAAATTATAAGAGTAACACCATAGACTGCAACAGTTTAAAGATAAAAGTCATCTTTCAAAGGAAAGATTCAGGGGATGGTTCTGAAATGTGAAGGGCCAGAACTTTTTTAAAGTAGAAAAAATAACCAACTAGAAACTAATGTAATTATATTAAGTGTTAAGCTTTGGGAAGAGATGGGGAAGGTAGCATACGTTAAATTCCATTTTTTTAATTATATCAGGGTACCAATTTACATTATCTAAATATTTGATAAATCTAAAAGATAATTGTTAGAAACACTAAAAGGAGGAATGCCTCACGAGAGTGCTTCTGGGAGGCAGGCTTGAGGGACTATGGAGAGGGATCGGAGTTAATTACCTTTCCTCATAAATTAAACTGTTCTTTTCATTTGTTGCCACGTGCATACATTATTTTGATAATAACAGTTTTTTTTAAGTTCATTTATTTTGAGAGAGACAGAGAGAGTGAGCAGGGGTGGGGCAGAGGGAGAGGGAGAGAGAGAATCTAAAGCAGGCTCCGCACTGCCAATGCAGAGCCTGATGTAGGGCTCCAGCTTACAAACCATAAGATCATGACCTGTGCTGAAACCAAGAGTCAGACACCGAACTGCCTGAGCCACCCAGGCACCCCAATAATAACATTTTTAAGTTTAGTATCTTTGGAAAATATCCTTTGTTTCATACAAAAGATCCTGGATGTCTGAATTACAAGCCACCAGAAGGAAGCACACAGAAACCCTGCTTGTGGACCCAATTACTGCAAAAGAAAATTCAGGAGACTTCAGTCTTCTTTCCCTACATTTACTTAGTGCTTTATTCGAGAAATGTTTATGGAGTACGTATTCATGCTAGGCATTATGTTAAAGCACTGGGGAACATTGGGACAAAAGTACATGACATCTCTGCCTCACGGGGCTTGTAGTCTAGAGAAGATGGACAAATAATTTCACAAATAGAAGTAGATTTTTTTAGCATATTCACACGGTATAGTGTGCACATACAGCAGGTGGCTCCAACCTAGACTTGAATGGGGGAAGTGAAGTCTGGGAGAACTTTCCTGAGATAGGGACAATAGGTCATCTGAGGCCTAAGTGGACTAACTTAGAGAATTTAGCAGGTGTTTCAGGTGCAGAATGAGTGGAATAGGTTACTACCCTATGGCTGGAACAAACATGGAAAATCAGCATACATTAAACAAATCTGTTTGCAAAGAGAGAGAATGTTCTATGATGGAACACGGGCAGAGAATAGTGGAACAGACTTTATGGGCATGTTTACGATTCTAGTCTTTAACATAATTGCAATGACAAGCCATTGAAATGTTATAAGGATCATACCTATGTTTCATTTGAGATGCAGTGTTGAAGGCAAATTAGAAGGGCAGAAGAACAGATACAGTGAAGGCAGTGGAAGATCATGTCAATAGCACAGGAAAGTGATGCTGGTCCCCAAGACAAAGTGACAGCAGTAGAGATGGAAACAAATGGATGTAATTATCAGGTACATATTGCGAGGGGACAGCAGTGTTCTCTATTAAATTGGACATAGGAGGTATGTTTTTGGCATGCATAAGCAGATGGATTGAAAGACATTATGCTAGAGGAACAGCTTTGAATTATGCTCTCCCTTCATTTGGTTTGGTGTAGTGTGATCCTTGCAGATATTCAGGAAGAGAGTTTAAGTAGTCTGTTGGATATGCCGGTCTGGAATTCAGAGAAGAGTGTGGACTGGGGATAAAATTTTAAATTTCATGTATGTTGAAATTAAAGGACTGGATATGGGTGAGCTGTTTCAGGGAGAAAAACTGAAGTGAAATGCAAACGAACCTAAAACAGGTAACTGTGAGATTTTCAGCATGTGATAAAACTGTATAGGGAAGAAGCTGAATAAGCAAACCAGAAGGAGAAGTGCTCGTGATAAAAGAATGACTTATGAGGAGCACTTTCATTTGATGATGAAAAGGCCGGGGGTGGGGGGGCAGGTAAGAATATGCCTGTGTCTGAAAAGCAGCTACAAGCTACGATGTCCAAAAACCTGGAACAAAAGTGGCTGAATTTTCTTTGTTAATAAGTTATTTTTAAAACAACTATGTAATATCACTGACTCATTGGTCAGTGATTCTGCTCAACAATAAGAGAGCAAGTTGTCAAAGCCACTGGGAGATTAACTGTGCAGAGGCTATGAGAAATTGTGGGCAAGAAGTCAGAGGTTGATCTGCACACCCCAAGTGCAGGAGAGATTAGAGTCAAATAATGAGTTAACATGGCCAGATTCTCAAAGACTAGATGAATTCTGTAAACATTGGTTTATGATAGCAAGCCTCTTCTACATGCCAAGGCTCTGCTCTGCTCAAAGTCTTTCTGGATTCTGGTACTGATAAATGTTATTTGACTGTCTGAATTCAACACTTGCCTGATATTAAACCCAATTCAACTTCTACTTTAAAGTTGATATCCAAGTGTTAGAACACCCTTTACTAACTTATAGTCTTTTTTCCCCTTTTTATGCTGAAGTTGACACAAGATGTGTGTGCGTGTGTGTTTCGTATAATTTTGTCGTATTGGATTCTACATTGCACTAAATAAGCAAGACATTCAATGGATAAGTGGATGTTGGGCATTTTTAAATGGGTCTTTATTATAAGGAAGGCTGTTAATGTATGTTATAGGATAAAGGGGGGGAAAATAAACCTTTAGTATTTGGATAGCTGTTTCAGAACAATTCAGCCAAGCAGAATGGTGTTCATTGTTGTTTTTGCTATCTATTGGTAATCTCTTAGATAATAATTATCCTTTCCAAGAAATGAGCTATTTTTAAATATCTCTTTGGTTGGCATTATCATTATTAAACCTAAAAAATGTGACGGAAATCTCCGCAGATAATGTTGTGAATATTCCTATTGATGAGTCAGTTTCGTCACTATATAAGGCTTAAATGAGTGTTTATCTCAAAAACAGAATAAAGAAGACCCAAGTTTTTTAAAAACATTTTCACTTTTTTTTCTTTTGTCAAATTGTTTATAAACTTTAACCATTCCTGAAATTTTCAAACTAATCATTTCAAGCAGTGTAGGACGTTTTGGCTCACTACTTAATTCCTGGTATACCTAGTATTCAAATGACTAACTTAATTTAATTTAATTTTTTTAATGTTTATTTTTGAGAAAGAGAGAGATAGAGCATGAGTGGGAAGGGGCGGAAAGAGAGGGAGACACAGAGTCCAAAGCCGGCCCCAGGTTCTTCGAGTCCCAACACAGGGCTCGAACCCACGGACTGTGAGATCATGACCTGAGCTGAAGTCGGATGCTTAACCGACTGACCCACCTAGGTACCCCTCAAATGATTCATTTTAATTAAAAACCCAGAATATGTGGTATATGCTAATTTTGAGGGTATGATCACTAACTGAAATATAACGCCTTTTATAAAATTACCCTGATGCAAAGGTAGTCTTCAATTATACTATCAGACAAGCTGTCCTAGAGGTCATGAACCAGAGAGGCTTGCAAACCAAATTAAATTGCTCAATCACGTGGCTCATTAAGTCAATTTAAAACACATAGGGAGAAGCAAGGGGCAAGAGATAAGATGGGTTAACATACCTAGGATAAGGAGCAGGCAGCTTGGAAAGACCCCAACGCCTGAATTCTGAATTCTCACAACCTGAATTCTAAGGTATGAAATGTTCATACATCCTTTCTGCCAAATCAACTTTCCCGAATAATTGTGTAATTACAAGGTCCAGAGTTGTGGTTTTGAGCAAGGGACCCCTAGAGGGGGACATACTCTAGCCCAATAACAGACATTTGTTTTATAGGAAAGACAGGGGAAAGTATGCCTGGTTAATAGCTATAGCTTGCCAACTAGCCTGCTGAATATAGGCTTTATTTGTGTTTCTTGAGCAGAGGACATGTGGAGCCAGAATCCTTTTCAGCAATGGCTGGTGGAATTAAGGCCTTAATGAACATTAAATGCTCATATATTTTTAGTATATGAGTATTTAGTGCACAGGAGCCTTATGTGTATTTAATACTTCTTAAATATTCAGTATCTCTTGGTCCCTCCATCTTTTTCTATCCATGTTTAACACACACATAACCTACTTATTAACTACTTATCTATATTTAACATACTGTGGAACAACTAACATCTAACATACATTTTGCTTATGTTTTCTGCACAAAAATTCAAACATCTTTTTTTTTAATAAAATTGAATATTTTCAAAAGCAAAGCCTTTCCCAAAACTTAAAGCCAAATGCCTTCTCTCTATTATGACATGTCAGAAATTTTAGTGCAGGTTATAGTCAAAAGCACTATTATTCAAAATATGACTTTGAAATGTGCTAAAGTAATGTTCCTTCAACTCTGAACTTCAGGTTGATAGTTGCAGATATATCAAAAGAGCAAACATTAAAGTAGTCTTGATTTTAGTGTAGATCCAAGTTCAAAATCAGTGAAGGTAAAGAGCCTACAGAGATACAAGGTTTTACATATATGTATATTTTTTAAGTTATGCAAGAAAATGCTTACTGTTCACTTGGCTAAGAAAATAAAGGTATGCAAAACCTTTAGAGATTGAATATTGATGAGTTCTCCTCTTGGGACACTGATTAGAGGAAATTTAGAATAAATGATAAACATTAAAACTGATCAAAAGGAAGCACTTTTAAGTAGAAAAGTTTCCTTATGGGATTATAACTATAAGGTAAACTTTTCCTTATTGACTTTCTTCTTGGATTCTCCTCTCTATGTATCTGTAAACATAGTCCTATACACCCATGTTTATACACATATGTAGTTTTAATAAGATAAAATGAAAAATACCATGTAACATTGCTAACAGCAAAATAGCTCAACCACAATTTATACAGAAAATATAGAATGTGAGAAAATAATTAACATAATGGGGAAATACTAATACTAAAACAAACTAAAAACTAAACAAGCACCCTCACAAAGCATTAACACATAATGTAATCCAGCCCTGAAAGCTTTTTAAAACTACCAAAATAATGCAACATGATACAAAGATAAAGAAAAAAACCTCAACACCAAATTCTGGTAAAGTTGTTTTAACATGTGTACACCAAATCATTGTTATTGCTGTAAGTAAATGAATGCGGCCCTCCTAGAATACTAGAAGTAAGGCAATACATAGCAAGAAACATAAAGATGTTTATGCCTTAGGATAACAATTCTAATCAGAAGTATATTTCAAATAAATACATCAACACATGCAGAAATATTGTACAAATTTATTTTTCCAATGGTTTTCTATTGGCATATGGATTAGAACAAAAATGTTAGTACTTTAGCAATGCAGTAATACATACAATGGAGAATTGTGGTCAAAAATAAAATAGAAAATGGTGCAGGTGCAGTTGTTTTTTCTTTTTTAAGTATGCATATGTGGGATTTTTTCCTAAGCAATAGTTTTCACAATTAGGTGTAGCCAAATTAATTAATTTTGAAACATAATCTGCATCTGAAGGCTGCATTTGGTTGTAGTTGAACCAGCAGTCGGTTACTGGAAACATCTTTGTGGAAAGTAGCATTGGACTTTATCGTAACAATTAATGATAAAGGTTGTATAATACAGGAGGTATCGTGATAGTTTCAAAATTACTGATATTAAGGGGAAGGAGGTCTTATTTACTTTTGAAAAAAGTGAGGTGTAACAAAATACTAGATTTTCTCAATGACGTTTGGGTTTCATAACTGTATACAGAGAGTTATAATATAAACTCAAGAACAAAGCTATTGCCAGCATGAAAACGCTCTTAAGTTTCCTATCCATTCAAGCAGTTCTTATACATAATTTTCTTAAAAATACTTTAAGGCCTTAGTTATGCAGAAGAGAATGTATCAAATGAGTTGACTACAAAAAAAGTATGCAAGCTCTATTTGTGACTCAAGGATACATGAACATATGTGGATGATAATGTGTGAGACAAAGAACGATAGGAGGTTGAGTCACTTAAATTGTCACATTAAATGATTGTATAATATTATTTTTGAAACATAAAAAGATTTAAAAGTATAAATCTGAGGGATAAATCGATGTTAAGTTGGACTTTACAGAGTGCTAAGCAATTTTTTCAGGATGTGTTAAGTAATGAAAACCTTCATAAATTCAGTTACAGTTGGAATCTAGCTGAATAATGAATGTCAGTTAAGAAGTCCAGCTAGAAAACTAGCAGGAAAAATGCAGAGGAAAAGAGAAAAATAGTCTAGCCAGCCACCAAAACTGTCCAAAATATAATGGTTTCTAAAATGTCCGATAACACTAACTCCTTTTTATGAGACAAGGCAATGTAAACTAAGATGCATCTGCTTAATTAATTACTTAGAAGCAGAAGAGAATAAATAATTATTGAAGTAATTCTGAGAGTGGACATAATTAGCACCATTAATCATCGGCCATAAATTATTTAATTCAATAGTCCTGGAAGAAAAATTAGTATTGTAGTCACTTTTGCATTTAAAACTCATCATCATAATGCTGTCAGCTGGAATATATGATGCCTTCGAATATATATTTTTTTAAAAAAACTGGTTTGGTTCAATTAATATTGTGAAGATACATTAAGTTCTACTGAGTAGGATAATGAGTTTAAGAAAGCCAATTCAGTAATTATCTCAGTTCTAGAATTTTTATTAGACATAAACCCATTAGCTCTCCACACCCCCACAGAAGCTCTAACTCATTGACACTATAATTAAAAAAATTTTAAATAGAGTGTTGAAATAAGGTAGAGGGAACATATGTAGAATGAGATTATAATATCAGTTCTTTATAACGGCACTTAGAGCTGTCTGACAGAAAAGAATTAAATGTTTGGTGTGTAATATGTATCTAGTTTTACCTGTTTTGAAAAATCCTGATGTATACTGATAAGAGCCTATAAATACTGTGACTGGACAAAACAACTGTGTATTCATAGCTAGAGTAGAGGAGAATACTTTTAACTTTTCCTATCTACCCTCTTAGTGCTACTTAGGGCCTTGGAAACAGACTGACAAAAAATAGATTAACAAGAGAAAAAGGGAGATTTGGGGGGTGGGTGAAATAGGTGAAGAGAATTAAGAGTACAAGTGATGAGCACTGAGGCATGTATAGAATTAGCAAGTCATATTGTACACCTGAAACTAATACAACACTAGATGAATTACACTTGAATTTAAAAAACAAATAAATTTTTTTTTAAAAAAAGGACAAACCAAAGACTATTACCATGTGACTCATGCCTACACATAGGAGTGATGAGTAACTCAAAAGGGTGATTAGAATTTGGGATTATATAGCATCATAAAAGAACAATACATTTGTAGACAAGTGACGAAGGAAAGGACTTTGAGTTCTAGGGGCAGCACAGTTTGGAATGGTAAATAGGGAACTAATGAAAGAAAAAGGCTAGCTAGTAAAGTGGGTTATGTGGATTTTTCTGGTGCCTTTTGGGACTGATAAAGATCTAGAGTTGTTTCTGGTGATTAACTTTTGCCCTCTTTGATAGAGAGGTGAGGAAAGACACCTTTACAAATTTATGTCCTGCTTTTAGACAAGTAGAGGCAGGGCAGAGAACTTTTCTCATATCTGCGTCTCAGTTGAACTCAATTCAAAATAATCCTTCTGCCAAAGTGGCATAATTTGGGGGGGGGGCGTATGTTCTGCTACACTTCACCAGCTGGGAAAAAGAGTTTCGTGCCTTAAAGGCTCCTGAGACTTTTAATGTAGATCCACTTAATAGATGATCCAGGAGCACCTGGGTGGCTCAGTCGGTTAAGCGTCAGACTTCAGCTCAGGTCACGATCTCACGGTTTGTGGGTTCAAGCCCCACGTCGGGCTCTGTGCTGACAGCCTGGAGCCTGCTTCAGATTCTGTGTCTCCCCTCTCTTTGCCCCTCCCATGCTCATGCTCTGTTTCTGTCTCTCAATAATAAATAAACGTTAAAAAATTAAAAATAGATGATCCAGAATACTTGGAAAGCCTCAGAATCTTGATTTACATCAGGGATGGTGGGGAGTTTTGGTGAAAGGAACTAAAATAGATGGGAAGGGTAAGAGGGGAGATGAGCAAAGGGCACTAGAGTTCTGTCTGTACCGGTTGGGTTTGAGAAGAGTTTGGGGGATCAGGAGAGGTGGATAACTGAAGTGCATGAGACAAAAAAAAAAAAAAAAAAAAAGAGAAATAAATGAAGAGCATATTAAAGTGCATTTTTGAGATCAGTTATGAGATTAACCTTTCATATTTTGGAAAGATTTTAGGAACGATTGAATTTGTTTTTGTCTGCTGAACACCAGACTTCAAGTAGGTGGGCCTCCAGGAAAGAGCAACAACCCTGCACTGGGTAATATGTAGACATTTTCTAATGGGAAGTGTCTAGTGAATTTCTCAGCTAAATTAAAAAAAAAAAGTTTCGAACTTTTTTCAGGTTACTGTCCAATGAATCGTTATTGGATTCAATGTTAAGTTCTCATATAAGTAATATGTGGTTGGATTACATTTCTAAAGTGTGCTGAATGTTGACATTCTTCCCTAATGTTCCTAAAAATGAGAACTTTATGAGATTGAATGCTAAGTTCCATTTTTCTTCCTCTGAGCAATGCAGAGCCTAAAAAGAAGTAAGTGTAAAATCTGTAATGTTGCTTGGGTTGTTCACATTCTCATTACCCCTGGAAGATGGTGTGGCAACATTTATTTTGAATTTAGAAGTGATTGATACATAATAGCCTAGTTGGTGCTGGTGGATGAAAAACAGTGGGGTCTATGACAGTGATGTTCCAAGTGGAGAGAAGGCAGATAATGGAAGGAAGAGAAACGCAGATCAGAGTAGTCTATTTTTCCACTTGGTTTAATATTGCTTTGAAAAAGAGATTCTGCAATAGTTCAGCTTCAGGCACTGAAATTAAATTGTTATAGTTTTGTAGCTTGTGTTAAGAATCAAAGGCACTTGAATGTTTGCACTACTGAAACCAATGACAGGTAACTGAAAGTCTGTCATAGTTTACCTGTAGCAAATGGGCTAAACCTTAGCATCTCTAGTGATCACCATTTTGTTTTTGTTTTTGTTTTGTTTTTTAATTTTGTTTTGAAGGTTCTGAAGTCACAGATACACAAGAGAGATTAAATAATTTACTCTAGTTCCTACAGCTGTACATTGTCTGGGCTGGGATTCAGACCCAAACATTCCAGCCAGTTTCACAGAGAATTCTCATGACCCCTATACATGTTGCCTCTGGGGGGAAAAGAACTCACTGAAAGAGAGGCCAGCTCTGCCTAAGCAGTCTTCTTCTCAGTTCCATATGAAGAAAGTCCTTGAAATTCTTGTCTTGAAGGGGGTACATGAATTCAATTAGACTTATCCTGGAAATAAGTCAGTATGGCAGGGATTCCAATAATTCACTTATATGTCCTCCGGTTCATATTTCTCAATAAAATAAAGTAAAATATACAGAAAAGCCAAAAGGCAGGTTAAATTATGAAGTGATTCTCTAGGAATCAAGCTTTGGAAAGCTCCTGGAGAAAATTATCCAGCCATTTCCTTTTTCTAGTATAATGCAGAATCTTAACCAAATGTACCAGTCTTAGGTGACATTCATTTTGATTCAAGTAAATTCTTAAACATGCCTGATGAAGATTAGGAAACAAAATAATGCCAACATGTTCCAATTTTGTTCCTCTGTGCCTTCTTTGGGTGTTTTTTTGAGATTTTTTTTAACCTTTATTTATTTTTGAGAGAGACAAAGACAGAGTGAGAGCAGGGGAGGGGCAGAGAGAAAAGGAGACACAGAATCTGAAGCCGGCTCCAGGCTCTGAGCTGTCAGCACAGAGCCTGATGCGAGGCTCGAACTCACAGACTGTGAGATCATGACCTGAGACGAAGTCGGATGCTTAACCAACAGAGCCACCCAGGTGCCCCGGGTGTTTTTGATCATTGGTCTATTTTTTTTCCATGATGATATGGATTTTTTTCCATTATAATCTGGTATTTTTAACAATTTGCTACCAACTTTATAATGTATAGAAATATGAAAAAAAAGAAATATGAAAAAAGTATTATAGGGCACAAAGGAAGGAAAATATAACTCACCTCAGTGGTAAGAGACGAAGGAAGATTATAAGATACCTTACAGAGGAGGTAATATTTCCAATGTCCAATTAAAAAAAGATAAAGTAATAAAGCATGCAGTTATAGTAAACACTCTCAGACCCAATTATACACAACCACTATAAACCAGAAAAGATCCCTTTGAAAATTTATTTTTTTTTTAATTTATTTATTCATTTTGAGAGACAGAGAGAAAGAGAGTGTGAGCAGGAGAGTGGTAGAAAGAGGGAGAGAGAATTGCAAGCAGGCTCCACCCTGTCAGCACAGAGCCTGATGCAGGGCTTGGTCCCATGAACCATGAGACCATGACCTGAGCCTTAATTGAGAGTCTGATGCTTAACTGACCCAGCCACCCAGGTGCCCCTAGATCTCTTTGAAAATTAAAAAAAAAAAAAATCTTTTGAATGTTTCCATCAGATGTAAGGAACGGATTAGATTAGATTTGCCAGGACTTGATTTCCTCATATACAAAATCCATACACTGGCCTAATAACCCAGTGAATGTCTTTCAACTAAGGCTACTCATCAGCACCACTCACGAAGCCTTATAAAGCTAGACATGGCAGCATTTAGATGATTCCTGAAATTTCCCATACCTTTACTATCATTAAAATAATACCTATCTTCTTAAGTACTTGCATATATAGGGGAGGGGGAAAATGCCCTTCTTTTTTAGTTTCAGTGCCCAGAGTCTGTGAATCAAACTGATAAAAGACACATTGATGGGAGAAAAGGTTTACTTTGTATGCATGTGGGAATCTCACAGAAAAGGAGTAAAAACTCCAAAGATGAGGTTAAATATGGGAGCTTATATGCAATTTTAATAGAACAAAAATTGTGAAGTAATTAGAGGAATGGGGATATATTTGCATTTCTAAGGGTGGTAAATTGTGGGAGGGTAAATAGGTGAAACCAATGCAAGAGAAGAGTGGTTTAGTGATATTTATTAGGCAGATTCAAGTTGGTTATTAAGAATCATCCTCTTCTTCCTGATAGGGGAAAGGGAGACTCCTTTGCAAGTAAAACTTTATGTTAATTTTACCAAGGGGTATTTATATACTGCTTTTAGACAGAAAAGAGCAGGCAAAGAGCTAATTGCCTTTAGCCCTAAACAGTCCTTATGTCAAAATGGCCTATTGTGGTTTGGTATACTCTGATCCCCTTCTGATTCTTACCTCTTCTGCATGTTTTGGCCCTGTTACAACTCTGTGTAATGTGGCCCTATACATCTTCCACTTTTGCTGAGGTGAGAACCGCTTGGATGATACCCTTTGGGTTCCTGAACTTAAATTCCTGTATTCACAGAGGGTCACAGAATAGAAGCAAGAGTTGTGAGTGATTACAACCTTGATTTAAAGTTGTCGAGTGTTTCAAAGTTGAGATATTCATCAAGACCAGGTAAGGTGGTAGATGTACAGTTTGGGTCAATGTTTGTTTTAAATTTGGAGATTCTCTTTATTTTTTTTTTAATTTTTTAATGTTTATTGATTTTTAAGAGACAGAAACAGGGCATGAGCGGGGGAGGGACAGAGAGAGAAGGAGACACTGAATCCTAAGTAGACTCCAGGCTCTGAGTTGTCAGCACAGAGCCCGACACGGGGCTCGAACCCACGAAGCGCAAGATCACGACCTGAACCAAAGTCAGACACCCAACCGACTGAGCCACCCAGGCGCCCCTGCAGATTCTTTTGGAATATATAATCTATACATTTGAAATTTCAAAATTTATTTCTGTTAATAGCCAAAGTTAATAAACAAAAACTTTTGAAAGCATTTTAGAAAGCACAATTGTTTCAAAAGTTAGCATATACTCAAGTTCTAATACCCATATTGGAAAAGTATTGTAAGGTTAAACACCTCCTTTTTCTAAAGTTGAACGTATTAAGTGCTTAGACAATATCATTTCTTAAAATTCCTCTAGTTTTAATATTCCAATTTGTCTCTTTAAGGAAGGAATTAAAAAGCAAGGATCAGGGATTGGATTTGTAACTGGCAATAAAACCAGTGAAAGATCTGGAAGTGATGAATATGTTCAGGACCTTAATTGTGGTGATAGTATCATAGGCTGATACATATGTCCAAACTCATCGAGGTGTATACATTAAATGTGCGCATTTTTTTGTATATCAGTTATGCCTCAGCAAAACTAAAAAAATCAGTGAATGACCTTTGTGAAGACATGAAATATTACCATTCATTTGTAATATATTTGCTTGCCTGTTTTCATCCCACATATACAGGTGATTATATTTTTTTATGCATAACAAATTAAGAGTAGAAATTTTCTGCTCAAACTTAAAGATTTTAAGTAATTATTTAAGCAATTAATTATTAGGTAATAAGAAAGTAATAGTATATTTAGGGACAAATATGGAATAGGTTTTGCCTTGTTTCATTTCAGCATTTATTATTTGTTTTCTTATAAAATAAGTTATATTTCCAAGATTAAGAATATTTTCTTTTTTTAAAATGTTTTAACGTTTATTCATTTTTGAGAGATGGAAAGAGACAGAGCATGAGTGGGGGAGGGGCAGAGAGAGAGGGAGACACAGAATCCAAACAAGGCTCCAGGCTGCTGTCAGCATAGAGCCCAATGCAGGACTCAAACCCACAGACCACAAGATCGTGACCTGAGCTTAAGTCAGACACCTAACTGAACTGAGTCACCTAGGTGCCCCAAGAATATTTTCTTAAATCATGTTGTAGATATTGTTACTCTTTGAATCCATATACAGTTCAGACACAGACAACACTTCCATGTAAGGCCCATTTCCTAGGGTAGATAAAGTGGTTACATATACTAAATACCACATTATAGGGGCTTTACCTTGATAATAGCTCTCAAAGTAAAGTTCATAAAGCAATAGTGTAATAACATGGGAATGTATTCAAAGTATAAATTCTCAGGCCCCACCCCATAACTACTGAACCAGAGCTCTGGACGTGGGGACTGGAAATTTATATTTTAATACACCTTCCAGGTAATTATGGGACACACTAAAGTTTAAGACCAGTGGTATACTTTATGTGGGACAAAGAATGGGCCAAGTCTGTTTCCTGGGGTTTATTATCCAATAGAATTTATTTGAAGTCTATGAGGTTTGAATGGGTATAGCAGAAACATTGATTTTTTTTTCCAAATCATCTATCTTTTATATACTTCATTAGAATGTGAGGATATAACTTCAGTTTTCTCCTGGATTAACTCTTGGGGTCTTATTTGATGTTATTTGAAAGAACTTTATGTGTTGAGAAGGAATACACAAAAATTCAAACAAATGAAAATCATAGAATTTGAAAGTAACTGGGATAGTCACACCCTTAATTTACAGTATGATTCACTCACTCATTCATTCATTTTCAACCAAATACAAGTTAGGATTACAATAAATACTATGAAAAACCTAAAGCAGAGTAAGAGGGGAGAGAGAGACAGAGACAGAGACAGAGAGTGTGGTTATGGGTGTGTATGGGGGGGGGTTTATATGTATTTCTATTGCGTTATTGAGGATGACTTTGATAGAGAGGGAAACATGAGGGGAAAAAACTAAGGGAAATGAGTGAATGACCCACAGATATTTGAAAGAAAGCATTTCTAGGCCTGAGATAACAAATGCAAACAGTCTGGGGCAGGAGCTTATCTGCTATGATAGAAGAATAGCAAAAGGTCAAGCAAGGCTGGAGGAAAGTGATGAAGTGGTAGGGAGTAAGGTCAGCGTGAAGGAGGCTCCTCCTCATAGGTCATGGTGCAGACTGCAGATTTTATTGCATGTCATTGAATCTCCGTAGGACTCTGTAGAATGAAGGGTTTGTATAGATGAAAGGCAGCAAATCATGTTTTTGACCTTATGGTGTTATGAGTACAAAAGAAAAAATTCAAAAGGTTTTGCAATTAAGTCTTTACAGAAGGAGAGATGGAAAAGGTTATTAGTTGAGGATCATACCTTAAAACTTGTTCCTGTCCCAGGAATCTATGCTACGTGCAATGAATAATTTTGAAACAGTTCCAACATATCTGCATTAAGCTACAGTGGTTTTTCCATTCTGTATATACCACTGCCCTTCAGTTAATTTACCTTTTAAAGTAGCAGAATAATCTTACATAGACTGTTTCTTGTTGAGGAAATATAATTAAAAACAAAATCCTCTGGCAACCTAGAAATCCTCTCTACAAAGATAGAAAGAAAACTGTTTTATTACTGAATAAACATTAAGCCAGGATGCGATGTACATCACAGGCAATCTGCTAAAGAGATTGCAAAGGCAGAAATAAATGTTACGCTTTTATGTAGCTGAGCAGATACAACCCATTGCATACATTTGCTCAAGGTAAACAATATCTTGTCCTCAGGTAAGAGGACTTGACAGCACCATTTGTCACACATAGTTCATCTTAAATTCACCTACTGTTTGGGGTGGCCACCTGTGTTTGCTAATCACCTTTATACAGAGGAAAAATAGATTTCTCATATCTTTATGGCAAGAGGTAGGCTTGCAGCTTGGACCAGACACCAGCTGAAGTTAGCCTGCTATCCTCTCAAAGAAATTGGGTGTTATCTTCCTTGATGATTGCATTTCAAAGACAGTTCTAGGTCTTTGAGAAAAATACCCCAGGATTATAAAACTTGCAAGAGGCTTATGTAGCTTTAGAAAAGACTGAAATACCTTTCAAAGGAACAGGAAACTAATTCACCATTACAAGTTTTATAAAGGTAAGTATTCTAAGAAAAAGAAAAGGGGAGTCTCCTTCCCTTTTTATAACAGGGATCTTTTTTTTCTTCTTATTTTAAGTTTGTTTTTGCTTTTATATTTTTAATTGCATAACAGTATAGAAAGGCCAAGCACTGGCACTTAAATACCTGAGTGTCTACTAATTATTTCCATCTTCCTTTACTTATGAGTTTAGGAGAATGCTTATAATTTTAAATAGACACCAAGGTGATTCTTTTGCAACCTAAAATTTGGAGGGAATTATCAGTTTCCAGCTGATATGCAATGGTAGACTAACTACTGTAGGAGTAGAGTGAAGTATAAGTGGATTCAAGAGATATTTAGGAGGTGGAATCTATTAAACTTGGGGATTGATTGGATGTAAAGCATGAGGAAAAGTCATAGATCAAACGATGACACAGACATTTCTGGTTTGCATTGCTAAGAGCATAATGGAACCACTCGCTGATTTGGAAACAGTAGAAAAGAAGGGCAGGGGCAATAAGGGGAGGAGTAGAGAATTAAGATGAGCTTCAAATAGGTGATGTGAAGGTGCTATAGGACATACAAATAAATGTACGTCTCTGAGGATGGTCTCTGTGACTTCTATCTACCCAAGATGATCTATATTTTAAATAGGCTATTGTGTAACTTTACCTCTCTATCGCTTCTCCTGGTCCTTCAGTCACCTTGCTCCCAGCAAGTAGTAATGCTTCCTGGAGTTACACTATTGAATACAATTGTAAATGAAACAGTTGATTCATCATAGAAATACAATATATTCCTGTTAAACACAAGTATAAGTTTACCTAGAGCAAATATCTGCCATGAAGTTGGTTTTTTTTTTTCCTTATAATACACCTGAAATAAATGTGAAGATGAGTCCCATTGGTATTTAGGTGTTTATCAAGAAGAGTCAGTAAAGCAACCAAAGTGCTTATTTGGAGTATAATGGATTGTAATTTAAGAGACACAGAATCCACAGAAACCCAAGTGTGTTGAAATTGAAAGTGAAGAGTGTAGGCTTATAAAGACAAAAACCACAAGGTGACATAACTTGTTTTGAAAGAATTGTGTTTGGTGTTGACTTAAAGGGACAATGTAAACTGATTATGGAATACAATATAATCTAGTTAGCTAACAGGTGTTATATTATTTCAGTTTCGGCATAAAGTAGAAGGATGTGTCCAGGAAGTGGTCAAGTTGCAATTGACAAAAGTCAAAAGCTGGTGGTGTACCAAGAATTGAAACAGGAGAAGTACCAAGGTCCTTACTTCCTCAGTGTCCTTTCAGCTCTGTTTTGAATGGCTCTCTTAGCAATGTTTACTTTATTTTGAGTCTTCTTTCACACAAGGATGGTGACCCCCATGATTGAAAGTGCAATGAAATTTTGAATAATGAGCAAATTAATAAATCTTGGTAACCACACTCATTCAATAATCTGTTTTGTGGCAAGTTTGCAGCTTGATCCTTCACTTGAGAGCGATAACAATGATTGAAACAGCTTGGTTAAAATTTCTGTTGGCAAATACCATCCACTCAGATGAAGAAATTGCAAACCCGCTGTCAGAAACAATGTCTGATAATTCACATGATATCAACTGGCCCTCGGCCTTGACCGTTGCAGAGCAGCGGCGTAAATGACTATTTGCACATTCATTAGAAAAATATGCTACTTCATAATAGTTTAAAGCCAAATATAATCTACAGAGGTGCTTTGGTTGATTGTCAGTATGTTGGCATTGGTTTGGTCATTGTTTTGACATAGAGTTTGAATGTGGTAGTGGCTCTTTGGACTTGAGTTGCCATAACCCCACCATTTCTGTTAGTTCTACAAAAGCCTGATTTACACATTTTGTTTTCAGTCAGCCCCACAAGCCTTTGAGTCTGTGATTCCCATTTCTATTTGTAGCTGTGATTTTAGGATGACAGATCCTAAGAATTCAGATAAAATCCTATATAACTGCATCATGTAACATCGCACATTCTTATTTTGTTGAGTAATATTATTTTCTAGTATTCTTAGATAATTGTATTCCCACATTGAAAACAAAACAAAAACCTACAATCATCCATATAAATATGTAGAGATAGTCAAAATACTATATTGTGTTAGAATATAAACACATTTAAGTCATCCTCTGACCAAACCCCTTATTTGGCACCCAAGGAAGAAACTCTTCTCTGTGGTGATAAATCCTGAGACAGATACAACTGACTGAAAAGTATTTGGGGTTTGGCAACCTCAGACTTTCATTTTATGGAATATGAAAGAACATAGGATCTGTCACAGAGGACTGAAATGATACTTCTGATACCAGCTGAAAAACACTGCAGATCAGCAGTGACTTATGTTTTGTTATTGTCATGCATCGATAAGGTTTGGTTCACTTAAAGACGGGTTTGTTGGTCATTTCCTTCTACTTGTGTTCAGTCTTTTTACATTTAGGTTCACTCTCCCCACATACATACACAGACTATAAATGAGTATGATTGCATACGTCTGCAAGAGTGCATGCAGATAGTCATGTTGCAGTATTTATGGCAATTGCTATTAGGGTAATTAATGTTTGAATCTACAGTTGCAATTACAAGATGAGACAATTGTAGCTGTGGTAGAACCATATTCCTACCTTCCTACCGTAACCTTTCCCACATAAAGAGCTCAGTGTACAAAATATTGAATATAATAAATGTGTATTTATCATCCTACCAACAAACAGCATTTATTTTTACTCAACTTCATATCTTTATACCTATTTGCTGCTTTAAAAAAAAGAATTAGCTGATCAGCAGATGAATATTTTTAATGGTACCTGTGCAGTTGACAGGGTGTCAGGAAAAGTGTTACATTTATAGGAGATAGAAGTCTGTCCTTGGTTTTGTGATGAGTAAAAACAGAACGTGCTGACTAAGAGACCTGAGCAACCTCATGATGACAAGAAGCCTTGTTCAGACCTGTGATGAGTTTTAGTAGGTAATTATTTTTGAAAGATTGCCAGACTGGTTTTGAACTCTGTCTGACATTTAAGGCCAGAAAACTTCACTTCTGGTAGTCTCAGGTTTATGGCAAAAGAAAAAGTGTGACTGGTTAGGTTATTTCTTGAATCTATGCTGCTTTCCAATTACTTTACTACTTTTAGAACTCAGAAAAGATCAAGCTGCTGAATCAACTTTGAACATGCTCTGAAACATTATTTTTAAAAATTAACAGTGATGAAACAATTAACATCTGAAAGAAATAGATGATTTCTAGAAGTTTTCTGGGATTGTCTTTCATATAACATATTGCTAAGATATTTGTGGGGCGCCTGGGTGGCGCAGTCGGTTAAGCGTCCGACTTCAGCCAGGTCACGATCTCGCGGTCCGTGAGTTCGAGCCCCGCGTCAGGCTCTGGGCTGATGGCTCGGAGCCTGGAGCCTGTTTCCGATTCTGTGTCTCCCTCTCTCTCTGCCCCTCCCCCGTTCATGCTCTGTCTCTCTCTGTCCCAAAAATAAATAAAAAAACGTTGAAAAAAAAAAATTTAAGATATTTGTGCCTCCAACACTTTAAGCACCCTGAATACCTTATATGTATGGAAATAGAAAATGAAAAAGTTCTAAACATTAATGAATTTCTTTTCTTACATTCTTTCTGAAACAATGATATACATATTAAATGATTTACTACCCTTTTTCCATATACTGTTGTAAGTGCTGATCTCAGGCAGATACATGTCATATATATATTAAAAATACATATTATATATTAAAAAATTACCTTTAGACAGGAAAATGATGAAACAGGCTGCCCAATCACCCAATGTACAGGGCAGCAAAGGTACAATTTCACAGCGGTGGCAGGTAAAAATTCACTTGGTATTCATAACTTGAAATGGTTTTGTTTCTGTCTTTGAATAGCTCATCATTTTGTATGATGTACATTTCATACCCTTAAAAATATTAGATCTCTTGTTTTTCAGAGTAAATGACCAAATTTCACTAGCATTTTCAATAGATATATTCTATAATTTTATCTGCTTTTATACTTCTCATCTCAGATAGAAAAACATTCAAGTAATTCAGTTTACTTTAATCTATACCCAAATACTGCTTAATGTTCCTCATGCTATTAGATTCATACTTTTGTATAGGATTGTATACATTCTTAGATTTGTAGAGTGGAAGTTGCAGAAACATGAATTGTACAATCTCTTTCATATTCGAATATTAACTGTTCACCTGTATTTTTATGGAGAGTTATTGTTCTGACCCAAGCTCAATCTTTTCTACATTCCCCCCTGCCCCGAAACCATGCATACAGTGAAGAGCATAAAGGACATTCATCTGAAGTGTAAAGATTACTAAATGTTTCATGTTTATAGCAGTGTAATCATCAGGAAAGTTTAGATCTAGAACATTCCCAGCTTTCCCCAAATCTACAACCCCATTTTTGCATCTTATACTTCTAAAAACTGCCTTCTTACTTGGCATAGTCTCCATGGTGACATATAGCTTGACTTGTGTCACTACTCTACCTTTAGCATATAGCTAGAATATGAGAGTTGCTCAACAAAAGTTGTTTTTTTATGAAAAAGAAAAACTCTCAGATGTGTACTACTAAAATGAAAAATTGCTTAACCACTGCAGTATAAAAGTTTGCATTTTCTCAAAGATCTCAGACTTCATTCCTTTTCAGAAGAGCAAAATTCCCAGTCACTAGACCAATTACTACTGCTTGTCATACAGCAAAACAGAGACTCTTCTCTTAGTTCAGAAATATACACTGGAACAGGAAATTATACTGGGTCAGGAAGGCAGAGAGATACCTGAGTTGACAGTTGGGGGTGGGAATGGGGTTGAGGAGTTCAGCCCATGTGGAGGGTGAGGAGAATTTGACCAGCAGTCACCATCCAGAAGTTGCCTAGATTCCCTCTACTTCTCAACTCCTACCACTTTGCAATCCATCTTAGGGATTCTGCCTCCTAAATAAGTTCTAAATCGTCTGCTTTTTTCCATCTCTACTGTCTCTGCCCTGGTCAAAGCCGACATTAAATCTCACCTGGAAGACTGTAGCTGCCTCTCAAATGATCTCACTGCTTCCTATCTTATAACTTCCAATCCATTCTGCAATATATTATAAATGAGCCTTTACAACCCCAAATCTAATCATGCTACACTCTTATATATAAAATGTTTAGTGCTGCTGTTGTTCTTTAAAATTTGTTGTTCTTTAAAAATGATAGTTCATGATACTATACGTGTTTCCATATGATTTTTTCAACCATCAGCATGTTCTCAGATTTGTTTTGATTGCTTAAGGTGACATATTAAAATACAGAGTATGGATTTAAAGGGCTAGCCAAATCAAATTTGTGATATTTGTTCCCTCTGGAGAGGGATGGAGAGAGAGGGCAATAGGGCTGGAGGTAGTTAAGATGACATCTAAGCCTTACAAGTATGGATAAAAGTATTACATGTATTATCCTCTAGAAGGAACAGAGAGACCTCTGAAAATAAAGCCAATATCTTTTTCATGCCCAAGATCTTATTCATGATTCTATGACCTTCTTTTACATCTTTCCAGTCATGCTTGACCCCTTTTGCCTTCCCAAATGCACTTTATTCCTTCTTACTTTCACATTATGTGGTTTCTCTTGTGTAGAAGGTTTGGGGAGGATAGAAAACATGGGCCCTATCCCATAGTACTAATGGTAGTGAAAATAGGTTAAGACACCTGGGAGGATAATATACCAGGAAGCATTAAAATTGAAAATTCCCATATCCTCTCACCTGGAATCTTTTTCTCCATAACAACCTTACAGAAACCTTCACATATGTAAAAGTGGATGTATGAACAAGGATATTCATGAAGGTTTGACTACAATAGCAAAACTTAGAATTGGCCAAATAAATTATATAATATTAGAATTATACACTGTGCAGTATCCTAAAAGGATAAAATAGATCTCTGCAAACTTATATGAAAAAAGTCTTTAAGACATCTTTGTTAAGTGAAAAGAAATACCACCCTTATATACATATTACAATGTTTTGTAATTAAAGGAAAATGAAATAATAATATACAATTATTTTTAAATTCTGTATGTATGAAAGGAATATAAAGTTTAAGATATATAGGGTGGTGGTATGGGGGTGAAAGGCATGACCAAAATGGTTTTTAGCTTTATTTGTAATGTTCCTGTTTTTGTAGTAAGATTGCATTAATGTATGTTATTTAGATAATTAAAAAATAAAAGTTCCAGAGTGTCTGAGTGGCTCAATCAGTTAAGTATCTGACTTCAGTTCTGGTCATGATCTCACGGTTCATGCGTTCGAGCCCCGCATTGGGCTCTGTGCTGACAGCTCAGAGCCTGGAGCCTGGTTTAGATTCTGTGTCTCTCTCTCTCTTTACCCTCTCCTACTCATTCTCTCTCTTCCTCTCTCTCTCTCTCTCTCTCTCTCTCTCTCTCTCTCTCTCTCTCAAAAATAAATAAACATTAAAAAAATAATAAATTAAAAAGATAGAAGTCCCTACCACCCACAAAGAGAAATATAGTTTATTATTTTATGATCTTTTCATTTTTAATATTATTATTTTATAATCTTTGGTCTTTGAATCATACTTTAAGAAACAGCAATCTAAATTACACTATTTTCTAGTAACTAATCTACAAATTTTAGAATAACTATTAATGTTATTTATTCTTTGAGTTATGTGTGTATACACATATGTGTGTATATACATGTGTATATACATATGTGTGTATACATATGTGTGTATGTGGTAACATATGTGTGTTAATTTGGAACTTGAAAGCAATGAAGACTTTTTACAAATCTGTATGGTTTTATTTTGAAATATACTCTAATTGAAAGTATTAAGCCCAGAAATTAAACATTTCAATCTCACATTAAAGACAGTCTTTCATATTTTTGTTCTAATTCCTATTCATATTATTAAGTAAATTGTATGGAATTCTAGTTTCTCTTCTAGCCAGAATTAATATGATGAGTCTCACAGATGTTATTGTCTTACTTATATTTTATTTATATCTTTGTTATCTAGAGGTAGACTAAAAAAATTACTGTAATTTTCTTTCTCTACCCATTATTATTTCCCTGCTGAGGTTTTCCCATCTCAGGATTACATACATTGTTAAACATATAAGATTAGCATAGAGGTGAATTCATGAAAATTTGTCATAACTATATTTAAAAAGTCTATGCATTTTGGGGCACCTGGATGGCTCAGTCAGTTGGATGACCAACTTTGGTTCAGGTCATGATCTCACAGCTTGTGAGTTTGAGCCCCACGTTGGGCTCTGTGCTGACAGCTCAGGGCCTGAAGCTGCTTTATGTTCTCTGTGTCTCCCCCTCTTTCTGCCCTTCCCCTTCTCGTGCTCTGCCTCTCTCTCTGTCTCTCTCTCACACTCTCAAAAATAAATAAACATTTAAAAAAGGCTATGCACTATTTTGTCAATAACTAAAGCAGAAATTTAGAGTTTTGAATCTTTATATCATGATATGGTATTAGTGTGACATTAGTTAAGTTTTTAGAATTTCTTATTGCTTATGGAGAACTATTAAATTTTAATATCAACACTGCTTCAGCCTAGGTTGTATAGATATAATATGTGATCTTATAAATCTAGCATGTCATTGGTATTTTATTAAAACATGAAATAATTTTGAAAATAGTTCCAACAAATCCTGAATGTATGCAGAAAGTAGCTGATGTCTTCTTTTGTACTGAAAAATGAATTTGACTTGAATATAGCATTCTAAAAATAGCCATCTTGCTTTCATATGATTTATATTTTCTTTGAAACAACCTTGTAAGTGCATTGCTCTTTTTGTTCATTTTATACCAAAGGTACGAGGAGAAAGAAACCATAGAATATCCTATTATCATTTGATTTGTGTATCTCAGTATACTTCACAAATTGGTCATGAAGCACAAATGTTTGGTTTTTTTTTTTCCCATGGGAACCTCAAAAGAATGAAAAGAAGTGCTATCAGGACAATATGCACTATCAGAAGGAACAACAAGAAATCACATTTTAGGGGGGTTTATTGGGCAGTATATGGATAGTATTTGTCACTGGAATAATGTGGCTCATTTATATTGTACCTATTCTGTGGAGCTCAAAGCGCTTTATGGGCGCTCTCATTAATCCTGAAGCCTGAGCTACATATTTGGCAGCCTTTGTCCTCACTTCATGGCCTGGGAGACAGCAGTTTAAAGGATGTCATTGTGCAGGCATTTGCAAAGTGTTCCGAAAACAACCAGTGGGGTTAACTGTAATGTGAACTGGTGAGGAGGATTTTTTGCTTTATTTATGCATTATTTATTTATTTTATGTACTGTTATTTATAAGGTAGTAATTGTCCAATGAAGCCACCAGCTATATATAATTATTTAGAATATTCTGACTTCTCTTTGCCTCCAGGACACTTTTCCTGCTGAATCTGTCTGTGTCAGTCATAGGACTTTCATTCTCCCACACACCCAGTATTGAAACTTTAATTGCTTTCTCTATCACCTCAGTGCCACTACTCCGTTCAGTGGGTTGCTAAGTGTTGACAATTCCACTTTTTCACGCTTTTTTACATGACTCTTTACTTTCTGCTTCTAGAGACATTCTAGTTTATGCAGGTATTACTTCTTGTTGAGAAACTGTTACAGCTTCTAACACTTTTGACAACAGACCCTTAATTTCAGAGTCTGAAAGAAGCAGACTCTGAGCCCACTTCTGTTGCTTGTCAGCTATGCGACTTTAAGCATTTCAAAGTTTCTGAGCTTCAGAGTCATTTTTGTAAAATAGAAATAACAATAACTAGGTTGAAAAATTGTATCACGTGTAAAGTGTGGAAATGCAATGAGGTAAGATATGCTAAATACAAGCTCTGTGTATGGAAAAATGGGATCTATTTTTGTTGTTTTCATTGTATTTCCCTTTTTGCCTTTTTTTTCCTGCATAACACTCTCAGACCAATATTTCTAAAATCCACTTCCATGGTACCAGTTCTCTGCTCAAAACCCTATCAAAATCCCTAGGGCCTACCTAAAATTCTCCACACTTCTACATCCATCATATACAAGGCCTACCTCAACAAAGATTCTATAATTCTAGCCCTAATCTACAACATATATGGTAATCTTCAGTTAATATTGGCCACTGGCCATTCACTTTTCACACCTTTTCTTTCCCATTAGAGCTTGTTTAATCATGTTGATTCTTTTGCCTAGAAGTATCGCCCTTATAAATATTTTCTTTACAGTTTGAAACTTACGTGTGGTACTAAAAGTCTTGTCAAAGCCAGGATCATTTGACACTTTAGCTGCAGCTAAATAAAACAGTTCTAGTCATTGTTTTCAGTGCTCTATCCACTACTTTTAAAAGAACTCTTATTTTCCTGTAATGAGTCAAGAAAACTCACTTCATGGGCCAAACTCTGACATGCTGACCACTGATTAGTCATGGGACCCTGCTTTTCCATTGACCCATTCATTAGCAGTTTATTTTTTTGCTTCCACTGAACTCATCACTGTCTTTTTCAAGTATCAGTCACTCCCTCATTTCTGGCCCACCTACCCTCTTCAGGCCTGCTGAAGCCTCTTTGCCTTGCTGGTTCATTTCACGTACCCTATTAAACACCAGGGGTTTCCTGACCACTCTGAAATTCTTCCATTCCCTGAATAGTTCCAGTCATGAAACTGGACATTTTGGATCCTCTGTCCCTTCTCAGATCTGTTGGGCTCTCTGTTCCAATCCTAACCCAACTGCCACAAAAATGGAATTAAATAGAATTGCGGAGGGGTTCTGTTCTTGCTCTAGAACAACTTTTGGACATTTAACTTTAAGATCCAACCCATTTTCCACCTCTTCTAAGAAACATTCATAATGTCGACTAAAAATGACCAAAAATGCCCTTGATATGTGGTGCAGGGTGTAATGTTACATCCTTGGACTTTAAGAATATTATATGAAGTAGCTAGAAAGGAAATTTAGGCCAAAGTGAATAATTTTGAATTTTGTTCGAGCTCCATTATCATAAAAAAGCTTTTAAAAGATGACTGTGCCCAGTGCTATTTGAAGTTCTACATATAAGAACTAACAAAGGCACTGTTCCTGTCCTCACAGTACACCCTAGCTTATTAACTGGACCATTAGTACTATACTAAGCATAGCCGTGTCTCTCATTGTGTCATTACAGCCTTTTCTGTGACTTCAAAGAAGACTTAATTTTGGTGAAATAACCTTTCAGAACACTAAAAACATTACCTTAGTAAGAAAGTAGGCAAAGCATTATTTCAGTGGGGTTTTTTAATGTTAATTTGGGTCTCATTTCATAAAATACTTTCAGGAAATGTACATACTAAACAAATTGCTAAATTACATTCGCCAAATTATAGGGCTTTTCAATAAGAAAATTCTCACATATATAAATTCAGAAGAAGAATTAATAATAGGATATTTTTGACTAGAGTTCTGTGTAGAGACAATTCTTTTTTTTTAAGTTTATTTATTTATTTTTGAGAGACAGAGTGTGTGTGTGTGTGTGTGTGTGTGTGTGTGTGTGTGTGAGAGAGAGAGAGAGAGAGAGAGAGAGCGCACATGCAAGTGGCAGAGGGGCAGAGAGAGAGAGAATCCCAAGCAGGCTCAATGCGGGGTTTGATGTGAGGCTCCACGAGGGGCTCGATGTGGCACTCGGTTCCACAAACTGTGAGATAATGACCTGAGCTGAAATCAAGAGTCAGTTGCTTAACCAACTGAGCCACTCAGATGCCCCTGTTTAGAAATAGTTCTTGATGATCAATCTGTGGCCTATTAAAAGAGGGCATTTTTTTCCCCATGGTGTATGTCTAAAATTTCTACTTTTTCTTTTTCCTTCCAGGTGTTTCTTCTCCCAGTATACACAAACACTACAGCAAAACACTAGAGTGATATTTTTCAAGCCATAATTCTATGTGTGATTGTTAGTAAAAATAATATTAATGATGGTGTAAGAAAAATGATAAGCCATGTTGGAAATTTATTGGCATCTTTCATATTACCCATACCACATCTGAGGGACTTTTCTGTGATGATAGTGAGATATTCACCTCAAACTTAGATGTAACCGTTTCAATGCAAAGAGCCTATTTGAGAAATATTTCTATTAAATTACTGTCAGGATTATAAAGTACCATATGATGTTTTGAAACACATTTTGGAGAGGAAACTGTTAACTTATTTAAATGATTGCTCATGGACAAGTTTAGAATCAAAACTTTAGAAATTAAAGTCCTTAGACATTACATATATTATGAGTTTAAGGCTGCAAAAGAGGTGAAAAATGTTCCCAAGTCACTTCCCATTTAGAGGCAGAGTAAGGACCAGATATTGGTCTCTGGACTGAAGGCCAGTATCCCTTTCTTGTGTTAGTGTTTCCATGTCAGAAATAGAAAACACACAAGAATATAAGAAGATCTGGGAAACACTGCATATGTGATAGCTCATTTAACCTAACATCTATATCAGGAGAGCAAGGGTTAATTATTTTCTACTTTTATTATCAAACCAAAAAAATAAATAAATCCAGAAATAAAGCATTGGTTTTCTGCCCGTTCATCTAATCAGCCTCATAAAATAATGTGTTCCCATTACAATCTGTTATGAAGAATTTTATTGTAAATTAATGATTGTGTACTTTCACAACAACCAACCACCAAACACATCCACATAGTTTATTTGCTATATTTTGAAAAATGCAAACTACACTTTTCCTAAAACTAGAAGCTTTGCACATCATTCTGATGTTCGCACCCTTCAAGTTTGAGATGGGAAACTTCTCAGGGGAATGCCTCTGAAGAGGACTGCTTTGCTTATATTATGTGTAATGTGCAGATGGGCAGTTATCCAGTTATGAATCTAGACTACTCTCCTTGAAGTAAGGAACAAACTAGATATTTTATCTGTCTCTTAGTTGTGTTTTTTTATGATATAGTTTATGGTTTATTTCAAAATTTTCATGTTCTTGGAATGCTTTGGGGAACGAAATAGTCTGAGTAGACAAATGGTGAATACAAAAGAGTATAAATATTTAGACTTTCAAGGAAAGGGAAATCAGTTCTCATATCATCAATCATCCCTCTGAAATAGAATTAAGAAAATATTTGTCAGTATCTGAATGTTACCACTGCCATTATACAAATATTTGTCAATATCTGAATGTTACCACTGCCATTGTACATCTAAATATTCACTTAAAAAAACAAATTTGCCAATACAAACTCAGTGAGGTAAAGCCCCATGCCAAAGGAACTCCCGTTTCTTGAGTAGAAAGGGACAGACTACAAAAATGCTTTAAAGTGCATTGATGTCCACCATCGATTTGAAGCATAGGAATGGGCTTTGAAGTAATTTTTCATTGTGTTGTAAAGTCACCCAAAAATATAAGGTATTTATAAAAATATATTCTCAGAATTCTCTAAATGATAGTGAATTCAATTATAGGACACATCAGATTTCAACTAACAATTTAATTAAATATTATCCTTGTGTCCTGTATACTGGCCAGAATGAAGTTCAGCACCTCACTTAACTGCACATTCATCAAGACTTTTAATACAATAATAAAAACTCTTCCTTACTTTAATGTCTGTGGCATAGCCACAAATATAAGGATGATCCAAACATATTTGTTTGAGGGGAGAGAATAATGATAATTTATATTTTAATGCCCTTTGCCCCAAATAATTTCACTTTACCAATACAGATCTAGAGTATATCTAAGCATTAAGGAAAAATATCTTTAGCGATGAGAAAAGTAGAGAAGGAGTTGTCAGCTTCTGCTGAGCCTATGTCACTTTCATGATCAATAATTTTGAATAAACTAACTGGAAAGAGAGAGCCCAAATTAAATTAGCAAATATTAATATAAATATTAACAATATTAACAGATTTTTCTTATATACTATTTTTAAAATAAAACTATACATAATCTGTATGCTCTTTTAATATCAGACTATATAGATTCTTTGCTTTATAAATGAGTATGTTACTTTCTATCCCCTTTATAACTTTTTACAACACATTAGCTAAGCATTAAAATATTGTGATAATTACTAGGGAATATGGCAAGATGCTTTAGCTTAAGAGAGGACCAATGAAATGAGGAGATGAGACCATCTGTGTCTTCAGTTTTAGGGTTTTGTGATTGCAAGTTTTATATCATGAGTCATGAGTTTTAGGTTTATGATCAGACAAAACAAAATTATTCACTTGCACATTGGTCTGATCATTCATCCAAATGATGCTGCTTTTACTGTGCAGTGGGCTAAGCCATGGGAATATAACAGTGAATCAGCCCCCGAGAAGCTTCAACTCCAGTCAGTGAGCAGAAAATAAAAAGAAAATTAGAACAGAACAGTGTTTACTAAATATGTAAACGAGGATTTATATGGGGACACATGCAAGGACCTTTAAGATTTGGGTAAACTGGCATCAGCCAGCTTTTAGAACGACAGTTTATATTAGTTTGAGGGCAGGCAGGAAATATGATGTAAATTAAGGAAACAATACTTCATTTTAGTTATGAAAATGATCATTAGTACAAAACCCTATATGGTAAAAATATATACATGTGTATATGTGGGTGTGGGTGTATGTATGTATGTATACACAGAGACATGGAGAGCACAAAGGAGCCCCAAGGAGACTGCATAACACAAAGCATTTTTAAGTGTTAACTGTTTCCTTTTTAATAATAACCTAAAGAACACAGTATTGAATTTCACTAGCTTGAGGGAAGATGGCGATATTCATAACCAGCAGGTTATGAGATACTGAAATAAGAAAAGATCAGCTGTATTTACAAGGACAACAAAATGACTAGCCAATTTAGTGCACTGGTCATTTCAGGGAAATAACTGTAAATTTAGTGAGCTAAAATAAAAATGAAAAAAACATTTGTGCCAGTTATTTAATGGTCTGATTTCTGTCAAAGTGGCAGTTCTCTGGAGAAAGTAAAATCAAATATTCTGGGATAACATCCCTGATATCAACGTGTCTGTTTGCTATTTGGGCCTTTCTCTAAAAGTGCAGCACAAAATGCTTTTTTTTTTTTTTAAATTTCTGCTTTTTAAGCTCTCTGATTGCTTGGTTCACTGGCAAGTAGGCAGTATTTACGTTTTAGGTTTGTCAGTCTTCCTACTATAATGAATTAGAATCGTTGAAAACCAAGGAAAAAAAGAAGTCAAATCAGTTAGCTATTGTAATATTTATTCATGGCTGAAATAAAGTGTTGTAAATGCAATTTTGATCTTGAATCACCAAATTTATCTTTGAGGAAAGGACAAAAACAAAAAGAAGTGCTCTCAGTCCAATTTACACTCGTTATTTAGGGATAGTATGTGAGCAGCCTTGTTTCCCATTTTAAAGAGCCTCAAAGAAAACTGTTGGCTTGGGGTTTATTGATACAGTTGAAGGCTCCATCATCTTTAATTTTGGGAAAGGTGAGCAAGCCCACTCCATAATTTTTTTATCTTCTTTGTCCTGCTTTTTATGTCTTCTTTGCTGTGAAAATTATGTAAATTGTGCCGTGGAACAATATATAATGATTTAGACTAGTGGTTATCTAATGTGCATATGAATCACCTGGGTATCTTCTTAGACTGCACATTCATATTCAGAAGGTCTGGGGTGGAGTTTAAGAGTCTGCATTTTTTTTTAAATTTTTAATGTTTATTTATTTTTGAGAGAGAGAGAGAGAGAAAGAGCAAGCAGGGAAGGGGCAGAGGGAGAGGGAGACAGGATCCAAAGCAGGATCCAGGCTTCAGGCTGTCAGCACAGAGCCAATGCTGGGCTCAAACCCACAAATTGCGAGATCTCGACCTGAGCCAAAGTTGGATGCTCAACTGACTGAGCCACCCAGGTCCCCAAGACTCTGCATTTCTAATGAGTTCCTAGATCATGCCCATGCTGCTTGTCCAAGGACTACACATATTGGATAAAAAGAGTCTATAGGATCTCTGCTATATATATATATATATATATATATATATATATATATATATATACATACATACACACACACACACACACACACACACATATACACACACACACATATGTCATCATGTAGCTTGGATCTTATGTTTACACACACAGGTGCTGAGAGTTGAGTTATATTCCTCAACTTGGAAACTGTACTGTCCCCTTCAATGGCAGCACATTATCTTCACTGATCCACACAAACCTCCTCTTGCTTTATTTACCAGCATTTGTTTTTACCTTTTTTCACTTCTTGGTGCATTAATCTGAGATCCCAGTGTCTAAGATTTCTAGTTTCTGAAGGTTTAGTTTTTTTAATACTCTTTGAGTAATTGGTACTTGCTCTTTTCACTTTTTCAATTGAGTTTAAAAGAATTCCATCTTGCCACACAAAAAAAGGGCAGACAGATACCAGTGTTCACATTTTCTTTATATACACAACCAGATATGATTGAAGTGGGCATCAATAATTTGAAAAAGCATATTGCAAAACCTTAAATATGTTCAATTAGAAAACCTTTTCACTTATTTCTAACCTCATTTCTTGTAAGTTTCACCTACTGTGGTTCAGTCTCTTGGCTTCTGAGCTAATACACTCTTTCTATTTCAGTAAGTCAGCATAATGAATGCCCTTTGGCGTCATCTTGGTTGTTCAGGTATAGTAGAGGGGATGACAATATGAGCATTGTTTATATGTTACATTTCACAGACAGAGTCAGTAATGAAGTCAAACTGGGAGCTCAGTATATCCAGTTTCCTCTTTCTACTATATGCAGGTGCCACTGTGTTAGAGATTGGGCTATTAATGGCATGGATTGATTTGGATCATTACATAGACCACAAAGAGTACATAAAGTGAAGACAGAACTCACTATCCACTAAAATGTAAGTTAGTGTCAGTCTTTATAGAGCATAAACAATGAACAGGGCACAATATCCACGCTTTAATCTAAAAGTTGGAATGCTAAGAGGTAATGTAAACATCTTTTCCGTATGGTGCCCTTCACACCAAGGCGCACATTCTGCCTGATTTTCAACACATATCTAGTGGATTCTTATAGTTCATAAATGTGTTTTAAAATGTAAATGAATAAAAATGGTACATATATTTGGTTTTATTCAAAGCCTCTTAATAATATAAAACAATAAAAGCTCTTCAATAAATGAGTTAAAAAAGCTCCTTTCTCAGCTCTTCAATAAATGAGTTAAAAAATAACATTGGTCTATAATTTAATCTTAGTATACTGTAAAGTCCTGTTTTTACTGTCTCCTCTCAGAAGTGAACTGTTTGTCAAATTTCCATTAAGCTGAAGGTAAAAAATTAATGAGCCACTTCATATACTTCAAAACTAATGCAAGTCTATTAGTCATGCAGGAAACAAATCAAAGATTTGAGTACGTTCAGTTAGGGTTTAAGGTGCACTCATATATTGTTTCATATGCCTGATAGAGCATTATAAAGGAAAAAGGAATGCAGTTACTGATTTTTCATTAACAGATAAATACATCTCAGATTGTTTTATTTATAAGGGTAGTCTTTTTTTTTTTTTTTTTACACTCAAAAGGTAATTTTAAAACAAGGTTAACCAGCAAATTGATGGGGATAGATGGGTTTTGAAAGTCTTTGTGATGTCTGCTGTGGGAGATTAGTTAGCTGGAGAAAAAGAACAAATGTATAGCAAACATAGTATTAATAGAATATAATGTAATTTACTCTTTGGTTGTACCCTTGTACCATTTTCTAGGCACTCAGAAAATCAGTGATAGTGATGTTGAAACTATTTTTTAAAGAACTGCTGATTGTGTTGTGTTCCTGGCATTGTGCTAGGCATTGCATGTCGTGCAATGATGTGGAATACTTGCTTTTGTCTTTAAGGATTTTAGAGTTTAAAGAGGAGAAACAAAGTGAAAAAGTGATAAGTATGAAAATGTAATGATAATGTTAATTAGAAATGACAAGCACTACCAAAAAAAAAAAAAAAAAAAAAAAGAAAGAAACAAGGTGCAGAAAGTGTCACATATGGTCCAGGGAGACAGAGAAACCTTCTTGTAAAAAAGTAACTTTTGAGTTGGGTTTTAAAGGAAGTGTATACTTCAGACCTGTGTGATGCATTAGAAGGGTAAGCGATGTGGAAGGAACGGCTTCAGGACATACATCACAGAACATGTCGGAACAGCTTAAGTGTTAGCATAAGCTGTATCGAGAGGAATGATAGGAAATAATGTTCAAAATATAAAGTCTGAGATTGTGAAGAGCCTTGAATGTCAAACTAAAGAGTTCAATATTTGATCTGGGGAGTGGTGAGATCATATAGCATTTTAGGGAGTTTCATTTTGTAGTGGTAATATGTCAGCACCTAACATCCATGAAAACATCAAAATAACAGATTGCACGTTTCTCAGAAATATCATTTTATTGTCCTGTGTACACTAGAAATCCAGAAGGTAATGACTGAGGGAGAAAATACATGCTGAAGAAACAGAGTAAAATGGCTATATCAGGGCTTCCCAGCTGGTGTGCTGAGGGACACCATCTATGCCTTGAGATATTAAGCACTGTGGCCTCAGGTGCAGCCTGGAACAACAGAGACTAGAACTGGTCACCTGAAGCTGAGAGCAGCTTCCCTGGAGTATGAAAATCCCCTTCAGTTTGTGTCAGTGGGTTAAATGACTGCTAGCATCTGCAGGGCCTGGATCATGGGCATGTAACCTGCAACGTTGCATAGGCCCCTGCTCAGAAAGACCCACACTTGATTTAATGCTCTGCTGTTGCCATCTTGACATTCTTCAAGGTTTTTGATCAAGAAGTCCCACATTGTCATTTTACTGTGGGCCCTGCAAATTATACAGCCAGTCTTAGTACTAAGACATGAAAATGGCTAGGAAGCAATGATACACTATGGTCAAAATGCACTGTTATATATCCATATAAAAGGGGTTACTGAATTATGCAACCAGCACTGTGCTTACATAACAAAACTGATCCGAAGCTTAAATCTTTATTTATTTATTTTTTCTCTTCAAAGCCATGTCTGCTATGGCTGCCATAGGCCTAAGCTAAATATCATTTTTTTTAGCCTTGTGGTTTTCCAGATGATAAATTAAGGGAGCACTTCTGTAACATATTTTCTCATTTATAATCTGCCTCCTGCAGCCTGGATACCAGTGTGGTTGAGCTCTGCACCCCCTGCAGTCCTATCAAATTAAATTCTGAGAAAACCTTTGGCAATCATTTTCCCTAATAAAAGTTCTGAAAAATAAAGCTCTGTGTTCACAGACATTCTGGCGACTTGATAGAGTCATTCCATTGTGTATTTCCACCCTGAGTCAGTATAAATATATAAACTGAAGAGATATCTTTTAGTTCTTAAGCACAGTTTAATTTATTCACTTCATTCTCTTTACTCTGAGTATTTGTGTATTTTGCTTCTACTTGTGTTACCATAATTTTCTCTCCTTATTTTTATTTAATTTTCATTTTTTTCTCAAAGTTATAGATGACTGCATTCAAATAATTCTACCAAAGTTAGTTTACAAAAATATCATCTTCTCTCCTTCCCTATGTTTTCTGCCCCACCTCTCTCCCAAAGGCAAATACTTAATTGCTTTCAGTATTTTTAGTTGTTCTCTGCATTTTATGTTTACCTCTCTGTGTCTCAAAAGCATGTTTAAGAGTTGAGTTAATTTTTCAGTTTTATCTATTGCCACTATGGAAGATAAAGATTTAGTTTGCTTTCACAAGTCTCCATGAGTCCTCACCCATGACTGTTGCCCTTTTATTTTTTTTCCAAAGAAATATCCAATTTTTTGTGTGTTAAATAGCCATTATTTATATCATTTTGACTATATAAATATTATTCACATTGTACTATGATTACATTTCCTTCCTGAACAACTTTTGCTCCCTTTGAAGCTAAAGGTTGTCTAATTTTTACATTTCTTATCTTTCTGTGTACTTAGACGATCCTCACATGCTCTCTGATCTCTATTGTAAATATTCTCTCAGTACAGTGGCACACATGTGGTTTTTCCATTATTTTTGTCTTCCTGGAGACCTCCGTTCTTAAGCCTCCTGACCTCCTCACTCTTGTCCTCATGAGCTCACCAGCACATGTGCCATCCTAAGATTGTCCTTGGATGACCACACCTACTTAATGATGACAAAGTTGAGTTGATTTGAAGTTCTGTATATGGATGGGCTTATTGACTGATGGGTTTTAACATAAGCTGTCTTTGGTGAGTTGTTTTATTGGTGGACTGGCAGATTTTCAGTATTTTCATATAGTCTCCAGTGACCTGGTCATATGGGAGAATGGAGGTAAATGCATGTGCATAATCTGCCAGCATTAACTTGGATACATAGTAGTATTTGGACTGATGGGCCTCAAATCATTTTTAATAAGTAGAGTAAAACTAAGGAATAAACAAATGAACTAAAATAAACATATGGTTCATATTTTGAATAATTATTACAAAAAACTTCTCTTTGTGTGTTTTTAATTTCTGTTTGCTAAGGATTCTGTTCCCTTCTCTTCTGAATCTAGATGGAAGCTTTAGGCAAAACCGATCAAACCTCACATCCCTGCTGGTGCAGCCCATTTCAGCATCTCTCGTTGCAAAACTGATCTCTTCACCAAACAGCAGAACCAAAAACAGTATCTGTAGCCCTCTAGAACTGCCAAACAATGGTAAGGTATTTAATGTATTTCTGTGTGTTTTGTAGTCTTTTTAAGGACTGTGATCATTTTTAATCTTTTAAATTGACATAATGTTTACGATTATTCTTTTAAAAAATTATTTTGATGACATGAGCATTTATTTCTCTTCTGTGGCTCTTTAAGGGACATTTGGGGAAAGTAATTTTGATAAAGATGGAGAGTTGATCAAACTGAGAGATTTAAAAAAAAGGAGAAGAAGAAAAAAGCATTTTAAACTGCAACAAAGAAAAGCAGCTTTACAAATAAAGTATTTCTTACATTCATGAAAATCTGCTTAACATGGCTTCCTCGCTTCAGCTCCAGCAGTCTCCTTGCCTGCCAAGATTCAGTGGATAGCAGTCAGCTATCTGAGGTCTGAAGTCTTTTAGTAGAAAGCATTAAATCCTAATTCCTGCAATTGACTAAAAAATCCCTGTGTCTTTACGCATCATCGCCTGAGAGATGCTTCTTCTGCTGTGGTGCAGTTTGTCAGGCCTTGTTGGAGCAGATCGGATAAAACTGAACTAGTTAAGCTACCTGAGGGGGGGGTGGTGCAAGCCACAGGCTGCATCTTATTTCTGCCTCCAGCCTCACATTAGAGTTCTAAAGAAGAGAGGCTCTTTACATATTGTTAAATTTGTATCTAGTTGTTGGAAAATTAAACTTGAGGACTCTGGTTTTGTGTCCAGACCTGCAGGCTCAACTACTCGTGTTTTATCTCATCTGCTTTTCTCTTGACAACAAAAGCGTTAAAAAAAAATCTTTTGAAGATGCCTAAAAAAAACAAAAAACAAAACAAAAAACAAAAAAACCTGAATACATTCAGGATTGCCGTCTGTTAGATACATGCATATAGTTTTTCAAAGTCATATCGATTGAGTGCCTCCCAAACTGATTATTGACGGAGCAAGTAGGAAATATAGAAAACCAATGATAAGCCTGTGTCCTTAAAGCAGGAATTCAGAAGCCTTAGAGGAGCTTTTTGTTTTGTTTTGCTCTTATTGTCTTTTATTCTGAGCCCTACAAATTTATCATGGTCTCTATTTGTTAAAATATGTAAAAGACACTATAATAATACTTTAGTTGTAAGGAGCACTTGGACTTGTAAAAGACCAGATTTAAGGCCAGATTCAATCAATCAATTGATTAATTTAATAAAGATTCAGAGCCCCTAATGTGTTCCAGCCACCGTCCTGCCCCCCCCCCCACCTTTTTTTGGTGTCATTGTTGCATGAGTATCTCTGAAACTGAGTCACTTCATTTGGAAAGGATAGCCACCGAAAGTGATAAGAAGAGAAAATATCCTCCGAACTTAAATCCCGCTCTCTCTCCAAGATATCCCAGTATCACTGTGCTTTAGTTGACTACACAGCATTTTGGAAGCTGGCAATGCATGATGGTTAAGTGTGTCCCCTTGGAGTTCGAATTCTTGCTCCAGCTCTTAGGAACCATTGATGGAGGCATGTTATTCAGCCCAAATCTGCCCTCAATCTCCTTGGAAACAGGGTCACTGTGTGGGCACTGTGGAGATGCTTTCATGCGTCTGTGTGTAAAGGATCAGGCAAGGTGGGTGGGAATGCAGTCACTGAATGCCTGCCACCATCCTGCCCTGAGTGAGCGGATAGTCCACGTGCTGGCTCCACGACTGACTGCTTATCCATCAGCTCCCTGCTGGAAGCTATTTCTGCATCTACAGAAGGATACCTAACCTTCTAGTATCTCAAGTTGATCTGAGAATCAAATTATGATGTATGTCTCAGTATTTTTGCATAGTGTAAAGTGTTATGTTAGCAAGTTTCTTTCTTATCAAAGAATTGTATCAGTTTTCTCCATAATATGTTAAATACCTGTGTAATAATGGCATAGCTAAGCAAAATGGCACTCCATAGCTATAAAAACTGACATATACACTGAAACCTGTTTACAACTCCTATTAAAAAGGCAGCAAGAGGGGAGCCTGGGTGGATCAGTCAGTTGATCATCCAACTTTGGCTCAGGGGCTCTGGTCACCATCTTGGGTTTAGTAAGTTTGAGACCAGCATTTCTGGCTCACTGCTGGCAGTGTGGAGCCTGCTTCAAATCCTCTGTCCCTCTCTCTGCCCCTCCCCTGCTCACACGTCCTCTCTCTCTCTCAAAAGAAAAAAAAGCAATAAGATAGGCCTACTTTCTAAGGAATTATGCCATGCCATGTTTTCTTCATGGATATAGTAGCTATTATTGTTTTTAGTAGCTATTATAGTTTTTTTTAGAAAAATTCAGACAGAGATGTATGTAAATCAAGAAGATATTTCATGTTATAAAGGGTACTTTCATTATCTTTTTAAATATACAAGTGATTACATTTAGATTTCCCAAATACTGATGGAAACTGAGTTGTTAAATTTAAATTAGTCCTAAATGTAGGATAACAACCCTTTACCCCCAATGTTTTAGATAATAATACTTATGATACAGTCAAGATAATTAACATATAAGTTTTCTCATAAACATATAAATACATTAGTTGCTCATTATGATATGTATAAGGATGGGACATGAAAAGGTTACAAAAGGAAGTGCTCTATTTGGGGGCAATAAGAACAAAACTTATAGTTTATAGATGAAAAATTAATTTAAAGCATATTATAATTATATCTTACTGTTGAATTTTCTTAGTCTTGAGCCTTACTGTAGGAAAATCTTCACCAAGAAGTTAGGCAAGAGTACATTAAAAATATGTATACGAATCAACTGATTATTCATCTTACCCATTTAGTCCTTTATATATACCAATTCTCTACAGTCCAGACAACATCTAGTGGAATTTGCTTATCATATTTGCTTTCTTAGCATCCATTTGGCCCTCCCCCTGTTTGAACTGTTTCCAACATTTCCCAGCAATATAGTTTGAGTAGGTTTGACCACATCTCAAGCTCTAAAAATAGATCCTGATTAGTTCAAGTCTATTGGCATATCACATCAACCATACTATGATGGTTGATTCAAGGATGATCTTGGTCAAATAGGGCCAAAACCTAATATCTGGAATTTATTTGAGCAGTGACTCACTTTAACACCATAGCTGAACAAAAAAGCATGTAGCCCAGGGTTGGTAACCTTCTTGAGACCCTGGGAGATAGCCTACCTGAAAATGGAGCCAACACAAGGGAGGTACAAATGAATAACGGGGGGAGAAACAAAGAGAGAGAGAGAGAGAGAGAGAGAGAGAGAGGAAACTGTTTTCATAGAATTTGAACCCTAAAGCTTTGTCTGAAGGCAAATCTACTGAACTAGCCATATGTATGAGTCAATACATGCCCTCCCCAGTTGTTTTTTTCCAGTCAATCTATGTTGGGTTTTTAGTTTCTTGCAACAAAAAACTACCTAACTGAAACAGACCATAAACTTGAATTAAATAAAGGTATTAAAGATCTGCATTCATGACATAGGTTCAGCAAAGTAAAGTAGAAAGCAGGGTGTTTTATGGAAAATCCTGAGAGAATGAAGAATTGCTTGAAGAATAGAAGAAGAACAGGAAAAAAGGTCTTGCATGCACACACACACACACACACACACACACACACACAAATGGCTTTTATAGATAATTGCATATTGACTGTGTTTTATTTTTTGTGATCTTACTTTTTATAAGCTTTACCCATTGATCTATCTAATACGTTATCAGTCTTTATCCTTGAGAATCAACCAAAACATGGAAATTTGAATTTTCAGTTATCAGTCTGAACTTACGGTTAAAAACCATGAATACAGTGGAAAAAGGAGAGGAAAAAGTTTAAGATCCATTAACTTAATTTAGGGCAAAATAATTTTAATGAATTAAGTTAAAAGAAACATTTTAGTATATTTGATGAATCACTTTTGATGAACAGAAAAATTGCTATTTCTATGTTGCATAAAAATTAATGTTATCAACGATGACACATTTTTACCTAAGTAAATTTGGATCATCTCTTCAAATGGAGATATCTCTATATCTACATCTACCATTTCCCTGCACACAATTTTATATATTCTTTGATGAAATGATTTTAATTAGAATAATATAGTGATAATGTCACATAATTTGTACTTTTCAACTGTATTTTGAAGATTTATATTTCTAATTTGTTAACAGCTACTTAAAAGTATTCATTATTATCATTTCTTGAGCAGAGATTTAAAAAGATGTATTGAACATATTATCCAAAAATTGAGGTTATACTAAAATTTATTGGCAAATAGTAAATTTTAGCTTTTCAGTAAATGTTCCTTAGCAAGAAAAGTTAGTGCAATTGAATTCAGTATTATTTTTTGTTACATATGAGACTAATCAACCTGTTCAGAGTAGCCCTAAAGTTGCTACATGTGAGAAGATCCAGGAGTGCGTTATGTTTTTCTGGTTAAAGAATGTTTTGGGGGTGCCTGGGTGGCTCAGTCAGTTGAGCGTCCGACTTCGGCTCAGGTCATGATCTCACGGTTCGTGGGTTCGAGCCCCGCATCGAGGTCTGTGCTGACAGCTCAGAGCCTGGAGCCTGTTTCGGATTCTGTGTCTCCCTCTCTCTCTGCCCCTCCCCCACTCGCGCTCTGTCTCTCTCTGTCTCAAAAATAAATAAACATTAAAAAAATTTAAAAAAAAAGAATGTTTTGGTAGATACATCAAGTAGATAATGGAGTGGTATGGGAATGATAAGATATGGCCCTTTTTGGTCCCTGCGAAAGAGAAATCCTCAGTAGGCCTAAAATAATAATAATAATAATAATAATAATAATAATAATAATAATAATAATAATACAAGAATTCAAAACTTGTTTAGGGAAGGGTAGACTTTGACAATTTCTGGCCATGAATCTGGAGGAACATATCCAAAAGAACATGGGGAAATTTTAATTTGTCTTGACAATTTCTATATGGTATGCATATAGATATAGTGGCCACTTTTATTCCAAAAATTCAGTGTGCTAGAAACCTTTTACAATCAGTGTCATGATAAATGTTAAGAGTCACCAAACTGTGCAATGGTGACACCCCAATTTTATGGTTCTTCAAGCAGCCAGTTGCACAGTGAACCAAGGAGTCTGAGCTAGAAGCTGATAACAGAGTAATCCGTAGAACTAAAGATCAGCCTTCATGAGCTGCCAGTCTGAAGTCCTCGGACAAAAGGAAAAAAAGCTTCAGAAATGACTTTGAAGGACTACTCATCAAGGGTCTTAAACAGAGTGAACATAGGTGGGAAACCTATTGTCCAAAGTCCACAGAAAGTACAGTCAATTCTCTGTTTCCTAGGGAGTGCAGGTTGGGTTTACCAAGGGTGACACAGATCTGTCATTCACCCAGAACTTCTCATGTTTCCAGCTTTCTGTCTTGACAGTTTTGATTTTTGGAAATGATTCAGCTTAGATTCAGTATAGAGTTGTGTTTGTTTGTTAAAAGATCTAAAGACAACCTGAGAAGTATACTCTTAGGCAGAATTACTGTAACAAGTGTTCTCCAATTTCCAATGTTTCTCAGCAATTTTTAGCATTTCCTTTATTCCTATCACATCATTTCTCAAGTGGCTGTCACTTCTTTCAAGTTACAGAGACTTCAACTGAATTTGGCAGTTTAAATACGCGGTAAACTCCATTAGAGCATACCCTATCTTTACATTTTGCTGATCTTCTTTTCACAATGGGCTGATTCCTCAGTGCCTTTCTGGTTCTATATCCTGCTGTTTCCTTCATGTATCCAATATTTATCCAAATATGTCTTCAAGTTTGAGTCTCCAAGTTGTAAAGCCTCAGTATCCTCTACAGCTCCATGCAGATAGCATACTTCTCAAGTTGGAAGTAGCAGTAGCTTCTCCTGACTCTCTCTGCCATGCTTTTAGGCACTTAGGCATTGTGATATGGTAGTCTTCTGAGCTAGAGTAGAAGCAACCTTAATTTTTGTTAGAATGTGTTGTTTTTGCTTTATTTATATATGGTTCTTTGAGGTATCCTTTCTTACCCAGTGTTCTATGAGTATTTGGAAAGAGTGTGTACTGTGTAGTTGTCAAGTGTAGAGTTTTACATATTTCCACTTAAACCAGGTACCATAATCAGGTCGTTCAAATATTCTACATCTTATTATTAGTGTTAAAATTTCCCACTTTGTGTATAGATTTGTCTATTTTTATCTTGTAGTTGTCAGTTTTTGATTCATATATTTTAAGGTCATTTCTTAGATGTTTATAAATTCAAATACATCATCTCTTCCTGCTTAGTTGAAACACTTATCAGATGAAGTGATCTTCTTCATGTTTATAATGCTTGACTTAAATTTGATTTGGCCTGATATTAATTTATCCTCACTACCCTTTTTTTTTTAGTTAGTGTCTTTATGCTATATCTTTTTTTACTATCCATCTTTTTATATATTTCTCTTTTACCATCTCTTCTTAATAAAAATTAATTTGGATTTTTTTAAGAAACTTTACTCCCAACATGGGGCTCAATCTCATGCCCCTGAGATCAAGATCTACCAATTGAGCCAGCTAGGCACCCCACAACTAATTTGTATTTTTAAATATAATTTGATTATCTTTAGCTGAAACATCTAGTTCATTATATGTAATGTGAATATTAATGTATTTATGCTTATATATTTTATCTTAATTTAGGCTTCTTGTTTACACCACATATTATGTTTTTCTTTTGTTTTATTTCTTTCTTTAGATTTAGATTATTTTTGTCATTATATTTTTCCCTTTACTATTTTGGAAATTATAAATACTTTTTGTATTCTTGTAGAGTTACCCTAGAATTATAGCCTTTAAAGATTCCTTTTCCTGTTCTGTTCCATACCAGGTAACTTTCTTTGCTGTCTTTTGGATGGGAATGGGGAATGCAATCATTTAGGAATCCTATTTATGGAGGAATAATCTCTTTTTGGGACTATTGTCTCTCCAAGTTGGGCAGGTCCAGGGCTTTTTCTTCTAATCTTTGCATCTCATAAGGCCAGCAAGATTAACATTCTCCAGGTTCCGTAAATTCCCTTGAGTTGAAAGCAGTTTTATTGTTTTACTTATCTAGGTTCCCACCACATCTTAACTTTTGACCTAGTAATTCCTTAGTTTCTAGTTCTCTGATATTGTTAACAAGATTCATTTTGTATTTTATTTAGCATTGTAAATTATTTTCAATGAGAAAGTTGGTCTTAATATCCTAACCCACCTTATTACTATAATAGGAATTCTTCTCCTCCTCTCCATTTATTCATTCCCTGGCAACACATATGGATGACTCAGTGAATACAATGTATAAACCAGTTTGCCATCAGGAAATAATGACACACACACTAAAAATGTGCACTTCAAGGGAGTTTAGCCAAGGGCCTATGCACAAATGTGGATAGGTAAAGGGAAATAGAAAAGGGATGATGAACCACCCCAAGGTTAGTAATTGATACTACTTGCAAACCTAAAGGCAGCAAGAAGGGAGAGTAGAACAAACAGGAAATGGCAGGTTCTCAAGAAGTAGGAGAGGCAGGCTGACAGGAGCTGAGGCTTTCAGTGGAGGAATTCAGTCATTCTGCCTGTAAGTGACCAGTCAGGGAGGGTGATGGAATATAAATACTCTTAATCTTTCTCTTATCCAACCTGCTGATCACTTGTTGATGTCTTCTATTAGCTAAACCCAACCTGAAGCCAAGAATAGAGGAGTTAGGTAGATGTTCTCTGTAGAGGTCACCTTTTTTGGGCACAGAGCAAGGTGAAGGGTGAAAATAGATCTGGATGGAAATGTGGAAAATATGCAGTATAGTTGGTGTTGCAGATGATTAGTCTGATAACTGATTTGATAACTTATGATTTGTAGAATGGTTTGGTAGAAAGGTATAGAAAATCTATTAATCAATTTTCACGTGTATAAGGGATACGAAGAAGAAAAGTTATTTTTTCTGGGGTTCAGAGTCTTTAAAACATCTTCATATTTAGATAATTTTACTAATTAGAAATAATAATTTAAACCTTAAATATTTTTTTCAAATGTATGCAAGTTCATAAGAATACATGCACACATGGATGCGTGTGTGTGTGTGTGTGTGTGTGTGTGTGTGTGTGTGTAAGGGGGAGAGAGAGAGAGAGAGAGAGGAGACAGAGACAGAGAGACAGAGAGACTCAGGGATAGCTATTAAGCTGAAAAGTATGTGGTGAAAGGGTGATGAAAAGTATGTGGTGAAAGCAAATAGTTTTCATTCAGTGTTTGTATGTGAGTCTCACATTTTTCAGAACCAAAATTTTACACTACTAAAACATATTTTACTTTTCTCTTTAATTTAATTTCTGGGGCACCTGGGTGGCTCAGTCGGTTGAGCTTCTGACTGCAGCTCAGGTCATGATCTTGTGGTTCATGGGTTTGAGGCCCATTTTGGGCTCTGTGCTGACAGCTCAGACCCTGGAGTCTGCTTCGGATTCTGTGTCTCCTCCCTTTCTCTCTGCCCCTCCCCTGCTCATGCTCTGTCTCTCTCTCTCTCTCAAAAATAAATAAACATTAAAATAAATTAATTAAATTTCTATTATTATGAGAGCAGTTAATGTTTACTAAGAGTTAGAAAAGAAAGATGAGCAAAAATAGGAAAGCAAATCAGCACGTTCTATATTAGTCATGCTGGGCTTCCATAACAAGGTACCACAGACTGTAGTTTAAACAACAGACATTTATTTTTCTCACAGTTCTCAACGCTGGGAACTCCAAGCTTATGGTGCCAGAAAATTTGGTTTCTGATAAGAGCTCTTTTCCTGGCTTGCAGACAGCTGCCTTCTCTCTGTGTCCTCACATGGCCTTTTCTCTGTGCACTCATAAAGAGTGAGAAACCTGTGGTGTTTTCATTGTCTTTTCATAAAGACATTAGCCCTATCAGATTAAATTCCCACCCTTAAGACCTCATTTAACTTTAATTATCTCCTTATAGGCCATATCTCCAAATACAGCTAAACTGGGGATTAGGACTTCAACATATGAATTTTGAAGAGAAACAGTTCAGCTCAGAACACACTCCTATCACCCAGTAATTATCACTAACAATGCTTCCTATAAATCCTTCTAGATTTATATACATGCATTTAGAGGTTTTGTTTTCTTTTTTGTTTGTTTTGTTTTTTTACCAAAAAGAGATCATACTATACATTATATTTTAAAATGTTTATCTAATTAAGGATCTCCACTTTTTCATGACAGTAAACAGACTATATTAAATTTCACCAATCATCCCAATCTTTTACAATGGGTTTATCGAAACCAAGATCCAATCCAGGCCTATAAGTTGTTTCCCTTCTGATCTAGCATGATCCTCATTTTCTTCTGTTAACACTGGGGTCTATAGGATCAAATCTGTTGTCGTGAATGTGCCCTACATTCTAGATTTGTGGGATGCTTCTTTGTGATTTTATTTAATTAGTTCCTCTGTCAGGAGGAGGCATTAACATGGTGGAGGAGTAGGGGGGCACTAAACATGTCTCATTCCTCAAACACAGTTAGTTATCAAATCATTCTGAATACCCAATAAATCAATCAGAGGTCTGAGAGAACAAAAACTGCTAGTCTACAAGTAGAAAAGTAACAACCTTTTGGAAGATTCTTTAACAAGCAGACCAAAACACGCCCAGGATCTAGGTTTTGTTTGTTTGTTCTCTTCCTTTTTTTATTTTTTCTTTTCTTTTCTGGACAAAATGTTGAGACAGAGAAATTCACCCCAAAAGAAAGAACAGGAAGTAGAACTCATGGCCAGGGATTTCACAATATGGATTTAAGTAAGATGTCTGGACTAGAATTTAAAACAGTGATTATAAGGATACTAGCTGGGCTTGAAAAAGCATAGAAGACACTAGAGAATCCCTTGCAGCAGAGATAAAAGAACTAAAATCTAGTCAGGCTGAAATTAAAAATGCTGTAATGAGATGCAAACCCAAATGGATGCCATAAGAATGATGATGAACAAAGCAGAGGGGTGAATCGATGATATATTATGGAAAATAATGAAGCTGAAAAGAAGAGGGAAAAAAAGATAATGGTTCACATACGTAGACTTAAGGAACTCAATAACTTACTGAAATGTAATAACATTCTTAACATTGGGAATCCCAGAGGATGAAGAGAGACAAAAAGAGTCAGGTTTATTTGAAAACTTCCCTAATCTGGGGAAGGAAAGAGACACCAAAATCCAAAAAGTACAGAGAACTCCCATTAAATTCAACAAAATCTAACCATTACCAAGGCATATCATAGTCAAATTCACAAAATACACAGACAAGGAAAGAATCCTGAAATCAGCAAGGGAAAAAGTCCTTAACCTGCAAGGGAAGATAGATCAGATTTGTAATAGATCTGTCAACAGAAACTTGGGAGGCCAGAAAGGTGTGACAGGACATATTCAATGTGCTGAATGGGAAAATTATGCAGCCGAGAATTATCCATCAGGGCTGTCATTCAGAATAGAAGTAGAGGTAGAGTTTCCCAGACAAACAAAAACTAAAGGACTTTGTGACCATTAAACCAGCCCTGCAAAAAAATTTAAGGGGGACTCTTTGAGTGGAGAAAAGAAAAAAAAAAAAAAAAAAAGACCAAAAGCAACAAAGACTGGAAAGAACCAGAGAGCATCATGAGAAACATGAACTCTATGAGTAACACAAAGGCACTAAATTTATCTCTTTCAATAATCACTATGAATGTAAATGTACTAATGTTCCAATCAAAAGATGGGGCGCCTGAGTGGCTCAGTCGGTTGAGCGACCAAGCACTTTGGCTCAGGTCATGATCTCATGGTTCGTGGGTTCGAGCCCTGCGTCGGGCTCTGTGCTGACAGCTCAGAGCCTGGAGCCTGCTTCTGATTCTGTCTCTCTCTGTCTCTGCCTCTCCCTTGCGCTCTGTCTCTGTCTCTCAAAAATAAATAAATGTAAAAAAAAAAAAGACATGTGGTATCAGAATGGATTAAAAAAAACCTAGATCCATCTATATGCTGCCTACAAAGAGACTCACTTTAGACCTAAAGACACCTGAAGATTGAAAGTGAGGGGATGGAGAACCATATACCATACACAAAAATAAATTCAAAATGGATAAAAGACCTAACATGAGACAGGAAACCATCAAAATACTAGAAGAGAACACAGGCAGCAAACTCTTCGACCTCAGCTCTAGCAACTTCTTACTACACATATCGGCAGTGGCAAGTGAAACAAAAGCAAAAATAAACTATTGGGACCTCATCAAGATAAGAAGCTTCTGCACAGCAAAGGAAACAACCAACAAAACTAAAAGGCAACCTATGGAATGGGAGAAGATATTTGCAAATGACATATCTGGTAAAGGGTTAGTATCCAAAATCTATAAAGAACCTAAGAAACTCAATACCCAATAAACAAATAACCCAATTAAGAAATGGACAGAAGACATGAATAGACACTTTTCCAAAGAAGACATCAGATAGCTAACAGACACATGAAAAGATGCTCAATATCATTCATCATCAGGGAAATACAAATCAAAACCACAATGAGATACCACCTCACCCCTGTCAGAATGGCTAAAATTAGCAACACAAGAAACAAAAGATGTTGGTGAGGATGTGGAGAAAGGGGAACCCCTTTGCACTATTGGCAGGAATGCAAACTGGTGCAGCCACTCTGGAGAACAATATGGAGGTTTCTCAAAACACTAAAAATAGAGGGGCACCTGGGTGTCTCAGTTAGTTAAGACTCTTGATTTTGGCTCAGTTCGCAATCTCACAGTTCGTGAGTTCAAGCCCTGTGTAGGGCTCAGCGCTGATAGTGTGGAGCCTGCCTGGGATTCTCTCTCTCTCTCCCTCTATTCTGTCTCTATCTCTGTCACTCAAAATAAATTAATTAATTTTTAAAAATCCAACTTTTAATTTTGGCTCAGGTTATCATCCCAGGGTTGTGGGATCAAGCCCTGTGTCTGGCTCTGCACTAAATGTGGTACCTACTTAGGATTTTCTCCCTCTCTCTCTCTCTCTCTCTCTCTCTCTCTCTCTCTCTCTCTCTCAAAATTAAAAAAAAAAGAAAAGACACTTGTTGACTTGTTGTGATGAGCACTGGGTGTTATATGTAAGTGATGAATCACTGAGTTGTACTCCTAAAACCAGTATTGCACTATGTTAACTAAGTAACATTTAAATACAAATTTAAAAAACTAGTTCCTCTGTCCTTTTTATTTTCAATAAACTTGAAATTAATTATTAAGGTTTCTATTAGAAAACTCATTGGTGTAATTATTGGATAAAATTCTTTTTTTTAATTAAAAATTTTTTAAATGTTTATTTATTTTTGAGAGACAGAGTGCCAGCAGGAAAGGGGCAGAGAGAGAGACACACACAGAATCTGAAGCAGGCTCCAGGCTCTGAGCTCAAGGACTGTGAGATCATGACCTGAGCTGAAATTGGATGCTTAACCAACTAAGCCACCGAGCTGCCCCCGTGGATAACATTCTTAGAGGACATTTTTTTTAAGTTTTATTTATTTATTTTTGAGAGAGAGACAGAGAGAGTGATTGGGGGAGGGGCAGAGAGAGGGAGAGAGAGACAATCCCAAGCAGGCTCTGTGCTGTCAGCACAGAGCCCGTCGCGGGGCTCGAAGTCACATACTGTGAGATCATGACCTGAGCAGAAACCAAGAGTCGGACTCTTAACCGACTGAGCCATCCAGGCGCCCCGACATTTTTTTTTAGCTGGTGTTATTGTCAATATCCAGAATATGGTTAGACATATCACATCAGGTGCGATGCAACATAGTGGACCTAGTTGGGTCTTAGAATTAGAACTTGTATAAATTCTTGTGTAGAACTGTTGTGTGAAATGATGTTCCCTGAAGGATAGACTGAAATGGAGCTCCTAAGAAAATTATAATGTGACAAGAAGAACATAATATCTGGTGCAGGTCTGATGATATCAGTTTGTATCCATTGGTGTGGGCATTTCAATTATTTGCTGCCAGTGCATTCTGATTGGTCAGCATTTATGGCATATCAGTTGATAAGTATTTTGAATAAGACCCTTGATCTAGAGCATATGATGTCAATCAATATATTGGTTCAGAAAAAACATTTGGCAATATGGAGATCTCACCTAGAAAAATGGAGCCCTCACATGGAAAAATAAAAGCTGTGATGGCTTAGAATCCAGAAGCAGTTTATGATCAGATATTTAGGGAAGCAGTTGGCATTTAGGAAAGATGCTAGCAGTTTATAAAGTCCCAATCATCAAAAGTGTGATTCTAAAGTATATTCCAGCCCCTAGGGTGAAGGGAAATTGAAAAATAAAGAAAACAGGCGCCGGATGGTTCAGTAGGTTAAGCATCTAAATATGGCTCAGGTCATGATCTCACAGTTCATGGGTTCCAGGCCCTCAAAGAGCTCTGTACTGACAGCTCAGAGCCTGGAGCCTGCTTCAGATTCTGTGTCTCCCTTTCTCTCTGCCCCTCTCCCACTCGCACTCTGTCTCTGTCTCTCAAATAAATAAATAAATGTTTACAAAAATTAAAGGAAGGAAATAATTCACATCCTAGAAGTTCTTTTCTAGAGTCAGGTAGCTAAAAAGAGAGTCAGGTACATAGAATGAGAAAATCGTTAAAATTAGGAATCCTAGGAAGAACTATGGTTAAGAAACCAATAAAACCTTATTTATTGGAATTAGGACTCAGAGTTAGATGCAGTTTTTAGTCCTCAATTCTCTGCAAATGAGCTTGGGATTTGTAAGTAAGGGGCATGCTTACTCACAGTGCAGGTGGAGAAGAACTTAATTAGCTGTGTTGAAAAAGATTCAGAACTAGTTGAGTCTTAGCAACAAAAATGCGAGACAGAATTATTACTGGAAAATAATTTCTGTAGCAGATATTTTTTTTTTCTCTGCACATGATGAAATTAAGGACTAGAGAGAGGCAACTACTTTTATGTCTCAGCTCTGACTCTCCTCACCCTATTTGAATACAAATGCTCTCTGAGTGGAACACATTTTTGTCATCTTGAAATCTTTTGAACTTCACACATCAAATTTAAAGCTGCTATCAAACTTTGAAGCATGAAAGACAGAAAACATTTGGCAAATGTGAGCTGGAAATGTTATCTTAAAGTAGCAATACATACATACTTACACACGCATTGATTTTTAAACAATAAAGTGCACCTAAATGTTATCCAGGATTTTCTAATTTCAAAAGTATTTTTCAATCTTGCAATAAATGCAAACTTACAGAAGAGTTTCAAGAATGGTATAAACAATATTTTTTCCCTCAAATACCCAAGAAAAATCCTCAGACATGCTGAACCATCACATCTGAATTCTCCCACAGTGGTATTCTCCTACACAAACAGCACAACCATCACAATCAGGAATGAAACATTGATACATTACTACCAGGCACTCCAAAAGCCCCATACAGATTTGCCAGTTGTTTCGGTAATGTCCTAAATATCAAATAGATCTAAACTAGGGTTATGTGTTGTGAGTTATCAAGTTTCCCGTTTCCTTCGACCTGGAACAGTCTCAGTCATTGCTTGGCTTTCATTGCTTTACCACCTTTGAAGCTTATATGCCAGTATCTGCAGAATGTTCCCCAAGTCTGGGTTTATCTGATGTTTTCTCCTGAATAATTGAAGCCTCTGCACATTTGGCAGCAATATTACAGAGTGAAACTGTTTTTCCCGTTGCTGGTATCAGTCTGTCCCATCATTGGTAATGCTAACTTTGATGATTTGATCAAGGAAGTGTCTGTGAGGACTCCTCATTGAAATTACTATTTTTTTTAATTTTCTCTTTGCAATTAATATTCACTTGAAGTCATGCTTGTTTCCCAATTAGTCATTACAAAGATAATACCAATGGTGGTGGCCTTCCAAGTTCATCATCCCTCTACTTTTATTAATTGACATTCTACTGTAAAGAAGAGCTTTCTTTTTCCTATTTGTGTGTTTATTTATAGATATAGTATCAATAGTATCAGCATTTTTATGTATATATATATAGTATCAAATACTATATAGTGTGTGTGTGTGTATATATATATAGTACCAATTTATATATGTAGTGTATGTATATATAGTACCTATATATAAATGGATTTATATCCCTAATTTATTCAGTGGGTTATAATTCAGTACTGTGTTTATTTTGATGCTCAAGTTGTCCCAGTTCAGCCCAAGATAGCACCTTCAACCTAGGCTTCTCTCTGTTGGCATAATCTCATTATTTTTTTTTTTGAGAATTTCCTTAGTTTTTTTACACAGCAAAAATTTGATCTACCAAATCATTTTTTACTTCCTAGCCCCAACACTGTTATCAGCCATTTCTCCAGAGTCCTAGTTCCTTTGAGTAGAGAATATTATCTGGAAAACAAGATGTGGATTCTAGATGGGCACGTTGCTATTGGAGTGTTATTTTTCTTCAGTACCTCTTAGTAAACAAAACTAGGGAAATATACTTTAACATAAATATGTATGAATATATATGTTCAAATAGATTAGATCTAAATTTATTTTTATATCTGTGTATATATATCTAGAAAACCAAAAGGACATATCAAGACCTAGTTTTTTCTCCTTCCATGTTTGCAAATCAATTCATAGTGAGAAATCTGCTTCTCATTATCTTAAATATTACATGGGTTAATTAGTTCTGTTGTGTATAACCAACTGATGTCCTTACTATTTCCTCCATAAGAATGCCTTTCTCGGGGTGCCTGGATGGCTCAGTCAGTTGAGCGCCTTTCTCTTGATTTCCACTCAGGTCATGATCTCATGGTTCATGGGATTGGACCCCACATCATCATCAGGTTCCGTGTTGACAGTGTGAAGCCTGCTTGGGATTCTGTCTTTCCCTCTCTCTCTCTGCCCCTCCTTTGTTCATGCATGCACTCTCTCTCAAAATAAAGAAATAAACACTAAAAAAAAATAATGCCTTTCTCACTCCATAATGGCTCTGACAATCAAGCCAGGCACAGCCCCATATGGACTATTCACCCTATATCAAATGCTATGCCTGTCCCCCACTCCCAATGCAGTTAACTTCCTTTCCCTTTTCAGCCCCTAACACTGTGTGTTGTTCAGTTCTTAAACGGGGATGCCCTTTTCAGTCTGCAGCATTGATTTCTCTTATTGCAGTATTCCCTCTGACAGTTGCATTCCTCCCCATTTCCAGGTGCTCTCTCTCTCTCTCTCTTTCTCTCTCTCTCTCTCTCTCTCTCTCTCACACACACACATACACACACACACACACACACACACACACACACACACACACTGGGCCCTGACACCCCGTGATGGACCACCCCAACCCATTTAGATGCTTTCCTTAACTCACATGATCTCCAACCCCTTGCTCAGGGCCACAGTGCCATCATCTTCTACTGCCACTGTCAGAGGTGATAACCTTGGCCAACTTCACCTAATGGCCTTAGGACTGAATCATTCAGGAATAGAAAGGAAGTGAAGGAGAAAACAAGAAAGTATACTTAGTTCTTGAATATATAAACATTTAATTGTATAATATTATTGAGCAATATAGTTTTTTTAATTCTCTTATTTATTTTTTTTTCATGTATCACTCTGTGGTTAATATCTATCCATGCTGTCCTAGGTACATTTACCACATTGCTTCTAGGTGCTATATGATATTGAAAAGAGTAGCTTTACTACACTTGATATGTCCGTTACTCCAGGGATGGACACCTTAGTTGCCCTCACTTTCCTGTTACCAAACATTCTAGGTTCAAAGTTTCTCTTGCTATTTTTAAAATTTCTTTAACAACATTAATTTATGGGCTTTTGGTATATTGTTTTTGAAAAGCTTGATATCAATCTGATTCTTTCTTTCTTTTTTTTGTGAGTTACCTGCTTTTCACTCTGGGAACTTTAAAATTTTTTCTGTATGTCTTTCATGCTTTTACACTTTACTGTATAAAATATATAATGTGTTTTTCCTTTTTTTCTGGAAAAATATTTTTTCTTTAAATATTTTCTCTCTTCCATTTCTTCTTCTTCTTTTTCTAGTATCCTTTTTAGAACTCCTATTACTGTCCACCATGAATTTTAATTGTAATTTCATATTTTCTCTCTACCCTTTTCTTGTTGTTTCTGGAAAATTGCTCAAACTGATATAGCTCTCAAATTCAATTTCAGTTATAGCTATCTATTACTTATTATCTCTACTCATCCTATCTATTGTCATATTTCTTTCAATTTTTCTATTTCCTTACCTGTTATGTCTTTTTAAAAATGTTTTCTGGTTATTTCTTATTGCTAATGCATCACCTTATGTTTTGTGTTTAATTATAAAACTTATTTTTAAATTCATGTATTGTGTGTTGCAATATGTTTACTTTGGGTAGTGTATGTGTTCATTGTGTTAAGTTTCTTTTGTGTGGCTGTGGACCTCACAACCGGATATCTAGATATTTTAGGCTGGGGGTTTATGTTACTCTGGAGGTATTAGCTACCCTTCTAATGACTTATGGGAAGACAGAGCTCAAGTGAGACTCCAATGTATATCTTTTTGGGCTTCCATAATGAGAGTCAATATGTCTTCAGATAATATGGAACTATTCTAAACCTCTTTCATTTTCTGCCAGTTCCCCAGGCAGCCTCAGTTTTCAGGGATTTGGTGTTATAAAGCAGAGCAATAGGAGATGGTCTCCTTAGGTTGTAAGTCCCATCACCCCTTGGGAGTTGGAGTAAAAGAATAAATGTTCAAGGGTTCAGATTTGTTCAAGCTCTTTAACAACAGTATTTCACCCCAGCAGACCTGGGGAGGCCTTCCTAACCCAAATTTTGTTTCATTTATTAATCTATCTTCTTAAATATTTTGCCTGTAAACACACACATTTTTACCTAAGTTCAGTCATTTTCTATATCTCTTGGATATTCTATTGTTTTCATTATAGCATATCCATGATTCTACATATTATTTTTACATTTTAACAGGCACATTTTGTCATAATTTTCTAAGTCATCTCCTTATTTGGGATATTTATGTTGTTTTCTGTAATTGCTATTATAGATTATACTGGGAAGAGTTCAATTATTCTTATAAAATAAATTCCAACTTGCAAGATTGCTATCTTTATTGTTATGAAGAGTAATATTGCCTTACCAATGAGTTGTTTAAACTAGTAATGCCAACAGCAGTAGATGCATCATAAGAGTTTATCCAAAGTTTTGCTGACATTCATTGTTAAAATTGAAAGTGGGATCATGGTGCTGCTTCCAGTGAAGGGAAGCAGACTCTATGCATATTTGTTTTCAGACATGGACATGGAGTATTATAAAACAGTATGTATTAGGATCGGTATCATGTATGGGGATGCAAATAATTGATGAAAAGGTGATTTTTGCTGTATTACATATCATTATTTTGGTCTGGTCCTTGCTCAGTGATACATAAGAAGGTCTTGCTCTTGGTTAGAAGGATCCAGTGCAAGTACAGCATTCTTCTCAGAGCAAAAGATTGTCTTCACTTTCTCAGACCGCTGTGTTTCTTCTAAATAGGAATCTTAGACTTCAGGATGTGCAGAAGGCAGGATAAAATATTTAAAGATGGAAGATAAAAAGATAAAGATGGAATGTAAAATCAGATAAACAAAAGAGTTTACGCTACGGTTGCCTAGTATTGGGAAGTTCTGATAAGTTAGAGTGGGAATATAGCATTCACACAAGGACAGAAGACGTGGTTGTATGCCTATAGGGAGCAAGGGGTTTTAACTGGCATCCCTATATAAATGCAGGACTGTGGGATGGTAGTAGAAAGACTAGAAAGGAATTCACATACTGTTGGAGGAAAGCTTTCTTCATCTGAGCTCCGGATGAAAAAAAAAATCTGTTTTTGGAAATCAAAAACTCTAGCTCAGAATTTTCACTACTATTGTAGTACAGAAACTCCAAGCCAAGAAATTTGCATACAGATTGTCCCCCAGCCAGAGATGCCCCTGGGATGCCTGGCAAAAGCAAATGCAATGCTGGGAAAATATGTATTGGAGAAATACTAAGCAAAAGAAAGATAGAGTAATTATATTAATATCAGAGGGGAATGGGAAGGAAGACTTTAGAAAAAACTTGGGATAGAGAAGATGTAAAGAATAATTGTTCTATGTATTCTGTATAGAAATCCAAAAGATACAGCAACTCCAAATGCATGAATGCATGAAACTAACTGGGCTAAAAATATGCAATAATTTGATAGTATTACCAGGATAATTAATAAAAACAAATCATATCAGAAACTTTAAGATGTCTCAATCATTAACAGAAAATATATACAACAATTCTATAAGGCTATAGCTACACAGTTTTCCAGTTTGATCTATTTGACATGTATAGGAAATGCTGCAGTCATTAACAAGAAAGGCCCATTTTTATATTGAACATTTTATTAAAATGTATATTCTGTATTTATCAGATGCAATACCCTAAGGGTCACAAAACAATTCTCACATAACATCAAAATACCAGTAGCATATAAAGCTTGTTTTCTGCCCACATTTAAGTTAGATATCAGTATTAAAACTGTAACACACACCTTATATTTGGATATTTAAAAAATTATTTGAACTAATATGTATATTATGAAAAGAATGATAAGAGAAATTTTAAAATTTAGAATGTAAGATAATAAGACTGTATCAAAATTAATGTACAACATCTATACAGAAAATCTATAGCCTTAAATACATCCAGGTAGAATTGAACAAAGGTAATAGTCAACATAGAACTTAATATTGAAGTTGAAAAAATATAAAATGAGGATCTACAAATCCCAAAACTCGTTCTTTGAAAATACTAATATATTAGCTACTTCTAGCAAAACTGATAAAGGAAAAATAAGAAACATAAGTGAGTTAAGGACAGAAAAGAGGACAAAATAACAGATGTATGGCAGTGCTTTTTTTTTGGAAGCACAAGAATAGAATGAACAACTAAATCCAAGTGAATTAGAAGAAATAAAAATGTTAAAAATCATAATGTATTTATAACCATTATTATTTATTTGAAAATATTAAGTGAAATGAAAATATACATTGAGAATGTACCCTCTTTCCCCATCCCTCACACAAAATATGAGGATCAGTGTATGTATGAATCCTAGCACTCCTTTGTAAAATGGAAAATCCTCATGCTACATATAAACTCTTAGAAAATCTAGAAAAAGAAGCAAATATCTCTAAATATTTGTGAGGTTGTATAATCCAGATATCAAAATCAGATAAGGACAAAAGGTATGTAAAATTGTCAACCAATAACTTATAAATATTTATTGAAATATCCTAAAAATATTAGTGACCAATTACAGAAAACATATCGTGACCAAGTAGAGCTTATTCCAGGAATATATGCATTTTTTAATATTGTAAAGTGAAAAGGCTTACAATTATCTCAAAAGATGATTTAACATCTGCTTGTGATAAAATCTCTTAGCAAAGTAGGAAGAGAAGTGATATTTTTTCATCTGAAAGAGAATTTTTGAGGAAGGTATAGCAAACATCTTTTTTTAATTTTTAATTTACATATATGTATTTATTTATTCCTCAATTTAGTTAACATACAGTGTAGTCTTGGCCTCAAGAGTAGAATCCAATGATTCATAACTTACATATAACACCCAGTGCTCATCCCAACAAGTGCCCTCCTTAATGCCCATCGCCCATTTTCCCCATCTCCCCCACCCCTCCACCCCCATCGACTCTAAGTTTGTTCTCTGTATTTGAGTCTCTTATGGTTTGCCTCCCTCTCTGTTTTTTCTTATTTTTCCTTCCCTTCCCCTATGATCATCTGTTAAGTTTCTCAAACTCCACATATGAGTAAAATCATGTGATGTCTGTCTTTCTTTGACTTATTTTGCTTAGCATAATATTCTCCAGTTCCATGCACATTTTTGCAAATGGCAAGCTTTCATTCTTTTTCATGGCTGAGTAGTATTCTGTTGTGGAGTTTCCTTAATCCATTCATCAGTTGATGGATATTTGGGCTCTTTCCAAAATTTGGCAATTGTTCATAGCACTGCTATAAACATTGGGGTACATGTGCCCCTTCGAATCAGCAATCTTATATCCTTTGGATAAATTCCTAGTAGTGCAATTGCTAGGTCATAGAGTAATTCTATTTTTAATTTTTTGAGAAACCTCCATACAGTTTTCTAGAGTTACTGCACCAGTTTACATTCCTGCTAACAGTGCAAGAGGATTCCCCTTTCTCCACATCCTCACCAACATCTGTTATTTCCTTAGGTGTTAATTTTAGCCATTCTGACAGGGCTGGGGTGGTATCTCATTGTGATTTTGATTTGTATTTCCCTGATGATGAGTGATATTGAGCATCTTTTCATGTGTCTTTTAGCCATCTGTATGTTTTCTTTGGAAAAGTGTGTATTCATGTCTTCTGCCCATTCTTAATTGGGTTATTTGTTTTTTGGGTGTTGAGTTTGGTAAGTTCTTTATGGATTTTGGGTATTAACCCTTTATCACATATTTCATTTTCAAATATTGTCTTCCATTCCATAGGCTGCCTTTTAGTTTTGTTGATTATTGCCTTCACTGTGCAGAAGCTCCTTACCTTGATGAAGTCCCAATAGTTCATTTTTGCTTTTGTTTCCCTTGCTTCTGGCTATGGGTGTAGTAAGAAGTTGCTAAAGAAATAGATTGGAAAGATTTTTTTTAAAACAAAAAGTAATGACTCTCTTATGTAAAGTTCACTTCTCTGGGCACATGTGGATGGCTCAATTCTTGATTTTAGGTCATAATCTCATTGTTCCTGAGATTGAGCCCTGTGTTGGACTCAGTGCTGACAGCATGGAGCCTGCTTGGGATTCTCTCTCTGCCTCTCTCTCTCTCTGCCCCTCACCTCTGCTCTCTCTCTCTCTCTCTCTCTCTCTCTCTCAAAATAAATAAACGTTTAACATATAATAATAATAAAGTTTACTTAATTGGACTATTTGGAACAAATGTAGAACAGAGCATTAAAAACAAACATATGAGTCCAACTGTATGATGTTCTGGAAATAAACAACAGTATGGAGAAATTTAAAAGATCAATGGTTGCCAGGGGTTCAATAAGGAGGGGGTAGAGGAAGGATGAAAAGGTAGAGCACAGGAAATTGTTAGGACAAACTATTCTGTATGATACTGTAGTATTGGATACATGGCGTTATGCATTTTCAATACACATAGTATTTATAACACAAAGGGTGAACCCTAATGTAAACTATGAATTTTAGTTAATAATTATGTATTAATATTGGTCATCAAAGGTAATGAATATATCACACTAATGAAAGATGTTAATAATAGGGTCAGGGGAAAGACACTGGATATTTGGGAACTTTGTACTTTCTGATCGATTTTTCTGTAAATCTGAAACTGCTGTAGGAAACAAATTATATTAATTTAAAACAAACAAAACTGCATAGCACCTGAATTAAAACCACAATACTTGGGCTCTAAGCAGATTTCCTTTTCTCATATATGGGATGCTCAGGCATTCTCTCAGGGCATCTCTACTTTTGTTTTAGTTATACTATTAACAAATCCAGTATACTGATTTCCCATTTAAGTTGTTAGAAAGGGTACATTCAAGGAAGGAAGAAACTTATTTATTGTAACAATTTTCATCTAGCAGAAAAAAGTGATATTGGAAGGTCTGTCAGTATAGACCTGCCACTTTGCATTAGCTACTTTCTAATAGTCACCCCGCCCCCCAACAGAACCTCCTGGCTACCTTTGAACCTCTCTTAGAAACTCCCTTACCTCCAGACTTCTTGGGATCCATCAGATACAGGATTAATATATGTTACCCCTAAAGGTCTTCAAAGACAGCTTTAGGACTGTGACTAATGTATCTCCTGATTGGTGTCTTTGCCTTATTTGTTGTCAAAATGTTTGAATATCAAGCATAGATGCAAGAACTCAAAAAAGGCAAAGCAATATGTGGCAATTTAGAATGGAGGTGAGAAACAAAACAACACAGATGAAAATGAAGACTGAAATATGTGGAAATATGTATAGCTTTAGAAATCTATTCTTTTAATTTTTGTAATACTTTAGTTTTCAATGGGATAATGTAATAGTGAGTCATACAGTAAAGGTTAAATTATCTTCTACGTGTTCTTTTTCTGAAGCTAGAAAAGTACGTAAATTTTTTTGGAAATATCTTTATCCAATACATATTTTTTTTAAATAGGAGTTTTCCACATCTCCCTGAGGTCTTCTGTGTGCTCTCATGTTGAACCTCACTGTAGCTCTGAATGTGAAGTTTAGAATTGTCTATTTAAAGCTCTGAAGTTCTGTGAGGCCAGCAATTGTAACTTAGTCATCATTGTACAACTAGTACCTAAAATAAGTTCTACACAAAATATGGAGAAGATATTTGTCAAAAAGTGTAACTTTTGTTATCTAGAAAAATCCAATTGTTTGTAATGATATTAGATTAATTTGACTTTTTAAGAAAAAATAACACATTATAGGAGAATAAATATCTTAATTTTTTTTTTCAGATCAGAGAATTGTCAGCATGCAAATTCAGACAGTTTCCAAATTCAAAACAGTTACTAATGTTGTTGGATATTTAAAGGGCTTGACATCTCCAGGTAAGTAGGGCTAAGTATTTATATCTATATTTATAATCTATTTATAATCTATACTTTATATGAACCATCACAAGAAAATTCTCTATAACAATGTAATAGCATAATTAAATGACCTACTTTAGATGTAACTAGTTCACACACGCCACTATAAGAGTAAGTCAATATGAAATGAAGAAGTAGGTCTTCATTCTCTTTCTTATTCTCTTCAAAAATAAATCAAAGTAGGAAGTGTAAGGGGAAAAAACCCAAAATGAGAAAACAGAGTTTAGATTTATTAAATTGGCATGTGCCTCATGAAGAAAAGCTACAAAAAACCAAAGTTTTTTTGGGTTATTTTGTTTTTTTATTGCTCTTCTCTGTAACACCACTGGAATTTTCACTTTTATCAAGAAAAGACTACTTTAGAAAGAAAATATTTTAGTTTTAATGATGTCTTTTTTAAAAAATAAAAGTTTTTTATTTCCAAAATATGATCTTTCAGTGTTATACTATATTTTCTATGAGCCTTGGTCCACTGACAGTTCTGCCTAATGCCAGGGCTCATGGCTTTAGATTTTGAAGATGCTTATGAAAATGATCACCTGGTAAAATTTTAAATTATTTTCCACCTGTCTTTGGGATGCTTATGGCATCTTCAGATGATGTTATGCAGGCTAAAAAAGTAAAACATACTGGTACATATATTAATTAAGAGATTAATATAACAACACTTCCAAATTGTGAGGTTGAGCCACATGCTGCTATCTGATGTGCTTAGTATGCAGGGTAGAATGCAGTGGTCTATTTAGCACACTTGTGTCACTTTTGTTGATTTGGTTGGGATATTTACTCAAGTTCTCCTTGGAGAATTATTTTTTGCCACGACTTTAGTCAAATTGACTCTATAATTGATAACCCAGAAAATTCTGAAATCAAGTTTTACATACCCCCAAGTTTCCTGCCAGCCAACTTCTATAAAATTTATGGAAGATACATATTTTCTCTGATTTCCTTACAGTAGCAATTGCGAACAACCTCTGATTTAATGTCTTTAAATACAATGTATAAATAGATTTGGAAATTGGTACTGTTGCATTTGAACTATTTCAACCAGTTTTCATCATCAGAATCTGTAACTGAAGCACCAGAAATATTTGTCATCATTGGTGCATTTGCTAGTTTTTATGGAAAAACCAAATTGTACAAAACTATATTAGCTTTAGGGTAAAATAGCTTTCCTAATTGAAATTCAATATAGAAAAAATCAATTTCTTAAAATCAATTTACTAGTAGTATTCTTCAGTGTATAATATGTAAAGCTTCTCAAATTTTGTTTATTTGAATCCTACACAAAAATATTAGGTGCTCATTCACATGATTTTCTTATTTAATGGCTCTGAAAAGTAGAAACAATCATCAATTAGTATTAAGGCTTTTACATATGGTTTATCTAGAATACAGATAATCCCAAGCAGAACTTTCACACATATCTCGGAGATGAGTAAATACATTTCCTGAGTTTCAACCTTTACAGCCACTGTATATATACTATTAATTAAATTTTCATAAAACATTGGCAGATCAAATTTGTTGCTGGTTCAAAAATCAGTATAGAAAACTAAAATAGCTTCACACAGTGATTTCCCATCAAATAGCTTTTTGCTGCCACGAAGTAAAGGGATAATTCATTTATTCCACACATAGGCAGTCCTTATGTGATAGGCCCTGTTAAAAGTGCCTTGCAAATAGTAACTCATTTAAAACTCAAAGCAACTAGGAGGAGAGGCCAACAAGGCAGAGAAGTAGGGGGATCCATACTTCCTGCATCTCTGAAACAAAGATGGGTTGAAGCCAAAGGACTTTGAACCCCAAGAGTCTGGGAGGAAAAGAGTCTGAATCTACTAGGGAGACACTGGGATGGTGGGCCATATGTGGGTGATTACAAACTGGGGCAGATAAAACGGGCTGTGTAGGCATGAAGGGGAGGGATCCCCTTCTGTGGAGAAACAAAGGGAGAGAAATAGCAACTGGGTAAGCATAGGACTGTATCTGGACAAGAGAAAAAACCTCAGATGGGGACGGAGAGGGATCCCATCTCTAACTGTGGGCTTTCTTTGGACTGGGGCGGGTGCCCTGTTCTCGCACCTGGGAGGAGGGAAACCAGTCCTGGACTCAATAGCTGGGTCAGGGGCTCAGTCCACAATAGGAGAAAGTGGTCCCCTCCTTGGAGTACTGTGAGAGAGGACAAAACAAGCCAGGACCACATATCAGGTGGCATAGAGAGGTGCTTCCCCAGTGCCAGGGCTCACAGAGCAGGAGTTTAAATCCCAGCCAAGCTCCAGGGCATGGGAGTCAATGGAACAAGACAGACCGCCTCGTCTGCACCCATAGCACAGTGTGGATGGCTCCACAGGGTCTGTGGAGAAGAGACTGGGTGGGGGAGGGGGGGTTGCCATTTCTCTCCCCACCACCACCAAGGTGGAGCCTCAGGGATTGATCTGCAGGGCCCACAGTGAAGGCAGGACTCATCTACACCAAACCATGCCCCTCCGTGCCGGGTGACTGCATATCTACTGGGACAGGATAGATGCTGAGGAACCAGAGGACCCACTCCTCCAGACCAGTGCTGCTGCATTGCCTGGATTAATTCTCAGATAATTCTTGTTATTTAGATATATTCTTCCTTCATTTTCTCCTTCTTATCTCTTCCCTCCTCTAGGCTGGTTACTCTGGTTGTTGGTTTGTCTAAACAGACATATTTAATCCATTCTCTTGATACATGTTCTATACCTCCTTCTTTACTTCCCTTTCTCTGTCTCTGGAATAATCAAGCCATATAGTTTCTCTGTCTGGGTAACTTTATCTTAATTTCTTCTCCGCCTTCCCCCTTCCTTAATTTCCTTTCTCTCTCTCTGGATTAAGCCTTTTAGTCTCTCTGCCTGGTCAATGTTTATTGCTTCTTTTTCCCCACCCCTGTCATTTTTCTCTTTGTATGTGCCCTTCCATCAGCATCACCTCCACCCTGTTCTTTACTTGTAGTGGGTGTTTCTGGTTTTTTACTTTTGGATTGTTTTTTGTTTGTTTGTTTTTTGTTTGTTTGTGTGTTTGCATGTTTTTGTTTCCTGTTTGTTTTCCTTTCCAGGGCTACTTCAAGGAACAAATCAAAGCACATTTGGTGGAGAGCCCAAAACATCACTAGGAAAATAACCAAAGTCACAACAACAGAAAGCAAGTAACACTCTCCCAAAAAAAAAATACCTCCTGAAGGGCCAGGCCCTGGACAGTGTGTGTCGCCCCTTTAATATAGCAGTGCTTGCAGATGGAGAGCACACAACAAGCTTTTAAAACTCATGAGGCAGGGGCGCCTCGGTGGCTCAGTTAGTTAAGCATCCACCTTCAGCTCAGGTCATGATCTTGCGGTTTGTGAGTTCAAGCCCCGTGTCGGGCTTTGTGCTGACAGCTCAGAGCCTGGAGCCTGCTTCAGATTCTGTGTTTCCTTCTCTCTCTGCCCCTCCCCTGCTCACGCTCTGTCTCTCTCTGTCTCAATAATAAATAAAACATTAAAAAAAAAAAAACTCATAAGGGACAGAAAACTAGCCAAAATGACCAAACAGAAATTCTCCTCAAAAAAAAATTCCAGGGAGAAGTGACAGCTAAAGAATTGATCAAAACAGATATAAGCAATATAACTGAACAAGAATTTAGAATAATAGTCACAAGATTAATCACTGGTCTTGAAAAAAACATAGAAGATAGCAGAGAATCTATTGCTGCAGAGATCAAGGAACTTAAAAAAAGTCGTGATGAGTTTAAAAATGCTATAAATGAGGTGCAAAATAAAATGCAGGTGACCACAGCAAGGATTGAAGAGGCAGAGGGGAGAATAGGTTAATTAGAAGATAAAATTATGGAAAAAGAGGAGGCTGAGAAGAAAGAGATTAAAGAAATCCAGGATCACAAGAGGAGAATTAGAGAACTAAGTAATGCAATTCATATTGTTCCATAACAAATGGAACAATATCTGTATCATAGGAATTCCAGAAAAAGAGAGAGAAAGGGGCTGAAGGTGTATTTGACCAATCATAGCTGAGAATTTCCCCAATCTGGGGACGGAAACAGACATTGAAATCAAAGAGGCACAGAGAACTCCCTTTAGACATAACTTGAATCAATCTTCTGCACGATATATCATAGGAAAACTAGCAAAATACCAGGATAAAGAGAGAATTCTGAAAGCAGTTAAGGATAAACGGGCTTTATCATACAAAGTAGACACATAAGGGTAGTAGCCGACCTATGTATTGAAACTTGGCAGGCCAGAAAGGAATGGTAGGAAATATTCAATGTGATGAACAGGAAAAATATGCAGCCAAGAATCCTTTACCCAGCAAGCCTGTCATTCAGAATAGAAGGAGAGATAAAAGTTTTCCCAAACAAACAAAAACTGAAGGAATTCATCACCACTAAACCAGCCCTACAAGAGATCCTAAGGGGGACTCTGTGAGAGAAATGTTGCAAGGACCACAAAGGACCAGAGACATCACTACAACCATGAAACCTGCAGATAACACAATGGCTCTAAACCCATATCTTTCAATAATAACACTAAATGTAAATAGACTATATACTCCAATCAAAACACATAGGGTATCAGAATGCATAAAAAAACAAGACACATCTATTTGCTGTCTACAAGAGACCCATTTTAGACCTGAGGACACCTTCAGATTGAAAGTGAGGGGATGGAGAACTATCTATCCTGCTACTGGAAGTCAAAAGAAAGTTGGTGTATGACCACCTGGGTGGCTCAGCTGGTGAAGCATCCGACTTCGGCTCAGGTCATGATCTCACAGTTCGTGAGTTCAAGCCCCACATCAGGCTCTGTGCTGACAGCTCAGAGCCTGGAACCTGCTTCAGATTCTGTGTCTCCCTCTCTCTCTGCCCTTCCTCTGCTCACACTCTCTCTCTCTCTTTCAAAAATAAATAAACATTAAAAAAATTAAAAGAAAAAAAGAAAGCTGGTGTAGCCATACTTAGACAAACTAGACTTTAAATTAAAGGCTGTCACAAGAGATGAAGAAGGGCGTTATATAATAATTACAGGGTCTATCCATCAGGAAGAGCTAACAACATAAATATCTATGCACCGAATTTGAGAGCACCCAAATATATAAAACAATTAATCACAAACAAAAGCAATCTTATTGGTAAGAATGTGGTAATTGCAGGGGACTTTAATACTCCACTTACAACAATGGACAGATCATCTAGACACAGAATCAGTAAGAAACAATGTCCCTGAATGATACATTGGACCAGATGGCCGTGACAGATGTATTCAGAACTCTGCATCCTAAAGCAACAGAATATACTTTCTTCTCAAGTGCACATGGAACATTCTCCAAGATAGATCACATGTTGGGTCACAAAACAGCCCTCAATAAATACCAAAGAATTGAGATCATACCATGCACACTTTCAGAACACAATGCTATGAAACTTGAAATCAACCACAGGAAAAAGTCTGGAAAACCTTCAAAAGCATGGAGGTTAAAGAACACTGTACTAAAGAATGAATGGGTCAACCAGGCAATTAGAGAAGAAATTAAAAATTATATGGAAACAAATGAAAATGAAAACACAACAATCCAAACCCTTTGGGATGCAGCAAAGGCAGTCCTAAGAGAAAATACATTTGCAATCCAGGCCTATCTCAAGAAACAAGAAAAATCCCAAATACAAAATCTAATAGCACACATAAAGGAAATAGAAGCAGAACAGCAAAGACACCCCAAAACCAGCAGAAGAAGAGAAATAATAAAGATCAAAGCAGAAATAAGCAATAGAGAATCCAAAAATAAAATAAAACAAAACGAAACAAAAACAAAACAGTAGAATGGATAAATGAAACTAAGAGTTGGTTTTTTGAGAAAATAAACAAAATTGATAAACCTTACCTAGGCTTCTCAAAAAGAAAAGAGAGAGGACCCAAATAGATAAAATCATGAATGAAAATGGATTTATTACAACCAGTCCCTCAGAAACACAAGCAATTATCAGGGAATATTATGAAAAATTATATGCCAACAAACTGGAAAACCTGGAAGAAATGGTCAAGTTCCTAAACACCCACATACTACTAAAACTCAAACCAGAAGAAATAGAAAATTTGAACAGACCCATAACTAGTGAAGTAATTGAATCAGTTATCAAAAATCTCCCAACAAATAAAAGAACTGGACTCTTCCCTAGGGAATTCTACCAGACATTTAAAGCAGAGTTAATACCTATCCATCTCAAGCTGTTCCAAAAAATAGAAATGGAAGGAAAACTTCCAGACTCATTCTGTGAAGTATGAAGAAAAACCAGACAGAAACCAACAAAAAAAGAGAACTACTGGCCAATATCTCTGATGAATATGGATGCAAAAATTCTCACCAAGATACTAGCAAATCGAATTCAACAGCATATAAAAAGAATTATTCACCATGATCAAGTGGGATTCATTCTTGGGCTGCAGGGCTGGTTCAATATTTGCAAATCAATCAATGTGATACATCACATTAATAAAAGAAAGGCTAAGAACTATATGATCCTGTCAATCGATGCAGAAAAAGCATTTGACAAAATACAGCATCCTTTCTAATAAAAATCCCCAAGAATGTTGGGATAGAAGGAATATCCTTAAACTTCATAAAAGCCATTTATGAAAAGCCCACAGCTAATATCATCCTCATGCGGAAAAACTGAGAGCTTTTCCCCTGAGATCTGGAATACAACAGGGACTTCTACTCTCACCATTGTTGTTTAACATAGTGTTGGAATTCCTAGCATCAGCAATCAGAAAACAAAATGAAATAAAAGGCATCAAAATTGGCAAAGAAGAAGTCAAGCTTTCACTTTTCACAGACAACATAATACTCTACATGGAATATCTGACAGACTCCACCCAAAGGCTGCTAGAACTGATACATGAATTCAGCAAAGTCACAGGGTACAAAATCAACATACAGAAATCGGTTGTATTTTTATACAGCAATAATGAAGAACCAGAAGGAGAAATAAAGAATTGATCCATTAACAATTGCACCAAGAACTGTAAAATACCTGGGAATAAACCTAACCAAAGGTGTAAAAGATCTGTATGCTGAAAACTATAGAAAGCTTATGAAGGAAATTGAAGAAGACACAAAGAAATGGAAAAACATTCTGTGCTCATGGATTGGAAGAATAAATATTTTTAAAATGTCAATACTACCCAAAGCAATCTACATATTCAATGCAGTCTCCATCAAAATTGCACCAGCATTCTTCTCAAAGCTAGAACAATCCTAAAATTTGTATGGAACCACAAAAGACCCCAAATAGCCAAAGTAATATTGAAAAAGAAAACCAAAGTGGGAGGCACCACAATCCCAGACTTTAGCCTCTACTACAAAGCAGTAATCATCAAGACAGTATGGTATTGGTACAAAAACAGACACATAGACCAATGGAATAGAATAGAGACTCCAGAATTGGACCCACAAAAGTATGGCCAACTAATCTTTGACAAAGCAGGAAAAAGTTTTTCCAATGGAAAAAACACAGTCTCTTTAACAAATGGTGCTGGGAGAACTGTACAGCAACATGCAGAAGAATGAAATTAGAACACTTTCTTACACCATTCACAAAAAATAAACTCAAAATGGATGAAGGACCTGAATGTGAAACAGGAAACCATCCCCTAAAGGAGAAAGCAGGCAACAACCTCTTTGACCTCACCCACAGCAATTTCTTACTCAACACATCTCCAAAGGCAAGGGAATTAAAAGCAAAGATGAACTATTAGGACCTCATCAAGATAAAAAGCTCCTGCCCTGCAAAGTAAACAATCAACATAACTAAAAGGCAACCAACAGAATGGGAAAAGATATTTGCAAATGACATATTAGATAAAGGGCCAGTATCCAAAATTTATAAAGAACTCACTAAATTCCACACCCAAAAAACAAATAATCCAGTGAAGAAATGGGCAGAAGACATCAATAGACAATTTTCCAAAGAAGACATTCAGATAGCCAAGGGACACATGAAACGGATGCTCAATGTGACTTCTCATCAGGGAAATACAAATCAAAGCCACACTGAGATACTACCTCACGCTGGTCAGAGTGGCTAATATGAACAAATCAGGAGACTATAGATGCTGGAGAGGATGTGGAGAAATGGGAACCTCTTTCACTGTTGGTGGGAATGCAAATTGGTGCAGCCACTCTGGAAAACAGTGTGGAGTTTCCTCAAAAAATTAAAAATAGAACTACCCTATGACCCAGCAATAGCACTGCTAGGAATTTACCCAAGGGATACAGGAGTGCTGATGCATACGGGCACATGTACCCCAATGTTTACAGCAGCACTTTCAACAATAGCCAAATTATGGAAAGAGCCTAAATGTCCATCAACTGATGAATGGATAAAAAAAATATGATTTATATACACAATGGAATTCTACATGGCAATGAGAAAGAATGAAATCTGGCCTTTTGTAGCAATGTGGATGGAACTGGAGGGTATTATGCTGAGTGAAATAAGTCAGTCAGAGAAAGACTGATACCATATGTTTTCACTCATATGTTCCAAGATGTAGATCTTGAGAAACTTAACAGAAAACCATGGAGGAGGGGAAGGGGGAAAAAACGTTACAAACAGAGAGGGAGGGAGGCAAACCATACCAGATTTTTAAATACAGAGAACAAACTGAGGGTTGATGGGTGGGGGAGAATGGAAAGTGGGTGAAGGGCATTGAAGAAGGCACTTGTTGGGATGAGCACTGGGTGTTATATGGAAGCCAATTTGATAATAAATTATATTTTTAAAAAAATTAAAAAATAAAACTCAAAGGAACTGAATAATGTATGTACCATTTGTATTTTGATTTTATACTGAATAAATTAAGGCATAAAGAGCTTAGATAAGCTTCCCAAGGTCATATAACTAGCAAATTGAATAGACTGGATCCAAACGCAAGGAGGCTGGCTTCAAAGTCTGCACCATTGAGCTGTGGGACATCTCTGAATAAAATAACACTCGGTGAAGAAACCTTTTACATGAAAGTATAGGACTATTTAGTGAAATAAATATAGTTCTATACCAATAGCATTCAATGGTAACAAAATCAGAGGAAACTCTGGAGATATGCTTTTATTCTACCTTATTATTGGCAATAGTCTGTAACGTATATTGAGCAGGCCCCATCTATGTGTCATGCAGATCTTTTTCATGTTGTATCTAATGGATTTTGTATGATTATATGAAATATGTGAAAAGATAACTTTTACAGGTGTGCCTGAGTGGCTCAGTTGGCTGAGTGTCTGACTCTTGATTTCAACTCAGGTCATGATCCCAGTTTCATGGGATTTAAGCCCTCATCTGACTCCACACTGAGCATGCAGCCTGCTTAAGATTCTGTCCCTTTCTCCCTCTGTCCTTTCCCCCCTTTTGTGCTGAGTCTCTCTCTAAAAAAGAAGAAAGGGAAGGGAAGGGAAGGGAAGGGAAGGGAAGGGAAGGGAAGGGAAGGGAAGGGAAGGGAAGGAAACTTTTACAGTAGTTGGATGACTTTTGATGTTGATTTTTTTTTTCTTCAGAGAGAGGAGATAAAACTATAAGTTGGAAGCTATAATTAATTTCCTAAATACTTCATTTGGATTTTTTCAAAATCCATACATGACTACCACATTATTTAATATTTATAGCTACTGATAAGCATTCCCTCATATGTATTAATAGTTCATTAATATTTACTGAGCATACACACATCGTTTACAGGGCACTTCCCACTATGATTCTGGAAAAATGTTAGATAAAGGTTTCATTGTGGCATATTTGTATACTTCATTAATTAAAATGCGTGTTGTAAAGGACAGTAATATGGATCTAAGCTTTGGAATCATAATTGAGTTCAGCAGCTGCCTCTGCTTTGATATACACAGATGTGTGAATCAAGACAGTGGGTGAAAAATGTTAAAGTAGTCTTAATTATTAGAACAATTTTACATAATTGTTGCTCGGTTGTGCAATAGGATTATGTAAATGTCATTAAATTTATTGTTAGGGTTTATATTTTGTGTTAATGGCCCTTGTTTTCTTCTGTTTCCAGATCGGTATATCGTAGTTGGCAGCCGCCATCACACTGCGTACAGTTATTATGGACAAGAATGGGCCAGCAGCACTGCCATAATCACAGCTTTTATCCAGGCCTTGATGTTAAGAGTTAAGAGAGGGTGGAGACCAGACCGCACAATTGTTTTCTGTTCATGGGGAGGAACAGCTTTTGGCAATATTGGCTCATATGAATGGGGAGAGGTAAATGTACATTAATTAATATGTTCTTCTGGCTCTCGTGCACTCACTGTCTCTTTTTGACTGACAAAATAAAGTTGTCAAAACCAAGGATAAGAATGTGCCTCTCAACCATCTGCTAATTTGTTGAGATCACCTGTAAGAATGAGGGGGAATTAGATCACAGTGAATTATGTATGACCTGCAACTACCTTACTCTTGCTGCTACCAGACCTATAGACTATGATATACCCACAATTGTGTTTGCCTGGTTATTGTATTTCTCCTTAGACAGGTTGACAATTACTGGACAAGAAAAGATCAAGTGATGCATGCAATTACTTTTTTTCTTTTTAACTTTCTAGCAATTATCTGGAATTAGGAAACAATCTGTTATGTTAAATGTCTACTACTCTAGCATTATATCTTAGCTCTACAGTTTGTAGATTGGCCTCAAAATATTGGTTTCCTTTCTTTTTCCCTTTCTTCCTCCCTCCCTCTACTCAATTCTCCTATTTTTTTTTAATGTTTATTTATTTTTGAGAGAGAGAGAGAGAGAGAGCAATTTGGGAAGGGACAGTGAGAGAGGGAGACACAGAATTTGAAGCAGGCTCCAGGCTCTGAGCTGTCAGCATGGAGCCCCAGGTGGGGCTCGAATTCACGAACCATGGGATCATGACCTGAGCTAAAGTTGGACATTTAACTGACTGAGCCACCTAGGTACCCCTCAATCTTCCTATTCTTATACCTCTATCTTTCTGTCTCTTCTGCATCTACCTATTAACCTATCTATCTATCTAAACTACCTTAGGAAGCCTTTATTCAAATGAAATCTAGCATACAGTGGATCATTGTTAGAATACCACTGGAATATTTAAGTTTCAAACCTTTTGATATGTCTCTGTTTCACAAATGCACTGTATTTTTAATGGGATATAACAACCAATAATTGGATTGATGCCATATTAAAAATAATGAAAATATTGTAAAACTCTCAGATATTCTATTTACTTTGTGATTTTTTTTTAAAAAAGAAGTTTAGTGGGAAAATGTAGGGGAAAAAATCTATACAATTTTATCTAAGAAAATAAAACAATTTGATATTCTAGTTTGTTTGCTGCCTCAGCTTTGGGGAAAAAAGAATCCTAAATATCTAAGGGCAAATTCTATTATTTCATTTTTTTATTTAAGTACTCATAACAAAGATAAAATGTCTATTGACTATAAAGAAAATATCAAAAATATACAAAAGAAAATAGCAAGCATCTTTTTTAATTTGAAAAATAAGAAGTCTTAAAAGTGGGAAAATTTTAGTGTAAAATTTATCAAGATATACACATTGCAAATTAGAATACTTGTCTATACTCAAATTAGTTGTGTGAATGTTTATTCCATATTCAAAAGAACTAATTCAAATGAACAAATTCCATTGATGAAAGAACCTTTTTAAATTGACAAATTTTTAGTAAGATGGCAAATGTAATAGCTAAACCAACCTCTCAAACTTCTATTCCAAATTACTTACTTTAAAGACATAATCAAGTTATGCAAGTTGGGGAATATATATGTGAATTGGGCTGATTTTAGTATTTAATGTTTTTTAATCATAAAGAAAACAATACTTTAGTTTTCTTGCAACAGTAAGGTGTGTTTTTAAAAAGTATCCTCAAGATTCTTTTCAAATTCCAAAAATTTATTCCACTGTATCATACAGCCTTCTCCATATCTATCTAGTAACTTTCATAATAAATTTGTGTTAATCCTAAATTAACATGTATATTCCTAAACTATGTTCTTTCTCAAATTAGGCTTGTCCAACAGCAGACATTCTAAACTTATATATCCTGAGCCCCTATGCATGGGGAAGTTTATTGCAAAAAGTCTTTGCATTTATTTGAGCATCAAGCATCATAGTTTGTAAGTTGAATCAATATTATGGCCTTACATGTATGTAAGCAATTATATTTTCAAATTAAGTAGATTTTTTGTGGTTAATAAAATATAAATTTATTTGTAAGCTTTACTGAATTCATTTTATCTTTTAATAATTTTGTATTTTCTCTATCAGTAGATACAACTAAAAAATCTATAATGTAGGAGTTCATAGGAAAAAGTGTGTCAAAAAAAAATCTCTTACATTCAGTTAGAGTAGAACTTACATTCAGTTCTACATTCAGTAGAACAGAGTAGGGACCTCTGTTCTAACATATTTATGTGTGTATGCATGTTTGGCAACTAACTATTCATTCAGTCATTTTCTTACTTTTTCCATGACTAGGTAGGCAAAGATATATGAGTAAAGAAAATGGTGAGTAAGAACATGGTGAATAACATATAGATTTGATTATTGGCTCATAGAGTATACTATATAAAATTACTCTATCTCAGAAGATTATTACAATACTGTTCATAAAGCCATTTTGTAACTATCTGGCTGAGAAGGAATTTAGGAAACTATTAGCTTTTCCATTCTGTCTACTTTTACCAAACTACCCCTGAGAATGAAACCTTTTCTTTTAGACTAAAGTCAATGTAAGCTCTAAATTGATTTCCTAGTGAAGCTGAGTAAGGAAAGCACCTGTTGACATGTCGTATTGCCCTATTTAATTTTGCTTGCACAGGAACACCTTGGAACCCATAGTTGTAATTAAAAAGGTTAGGTGATATTGGTCAATAGACTTAAAACTGTAATTTATAGTGATAGAGTTATTTTTATTTTTTTAATTGAATCAATAATAATCTTGATCCTTGAGGAATATTATCATACTTTTTACTAAATAAATAGTACCATTGTTAAATAAAATAGTACCATTTACTAAAGAAAAGTACCATTTCTTCTATTCAAGATGCTTCATTTTTCACAGGCTACTGTGGATGTTACAGTCAAAAGTCAGACTTCAAATTCTTTCTGACATAACATGGATGGTCTTAGGCAAAATTAATTTCTCCAAGACTTGATCCTCCAATGAATATACTAGCATGAGGTTCTCATGAGTGTTAAATGGACTAACATATATATATATACATATACATATATATGTATGTGTGTGTGTATATATATGTATATACTATATATATATATACTATATATACTATATACTATATATATATACTATATATATGCATACTATATATATACAATATACATATAGTGTCTATGTGGTAGTATGTAAATATGTAAAAAAAAAGTGCTGTTTTTCCACAGCACTTGTTGAACAATTTTTTAAGGGACATCTTTTTTTAAACAGTATTATGTGTAAAGCAGAGTATTTAAGCTTAAGGTCATCATTCCTATTCATTTAAAATATTTACTAATTTTAGGTGTGCCTGAGTAGTTCAGTTAGTTAAGTGTCCAACTCTTGCTTTTGGCTCAGGTCGTACATGATCTCACTGTTTATGAATTTGAGCCCTGTGTTGGGCTCTGCACTGACAGTGTGGAGCCTGCTTAGGACTCTCTCTCTCTCTCTCTCTCTCTCTCTCTCTCTCTCTCCCTCTCCTTCTGCCCCTCCTCCTCATTCTCTCTCTCTCTCCCTCTCTCCTCTTTCTCTCTGTCTCATAAAAAATATTTATTTTAAATGAAATGTCTTTTCAGCTCTCTTGCAGAGGTATAGCTGAATGTTCAACTTGAAATAGGGATAATATTATTGATTTGTTAGGTGCACATGCCCTTATAGTCTTCCATCTCATAGTGTTGGAGAAAGAAAAGTAAGTTCCTAAGACATGAAGTTGTTCAGTTTTTAAGTCATTTCCATAGAATTGTCACCATGATAATTAGTCATTAAATATGTGTGCAAGAAAGGAGGAAAATAATAGAAGACCTTCTTAGTGCACCTTATTAATAGGCTTAGTGGTATTCAGTTTGGGGAATAGTTCAGCAGAGAAGTAGAGAAACCATTCTGCTGAAATCATTTTATGCTACTCATGTGCATAAAATGTATCAGGTTTTATTTCAGGTAATATGTGCAGGGACAAAGGTGTATTATGCCCCATTTTGCTCAGAATAAAGAGCCACTTATGTAAAAATTAGCTCATTGTCTCAAAGGAAAGGCCTAGTTTGATTAATCACTGAAATAGTTTACCCATGAATTATTCTCTAATTCAATAACTATAAAATCAAGTTCTGTGTCTAGAACAAACTTTCCATTCTGTATTCTAAAGTTGAATCACATACGATGTTAACCATTTAAGAGCATTTTCTTTTAAAATTTGACTTTTTTCAGGAACGTGCTTAAAATTATTTTGTCATGGGGAGCCTGGGTGGCTCAGTCAGTTGAGCGTCTGACCTTGACTCAGGTCATGATCTCACAGCTTGTGAGTTCGAGCCCTGCGTCGGGCTCTTTGCTGACAGCTCAGAGCCTGGAGCCTGCTTCGGATTCTGTGTCTCCCTCTCTCTCTGCCCCAACCCACTCACATTCTGTCTCTGTCTCTCTCAAAAATAAATAAACATTAAAAAAATATTTTGTCACATATGATATGTAACTCCTTACCCTCTTTATTTAAAATCCTTTTATGACCTTTGTACACTCTAATAGAATAGATTTTTTAAAAACAGTTGTATACTATGGTGATTTTTAGTAGAAAGTATTTCTTATTCAACATATAAATGATAAATTAGAATCTGTTACTTTTATCATGATAAATATTTTTTTGTTTGTTTCAGGATTTCAGGAAGGTTCTGCAGAGAAATGTTGTGGCTTACATTAGTCTCCATAGTCCCATAAGGGGTAACTCAAGTCTATATTCTGTAGCTTCACCATCTCTTCAGCAACTGGTGGTAGAGGTAAGATGAACTAGTTTTTAATAAAACGATCATACAAAATTGCCTATTCTCCATAATTTGGCATATCTTGATGTTTTCACTTTTTTAATATGCATAAAACCATCTATGTTTTTATTATTTATTTATTCATTTACTTATTTACTTATTTATTTATTTTGAGCGCGTGAGAGACAGACAGAGAGAGAGAGAGCGAGAGAGAGAGAGAGAGAGAATACTAAGCAGGCTCCACATAGTCAGCACCAAGCCCTACATTGGGCTTGATCTCATGACCCGTGAGATCATGACCTGAGCTGAAATCGGGAGTCGGACACTTAACCAACTGAGCCATCCAGGAGCCGCCAAACCATCTATTTTAAGGAACTATCTATTACTAATTTTTTATCAATATTCCTTTAACCAATTTCTTATGTTCTGCAATTCTGCATCCTGCATTTGCTATGGTGATAGTTGTAGATAACATTTTATAGTTATAGAGAACATATATAAAAATATAAATTTATTTCTTAAAAATTGAAATTCAGATTTCAAGTTCCCAATTCTATTGATCTTGACATTTTGTGGTAAATTTGGTTACTTTTAGATTTCTCCCCCCTCATTCATGTTTTGAGCAAATTTGGGACCTGCCCTATGTTTTCAACAATATTGTACTCTGCCTAAAAGCAGGATCTATGTCTAGTTCCTAGAATATAGTGATAACTAATTAAAGATATTTAGAAAATATTATTTGAAAAATACTATGGGAAAGGACAGCATTCATTTTCCTAAAATGTAACTTGAAAAATAATCATGTAGTTTGTGATAATGTCTCACTAGAGATATTTATTTATTTATTTTAAATTTTGTTACTTCTGGTCTGTTTCAAATAATTTTCCAGAACATCTTTCCTGTTTGTTAGTTGAGTTCATGCTTTTATTTTTCAATCTTTTTATGACTTATACTACAGATAAAATGATACATGTTATTCTTCAGAATGAAAGTAATCATGCCACCACTGGAGGGTGGTTTCCTCCCACCCCAAAAGGTTATTGGTGTGTATTCGAAATGACCTTTTCAATGCCCGCGGTTTCCAGTGAGTGTCATAGAAACTGAACTAGAAAAAAAGAGAGATAATGAACAGTGCTTTAGATTAGCCATAATGCCTGATTGAAATGTAATGCAAACTAACATTTTATGACTTTCATAAAGTATTTTCTAGTTTAATAGTTTTCATTGACATTTCCATATGTAGTATAATAAAGAGGACATTATGAAAGATGAAATGGATAAATCTGTACATTTGAGATCAGCCAAACCTCAGTGTGCATGCCCTAAATTATATCCAGTTCTGTAAGTGAATTCCTCATGCACTTTGTACTGCTTTGCATTCTGACTCTCCTACCTGCCTGAAAAAACTCAAAAGAAAATCAGCAGATGTCTCTCTTGGAAAGTTAAGATATTTCTGTACAAGTGAGATATCAAGGAGGATAGCATTAGCTCAAGTATCTCGCAACTGGGGCAGGTTAGTTTAAAATTTGTCTTTTCCTTCTCATGTGTTACAATATTTATATTTTGAGAACCTTGGAAGATATGTAATCATTGAAATTCATAAGCAAATATAAATTAAAAACTGTTAAGTGCTATAAAATCTAGAGAAATATTTATCTATAGAAATTTCTGAGAATAAAATGCTATTTAAAATGTTTTTGCACCATCTTATAACAGAGAACTGTAAAATATTAGCATTTAAACCCAATTATCTAAAAGTACAGTAATGAATAGTGACATGGAAGATGTACCTTTTTATCTGTTTTGGGGAAGACAGTTTTTGTTCTATAGTTTAAAATATTTCTATACTAATCCAAGAATTAGTATATAAATTCTAATTTATTCAAAGAAAAATTCCTTTCAGTTGAAAGAGAGTATATGTATGTTCTATAGGACAATTTAGAAAGGTAGGATTATCAGAGATTCAAAAAAACAAAAGCATATGCAATTTTAAAAAATGGGAATTACCTAACTATCTATATTGAGTTTTATTAACACAAAGCAAATATACAGGGTAATTTAAGATATATTTTACATACAATAATTCAATGCCAGTATTTTTCATTAAAATGTGTCAACACACTTAAAAATATAAAGGGGAAGAGAACTGAAGGAAACAAAACCTCACAGTAATTTGTATAATTTAAAATAACGTAACACCAGTGGCATTTTAAAAAGAAAGATTTAAAACATTTCTTTCAAAAGAAAGGAACTGATTAACCGATTATAACATCAGAACATAAGTAACTTTACATACAAAGACAAAGATATTTTATTAATCTTCAGGACCTCTGTATTTCATCATTTTACTTAGATTCTGTTACCATATGCAAACACATGTTTCATATAAGGTAGTATAGACCAAACAACCAAGCAGAAACAAATTAAAAATGATTTTTCTACAAAGAACAATATTTTTTTTTATAAAGCATGCTGACTAAATTGTGAATGACATAAGATTATACAGAATTGTAGGTACTCTTGTATAGCAATGTGCAGAATCAAAAAAACAAAACTTTCTAAGTCCATGTGACAGAAATAAGTATATCAGATGTAGTCTTTAAAGTTTAATATACAGTACTACATTTATTTTAAAGACTCTACAATTATAGGATAGTTTTTTTTTACATTTATTTATTTTTGAAAGACAGCACTAGTGGGGGAGGGGCAGAGAGAGAGAGAGAGAGAGAGAGAGAATCCAAAGCAGGCTCCAGGCCCTGAGTTGTCAGCACAGAACCTGATGCTGGGCTCGAACTCACAAACCATGAGATCATGACCTGAGCCAAAGTCGGATGCTCAACGAGCTGAACCACCCAGGTGCCCGTATATTATAGGATATTTTAATGGACTATCAGCTTGGTAAGAAAAAATAAAAGTGAAGTAGTTACCCTAAATCAAATAGCTGTTCAAATTTCACAAATAATGTGTTATCCCGATCAAGGAAGATGACAGTTTCATTGTCCTTGGCCCATTAGATATTGATATGCTATTATTTTTGTTTAAGTTAGATTTACTGGATGAATCGAAATAATAATTTACATATAGTAACTAATGTTCTCCCTTCTTAAGTATCAGGTTGATGAATTTTGACAAGTGTGTACAAGCAGGTAAACACCATGACAATCAAGATACACAGTATTTCCATCTCAAAAATTTCCCATCGTAGCCCTTTGTATTCAGTCTCCTCTCTTCTTCCCTAGTTCCTGGCAAAGACTGATCTGATTTTTGCCCAAATGTTTTTTTTTTTCTTTCAGAATAGCATAAATAATGGAATCTTTCAGTATATAGTCCTTTCTGTGTGACTTCTTTTACTTGGCATAATGATTTTTTATTTTTTTTAATGTTTAATTTTGAGAAAGAGAAAGAGCATGAGCAGTGGAGAGGCACAGAGAGAGAGACAGAGACAGAGACAGAGACAGAGACAGAGAATCCAAAGCAGGCTCCTGTCAGTGCAAAGCCCCATGTGGGGCTTGAACCCATGAACTGTGAGATCATGTTAAAGTATGCCCATGTTGTTACATGAGTCAGTACTTTTACAACATCTCTGACAAGGAAAACAAGTCAATCATGTCTGGGATGAACGCAACGTATATTTGTAGCTCTTCCTCCACTTTGGTATTCTAGCTCTGATTTTGAGGACTGACGTTAAGAAAAGAAGCCATTTCTCTGAAGTTAGTCTACTAAATTTGAACTAAATCATACTGAGTGGAGAGGATGCAATTTTTTGAGGATTCAGGTAGGTTTGGTGAATCTGAATCTACTACCAGTGACTACAGCTTTTTCTTAGAACTCATGAAAGGTTGACGTTAAAAAAAATTACCTAAAGAATAATGAAAAGCTGATGGTTACCAAAGCTAAATAATAGGAACATGAGATTTCATTGTACTGCCCTCTCTTCTTTTGTATTTATTTGGAAATTTTCATGATCACTTGAAAAAAAACTCAAAAAAAACAGTTTTTCTAAATTGTAACACTGATAACTAATAAATTAGTTTGTCTTCTGAAAGGAGTAATAATCTACCAGTGAGCTACCCACTGAACAGTAAGTAAGAGGCAAAAACTAAGGCTTTATGTGGTTGGTTTTTTCCTGTTACTTTTGTTACCATTTTGAACCAGCATTTCTGCTTTCTTTGTGCTACCAATATTTTCCCAAAAAATAATAATTAGTTCACTTAAAGCAGCTTGTAACTTTTGAAATTAAAAAATCTCCATTTGAAAAACTAAAAATTAAATATAAATATTTTTAAATCCCTATTTCAGAAGTGGCTATATATTTTCAAATTATAATTACCTCGCTGTATCCTTTGCAAAAATATTAACTTCATAGTAATATTTTACTTATTTACATTTTAGTATACAAAAATACAGGGAAATAACTTTTTTTAATATGAAATTTATTGTTGAATTGGTTTCCATACAACACCCAGTGCTCATCCCAACAGGTGCCCTCCTCAATACCCATCACACACCCTCCACTCCCTCCCATCCCCCCATCAACCCTCAGTTTGTTCTCAGTTTTTAAGAGTCTCTTCTGGTTTGGGTCCCTCCCTCTCTAACTTTTTTTTTTCCTTCCCCTCCCCCATGGTCTTCTGTTAAGTTTCTCAGGATCCACATAAGAGTGAAAACATATGGCATTTGTCTTTCTCTGTATGACTTATTTTACATAGCATAACATTCCAGTTCCATCCACATTGCTACAAAAGGCCATATTTCATTCTTTCTCATTGCCACGTAGTATTCCATTGTGTATATAAACCACAATTTCTTTATCCATTCATCAGTTGATGGACATTTAGTCTTTTTCCATAATTTGGCTATTGTTAAAAGTGCTGCTATGAAACTTTTTTTAAACTTATAGTGGTACTGTGCATTATAGACACATTATAGACACATCATATCAAAAAAGTAAGTTAATTACATAAAACAACAAATTTTTGACAAAATCCATTAAAACATTTTATTTATTTTTTAATGTTTATTTGAGAGAGAGAGAGAGAGAGAGAGAGAGAGAGAGAGAGAGAGAGAAAGCTGGGGAGGGCCAGAGAGAGAGGGGGACAGAGATTTCAAAGTCAGGCACTTAACCAACTGAGCCATGCAGGCACCCCTCCAGTAAAACATTTTAAATGAACTAAGTCTTTTGTTGTGAATTCTTCTTCCAGTCTGTGGCTTGACATTTCACTCTCTTCCTGTAGCAACATACCTTAATTATTAATCTTATACAAATCTTCTAAACAGCATTTGTTTTTCCAGAATCTGATATAAAGCATGGCGAACTTAATTTGGCATTGATGTTTAAAGAGCATTATAAACCTTTATTATCTACTCTCTCATTCACAAGCATTTGAGTGAGATAGATGATAGACAGATAGATAGATAGATAGATAGATAAATAGATAGTAGATAGAGATACTTTTCATTCTACTGTGGATTATATAATATTCTATAGAGATGAATAGAGTCCCGATGCCTCCTAAATGAGTAGGGAATAAAAAGGGAATAAAAGATCTTTTAAGATCCATTTTTTAAGAAAAATCTTCTTTGAAAATAATTTCCATTGACTCCTTAAATGTTCAATAAAGGATATATAGGTCAATGTCCTCTTAGTTAATGAAACACAACTGTCTTCATGCAAATTTAGTTGTGAAATTAAAGATAAAATAAGATTACTCCCCAAATAAAAATTTTAAATATTAGGATATGATACTAACATATATCTCTCTCTGTTCCTCTGTCTCTCTGTCTCTCTCTGTCTCTCTCTCTGTCTCTCTCTCTGTCTCTCTCTCTATCTCTCTCTGTCTCTCTCTCTATATATATATTGCTGTTTCACCTTTATTTTTTGAAATAATTTTTCATAGTTCACAGAAGGTATTGATTTTGCCTTTAGAAAAATAGAATTTGATCATCCATATATTAGTCAGTGCTCTATAAATCTCAAGTAAATAGTGAAGAACTTTCTAAGAGGTTATTTTGGGGAATCCTCAAGCATTTGTACATATGAAAGTAGTCAATCTCGCTATATTCTTCTTAAATGTCACTTTTGAAACACCTGTGAGACACTGGTAAACCTGATCAACACTAAACTATTGCATCAATGTTGTAAAACTGTCCACATGATGCACAATGTTGTTGTTATGTTTTTAGGCCATGAAAAAAGTAGCAAAGCTGTTTTTCAGTTTTATAGTGTTTTTTTTTTAATTTTCATGTTTTATTTTTTAATACCAAGAACTGCCCACTAGAAAATATAGTACATATATCTCAATTCAACTGCATACATTAGAGCATTGAGCCCAGAACCAGACTACACTATTACTTCATTATGAATAGCACAGTCTGTTTCAGAGCTCTAAAATATGATAAATATTTTTATAAAGAACCCAACTGTATATGACGTTGTTGTAGGTATTGTAGGGAACAAAATTGCAGATGAAATGTCCCTGTTACTCTGGAGCTTATGACTTTACCACAAACCTAAGACATGCATAAGTAGCTAAAATATAGGGGTGAGTGTGATAGGACTATACTGGAATTCACAGGAAAGACGCAAATGAAATCAGTTTAATTCAGAATCATGCATCATATAACAGTGGCAAAAAGATTGAATATACTCAGAATCTTGAGGAAATTTAGCGGTCTGTCTTGTCAAGGCCCAATATTTTGATCATGTAAACGAACTGCTCTTTTACTGAACCACCCAATGCTTCTTTTCAAATCACACAACTGATGTCCATTTCCATTTCCTTGCTCAAATCAAGTGTAACTTTGTTATGCTTCTGATTTTTTTCTCGTGTGGAGGGGTACTGGACTGCTACAGCTGTGTCTGCTGTGGTACTTGTACAGTTGCTACTAAGTGCCACAGGGCTGGTTTCCATTCTGCCTGATCATGTCACTGTTCTCTAAGGGGTCGAAGCAAGACCTAGGAGATATTTTAGTCCTAGATGGTAAAATGCTTGAGTTTCCAGAAGTCTGATTTTCAAAAAAACAGTTATTAAATTAATTTTTTTTTCTCTCGGGAGCACCTGGGTGGCTCAGTCTGTTAGGCGTCTGCCTCTTGATTTCAGCTTAGGTCACAATCTCTATGGTTTGTGAATTTGAGCCCCCCATTGGGCTCTGCGTTGACAGCACAGAGCCTACTTGGGATTGTTTCTCTCTCTCTCTGAGCCTTCCCACTTGCAGTCTATCTCTCTCTCTCAAAATAAATTTAAAAAAAAACTTAAATTTTGTTCTCTTGATTTTATTTTTACACACTGTGGAGTTAAAATAACTAGTCCTAGTATGCTATGGCTGCCCTAACAGAATACCACAGTGTGGGTTCCTGAAAGAACAGAAATGTGTTTTCTTAGAGTCCGCAGGCTAGAAGTCCAGGTAAGATTCAGGCAGGGCAAATTTCTCCTGAGGCCTCTCTCCTTGTCTTGCAAAAACCGGCTTCTCACTGTGTCTTCACATGTTCTTCCCTGTGTATGTTCATCCCTGGGGTCTCTTCAACTTCTTATAAGGACACCAGTCCTACTGGATTAGGGCTCCCTCCTTATGCTCTCATTTAACTTTAATGACCTTGAAGGCCCTACCTCCAAGTATGGTCACATTGTTGGCTAGCTTTCAACCCCTGAATTTTGGGAAGAGACAATTGAGTCCATAATACTGACCAAAATGCAAAGTGGTAGAGTACAGAAGGTATAGTGGTCGAGTTAAAATAGCTGTCTTTTCTTTTTCCCTTTCTGTCTTGTTGATCATTTTAATACAGAGTACTGAAACAAAGCTTAATTTCTATTCTACTTGCCCATAAAATATAAAAGTAAAACTGACTGTGAAACGTTCTCTACTGGCTTGTCTTTCATGATACATGACATAGTTTTTATTTGTCTATTTGTTTTTATCTTTGTTAGTTTTTATCTTTTGTTTAGTCTTTAAGGAGAGAAATTCTCTGTGATTTCTTGCTCACTATAAATTACAACTCTTTTCAGTGGATTCTACTTAATTCTACTTAATTTATCCTCCTTTTTGCTGCTTCTACTACCAGTAGCCAACTGAAGTGACCATAAAGACTAATAAACTGATTTAAAATCCTATCTTACACTAATTTACCACTTCAATAAAGTCTCACATTTAAAATTGTGATTCTATTGGCAGGTTAATCTATCTCCTAGTTTTACAATACTTTTCTTTGTGTTAAAACCAAGCAATCCCTCCAGTTTATTACTGTTTTACAAGGTTTTCTGTTCAGTATATGCTAGCAATTTGTAAATCCCTTTTTATTTAAATCTAGACACCAAGGGAAGTCTTAGTCAGATACTGGCTAAAACCTTGAATTTCAGAAGGCAACTGATTTAAATATTTGGATGACATAGCCAAAGAACAGGGCAAACAATTAGAGATATTAACATATTAATAAATTGAGTGTGAACTCATCCATATAATCAAAATGAATGTCACATTCTTAAAATGGCTTTAGCTGAGTTAGTTTTAGTCTGTGACTTTTTAAAAATATTTATTTATTTATTTTGACTAAGAGAGAGAATGCAAGCCAGGGAGGGACAAAAAGAGAAAGAGAGAAAACCTCAAGCAGATGAGGCTCAAACCCACAAACCTTAAGCTCATGACCTGGGAGTAAATCAAGAGCCATATGCTTACATGACTGAGCCACATAGGCATCCCTAATGTGTGATTTTTTTTAATGTTTATTTATTTATTTTTGAGGGAGAGAAAGAGAGAGAGCATGAGGAGGGAAGGGGCTGTCGTGCAACTCAGTGTGATGCAAGAGGAAAGGGTTACTGAGTCCAAATGGCTTGGAACAATGAGAGCCCCAAAGGGACTGCACCAAGAAAAACTTTTAAGCAGGAGAAGACTGAGTGAAGCCCTGACTTGGGTAGTTCTCTTATATTTATTGGGGAGTGAACAGTAGTATGTGAAAATGAAAACAGAAAAATAAGATAATATCATGTGAGACATACCATGACCCTAACTACATGACTGCCTATGCATATACATCATCTTGGAAGGAAAAAACTTCAGCTATTTTTAGCATATGTTGTTTCCAGCATGTCTTGTTTTTCCCTTGGCTGAGCAGCTACTGGGTTCAGAATGTGCTGCCTTCAGCATGCACTGCTCTTGTCTTACTTTATCTCTTCTGTCCTCTGTATTCCCACAAGGGACAGAGAGGGAGCGAGAGAGAGAGAGAGAATCCCAGGCTCTTTGCTGTCAGTGCAGAGCCTGATGCAGGACTCGAACTCACAAACCCTGGGATCTTGACCTGAGCTGAAATCAAGAGTTGGATGCTTAACTGACAGAGTTGCCCAGGCACCCCAGTCTGACGTTTTGATTAGTATATTAGACACCAGACCTCTATAGGACTCAAAAGAATAACCATTTACTCAGGAGAAGTATTAGTGAATCACCACTTTTGGCAGGTTAGATAAAACTGTTTCACCTATATGTATGTACCAGGAACATACAGCATCACCTATACAGCATCATTAATGAAGTATACTACACTTTACCATTTTAAAAAATGAAACTTATTCTGGTGAACTAGTTGTCCTTTATCTCCACTTGATCTTTAATCTCTTTTGGTTAGAAACCTAACTTAACTGATGTCATCGATTAAGTATCTATATAGCCGTTACAATAGTAATGTTTTGCCCTTATGATATATGACATTTTATTTAAAATTTTTATGAGTAATTAAATTAAACAGAAATAGTTTCATGCTTAAAAATTTTTTTTCAAATATATCTACTGGGATGATTTTAGTTTCTATTGGCATATGCTTACCAAAAGTAAGTTGTATAAATTATGATTCCTTTGCTTTTGTTTGTTATTTCTGTTTTTTTTTTTTAAGTTTATTTATTTATTTTGAAAGAGAGCATGTAAGCAGGGGAGGGACAGAGAGAGAGAATCCGAAGCAAGCTCTTCACTGTTTAGCATGGAGCCTGATGCTGGCCTTGAACTCAGGAACCATGAGATCATGGCCTAAGCGAAAATTAAGAATTGGATGCTTAACTGACTGAGCCACACAGCCACCTCTGTTATTTCTATTTTAAAGGGGCATGTTAACCAAGCAATTTTGTATTTGTGTTGATATTTTGTATTTGAATGGCCCACTTGTTTTTTAAACAAAATAATTTTTTCCTATATACCAACAATGAATTACCTGATGGAGAAATTTAAAATGCAATGCCATTTACAATAGCAATGAACACAATAAAATACTTAGGGATAAATTTAATCAAAGGAGTGAAAAACATGTACACTGAAAACTGTAAGAAATTGATGAAAAAGAAGAAGACACAAATAAATGGAAAAAAGTTCATGTTCTTAAGTTAGAAGGATTGCTATTATTAAAATGGCCATGCTAACAAAGTGGTCTACAGGTTCAATGCAGTCTAGATCAAAATTCCAATGATGGCACACCTGGGTGGCTCAGTAAGTTAAATGTCTGACTCATGATTTCAGCTCAGGTCATAATCTCATGGGTGGTGGGATCAAGCTCCACGTCAGGCTCTGTGCTAACAGCTCAGAGCCTGCTTGGGATTCTCTCTTCCTCTCTTTCTACTCCTCTCTCTCTCTGCCTCTATCACTCTCTCTCTCAAATAAATAAATAAACATTAACAAAAATTCTGATGGCATTTTTCATAGAAATAGAAAAAAGTTATCCTAAAATTTGTGTGGATCCTCAAAAGACCTCAAAGAGCCAAAGTCATCCTGAGAAAGAAGAACAAGTCTGGAAGTATCGCACTACCTGATTTCAAAGCTGTATTACAAAGCTATACTAATCAAAATAGAATGGTACTGGCATAAAAACAAGCACAAAGGCCAATGGAACAGAATAGAGTATACACATAAACCCACGCATATATGGTCAACTAATTTTTGACAGAGTACAAGGAACATACAATGGGGAAAGGACATTCTCTTTAATAAATGCTGTTGGGAAAATTGGATACCCAAATGCAAAATAATGAAACTGGACTAATGTGTGGCATGGCGACTATAGTGAATAATACAACATTATATACTTAAAAAATTTTTTAGAGTAGATCTTAAGTGTTCTAAACACGCACACACATACAATTACCTATGTTCACTCTGTGAGGTGATGGATATGTTAATTATCTTGACCTGGATAATAATTTTACAACATATATGTATATGAAATCATTTTGTACATTTTAAATATATACAACTTAAATGATTTCAAAGAAAAAAATCTAAACTGAAAAATCTAAATAGGCTTTTGGTAAAAATAGCAAAGGAAATAAATGCTTTGGCTAAAAAAAAAGAGTTACCTGAAACAGAAGGGAATTGATATAGTAATAATAACTGAATGCTTGAACAAATAAACGTGATAATGAATCTTTCTTTAAACTCATACTGCCCAATGTGTGCTGTGAAAGGTATACTAAGTAGAACCTTCAGTACGTATCTTATGCGTGACAGTGATCCAGAGGTAAATAGAACATGCAGTCTTACCCAGACTTGTTTTGCTCTAGAACCTTTTTCCTACAGGCATCATGTGAAAATGGTCAGGGAAATGTTGCTTTAAACAAACCCCATAGGCACCTAAAAATTGAATTTTTTACAGAAACTTAAATAAGTATTCACTCCCTTTACTTTGAAAATGGATTTGTTCACAGGGCAAGATCTACAATTCACATATACTTTTTCAGAAACACACCTCAATATACAATGCTGATAAGACTTGAAGGCACTGATTATTCCTTCCCTTTGATCTGGAATTTCACCTGCAAATTTATAGCCTTAAGCATCTTATAATTTGACACTAATCTCTCCACAGTTACTACTGTTAACTATATTTTCTAGTAGGAAAATTATAATTTTAAGACCAGGGTGATAAAATAAATTGAACAGCAGAAGAAATTAAGCTATTTTAACCCTGATATGACAATAGTCCTGAGGGCCATGATAACAATTTTCTGTATGTCTCCAAGGAGTAGAGAAATAATTTCAATTCAGCCTACGGAAGAATTCTCAAAAAGGATGAATTATCTAAAGGTGCTCAAACATTGTACAGGTGTCATGAAGAGGGCTTGAACATTTTTATGGGTGGTTGCTCCAGCCAGTCTTTATTTATGTAAGAATTCACTTGTGAATTCATCCTTTATTTGTGTTTATTTGTTTAGTCTCATAATGTATGTGACAGCCTGCACTTAGTTTCTGGGTTGTTAACTTTCATGTTTATTGCTTATTTATCCATATTGAGCCTTTACAAATTCTGGCTCTAAATCTATAAACTATATATATTAATAGTTGATGAATATAAGAGACCATGACAATTTTAAGTCCAGTTTTGATATTTACAACTCTTTTTTAAATCACTGTAACTGCATAAACATGGAAAGTAGACACATTCATCTGTGATAACCATTTCACCCTGAGTAGCCCCAAATCATTTATGTGTGACAGTCAGTTGCTGATACAGAAAGAGTTAAAGGTGGCAGTAGCCCAGATGGAAAACTGAAATAGACATGAACCTAGAGAAGATTATAAAGAAAAGCTAGTTTAGAATCACAGCATCAAAACTAGTACCCTTTTCTACAGTACACTTTTCCAGGTAAGGTAATTCAGAATTGTTTAGGTTGAAAATTTCAGAAATTGAATAAAGGATACTAATTTATAAATTATGTGTTACATGAAACTTAGTCATCTTTGAAATAAAATGACATAATTTCTAGCTGTATATGGCGCATCATCCAAAATGTTAAGCAAGTTTCACTAATATTCAGTAGGTAATTATAAGTTAAGAATATAATAAGATATTGCAAGATCTCAAAATGAGGTGACAGGCTCAAGATCTTTGGTGAAGATCAACAAAGGTGATTGGCATTTTCACTTTATCCTAGAAATAGGAACTTGATAAAGAACTACATACATTACAAAGGATTTCCTGAAAACTAAGCTATCTCCTTTTATTAGTTTATTGTGCTCTTTGTAGAAAAATTATTAACATTACATGAGCAAAAATAAAAACAATAATCTATAATTTTGCTCAGAGAAAACCACAGAGAATATTTTCCTTTGTGTAATGCGTGTAGATACATCGTTACCAAAAGAAAACTGTATCTGCAATTTTTCCACTCAATGTATTATAAATAGTTTATATTTTAAAATATATATATATTATAATATCTTTGGTACATAAGTGAATCAAGTGAAAGCAAGTATAGGGGGATTTATTGTCATATAACTTTTCCGTAGGTTTGGAATTTTTTTCAAAATAATAAATTCAATTAATGAATGTATTTTATTTCATAGCTATATTACCATTTGTTAACCAACTCCTTTTTTAAGAACATTTATATACTGGGCAAAGGTGTTTGTTTGTTTGTTTGTTTTTAAAATATTTTTTTATGTTTATTCATTTTTGAAAGACAGAGAGACAGAGCACAAACAGGGGTGGGGTAGAGAGAGAGAGGGGGACACAGAATCTGAAGCAGGCTCCAGGCTCTGAGCTGTCAGCACAGAGCCTGACACAGGGCTCGAACTCACTAATAATGAGATCATGACCTGAGTTGAAGTCCAATGCTTAATGGAATGAGCCACCCAGGTGCTCTGGAGTGCCTCTTCTTATGTGCACTTTTTCACAACGTTGTTTTAACTTTGTTTTTCTTATTATTTGCAAATATTCAAGCATAATAGTATATATGTTGCTATTTAATTTATATTTGTTTATGATTGGTTGTATGGGGAGAGGACTGTGTTGTTGGAAGATTGGGAGAACAATAGTGCACATCATAGAGCAATTCCTAGGACAGTGACAGATGTAACTATCCAATGTCCCATTTTCTGATTGAATGGGGTCGTAGATTTGATGCATTATCCTTTCTTCAGATCTTTACTCAAAATCACCTGAGTGAGAAATTCCTGGCTCCAATATTTGAAATATGAAACACCATCCTGACATTTTATATCTCCCTTAGAGCTTTACTTTTTTTCTCTTCAGCACTTATCATGAACACTTTATATATATCTTAATTTTGTTTATTATCACTTTTCCCAGTAGACTATAAACTCCTTGAGAGGAGAGAACTTGGATGGTTTTGGTCATTGCTATATTTCTGTAGTACCTGGTACATAAAGACCAATAATATTTCATGAATAAGTAAATAAGTGGATATTTGTTTTCTTACACATTCTATTTTTATTAAATAAAGCTTGCATATGGGATTTCTGCTTCCAATTGGGATATAAAAAGTTGCAGGGGACTGTTGATTCTACCCTAACAATGAGAACAAGTGAGAAAGATTACAAAAATCACAGTTTTTACAAATCTTAGATAAAACTCTTTTAGAGATCTGAGGCTGGAAATAAACCCAATAAACTGAAATCCAGAAACTGGCAGGTCCTTTGTAGGAGAAAAGGGCTGCTTCAGCCATGGCAGAATGACAAATGAGAAGGGATCTAGGAAAGACATGGGTGAGGAAAAGTCAGCAGAACCAGTAAACTTTTGACAACCCCTGTGAGATGACATGATGATTTAGAATTCTGGTAGCCTCCACTGTCTCCCTTAGACCTGCACTGAGCACATAAGGTAGGAACCAAAGGCTGGAGGCAGGGAAGAACAGCTGTGAGAAATACCTTCAGAACATACCAGATATTTGCCAGTCAAGACGAGCTGCTGAAACCTGGGTTAGGTTTGCTGAGAGAAATCCCTCTGAGGTGTTCCAGATCTTCACTGAGTACAAAGAAGAAGCTGCCAGTGGCTGGAGGCAAGGAAGGATATATGAGAAAAATTACTCTGAGGCACTCAGAATTTTACTGAGTACAAAACAGATTGTTGGAGGTGAGGAGGCAAGATAGGTAAACTGAGAGAAATCCATCCCAGGTACTCCAAACATCAACATGTGAAAGGCAGTAGCTGTTGAAGTTTAGACCAGGGCAGTCAGGCAAAAAGAAATCTCAGAAGCTTTGAAAACCAGTCATAGGACTGGGAGTGAAGATTATTCCAAGCAGGCAAAACAAAACAAAACAACAGAAAACTGGCATTTAGGCTGTAAAACAGAGAGATATCACTCATGGTTTGGACCACTGGCATCTGAACATAAAGATATCACTGGAGTCACATCAGGAATCAGACCTCAGCATGGAGTTCACAATAAATCACACTGTTAGCATAAACTACTGGATAGTTTATGACCTAGGACCTCAAGCATACAAAAGACTCAGGCAGAATATTCCAAGGGCTCAGAGCTCATCTCTCAGGAGTGAAATGTTCTGGGTTTGAGCAATCCAGGCCTGCTAAGTTAACCCTTAACTCCATCCTACACAGAAATGTTAAAATGATTCTTCATAGTGAAAGGAAATAATTTGCAGGGAGAAATTGAGCACCCAAAAGGTAAATATAATCAGTATTTCATGGGAAAATGTAACATATATTTTTTTTAACTCTTTAGATATATCTACTAGAATGGCTAAAGTTAAAAAGACTGTCAACACCATATAGTGACAAATTTTTTGAGTAACTTGAATTCTCATACTTCATCGGTGATAATGTAAAATGGTACCACCACTTGAAATAATGATTTGGCAATTTCTTACAGAGATAAACATATATCAACCATATTACCCAGTAATCGCAAGTCCAAGTATTTATCCAAGAGGGGTACAAATGCGACTATACAAAGATGTGCACAAGAATGTTTGTGAGAGCTGTATACATAATAGTCCAAACTGGAAACAATCTAAATGTCTATCAGTAGAAGAACAGGTAAACAAATTGTAGTTTACTCACACAATGGAATGTACCTAGAAATAAAAAGGAGCAATTTGTTGACACACGTAACATGAAAAGTTATGATTTGCCATAGAAACCAGACACAAGAGTACATATTGTATGTTTCCATTCACTCAAAGTCCTAGAACCAATCTATGGTGAACAAAATCAGAATAGTATTTACCTTGAAGATCTGAGTGTCATTGTACATAAACTTTAATATGTATGTATTCAGGGTAAATCCTAAAAAAAATCATCCACAAAAGGTCCCACCTCTTGCTTAGTGACGTGAAATTTCTAATACTGCTGAGGCTAAGCATAAAATACTGTTGGAAAAGAAAAGGTTACCCACTTCTTAGTAAGAAACAATTAGGGAAACTAAAATATACTTATCTAAGAGATACGTATTAGCCAACATCTAGAAAATCTCAGCATGAATGTTAAAATAATCATTAGATTCTAAGTCTGTTAAAATTACAGTAATTTTATATTCAGTGAATTCTTTAGTTTGCACAGGAGGCTCCTTAAATCTGAAGTTTTCAAGAGGCTGCTGTTCAGTATTAAATTTCCAATCATCAAATGTATCTCAGAAGATAAAATCATGAAAATTGTTAGCTTCAAATATGTATCCATAGACTGAAGACACAGTTTATTTAGCCAAAAGCTTTTTAAGTAACTCAGAAAATCTGTGCAGTTGGCAAAGAAGGCCATGGCCTACAGTATCGTCTTTTAATCTCTCAGTATCTCGAGGAGCATTCAGTATAGAAATACATCTTTCAGCTCCCTTTGAGATAATCTTTCAGAGTGCTGTATCAACTGTCATGTGACATGTTTAGAAATTTCTCAAAAGATCTTTTCATCATGTTGAAAAAGATTCTTATGGACATACTGCTTCATTAAAAGTAGTTTATTTGTGTCAACATGTTCACTAACCTATTAGTTTTATTTGAAATTACTGATTTCTGGGGCACCTGGGTGGCTCAGTCAGTTGTATTTGACTCTTGATTTTGGCTCAGGTCATGATCTCACGGTTGGTGAGTTCAAGGCCCGTGTCAGCTCTGCAACTGACAGAGCAAAGCCTGCTTGGGATTCTTTCCCTCCCTCTCTTTCTGCCCCTCCCCTGTTCATTCTCTCTCTCAAAATAAATAAATAAACTTAAAAAAGAAGAAATTATTGACTTATTTTTATTTATTTTTATTATATTATTATTATTATTATTAATATTATTTTTTATTTTTTATTACTGACTCATCATTTACGGATGAGATTCTGAGGTTTGTCTTAAGGAATTTTATGAGGTAAACATAAGAAGAGATTTAATATAACGTTTGAGATTGCCACTTGGTAATTTACTACTTGGTAATTTACTACTAGAAAATCTTCCAGCTTTTTCTAATTTCCTTAAGCATTTTATTAGGTGAAGGGAATTGAATTATATGTAAGCTTCTTCTCTGCTCATTCCAATAACAACTTTTGAACATGGACACACAATTTGTTTGAGTCTACTGCATTCAGGCATTGTTCCTTAAAATAAACATACCTGCACAAGAAATAAGAATTTTATAAACACACAAAATAAGTACTTGGGAAATAAGCTTTGCAAAGAAATGGTGCTAGCTGAGCAAAATACATATGGATCAAGTTGTTGCAGTATGTATGTATTCTTAACCACACTATATCCTAATAATTGCTTCTTATCCTATTGAAGATATGTACGGAAAATATTTGGAGAAATGCTGAAAAAAGATAGTCATTCTTCAGATAGCATTCACATAGCAACTCATGTGCCAGGCATGAATCAAATTTTATTGAAGTTTACATTTGACTTTTTGGCCTTTTTCTTTCACTGTCCTCTTATTTTCCTCTAGTCCCTATAAACCTCATCTTTCTAGGCTTCTTTATTAATCCTTTTCTCATCCTTCTATTTCTTTATCTTCCTTTCAAGGAAGTTTAACGATGAAGGGCCTAATGTGTCCCCTAACCTATCATTTAAATTTTTTCCTCACTTTTATTTCTTATTTTATGACTGCGTTTGACCTCAATTCAGTCCTCTCTTCTTTTTAAAATCACCTCAAAGGAATGCATTTGTTCTTTCTAGACTAAGTCGCTGATGATCCTCACTTCAAACATAAGGGTCCTATATTAAGATCAATGGGCTACCAGTCTTGGGAGTGTGCATTTGGGTGTTTGGAAGTCACAGCATTGACTACTGAAAGCAGTGCAGACTTCTTTTGCTGAGAAGAATAGAAAGGAAAATTAGTATCATGGATGTGTCAGGTCCTGTACTGAGTACATGCTTATATAGTATTAATTATTTCATTGTGTCCTCTAAATAATTCTACAAGCTTGAAATTTCAGTTAGAGGAGGTACAATTTATTTAGTTTTGCAGCAAAGAATTGCTGGTAATGAAATTAGACTGGCAGACATGTAAATTACAGCCCGGCTTCTTTCACACTTTAGAGCAGCTAGTCCTGGAAAGAGAGCAAAACTATGGCCAACGGGGTCCTTTAGTCAAACAGATGTATTGAGGAGCAAGATAGTTTAGCAGAAGGACTATTTCCCAGCCAAGTGCTTTATTTGGCAAGGGTGAAATTAAAAGGAAAATACAATACAGAAAAATGTCCTTTAACTGTAAATAGTGCATACAAGTGCACAAAGAGTAAAATGTTTCCTATTATTTTAAAAGTTTATCTGTCAAGAAAACCCAGTTAGAAAACAAATTAATCATTGGTTTCATAAAATATACATATTTATGAAAACAGTTCAGTTTATTTGAATAGCATTATAATAGTCAATACTTTCAAATCACAAAAATGTCTCTTAAAAGACATAATTATTTGCAAAACCATACAAGTAGCATAAATCATGTTTACAAGGTATATTTTAATCATCTTATATAACTGCTGCCATCACAGTGAAATGCCACTGTACTGCTATTTTGTACTCTAATTTAAGGATCCTATATTCTCAATTACTGTTGCTATTTATTCTAAGAAAAATAAGAACATAAGTCAATTCACTTCTTTTAGTAAAGAAAGTAAATTATGTTTTGAGAATGTCAAAGTTATTCTTAAGATATTATAATACTGATATAGGTTATAACACATCCAATAAACACAAAAATATACAGTGACATAGATGATTTTCACAGGCTGTGTGTGTGTGTGTGTGTGTGTGTGTGTGTGTGTGTGTTTGGTGTTGGTTAGAAACAAAATTAATGAGGCCAAGGATTGATAAGAACTACAGTTAACAACTGAATTGTGAAAAGCAAATTACATTGTTTAAATTGCTAGCCTTAACCAGCAGCATAAATAATTTTTTCTTTGCTTTTTTGTCCTGTGGAGAGAGGAGGTAGAAAGGTTGGTTGTGTGACTCTTTTTAGATAACAGCTTCTGACTGTTACTCTTATCAGTGATGCTCTTTGCCTATGTAGACTAGTTCTAAGTTGAAATACAACTACCCATCGCCTTAATGATTCCTGGCTTTCTGTCTTAGCTAAGAATGGAGAGACAGAAGCAATGTAGAAATCATAATTTTGATGTCTAATATATGTGTAGAAAGAATTATTCCAGCTTGACAGTTTATTGGTGATATCTGGTCAGTTGCTTAATGTCTTCCAGCCTCAGTACGGTTTATTATGTGAAACAGGGTTAAGAATAAAACTGTCAGCCTACATCAAACAAGTTATCGTGGTAATAAAGAGAGATTGTGTTTGTTAAAAGGTAAACTGAGACACGGTAAAAACTTTCAGAGTTTATTTGAGCAAAAAGTTGATTTGAATTGGGCAGCACCAAACTGAAGTAGAAAAAAATGCCCACACCATGGGTATGGTATAAGCACTAGGTATTATATGTAAGTGATGAATTCCTGAATTCTACTCCTAAAACCAATATTGCACTAAATTTAAATAAAAATTGGAAAGTAAGAAAAATAGTGAAAAAGTTCCATCAGTGGAGCTAGGGGCAAGACTTTTACAGAGAAGTGGAAGCAAAGCAGGGAAATTATTTGATTGGCTGTGGCTTAAGTGGTTGCCTCCTTTGAGAAAGCTAGTTGGCTGCTCATGATTAGTTGTCTTTACATTTTGATTTCTTAACCTTGAGGCATTACAGGCTTAGGTTTTAGATTGCTCTGTAGTACGAAGGCATTAAAACCATCTCTGTCTAATGGGCTTTTATTTAACTAATTTAACATGTCAAAAGCACTTTGAAAAATTGCAAAGCATGCAAATGTGTTTTTGTATCACAAGACATCAAATCAGACTCTGGTAAAATCAAAGGGTAATGGCATATTAGCTTTACCCTGCACCTCAGAATAGGGTGCCGGAACTTTAGCCTTCCCAGATGTCTTTCTTCTTGGAGGGCAGAGGCTAAGAAGGTTCTCCGAGGCTCATGGAGCCTACATCCTCAGCATGCACCTCTTACTTTCTATTCCTCTTTATGCAGACTCACACATCAGTGACTTGGAGGACTTCTGCTACCCAAATGGCATTGCTCTTTATTCCTTCACCATTATTGGCTTCCTGAATGATAAATTTGGTGTGGCTTTCAAAGTTCATGCTATCCTTCTGATCTCTAGCTTCGGCAGCCTTGAGACTGAGTATGGAGTTATACCCCCAGCCTTTGAGGTTATCATTATCAGATAGTTTCTCAAGAGGCCTTATTTACTCTCTATGATTCCTTAGACTGAAAACTCCTAGATGTGGCAAAAGTTGCCTTGGGGGCTGGTTTAGAAATAATGTGTCATGGAACAAGCGTAGACACAGCGTGTCTGACCTGGGGCATCTAACTCTCTCCCAGTTGTTAAAGCCCCAAAACAGTGGAGTCATCCTGCATTCCTCTCCTTATCTCACACTCTCCATCTACTCCAGTAGGAAATCCTGTTGGTTTTCTACCATCAACATATAACCAGAATCCAGGCACATCTCACTGCATTCTCTGTCTCTATTTTTGTGCCACCTAAGATGATTTCTGTAGCCTCCTAATGCTCACCTTGCTTCCATCTCTAACTTCAACCCCCAATCGGTTCTCAAAATAGCAGCCACAGTTATTCATTAAAAACCTAACTTACTCCACACTGTGATCTGCTTCTCATTTCATTCTGGGTAAAAGCCAAAGTGCTGATAGTGGTCTAAAAAAAAGCCTTGTGAGATCTGATCTCTGACCTAACTAGTCCCATCTTTTACTACTCTCCCTTTGCTCACTGCTGCAGTCATGGTCTTTCACAGTGAGAATTACCCTGTCTACCTAATTCAAATTTTCCACCCCAACCCTTCCAGATCACTACTGAGTTCCTTGTCTTGTATTATCATGGCACTTACAGCATTCTACATAATGCACTTATTTATTGTGTGATTGATCAGTGTTTTCCCTGTAAAATGTAAGGCACATGAGGATATGGAAGAATGGTTGTGTTTTGCTTACTGATGTTTTCCTGGGATTGAAAACAGTGCCTGGTACATAGTAAGTCCTCAAATAGTCATTTTACAAATGAATGAAGTGTAATTTTCTTTTTTTCCCCTTGTTTTTGGCCCGTCTGAGGTACTATTTAGAGAATTAAAAGCTGATTTTGTCTTTTCCTCCAAGTTCCTCTGTCCCAGATTTGATCATTTGTCCTCAGTGTATCCATAGAGCCTTTATATCAAGAGAATTCCTGGCAGCTCCCTTCTCTGACATACATAATAGCCTATGAAGTCCATAAAGATTAAGCTCCTTTCTGGAATCTACACTGCGTCTCATTACTAATTTGCAGAATTAGTTACACAGCATCTTCTTAAATAAATTTTAATATTTCTATAAACCACCTAATCTATAGATACATTTAATTAAAAAGTTCACTTGGGAGTTGTATGTCTGTAGCAGAAAATGTGTCTAATCTAGATATGGTGAATAGTTTCTTGAACAAGTACAGAATGCCTGGCACTCCTAGAATTGTTAGAAATATATGTTTTGGCATTATTTCCTTTACCCTTTATCTAAATAGTCTATCAAATACCTCTGTAGTCTGAGAAGGATTGGCATCAACTTAAGTAAAAGTGTTAATAGGCCAAACCAAAGCAAACACTACTGAAATGGAAATGCCAAAAAGAAAAGTGACATGATAAAACTGACACTATTGAAATGGAAAGCGGTTAATGTTTAATAGCACGAGTCCCTGAGATATCCACTTGTCAGAAAAACATTGCTCTTCACTGAAATACTTCAACTTTTGTTTAATTCTACATCAAAGATGTTTCTTTGAACCTTTGGCATAATTAATGATTTCTTTTGTTACTCTTTCAAATGAAATTGAACAAAGATTGCAGGCAGACATACTATGAATTAGAAAACAAGCATGAATTAGTTTGCAGTCCAAGACCTTTCTTCACACCAGTGTTGAATCTGCCTATAATCTAGAATATGTAGACAATATGAAGACTGGCTGTCCATTATTTATAATGGCCAATCTTTATGGAATATGCTAAATATTACTTAGTAGTTTCTGCACTAGTTATTTCATTTGACTGATGTATGTGTGTGTGTACATGCACATATACACACATCCGCATTCATCTATGTGTAGATAATTCAAAAAATGATTATCCTTGAATATGAATCTAAAAAACTTCTCATAAAACCAGTAAGTTAATGAGTAATATTTCTCTCTCTCTCTCTCTCTCTCTCTCTCTCTCTCTCTCTCTCTCTCTTTCATGTATTCTGATTTTACTTTCAAAGAGATCTTAGCCCAGAGAAACTGGGCCCCTGGTAAGATTAAATATTTACCTTTGAGACTGTGCTTAAGGCCACACTCTCCATGTCTTCTCCACAGAATTATATCTTTCTACTGCTAAAATATTGGAAATGAATACAGTAAAACAAATTTTATGACAATGTTTTTGTACTTAGACCAAATTCCCTGCCAGGACATCTCTTACTTGAATGGAGAGAGCTGGGAGACTCAATCACATAGAAAAACACTGCAGTTGGCTCTAAGCAGGATATATAATGAAGGACCATCTGAATTGCTGGTAACAATAGCTCTTAGCTTAGGAATAAAATGATTAAGGGATTTCCTTGTGTATTTTCCCAAGGCTGTAGTGGATGGGAATTAAAAGACCAGGGTACTCATCCGAGCACCTAGACGAAAAATAACAACTTAAAAAAAATTTTTTTTAGGTTCATTTATTTACTTTGAGAGAGAACACAAGTGGAGGAGGGGCAGAGAGAGAGGGAGAGAGAGAGAATCCCAAGCAGGCTCTGCACTGACAAGTGAGCCCATGAGGGGCTCAAATCCTCAAATTGCGAGATCATGACCTGAACCAAAATCAAGAATCAGATGCTTAACTGACTGAGCCGTCCAGATGTCCCAAAAAATTACAACTTCTGTATTTATATTATCACTGAGGAAGGATGAAAATTATATTTATTAAAGTGATTTGATTTTGTAAAAAAAAATCTTTAAATTGAGTTTATCAATTCTAATAAAATTAAGATTGGCATAAAAAGATATTACACAAATATTTAGAAAAAATATATTAAGGGAATATTTTGACAAGTCACTGAGGTCATGCTATTACAAAAAGAAAAAAATTACCCCTCCTCTCTCAAGGAAGAATAGGTTATTGTTAAAGAAAAAACTATGTATACTCAGTTTCTTGGGCTAAGATTCTCTTTGAAAGTAAAATCAGAACACGTGAGAGAAAGAAAGAGAGAGAGAGAAATATTGCCCATTAACTTACTGGTTTTATGAGAAGTTTTTTAGATTCATATTCAAGGATAATCATTTTTTGAATTATCTACACATAGATACACATGGAAACTAAGTCACATATATTTGTTCACATAGACTGATTAAGTGAAAATAGTTAAACTGGCATATAATAGTCACAGACATCTATAGATATGGAGCCTGTGTTTATTACCCATATTCCAGAAGATTAGATAGGGGAAAAAATCAGAGATGAACAAGGAAGGCAGAAGTTACCTTAAGTAATTCTAATTTAAAGCACAAATTCCTAAAATAGCTGTTAGTCTGTGAAATTTAAAAACCTGGACAATACAGGATAGAACTTTTCATTTCTGGATCACTGATCTGGATCCAGCAAATGTCATGTCATCAGGGACCAAAAGTCATTACCATTGTGTCTTGTGTGAAATGAGGTAATTCTCATAGTTTTATTTTCTAATAATAGAAATAGCTATGCATACTATGGCTTATTAGAAGTAATCTGGGTATGGAAATTGAAGAAAAATAATGAGGGTAGACAGAATAAACCAGTCAAACCAGTCTTCTATTCTTTTCCAACATCAAATAGAACATTTATTTTATAAATAGAACATTGTTCCTTATGAAACTATCATAAGACAATGTGATAGTCTCTAAATTATGTCATAGACAATTGTCATTTTTGCCTTTTATCCATTCCTCCTCTTTTAGGGACTTAACACCCATTTTTGGCTAGTCTGACATCCCCTTCCATTCTCAGCTGGATGCTGTGTGTGGGCTGGCTCTGACCCTCACCTCTAGAGGTGGGCCCTGGTTGATTTGATCCAGTGACCCTAACCTATTTCTATGCCCACAGTAATGAGTTCATGGATGGCCACATTATACAAACAGATCCAATGAGGCAGTGAGGAATGGATTGTCTTTGAGGAAACAGGAACTTTTTCTCTTTCCTGTGGAGCCCACTGGGGAAGACTACCTTTCTTTCCCTTAATAATGTGTGGTGACACTGTTACAGTCATTTTACTATCATAATAAAGAAGCAAGAAGTTATTAGTGTGGAGTCTGAGAGTAAGGACAGAGAGTGGCAGAGAAGTCAGAGAGAGGGGAATCAGATCCTCAATGATAATGTTTAAGTTGCTGGATCAATTCTTGCCTATTTTTAGACTTTCAGTTAAGAAAGTGATAAATTCCTTTCATTGTTTCAGTTGGATCTTTTTTTCCCACGTGAAACATAAATAATTTATATGGAGAGTGCTATCAGAAACAGCATGGTAACTCTAATATACCTTAAATATGACAGTGAATGAACTGAAAACAATGTGATGGAGGTCAATGGGTATCCCTGCTTCCCCACCGAACAGGGAGGTAGGTAGTCCTTGTTATATCATAGCTGAATAGGTGGATAAAGCATCACCTTGTATTTAGGGATTCAAACCAGGACTTCACAGATAAGGTGCTTGGTAGAGAATATTTTCAGTATGTTGTTATGTGGTGACTATATCTTATAGCATTCAGAATGTTTATTTGACATAGGGACAGCGTTACTCTGAAAGTACAATTGAGCATAAAAATGAACAGATTTTTTGAAAGGACTTGAATTCTTTTTCAGCAACATCATTTTGACCAATCTGTCCAAGATCTGAGAACATTTCATAGCTGTGACTGCCCAGTACTCCAGAAATGCCACAGTTCTTTCTCTTGTCCCTTCCCACTTACTCTGGAAGCTCCTGATAGTTTTCCAGTCAATTTCTTTTTACTGAAATTAACCAGAGTATATTTTTGTTGCTTGTGGGCTAAGAAATATAATTAATTAAATGCATTTCACACATTAATTATTCATACATCAGCTTTCTTAATCTAAATTATTTTAAAAATATCTTTTAAATACCCCCTTATATATACACAATTAAATTCATCCTTATTTTAAAAGAATTATTAACTTCAAAAGTTATATAATTCTTATTGCTAATATATTATTTTCCCCAAATCATTTTTGTCTTATTAGTGTGATGTCATTTTTACCTCCAAACTAATTTACTTCCTGGTTTACTTGCAAAGCCTCCATATGACCTCCATTACAATTGGAAGGTGCTTGATTATCCCTCCATTTCAACCCCCATTTAATGAAGTTTAGAGAACTTGAGGCCTATGGTCTCACAGTTAATGATTGTCATTGACTTCTAGGATCAAAAACACTGTATTTCTACTTTCCTACATGGGTGAGGTTAAACACTTTTTGGAGAAAGAAACACTCCCTGGGATCAATTATTTTATTAGCAAAGGAAGAAATATTGGACAGGCAAGTGAACTTGCAACTCAGTTCGATAGAATATTATTTGTTATGTTGGAACCACAAAGTTAATAAATGCCAGTGTATTCATAGGAAAAAAGAGTTAAATTTGTCTCTGAAAATGTTTCTTTAAAAGAGTAAGCTTATATCAGTGAATATATTCATTGAATACTTATCATCCACCAGGTAAATAAGTTGCAGTTTTGGCTTCAAAGTAGAGGAAATGGGTTGATTTCATTTTAATAAAAATGGAAATTCCAGAAAGGAGACTAAAAATCTCCTTTAATTCAAACTTTCATGTTTTGTTTTTTTTTTTTTTGTTTTTTTTTTGTGAATAGAATAAGAGAGTATCATGCCTGGTTAATAAAAATTTCTCCCTCCAATATGAAATTAGTGTTCTTCCTTGTATAAGGAAAAAAAGAATTAACATTCACCAGGTCGAATTCTATTCAGTGGAAATTTTGAAAAGATTAAAAAGAGGAATATTTTTCTCACTTATTATTTTTAACTCTCCTATTTTTATTGAAATCTATTACATCTTTGCAGAAGGTACTGCTCCATGCTTTTCAGTGACTAATGTGACCACATATTTTGGTGACTCATTTGGAAAACTGGTCTTTCTTCTCAATTTTACCTGTTTTTTTTTTCCTCCCACTAATAATCTGTATGGAGAAATATATAAGGCATGTTTTATCCTTTGAATATATCCATCCCTTAATATAGAGAAACACATAGAAGACCAGTTCTATGAAATAATACTTTAGAGTAGGCTATACCTCATTATCCATTTCTTTCCTCAGACATATAAAAATAGAAATTTCAAATATTTTGAACTAAGATTACAAATTTATAATTCCTTATTGCTATTTAGAGATTATTTAGTAATCAACAGTAACAAAATAGTCGTTGACTTATAATGCTATATACCACAGTTTGAGAAACTGTACTCATTTTAGCTTAGGTAGTTGTTTTGTAGTAAAAACTTATATACATACATATACAAACAAACATATATTACTATTATATATATATAAATATAATATATATTAATATATATAACTCATTTTACATATAAACTCATTAATATATAATAACTCATTTTAGCTTAGGTAATCAGTTTGTAAAAAGTTCTTTACATACATATACAAATAAACATATATTACTATTATATATATAATATATATAAATATAATATATAATAATTTATACATCCTGAGTGAGCAGAAAAGAAAAAACAGTTTATGCAAGATTCCTACATGGATTTTAAAAATAGTGGTCTGACTGTGGAGCAGGAACCAGAAAACTTTCTCTAAAGGGTCACATAGTAAATATTTTAGGCTTTGTGGGCCTTATAGCCTCTGTAACTCCATTGTATATTGCCAAGAAAGCAGCCATAGACAATAATAAAAGAATAAACTATTTACAAAAATAGGTGGTAGGCTATTTGGTGTGCTGGCTGTAGTTTGCTGACTCCTGCTTTGGAATGTGAAGATTTTTTTCCCCTGAAGTTATCAATTTATAAGAGCATAAATAATAACCAAAAATTAACACAAGGTTGTAGGCATTATTTTTAAATTTCTGGAATAGAAGCCTATTCTTAAATGTAGGAATTCCGTCTTGCCAATACATTTGATAAAGTATGGTCCTCTCCAACCAGGACTTGGGAGTGTCTAAAGAAACTGCTACCTGCTAGTGCTCAACACCAATTTCTGTCTGAAATACTAGTGATTATGTACACTACCATTGTCTACCTGCTAGAAAAACAGTTGAAAGGACACAGAAGATACAATTCTAAGTTATGGTTCATTAAAGAGGAAAAATAATCTATAATAAGCATGTAATGGTCCAGGAAGATGATTGGAGCAAAGCTATTCCATTGCCTTCTCAAAGGAGGATTTTTAAACTGGAAATAGAACAAATATTATCTCTTACACAATGAGAAGGTTACCTGAAAAAGGATAATTCATGTGGAACTCAGAATTTTTCTTGGTGAATAACAGAATTCTTCACATTAATTTCTTTAAACACTCTGAAACTGTTAAGGTACGCTTCAAATCCTGATCCAAAAGTTATCAAAGTATTTAATATCATCCAAGAAAATGGTGGTAGGAGACATTTCTGCATTGCATAAGAAATTGATAATTTCTGAAAGTCATTCTGCTTCTAAGATTTCAGACTTGTTGAAAATGTCCTGCTATTAGCGCACTCATACAATGAAGAAATATTACCAATTGCATGTCTCTGGCTCTTAACCTTCATAAGGTTGCAATAGTAAGAGATGCACACTTAAGCAAACCTGGATCCAAACAACGTGAACTTTTTTATATCAAAATTACTAACAGTAATTGAAACGTTGGTACACTCTGTCAGAATAGTGTTTTATTTTTCCTATCAATGTTTTAGCTATTATATCCTTTGCCACATTACAAATATTTTTTTTAAATTTTTTATTGTTTATTTATTTTTGAGAGTGAGACAGAGCACAACTGGGAGAGGGGCAGACAGAGAAGAGGGAGACAAAGAATCCTAAGGAGACTTAAGGCTCCAAGCTGTCAGCACAGAGCCCAACGCGCGGCTCAAACCCATGAACCATGAGATCATGAATTGAGCCTAAGCCAGACGCTTAACCAACTGAGCCACCCAGGTGCCCCTGCCACATTACAAATTTATTTTTTGTTTTCAAGGAGAAAACTTACCTATTCACAGAAGTGTGTCAAAGATCTGATTCTGTCTCCCCCTCCCTCTCTCTGACATATACACTCTAAATAAAAATGAGTTTTAATTAGAAAGATGATGCTTGAGTCAGCCCATTGTTACATTATTCCAATTTTATTACTTGGACTTGCCAAAAATGTGGGGACACAAATTTTCTCCTCTGATTTGGGTGATATGTTTAGACAAAGGAATATTGAGGGAAATTATTGGCAATCCCATTATGTGACACTGACAATTTTATTTTTGATATAGAAAGAATATGACAAAGTCAAACTATTGGAAAATATTTTAGTCTAAATGTAATGGAAGTAACCATAAAGGACACCATTAACTCATCTTGCTCTAGATAATGAGATGAAATTAAGAATAATAAAATTAAGCCTAATGATGGAGAAAATATTTCCCTATGCCCTTAGAAATAAAACCTTAATTAGCTGGAATTTTGGAGTATGAAGTGTTCTGGTAATTTAATTTTCTGAATAATTGAAAGTAAACACAAAATCCTTTAACACATACCCATTTTGTTGCAGAATTCCTAAAATGACTAAGTGTTATCTCTTGCCTTAGTAAGTATAAATTACTGAAAATAATTTAGTTTTATGGCCCTTGAAGGTCATTTCAGAAAATTATCTCTCCTTTCTCTAAACTCATTTTATTGGAAACTTTTATGTGGCATTGATCACAATCTGCCTTGTGATGTGTGTGCTATTCCTGCTGCCAGTCTATAAATGTCTTGAGGCTAGAGACCGTGTCTTTTTCTTCATTTAGCCCCATAATAGGCAACACAATACCTCATATGTAATACATGCTCAATAAATATCGAATTAGATCATTATGAATTTCAATTATGACTTTGTGATATTATAGATTCAGAAATTGCCTCTTGCTTATCAGAACATGTCAGAAATAATAATGGTTAATTACAGACTCTGGCTAATCAAAATCTGATTTTGGATGTGCTTCATTAAGTCATGACCAAACCATAAGTTCTAAGGCAATTAAAATAACATGTTATAGATAATGTCCAGGAGCCAATAAAAGATATCATTTGTTAATCTGCCACCATGTACTACTCAAGAAGAAAAGAAAAGTCTTTATTTGTTAGTTTGGTTATTTTACATAAGAAATACCTGTTAAAATATGCATTAGGAACTCAAATAAACGTAGTGAAGAAAATAATTCTACCACCCAAACTATTAAAAGATTAGTGTCTAAATTTTTAGATTATTTATTAAGATTGCTATATCTCTTTGTATTTATATTAACATCTTCCTATATTATATAATACATTACCTTACAAAATATATCTTTTTAGTTTTAAATATTTAAACTTTTCACTAATACAGTTCATTATGATCATTTTTGATAAGTGAACTAGATCCCAGCCTGTAGGTATATAATGTATTATTTAAGCAATTTTCTATTTCTGTGTATTTTACTTATTTCTAATTTTCATTTTCATAAACATTCTCATGTATAAATCACTATAAATATCATCTACCCCCCAGAGTAAAATTTTTATTAGAAGAATGGCTAGTAAAAGGTATGTAGCTACTTAAGACTTTTGATATATATTGTCTTCCTGAACGACATAATAATTTATCATTTGCCCATAAAATTGTAAGAGTGTATGTTTCCCAAAACCTTTGATCAAATTCAGTAGTATCCTATTTGATCAATTGGTAGTATGCAATATCTCTTTGTTCTAAATGCCCCTCTTTGATCATTAGTTAATTTGAAGTTCCTTCCATTTTCCTTGTATCTAGTTTGTATTTCATCTTTGGCAAACTTTGTTTCCCCATTTTGCTTTTAGTGTATTTGTCTCATATACTTGTATATAAAGCTTATTAAACTTTTATCTTGTTTGTATGTTACTGTTTTTCTTCATTTGAAGTACGGAAGTTTTAAATTTTTAGGTAGTTGAGCTTTCTAACTTTTTCCTTTATAAGATTCTAACCTTAGGATTAAGTTTTGTAAACCTTTTTCACTGTCTGATGTTTAAAATTCAATGCAGGGGTGCCTGGGTGGCTCAGTTGGTTAAACATCTGACTCTTGATTTCAGCTCAAGTCATGATCTCACAGGTTTGTGGGATCCAGCCATGTGTCAGGCTCTGCACTGAGAGTGTGGAGCCTGCTTTGGAGTCTCTCTCCCTCTCTCTTTGCCCCTCCTCCACTCGCACGCATGCGCTCTCTCTCACTCTCTCTCTCAAAAATAATAAATAAACATTAAATTAATAAAATAAAACGATTCCAAATGTATATTTTTAGATATTTTATCATTTCATTTCTATGAAATTTGTTTTGCTGAATTATAGAATTCTTTTCCATTTGGCCATTATATTGATTAGCTGTAGACAAGGCACTCTAAGCTTACTGCAGTATAAAGATGCTTATAGAGCAAAATTCCCTGTGTGGTGGACCATGCCACCTACTGTGCCATACATGGGTTACCTGAGTAGCCAGAGAGAGCCTCCTGCTGTCAGTATCTATAGTCTAGTTTCCAGCTGTAGGCAACCACCAACATGTATGGTAGTGATCCAAATATCACTTCTTTAACGTGTGCCATAATATTCAAAATGATTAGAAATCACCTTGACTATACAACATAATCAAAATAATTTTTAAATGAATATACTACCAAAAAAATCAGAAATGATGTCTTTGGTGTTTTCTGACCTCAGCAAGGTTACCCATGACTTAGAATAAGTTCATCACACAAGATTATATTTGGACCTATGATAAAGCTATGTAATAGTTACAAAAGTACAAGTATCAGACTTGTACTGCAACTTGTTTCCTGCAGACAGTATAATATGAATTTTTCAAAAGAATTTCCAGAGTAAAATTTTCACTTGAGCTTTGAAATGAGAAAATGCTGCCTCTTAATGTAGAATAATACTGTTTATCTCCTACAGTTGAACTCTACATCAAAAGTTTTTGCTTCCACAACTCCTTTTAGTTCAGCATGATTGGCCTCAATTGCTGCTCATTCTTTAGTATAGGGAATAGTCAATCAGGCGGCTCTGAAATGTGCTAAAATGAAGCCCTTGAAGTTGAATTTGCAGCTTTGAGAAACAGGATACTTTTCATCTGCATTCTCACTTTTTACCATTGTCCTTAAAGTGTCTTAGAAAGAAAAGGAGACATTAAGATATATGTAGTATAAAATGCTGATCAGGTAAGATGGTAAATGTCATACCCACATAATGAACGATGATTGTGAATGTTTGATCGTTGTGCCAACATACCAGTACCTTCGGCATGGAAGGAGTATTCTGAGGGAAGCCTAGGTACCGGCTGTATTACCATAATTCCAAGCATTCAAAGAATGGCCAAATTTAAACATGAATGTGAATTATAAAAGCACACATATGAATATCCACATGTGTTCATACATAGTCATTAATTATATATGTTCATCATACTTAAATATCTGAGTAGATACATATACGTATAAGTATATTGCTGTATTAAATGTTATTACACTACTTTTAAATAATGCCTTTAAAAGGAATTATGGTATGGTAAGAAGACCATCTAATCTCCTTTATTTTCATAATTAAAGATTAATTTTTCATCTACATGACTAGTATTTTGAACATGTGAATCTTTCTTTGAGTGTATATACGTTTATAAATGTGAATAAATGTTGTGTGCACTTAAATGATAACAGTAGGGCATTGGGACTATTGATGATTTATTTCCTATTTCAGTCTTTATTTTTTCAGTTTTAGGAGTAAAAACATTAATTTTATAATCAGAAAACACAATGAAGCTATTTTCATTTTATTAAAAATTTTGTTTTTAAAAAAAGGTCTGTTCTTTCTAGCAGCCTCACATTTGTGTTATTTGGATTCAATTTCCTTTAAAAACAAGACCAAAGTATTCAGAAATCTAACAAAACGGAGATCGTCTAATGTTATCAGAATGTAATCCACCCTTAGAGAAACATACTGGGTGAACCATTCATCTATGAGACATTTTGACCATTTTCTGCTCAAGATCATCAAGCTCTCAGTTCTCACATTACACCAGCTCACAAGAAACCAAAGCAGCTTAATCATTTAAATTTGCCCTGTATAGTATTTATTTTATTTTATTTTATTTTATTTTATTTTATTTTATTTTATTTTTTATTTATTATTTAAAAAATCAATTTAAACATCATGCACATGAAAGCTGCATAACTTGACCAAGAGAGAACACAGGACACTTAACTTTGGTCTCTGTAGCATTTCCCTTAGAAAACATTATATCTGTGTCTTACCACAGTGACTAATATATGTAATAGTCACCAGTATATCAAATGCAATTGTTTTTCAGTCTGCTAGTACAGATATTGTCATTATGTTGCTTTGCATCTTTTATTGGAAGCTCCATGACAAATTATTGTCAAAAATTGCAGATTATTTGTGATGCAGACAAATAATAAATAGATAAATAGATACACACACGGAGTGAAAATTGTACAATCTATTGAGTTTTCCTCATTTTCCTAGGGGCTAGGAAGCCCAGATGTAAATTTTTAGAGTAAGTATGATTAGCAAGATGGATTTCTTGGTATTATTTCTTCCATTCTCATTTTATATAACAAAACACTTTTTAAAAAGTTTTGTCAAAAGTATTATATACTTCTTATAGACAAACTTACAAAAAATAAAAATTATTTATAATTCCATTACTTTGGAAATTATCTTGTTTAGTTCAAATATGTATATAAATGTATATTTTGCTTTTCATAAATCTTTTACATACTATACATAGTGTTTAATAACCTGATTTTCACTTAATATATTAAATATTTCCCCATGCTATTAATTTGCATTCTGTAATTGGTAATAAATGCATATTTTAGAGTATTTAAACCATTTTAATTCTTTCTATTACTTTGGGCAATAAACATCCTTATGTATGTGTCTTTCTTTATCTATCAGCTGATTTCTATCATTAGAATGGTAGAGTAACTCTGCCTTTTCAGTTTTAGGCATTTAATACATTGTAAGCTTTTAAAATAAGTCTGTAGCTTTAGAAGATTCAGGTAATTATAAATTCCTTCTTTGACTCTGGTTCCTAGTGAGACTTACTGAATTCCAACAACTCTGTGATCACTCACAGGCCAGAGGTGAATGGAAGGTAAGTTTCATTTCTAGGTACCAGCATTGATGCAGAATTCAACATAGGTTTAGTATATTCCAACTCCAAGAATACTTTTTTCACCATAGAAAGAACACATAGGAAGAATGTTCCAAATTGATATTACTGAGAGCAGAGAAATGGGACTAAGCTCACTCAGCCATACCCACCACATGACAATCTTTAATGACTAGAATCCCTCCTTAAGTACCATGGACCTATCATCTGCTGGCCTTTGTTGTCAGGTATCACAGGCCTTCCTACCATACATCTGTGGTTTCTTCTCACCTTAGATTTTTGAGGTCATTAAGTGTAATAGATTCCTTTTTGTTGTTCTGCCTCTTCCATGGCAGGAGGCTTTTCATGTGCCACAAATATTATTGCTGGAAATGTATAGCTTACTTTCCCAAAGCCTTTATTTTGTCAGGATTTGCAATATTTTATCTCCTGAAGTCTTCTGTCGTCCTACTTCAATCTGGAACAATTCCTGATGGAGCCTGCTGCATAGTCTCATCTTGAGATTTTTTATTGCTGCTCTTCTGTAATAGATCCTCTGTACAAGCAGTATCATATCTTTTTAAATCTTAGTTTATTTCTGTATCTTGCTGGAACACAACTAAGTGTAGCTTCAAAAGAAACGAAGTGTATATGATAAATTTAATGAATTCCTGAATGTCTAAACATTTTTTTAAATTTTGTTCCTTCCTGTAATTACTAGATTTTGTATACAATCTAGCTTGAAAATTATATTCAGTCAAATTTTGAAGACTTTTTTTAATTTGGATTTTATTGATGCTGTTTAGAATACAGGGTCATTCAGATTGTTTTTCTATTAACTGTATTTTTTTTTTCTTTTGATATCTTGTAGCATGTTTGCCCCTGGTGGTTTTATTATTGTTTGCTTGTTTGTTTTTGGTTTTTGAGAGAGAGAGCTAATGGGGAAGAGGGGCAGAGGGAGAGAGAGAGAGAGAGACTCTTAAGTGCCATGACTGAGCATGGAGCCTGATGTGGGGCTTGATCCCAAGATCCTGGGATCATGAGCTGAAGTCAAGAGTTAGGCACTCAACTGATGAAGCCACCCAGGCACCACATCCCTGGTGTTCTTATAAGTATTGCTTCATGAGGACTACTTCTGCAAATATTGGATGAGACAACTGCAATGCCCTTTTAGGCATGTCCTTCATTTCTGGTAAATTTCTGTGTAAATTTTGAATCTTTTTTTCTATTTCTTTTGTTCTTTTTATCTGAAACCCCTCCTGGTTGACTCTGAGAGACCTGGGATATTTCTCTCATTCCCATTTTTTTTTTTTTTTCGTATTTACCATCTCTATGTCATTTATTTAAAAAAATCTAATTTCTGGGAGATAACCTCTCTTTAAGAACTTCTTTTGAAATTTTTTATGTTCATTTCTTCTGATTGTTTCTTTTTCATAGTGTACTCTCCTGTCTCTCTCTCTCTGTCTCTCTTCTCTCTTTTAAATCAGAGACAGTATCTTTTTAGTTGTTGTTCTTTGATCCGTCTAAAGATATTGATTAGCTTTTTTGATGTCTTCTGGTCCATACAGTATTGGTGTTTTCTACAGTTCCTATTTTTTTTTCTGTTTATGTCATTCTTTCTTTATCGTGTTTCAATTTTTCCTCATGTGTCTGGAAAGTTTTATCATTAAAATTTAAGACAGAGACTCACCCTATCCTGTACTGTGCCTGGTATCTACGAGTGCCAAGCCCTTATGTGTGTTCCATTCATCTAGAGAGCAAACATCTAGCCTTCTGAAAGATGGGAACCTAAATGTTGACATTTTCAGTATGGGAGGAGACTAAGACTAGCCTGAGCAGAGACTCTCCATGTACAGATTTTCAACGTATTTCCATTTTCCAGAGCATGCCTCAGTCTCAACTTGTGCTGTACTAGAATTCACTTCCTGAGTGTATCTGTGTTTCTGTTTGGTTAATTCAATCTTTTTGCATGTATCCTCTCTAAACACACTTTGTTGTCATTTTGTTTCCTCAGTTAAATTATTGACTACTTATTTTTCTATTTTTTATATCTTCTGTTAATGTCTCCTTTTGTTTTTCTCTGTGCCTTTTAAAATCCTTAATAGTTTTTATTATTTCTTTTTCATCTTAGTTGTGTCTCAGGAGGGATGAGACAAAATGTGTTTACCCTGCCATATTTTTGAAGAAAATGGTTTTATGTTACTTTTAGTCGCCAAAATTTGTCAGTGTACTAAAGTGATATTACTGGCAATTGATATTGTAATTGATATTAGATGATATTAGATGTAGTACATATTATATCTCCCAATTATGAGTTTAACTTATGACTCATCACCTTCTCTCTGTAAATGATTTAACCTAATCCATTCCTCCCTTTATTCAAGTGACATCTGTTGTGATGGGGCAAAACATGTTTGACACCAATTTCCACCCATAGGAAGCTTATGTCATAGTCATTAATATGAGAAAATGCAAATAAATAATAGATGAATTTTTAAAAATAAAACCAAGATGCAATCTGATTAAATGCCAAAATAAGTAGATGATAACAAACTAGATCACACCAGAAACCATGATTTGTCTGAGTCTACAGATTAAAGGTCTTTTGAATTTATAGCTGATTGAGGTTCTGGCAAATTTAAGACTTGTCTTATAAATTACTAATACTTTGTGATATTATATCTTCTAATTTGTATCATTTTCTTATATTACAAAGTTATAACAAACATTTATTATATTTTTCTATGTTTGATATTTTCTCTATCCATGTATTTTTCTACATAATCATGTACATGAAATTATTATCTTACTATTATAATTAACTTAATCTCCTTTCAAATTGGATATATGCCAATTTCATCTTTGAATTTCCCACTCCACGATGCCTTTAGGGGAATAGCTAACAATATTTATTGAACACTTAGTATGTGCAAAATACGTGACTAAGTACTTTTTATGAACTATATAAATTAATCCTTCCTTCAACTCTGTCAGGAAAATTTTATTGTAACTTTGCTTTATAGATGAGAAATTTAAAACTCTAAATTTAAGTAACCAGCTCAAGATCACACACCCTATACAAATAGGGGACAAGCCAGATAGTTTGTTTTGAGAGTCCTATTCTTAATTAATATATTAAATACTTCCTTGCACAAAGCAGGCACAAAATAAATATCTGGTGGACAGATGAATGAAATTCTTACTAATGTAGTTTTTATCCTTAGGTATTTTGTACATTTTCAGAATTTACTTTCTACAAAATTTGTAATAGTTTGATGCTTACTAAGGGTTAAAAATCTTCCACAATCTATTCTTCATTCATATTGATTTGCAGTCATTTGTATAAAATTCCGTTTCATATCATCTTTGGAGGTTTGTTTATTTGTTTGCAAATTATAGATGCTTGTGAAATAGTTTCAGGATAGACAATGGCCGTTAAATTAGATGGTTAGAGAAAATGACTGATAATGGATATTTAAATGCCTATTCTAAATTCCCAAGTCTAGTATGTTTTCTTTTTTTTTTGCCTTTAAGTGGATTTTTTGGAAATACCAATTTATTATATTATAAAGATAATGCTCAAAATACTATTTTAATTACAAAGTATAATCTTATATTTTAAAATGCATTTGCGATATAAATAAGTATTACAGCCATAGTATATCCTAGAATCAGACAGTCTGAGTATAAGGCACATTTAGTACTAAGTATAGTGCCTCTCACACAGAAAGCATTCAATTAATGTATGCACATGATATTAGTGTGAATATGATATTTATAAAGTGGTAGGAGGGACGTAGTATTCAAACAATTGACCTTTTTAGCATTTATTTGAGATAGGAAATTTTATCATAAGCTGGCAATCTATCGTAGTCTGCACAGTTTACATATTATTGAATTCTTTTGAAATTTTTGACATATCATGTACAAATCATTTGCTAGATGCTAGGGACTTGGAAGTATTAAGAACATGAAAATTTGTATACTCCTTTCTATTTTAACTCTGCTAGAATTGTAATGATAAACACAGGCTAAAATCATGATAAAATAGAGAGGAAAAAAAAAACCAGTGTTAACCATGGCTTTGTTTCCCTGACTTTATGTCAGAATCCTAAAAAGGATCTCCAGTTTCTGGAATTCTTTATTCTAGAGGGGAGAAAATAGATTGAGTGTTCAATAATTTGAAATCAATTTCTGATTATTGCTATTAACTGGCTACATATATTTATGTGTAATTTTTCAGACATTCAATGTCTTCACCTTTAAAATGAGAAATTATGGCTGGGTGGTTTTTAAAAACATTTCTGATTGTGGCCAAAATGAACAAATCAGGAGACTATAGATGCTGGAGAGGATGTAGAGAAACGGGAAACCTCTTGCACTGTTGGTGGGAATGCAAACTGGTGCAGCCGCTCTGGAAAACAGTGTGGAGGTTCCTCAAATTTTAAAAAATAGACCTACCCTATGACCCAGCAGTAGCACTGCTAGGAATTTACCCAAGGGATACAGGAGTGCGGACGCATAGGGGCACTTGTACCCCAATGTTTATAGCAGCACTCTCAGCAATAGCCAAATTATGGAAAGAGCCTAAATGTCCATCAACTGATGAATGGATCAAGAAATTGTGGTTTATATACACAATGGCAATGAGAAAGAATGAAATATGGCCCTTTTTAGCAACGTGGATGGAACTGGAGAGTGTTATTCTAAATGAAATAAGCCATACAGAGAAAGACAGATACCGTATGGTTTCACTCTTATGTGGATCCTGAGAAACTGAACAGAAACTCATGGGGGAGGGGAAGGAAAAAAAAAGAGGTTAGAGTGGGAGAGAACCAAAGCATAAGAGACTCTTAAAAACTGAGAACAAACTGAGGGTTGATGGGGGTTGGGAGGGAGGAGAGGGTGGGTGATGGGTATTGAAGAGGGCATCTTTTGGGATGAGCACTGGGTGTTGTATGGAAACCAATTTGATAATAAATTTCATATATTGAAAAAAAATAAAAATAAAAAAATAAAACATTTCTGATTTAAAATACTAGCTCATAAACATAACCTCTAGTAGAACTATCCCTGTTTCCTTATTTTTGTCTTAGCCCAAATAATGTTCATAAGCTCTTCAATTTCTTCTCACTAATGATTAGCAACTCTAAATATATTCTCCAGTAGTATATACTATAACATTATTTTAGATCATCAGAAGAACATCTACATTATAGATATCAAGGAGCTAAAACTTTCACTTGTTTTTTTACATAAATATTTTATCATTTATATCAAGTGAGTCTGGCTGAAATTAGATACCATTAAAAAAGGAAAAAGAAAATTAACCCACTTTTTCTTCACATCTAAATTTCATGAGGGTCGTAATTTGAGAGAATAAAATATGTTCCCTGGAACATTATGATATATGTGAAAACAGTTATTTACGAATTCTATAAAGTGTAGCAAAATTGATGGGTTGGCTTTCAAGTATAAATAAATGCAAGCTTGCTAGCTTCTTTTTTTCCCCTTTTCTTTCTTTCTTGTTTAACTTTATAATATTGAGGTTTATCCACATCTTCAGGACTTGATTTTTTTAAGGTAAAAAAAGGTAAAGCTGTGATCTGAGAAACTTAGGATGCATTAAATTCAATACTCTTTGATTTTTTAGGATATTCTATGGATCTTATAGTGAACTGATAACAATGAATTTCTTCTACTTGCTATTAATTGGAATAGCAGAGAATTTATACTGAAGGTATCACATTCAAACATTTTAAAATGGCACTTCTTCCCTGAGATAAATGAATATACATAATTTCAAAGTCAGTTTTATAATGACTAGTTTAGCATGTCACTAGTGTCAAAATTTTAGTTCTGAAACTGAGAATCTGAATATCAGAGCTTCATTATCCCACTGGAAATAAGATTTAGGACTTTTAAATAACATAGTAGTTAAAAAATATAGTATCTTGCCTTCTTCACTTTTCTTAGTAACTTCTCTTTTACTCTGTCCTACATCAAAGTAGAAATTTGTCTTTTCATGAAATAAGATCTTATCTCGGTTTTATAAGTACATCCATTTCATTGGTTCAGAAGCATGACTTTCTACCTAAACTATCCTAGTCTGTCACCTATATATGTGATTTTGCTATATATGATAGGTTGACACTTGGAGCACTCTTTAAAATATAATTTTCTAATATATAATCTTCAATAATATAGTATATCTTGATTGATTATATGGAGAGAAAAGTATTTATCAGGTTAATTTAAATATAAGTATTTTTTAATCTCCTTAGAATTATTGGAGGTTATCCTCTAAGAAATACCAGAGTTAGAGAATACCTTCCTAATTCATTCTCAGTTAACTACTAATAAGTTTGTCTGGATTAACTTTAATCAGTTTTTCTAATATCTTTTTGCACTGTATAGAGGTGAGTTAAAATAATTCTAAAAATCTACTTGAATTTATGTCATAATAACTATAGAACTTTACATATTTGTATGTGAAAACATATTAAGAATCTTAAAAACTACTTTTAGTGTCAAGTGAAGATACTAAATTTACACTGTCATAAGATAAAGGGAAAAAAAGACTGAAATATAGTTATAAGAAGCATTTCTGGTCTGAGGAATAAAGATACTGGGTACCTGGATGACTCGGTTGATTAAGCTTCTGACTCTTGATCTCAGGGTTGTGAGTTCAAGCCCTGTATTGGGCCCGGCACTGGGTGTGAAGCCTACTTAAAAAATAAGAAGAAGAAAGAAAGCTATCAATATATAAATATAAGTTTTCAAGAGGTTTTCCCCTATGCTATAAACATCATAGGAAAGAAAGGTAAGCATCATCCCTAACAGAATACTTGATAAAGTGAAACAAGAATGTTTAATGTGATTTCCCGCGTTTTGCTTTTACAATATTTTTCTTCGTGGGAAAATTGCTTAGATCCAGTCTATATCAACTCCTCCTGATGGCTTTGGAATAGGATGTAGTATGTATATATGGCTTTTTCATCTGAAAATAAACTCAGTTTCAGATCAGTATTATATTTCTTCTTTTTTTTAATGTTTATTTATTTTTGAGAGACAAAGGGAGATAGAGCACGAGTGGGGAAGGTGCAGAGAGAGAGGGAGACACAGAATCCGAAGCAGGCTCCAGGCTGTGAGCTGTCAGCACAGAGCCTGATGCGGGGCTTGAACTCAGGAATCACGAGATCATGACCTGAGTGGAAGTCAGGCACCCCTGATCAGTATTATATTTCATGTGTGGTAGAGTGAAAAGAGCCTTGGACTTGCAACGAGAAAATTAGGTTTGACTTCCAGCTCCATCATTATTGACTATCATTTTTGACAAATTGCTTAGTCTCATGAAAATCTGTTTCTTTATAAAAGTCTTTTTATAATATGTATATTACATGTTTATTACACAGATTTGACTAGACAAGGTATCAGGGAAACCTGTCACAAATAATTAGAACATACCAGGCCTCAGAAATTTTAATTTCCTTTCACTTTTCACTGTTGAATTTGAATGCCAGTGATGAAACTTTTATTTTTGGAACTTGACCATATTCTGTTTACAGGGATTTTACTAATTCCCTTACAAAGGCTTGTGTTCTAATTCTTAAATGATTCTCAGTCACTGACATGAACTCAACCTCTGTATTGAAATACAGTGAAATAGCAACACAATACTATTCTTTATCCATTTTGTCTGTTCATATTAAGACATTTTTAGTGCCTGTTATGAACTTCATATATAAGGACTCTAAGAAACCTTGCTCTTTCACTTTTTCTCTCTGTAGGTATATGGTATAACAAGAAAGTTTTTACACTTAAATAAATCCTAGAAGTGATAAAAATGTTCTGAAACTAGGTAGTGGAGATGGTTGTGTAACATTGTAAATGTATGAAATGCCACAGAAGTGTAATTTTAAAATAGTTCAAATGTGTATTTTATGTTATGTGAACTTTACCACAATAAAAAGAAAATCAGCCAATCAAATCAAAACAATTTTCATAAATATGGCCAAGTCATTCCAGAGATGTGGTGCCAATTTGTATCCCTAAAAGTGATATATGAGTGTAAATTAAGAAAGTTTGTTTTTTTTTTTGTTTTTTTTTTTTTTTTGAGAGAGAAAAAGTGCACGTGAGCGAACGGCAGAGAAAGAAGGAGAGAGAGAGAATCCCAGGAGGTGCAGAGAGAGGAGAAAGAGTGCAGAGCCTGGAGCTGGGCTCGAGCTCCCCCTGAAGTGGGGCTCCAGCTCAGGAACTATGAGATCATGACCTGAGCCAAAGCCAGATGCTTAACCAACTGAGTCACCCAGCACCCTGAGAAAGTTTTGGTAGGAAGGCAAATGATCAAATATAATAGTCTTAATCTCTTGGCCAAGACCTCTTTAAATATGGGAAGTAAAAGATTATTGAAAGTGTATTTTTATATTTTACAATGTTGCCTATGACTGGTCCAGGTTATTATTTTACTAATAATACTGTTTTACTTGGTGATATATGGAACAATCTTGGAGTGTATTTGTAGTACAGTGTGAAATACAAAGTTGAGGGTTTATCTTATCTGGATATTTATATATCATTTTACTTTCCCATCTTTACATGACTGTTGTGAATAGATACACTTAAGGGCTGGGCTTTCTTTTTTTTAATTTAATTCAATTTATTTTTTATTGAAGTATAATTGATATATAATATTAGTTTTAGGAGTACAACATAATGATTTGGCAATTATATACATTATGAAATGCCACCATGGTGTGTTGTTTTCATCTGCACCATACAAAGTATTACAATATTATTGACTATGCTGTACATTTCATTACAATATTATTCCTATGCTGTACATTTCATCCCCATTATTCATTTTTGAAACTGGAGGTTTGTGCTCTTAATCTTCTTCACCTCTTTTTCCTATCCCTCCACCACCTTCTCCTCTGGCAACCACTAGTTTGTTCTCTATATTTATGAGTATGTTTCTCTCTTGTTTTGTTGTTATTTGCTTGTTATTATTGTTGTTTTAAGATTTCATATATAAGTGAAATCATACGGTGTTTGTCTTTCTCTGTCTGACTTATTTCACTTATTATAATACCTTCTGGCCCATCCATGTTCATTGAAAATGGCAAGAGCTCATCCTTTTTGATGGCTAACATTCCATTGTGTGTATATACCACATCTTTACCCGTCTATCTATGGATGGACACCTATGTTGCTTCTATATCTTGGCTATTGCAAATAATGCTGCAGTAAACATAACTGTGCACATATCTTTTACAATTAGTGTTTTTGTTTTCTTCTGATAAATACCCAAAAGTAGAATTCTAGAGTATATGGTACCTCTATTTTTAGTTAGTTTTTTTGTTTTGTTTTGTGTTTTTGTTTCTGTTTTTGTTTTGAGAAACTCCATACTGTTTTCTAGAGTGGCTGTACCAGTTTACATTCACACTAACAGTGCACAAGGGTTCCTTTTTTCCCACATTCTCACCAACACTTGTTATTTCTTGTTTTTTTGTTTTTGTTTTGTTTTTGATAGTAGCTATTCTGACTGGTGTGAGAGGATATCTTATTGTGGTTTTGATTTGAATTTCCCTACTGATTAGTGATGCTGAGTATCTATTCATGTGTCTGTTGGCCATCTGTATGCATTCTTTGGAAAAATGTATATTCATTTTTAATCAGATTTTTTATGTTTTCTTTTTGTGTTGAGTTGTGTGAGATCTTTATATATTTTAGATATTAACCCCTTATTGGATATATCCTTTGCAAATATAGTCTCTCATTTAGTAGATTGCCTTTTCATTTTGCTGGTGGTTTCCTTCACTGTGCAAAAGCTTTTTACTTTGATGTAGTCCCATTTTTTAAAATTTTTCTTTTTCTTTTTGCTTTGTTTCCCTTGCCTGGGGAGACATAGCCAGAAAAATACTGCTAAGGCTAATGTTCAAGAGATTACTGCCTATGTTTTCTTTTAGGTTTTTATGGTTTCAGGTCTTACATTTAGGTCTTAATTTATTTTGAGTTTATCTTTGCGTATGGTATAAGAGTGTAGTTCAATTTCATTCTTTGGTATGTAGCTGTTGGTTTTCCCAACACCCTTCATAGAAGAGGCTGTCTTTTCCCGATTATATATTCCTGCCTTCTTTGTCATAGATTATTGACCCTGTAAGTGTAGGTTTGTTCCTGGGCTCAATTCTGTTCCATTTCTTTTACAAAATTGTATGAAATCATCTTTCCAGCTTGTTTATATTTTCAGAGCATTATTTTTAAAGTGGTTTTCCCCCAATAAAATAAAAATCTTTGAGTCATTTTTTATGGGCTGAACTGGTTCCCCCTATAAAATTCATATGTTAAAGTTCTAACCCACAGTACCTCAGATGTGACTGTATGCAGAGATAGGATCTTTAAGGAAGTAATTACGTTAACATGAGGTCATTAGTTTGGCAGCTCCAGCAAACTAATACAGTCATAGGAAAATACATCTTAGAGGCTTTCTGTAAATTTTATCAATATTCGGTTTACTTACAGACTTTCTTTTCAGTGATCATACAACTTAAATTCACCTCCTAAGTATTTTAGGTCACTTGCTAATTTCCAGTAAACTTTTTCAAATAGAGGGACTACTCAGAATAGTTATATTTACTTCATATTTCACTATAGAGTTAATTCAGATTAGCATTAGGTATTTGAGCTGTGATTCATTAGTGAACAATTCATACTTCAGTTTGTGATAGATTCATTAATATTCAAAAGGCCTTAGCACAAAGACAGGAATATTTAGTAATGTTTATACTTTGCTTAATTTCCAATTTATTTTAGCATGTTCTAATTATTAATATGCTACTACTACAAGTAAAATATGCATGTAGCTAATGAGATTTCGCCAAACATTTAAACTTTAATTACAAACTTAAAAAATGAAATGCCTTAACAATTCTACCATAAGAGTCTCTTAATGCTTTAATCATCCTAAAAATTAAGCAAATAAAAATATAATCATTACGATCTGTTCACTACTCTTCTCTCAAAATTGGATAAAAAATGCTAAATCTATGGACTTAAATTTGTTTCTAAACTCTGTTCTTGTTTCTATTCTTAACTTTTTTCCATCTTTATTGATGTCTAATTGACAAGTAAATTGTAAGACATTCAAAGTGTACAATGAGACACATATACAATGAAAGTATTCCCACTATTGAGATAATTAGCACATCCATCACCTCACATACTTTTTCCCCTTTTTGAGCAAATTTCAGTTATACATCCAGTATTATCAGCTATAGTCACCAATTTATATGTTAGATCCTCATCTCTTGTTCAATTTATAACTGGAAGTTTGTACCCTTTTACAAATCTCCCTATTTCCCCTCACCCCTCAACCCCCGACAACCACCATTCTACTCTCTATTTCTATGAGTTAACTTTATTTTATTTCTCTTTAAATCTACCTGATAATTATTTTGCATCTAACTAGAGAGTTAGGGATACAGATTCAGAATTGTGTGATTTATATAAGTCCGTTATTGAAATCCTGAGATGGGAGCCTTAAGTGCACATTCTTATTGGGCTGTTTCCAGATGATCTGGCAGAGCCCAGTAATTATTTAATTTTGCCCTTCATCATTTACTGTCTAAACTATTGCTTCTCATCTATCGGGTACATTGTGATTATGACATTAGTCATTTTCTCAAACTGATGCTGGATTTGATTTTCTTATGCTCATAGTAAGTTGGCTATATCTTTTGTTTAATACAAGCAAGCAGATAACGCCAAATTTTCAGCTTCTGGTATGTGTGGGTTCTGATCTGGTTTAGTTAAATCTAAAGTCTTTAGCCTATTTGGTTCAGTAATATTGTAACATTTCTTTCTCATAGTTCAATTAGAGCTTCAATATTGACATATTCCTGTTTATTTTTACTAGCAATTAGTCACTTGTATACATATACATTATAGCCATATATAGTAACACAAAAATAAATATTAAATGTCTACAACATGCAATGCCCTGTGTTAGGTATTATGGGATACTGCAAAGATAATTCTTCTTCCACTTCCTATAATCATTATTCTTTAGAAAGAAGGTAATGGATATACATAAATAACTCTAATGCAAGGCAGAGAAAAAATATGTGCCATTAGAGAAGTCTAGATAAATCAGAATGAATTTTTTAAAGGAGGAGTTACATTTATATCTGGCAAGAGGGATTTAGCACAATTACTCAAGAAGACAGCATTTGAATAAGGTATGGAGGAATAGATAGTATTCTCTCTCTGTCTATACACACACACACACACACACACACACACACACACACACTGGAGAGAAATAATTTTCTAGGTCAACAATAGACACCAAAGCACAGAAGTATAAACATGGACTCGGATCTTCTTGAGGAGCAAAAAGCATTGTTTGAAGAGAGCAGACTACTTTCGTTCATTCATTCATTCATTCATTCAGTAAACTTTTAATTGGGGCCTCCTATGAATCAAAATGTGTTAGGTACAAGGAATACAAAAAATAAAAAAAACAGCAAAGAAAAAAAGAATGAAAAAAAGTATAAAATCCCTTTCCTTGAGCACTTGACCATTTTACTTTTTAAATTAATGATTATTATGTTTCAAGTGCTTCATTAATATTATTTTAGTTTTCATAGCACTATAAGGTACATACTATTATCTCCATTTAAATATCGAGAAACTGATGCATAAAGAAGTTAAGAAACTTGATCAATTTATATAGTTTAAAAGTGGCAGATCCAGGATTTGAACATGGGTATCTGGCTCGATAATGTGCTTTTAAGCACTGCATTCTGCCATGTGATATAGGGTATTGGGAGAGAGGTCTCTATAGATAGACAGTGAATGGCCTTAGAATAACAAGCTAAGAAGTCTGACAAAATCAAAACTGTAATTTGAAAAGATCATCCTGGCAGCAGTGAATAAGATTGATTGAAACGGTGAAGTTTTACAGCAAGTGGGTGGCTGTTCTTTACTCTAGATGACAGATGATGAACATTTGAGTTAGAGTAGCTGAGATAAAACACAGAAGAGAATTTTATAGGGATAGCATTAATAGGAATTGCATAGGAAAACAAGAGTCAAAAAAATGGCAGTGGCATCAGTCAAGAGTCTGTAGATTACAAGTGACAGGAAGCCAACTCAAGCTTGTTTAAACAGAAATGAGAATTTATTGGTTTATGTATTTGAGTCAAGAAGTTCTGTTTTTAACAGTTTCTCAGATCTGCTTTCTCTTACTGGCTTCATCTTTAGGAAGGTTCCATATTTGCAGTGGTAAACATGGATTCTGACCTCTAGAATCACATTATCCTAGAAGCTAGAAAGTCTTCATCAAAAGGGACCATGTTTATATATGTTCCAGCCAGAAAGCAGGGTATGATTCTCAATGGCTCAGTTTAAGTCAGATGCCCACCACAGGAGCTAGAGTTTGGATCAGCACATTTTGAATCCTTCAGAGTGAGAGACAGGGAAGATGGGTTTCCCAAAAGAAGAAGATACAAGAAAAAAAATAAGTATTCATTCCACCAACGTTTGAGCTAGTGACTTAGAGTGTGATAGAGACCTTTATCAGAAATAAGTCATATGGAGAAAAGGTCAATAGCAAGCTTGAGAATAAAAAGAATAATTTAGGTACGTGTTGAGTTTAAATAATGGCAAAGCATTTGGATAGAAATAACTAGTGAAGAATTTGAAACGTGAAATTTGAGTTTAGAAGAAAGGTGAATGCCAAATATAAAATATTAGGAGTCAAATGAGTAGAGAAATGGCTAATGGAACTGTGAACTTTAATGAGATTAAGAAAAATGATCATCATAGATACAAAAGGAGATCCCGAATCAAATGGTATTGAGACCAAGAGATAAGCATTTCAAGAAGATAGAATGGTCATCATAATCAAAAGCCCACAACTGATCAAGGAAAGGCTAATAAAAAGCCATTTGGTCTAGATAAACAGCAAAGCAGTGGTGATCTTAAAGAGAAGTTTAGGTAAAATAAAAGTGCACTGTAAGGAATTAAAGAATTAATGGGAGAGAATAAGGTGGCCTTAAATTTCTAGCCAGTCTACTAAATAGCTAGTTATGTGACCATAGAAAAGAAGCTTGAAATCTCTAAGGTTCTGATTGTTCATGTTAAAAAAAATTTTTTTAATGTTTATTTTTGAGAGAGAGAGCGTAAGCAGGGGAGGGGCAGAGAGAGAGAGAGACACAGAATCCAAAACAGGCTCCAGGCTCTGAGCTGTCAGCACAGAGCCAGACACGAGGCTCAAATCCACAAACCGTGAGATCATGACCTGAGCCAAAGTAGGACACTAAACAAACAGAGCCACCCAGGCACCGCTATTGTTCATGTTTAAAGAAGAGATCATAAATAGTAATTGTATCTAGTTTATAGTTTTTACTTGAGATTATGTTCAAAAAGTACTTGCCAGAGTGCCTAAGAAATTAGGCACTCCAGCCCCAACTATCACTGACTAATATTGCATGAGACACTCCGAGTGAAACTTGCCCAGTATGACTCAATCAACCAGCAAAACCATGAGTGGTAATAAATTGTTTTAAAACACTATGGTTTGTAAAGGGGAAAAAAAGGAAAATAAAGCACTATGGTTTGTTTCAGAGCAAATTAAAGAGAACAGACATCACTTGTGGGAATGACAGCATCTAGGGATGATGTTGTTGAATCATTTTTGTTGTGTTTTGGTTTGATTTAAGTAGAAAGTAGCCCTAAGATTTGCATAGGCTGAGGATTTGTATTCTAAAGAGAGAAACTAAATCTCTAAGAAAGAGATCAGATAGTGAATGTAGTAAGGACCTGGAAGAAACAATAGAAAATGTATTCAAGGGTCTAGGGGGAGAAGTCTACCTTGGCAAACAGGATGAACACCTTTCCCTCTGACAAGGAGTAAATGTGAAGAGGTAAAGCAACGTTTGAGGTGCAGAGTAAACAATATATGAAAAATATCTATGTAAGATGACAGATTGTCTTCTTTATTGTAGATTTAACTCCCAGAGACTTGCATCGTGGAACTTTTTAAAGTGTAAAGTATAAAACTGCTGCCTCCTCCTTCTGTGTTCTGATGATTGGAATCGCACCAAGACCAATCAGGGGGCACAGAAACTGAAAAGTCTTAAACAGGCCACAGCAGGATTTGGGGTTATTTACCACCAGGCTCTCTTTTGACCCAAGAATTCTGGCAACTGCTATCATTACCTTCTTTTACCTCAGGGCACACAAAAAATTATAAGCTATGCACTTAAAGTTTCCTCTAACACAGATATTTTATTGCTTTTCACTCAGGTGAAATGGGGAAAAAGTAGGTATGGTGTGGTACTTTGGGAAATCTGTCAATTTATCTTCTGCAGTACATGCCTTGTAAACACTCCTAACTTAATGCACTGCACATGCATCATCCTTGAATGTTTAGTTTTATTGCTGCAGAAGTAATTTCCGAAGGTCATTGTATAATGGATGAAAACTTGAAGGTTCATGCAATTTATGTTCATTTTAGATAATATTGTACAACATTTAGAAACTATCAACTTTCATTCTCTAAATGTTTGATCTAATAATTTTAAAGATAAAATATGTTATCAGCCTTTGGGAGCATATACTTTGGCTGTGAAAAATCATACTCAAATATGGATTGAAAAATGTAAACTCTTCTACTGACTTTTCCTTAACAGATTTTTATTCATCTCAGTCACACTTCACTAGATTTAAGATAGGGAGAGGAAAAAAAAAAAAAGCAGAACACTTCCAGGAGTATAAAAGTTATAAGAAAGAATTAACCAAATTTAAAAATGCAACACTGTTTTTAAAGAATATATAGAGACTTGTTAAGGATAATCTCTTGGGCTACTTCACAGGTGTGTGTTAAGGTATAGCCACCATGCATAAACATTTTGGCCTCAAAAAAATGTTCTTGGTTATTTATGAGTTTGGGTTTGTAGTTATAAAGCTCCATATTCTTTTAAGTTTATTTATTTATTTTTGAGAGCAAGAGAGAGTGCAAGCAGAGTAGGAGCAGAGAGAGAGGGAGTGAGAGAATCCAGGGCAGGCTCCATGCTGTCAGTGCAGATCCCAAACTCACGAACCATGAAATCATGACCTGAGCCAAAATTGGACGCTCAACCTACTGAGCTACCCAGGTGCCCCATAAAGTTCCTTATTCTTTTCACCCCACTTGAGGTGATATTTTCTTTTTCTTTTAAAAAAATTTTTTAATGTTTATTTTTGAGAGAGAGAGAGAACACAAGGGTGGGGGGAGGGGCAGAGAGAGGGAGCCACAGAATCTGAAGCAGGCTCCAGGCTCTGAGCTGTCAGCACAGAGCCCAACGCAGGGCTCAAATCCACGAACTGTGAGATCATGACCTGAGCTGAAGTCTGACGCTTAACCGACTAGCCACGCAGGCGCCCCAAGGTGATATTTTCTGTTGCCACTCCCTCCCCCACTGGGACTTCACAATCCCCTCTTCTCCTATATCTTCAGTCATTCTCTCTTCCCTATATCTTTCAGGTCTGTAAACACATTTTTCTCACTACCTGAAAATAAACACACAAAAGTCAAACAGATCTTTAAGTGCTGCCTCTCTCTGTGCATACTGCCCTCTCTTCATCCTCTCTTATCCTCCTGACCTGAAGGAATTGTTCTACTAATAATGTCCATTTGTACATCTTTGATCCACTCCTCCTTTCCCAGTGATCTAATTTGTACTTTCACTATAGCATGGAAATCACGTCTGCTTTGAAATTGTCGGCAGTGACATCTTGGCTCTATAAGGGCCAATGGGGGACATTCAGGAATCTCTTTTCAACTCTTAACCTTACCGACTGTTCTGAGTCTCTCTTATTTGGATTATAATGTATTTTTAATGAATTCTCTTCCTACTTCATCAATCATACCCATATTTATCACTTAAATGTTTCCACACTTGTGCACAGGTACAAATATACAGTTTCAACCTCTTTGTTTTTTGTTTTTTGTTTTCTTCACACCCCACCTACGTGGTCTCATTAACTCCTGTGGTATCAACCTCCACAGACATGCTGGAGAGCACCTGAACTTGCCTCTTTAGTGCCCATTGCCCATATGAATATTCCCAGGAACCTCAGTTCCAATAGAATATCCATTTCTCTTTTATTACCCCTCAAATTTTATTCTCCTTCTCTCTATATTCTCACATTAACTGGATCATACATTCACTTCACCCAATAGCTAGAAATCTAGTTATTATTATAATAGATTGAGACTTATTGCCAATATTCAACTGTTTCACATATGAAACTAAATTTCATATGGCTTAATTTAATAGTTTTTACCTTTCTTTCTTTCTTTCTTTCTTTCTTTCTTTCTTTCTTTCTTTCTTTCTTTCTTTCTTTTTAGAGAGAGAGAGCATGAGTACATGCACATGAGGGAGGGCCAGAAGGAGAGGGAGAGAGAGAATCTTAAGCAACCTCCACACTCAGCTGGACCTCAACATGGCGCTGAATCTCATGACCATGAGATCATGACCATAAAGTCATGACTTGAGCTGATATCAAGAGTTGGATGCTTAAACAACTGAGCCACCTAGGCACCCTTTCTTTTCCTCTTCTTTAACTGAGTTCCATTATTTTTATTTCATAGTGCCTCTAAATCCCTTTATTCTTTTCTATTTTAAACGTCCATTGCCACAATTCCAGGACCTCTTAGTTGCTTATATAAATTGTTGCAAAAGTATCTTAATACACCCTTTTGAGTATCTTACATTTTGAGAGTTTTTTAAATACTGACATTAGACTGTAAAAAGAGAGAACAGTGAGCAGAGCACCTATTGTTTTCTATTCTTATAGTGTAATATTTCTCCTCAATATTATGGCATTCATGTGCTAGTTCTAGAAAAGTACTACAGTTTTATCATTAGCCATTTTCCAGCTCACCCACCTGACCAGGTCTTATCCAGTGGTCCTACGGTTGAATTTGCATTGGGGGGGGGGGGGCTTGCTAGCTCAGAAACAGGCTTCACTCTTTTATGCCAATATAAATGTGTGCCTCACCCTTCCCCTTTTGAGGATATTCCTCTCATCCTAAAAATGTCATTTATTATAAGAAACATCCTTACTACTCATCCCTTTAGCATCAAAGAAAATTAGTTGCTTCTTTCCTGTGTATATTATAGAGAGCTCTATTATAATAATCATCATGTTGAATTAATTACATCTTTATTTGAACTTCATTCTATGGTGTTAGGTTTTTTGAGGACATAGACTAGATATTTAAATAGTGAATGAATGAATTGGAATGTGAGTTTTCCTCTGTACCTCAGTCTTATTCATTCCCATATACATGGGACATGTCAGTCAACTCTATCACAACTGGTCTCTCAGTGATGACAGTGAGTAAATTTAAAAGTCTCCTAATAAGAATGTCACTACCTGCTAGCTCAGTTGTGTTGACCATTTGGAAATAATGAAAAAAAAAATGATAACATGTTTTTTAATTTTTAATATTTATAACATGGTTTTTAATTTTCAAAGGGTTATCCTAAATATTAACTCACTTACTTTTACAACAACCTTATAAAACAGGCGCTGTTACAGGGAGGCACTCAGAGGTTAAAGGACTTTAACAAGAGAAAAATAGCCAGAAAGTGACATAACTGAGAAATCACATAAGATTCTATACAAAGGCCTGCTATTTGTACTGTGAATTCAGGCTACTTGGGTTTAAATCCCAGTTTTCCCACTTAGTAGTCCTGGGCCTCCTTTCTTCATTCCTGAAATCAGGATAATAGTGTAAACGACCTGTGAGAGTCCTTATGAAGGGTTAAGTGAGTTTAATATATCTACAGCTCTGAGCAGAGTGCCTGCCATTTAGTCAGTATTCTACATATTTTAGTTGTTATTACTGTGCTGTAGATGCTCTCTGGTGAAGAAGGACTAGATGAGTCCTTCCATCATAGCTGGAATCTCTCTCTCTTTCTTTCTTTTGCACTTCCCAGAGCTCTCTGGATAATTAATTTAAGAGGCCACATTCCAAAGAGCGTGTGAGGTGGGAAGTATCACAGAAGATAATAAAATAAAGAAAGTCATGTGGACACATGATTAGAAGGCCAATCACTCCTATCTTGGTGGTTTCCAGATGACCTCACCCAAATTAATCATAATCTAGTCTCATTAAACTCATAGGAGAAACTAAGATGTGCTGTTATGGACTGAATTGTGTCCCCCCCAAATTCATATGTTGAAGCCCTAGCCCCTGGAACCTCAGAATATGACTGTATTTGAAAATAGGGCTTTTAAATAAGTGATCACTTTAAAATAAAGCCATTACTGTAGGCCCAAAGCCAATCAGACTGGTGTTGTTTTAAGAGGAAATTTGGACATACAAAGAGACATGAGAGATGCCTATGCACAGAGGAAAGGCTGTGTGAAGAAGCACCAAGACCTTAGCCATCTAAAGCCCAGGAGAAAGGCCTCAGAAGTAACCAAACTTGCTGACACCTTGATCTTATCTTCCTAGTCTCCAGAATGGTGAGAAAATACATTTCTGTTGTTTAAGCGACACAGTCTGTAGTTTGGTTACAGCAGCCTTTGTAAACTAATACAGGGGCTCTTGTTCATTGTGGTCCCGCAGTTTAATCAGGTAGAAACTGAGACATCAAGAGACTTTTAGTGACTAGTTTCAGCTCCCACAGATTCTGCCAAACCATCAATGTGTCTAATTCTACCTCAGAGACTGAGTTTGTGCTTCTGTGTCAAGTTAATTCAAATACAGTAGGAAATTACAAATGTCAGGAACCTTTGCAAGGAGCCAGTTCTTGTTACAATCATGTTTTAACCCAGGGTATGTTCAATTTTGTCTGGATTAAAAACCAATCAGTGGGTTCCCATCTACTAATTGGCTTAAGAAACAGTTTCCTTAAACTTTGGGGAAATTTTCATGAGCAATCATGCCCTTTATTAAATGTTAATGATTCTAGATCAAGTCTTTGGAAGCTATAACAGGGTCAATGATATCAACGATTTATAAAAGAATAACTGAACTTTTAGATCATTTAAATTATTAATACATTGCATTGATAGAGCATTGTTAACTTCTCCAAAGCCCTTTCATCTCTTCTTTTTAAGATTTTATGAGGAAAAGTCAATCCCATGAAATCTAAGATAGAAGCCACCTTTTTTAGTACTTTAAGGAAAGAAAGAAATGAAAGCTTCAGATAACAAATCTGCTTTTCTACAATTATTTTTATCACATGAAAGACAGAAGACAAAGCAAGAATTGATGTTGGTGTCAATGTGATGAAAAATGCTCTTGAGTAGGGGCTGAAGTACTGTACAATTTTCTCTAGAGGACCAGTAGTGTTCCAAATGAGATATTATCTGTTGTCACTTCTGTGAAAAAATATAACACCTGCCTCTGCATGTTTCTTCTACTTTGAACAGTTTTCTTGGGTGAGACCTGAAAGGTTGCCCAGCAGAAGCAAACAATTTGCCTTTGTTTTCTTGGATCAGCATCCCATGAACTCAAATTCTTTCAAATTCAAAGCTGAAATACTACTGTCTGGTTTGCAGAGTTCGTCTATTGTTCAGACTTCCCTGTTTGCATTGCAGAGTGAAAGAACATATTCAGGAGCAACTTTACAAGAAGCTACTCTAAAATATACATGTAGCTATTACTTATTGAACACTGTTCTGAGCCCAATGCTTTGTCCTAGTTTCTGTGTGCTTATTATTTCAGTTTTTCTGGAAGGTGGAAGCTAATCTCAAAGTACACAATTCACTCACTAATTCAATAAAGGTTATTCATGGAATCTGTTTATTATATGTGCCAGACACTATCTTAGAAATAAAAAGAAGAACAAGGTAAAAGTCCTAAAAGAAACCACAAACTAGGCCTGAACTGTTCAACAGTGTAGCCACTAGTCACAAGTGGATTCTTAAATTGAAATTGAAATTAATGAAAATTAAGTAAAATGAAGACTTCAGTGTTTCAGTTGTACTAGCCACTTTTTGAGTGCTTAATCACGTTTTGTGACCCTTCTACCCTACCAGACAGTTAAAAGAACATTTTCATCATTGCCAAAAGTTCTGGTCTGGAGATTAGCATATGGAAATAATGTGCATATTTGGATAAAGCATAGTTTAATGTTCACAATGGAAAATTCTATGGAGCAATCCAATCTATTTTAGCCATGGTGGGGAGAAAGTATTTGATGAATGTATGTAAAAACAGGCATCTTTCATTACTAGTGCTCTTTCCAACAAGGAAAATCTGATTTACGGTGACTATTTAAACATGTCAATACCATAGTAAAATAGACAGCAGAGTGTGGCATCCTGGATCCCCAGGGCTTTGGAGGGATGGACATTAATGGTCAACAAGCTACAAAATTACATGAAGTGTTACTAGGGTTTTTCCAAAGGTTAAGCAATCCTGTCATGGTTAGCAGAGAAATCTATAAAAGGTGCTCATATGCAGATGTGGCATTCTAGAGGGTGAGAGGACCAAAATCACAAATTTGGGGGACGAAAGTAGTCATAAGAGCAAGATGAGAGCAATGAGTGATTCACAGGACAATCCAGATGGATTTCATTGAACAGAACCTTGCTCCTCTTATAAATATATTGATTATGAGAATTTACAAGTGACTCCAGTATCATTCTTTTTCAGAAATTAGATGTGTGGCTTGGGGTGTAATGAGGTCATGGTTAAGATTAATGTGGTAACTGCAATCTGTTAATTGAAACTTTCTATGACACTATTGGAATTCAACTAATTTCTTAATAAACAGCTATAGTTATTTGCTTCCCATGTTTTTCTGATTGTACAGCTATGAATTCATTACTTGAGGATTTAAATTGTAAGTTCTATTGCTCAGAAAATGACTGAACATTATCACTAATGTTGGAAAATGTACAGATTTATTAGTATTCATAAGCTATTAACTATAACAATGAACGGGAAAATGGTTAACATCACTCTAAAAATATAAGGGTTTTCATCATATTTTCCATCCTTTTTCTCTTCTGTATGAGTACAGAAGGCCATTCAGGGGACATTATCTATGGATATTTCAGCATTAAACACTGAGGTGGTATTCTGGCAAGTCTCATGAGGCTATCAAATTTTGATTTTGCTCCTTAACCTAGTTGTTTCTGTGGGAATCCCTTCTGGTAGAAGTGTGCTCAGAGTACAGGTGGGGAGTGAGGAATGGAGCCCAGTTCAGGGTGGATTTCAGTTATAGGCAGTTAGGGGTACGTTATCTGTGTGAAACCACTTTTGGTAAAGGAGAAAATGAATGGAAAAAATGGTCACAAAAGCAGAGTCTCTGGCCATTATTGAGAGGCAAGATTACAAATAAATGAAAGAAGGAAAATCAGGTAAAAATGAAAGGTAGAAGTAGTACTGAAAGCAGTGAAAAAAGTTGTATTCTATTCATGTGGATAGATAACAGCTAGAATTTTGATATTTTCCAAACAGGTTTCTCCTAAGTATCTGGTTTCTATAAAGCAGTGTTTGCTTCTACACTAAGGATAAGTATCTGAATTACCTGTGGAGCTATAATACATTATATGTATATTTTTATGTTATATATAAGTGTGTGTATATATATATGTATATATATACATATATATATGTATATATATACACACGTATATACACGTATATGTATATATATAATGTATGTATGCCTAAGCCTTACCTCCAAGAGATTCTGATCCAGTAGCTTATATCCTGTTTAGGTCTACAGAGGTGTCTATTTTTAAAAGCACGGGCTTCTTTACCTAACTGTTGCAAAGCTATCAAGGGATTCAGTCTTTATCATACTGTTTGACCTATTTTCTTTTCTTCAGATCATGTGAGTTTACTTTTTCTCTTTGTGGGTTTGCAGAAAGCAAAAGTAGCATTGCCAACAACTTGTCACATAAAAAAATAGACTATAAATCAAAGTTAAAAAACTTTCTCACAGCAGGAATAGCTAGTATCAAAAAAAGACTTGTTTCTGTGGGGATCTCAACAGATAGTCTTGTTGATGAATCCCTCACTTCTTGCCTTTTCCCCCACAACCATTGAGAGGCTAGCATCCTGCCTTTGGAATACATCCAAAAAAGACAATTCAGAGGTTGGTGCTTTGCTGGTGAATCCTTTGGTTCTTGATCCTGGCAATTCTTTATTTAAATTAGCTCAATATTATTTGTGAAACTGGAAGGGGAAGTGTTCTATTACACATGTTCTTGGTTGCAAACGACAAAAGAAAATTCTGCCTGATTTAAGCAAAAGTGAGCATACTAGATTATATATAACTACCCAAAGGACCTGTTGGAAGACTGGAGGACCCATTTCTAAAATGGGCGTTAAGTCAGAGGACCTGGGCATCAGATAAGCAGGCTAGATCAAATCCACCTGAAGCAAATAGGCTGCTCTTCTGTCACTGGTTCTTGTACTCCTAGATCTACATTGCTGCTGTGCTTTCCCAACTGTCCCTGCATTTTTGCTCTCTCCCTCAAGTCACATAGTCCTAGGTGGGACCCTCTGATGACTAAGCCCCAGTCATATGCCTGTGCCATCAATACAAAAGCAAGAAGTATCTCATCTTATCAGAAATCATGGGAGGAGATGAAGCGCTGAGGATCATCTTCCACTTCAAAATTATTTTAAAATAAGACAGTCAATTAGATGAAGTGTAGCCTAAAGGGATAAATGTTTATTACAGAGCCCTTAGTAATGCCACCTGGTCACTTATTATTTGGCTAAATTGAGCATGTGATACATTTGTTCTTTTGATCGTTAGAAAGCCATTTTAAAGCAGTGTAGAATATCTGGCATTTGCTGAGGTGACTTGGAACATTAATTGTTGTTACTAACATGCATAAGAGTTGAGAATAAAGAAACACTAGCAAACAGACAGGTCTCTAGGGCAACCATATATCCCTGTAGTTTATCTTTGTTTCATTGTTGACCCACCTCTCTAGAGTCTGAGACCAAGGCTGTTTCCTGGTTATGTAGGCAAGGAGAAGGTACTATCTTAGGAGTACGGAAGAGCTGACCTTAAGCTTTTGTGTAAACGTATGGATACATGTGAGATAAGTGTCTGTGATAAGCTATGCAAACTGCTGCATGGTACCAGCCTGCTTCAAATACGCACTCTTTGTTGAGAACTTCTAATCTAAGGGTCTGGGATTGGATGATCAAATAAATCCTCTTCCTAAAATTGTAGCCATAACCTGAAATTCTCAAATAATGAAAGAAAATATTATTTGAACAATTTATTCCCCAATTATTGTTTTGAATACTGGTTGGGGGAAAGAAAAAGACCTTGAAGATTATCTTCGTATTTTGAAAATACAGAAAGCTGAACTCTGGATGGCTCTAAGTTGTGATCACTTTATTTCTGTCTGTATTATGAAATTTTACTCAATTTTCATATTTTAAAATACTATGACAAGAAAACTCATTTTTTTCTTTTTTTTCTTTCTTTCTTTCTTTCTTTCTTTCTTTCTTTCTTTCTTTTCCTTCCCTTCCCTTCCCTTCACTTCTCTTTTCTTTTCTATTCTTTTCTTTTCTTTTCTTTTCTTTTCTTTTCTTTTCTTTTCTTTTCTTTTCTTTTCTTTTCTTTTCTTTCTTACCAGCCCTCCTCTCCATTCTGGAAGTCTGCTTGTTATTATCCCTGGTGTTAACTCTAAGCTGGTTTAAGTAATTTTTTTACCATCTCTGTAAGTTTATTATACAAATACTAGTCTTCCTCACATTGTATGCATCAGTTTTGGAGATAATAAAAATGTTTGGCAAATATAAATATGAATATAAATATAAATATAAACAAATATATATATTACAAATATATATATAATGATACAAATGCTTGGAATATATATATATAGTGATGCTATACATATATATATATATAGCAAAATGTTTGGCTAATATACATACACACATACACACACCCATGCACAGACATATGTACACACAAAAATACAAATGTTTGGCAAATATATATATAGATATATAGATATATAGATATATAGATATATAGATATATAGATATATATATGTATATTGTGACACTGTACCCAAAACAATCTCATATTTTTTATGTTTCTTCTAAAATTTCCACTGTCTTGATCCATAGTCTTAGTAAGATGTGTAATGGCTCATATCCACTAACACAATCTATCAGCAAGTGGACAGATGGACTACAATGGCTTTTACAGTATGCAACAGGATGACACCCAACTGTGATGTTAAATTTTTCATGATTTCATGCATTAGTTATCTCTAATCAGTCCTAGTGTGTAACAAGGCTAAAAGGAGAAGATACAAAATAACTTTCTTCTTTCTTTATTCCTGTCAATTTATATAATTTTTCCTGAGTTATTTCTGATAATGTTACACAAACAAATTTGAATTAAAATTAAAATTAAAATTTGGTACATATCAATGCTTCATATAAACACCTTTAATTACTACTTTTCTATTCATGTTATTTCCTCTAAATTTAAATTTGAAGATCATTCCAGTGGTGTTATTTCCTAATATAGAAAATTAGTTACTATCCAAAATTAAGCAATGACAGAGCTAAGAACTGAGTTCATGAGTTGCATACCTTTTCCTGAGTAGTCAGCCAAAAAGACCACATGACCTATGTTGGGATGAGACCCTTAAGGCAGATCAGAAGAGGGTATTGGGCCCTTAATCCTTTGGATTTTCTTTGTCTTGTAGACTATAATTCAGTGTAGTCCAACAAATGTGCATACATATACACAAAGTAGAAATACATCAGATTAAAAGATAGAGACAGACCTGATATATATAAGGCATTCAATAAACATTCATTGAATTTGTAAATAGGCATAATAACAAGGTATCTATGAAAATGCACATAATGAAATTTGTATGTCGACCATGATGATGAAATCTAATGGGAAGAAAAAGAAAAAAAAATGTAAGTGGTTAGCAAGCCAAATAAAATTGAATCCACTGAATTTCTCTTAGCCAAAAATGAAAGATGAAGAATATTACTGGAATTCTTTGAAAGGAAAACTAGTGTATAAACTTTAAAATACTAGAAATATAAAATATTAAAATTCAATGCTTTGGGTTTTTAGTAAGATTATCCACAACACACTTACAGTTTTTCTATTATCTCTGAATCTTTACTTATGATCATTTTACTAGGGTATGTAATTAAAAACACCAAATTCCAAATCAATCTGTTTCTATGCTTTTTAAATGATTCTGTAAAGATTTAGTTATGGAAAGAGTTTAGATTAATAGATAAGATGTGTTTGGAGAATTATCTGTGGATTTTCATTATCTTTACCAATCCTAGTTCACATCATAATTGATAGTCGGAGGAGACATGTTAATAATACCACATGTGGAAAAGCATTTATGTTTTTATTTGGCAGCAAGCTAAATATGAATCAATGGTATTATACGACTGTTAAAAGTCCAAATTTACCTTAAAATGTATTAATAAGCTTCAGAGAAAGGAAGGGGGGGTGGTAGTCACTTCACTTTCACTCCATTTGTTATATCATCCCTGGAAAATATGCATGAGTTCTGAAAAGTGTAATTTAAAAGGGCTGTATGCCCAGAAAAAAGTGAGAAAGATAGCTTTTAAAGTTGCATTATATGAAATATAATTGAAATAATTAAGCTTATAGAAGGGAAAGAATCAAGGTAGATGAGATGACTGTCTTCACATATGGCCAAGAGAGTAGATATATTATTGTAGTTTAAGAAGGCGGAACAAGGACCAACAGGGGACATTAGAAGAGAGTGTTTGTTGATTGCCAAGAAGAGTGACGAATCCTCTGTCTTTTAAAGGTATCCAGAAAAAGAAAGGCCTACTTTAAAAAAGGGTCGACTATCAGAGCTGGAATGAGAATCAAGAGTCAGAATCTAAGATTTCATGATCAGTTGACAATTTTGCAGAAAGGTGGTTGTCCCATCACATAAAAGTTTAATACCACCTCCTATGACTTCTAGATTAAGCAGATTCAGAATACTTCCAACAAATACAATCTAAACATCAGTTTCATAATATTGACAATGCAAAAACCTGAAAATATTATACATTAAAATCTAATACAAATAGAGAGATGCATGGAAGTATGATAAAATATTTATAGTATCCTTGTCTCACAGGATTATAAATTTTTGCCTTTTTATATTTTTCTGAACTGCTTTTTAAAGTCAATATGATTTTTTATAATCCAATGAAATAACAATGCTATTTTAACTGAAGTCAAAAATGAAATGTCATTGTTTCTTCAGAAGAAATTCTGTGGCCAATAATCATTAGAATATTTTTAAAATTCTCAAAATAAGTGGATTTTGTTGTTCAAAACCTACATAATTTATTAGTTATAATTTTACTTTTTTATTCTGTAAGTGAGTCTATTTTTGGTACTAAATGTTTAAGCATCTATAGAAGGTGCAGTAGGTTAAACTGTGTTCCACAGAAGAATATATTCAAGCCTTAATTTTTAGTAATGGTAAATGTGAGTGACCTGATTTGGAATTAGGGTCTTTGCAGATGTAACCAAGTTATGATGAAGTCATAGTGTATTAGGGTGTGTCCTAATCAATGACTGATGTCCTTGTAAAGAGAGGGAATTTTGGCACAGTAATGCACAGGGAGAAGGCCATGTAAAGACATGGGGGAAGGTGAAGTGATGTGTCTACAAGCCAAGGAATACCAAGGATCACAGGCATCCATCAGAAGCTAATAAGAGGCATGGAAGGATCCTAGCCAAGAACCTTTGAGAGAATTCTTAGGACTTCTTGCCTCTAGAATTTCACACAACTTTCTGTTGTTATAAGCCACATAATTTGTTATATTTTGTTATAACCACCCTAGGAAATGACCACCAAGGGAAATAGTTGGCAGTATATTTTTATTAAACAGAAAAATCCTCAGAAAAGTATTAGTAATAAAAATAATAAACATTTTCCTACTTTCTAACACTAGGTCATTATTTAATAATGTCTTTTTATATTTCCCTTCAGAATGTGTTATCAAGAGTACATTGAACTTTCATACTGACTTTAAAATAATAAAACTATCATTAAATAATTAAATGTTTTAAACTATAACCTCAAGAACTGGGAGATAATATATATCGATGTCTTTGTTTTCCTTTCTTTTAAAGCACTATTAATATTTGAATTTATATTATTTATTTTATTTTTATGTTTAGGTCCTGTTGCTCACTATAACGTAAGCTCATGGACAGCAGTGATTTTGGTTGTTTTAACCATGGCTGGCATGTAGTAAATACTCAGAAACATTTGTTGAACATTCACTATGTAGTGACAGTTGCAGACATCAGCAGCTATAGGCTTAGTGTACACAGCAGGAGAAAATGTTTCCTCAACTGCCTGGGCTGACTTATTAGGGCTTATGAGATCATATACTATATCTTAAATAATCATTGGAGCAAGGAGAGAGGATATTCTGAAATGGCATTGCTTGGGGCATTGTGCTTTTCTCTAAAAACACAAGGTAGATCGACACACTTAAATCTCAAAGATGGGACAATTCTTCAAATAAAATGGTACAAGTTTGTCATGTTGAAACAACAAATTTAGGTACAATAGCTTTCAGTAAATAATTTTTCTTATGTCTGATTTCACCTCTGATGTTATCTTTTCAATACACATTTGGAACATAATTTCTTACTTTAGTATTTAAAATATTTAAAATAGGGGCGCCTGGGTGGCTCAGTTGGTTAAGCATCTGACTTCAGCTCAGGTCATGATCTTACAGTCTGTGAGTTTGAGCCCCGCATCGGGCTCTGTGCTGACAGCTCAGAGCCTGGAGCCTGCTTCAGATTCTGTGTCTCCCTCTCTCTCTGCCCATCCCCTGCTCATGCTCTGTCTCTCTCTCAAAAATAAATAAAAACATTTAAAAAAATAAAAAATAATAAATAAAATATTTAAAATATACCTTATTTTCTTCAGAACAAAAGCAGTAATCCAAGGTATTTTGATTTTGATTATGGAAATCATTTTTGGGCAACTTTGGCTAAAGCAGTGTTTTCAAACTAATTTGTTATTTTTATGAAAAATCCTTTAAAATTTCTCCATATATCCCGTAAAACCACCCAATTGTATATAAGGGTCAGTTGCAAGAAATAAACATTAATAAAACTTTGGATGAAAGACATGTAATTCAGCATTCCTTTAAATGATAGGTGCTTACCCTAAGTACAGCAGAGGGTCCATGTGCTGTGAAAATTACATGTACATTTTTGTCATTGTACATACAGGTCCATTCCTTGTTAAAGAATCCATAGCTTTGGATAGGTTCTTAAAGGGATCTGTGTTTCTTTCCCAGTGTGTGAATTAGTGTTAGTGCTTCTCAAATGGGGGTGATCTGGCAACTTTTTTGGTTGTTACACCTGGAGGATGGGGAGTTATCACTGCCATCTAATAGACAAGAGGCAAGAGATGCTTTAAACCTTCCGCATTGTACATTGCAGCCCTCCCAACAAAAAACTACTGTGCCTAAAATGTCATTAGTACCATTGCTGAGAAACCTTGCTCTAGATAATCTAATATTCTGAACCTCTCTACCCAAGATTAAGACCTAAAAAAAGTGTAAATAATTTAAACTGCATTCTTTTAGACTCTCCAGTTTATTAAACTTGTTGTGTGGCATGCTGCTGTCACCCAATTTCATGGCATATTATAAAACTCTACCCCTGGAAAGTGATTTTATTTGTTGTAGTGCTGTGAATCATGCATTCTGTAATGGCTTTGTTTTACCTACCTGCAAATTTCCTTTCAGGTCTCAGTTCTAAGATCAGCTATGGTTTGTCTTCAGGGGATAATTTGAAGTGGAATCAACCTTGTTTCTTTCTTGTTCTCGTTATTAGGGAGATATAAATGTAATTAAAGACTATCTTCTAGCATACCATTTGGATAATGATTATGGCTTCACTTTAATTTTCTAATATCTAATTTTCCTAGGGTTTTACTTACTAGCTTGTAGTGTTTGTGTGTTTGTTTTTGGTGTGTGTGGTTGTTGCTGTTTTTGCTTATCATAATTACATTTTTGCACAATATACATTTTTCCTTTGGGATGAGGTAAAGAATAAATAAATAAAAGCCTGTGACCCATAGGACTTCACACTAAAATTTACAACTAAGTAGTGCCTGATTTCTCTTCTCTATATAGTTTATACCATTTAGTTCTTTAACATCAGTGCCACGTCCTATTGCCATTTCTATTTAGATAATGTGCTATACACATTCTGATACTATTTTTGTTTCTTCTGTGGTAACACGCATTAGTTTTTTCCTTTTATTCAAAACTTTCTAGGGACACCTAGGTGGCTCAGTCAGTTAAGCGTCCAACTTCAGCTCAGGTCATGATCTCGCCTTTCATGGGTTCAAGCCCCACATCCACCTCTGTGCTGACAGCTCAGAGCCTGGAGCCTGCGTTGGATTCTGTGTCTCCCTCTCTCTCTGCGCCTCCCCCACTCATGATCTGTCTCTCAAAAATAAATAAACGTTAAAAAAAACTTTATCATCTGTTGTGCTAAAAGGCACTGAAATTATCAATAAGGTAAAGTTTTTGGTTTCTAAAGAACTTACATGTTAAAAAGGGAGATAGCTATGTAAATCAGTAATGACAGAAATATACTAATTCTTATCATAGAAATATGCTCTAAGTAGAAGGTGGCTAAAAGGTGGCATGACCAAATCCAGTACATGCTGATTAACATAAAAGAGAACATGTAGCTGAATATTTTTTTCATTTAAAAAGTATTTAAGATAGAAAATGATAGACAATATGGATGAATAGATAGTGATAGGGATAATACATACATAGAGTCACTGAACTTCCAATGCCTTTTAACATTTATTCTGGTTGACTTTGATAAATTATCCAATCTATTACAACTTTTTAACATTCCTGGTTCTAGGTGATGTAATTTCTCCACTTGAAAAGGTAACTCATCTAGGTGATTTTAATAAATGTAAGCAGGCCAAGGCTCAGAATTAGCCTAGGTGGAACCCACGATTTTAGTATTCCCTTCTTCCCTTTCCCTGCACTACCTCTCATTTCTCCACCTACCTACCAATTCACTAGACTCCATTCTCTGAATCTAGCCTGCTGTAGATACATCAATTCGAATGTGAATTCAACCAAGGTTCCATAACTCATTAATAAGTAAATACACATTTAACAATCAAAACATTAAAAACTAAAAGGTTTGTTAGACTTCATCAAATCTGGTGTTTCTCAAACATTATTCCTCAGTGTTTATAAAAAGGGAATTATTGGTCAAATGCATTTGAGAAAGGCCAAATTTGTCAAAATTAAGTGAGTTTTGTTTTGTTCTGTTTTTCATTGATGGACTTCTCTGGGCCTTCATTGTGCTAATGAGCATTCCTCAAGGTGTGCGGTAAGTATTTTCCAATCACACTTAAATATAGAACACCTAATTGAAAATATGTAATCCATAAAAGTCTCTACTTATACTATGGTGTTTTTAAAAATATTATTATCAGGTACTGTTATGACTATAACTTGGTTGTTATTAATCATCATTACTTTTCTAAAAAATTACATTTTAGCATTAGTCTTTCTCTATAGGGATATCAAAGATCCAGGCCCAGCTGGGAATAGAGAAAGTATTGCAAGAACCCTAGTAGATTTTAATATTTATTAAGTCTGTGTGATAGAGAACAAGAGTGCCCAGAGCCTTTAAAAAGAATAATCTATGATTCACAGCTAGTATCTTTAAAATGTAAAATATCAGCCTTTATTAAAATGAGGACACTCTTGTCAAATGCTGATCTTGGAACTACTTAACTGATATTTTTGCAACAGCAACTAGTGTTAGAACAGAGAAAAATCATAAAAGTGATTCATGAAATTTTTAGTAAGTCTCAGTTTATCAAAAAAGTACACACACACACACATACACACACGCACACTCTTATTCTTTTGCAGTTGGTGCAGCTGTGCTTTATATTATCTTTAGATATGTGTTTACAAGTGGGTAGGGGCACCTGGTGGCTCAGTTAAGTGTTTGACTTCAGCTCAGGTCATGGTTCATGAGTCTGAGCCCTGCATTGGTCTCTGTGCTAACAGCTCAAGGTCTAGAGCCTACTTTGGATTCTATGTCTCCCTCTCTCTCTGCCCTCCCCTGCTCACACTCTTTTTCTCTCAAAAATAAATAAACACTTAAAAAATTAGAAGATGGCTAGAATTGACCCTTATTTTACAGTTAAATAATGGAAAAGTGGAATTGACAGTCATTACTTCTTGTTCTTTAAGCAATTAGGCATCCCAAAAAGAGTTGAAAAATTTGCACAGATTAAATCATTTAGGCTTTTGCCTAAAATTAGAACTGTAATTAAAATGAAATGAAATTCATTTGTTAATTTTTTTCTTCCCAAAACATCTATAGGCCAAAGTGTGTTTATGTATTTAATGTTATTTCAGATTATCTAAGTGGGCAAATGAATGCATAAAATATATAATGTATCAAAATGGGAAGTTTAATGAGGAACTAGCCAGAGAGGGGGGTATCATTCCTTGGCTAGGCACAGGTCTAATGAAATAGAAACTCCAAATAGCGGTCTCCAAAGTTAAAAAAAAAAAAAAAAAAAGGGAAAAAAGACCTAAAAACAAAACAAAAAAATAATATTGCTATTGTTTTACCTTAATTGGCTTTGGGAGCCCACCTGTAGAAGTGAGGGATCTTTTTCTAAGGAAAACATACATATTACTTTCACTCTTTTTTTTTTTTAAATTTTTTTTAACGTTTATTTATTTTTGAGACAGAGAGAGACAGAGCATGAACAGGGGAGGGGCAGAGAGAGAGAGGAAGACACAGAATCTGAAACAGGCTCCAGGGTCTGAGCTGTCAGCACAGAGCCTGATGCGGGGCTCGAACTCACGGACCGTGAGATCATGACCTGAGCCGAAGTCGGACTCTTAACCGACTGAGCCACCCAGGCGCCCCTTACTTTCACTCTTAAGTAGTGTTTGGGTGAATCCACTTTCAGAAACTAAAGCATTTATCCAAGAGCAACTTCACTTTTGTATTATCATAGCAAATAGATTCACACTTTCCAGAATTAGTGTCATAAAAGAACATTTCCAAAGATTTGTGATTATTTTTTCCCCAAGATTTTTCACTTCCTTTGGGCTGTTTCCTTTTCTTTGAAATAATTAGAAGTAAAAACCTTAAAATGAGTCTGAGGGCTTGTCATGGGGGTGGCCCAGTAGGGGGGATCCCAAGACATCTGCTGCAAGAAGAAAAAAGGACTTACATACAGCTAACCTGGGTGAGAGGAACTCTGGGTTTGGCTCAGTGTTTGCTGAAGCCAAGTGGAATCATGGTTAAACTTTGTGTTAACATTCATTGGCACACTACATAGATCTGTTTTTAGTTCAGCTTATTTTCCTATCTAGGTAGCTGATGAGGGCACCAACCTCAATGTTGTAGGTATAGATGGATAATTACCTGGGTGTAATCTAGGTTAATGGTAGGTGGGTAATGCCTTCTTGAATGCTAGATAGCAAAACTTTCTTATAATATAATAGTATTAGTTACTCAACTAACCAAGATATACTTGAGAAATTAAATAATAGATAAAGAATATTGGATTAGCTGGTCTCTAATCCCCTTCAACCTCCATCTAAAGGTCTGATCCCACCAATAAAATGATGATCCAGGTTAGTACGCAAATAATACTCTAATGAGTGATTTAGTCAAGTAGTTCTAAATCACTTAGTTAGAGGAGGTATTTTAGTATCTCCCTGCTGCAGTACATGGTATATACTGAATTCAATAATATTTTAGAAACAAATCTAAATAGTATAAATCTCAACAGCATTTTATAATATTCTGCAGGTAACATATTATGTTTCTGTAACTTCCTACATGTAGCATATATACATTTATATTACATTACATATACTTTATACACACATTTGAAAAACAGTACTACACATGTTATAAATTATTCTACAGGCAAGTCTTTGTGCTTTAGGGGTTCCATATTCTAGGAGTAGTTATAAAACTCTCATGGTCTCCCTTAGGTTTACAATCTGGTTGATTCTCAAGGCACCTGGGTGGCTCAGCTGGTTGAGCGACCAGGTCGGGTTCAGCTCAGGTCATGATCCCAAGGTCGTGAGATCTAGCACCCCATCAGGCTCTGCGCTAAATATGGAGCCTGCTTAGGATTCTCTCTCTCTTTCCCTCTATCCCTCTCTGTCATTCTCTCTCTCTCTAAAATAAAAAAAAAAATTAAAAAATGAATAAAAATAAATAATCCTATATTTTAAAAAAAGAAAGAAAGGAGAATGTTGAGACCCAGCAGAACATACAAGAGATGCAGTGGTCTCATTGTAAGACTTCAGAAATGGATGTGATTGTAGGGAGGCCAGTGTGCACAAGCAAACTTCATCAAACTGCATCTGAAGGCAGAGGAGAGAGAGAGAGAGAGTCTTATAAACACTAAAATTCTCAGACTAGAAGTGGCCTCTAGAACCCGACCAGGGAGAGATTCTGATAGGGCTTTTCCTTTGGAATCATAGTCCTCCCACATATACCTTCTTCATCTGGTGGTCAAATGATTTTGCTGAGCTAAAGTTTCTGTAATTTGTAATCTGAAAGCATCAGTATTTTTTTAAACAAAATTATCTTTTAATATTCTGTATAGATTTTTCAAAGAACAGTATGCATCCATTTATTTCTGTAAGTTCTGATTTTCAAGGGACAAGGCCTCCTTGAGTAGAATTATTGATCCAGTTCCCTCTTTCTAGAAATGAGGAAATTTAGGCCCTGAGATTTAATTATTTTCCCAACGACCTAGACCACATAACTAGCACCCCAAGGAGAGTTTATAGGAGAAGCAAGAACACAACAACCCCAAAATTCAAGGTATATTTATTAGGGAGAATTTAAAAGAATTTTCAGAATTTCCACATGGGGGTTCACTATCAAAGTTCTATTGAAGTTGATGGCAAGATGCCTGGTATGAGTATATTTAAGTAGATGACTTAACATGTCAATTTTCTATCAAAGTTAAGATCTTCACAAAGTAGGTTATTTTAAGGTTGATTATATTGATTTTCTCTGTTGTTCAGAATGCCCTTGGTTTTGTTTTCATCATAAACACATAGCCAGAAATTCTTGTTATAAGAAAGTAATTATATTTTTATAAACTCTTTTCTTCTCACTTTTTATTTTTAATCCTGTCTCCATTTTCTCTTTCACTGTTTTTTTTGTTTGTTTTTGTTTTTTAATTTCTTCTCCAGTTTTTATAGTGCTGCATCCTTGCCTCTGATACAACAATCACTAGGAGTAAAAAAAAGAAACATCCGGGTTCCTTCAGTCAAATATGTTTTTATGATACATATCTGAGGATTATGAGATGCAAGCAGAAATCAGCCTTTCTTCCAAAATAAGCCCTGTGGAAACACCAAATCTGTAGTCTCTTTTATTGCTTTAAGATATATATAAACTTATATTTTCATATAAGTTTATATATATATATATATATGTGTGTGTATATTTATAATATTTGTCAATGGAACTAATAAGTTCACATGTATTATTTATTTACCCTAGGAGAGCCTGACTGTCTCAGTTGGTAGAGCATTCAACTCTTGATCTTAGGGTTGTGAATTCAAGCCCATGCTGGGCATGGAGGCTACTTAGAAAAAAAAAAAAAGGATAATTATCTTAGAATTCAGAATTAAGTGAATTAGAACAAATAAATTCCAGGTAAAAGTTATATCTGTAAATCATACTTCTGGCATATATGGTAATAGAAAATCTAGTGCTCATTTTTTCTTCTCAAATCCTTAAATTTATATCCCATATGAAAAAAAAATCTTTAGCATTGAAATTTCAATATATCATCCTGAAAAGCAATGAAAATGACTGTATATTTCCTGCTATAGGGTAGGGTTTAATTTTTAGATGTTTCTGAAACATTTCAAGTGCAAGAAAACTCTATAATTTTTTTTTATTTAAGTAGGTTTTGTTTGAGCCAAATGATACTGGTGACTAAAAGAAGAAAAGCTCACAGTCAGTTCTACATGTGTCCTCTCTGGATGACTTCAGCTAAACCCAGGGCTTAGGTTCCCCCACTTTATCATTGGTGACCCTCCCAATTTATATCACCAGCTTTGATGTCTCCTTTCCTTTGATGTTCCAAAGCTGTAGTTCCAACCGCATGCTGCACATCACCACCTGGATATTCCACAAGGTTGTCAAATTCAACATGCCCCCAAATGACTTCATTGCCTTTTGTGTCTCTATTCCCTTCCTTCTCTCCCATATTGGGAAGGATGCTTTCATTTGTAACTAACAAAAAACTCAGTTCAACTGGCTGTTTAAACAATGAAGGAGATATATTGGCTCAGAAGTAGTTAGGACTATAGACCTAGTAGAAAGCTGATTTGGCTGCGTTTCTTTAGGATTTTTTGGCTCTATGGTTCTCTGAGAGTCAGCTGTGTTCCCAAATTGGCTTCTTTGAAAGTTACACAATAGTTTCAGTAGTTCTAGGCTTTATTTCTTCATTCACACTGTTCAAAAAGAGAGAAAGCAGCTCTTCAGTGAGCTATTTCAACAGAGCAAAAGACATTTCTCAGAAGCCCTGAGGGTAAAAAACCCTCCTAGTAAAGTCAGGCTGGCTGGCTTTAGCTCCATTTTCCTAACCTGTCACATGGCAAGTTCTGAGACCAGTCAGGACCCACACCTAGAACCCTGGGTGAGCAATCCCAGCCAATCACATGACTACTCCGTAATGAAGTATAATAAATCAAATGTTGGAAAGATAACCACAATGGCTGCTATTCCATAGAGTTCCCCTAAAATATATTCTGTTTGAAGATTTGTTTGCTTAGAAAAACAGAAACCTTGAATTTGCATAAATGATTGTTAAAAAGGATACAGAAAAATTTCAAGGAATTCAGTTTTAGGAAATACAGCCTGACATCAGAAACTTGACAGTTTATCAACTCTCTGTCTCTCTCTTGCTTTCTGTTGTCTCATCTCAACTCTGCATTTTTGTTTTATTCAACTGCTACTCCACAGGAGAGTTGCCTTTCTGGCAACTTCTTCAACAGAGAATACATAGTCAAAAAAGGCTGCAAGCCCCTAGTATAAGGCCTTAAATGTCTTGTGCCTATAACTATGACTAGCCACATTTTCTATGTCTCAATCTCAAATTTCTAGAATGAAGAAAGTGATCAGCCAGTCCATTTCCAGTGGGTGTACGTACATTAGTTGTTGTGGGAAATGATGGAATGTCACCTGATATGTAAGCATTCCCCTTCAGAGGTGAAAAAAGGATATGAATAGGAGGGAAATGACATATTTGTGTATTATAGGAGTATATATTTTAATTTTTGGAATATGGAACCACCTGTTTTTCAAGCTGGAAATCTGGGAATCATTTATTCATTTATTCATCTTAATCCTTATGGCTTTACCTCTTCTTGAGGCAGATGGTATAATAGCTACTATTAACTGTACTAGATCTTAAGCAATGTGTATATATATCTCATTACATCTCTCAACAAAGTCATGAGAAATGCACTATTATGTCCATTTTTAGGAGCACAAATTGGGCCCATCGAAGTTTAATAGAGCTGACAGATGGCAAACCTGATGTTGTATCCCAGATCAGTCTGATTCCAAAGCCCCAACTTGTTCCACTGTTCATATCATCTGTACAGAGCCTTTGAAACCAGGCAGATCTGAGTTTGAATTTTGGCTCTGCTACTTACTGGTCATGTATTCATTATTGACCCTTGTGAACCTCAGTTTCAATTTTCATGAAAATCTGAGGATGACAGGTTGCTCTTGAGAATGCTTAAAATAAAAATCAAAAGCCATGTATCTGGCAAATAATAGGCTGTCAACAAATATTAGTTACTTCCTATTCCATTTGATTAATGAAATAACATTTGGGGGAAAATATGTTGGAATTGAAAGGGTAGATAAACATAGCTTTCAATTGGGTAATTGCGACGTAGCAGCTCTTTGACCATAAGCCAGTTACCTAACTTATATGAGACTCAATTTTCTCACTTCTAAAAACAAAGCAATACTAATTTTACTTAAGATGGTCGTGAGGATTAAATTGGGTTATATATGGAAAGTGTTTGTCCAGCCTAATTTTAGTGGAGAGCTGGGAATGAGGTATTTGCTTATAGTAAATACATGGTAAAAACTTACTATTTAAATATTGAATGAATAGACTTGAAAGATGGACACTTTTTAAGGGTTATGCTGAGGGGCCTCAGTGTAGCATATTTTAAAAATAAATGTTTGCTTTTTTACTCATTTTATTTTGTTAAACATAAGAATACATTTTCTTTATTGGGCTATTCTGATAATCCAGACACTAGGTTAGGGGATTTGCATTTGTATCTTTGTAAAAATATTGCAAAAATAGACACTACTACTATCTTTTTACAGATATAGAAACCAAGACTCCAAGAGAATATGTAACTTGTTTAAGGATATAAAGTTTAGTAGCAAAGTAATACTTCTTTGAACGTTGCTGCTTCTCAAATTATATTTTTATATATTAAAATGGATCAGTAATACTTTTGGTAATATAGAGAAAGCAGCCTATGAATCTGTAAATTTATTATATCACTATACCTTGTACTATTAGAGTAGAGATTTTATTTTGTTTTGTTTTATTCATTTTGTGTGTGTAGGGGGGACGGCATGGTTTGATTTTAGGAACGACATATCTTCATCTCTGCCCACAGTAAGTATAGGACAATTTGATAGTGAATTGTTATAGTGACTTTACAACCATGCTTCAGTGTTCAAGTATACAAATGACAATATTAATTATCGATCATAAAATAGCAGCATTCAAAATACCATACTACATCAAAAATTTGAATTAGAACTAACTTAAGATATAAAGAACCAGTAAAAGAAACATACTTTAGAAAACCCTGTGATGCTAGCTCCCCAAAGAGGAAATTTAAAAGCTGTGTTCAGGATCTTACTAGCTGATCTTGCCATATTTGTTTAAAAAAAGACATATCATCAATTATGAGGTTAAGAGAGACCATGAAAGTTTAGCTTCCTGCTTACTGATACCTAAACAAATTTGAATAAATATGTTCAGGATATATAGAATTGGAGGGAAAATACTAGTGAGAAAGTTAAATATTTGAAAGAGGAAATATCTGATTGGTCTGTTTGGTGGGCTCCATTTAGTAGATTGATGCTTTTTCGATATATAAATGTATAGAAAAAATATTTTTGACAAATTTAAACTGGAAAGGATGATCTTGCTGAAACTTCGAGCCATAAATTGGAGTTTTCAGATATCCATTTGGTTACAAAACTTTAAAAAGCTAGAGCAGAATGTTATTTTTGCCATTATATTTTATTAAATTATCTTGGGAAGTGGAACATAGAATAAGTAATGTCTGTGACAATAATCTGGGGAATTTCTATAGAGGTAATACTGTATTAATTTTTACAGAGAGAATATTCAGATTAGGTGCTCATTGATTATATTTATTTAATATAATTGGTAGGTTGATAAACTCCTCTGACACACAAAATGCAAGCTTTACAGGATAGAGCAAAGGCTGGTTCCAGCTTGCTTCCCAAACAACCATTAACTGAAGCCTTAAATTTTAAGATATATTGAAATTTATAGATAAACAGTATATTGAAATTTATAGATATAACAGCATATGTATAGATATAAATGAATCAATTTTCTTTCATTCCTCTCATATTTTTCGAATAATTCTCTAGTCAGAAATTTTGGCTTGAGAAATTCAAGCTCTACCTTATGTATTTTTTTACATTTTTAACTTTTCAATATTTTATATCTGAAAAGATCTTCATTTCATTAACAAATATTTATTGAGCACTTTTTACATAATAGGCACTTTTCTGGGTACCAGAGCTAATGTGGTGAACAAGAAGGTCTAGGTTTTAGCTTCAAAGGAGCTTATATTCCTCTATTCATGGAGACAATTAAACTATATTGACTGTTGACTTCATAGTCCAAGGACAAAATAATATTTGGGTTATATAGATTCATAACAGATAGTGACAAGAGGAGGCAGAAAAATGAGTAGTTTGTTATTTCTACTAAGGATAACCATTTTCTAATTGGAGTAGATAAAGATTCATAATTATTCTGCATTCCAGGAAACCAACAGAATTTGGAAGATCAATGAAACATTCAGAACTCACACCCAATATGGGAACCATTTCATGGTTGCAGTTAAAGATATACCCAAATGGGACTTCAAGGGGCCACAGGAAGTGTTCTGTTCTGAGTCTAGAGCCTTGAGTTATGATTAGTGAGGAGGTCTTGATAGGATCTTTGTGAACCTCCAGCGTCATCAACTAGTAACTCTTCAAAATAGCACCAGAAAAAAAAGAAAAAAAGACTTTTGATCAAGCAAAACGCGTTTGTTTGATGTCTACACTAAGGTTGACAAGCACTATCTTGACAGAGTCATGACAGGGTTCAGAATGGGAAATTGGGTCAGGATGTTTATAGAGTAATAGGACCAGAGTGGGTGATTTCAAGGCAGGTCTTGCAAAATGGGAAACTGATTGTCATTGTGAAGAATTTTTGACCAAATTACTTTGAACTGGAGGGCACAATGAAGTGAGGATCTTAAAACAAAACGATAACTAAGCTGTTTATGATTCACTCATATCTTCAATGAGCAGGCATTTCCACAAGTAAACAGCTAAATTATTTTGCATACTCTCAAAAGAAAAACATGCAGTTCACTATGGAATTATGTAGCACAGGGACAGGAAAGTAAGTTTGATTCCAGAATTATTTAACACAAGCATAGGAACATATGCCTATTCTCTGTAATGTTTAATAGAGGAATAGAAAATTACTTGGGTTTCAGACAACAAAGAGATGTGTTAATGTAATGTCAGTTACATTACATAGGTGCTATGAAAACAATAATAAAGTAGTCCAGGAGAATAGAGAGGAAGGAGTATTATTTTAGTATCATCAAGCCAGGCCTTTTTTTAGGAAAGAAGTATTTGAGCAGAAATCTGAATGAAGTGAGCAGATGGTCCTTGTGGATAAGTCTTGGGGAAGAGAAAACAAAGCGCAAAGGCCCTAAAGTGGGAACATGTTGGGGAAGATCAAGGAGACCAGGGAGCCTGCAGCAGAGTGTCTAAATGTCGAGAGTAGTAAATGATGAGGTCAGAGAACATAGGGCACAGATCATGTAGGGCCTTGTAGGCCATGGGAGAGAGTTTGGGTTTTATTCTAAGTGGATGAGAAGTCATTGTAGGGTTTTAAGTGGTTGATTGGCATGGTTTGGCATAACGTTTTTAAAAATCACTCCTGCTCAGAAAAAATAGTATGTTCTGGAAGTAGTGGCAACAAGGAGGCCAGATAGGAGACCAGTAGGAACAGGAGAAACAGTGTTTATTTGAACTCGGGAGGAGCTTCTGGGCTGGTGAGACACATTTTGAAAGTGGAGTTGGCAGGCTTTACTGATAAATGGGATATGAAATGTGGTAGAAAGAGGAGGCCAAGGTTTTTTTGTGTTTATTTGGACTGAACAAAAAGATGAATGAATGATAGTACCATTTACTCATTTACTAAACAAGGGCAGCTGTTGAGGATATGAACAGAAATAATACAAGCTTCTACCCTCAAGTGGCTGATGTTTTGGTAAGGCAGATAAAACACAACTGTAGTAACTATAATACAGAATCTAGAGTTTAAGTGAAGGGGGCAACAGTGGAGTGACAGCTGGTAGACTAAATTCTAAGGCACTGAGATCCAATGAGCATAGCTTCTGGCAAGATGAAGAAGGGGAGGTTTCACAGATGTCAGTGGAATATTTGAATGGTAGGGTAAGTGATTATTTTAGGTACCTACTAAGGAAAGTGCACAGTGCTAGACACTGATGATTCGGATATAAATCATCCTGGTTATGGCCTTTAAGGCCCAAACCCCATTATGATGTAGAATATGGTACAATGTGATCAGAAGTCTAACTGAAGAATAAATGTGCAGAGAAAGGTGTGATTCGTGTTTTCTGAGGGGATGGTATTTTATTAAAGGGCAAATGGGTGACTCATAGGTGGAAATTAACAGAAGTAAATGCTCATAGGGTGATTCTAATGCCTCAATGTTTGTTACTCCCAGCACAGCCCAGAAAAGGGAAAGCCTGCATTGTGTTCCCAAAGATTGCTAGCTATCTGGATTGTTTTGCAATCTAGCAAAATCAAGATCTCCTTCTGAATTGATGTATCATTGTTTTTTTAAATTTTATTATATTTTATTTATACAAAAATTTATACAATATATACTTATACAGTTGAAAATGGCTTTTTAATACTCTATACATGACATGTGGGGAGCTTATTTTAGGGAAATTATTTTCCCTTGCATCTTGTCTTTCTCTTTTGTCATGTAGTTCTATGATGTGATTCTTAAGACCATTTCCATTACTGTTTAGTGATACTCATGCCACTGCTTCTGTTAAGATTTGAAAAGTCAAAATAGGAAACTTAAGTAAAGTTGGATGGCGATTCTGTTTATACATCTAACTATTGTGTTATTTTCCTTTAACTGACATTACAATTTATTCATATCTTATTTGTGCACTATGAATGTCAAATCTATTCTTAACATTATTTTTAGTGGTGTAAATGATAGATTTATGCTATTCCTATGAATCTAATTATGCATTTGTACTTACATAATTTAATATGTGCTCACAAATTTTTCTAATTTGTCATCATAGTATGAATTCTAATATCTCCAGTGGCAATACAGTTTTTCAAAGAGAATCAGAGAATACGAATTTGAAATCCTGAATCTACCACTAGCCGTAAGATACATAATCAGTTCTTCATTTTTCTTATTGTAAACTAATGTTCGTAATTAGAGCTAATAATCTGTTTATATATTCATTGACTATGTTAAGTATAAGCAATAGAGAGACAGTCTTCAAAGAACTTCAATCTTTAAGGCTTGATAGTTTGGGAATTATAACACTCAATGGAGATAATAAACATGAGAGAACCTTGAAAAATGGGAGGTACTAAATAAGCTATTACTTATATTTTTTAATAATATGGGAAACTAACTGGTTCTTTAACATTTTTGAGCCCTTAAATAATTGGAATATAATTTAAAGAAATTTATTCATTACTATTACCCTGTCAATAATCCTTTTCTCCCATAGCATTTCTTCAAAGGTACCATAATTTCTCTAGGAAACATTGTAGAATGCAATGAGATATTGATACAGAGCTTTGTGAAGCTCTGATTCTATTTGAAATTCTGAATCACATATTTCTTTGACACAAATGTGGATTTTTTTTCATGGAAAGAGTTATGTATCAGGTATTTAATTTTACTTTTGTTAATAAGTTACAACAGCTATCATTTTGGGGGCAAAATTTTTATTGATATGCACTGAAAATATTATTATTATTCATTTTAATCCTAAAATTAAACCTAGGAAGTAAGTACTATTACTAATGCCATTTAGTGATTAAGTCAAGCATACATAGATACTTTAAGTAATCCTTCCAAGACCACAAAGTTGGCAAGCAACAGAGGCAGTTTTAACTGGATAAGTCATTGAAGAACATCCTCAAATGATCTAACAAAATGTGTACTTTAAACCCTTTTGCCTTGGGGCACTTGGGTGGCTCAGTCGGTTAAGCATCCAACTTTGGCTCAGGTCAGGATCTTACCGCTGGGGGTTTGAGCTCTGTGATGGGTTCTGTGTGTTGGGCTCTGTGTGTTGGGCTCTGTGGGTTCTAGCCCATGTTAGGCTCTGTGTTGACAGCTCAGAGCCTGGAGCCTGCTTCGGATTCTGTGTCTCCCTCTCTCTCTGCCCCTCCCCAGCTTGCTCTCTCCATCTCTGTCTCTGTCTCTGTCTCTCTCTCTCAAAGATAAGTAAACATTAAAAAAAAAAATTTTAAAAGCTTTTGCCAAAGTTAAATACATAATGGTCCTTCATTGGAAAATAACATTATATACATTTCTTATGGTAAATGAGATCACGACAGTTTCATCATGTTTCTAGTAGCTATTGAAGTTTTAGTTATGTTGTTTGTAATGAAAATTTCATTTTACACTTTGGGGTTTTCTGAGGTAAATGATTATATTAGCCTCTATGTAATTACTTGGCAAAAATTAGAGGATAGCTTTCTTTTTGATGGAATATAGCTATCTTTTATTTCCATTCTAGATAATATTTATTTTACACAGATAATATGTCTAATTTGAAACTTTTATGGTTGAACACATTTGATTTTTATTAAGTCTTTGACAAATGATTACTGCAGCTCTCTATTTCATATGAATATATCCCAGCACTTCCTAACCTCCCTCTTCCATAGGAGTATAGATTGCTGTTTTGATTTGTCTTCTCTTCCTCCCAAATGGGGCTTATTATTCCAGTTGGATTCATGAGCAATAAAGGTATAAATTCAGGAAGTAATCCGTTTTACTGTTAGCCACAGCACCCTACTTCTTGTTACATTTTCCATAGTTTTGGGGTCTAGAGCAGTGATTTTCAACTGGAAGAGACATATGAGTTTTAAGGGGTTTAATTTTAAGGTATAAGGGGGTGGGCATTTTTTAAGTCTATACTGTTAATTCTCTTTCCCTCTAGAGATCCTGAAATGCTTTTCCTCTGCTTGCAATAGTGAGTCCTTGTTACTAATAAATTTATGGAAGTCTAAAAATTAGTTGAAAACCATTAGTCTAGACCCAAGTTACTTTTGTATTTGTGATTGCAGAAAATCCAGTCAGACGGCTTGCTCTAAATTGTTTCTGTAAGACCAGTTTCTCACTTTGATAGAGTAGTGCCAAATAATTAAGGAACTCTGGAGATTACTATTTCATTTTGATCTAGGCCCAAAAATGGGCCTGGTCTCTTGTTCATATTGCATTTTAGAGACCGAGCCATACTCTGAACCATGGAGATAAGACCTCCTTTTAAGCAATTTAAATAAATTTTTAAGAACAAATCCATTTTTTTCATTTAAATGTTAATAATAGCAATAATAATGGAACTACCAAGCTTATAATAAAACATTTTATAGTGCTAAAAACATTTTGTGCATTATATAACTTCGGATATTTCCCATTAAATTGCACTTTATTTTGATATTATTATTTAAATGTAATATCACCTGTATGGTTTTAAATTCTAAGTCTTCTTTTGCTTCCATCATATTGTGAGCTTTTGTTGAAGGGGAGGTCAACAGAAAATCATTAACATTTTGGTCAGAAAACATTTTATCAACATGATATTTTTAAATATTTGGGAAACTCTGGAAAACATAATAGAACTTCTAGTGTAACTTTAGTCTAAGGTAACTGGTTTAACTGCACTGGACACTTGAGGAATAGAAAAGGAAGAAGAGCATCATTTTCCCGTCTTAAAATACCTGATAGTACATGGATTCTAAGGCAAAATATTAGCTTCAGTAGGTATTACCAAACATGAAAGCAAATACTATATACATTTATTGCTTATAGCTCCTGTAAAAGACAAGGAATGTAGCTAAGGTTTGTTTTCTTTTGTTTTTGTTTTTAACTGATGAAGACATTTTTAAAGCTATTGATTGATACTTTAATTCCTTATTATAGGAAAGACGTGATTATAGGCCCTATATGGGGGGCAGTTTAGAAAGGATCTTAGCAATGTTCTTTATTTGCCTGGACAGAATAAGTTGTTCTGACCTCAAACATGTTTGGAATAAACAATGAGGGGCAGAGAAGTAGGAATCGCCAGTTGTGCAGCTGTTATTAATTCGGTATTTCTGGAGTGAGAACATCCTATAAGGCAGCAAACAAAGAAACCTTCCTGTTGGGAAGGAATCTCTCGCTCTATGCCATTCTAGGGAAGCTCACACATTTCTAAAACATTTGATAGGTGCCTCCTTCTTTGGAAGAAGCAAAGGCACCCGATCAGTTGAATGCTAACCAACCTTAAAACAGAGGAGAGATGATATTAAAGAATGACAGGCCACCCTAAAGTCGATTTTTCTGTGAAATTTTCCTTTGGGAAAATTAGGAATTGTACCTGAGGAAACAGTTTCGCTACAGAATCAATTTTGAGATTGTGCGTGTGTGTGCCAGTGTGTCCTTGCCACTGAGTTAATGCTGTATTTGGTGACGTGGTGGTGAATTTGGCTTAGCTGCAGGCAAAACTTGAAAGTTTAATGATCTGAACCAGAGAGCCCCAAAAAAGTAACAATGATGAGACCCCTCAGCTAGGGAGGAGACGCACACTTTAGGAGTGAATTGTACTTGAAACAGAGTCAGTGAGGTTCCAGCAACATAGGCTTTCATAGGCTTTCCCCATAACGTAGAATGGGGAAGACTCGGCTTAAGCAGAAATAATAACAACAACAGAAATATAGTATCTCTGCCATCTCCTGGTCAGATGCTTTGTTTTTGGTTAAATGGAGATATAAAAGAACTATTTAGTGACAACTTTTGGCGTCACATTTTCCTTAACTATTTCTAGTCTTTAAATCTTCCCTCACAATTAAATTATGGGTCTCATAAAAATTAGAAAGTATCATCCTTCTTAAAGTGTGAATTATTCTCTGCTGTACTGCTTTATATATGGCAAACCTATATGGGAGGAAATTCTACGTATTCCCTAGTATAACTATTCTGTTTTGTGGTAAGCATGGAGTGTTTACGGCCATATATCATTACACTGGAGATTTATGTTGTATCATTTATTGGCCTGAAACTATGTTGTATATAAACTGTGCAAATTTATAAAACGGTGTAAAAATGTGTATATACAATATATATGTTAGGAGTAATCACTATTTATGACCAAAATTATAAGAGAAAAGCAAGCATAAGAATGTTAAGAATATGTTTGTTAGGCTAAAATATGAAGTTCATTGGAAATGCAGTGCAGTAAAGTGTTGCTATTCCTTTATTTGAAGTTTCTAAAAGAACAATATACTCACTAATACATGATTTCTTCACATTTGCTCGTTTCTCCTCTCTTCCAAAAGGCCTCTAGTGAAAAAGAAAATAGAGTATTAAATTTTACATGCAAATTTTCAGTAGTTTGCAAATGACTAGGGGCAATTCTGCCTATTAAACTACTTTATTCCCACTAGTGGTATTTTAAAATGTTGAACATTCAGTTTATGTTGAAATATACAGCTATACTTTCATATTACTGAGATTTACCATATTATGTGCTTGTCAAAATCTTCATGTTTCTTTTTTATAAGTTGTTAAAGAAATGTTCTATTAATATGTGTGCTCTTGCTACACAGTCTTATAATGCTATGCTAGCAGCTGAATATTTAATAAAAGTATAACAAGATGTGAAACATGCATTATACAATATATTAAAATTTCCTCTTTGCTTATGTTGCATTTTTATACCATTTTATTGATTTAGAGACATACACTGATGAACATAATGACTTGTAACATTTTTTACAGGTGGGGATTCAAGTGTGTACCTATGGCTTGTCAGAAATTCCTGGAATTAATCACTTAATTCAGTGGGGGGATAAAGTTCAATATAATCTCACTTACTTTTAAGTGGGTGCACTTTAAGAGATACTACTGGGATAAATGTATTATTATATATTTTATCAATATTTAAAAATTTTAAGGGCTGTAACAAACACCACCAAGTTAAATCTACCTTTTAAAGATTTAGGCTTTCCTTTTACTTTACTTTCTTGCCTTTCAAAGCACCCAATAGACAAAATAAGTTATTGGCATCTTGTTAAATATCCATATTTATATCTGAATAATTATCTTCCATTTTTGCTGATAGCTCAGTTTGTATTTGGTAAGCATATCAAGGCCTTAGGATGTAAACAGAAATGACTTGGGTCTCATGTCTAAATCATGATATGTTCTTTAATGTAGCAGATGCTGATTAAATATGCTTATAAGCTAAGAACAGTCTATAAATTCTAGATGTTTCCTGACAAATTGCATACTAGTTGAAGCTTTTCAAGCTTCTAAAAGGAACAAAAAATTATACCACCTGAGAATTTGAGGACTTGGAATTTCCTATTGGTCCTGTATTATCTTGGGCTATAGCCAAATGATTGATAGGAGAATCATTTAGGGTTTGAAGACTCTAAAAGAGCAAGTCACAAGGGATAAGAATATCTTAAAGTTTCCAAAAAAGCTGCTTCCCAAATGTCTTGGAATTATTTTTATTGTCTCTATTGAGTCCAAATTCCTCTATCTGTCCTTGAATTAAGTTGTGTCTTCTCCATAAAATCTTCCCAGACAGCTGTATCCCACATGAGTCTTTTCTTTCTGTATATAGCTCTTGTACTTATACATTGAACTGAATAGTTTATTTCTTAATTATATGTTGTTTTGGGTTTTTTTAAATGTTTGGCATTGTGAAATTTTATTTGCTTTGAAAAGCACAAACTTAAAATGTGATTCATTTCCTTGAAAATCCTTGATGTTTCAATTACAGAAGCTATTCCCAAGTAATAATGGTAGCTGGGTATTGGAGCCTCAAAATTAGGCTCATTATGTCATCATTTAAAGGTTTATACAAAATACTCTTTAAATGCCACTAATTTTTCTTTTAAAGGGTATTTCCGTTTTAAAAAGATTTATCAGTATGGATAGATTTATTTGTAAGGGAGTAAAATAAAACACTTTCCCTCTACTCGCCTAGGTTGTCTGACTGGAGCCCTACAAATTAGACTGAACAAAAGATAGATTAATAAAAGAAAAACAATTCATTAACGTGTGCATTGCCTGAGAGAACTCATTGATGAATAACTGAAAGGGGTGGTTAGCACTTGAGCTTATATAGAATCTTTACAAAGGACAGTACATTTGTAGAAAAGAGAGTAGACAAAGGAAAAGTTTTAGGCTTTTAGGGGCAGCAAACTAGGAAGGTAAATATGGGGGGAGGGGAATAATGGAAGGTAAACTTTTATAGAGTTTGTTATATGGATTCCTCTGGGGCCATATGTCTCTAGGCTGATGGGAGACATCATCCTGCCTAGTAGAGAGGAAGAAGGCAAAGAGATTTCCCTGTGTCTGCTTCCTCTCAGTTGCCTTCAGCTCAAAATAGTTCTTCTGTCAAAGTAGCATATTTTGAAGTGACATATTCTTAACCTCCTCACATTCCTTCAAGAAATATTTATCGTAAAAAAAAAAAAAAAGAAAAGAAATATTTATCATGACGCCTGGGTGGCTCTGTCCATTGAGCCTTCGATTCTTGATTTCAGGTCAGGTCACGATCTCACGGTTCAGGAGTTCAAGCCCCTCACTGGGTTCTGTGCTGACAGTGCAGAGCCTACTTGGGATTCTCTGTCTCCTCTCTGCCCCTTCCCTGCTTGTGCTAGCACTGTCTCTTTCTCTCTCTCAAAAATAAATAAACTTAAAAAATAAAAGAAATATTTATCAACCATCTTCTATGTACTAGTGACAGTACATAAGATCTGGCTTTTATGGGTGTGCATTCTAGTTGAGTAGCCTGATGACACACAAATGAAGAACTGAACGGGAAATTGTCAGATGATAGTGAGTACCATGCAGAAAATTAAAGCAAGGGGACATGCTAGGGAGTGATTGCTTCATATTGGATAATCAAGCAAGTCGTCTAGGAAAAGAGGACATTTAAACTAAGACCCAAAGGAACTGGCCCAGCAAAGACTAGGGGACCTGTATTCCAAATGGAATGTAGTAGTCCTAAGTGTGCGGGATGTTAATGGATGAGGCAAGAGTGTGGTATGAAACAAGTGAGGAAGTAGCCAGGGGCCAGGTCCCAGGATGGGCTTTGCAAGCCAGAGACAGTGTTTGGATTTTATTTTGAGTACAATAGGAAGCTCTTAGAGAGTTTAAACTAGGAGGGAGGATCTTGCTCTTAGGTTTTACATTTTTAAAGATTAGTCTAGCAGTATTCTTTCAAAAGCATTTTCATGCTACTAACCTTTAAGATCATTATGTTTAATGGCTATGAGATTTAATTTAAGCATTTATGATTTGGGTAATTATGTTATTTTTACTATTCCTTACTTATATAATTCATCCAAAAGTATAACATATTGTAATTTAAACAATGGCACGGTGAATATTTTTATGTAAATAGTTTTCCTATTCTGTTAGATTGGTCACATTGGATAGATTCTCAGAAATAGTGTCACTGGATCAAAGAATACCTTTTTCAAGTATGTCATATGTCCTGCTGAATGACTTTCTAAAAGACGAGTGCCAATTTCTTTCACTGATGATATAGAAGAATATAATTTATTCAGGGCTTATCAACCTTTGAAATCATTTTAAAAATCCTGTTATTTACTAAGCAAAACCCCCAAATGGTTACATATATTACATATTTAACTTAAGAGAAAATTCTAAAAGAAATTAAGTAGCAAATACCTGTATATAAAATATCATTTAGCTTAAATGTATGCAATTTATCTGGTATCAATTGTTATTTACTTTTCTAAATCTGTTATCCTTGTCTAATTAGAACACACCATGCTCCTTTCAGATCTTGGAAAACAGCCTGAAACTTGGTGTACCTCTAAGAAAGCCTTTTGTAGATTTTCCTCAGAGCCTCAGGAGCAATACAATTTGGCATAAAGCTAGTTACTTTAGAAATAGGAGCTCTCAAATATTTTCTAATTCTAGCTCCTGTGGGCCAAGAGTCTATTTACTGATGAATCCTAAACTTTTTTGGGAGGAGGGGCAGCAAGGAAGGGATAGGCAGGAGGTTGTGTGTGTTTCTTTCTTTCTTTTTTTTTTTCTTTTCTTTTTTGCTTATGTGTGTTTCTTTAAGCGATTGTTCCATGTCAGAGCAAGGAAATAATAATTACTGTTTGACCTCATGTATTTGAAACAGAAACCCAAGCTTAATTGATAAAGCAATCATGTCAATAATGTATCTATCCACCACAGTGCTCAGTTATCCAGAAAGAATCTTGTACCTACCAGGATCTATTGTTGAAAACTCCTACGTGCCTTTCAGATAGTAGTCGGTGCATAGTATTGCATTATTTGCTAACCTTTTAGCTGTCGCCAAAGATTTCTTATCAATAAACTCTATTCAATTCTACTAAATTCATGTGATCTTCCAAAAGTAGTTTTTAAACCAATATACTGTACCCTTTAAAGCACAATATTTTCTACAAATTATCTGAGCACTTCATAGGGGTAAGCACTTCCTACCCAACTGTATCGCAAAATCCTTGAAAATACAAAGAATGCATTTTGTTAATAATTTGTATTTTATAGAACATGTGACACTTAGTAGGTATTCAGCAAATAGTTGTTGATTGTGCAATGGTTATAAAATATTAGAAATGTATGCACATACACATACGTATGCACACACATACATATTAAGACACAAGAAGAAATCTGTGATTACTTGTTGGCATGCATATTGTTAACAACCCTGAGAGATTAGAACTAATCATTTCTAATATCATTTGAAGGAGGGTCACTCCCTTGCCTTACTTATTAGTATTATGCTATGATTGTCATTTCTGAGTTGCAGGATAATTAATGAAACATTTTACCTACTCTTGAATGTTTCAGATTTGAACTGAATTGATTATCCAAAAAAAAAAATCCTCTTTATTCTCTTTTTAAATTTATTTTAAATTGTGAGCAGTCATCTTTAAAGATAGTTGTCTTGAGGTGACCAAGGCAGAGAGCAATGGACTCCAGAGTTCAGAGCACAGGCTCAAATTAGCCAGCCACCTTGGCATTTATTAATGGGATCAGTACAGTACAGCATAAGTGTATGTAGTGATAACAGCTCTCCTTGCTTCCTCCTTGATAAATATTTACCAAAAAATAAATAAATAAACCTAACCAGGGGTGAAGACTGGAAGCAACAAATGGGAAAAAAATCTTGGCAAGCCATGAAGAAGGGGAATAAAAAAATTTTAGAAAATCCTGGAGCAGGAGTCAAATTCTACTGTAGTCTCAGTTACTTATTATTTATAGGATCACTGGCAATTACTTACCTGTCTCTGTCTCAATGTCCTCATCTGTCAGATGATTGTAACATCCTAATTACTTCAAAGTGCTATGAAAATATAGAAGAATATATAGGTCAATATTCTGTATAAAGTACTGAAATAATAAGATACTAGACTTGTAGAAAACTAGCTTTCAGAACCAATAGAATAAAAATAGGAAAAGGTATATTTTTTATTCCAAATGATAGAAATTGTACTGTAGGTAGAATGCTATCATTGCCTTCTTTATGAAATTATTTCATTTAGTCGGTTTAAATTTGCCATCAATTCACTGAATGGCAAACATATAACAAACAAAAAAAATTAGGTAGACAGTCTCTGGACTCTGGGGAATAAAGTTATTATTTCTGAAGGACATCTCATTTCTCTGAACTTTGAGAACTAACAAAATTTTTACTATATTAAAAAATATTTATAATAATAGTAATTCTTTTTAATTCTCTAAGCTCTTACCTCATATTTATTACCTCTGTACTTGTTCCTTGAGACCCACCCCTGACATACTGAATCAGAAGTCTGGGAATGGGGCCCAGAAATCTGTGTTTTAACAAACCCTCTGGGTTATCTCTTACATGCTAAAGTCTGAGAAGCCCTGGATTACATGTGTAAGGGGGAGCAAAAGAAGGTGAAAAGTAAATAATGACTATAAAGATTTTATGTGAGCAACTGGATGAATGCTGGAACCATGTTTGGTGAAAAGAAATACTGGAGAAAGAGAAATCAATACTTTATTCTTTGTTTTATTTTTACTTTAAAATACTTAATTGTAGTATAATATATATAATAAAACATTTACTGTCTTAACTTTAAAAGAAATTTTTTAAATGTTTATTCATTTTCTTTGAGAGAGACAGACAGAGACAGAGCATGAGTGGGGCAAGGGCAGAGAGAGAGGGAGACACAGAATCTGAAGCAGGCTCCAGGCTCTGAGTTGTTGGCACAGAGCCCAACACGAGGCTCAAACTCATGAACCGCGAGATCATGACCTGGCCGAAGTCGGACACTTAACCTACATAGCCACCCAGATGCCCATCTTAACTTTTTTAAAAAGATTTTATTTTCAAGTAATCTCTACACCCAACATGGGTCTTGAACTTGCAACCCCAAGATCAAGTGTCCCATGCTCTACCCACTGAGCCAGCCTGGCTTCCTGATCTTAACTTTTAAAAAATTATTTATTAAAAAGTATAATGGACCTATTTTTAAGCATAGAGTTCAGTAGTGTTGATATATTCACATTGTTGTGAACATAAAAGTTCTCCAGAACTTTTTCATCTTTCAGAACTGAAACTCTATACCCATTAAACATCTCCCCAGATTTCCCTTCCCTTAGTCCCTTGCAAACACCATTCTACCTTCTGTGTCTCTGAATTTGACTACTCTAGATACTCCATTGTATTAATCTGGTTGGGCTGCTATAACCAAATACCATAGACTGAGTGGCTTAAACAATAGACGTTTACTTGTCACAATTTTGGAGGCTGGGAAGACTAGGATCAAGGTGCTTACTCCTGGTGAGAGCGCTTTTTCCGTCTTCCAGACAGCGACCTTCTTGCTGTGTCCTCACATGGTGGAGACAGAAAGGACTCTGGTGTCTCTTCCTTTTCTCCTAAGGGCACCAGAGCTGATTAGTGTCTAACCCTTATGACCTCATTTAATTAACCTTTATCACTTCCTCACAGGCCCCATCTCGAAATACAGTCACTTTGGGGGTTAGGGCTTCAACACAGGGATTTGGGGGGGCAGGGGATACATTTCAGTCAATAGCACTCATATAATGAGAATAATACAATACTTCTCATTTTGTGACTAGCTTATTTTGTTTAGTATAATGTAAAATCTAATCTCTGGAGAGTTAAATTTGAAGTAACTACTTCACATTCAGGTGAGATGTCAATATGGCAGATGGTAAAAGGACATGCTAAATGTTGTTTATGTCCTTTTTGTGTCTATCTGCAAAATGTCAAGTCCAACACAAAGTCTCATATCAAAGTGCCTTCATTTCTAAGTGTTTTGAGTTCCAGATGAAGGAGGTAGTGAGGAGAAAGCTGACTTCTTTAGAATCCCAGCATTGCAGTTAAAGAGTCAAGAATATTGGACCTGGAAACAGAAACTATGGGCCAAATTTTGGCCTTCTCACCACCTAAATAACCAGAGATGATTTGCTTAAATTTCTCTTAGCAATGGTGGCTTTAAGACCGCTTAGGGATAATTATTTCCTCCAAAAAATATTGTTATAAAGATAAAATATTATGTATGAAACCTGGCACATAGTAGATATGGAATACATATTTATTAAATGTGAAATATGTATTATGTATTGTTTTAAATGTTAGACCATTTTTAATCTGTTTTGCTTGTTACATTTTGTTGTCAATTATACTATTTTAAGTATATTTTTCTTGTGTTTTCCCATCACAGATTAGAAAATAATGATTTTATTAAGGAAAAAATTAATTTAAGAAAAATAAAATAACTTATTAAAAATTCCTAGGTACTGGATGAAAAAATATGAACTGATACCATATCACTTTTCAGGTATAGATAATCATCTTTTACACAGCCTTACCCCAATTTTTTTTTTTTTAAAAGCCTCTTCTATGTGGAAAGCCAAAGGGGGAATTCATCTTACAATATTTAATATCTGTATAATATTTTTAAAATATTATCTTTTAATGAATTTAATAAATTTTAATTTATTTAATGAAATTAAATAAATGAATTTATTTAAGAGTACTTAAATAAAGAAAATACAATTCTGTCACATGAACTCTTTTATAAAATCCAAAGAGATTAATTTGAGAAGAAGAAGAACAAAAAGTGTGAAAAGAATGTCCTTTAGAACCAAAGTTTATCAAAGTTCATTAGGAAAAAGTGCATTGGATAATCATGAAAAGATTTAGCTTTCTAAATATGAGCATTCCATGTCTTAGAAGGCAGGAGAAAATAATTTTAAGCATATTTGGTAGAAAGACATTGCCAAAAATATAGGTGTGTGTGTGTGTGTGTGTGTGTGTGTGTGTGTGTGTGTGGTCTGTTGGTTACTTTAGTAGTAAAGGTAATTCATTATAATAACAGTTAAGTGCTAAGTACATCTGATGGAAGACTAGGTGCTGAGTGCTTTGCATGCATTATTTAATTTACTTCTCTCAACCTCCTCATATTGTACACAGTCTCTTTTTTACATTAGAGAAATTCAAGGCTTGATGAAGTTAAGTAACTGCTTAAAGTCATACTGCTGAAAAGAGACATCAATGCTTTTCAAGGGAGAATGCAAAATTGTCTATCTCACCTGCAGTCTATTTGTGGGTCATGCTTTGATTATTCTTTAGTATAATTTATCTCAAGCACCTGCTTATCACAATGTGCTCTGTGATGTCAGTATATACTTACTGACTTCCTCCAGGTATCTCGTAGGATACATGGTTTTCTTGAAAGCAGATTTTGTCCTGGAGGGAATTAAGAGAGAGAGCTTTCAAGTACAGTTATGACTCATGGAATTACCTGAAGTCAACCTCAAGCTTCCAGAGATCTTTAGAATTCTGAATCCAGTCATTTTCAGGTCTAAACCTAGCTCAAGCCAGATGATGTTTGTGACGCTCTTTGCCTCTTCTCCCCCTTACCATCCCTTCCCATTGGAAAATGTTGATACAATTGGACTGATTTCATTTTTACAAACTCTTATTGTACCCATTTTATTGTGCCGATCAATATGGGGTCAATAGAAAGGTGGACAAAATAAATTCTTTGACCTCAAAAAACATGTAGGAGAGGCAGAAAAAAATGCAAAGGAGAATTAAGTTAAATCAAGTGGTGTAAATATAGGACTAATTGGTACACTAGGACCAAAATAATGGTCCTAGGTCTGGTACGAAGAAACCTGACCTGTGGGATTGGCATTGGGGTTGAGTCATTGGTAGTGCTTGGATATCCTATGCACAGTGCTCCTTGGGTAGAATAGTGGCTACAAAACCCCTATGAACTCACTCTAGCAAAGCTATCCCTAGGCCAGCAGTTATTTTAGCCCCAGGCTTTCAGGTTATGCGATGATGCTGTCATCTGTCAGAGTTAGGCATAGTACTGCTGATGGTGTTATTTCCTCTGCCCGATTTCTCACTCTCAGCACTTAACTTGCTTGAAATGGTAATGTGTGATGGTATGCCATCCACATCCGTTTGCCCTCCTGGCTTGCCAAGTCTGCATTTTTCAGCTTTTTCTCCCTGTGCCCTCCTAAAATTAAATGAATTACCTTTAAAAAACCTGAGAGCACCCACCTGATTTACAACTGCCCTGTACCCCTGGTCACAGAGAGGACAGCAAACTTTCTCCTGCTATCTACTGAGTGATGCTAAATATATGCAAAGTAACTCCAATTGTTTCCTTGCTTCCGGGTTTACTTTTTTTGAAATGTCTGGATTTTTTTTTTGAAGGGAATTGACAAAACTGTTTCATCTACAGTAGCGTTTGTTTAAATATTTCATTAAAAATATTTGCAGCCAGACACAGTTAATGTTGAATTGAAAACCAGTTAGGTTTTTCAGTTAATTTTTTTAATGCCTGGCAGCTGGAATACATCACGGAAATGCTGACACTGTATTATTTAAAATAGCATTGCCTGTGAGGCCAGGAGAAGCTATTTAAGACAAACCTCAAGAAGGCTGGTGAAATAATAGCTGAAGTTATGTTATGTCAGCCAATTCCTCAGCATGGAACAGCATTGTGAAGCCAGAGTTGTTATCTTTCACTGAGACATAAAATCTATATCTTGATCCTTTTGGTCATTAAAGCTCCTATAGGAATTGCACCCAGGGCGAGTGTGCTTTCATCCAATACATTGGCCAAAGGTCAGTTTGGAAGGTTCCACTGTACCTTTCCAATATGCTCACGGTTTCATTTAGATATAATCAGAGTACATTTTTTGGAAGGGCCCTGGGTTTGTCATTCTGTATATAGTTTGCATTTCATGAAGAAATAGGTTTAGCTGTTGGAGTGACCAACAGTAAGCCTATCAGAGATGTGCCAAAGTGGTGAAGGGATCCATGGAATCTATGTGGTACATTTTTTTAAAGTCATCATTTTCTTAAACTGTAAGGTAATTTTAATTGAGTTGATTAGTCAGCAGCCTACCAGCTCTTTCTGTACAAACCAAGGAACCCCTTTTGTATTTCCTTAGTTAATGGGAGAGGAAGAGGATTATAAGACCAGAGGTAGGGGTAGATGGGGAGAGGGCAACAATGTTACAATCCAGTTAGAGATCCTTAGAGGATAACAAAACTTTTTATTTTATATTATTTAGTTTTTAGATGTTTATTTATTTATTTTCAGAGAGAGAGAGAGAGAGAACATGTGCATGCTCAGGGGAGGGGTAGAGAGAGAGGGAGAGAAAGGATCCCAAGCAGCCTCCACATGTGGGGCTTGATCTCATGAACCATGAGATCATGACCTGAGCTAAAATCAAGAGTCAGGCATTTAACTGACTGAGTCACCCAGGCACCCCAACCAAAACTTTTTAAATCTGCATATGGAATAAATAATACTTGTTTTACCCATCTCACAGGACTGAATTATGATCTAATAAGGTGTTTATTTCTAAATGGTAAGTCCTCATTTAAATGTCTCCGTGTAGAAAGTGAGGTGGCCCATATTTAGCATGTTTTGGTAGTAACTTGACACTTGCCTAGAAAATACAATACCTGTAAACCATGTAGATAAGAATGATCCTCAAGGAAATCAAGATTATAAAATGAATGAAAGTTTATTTTCAGTTTTCCCGACCATTTTAGGCTGTCTGTTCTCTTCCAGTATCCTCCTGGTTACTGGGTGCCTACTTTATTGACCCCTACCCCAGCAGGGGACTCATGTTATTGTATCCATTCCCAAATCCTCCTTAAAGAGAACTTGTTCTTCCCTAATAAGTGGCAGTTACTTTTATCTGTCCCCTCCCCAATGGTGTAGACATTTCTGATGGTTCCAAGTGGACCTTCTTATATTAAATGGTTGTTGATGATACAATTCTAAGTACCTCGATTTTCCTACTTAGACATTTTGTAAAATGTTAGCATTTCTGAAACTGGGAGATATCTGTTACATGGCTTGTCTCTCTCTTACTATCCAACAGAAGCTATTTTTAAATTGATTACCTTACAATCAGGGGATCTTGGAATTGGAAACATAGAGTATATAGTTCAGAGGATATTTCAAAAATTTAACATTTATTTTTGGCAGATGATTCAATCACAGATTTAAAATTCAAAAGTAATAAATAAGTAGACAATGAAAAGTCTTCCTCCTAAGCCTGTTCTTCCCACAAGTACCTCTCCCCAGAGGCAAACACCATCTGTATTAGATAGAGCATATGTAGTTTTTTAAACACAATGACAACATATAGATTCTTACTACACATTTTTTTTCATGTAGAAATTGTATCTTAGAGATTGTTTATCTCCAATGCATGAGTGGCTTCAATTGTTCTTTTTAAAAACTGAATATTGGGGCGCCTGGGTGGCTCAGTCGGTTAAGCGGCCGACTTCGGCTCAGGTCATGATCTCGCGGTCCGTGACTTTGAGCCCCGCGTCGGGCTCTGTGCTGACCGCTCAGAGCCTGGAGCCTGTTTCAGATTCTGTGTCTCCCTCTCTCTGACCCTCCCCTGTTCATGCTCTCTCTCTGTCTCAAAAAAATAAATAAACGTTAAAAAAATTTTTTTTAAATAAATAAATAAAAACTGAATATTATTCCATTGTATGGATGTGATATAATTTATTTAACCTTCATAGAATTTGTAACAGTTGTTTTTTCGTTGGCAATATATGAGACACCAAATTTCCCATGTCCCTCACAACTCAGTCCATAATCAAACTTGACAAAACTTTTTTGTTTGTAAAGTGAAAAGAAAAGACACTTCATATGTACTTTATGCATAAAAGGCATTTCTAATTATTTTTTTCTGTGAAATGCTGGTTCATATTCATTGACTATTTTTTATTAGCTTTTCAGGCTTTTTGCTTTAGGTATTACAGAAACTAGCCATTTGTCTAGGGAATTAGTTGTAACTATTTTTTCTCTGGATTTTCAATTATCTTTGTTTATGGTAATTTTTGTCATGCAGGAAATGCATATGTTTATGTTGTTGGGGTAATTAATGATTTTTGTCTTCCTGGTATGTGACATACTCAAAAATGTCTTTCCCACTCTGGGATTATTAAAAATTTTCTTCCACTGTTTCCTCCATGCTTTTATGAGTTAGATTTTACCCTTAAAAGATGGATTCATCATGGGGCACCTGGGTGGCTCAGTCAGCTAAGCATCTGACTTCAGCTCAGGTCATGGTCTCATGGTCTGTGAGTTCAAGCTCCACATCGGGCTCTGTGCTGACAGCTCAGAGTCTGGAACCTGCTTCAGTGTCTATGTTTCCCTCTCTCTCTGCCCCTCCCCCACTTTCTCTCTCTCTTTCTCTCTCTCTCTCAAAAATAAATAAACATTAAAAAAAAAATTTTTAAAGATGGATTCATCCGGAATATACTGTGGTACAAGATACCATAGGGTGGCTATTATTTTATTATTTTAGTGGAGATCTTTATTTAAGCCTAACAGTTTGAGAGAAATGTAATTTTTAAGGTTTTAAAATAACATACCTATTTTTTATTGTTACACAAAACCTTACATGGAGAATTAAAAAAAGAAAGAAAGAAAGAAAGAAAGAAAGAAAGAAAGAAAGAAAAAGAAAGAGAAAGAAATAGATCTTTTGTTATCATGTGCACATTAATCAGGAATTTTAAGTTAACCAATTAACCAGGGAAGAGGAAGGCAAAATAGAGTAGACTCAGGGTTTAAGGAGACCTAAGTTAGAAGTTAGAATAAAAACAAGGGCAAATGTCTTTATTCTTTATTTTCACTGTACCAGAGTGCTCTCTAAAGCATTCATTTCTGAATAAATATATTTTTAATATGATTTGAAGTATTTCAAATATAAAGTAACATTTCTCCATATATGGTAACAGGATTAAAGGTTATAAGGAAATTTAGCTTGATCTGCCATTTTCTTCTGCCTTTGTTTCCCACATCACTATGGAGGGGTGATGGAGACCTAGGTCCTGCGGGACTATGATCTCTGTCAGTTAGCCATTTGTGTTGTTTTTTTTTTTTTTCCTTTCCTTTGTTCTTGGGCAAACAGGAGTGTCCAAGGAATACCACACATATCCCACCTGGCAGGGAGGGGGGCAGTGTTTGTGGCCTGTCAGCTTGCCTTATGCTCCCTCATCATATACTAGAGGATTGCATTCTGCACCATTTAAAGCTGAAAATACTTTGTTAACACTCAGTAAGTAGGTGATTAAACCTTCCCCCAAAGCTTGAGGTACTGGAGATTTTGAAAATCCCATTTTACGGGTTGAAAATTTCTTTTTAAAAATCAAGTTAAAAAGCTGGTTTTCACCTCAGACTCAATTTAATCTTTAATAAATGCATTGCGAGATATTTACTGATTAAAAAATATGTACCATTTGAAAGTATATTTTATATATAAGAAACTCATTATCAGATGCTAGTGTGAAGGATAACCAAAATAAGTTTCCAGTTTAAAATATTAAAGAGAGTCAGTAAGCATAACTTCCTGTTGCCTCTCAAAGATTACTAAAGGAGATCTGCAATGCATTATGAGGAACTGGGTATAGATAGTAACTTGAGGCACTGGCATAAAAAAAAAAAAAAAAAAAAAATAAGTGAGGAACTCCTGACATACACACAGAGTAACTAAATAAACATTGAAGAAATGCCACAGATACACAGATAGTTGGTTACAACCACATCCAGTGATTATGATGTGATTTAAAAAAAAAAAAAAAAATCCTTGCAATCCCAGAAAGAACAAATTTAAGATTCAGATGGTCCCGTGCATTAATGTGGTCTGTATGCTAGGTATATCAGCATGGTAGAGAGGAAAGAGTGTTGCATATGGAGTGAAAAGATCTGGAATCAAATTCTAATTCTGTTGATTTGGAGCCTCAATTTTCTAATTTGTTAAATGAAGTTGTTTTGCTAGGAGAGCTCCCCATTGTGGCCACTTTGATAGGCTGATCAATCCTATACAGACCCATTCTCAGAAACCATGTTTTAAAATGCTTAAATTAAAATACACAGGATTATAAAGGAAACTAAGTCAAACTGCAGTTATCTAAGTATTAAAACACACAAATTTGCATTTAACTAATATGTAAGCTTTTTTATTTTTTATTTATTTTTATTTTTTAACATTTATTTATTTTTGAGACAGAGAGAGAGAGAGCATGAACAGGGGAGGGTCAGACAAAGAGGGAGACACAGAATTTGAAACAGGCTCCAGGCTCTGAGCTGTCAGCATAGAGCCCGACGCGGGGCTCGAACCCACAGACCCCGAGATCATGACCTGAGCCGAAGTCGGATGCTTAACCGACTGAGCCACCCAGGTGCCCCTATGTAAGCTTTTTTAAATTAACACATTAAACACCAAAATTTAAGCAAATGTTTTGTAAACCCCCATCTTTTCAAATAGTAATGAGTTTTTCACAATTGAAATAGTAACTGGTTTCATTTGATTGCAAGTCAGGTACTGCTAATATATCTGGTTTAAGACCTACTTCACATTTGAATGAAATGTTAAATTTCAGTTAGAAATGAATGGAAATAAAGATGCTACTTTTTCCCCTCCCTTGGTCCACCAAATTCATAGATCACCTAAACTCTTTCTGTGGACCTCAGAAGAATAACCCTGGTGCTTTCTGTGGGCGTTCATATTACTGGTTCTCTCTAGTTTCAAAAGGCAGTAATTTCTCTGTGATTACTTAACTATTTACATGTTCACATTGCATGGAATCATGTTTATCAGTTCTAAAATAAAAATGTAACACAATTTTATGAACTACCTCCAGTTAACCAAAGGAACAAAAAACCCAGCACTGCTCACTGAGGTGGTTTAAAGTGTTGGGGTTCAGAGCCAATGACCAAGAAAGAATTCTTGAGATGTTTTCAGTGCAAAAAGGTGTTTTTTTGTTTTTGTTTTTTAATAGCAAGAGGACAGGACCCTTGGGCAGAAATAACTGCACTGGGATTGGGAGTTGGGGGAGGTAAAGACAAGGGGAATTTCCAAAAAGATTTTCCTATGCTAAAGAAGACTCATAGGATCCTGGAAGCCTGGCTATTGTCAAGCTGTTATTTTTCCCCCTAGCAAAGCATTAAAAATAAGACAGGAGTTCCCTGAGGAATGTCCTACTCTGTATGTCTTAAGTATTTGTCAATGGGCTGCAGGTTATAAGGAAATACAGTTTTGTCTACATTTCCTTTTGCCTTTGTTCTCCACATCATCATCACCACTATTAAAGTTTAAATTTTTACTAGTTCTGATGAAAATTTCTTAAACGGAAAGGTGATCTACATTAGTCACAGTTCTCCAGAAAAACAGAACCAATAGAGTATACAAAAAAGAATTATTACAAGGAATTGGCTCACAGGATTATGAAGACTGAGAAGTTTTAAGATCTGCAGTTGGCAAGCTAGAGACCCAGAGAGCCGACTGTGTGAGTTCCAGCCCCAAACCAGCAAGCTTGACCCTCAAGAAGATCTGATGTGTTTCAGTTGAGTCTAAAGAAAGGAAAAGACCCTTTTCCTTTTGTGCCTAAATGGGGTGTCTCTCCATTGCATGGGGACCCTCAAATGTGGAATGGCAATGGGGTGGAAGCTTTTGATGCAGGAGGTAAAAGAATTCACTGAATGAATTCAACTCACTGAAAGAATTCACCAGATGCAGAACAAAGGAGATAGAAGTTTATTGAATACTGGGAAGGGAGCCAAAAGCAGGACAGCAGAGGCTGTCTGCCCCAAGGCAGTGGGTGGGGGCTGCTTTTAAGGAGGGAAAGTGAGGAGGTATTATTACGGAGGAAACTGGTCTGGATCACCTGGCAGAAGAAACTTGGAAGGAAGGAGCTTTATTTTACACCGGTGGACTCAGAGGAGATCATTCTCCAGAGATCTGAGCTCCAGAATGCAGGTGGGAAGGGTGATTTATAGCATCATTTTCCGCATTTGTGGCAGCTTTCATGGGTGCAGCAAACAGGGCAGGAAGAACCCAGAAGAGGAGTCTCTAAGCTAGGAACTAGAGCTTGTTTTTGTCCCATCAGCCATCTTATGGTGCAGAACTTTACTTATTTTCCCAACAGTAGTAATTTGGCACCTGAGGCAAGCAGGGTGGGAACAAGAATCTGGAAGGGAAGTCTTCAGGCCAGGACTGAAATTTCCTTATTGATCCTGTTGGCCATCATATAACAGATTTTTCCCTAACAGTATGGCTAGGTATGGAATATTCCCTCTTTTGGTGCCTATAACTGTGCCTAGTTATAAATAGTCCATTGATTAGTTAGGGACTATGGATATTTTGAAATGGGTCATCTATATTCAACCAGGTGGTCCTGTGGACCCTTTCCACATTCCATTGCTCAAGCCTGTTTGCCTGAAAGTGGCCTCTGTCGCAGCTCAGGTCAAGTTCCTCACTACTGGGGTAGGTCTGCTTTTTGTTCTATTCAAGCCTTAAACTGAGTGAATTAAGGCCCACCCACCTTAGGGAGAGCAATCTGCTTTAGACAGTCTACAGATTTCAAATGTAAATCTCATCTACTGAAAACACCCTCACAGATACACCCAGAATAAAGTTTGACCAAATATCTGAGTATCTAGTGGCTCAATCAGATTGACACATAAAATTAACCATCTCAGTGCCTATATTGAAAAATCACTTTTTAAAATACCATAGCATCGGGGCGCCTGGGTGGCTTGGTCGGTTAAGCATCCGACTTCGGCTCAGGTCATGATCTCACGGTCCGTGAGTTCGAGCCCGGCGTCGGGCTCTGTGCTGACAGCTCAGAGCCTGGAGCCTGTTTCAGATTCTGTGTCTCCCTCTTTCTCTGCCCCTGCCCTGTTCATGCTCTGTCTCTCTCTGTCTCAAAAATAAATAAACGTTAAAAAAAAATAAAATAAAATACCATAGCATCATTATCACAACTAGAACTTTATGAAACTGTGAAATTCAGGAAAACCAGGGAGATAAATTGTTTCTACACAACTGAAGTTACAAAATGATACTGAAATGAAAAGAAAGTGATTTAATTTTATTATAATATATAGAATGTGGTACTTTTATTTTGAATGTTGCACTTTTCTTGCTATCTGAATAAGTAATCACCTTTGATTTCCTACAAATGCAGAGTGAATACTATGTGTGCAGGGGAAAGCAGAGTAGGGGAGAAATACAGTGTTCAAATTATTAAACAGATTTTTAAATACTTTAGAATCTTGTCAATGTGCCTTGGTATCACTATACAATTAAAGTAAATGTCGGCTTAATTTCTTTATATTTCACTTACATGATCATTTACTATAAGGTTTTGCCTTTCAGCCTAAAAGTACGCTTGCAAAGAGCACACGGCTTTTAGGATTGAGATGGTGATTTCATTTCAGGTCTTCAATAGACTTGTGGTAGGAAATTAAACAAGTGACACAACCACAGTCATTGCCTGAACTTGCTTATTTTATGAACTGTAATAAAAATGCTTGTTATCAAACATTAAGTATGGAGCGTTTTGAACTCCTTGGATGAAATACTTAATTTGAATTTACTCAGCCTTGTAAATAAATTTAAAAGATTAATTGACCTGCACAAATTTGTTACCAACCTTCTCTCTCCTATGGTGATGAACTTCTAGTAAAATGAAGGAAATTAACATTTCTTTCAATATCACCCTTAGATATTAGTGTTCACAGGAGTTGAGCAGATCAGTACCTCTTTCTTACCCAGTATAGACCCACCACAATCCACTAAAGTGTTGTGTGAGAAAACAGCTTACATTAGGGTAGAATACAGTTTTAGGATCACGGAAGGTCTATGAATTTGGCCTAGATTTAAAGTAATGAATAACACAAAGATTTCGAGAACAGGGTTTCTGTGCCAGGAATGTTCTCCTTAAGGGAAATCCCTAGATGAAATGACTTGGGGGGGCAAAAATCCAGTCTGAAAATTGGGTTCTTTTTGTCCTATTTTACTCTGAAAGTAGCTACGAACAAAAGCACTAAAGAACAAAATAAACAGAGGTTTGAGGGTACAGCGCTTCCTTCCCTCATCACTGGTTAAATCACAGGAGAATAGGCAATACAGGAGGAGGCAGTGAGCGAGAGAGACAGAGAAACAAAGAGAGGAGAAATAGTATGAGCTGGTGAGATAAGTCCTCTCCAGAACTTTGCAGGGAAACTGTGGGCTTAGTAGGTCAGGAACAGATCCCAGGAAGACTCCTCAGAGAACTGTGTTGTTGCTGATTCTCTAGTTTTGGATTGGCTTTCTTGAATCTTTTACCCTTCGTTTGTGCTTAACCCCGACAGGAGACTCAAATAGCCAAGAACTTCCAGCTGTAGGTTCCAGGCATTTGGGCCTAACAATGCTACTGTTCTGTACTCTAAGTTGACATTTAGCACCATCAATGTGGTTTAGTAGATCTCAACCTTCAAAACATAATTTAAAAACAGTTATAAATAGGGGCACCTGGGTGGTTCAGTGAGTTGGGCACCCAACCCTGGCTCAAGTCACAATCTCATGGTTTGTGAGTTTGAGCCCCACATTGGGCTCACTGCTGTCAGCGCAGACCCCACTTCAGATCTTCTGTCCCCTTCTTTCTGCCTCACCCCCACTCTTGCTCTCTCAAGAATAAACAAAACATTTAAAAAAATTCTAAATAATGTTCATTCTGTCGCCATCTTAATTGATTTACAAAAGGAATTTTTATAAATGACAGAGGTGGTAATACAAACCTTTAGGGAAAAGATAGATTTATTAATAAATGGATGAAGTAAAGCAAGCCAGAGTAGGGAAAAGAATGTGGAAGTATTTTAAGGGATGTAATCCTGAAGGCTGGATGTTGCCTTTTTGAGTTGGCTGAAAAATAGAGAACATATGAATGATGATGTAGCTAGAAGGAATCACAGAAATGGAATGCTATGAAAATATGAGCTAAGCAGTGGGATTAGCCATGGCAAGAACAGAGAGACTTGAATATCTGTAATGGCTTCAAAAAGAATGTCCTGGGCTGGTGAAAGGCCGATGTAAAACAAGAACTGTACTTTGTGAAACTTGTAGGGCAAATGAATGAAAGTAATATCAAATATTACATTTACATTTCACATTTATTTTTTTTTAATTTCATTTTTTCAGGGACACATATTATGGAATTTAGGATTGTTGGGTTTTGATCCATGACAATCTTCTATTGAGAAAAAAAAATATTTCTAGGGAAAATTTCCTCACAGATTTCTAAGGAAATATCAGCGTGGCTGATATTTGGAGTGCATATTAAGAATTCAGCATGCAAAGATAAATTAAAGCCAAACCTATGTTTCCACTGATGTTGAGTAGGATGTAAGTTCCAAAAAGACACGTAAATAAGGGGAAGCATGTAAGTAAAGGGAAAGGAGACTCCTTGTAAAAATTATTTTTAATTTTGTTGGCTAAGCAGCTGGGAAAAGACTAGATTCTATCAAGTCCTTATTAAAAACATAAGAGTGTTGGGGTGCCTGGGTGGCTTGGTCGGTTAAGCGTCCGACTTTGGAACTTTGGCTCAGGTCATGATCTCACGGCCCGTGAGTTCGACCCCCGCGTCGGGCTGGCTGGTGAGTTCGAGCCCCACGTCGGGCTCTGTGCTGACCGCTCAGAGCCTGCAGCCTGTTTCAGATTCTGTGTCTCCCTCTGTCTCTTCCCCTCCCCTGTTCATGCTCTGTCTCTCTCTGTCTCAAAAATAAATAAACGTTGAAAAAAAAAAATTAAAAAAAAAAAAAAAACATAAGAGTGTAACAGTCTAGGTTTCACAAATATAAATGCATGTGGCCACCATTCTGTGAATTTGAATGAGTGAAGCAGGCTGAGCGTGAGACACCAGTGATGGGAAACTGCTAACTGTCTTGTCTGCCCAAGACATTCAAAATTCGATTAGGAACAAAAACATTGACTAAACAAATACCTTCAAAGGTGCCAGTTCTCAAAAGCTGAATCTGTCAAAAATACTTGGAATTTGTACATGACATAAAGTAGTTCCTTTGCTTTTTATAATCCAGTACTTAAGGGTCGCTCTTTTTTGGGAATATGAAAACTCTACCTAAACTGTCCCAAGTTGATCTAAAACTTTCAGGAATCTTTGCCCCAAGAGTGTATCAGGAAATGAAAGAGAATGAGCTCTCTTTTCAGAAAATCAGGCTTTCAAAAGACACAATTTGGTGGGATTCACTATAAAAATTTTTAGATTTTTTTTCATTACTCAAGGTATTTATAAATAACATTAAAATGGAAGCTTGTACAAAGCTGTCATCATCAAGACAGCATGGTATTGGCATAAAAACAGACACATAGACCAATGGAATAGAATAGAAACCCCAGAACTAGACCCACAAACGTATGGCCAACTCATCTTTGACAAAGCAGGAAAGAACATCCAATGGAAAAAAGACAGTCTCTTTAACAAATGGTGCTGGGAGAACTGGACAGCAACATGCAGAAGGTTGAAACTAGACCACTTTCTCACACCATTCACAAAAATAAACTCAAAATGGATAAAGGACCTGAATGTGAGACAGGAAACCATCAAAACCTTAGAGGAGAAAGCAGGAAAGGACCTCTCTGACCTCAGCCGTAGCAATCTCTTACTCGGCACATCCCCAAAGGCAAGGGAATTAAAAGCAAAAGTGAATTACTGGGACCTTATGAAGATAAAAAGCTTCTGCACAGCAAAGGAAACAACCAACAAAACTAAAAGGCAACCAACGGAATGGGAAAAGATATTTGCAAATGACACATCGGACAAAGGGCTAGTATCCAAAATCTATAAAGAGCTCATCAAACTCCACACCCGAAAAACAAATAACCCAGTGAAGAAATGGGCAGAAAACATGAATAGACACTTCTCTAAAGAAGACATCCGGATGGCCAACAGGCACATGAAAAGATGTTCAACGTCGCTCCTTATCAGGGAAATACAAATCAAAACCACACTCAGATACCACCTCACGCCAGTCAGAGTGGCCAAAATGAAGAAATCAGGAGACTATAGATGCTGGAGAGGATGTGGAGAAACAGGAACCCTCTTGCACTGTTGGTGGGAATGCAAATTGGTGCAGCCGCTCTGGAAAGCAGTGTGGAGGTTCCTCAGAAAATTAAAAATAGACCTACCCTATGACCCAGCAATAGCACTGCTAGGAATTTATCCAAGGGATACAGGAGTACTGATGCATAGGGGCACCTGTACCCCAATGTTTATAGCGGCACTCTCAACAATAGCCAAATTATGGAAAGAGCCTAAATGTCCATCAACTGATGAATGGATAAAGAAATTGTGGTTTATATACACAATGGAATACTACGTGGCAATGAGAAAAAATGAAATATGGCCTTTTGTAGCAACATGGATGGAACTGGAGAGTGTGATGCTAAGTGAAATAAGCCATACAGAGAAAGACAGATACCATATGGTTTCACTCTTATGTGGATCCTGAGAAACATAACAGAAACCCATGGGGGAGGGGAAGGGAAAAAAAAAAAAAAAAAAAAGAGGTTAGAGTGGGAGAGAGCCAAAGCATAAGAGACTGTTAAAAACTGAGAACAAACTGAGGGTTGATGGGGGGTGGGAGGGAGGGCAGGGTGGGTGATGGGTATTGAGGAGGGCACCTTTTGGGATGAGCACTGGGTGTTGTATGGAAACCAATTTGACAGTAAATTTCATATATTAAAAAAATAAAAAAAATAAAAAAAATAAAAAAGTTCCTTAGGAGGATAAGCCAGCTTTCCCAAGTAATATGTCGGCCCAGAGCAATGGTTAAGAACACAAGCAAGCCTTAGACCACCTGCTAGTGGTAATGGTCTTGGGCAAGTCACCTTAATTCTCTGTGCCCCAGGTCTCCATCCACCTCAGGGGACAGTGTAAAAGCTCCAAATATTAGTAATAGTATTACCAAACCCACAGTGTGGACTGTTTGTGTGCTATTTTATACTTATGAAAAAAGCACCTTTACTGAATGTCAGAGAGCTATTTCCATTATACTGAGTGGTGTCTATATTGGTCTAGCGACACTGATGCATCATGACGCCTAAGTAGCAATAAGGGAAGGTTAAGGGCAGTAGAAGGCTCACCAATTGCCCTCCATAGCAGCTCTATCTCCAACTGAGCCTCAGAGCAATGTGCCCTAACAACTAAGCAAACAGCCACAAGTGATTTGAGACCCCAAATTATATGGTATCTCATTGACAGATAAACTTTTCCTGCAAATGTCCTCACCCAAGGAAAATCTTCAAAATATTTTGTAGCAGCCTAATAAATACTTCATGACTAGAAGTGTCCAGAGTGTATAGTTTATCAGCTTTGTGTGTCTGAGGACAAAGGCTTTGAGGATATCTCTTAAAGGGAAAAATACCCTGTTACATCTTCAACCATGGCATCCCAGTGCTAAAACTCCTTACCCTGCTGTGAAACTTGGCAGTTCGATAAGACTTGGGTGACAGATTGTACACCGTGTAGTGGTCAAGATGTCTGGAATCCAAAAAGCTTCGGATGTCATCCACCTGATTCCTGAATCCTATGTCAACGTTGTCCAGAGGAAAGGACATCACTAGGAGGGATCACAGAGAGAGAATATCGGTTAAATGGGTATGCTGTTGCAATGAGCAGCAACTGAAAGCTGAGCTGTTAATAAACATGAGAAACTTACCAATAAAAAAAAAAATAAAAAAATAAAATAAAATGGAAGCTTGTCTTGTTTATAAATGCTCACTCACACAGGCTTTCCATTTTAAGTGATTTTAACTTTGTTGCAAAGATCTTTCTATTAGGTTCTCAAAGAAAATTGGATAGGTTTTGAAACATTATTATATGTTTGGAAAATCTAGCCCTGTAGTTGAAAAAAGTTGTAACAATTCATGTTCTAAATATTAAACTACACATTTCTAAATTTTTGATCAGTTATATACATAAAGTATTTTTGAAATTATATCATACCAAAGAAAAATGGCGGGGGGGGAGTATGGTTGAAGAGTCAATGTCTTTTTTTTTTTTAATGTTTATTTGATTTTGAGAGAAAAAGAGAGCACAAACCAGAGGGGCAGAGAGAGAGGGGGACAGAACATCCAAAGCAGGCTCCCCACTGACAACAGAGAACCCAATGCAGGGCTTGAACCCATGAACAGTGAGATCACGACCTAAGCTGAAGTCAGATGCTCAACCGGCTGAGCCACCCAGGCACCCCAAAGAGCCAATGTCTTGATTCAATGACAAACATGTATTGAATACATTATACTGGACATTAGATGTGGTGTCCTCATTGCTGTTGTTTCACTTCTCTCATAATTACTGCTGAGGAGATTGGCATTTTTCCATAAAATTTTCATACTTGAGACTTAAGGGAATATGCTTTTAAGAATAAATGGAGGGGCACCTGGGTGACTCAGCTGGTTGAGCATCCAACTCTTGGTTTTGGCTCAGGTCATGAACTCACAATTCACGGGTCCAAGCGCCTCACTGGGCTCTGTGCTGGTGGCAGGGAGCCTGTTTGGGATTCTGTCTTTCTTCCTCTCTCTTTGCCCCTTCCCTGCTCATGCTCTCTCTCTCTCTCTCTCAAAATAAATAAATAAAATAATTTTAAAAAAAGAATAAATGGAGAAAATTTCTTCTGTGGTTTTCAAAAATCATTCTAAGAAGAATGGAATTATAACCTACAAAGCCTTCCTTTAAATTTATTGGAAAACTTGAAAAAAAAAAGTCTAAACTTTTTAGGGGCTCAACATCATTTTTAAATATTTCAAATTAAAGAGTCATTACAGTTCTTAATAATCTATGATAAAAATATTTTTGAAGCACCAACAGCAAGCAGAGTTTGATTTGAGCCAGCACTAGTCACAGTTTGGTGAGCATCAGAACCATAGGGAAGTGTTACCAGGCAGGCTCCTGGGCTGCATCCTCAAAGGTTCCCATTCCCATTCTGGAGGACAAGGGGGGAGCCTAAGCAGGTTCCTGGATGACATTGATGCAGCCAATGTATTGACCACATTTTGAGTAGCACTGATTTTGGGGTATCCCAAGAAGCACAATGTATGCTAACAATTTAAATTATGTTTTTCAGAAAAATAATTTCAACTGTTCCAGAAGAGCTAAGTGTCAAGAAACCAATGTCAGTTCTGTACAGATAGAAGGTGATGCTGATTATTTCATCAACCATCTTGGAATTCCCACCGTGCAGTTTGCCTATGAGGATATCACAGCATTAGAGGTGATTGTTCCTAAAATAATACACACACACACACACACACACACACACACACACACACACACACACATATATATATAGCAGATATGCAGAATTTGATTTTATCCTGGCTGTTTGCTTTCTTACCAAATAGGTCACTATAGGGAGCTGCTTCATTTAAAGAGTTATTCTTGTTGTTCAGTGGCTTTGTAACAGTATTTGAAAACATCAGCTCTTTTCAGTAGTGTTGAATTCAATTTAAAAAGATTTATACTAGTCACTCACATTTTCACAGTGTGCTTCGCAACAAGAAATTTGCAGTAGTTGGATTAACATCAAAACATAATTGTAATCTTCAGTATTCACAGAAACAGATGACATGTGCAATAGATTCTCCTCTCCTTGCCCAAGGGAAAATGTGTTTCACGTGCTGTATATTAATGTGAGTCTTGTGGATTAGCTGCGCAAAGTTTGTCAATAGTTTGCGTGCCCAAAAAGATACTACTTTTTTGTGAGGATAGGAGGCTTTTTCCCCAAGATTATCACAGAGGCCTGATTTATCTTAACTAAGTCTATGTTCATCCATCTGTTGGCCTTCAAACCTTTTGATCTGTCTCATAATTATGTCACAGGAAACTTGTTCTCTGCAAAACCAAACCTGTTGAGATATTTTGCCTTTCACAAGTTGTACATGCTTTATTGGGAGCTATTTGAAACCTGGGGTGGCCTGTTGGAGGTGATTATTAAATTGACAAAACTGTGGCTGAAAAATAGAGTAAAGCCTGCTTTGTTCTTCAACTGTAGATGCTCCTGAAAAGTTGTGTTTGAATTGCATTTTTATAGGCTCAACTTCAGACACATAATATCTTGATTTCTGCTAGCTTCAGGGATATTTAGCTGTATGTTTCTCTGTAGTTCATCTCCCACGTTCATCCCTTAGTTCCTCTGTAAACAGCTAATGGTCACTAGCAACTTAAATTCGCGGAGGGAAAAACTCTGGGTGAATCCTATTGTAATGGGATGAATTATTGGATAATGGAAAAGTTATTATAATTTATCTTTTTTTAAATTGTATTTTCATCCGCTATTGTTGGGTAAAAATGGGATACATGTGTAGAGGTATCTTATCTTTTACCAAGCCTACTATAAACACTTAAATGTAATCAATGTATTAAGGCGTTAACTCATTTTTAATTTTCCTGCTTACTATTTTTTATATTTGTTAATGTTTATTTTTGAGAGAGAGAGAGAGAGTGTGTGTGCATGTGACCAAATGGGGGGGCAGAAAGAGAGAGGGAGACAGAGGATCCAAAGTGGGCTCTGTGCTGACAGCAGAGAGCCCAATTTTGGGCTCAAACTCATGAACTGTAAGATCATTACCTGAACTGAAGTTGGGTGCTTAACTAACTGAGCCACCCAGGCACCTCTCCTGCTTGCTATCTTTTAATATCTCTTCATCATCCTCCCATCTCAGCTCATCCAGCTCATGTCATATTAACATGTTGAATGATAGCTTTTTTTCCATACATATCTAATTCATCCTGGTTGAATTTTAAGCCAAGAATTTAGGCAGATAGAATAGGATAGCCTTAGGAATGGGTCTATACTTAACTCTTGACTCTGAAACTTACTGGACAAATGAGTTAAACTCTTTCGGAATTATTTTACATTACAGATAAGGAACCTTGGTATACTTAGTGAATCTACTTCATAGAGCCCTGGTAAGGATTAAATGAGACTGCATGTAATGGACTTAGCTAATATTGAGCATATAATAAGTTCTCCATCAACCATAGCTATTGTGACAGGTATGGTTATCTAACTGTAGGTTCAACCTATTAGTGGAAGAATTTCTGTACTTTTTAGACAAGAACACATTTAGTGGAAAGGGAGAGTTTGTTAATTATTAGGTAAAACAAACTTCTAAGGCTGAAGCGATGGGATCTAATGAGGATCAGTTAGAGAATCTGAGGTGTCAGTAGAGAGATTTGGAAACAGGTCACAGTGAAGTTCTAAGAAGGCACTGTTATCACAGTGAAACTCCTGTGGCTAAAGTCTATCTACTAGAACTGGCTTAGTTTGAAAAAGCTCATCAGTTTTTCAAATGATACCCCAAATGTTTAACTCCCATCAGCAAAATTATTTTTTATTATATTTGTCTCTAAAAAAGCAATTAAAGAGAATCTCCTATGCTTTTTAACAAATGACTTTGTTTATAATGCTTTAGTGTGGAAAAAAATTTTAATGGATTTGTCCCTTGCAAAATATAAATGCTTCAGATGAGATCATTTTGTGTAGTGAATTCTTACAAGAACAAATAATAACATTTGCTTTCTGTGTTAACCTATAATAAATATCTGTATACACTGACAGGAATCATAAACATTGACAGGCTTTATCCATGATATAAAGAATATTTATTCCATGTCAATTATGAAAGCAGGTGAGGAAATAAGAGCTTTTTCATGAATCTACTATTAGATATAAAAATATAATGTATGTATATTTTTACATGTAATATATAATGTGTATCATATATAAAATAACATCTACAACTTACTGAGTATTTGATGTGCTAAGTATTTTTATCTCATCTTACCTAATATTTATAATATCCTAATGAGTCAGCTTTTATTATTAACACTTATTTTGCTGAGACTGAAATGAAGCTTAAAATCAAGTAGCTTATCCAAGGTCATAAAACTAATCAATAGCGAAGATAGTAGTTGACTTTAGATCTGTTTAACGTAAGCCTGTATTCTCAGCTATTACACTGAAGTCTGCAAATTGGAAGCGCGAGGGCAAAATCCAGTTCACAGATATGTTTTGTTTGCCCTGAGCTTTACTAAAAAATTGCTTCTCCCATGAAAACAATTGGCTAACTTGTGCATTACTCACCAGCTTCCCATGTTCTTTATTAAGGAGTCTGCCATGGTGTTTGTCCCAGAGTGCAGTTAAGAAGAATATTTCTTTAATGCCTGTTGCTATCACAAATTGGGAAATGAAACAATCAACCTAAAAAGCCACATGTTTCACCAGACTTATGTTGCCTACATTACCTTCCTAGCCCCTGTAGGAACTGAGTTTGTTATCACTGCACTCATTTTGAGTGAAAGAGCCAAAGTGGTTAATTCTGCAGTCCTTTTCGCTTTATAAATTGTATGTGTTCTAAATGAGCTAAGTTTATGATTATACTCCTGTTTTTGCAGAAATTATCTTTAAATTTTATTTGGGTGATTATAATGCTAACTTTAGTATTTCTGCCATTTTTTTTAATCCAGCAGATTGATTATAGATCTATTATGGTCAGTTTTAACAAGCTAATAATGATAATAGGAAAAAAAAACTATAGGAAAACAAAGTAGTGCCACAGACACCACTTTTAATGGACACATGGGATATTATTCTAAAATTCTTTTTTGATGTAACATGACATTTTATAACATCAGTCCCCAATATTTCATGTTTCCATATTCCCACCAGTACCTTTCCCTTGTAGTGTCTCTGGGTGCTTATAGATTGCATAGATTGCTGGAAGAACATTTCATCTTTAGTTTTTCTTGAGGTCTATAGACTAATTTTCCAATAATTAAATTTCACAAATGCAAAGCAATGTATGGATTTTCCAGATGCTAGAATTATTCCTTCTCATAAAATATTGCCCTGTTAATTGAAATGTCTCTAGTTGTAAGTTTCATTTAAATAAGGTTTTCAGTTTGTAAACATTGTTGCACCTGTTAGAAGAAGCATTCTGCACAGATTAAAAACAATGCAGAGACTGCTGAAAAGGAAATGAAAAGACAGATGCTTTCTGATTAAGAGTGCAATATTTATGACAGGCTGGTGGTCCGATGCACATTTCTTCTGTCACTTAACAGCTGTTTCACATAATTTTTGTTCCAGATCAGTATATTTACTCTCCATAGGGCATGTCAGAGGGTCTGGCTTTCTTAGTATATCAGAAGATCAATCCATGCCCTAGCAAGCTTTCTACCACAAATTGAAGCTCTGGTTCCTCACTCTGCTTAACCTTATATTTTTTGCTCTTCTGCTTGAAACATTCTATTTTAAACCCAATTTACCTCTATAATGGAGCATTTAACATTTAAATGATAATGAGATAAAGAGGGATTATAGCTTTTATATAGCAGAGTTTTTTGCATAATTGTTTCAATATCATTTAGTAACCCAGCAACTGAAAGCCAAGTAGCATAGGTGTTTTGAAACTCTTATTCTTTTTAGGGTAGATGGCTTTGATATCAATTTTGATTCTTAAACTGATATACAGCAGCAGGAGTGTGTGTGTGTGTGCGTGTGTGTGTGTGTGTGTGTGTGTGTGTGTGTGTGTGAACTTTAACATTAAGGTAACTTTACCACATAAAAATAATTCGTTCAGATAAAATACAGGTACGATACTACAATATGCATGTACGCATTCTGGAACAAAGTAACTCATGGTTTATATCTTGATTCTTCATGTTTTATTCTACTAAGTAGAAGAATCATCTATTTTACTTAAATTAGTGATAATTCTTTCATTCCATTTTCTGTTAGGAGCTTAGTCTTTGACACTGTTATATTAACAGATTATATAACAGTTCAAAAAGCTCTTGACTTAAGGAACCAAATAGTTGTGTGTAGCTATGCATATGTTGTACTGATGTTTTGCAGTATCTGATAGAATCTGTTTCATCGCTATGAAACTTATGTCACTCAGAAATGAGATTTTTACCTTTCTACTTTCTACTTCAAAATGCCAGTGAGAAAGGGGATGCAAAGGGGTGCTTTAGAGTTCTCTCTAGTTCATTACTTTTCTTTATAATTTATTTTAGGAAAAGTGCTTTCAGTGTCAATCAAAGCATATGGTATTATATTCAGATCAGACTTGATTCATTTAGGGCAGAGGTTCATAAACATTTTGTTCTAAAAACCCATTTACCCTCTAAAAGTATTAGAAGAGAAGGTTAAACCCAATCAACAAATCAACAGTTATAGAGCAGACTTGAAAAGCTTTGATTGTACAGTATATGAGTTTTACCCTCTAAAACTCTAAAGAAAAGAGCTCTGGTTTATGTGGCTAATGTGTGTAAATGTTTACTACATTAGGAATTAAAACTGAGAAAATGTATATTTACTTAAAAATAAATAATAAACTTGTTATGAATTAATATAAATTATTGTTGAGGGGCGCCTGGGTGGCTCAATCGGTTAAGTGTCAAACTTCGGCTCAGGTCAGGATCTCGCGGTTTGTGAGTTCGAGCCCCACGTCGGGCTCTGTGCTAACAGCTCAGAGCTTGGAGCCTGCTTCGGATTCTGTGTCTCCTCCTCTCTCTGCCCCTCCCCTGCTCATGCTCTGCCTCTCTCTGTCTCTCAATAATAAACGTTAATTTTTTTAAATATATAAATTATTTTTGAGAAAGAGAATTATATTTCCCAAGACAAGAAAATATAAATTAGAAGAATGGCATTATTTTACATTTTTGCAAATGTCTTTATTGTGTCTTAATATGGGATAGCTGGATTCTCATATGTGTCTCTATATTTAATCTGTTGTTATATGTTGTTTTGGTTGAAATGTATAAAGAAAATCTGGTCTGATAGTCTCTTCACATAATGGCATGTTTTTCTTTGATGCTACACTGGGACTTGACAGAGATTAGTGTTCTAAAGGTTAGTTTCAATGTGGTATCTGAAACCATATTGATGACCTTTTTGTAACCTGTACACTTATGAATATAGAGAGAAAATGAGAGTGTGAAGGCATGTAATGTCATTATTATTATGAAAATAATGTCGATCTCAGGGATCTTTGAGAGTCTCTGACCACACATGGAGAAATGCTCATCTGGGGAAATGGCCTTGGTTAAACTAGCCTACTTCACCGTTTATATCTGACAAGGTGTTCAACATTTCTCTTTTTCAAGAATTTGAACTGTAATTCTATATAAACCTGCATGTGTATTTTCCTGGCATCTTTGGGTATTGCTATCCCATTCACCTGACAAACAGCATGAAGAAGGGAATATAACACTCTCATAAACTGTGACTCTACAAAGAATTCCACTTCTGAGAAGCCTTCCTTTAGAAGAGAAGGTTAAACCCCAATCAACAAATCAACAGTTATAGAGCAGACTTGAAAAGCTTTGATTGTACAGTATATGAAATGCCTGTCACAGAGGGAGTGCTATTAAAGTGGCTATATGTTTCCAGGAGCCTGAGGAGTAAACACAAGAAATTGAAATATGAGACAGATATTGAAAAAACAAAGAATGAAGAAACTCTTAAGACTCAAATGGATAATTCAAAAGATCATACTTCAAATTGCCTAATATTTAGAAATGGCTGCAAGGAGGACAGATTTCCCCTAACAGTTGTCCTTTCTTGGAATACTAAGTAAGAACATTTATTCCAAATGCCTATCACCATTAGATCAAAATATGTTGTATATGGATTGTGTTTTAGCTCTAATGCTATTTCAGAGGTTGTCTTGTGATCATCCCTGCTATGAGGAAACTTGTTTCATAGTAAAGTTTTCGATAATTTCTGTCATACTACTTACAGGTGAGTTCAATGACAGACTATGTCTTAAGTTTGGCATCATTTAAGTTAAGAACATAGGGTGACTTTCATGTGATTTATTCAGATATTTGTTAATTTGAACTCATTAATTTATTTGACCAGCAGTTATTAAGTATTTGCTGTAATCCAGTGCTATGTTAGAAGTTCAAAGATGAATAAAATCTGCTCTCTTTCTCTTAAAGAGGTCACAGTCTAGGTTAGGACTCAGACATATAAATAATCAACTGAAGAAAGGGCAGTAGAAGTTCTCTTAACTGACTTCCACTTAATCAATTTGTGGACTTCATTGACGATTCCACTCCTTTAAAACACAAAGATCAATACCCCAAGCCTCCTTGAAGCTCATCATAGTAGATCCTTTCTGAATTTTTGCACACTTGTGTTTTCTCCGGTTATGTGGTATGGTTGTCTGGAGTCAGCTGTATTGTCAGATCTATATATGCTCTTGGTGTTTGTTATAAATAATAAGGTATTTTAATTGCAACATAAACTTGTGAATCATGAATATGAAAAAAAAAATTACTTCTAAGAAACCTATAGTGATAACACCCTGAAAGGTGAATTGCTACTAAAAAACTGATATGTGGTAAACCAAACAACTCTTAGAGATTTGGGGAAATTGTAGTAATCTAGATGCATTTCGCATTCAGTTTCCTTCGCAAACATCTCTAATAATTCCACTTTAAATAAAAAGCAACTTGAAATGTAGAGAACTTCTAGGACAAGAAAGAAACAACAGAGCTTTATTCAACAGGTCAGTGTTTAGAGCAAATATCTTGTTTTTTCATCAAAATACTGGCCAATAAACATGCACTCACTCATACTCTAAATGCACTCATGCATGCACTCATATACTCTAAATTAGTATATATTACTTTACAGATGTATTTTTTACTGATTATTTAATTGAACTAGCTTCTAAATTACTAACCTGCCAATCAGTGGGACAAATCATATTGATTAAGATGGCTTATACTATACGGTGAAGTGATAGAGGGAAGGTTGTATCAAGGAAAATTATATTTAACACATATAATATTTGTGGTAGACATTGTTTTAAGTCCTTTAAACATGTTAGTTCCTTTAAATTAATTTGTGTACTTATAACTAGTACTTATGAGGAAGGTACTAGTACTACTACTTTCATCAAAGTTGAAACCAGGCACAAAGTGATCAAGTAACTTGGCTAACATCACACATCTACTAAGCGGTAGAATAAGGTTCAAACCAGCACTCTAGTACCAGGTATCTTGGCTTTTCCCCCAGCCTTAAACTGTTTCTCAAGGTTTTCTACATTAAATGAACTAGTTCTAACATGCTTTCCACCTCGCACTGTATTCATAGTGCAATGTGAAACCATGGTATTTCTTATTTCTTCTCCTTTCCTATACAAATGTTCTAAACATTTCAGATTTGACGATTCTTTTTTTTTAATGTTTATTTATTTTTGAAGGAGAGAGAGACAGAGCATGAGCAGAGGAGGGGCAGAGAGCAAGGGAGACAGAGACTGTGAAGCAGACTGCAGGCTCTGAGCTGTCATCACAGAGCCTGATATGGGGCTCGAATCCACGAGCTGTAAGATCATGGCCTGAGCCGAAGTTGGACACTAACCAACTGAGCCACCCAGGCACCCTTCAGCTTTGACAATTCTTAAAGTTAAGCAATAGCTAGAAGTGGGTAATATTTCTGTACTGAATTTAAAATAAGCCCATAACTTATATATTATGACAAAACTGATATGAAGGTTTTGTTATGGTAATGTATACAATCTCATCCAAAAAAATAGTTTATAATTTTATTTCCAAGTTAATTCTGGAATATGAGGACAAGCATAAGTTTGTCTCTTCTAATTTCAAAGGTAATGACATATTTCTTCAAGTGGAATATTATGACATCTGAAACCATTTTGGAGATTATGACATCTGAAACCATTTAGAGTCACTTAGCTGAATTTTTAAAACGAATAATTAAAAATGTTAATAGCAATTTTGGTACCCATATGCTCTAACTATAAACTCCAGAAGGAAACAGCGTATCTAGAGCTCATGAGGCTGTGGATGATGACTATGGCCATGGTTGAATTTCCTTGTCCATTCCCTAACCTTCACAACTCCATACAATTTTATTTGCATCTGAAATTGTAGATTTTTAACATCTGTTTCACAGTTTATAGTGTTTCAGACAGAAGCTTATAGTTTTGTTTTTTATTAAGCAAATGTTTCTATAGAAACTACAAAGAAAGACACAACAGTGGCCTTTGAAGTCTCATCAATGTTAAAAAGAAATGGATCGAAGCCAAGGCCACTTGGCTTTTAAGGATCACTATTGCTTCCTCATGAAAGTTCTGTTGTTTATATCAATTTCAAGAGAGCTACAGTTGTCTTCTGTCTTTCATGATGCTCTCTCCCTGTGATTTTAAGTGAATGGAGAGGATTCTGAAGGAGAGCAAAGTATTTATCAGTATTTTGATTTCTACAGTCTCTTGTCAATAGCTTTAGTGTTGAAATTATTTTGACCCATTTTTCTCTTTATTAGTGAAGAATGTTTTAAGTCTAAATAGTGTAGTGTTTATGTAGTACAGATAAGTGGGTAAAAGTAGGAAAAAAATAAACTAAGTTTATGCACAAGGTCATTTTTAGTTCTTTAAATTAGTATTTTGTCACTTTACTTTTATTCATTGATAATTGTTATCAGAGAAAATGTTATGCATACTCCATGTTTAGAGACAATTTCTTCTTTTAGTTTAATTTTGAAAAGTTTTAAAATGTTTTATTTACTTTTGAGAGAGAAAGAGAGCACAAGCAGGGGAGGGACAGAGTGAGAGAGAAAGAGAATCCAAAGTAAGCTCTGGGCTCTAGCTATCAGTGCAGAGTCTGATGTGGCCTTGACCCACAAACTGTGAGATAATGACCTGAGCCAAAGTTGGATGTTTAACCAACTGAGCCACCCAGGCTCCCCCAGAGGCAATTTCTAATTTCTCACTTAAGTATACATATATATCAAAGTTTAATTAAAAAGAAATTTCGTATTAATATTGCTGAGACCTGTTGTTAGAAATAATAAAATCAGATAAGGACATGGCAAAATATTGTGGTTAAATGAAAGGCACTTCTTTTCTGTACTGGCCACAGGTCCAGGTTAGGTATGGAAGCTCCATTGCCTGTCACTGGTTGCAGACTCCCACCAGTTGTGATTTTGGGCAATCCAAGTGGTCAGGGTAAGATCAGAGGCATCTTTAGTGAGAAGGTGGTCATATGAATGGTGAGTCCACAGATGTGCCTCACCCAGAGTTTTTTCTGATGTACTGACTGAAAAACAAAACAAAACAAAACAAAACAAAACCAAATACTCATAGATTCATTGACTTTTAGAACAACAGTGATCATTGAACCCAAGTAGCTTAATTTATTCCTCTGTAGTAAAAAGAAATAGAAACTTAGATTCAGTGACTCAAACAAACAAAAAATTAAGTCCATACTTAGTTATTCCTGCTCCCAGCCCAACGCTTCTATATATAGCTGTCCTCTGCTATGCTATATGTTCTATTCTTTTTCACACTTCTTTCCTCAATTTTCTTCTCTCCCCCCTTTCCAGCCTGGCTTCTTTCACCATTTCCTGCACATAAGGTCATACTCTTCATATCCTTTTCTTCTTTTTCACTCTTTGACTTTTCTGGATGGTTTTTTGCTCCCATTCTCTTTTCTCCCATTCTATTTTCCATTTTTTTGTCTTTTTTTGAAATTTAGTCTATTTAAAGTGGCTTGATGTGTTTAATTTGATCAAATGTGAAGCTATAGCCCAGTTTTCCCCCAACATTTTGGTGTGTAAGGCAATGGTACAAATGGGGGCTGTTATATGGTATGGCTAAATGGTTTAAATAAATGATTTGAATGTTATAAATCAAACTAAAAATGTTAAATAACAGATACTTTTTCCTCCTGATCTGACCAACACCTGTTTAAAATTATTGGAAAGGCAGGGTTGAATTTAATGTTTGCAGACTCATGAGAATCCTATGCCACAAGGTGGTGACAGAGGAAAAATTGGCCCTCAGCTTCTAACCCTTGATCCTTGACCCACCCTTTTTTTTCTGCCCACCCTTGACTCTGTCCCATACCATAAGGGGACTTGTATAGATGTGTGGACACCCAGTCTGCACTTTGAAGCATAGTCCCTAGCACTGACATGGCTGCTTCTCACCCACTTCCTGGGCCTAGGTTTGTATGCTGGAGGCACAATCTTCTCTGAAGATTGTAGACCTGGAAAAGAAGCCTGTCCAGTTGCTGAAAACAGATACAAGGCTGTTTGAGAAGGGAATTCTGAGATTCTAGAGTTCAAGGTAACTAGAACTTAATCTAGAAAGGGAGTCCTGAACTCTGAGGAGGCACATCTGTCTGTGTTGATTTAAGATCAAAAGACCTTGGAAACAAAAAGTGACTACACTCTAGGTATTGAACATTAGGTATGGCAAACTGTAGATGATCCTGGTGTATGAGAGTAAATATTCTTGAATAAACCTGTTCCAATGCTTGCAGTATGTTATCTAAGATTTGTCATTAAGAAAACTGGAGACCTGAACCAATCATTATAGGATCATTGGTAGTATCAGCTGCTTGTAGATATAACCTGGGTTCTAAAAGGTGTGGCTATCTAATGGTTGTGACAATGAAGCTATGAGGTACTGAATATAACAAATCACTTCCAGGATATAGTTGAATATGTGTTCCAAAATTTTAAGCTTAATGGAGTATAAAAAGAAGTGAGAACTTGTCAAAATGAAAAACAGTCAGTTAAACAGATAGTGTCTGGGATGTATGTTACAAAGCAAGAGTTCGTTTTAGTAAACTTTCTTTTATTTTCTATATTTTTTAAAGTTTATTATTTATTTTTGAAAGAGAGGGAGAGTGCATGAGTGAGGGAGGGACAGAGAGAGAGAGAGAATCCCAAGGATTTTCCGTGCTGTCAGCTTAGGGCCCAATGTGGGGCTGTAACCCACAAACCCAGATCATCACCTGAGCTGAAGTCCAGGGTCCAATGCTTAACTGACTGACCCAGACACCCCTATTTTAGTAAACTTTCTAAGCAAAGAAACGCATGATGGAACTTTGAACAAACTCTGGGAAGTCTTCAAGTGCTATCTTCTCTGTCATCTACTCCATTTTGAGGATTATGATCATGTACTACTATAAAAAGTTAATAAAGTCATGTGTTTTATGAGCCCAAATGGTTTGTATATACATACCAAAATATTTTGAGCAAAGAACATGTTTGGATATTTTTTGACAGAAGAACAGTAGAATTTCTGTATTTGAATCTTAATGAGAAAAATGTAAATTCCAACCTAAAACACAAGTCAGAAAACTAGAAAAAAAAGAGGGAACATTGGTTAAGAATTTAGTCAGAATTAATTTAGTTTTTCTATATTCTGCTGGTAGCCATAGTCTTTTTGAATATATCTTGAAAAGAGAGCCCTGCTATGTAGCATAATGTAAATAAAATACTATGCTAGAAAGCAAGATACTACTCTTTGCTTGAAATGCAGTTATTGGTAATTTTATATTCATTAAATAAGTTTATGAATGAATGGACGGATACAGTTTTTTAATTAATATTTTGATCAAAGCTACTATGTGCTTACAAACCTTCCCTCCCTCTTTCCTTCCTAACTTCTTTAATCAAATTTTAATCATGTTATGTATATATGGTTGCTATTCATTTATTGAAGATAATATTAATATAGTTTTCATATTGTTTTAAAACATAATTCATAGGATAATTGCATATTTGATGTCACTATTCACCTATTGTTCGATGTTTGCCTACATAGTTTTGTTATTATAGGTGATATTTTATGGAACCTCTTAGGCTTGATATTTGTTCCTCTCTCCATTCCTCTGAAACAAATTCCTATGTATAAAGTTTGGGTCAAAGTATGAATATTTTAAGCTCTTCAACATGTTGAAAAAAGGTCTTCCTGAATGATGGTATATTTTAAAATCTTTATGGCGAAGCATTAGGTGGTTCTTTAATCTCAGTCTTGCCAACAGTGTTCGTTAAAAATAAAAAGAAATATTTACCAATCTGATAGGTGAAGTGGGTGTCCTGTTCTTTTAATTGATTTTCTCTTATATTAACTTACTCAATATTAATTTACTAACTTATTAAAATATTTTATAAGGATATATAATGTGGAGTCTGTATTTGGAAATGAATATGTCAGCATAGATCAAGATAAATATCTTTCCAGATATAAAAATAGAAATAATATGGCCAAGATATTAACTGAAGGATCCACCCTAAGAAATTATAAATTTGTAATTAATTTAATAATCAGTACCAGGATGACATTCATAAAAGAGTTTATATTCAAGTTTATCAAGGCATGTAACCTGAAGGCTGAACTCAGGAAGCTTTAAAGTATTTGAAGTGTTGAAACTGGAAAATAGAAAATGTGTGACAACCAGCTTGACAGGTGTCAGAGATTGCCTTATGAAAGTTCTAGTGTATTGTTCAAAACTACTGCAAGGAAGAAGTATATAGAATTCCTTCTACAAGGTCGTAGCAGTTCTTAAGAGGATAGGACAGAGGGGACAATGAAAAGAACTGGAATTAATAGTGTACATAAATCAGCTTTTAATGATTCCAAGGTCATAATTTTAAAATTATAAATACTCGCTTTTACTACTGAACAAAGGTAGATATGTGTGTTTCGGGGAGTGCAGGTTGTTAAGAGACCCAGGGTATGATTAATGTCTCTGTAGAGTGGGCATGCCACCCTTTCAAAATAGCTGGGGCTGCTACTACACTATGATTAACCTGTAAGGCAACAGAAAAATAGACTTGTACCACATTGTACTCTATCATTCCCTGATGTCATTTTTCAGGAGATGCCATGGGAAAAATGACACTTCATAATGGGTGGGTGGGTGAATGGGGGTTAGGGTGGAAGTAGAAAGTATATATTCCTGAATCTTAATGTATTCATGTCTCTGTTTTATCTGTTTTATTATTGCATTCTATCTGTGTTTCATATATAATAAGAAGCATTATTCTAAAAATGAAGAATGGAACTTAGCTTATTTTAAACAGAAAATTGAACTCTGCTGCTAAAAGAAATAGCAGACTCATAGGCCTAGATAGAGGTCACCTAAAAACACTTGTTGGACTTCTTTATGTTTGTAAAAAATAGTCTAGAGAGAGAAAATAATGGCAAGGAACAAATATAGTATGGTAACAGGAAAGAAATTTAATCTTTCTCTTCCTTAAAAATATTAATCATCACCATCAATTAAGTTTAATTGAGCACAAACTATGTGTAGAACAGTACGCTCTGCATTAAGAACAAATACAGCTGTGATATAATCCATGGTGCTCAAGGGATTTATAATCTCTTTAGAGCATCCGGGCATGAGCATACACAAATAAACGGCAATAAAAGAAGCCGAGGCTTAGTGCCAAGTGATTTCTGTAGACATAAGGTGTCTGAGCCACAGCAAACAGAGGGATTCATTTCAAATTTTAATTATTCTTATTTTCTTACAATTTAAATATACATCTATAAGTTTTTGAACACTGCCATAGATTCTTGAAGACTTCCTGAAATATGGATACATCCACCACAAAGAATGTAAATCTCAAGTACTATGGGGGAAAAATAAAACTGAAACTGTACCTGTCAGATGATAAATCAGAGATAGAAATTTCAGCCGAGAGCAGCAGGTCTTACAAGTCTACAAACTCCTGTGCCTCTCTGGAGGTCAAAGTGACAAGTAGCATCATGATAATTTCTTCCATGGTAGTATTTAGAGTCCAATTCTGGAATCATCCATTGAATGGCTAGTGGTAGAGCTCATTTATGAAGATATCTATGTACAATAATGTCCTTTGAATTCAGAATCTAGACATCTGATAACATCATTTATCCAGAACATGGCCATAAGCTTATCCACCCAAACTTTAATTCTTGAAATTATTGTTGACTATTTTCTTCTTCATACCCCAGTCAAACTTCTAATGCCTATTTTTGCCAGTCATTTTACTGCTGAGTTCAACTTATTTTTTCTTGCAATACATCTCATTGCTATCACTGAATTTCTAGCAGTTGCTGCCTAATTCAGGCCATTCATTATTCCCTCACATCTGGACTTTGGCCTCCTACTTTGATAGCCTTTTCAGCCACCACTTCATCCTGAAAACTGCTAACCTCTGAAAAGAGTGCTTTGATTATGCCCCTCTTCCCTTTCCCTTCCCTGGCTTAGCAACCTTCCACATTTTCCAGAAAACAATTTTTTTAAGTTTTATTTATTTAATTTTAGAGAGACACAGACAGCGTGAGCAGGAAGCAGGCAGAGAGATAGAGATAGAGAGAGAATCCCAAGCAGGCTCTGCACTCTAAGTGCAGATCCTGACACAGGGTTCGAACTCACAAAACTACAAGATCATGACCTGAACCAAAACCAAGAGTCTGAGGCTTAACCAACTGAGCCACCTAGGTGCCTCTTCCAGCAAACAATTTTTAATGGTCTTATAAATAAATAATATAATGTTTCCCTTCAACACAGCTATTGTTTTTGTTACTCTCATGACATCTAACAGGGCAGTGCCTTGAATTTAATTGTATTCTCTTTTTCTCCTAATAGTGGGTGATTCAACAACAAAAATTTATCTTCTTATATTCCTAGAGCCTAGAAGTCAAGATTGAGGTGTCAGTAGGCAGAGTTGGTTCCCTCTGGGGGCTGTAATGAAGAATGTGTTCCACTTCTCTCTTCTAGCTTCCAGTGATTTTCTGGAAATATTTGGCATTCTTCGGCTTCTTAGCTCCATAATTCCAATATTCATATGGCATCCTACCTGTCTCTGTCTCTGTGTCCAGATTTCCCCATTATTTTTTAAAATTTGTTAATTAATTAATTTATTTACGATAGAGAGTGAAAGAATGAGTGAGCGGGGAGAAGCAGAGGGAATGGGAGAGAGAATCCTAAGCAGGCTCCATGCTCAGTGCAGAGTTTAAAATGGGCTTGAGCCCATGACTGTGAGATCATGACTGGAGCCAAAACTAAGAGTCACATGCTTAACTGACTGAGTCACTCAGGTGCCCCAAGATTTCCCCATTTAATATGGACACAGTCATATTGGGTTAGGAGTTACACTAATGACCTTCTCTTAACATAATAATCTGCAAAGACCCTGTCTCCCAATAAGCTCACTTTTCAAAGGTATTGGGGTTTAAGACTTCAACATCTTTAGGAGACACAACCAAATCCAAAACAAACAGTAATATATTAGTAATAATGTGGACTGCAGAGGATTGTGGGTTTTTTTGTTTTGTTTTTTAGGAAATCGATTTATAGGTTCTTACTTGACTATGTTGCTATTCTTCTATTCCTCAAGTGTTCATTTGAACTTGCAAACTACATAAAATGTTTAACATTTCCATTCCTTCCATTCCCCCTTTAAATATTTTTTCATATAGATTTGGAACACTTGCTATTAAATTTCATTCCTGCTCTTTTAAAATAACTTTAGCAGTTTGGGTCAGGAGGCCCTGACAAAGTACTTAAGTATTTGCAAGTGACACACTGTACATTTGTTTATGTTCCAGTTAGCTGGGTTCATTGGTCTGCATGATTATCTAATCACATTACTATACAATATTGCAAAGTGGAAGTCTGAATAAGCTTCCCATGATTGGTCATCATAGAAAATAGAATCTTGATTTGCTATGGTTCCAGATGGTGGTTTGCTTATAATAGTTTAGATTTAATCATAATCATTATAAACTAAACGATGCTAAATTATACTATCTTAGAGAGAATTTCCATGTTGTTTGCAACCATGGGCTCTTGCAGAAGGCGTGTCCTTATCCATTGTAGAGATAGGAATAGACTATTATTACTAGGACATTCTTTAAATATTGCCATTCCCTTTACCATAAAGAATTAATCCTTAAAATTAGTGCTTCCCAGTTACGAATGTTATTTAGTTGAGATTCATCTTTTGAGCACATCTAAGCAGAATACTTTTTTGATGTTGAGAAGCCTGCTCTCCAGTAATATGACAGGTATGTCGAGATTATTACTAACATTATCAATTTATTTTGAGAAAATATTTTAGCGTACATTGGTATAAAATGTCCCTCATTTTTTAAATTATTTATTGGCAGATATAACTTCAGTATGCAATATTTTATGCTAGCTGTCCAGAACCTCACTCTGTATAGCTTACAGAACATTTATTTTTACCACCTAAGTCATAAAAGTTGTTTTCCATATCTTCAGTCAAACTTAACTACAGGCAAGAAGAAGTGAAGAAATTACCTGTCACATTATTCACAGGCCAGACCAAGATACTGTAAATACCATGGCCCACTAAGCTAATTTAGAAGAAAAAATGGAAAGAGGTTTTCAAAAGATGGCATTTATATGTAATATATGTAGAAGAGTTTAGGGTTTTGACAGTTTGAGATTGTATCCTCTTTAGAGAGAATGCATAATGACTTTTATTTCTCTTGAAATATGCATAACTTCTTGAAGGTAACTTTCAACTCTCATTAGCACTTTTCAAAGCAAGTTTCCCATCTTTATGAAAGTAAAGGGTACAACATACCTGAACTTTGAATAGAGTGAATGTTTACTTACCAACAATTCAATAATTCTCCCTCTTGTGTGGATTGTTCACTCCATTAATTTGTGGGAGAAAAGGTCTACTATGGACATACAAGTTTTGGTTTAACTGTTCTATTATTAAGCCTTTTAGCTAATCAGCATTACGAGAATATATCTAATTCTAGCAAAAGTATGGAATGCTGTTAAGATCTGTTTGTGGAAATGAGTTTGTGGGTAAGAGTGTGGCTCTTATTGATTGCCCATCCTTGTTTCTTACTGACTTGTAACCTTTTACAAGTTAATTTCTTTAAACTATGATCTCTTCATCTATAAAGTGAGAGTTCCTAATGATACCTGCATCATGATTACATTGAGTATTATATCACAGTTTCTCAACCTCAATACTATGACATTGTGCCAGATAATTCCTTGTTGTGGAGGGCTGTCCTGTGTTTTGAAGGATGTTTATTTAGCAACATTTCTGGCTCTGTTTACTAGATGCCAGTATAGCTCTCCCTCACCTGAGTTGTGACAACCAGAAATGTCTCCAGGTATCACTGAAAACCCCAAGGGAGTCCAGATTCCCCCAGTTGAGGATCACTGGATTACACGATTATCAATATCTACATTTATAGAGAAAGAGCTTCACACAGTTTCTGGCATATAAATGGTCAGTAAACTTTAGCTATGATTACCATATAACTGACAGTCTTTTATAATATCTTCTCTGAAGAGTCATACTCTTTAAAAACATGAACACTATTTCTGTTCTCTCTACATATGTACATGTGTATATAAATATGTCTGAATATATATGTGTATACCTATATGTGTACATGTATTTTACATATTTTCTATTATTCAAAGTAATGAAGGACATAACAAAAATGCTAATATCTACAGATAATCATCGAGCCTCATTAGTTTCATTGTCTTGGCCACTAAAGATCAGAACTTTGCAAAAGAGATGCACTTAAATTTATCTCTCTTATATGACCATGTAAGAATATAGACATAGGAAATGGCATACAGTGGAGTCAAAAGGTTGTAATCTATTATACAACATTATCAGGATTATGACCAATGAAGATTTTTTTCCTCTAAGCCCACAGTTGAGTCCAAAAATAGACCCCCATTTTTTTCAATGTTGCTTGATCCCTAAAAGCTTAAAATGGGAAGCATTAAAAGTTTAAAATAAGAAGCAGTGTATGAAAATGTAAAAACTGGTTTAGGTAGTTCCATTTTCCTAATGTTAATAATAACAGTTCCTTGATTTGTTTAGTTTTCTATATATTTTAAGACCTTTTCCTTGTCTCCCATGATTACCTCATATATGCTCTTTAAGTAGAGATTATTCTGACCTTCTTATAGACATGGAGACTGAGATAGAGGTCATACTGCAATTAATTGACAAATATGGGGCAAATAATATTTCTCAAAGGATATAAGTTTTCCCCACCCCACAAGTCTTCAGATGTTTAAGCATGACTTCTATTGCTGTAGCCACGTGCCATTCTGAGAAACTTGCATGATGTTTTCACTTGTGAGCCTTTTCCATTCATCTACCTTTCTTTTTCACTATTTCAAGTTACCTAATCCTTCACAGTGCACTCCAGGGTTATTCCCTCTAACAGACTTTGGTAATGCTTTTAGTACATTACTCTACATGAATAGTACTCTTAAATATTCCCCTGGACACTCATTTAGTTGAGTTTTGTACTAAGAGCACACTGACATTGTTAAGGTTAATGACTCAGTGTTTTACAAGTTGAAACACATTTGAGGTTAAATGGATTGTTTGGATCGTTTTATTCAACATTGTGAAGGCCCTGAGTGCGGGTGTTACTTACTGCCTTGGAGGAACATCTTTGTTATACCCTTAATGGTGTGATATCGATGGTGATAATGTATTAGCAAGACTAGCACTACTCTAAAAGTGCTTCTGAAATCGGGGCTATAAAAATTACTGCTAATGAATTTACACTGGCATATAGGTACTATATGATAACAAACATTTATAAAGAATTTTATATATTGCATGGCATGCTCATTTAAAATCCCATCACATAGGAATCATTAATTCCACTGTGCCTATGACAGTGTTAATGATCAGAGTTTCCTCTCTTGGCCAAAGCTATACAATTACTAAATGGCAATAATAATAATAATGAATAACATTTAAAGATGGGCTACTATGTACTAGACATTATGTTAAATGTTTTGTTATGTACAAATCCACTTATTCCTTAAGAAGTTTAAGTAGCTTTTATGACCATGTAAATATTAAGGAGGAATCTGAAGCCAGGTAGTCTGATTTCAGAGTTCATTCCCTTAACTTCCCCTTATACTTCCTCCCTGTACATCATTCATAGAACTGGACCTTGGGTCAAGCCTTCCTAGCTTCCTTTTCTGCCTCCAGGTTTCTCATTTGTCTGCCTCTCTCATTCCAAGATTTTATGTTGATTGACAACTATATGCTAGTTTCTCAGAATCTGTATATCTCCAGGGCTTAGTGCACCCGCTAAGTCATTCAACACATGCCTGGTGAATTAGTTTATTATGCTTAATTTGTATATTTACAGGAGCCTTTGAAAATATCTGTGCTTATGCCAGCTAAATGACTTAGTTATGGGCATATACAGCATGTTAGCCAGTACTAGAAGAGCATGCAGACCTTTAGGGACATCTGAAATTTCACAATGTAAGTAACTGTCTTATCTTAAAACATGTAAGGCTGCCCTTCTCTAGTAATTTGATTCTGATAAGTTATTCTTAAAATGTTATGTTATTATCATAAGAAACCCCAAAGCTTCCAAAGATTAAAAACAAATGGCAAAGTAAGAAAAAGCATAATATCTACAAAGGGATGAGAATAAGACTGGCATCAGATTTCTCATCAGCAAGTTAGAATAGTATCAGAAAATGGGGGAATGCCTTTAGGGTTTTTAGAGAAAGTTATTTCAAACCTAGAAATCTAAACCCAAAATATCAATGAATCAATTGTGCAAACAGAACAGGACCTATTATCTGGGCTCACAGAGCTTAACTGTGTTGTATGTATTCTTAGAAAAGTTTTTTAAGATGCTATTCAACAAAATGAGAAAACCAGGAGAATGTATGGCATGGAATACAGCAAACAATGACTCTGATTCAAAAGAAGAGTGAATGGAAGAAATAAGAGTGAAGCTATCCACAAGAACAAATGGTCCAATAAGAAGCAGAGGGACAGAGCATCTGGAAGGACACAGAGATCAAAGCAAGTGTTTCCTAGAAATACTAGGAAAACCCAAAATTCATATGAGAGTTGTAATTTAAATATGATACTTCCAATTTAAAATCGAGTGTGAAATCAGTGGAGTTTAAGAATAGGATGGATTTCAAACAATAGATAGAGCAAGTAGTAAGCTGGAAAATATTTGGAATATTTGAAGACAAAAAATGTTTCCTCATTCAGTAAGGAGAGAAAAAACCTGCAACAATCAGAAATTCGGGTTGGAGTGGGGGAGGGATCAAAACCAAAACCAAAGCTAAAGCATGACCAAAATATGAAGTTGATTTGTGTCTCTTGATTTTGATCAATAAGTAAGAAAGGAAAATCTATATGAATAATATTTTTGAGTGGAATGGGTTGAGTGGGTTATATGTTTTACTGGCCAGAAATGTATGTAATTTTGACAGCCTACTTGCCTCAGCAGTGAATAACAGTTACATAATCGAAATGTTATGTATGTTGTTTATTGGTTTTCAACTTTTAAAGTAAAGCTATATATAAATTAGTAATATAATAGAAGGTAAATAATAGGAATCTTGTCAATATAAAAGTAACAAATGTGGCATTTTTAGAAATTAAAGGAGACACTAATATCTTAATCTTACATGGGTAGAAATTGAGATACAATTAATAGTTGTTGGAACTAAAAATAGAGATTTAATTATTTTAAAATTTTAAAGATATGCCGGAACTAAGCATAGTGTTGGGGTAAAGGATATTAATTTGGTGGCTGTTTATGAACTGCATCTATCTTTAATACATGATATTAATACAAAATTTAAATTTATAAATTAATAACAAGTAGTATTAGTAAATGATTCAGGAAAATGGATAAAACAGAGAAAGTGAAAACAGGATACATAAAAACAGAAGCTCATATGGGTAGTAAATAAAACTATTTACTACTCTGAAGTAGTAAATAAAACTATTTACTACTCTGATGGTGTACAAGTAAATAAAGCATCAGGACTACAAAGGAGTAAGGGACGGAGGGCAGGAGGGAGGAAGAAGAGAAGGAAGTTAATTCAGTAATTGAGAAAGGAGAAATGATCCTGTCAAGAGGCAAAGCAGGAATTAGAAACTAGATAATAATGAACTCATTTCACATTGGGCACATTTCAAATGGACATATTTCTAGAAAAGCTAGTATTTCAGATTTGTCTGATTCATGTATACTTTATCTTGTCACTGATTGAGCAAAATTAGGAGTTGAGAAATTTCTGTGAATACTATCAATGCAAGACAAAAAGAAAATCTAGAAATGTATTCTTTGAATATGCTCTCTTTCCTGTTGATGAGGTGGAACATATATAATTTTGCCCACTAACAATGTTTCTTTAATAGTTTAGGCTTCACTTGACAAATACTACTCATCACTAGTATATACAAATCAAAATTATTGCACAAATAGTTTAAGATTGTTGTCTTCATTTAATATCATGTGAATAATTGAAAGTAACGTTTTAGATTAAACGCTATTATCTAATTGTTTTATGGATGAAAATCTTAGATCCATATCAGCTGTGTGAGAGCAGGATGAAATCATATTCTTTAGTTCCTAATATTTGATTTCAACAAAAATGAATACCAGGTATATCATATGCAATTTAAAACTTTGAAAACAAATCAATCTAGACATAATCTCAACGATTCACACCAATATTTCTAATTATTTTAAGGAATTATTTATAAGATTCTCAGTTATATATCCTTGGCAAGAAAAAATAGTTTAGAGAAATCTAAAATAATTAATTATATAGATTCCAAGGCTCAAGAAATTTAGTTTTAAATGTACATATATATATATATGTATACATATATATATGTAATCTTAAATTCTAAAAGAATCACATCTCATTGCATAGCAGATGTTTCCTCTTCTAAAGGTAAAAACTATCACAGAGAAGTATTAGATGGACTCTTGGAGAGATTTGGAAAGCCTTAATATGGTAGCTTTTGGAAATTTAAAATGAATTAATTTTTTTCTGATCATCCCTTACCAGTGTCTGTACTTAATTTGCCTTTTGTTTCCACAAATGCATTTGAGTCTTAACCAAACTTGAGCCAACTAACCAGACCATGTGCCATTGTATTACACTCTGTAACAAATGGACCTCGTTTCATTTCAAAGGATTTGAACTTGAAATCACTCCCAACAGTTATAAAAGCAAATGTCTTTCCTCCTGTCAGCCATTGCCTAATTTAAACTTCCCATCTGCAATTCTAATTATGATACAGAAAAATCTGTGTCTAACAAAGAGTTGTTTTTTTCCCCCTCTCAAGAAGGAGAAATTTAGTCATATGGCTGAAATGAAGGACAGCATTTTCATTTCACATCTTAACAATGCCTTCTAATAATTTTTTATTGACTTTTAGGTACCTGATTTTACTTTGAAAGCACATTTTAATTTTCTTATAAAATTTTATGTAACCATTTATTTATGTTTTAAAATAATAAAAACTGAAATAATTAATAACATATTATTTAATGTCAAAAATGTAAAATATATACATTCAGAAATTATTTCTAAAGTCTTACTTCTGTACCTGGACAAAAGAATACTTTTCTCTAATGCTGTCTTATACCACACAGTAAAAAAAATAATAATATTTATCATTTTTTTTAGCTCTGTGGTGTTGGACACAATATGAGAAGTCCCACTCGATTTTGAAAGAGTGACTGAATACAATGCAAGTGTCAAGGGCACAGAATATCTGGTGATTTGGGGCATGTTATAAGTTCACAGCAAAATACTGACATGAAGCATGTCAAAATCTGACATTTTTGGGTTTTTTTTTTACTGTTAAAATACCTTGAATAGATTGAACACAGTGAATGAATCATGCTCTCGTCCATGGAGAAATTTATTGTTCAAGGTAGAAATTGAAGTTATTTCATAAAATGGCTAGGTATATACTACACAGTAGCTGGATCATGGATAAACAGAGGGTTTCATTTCTTAACACATAAATTCAGTATCTTCCAGAAACACCAAACACCAAAACTAAAAATCAGATCATTGACTTTCATTGTGGTTTTATAATATCTTTAGCTATAAAACAGACATTCAGTGAAGGTATATAGCCATAACTATATTGTCGATATGTACCAAAAGTAATTACAGAATAATAAGTTTTGTTTTAACAAAATTAAACTCTCCATTCCTTGGAACTTGTGTGTGTATGTATACACACACACACACACACACATACACACACATTAATGTTAATGTGTACTCATGTTGACCTGAACTTTATTAATATGTATTTTATCAATTCTAATAGTCTATGAGCATCTTTTCAGAAAATACAGATTTAGAAGACTTCTTATGTATACATGGTAACTATTGACAAGAAGAGACTAGATGGAAAAATAAAAGGCAAAGTAGAGGAGCATTATCTAGTTTAAAATGTATGCATATATTTATATCCATTTCTATATGAATCCCTTATGGAGCTATAGTCACTTAGCATTAATTGCTTAATGATTAACCATTATAGATGATTGATCAATGATTAACTTAACCATTAACTGATTTGAAATTTTGAATATAGGCATAATATAGGCAATTGTGGCATATTCTGAACTTGTAAACACAGTTAGTAAGTATATATGTCTAGATCTACATCCCAAGGGGGACAAAAGTGAACATTTAATTCTGACAGGGAAGACTGGGCAGGATAATTGATCTGGACTTTACAAGATCAGTAGATAGTTATTATGCAGAAGAGTAGCTGAATTACAGGGCTTGAATGAAAATCCATGCTGTGATTCAGAAAGTATGTTTCACTCCAGGCTATGTATGGCCAAACTGGGAAGGGCCCCCAATTCCATATGCAGAATCTAGGACTCAAGTCTTTTCTTTTTTTTAACATTTTATGTGGAAACAATTTCAAACTTACAGAAAAGTTTCAAGAATAAGAATAGAATAATACAAATAACAATACAAAATCTTACATACTTTTTACTCAGAACTACCTATGGTTAATACTTTTCCCTATTTGTCAATTATTTATTTCTCTTTCTGGATAGATGGAGGAATAGGTGAATATTAAGATATAGATATAGATCGAACTGGATATCTTTGTGTGTACATCATATACATAATATATGTATAATCTAAAATATTTCAGAGTAGGTAATATGCATTATGTCCTTTTGCCTTAAATATGTCATTGCACATTTCCCCAAAACAGAAATATTCTTAATAGCTCAATACAGTATCAACTTCAGTAATTTAACACTAATAAAATTCTAATAAAATTAATAAAATTTTATCTAACCTACTCTTCACATTCTAATTTTGTTTTTTGTTTTTTTTTTTTTAATTGGCCAAGTAGTATCCTTTATAGCTTTTATTTTTCTCCAGTACAAGAACTAGTCTATGCTCAGGTGTTGCATTTTGTTATTCTGCTTTTCAGTTTCATTAATCTGGAACATTTACATAGCCTTTCTTTGTCTTTTTTTTTAACATTTAAAAACTTTTTTATATTGGTAAAATAAATACAACATAAAATTTACCATCTTAGCCATTTTTAAGTGTACAGCGGAATGATATTAAATGCATTCATATTGTTGTGTGACTGATCATCACCACCATCCATCTCCCTAACTTTTTCACCTCTTAAAACTGAAACTCTATACTCATTGAACAATGATTCCCGATTCTTCTTTCTCTTCCCTTGTGCCTGGCAACTACCATTCTACTTTCTATCTCTATGATTTTGACTACTCTAGGAACCTCATGTAAGTGGAATTATACAGTATTTGTCTTTTTGCATTTGGCATATTTCACTTAGCATAATGTCCTCAAAGTTTATCCATGTTGTTGCATGTATCAGACTTTCCTGCCTCATTAATAATATTCTACTGGATGTATAAATTGCATTTTTCTTTTTCATTCATCCATCTGTGGACACTTGGATTGTTTCTATGTTTTAACTATAGTGAATAATGCTGCTATGAACATGAGGGAGGTCCTACTTTTGGGGCGCCTGGGTGACTCAGTTGGTTAAGTGTATGACTTCAGCTCAGGTCCTGATCTCAAAGCTTGTGAGTTCAAGCCCCTCATTGGACTCTGTGCTGACAGTTCAGAGCCAGGAGCCTGCTTCGGATTCTGTGTCTCCCTCTCTCTCTGCCCCTCCCCCGCTCGTGCTGTCTCTCTTAAAAATAAACATTAAAAAAAATTTAAGATCCCACTTTCAGTTCCCTTGGATATATACCTAGAATTGCAATTGTTGGATCATAATGGTAATTCTATTTTTAATTTTTAGGGAACCTCTACACTGTCTTCCACAGCTGTACATTTTACATTTGTACAAACAGTAAGCAAGGGTTCACTTTCTCCACACTGCACACTGTTCACTTTCTCCACATCCTCACCAATGCTTGTTACTTTTTTTATTTTGATAGTAACCATACTAATGGGTATGAGGTGTAGCTTATTGTAAATTCTTTATCTTTTATGTCATTGAGATTTTTGAAATATTCAGTTTTCCTTTCTTTCCACCCACTGTTTTAAGTAAAATGTTCCTCATTTTTGATTTGTCTGCTATTTCCTTATGATTAGGTTTAGGTTATATATTCCTGGATAAAGCATTACCTACATGATATTTGGGGTTTGATTCTTTATATGATGAGGGAAAATGAAAAGATAAGCCTGGAAACATCCTCATCAGATCTGTTTTATTTAAAAACAATTTTTTTTAACATTTATTTATTTTTGAGACAGAGAGAGACAGAGCATGAACAGGGGAAGGTCAGAGGAAGAGGGAGACACAGAATGTGAAACAGGCTCCAGGCTCTGAACTGTCAGCACAGCCTGACGCGGGGCTTGAACCCACGGACCGTGAGCTCATGACCTGAGCCGAAGTCGGACGCTTAACCGACTGAGCCACCCAGGTGCCCCTCAGATCTCTGTTTTAGAAAGGTGACTCCAGTTGTGAAATAGAAGATAGATAAGAATCACTGACACCAACTAGAGAGCTACTGCAAGGGTCCAGATGAGACAGAAAGAAAGTAGACCTAAAGTAGTGTTAACAGGATATGGTGTCAACATTGGTTAGCATGAACCATATAGTTTTCTGGAAAATCCATGACTTAGGCAAGCTCACAAGTTCTGCTTATGTCTACTGAGTTCGAACTAAGTAAAGGATCCCAAACTCATGGAATTATTTCTTCTCCTAGGTATTCTGTTAAGAAGAAACTCCTTCCCTTTTGTACTATCTATTTTCTACCCTTTAATCAGAATCAGCAGAGTTGTGATGTCAGTTATCTACTGGTGACTTCATTGCCACCTGATCCTTTGCTATTTGCTTCTTCCCCATTCAGTGAAGACCCTTTAATGTCTTCCCTTCTGAGTTCTGCTCAGGTATCTGGCGTGACTCACTTCTGCCCTATAGAAAGTCCATGAGAACAATTTATTATTATTATTATTATTATTATTATTATTATTATTACTATTTACAAGAAAGAGAGCACAAGTGAGCAAGGGCAGAGAGAGGGAGAGAGAGAAGTGGGGCTCACCCAAAGCAGGGTTCTTGCTCACCCAGAGTGGGGCTCGAGTTCACCCGATATGGGATTCGAACTCATGAACCATGAGGTCATGACCCGAGCCGAAGTCAGATGCTTAATGACTGAGCCACCCATGCGCCCTCTGAGAACAATTTTTAAGTTAATGCATTTGCTCAAATCCGCAAATGTTTTCTAAGCCTTCATTTCTAGCTGTGAATAGGAAAGGTGTTCTTCCTATTAAAGGGAAATTGAGTGCATCAATAGGAAGTAGAGAAATTTTTTTTTGAGGAAATCACATTATGTGTGTATATTTAATGCAGGCCAAAGACTTTGTTATGGTAACTGGATTAGCCAAAGAAAAGGTGATGCTGATTTGGTGGGGAAGACAAAAGGCTGGCTCATTTGCTTTCTTTTCTGTTCTTAGCCTACGTCTGATCTCTGCTTTAGCCAGTCTTCTTAGTCTAACCCTCACTTGTTCCTCAGCCTGAAAACACCTAAGCTGTGTACTGCTAGTGTTTCATCTAAGCATTTTAACCGACATTTAATTATGATTTTACAGCATAGCCTTTTATTTTTGATGCTGTGGAACAATAAATAGCAGCCTATATTATCTCTATGTTTTATAATAAATTATTGAATTATGAAACAAATCACTGGTGTATTTCCTCAGGGTGAATAGGCAGTATTCTCTTCACAGAGTGTTGCCCTGTAGCTCAGCATCTCTTGGTGAGAGAGAGCCCAAAGGAAAATTTTTCCTCACAAGGCTGGCAGGAAATAGTGCTTAAACCCAGGATCACATTCTCCAAGCCCGGGGCTTTACCATCTGATCCTCTCAGCAAGTTTTATCAACTGTTCCTTACGTTGCCATTATATTTTACGTATCCTGAAGGGACAGAGGGAAAGGGCTGAGGAGAAACAGAACCAAAACAGCAAAACAAAAAGCAAAACAAAACAAAACACAAAAAGCTTTGCAGTTCCAAAGGGTGTTGAGCTATTTCTTAAGTGCCAAAGCATTTAAACCTGACAAAACATTACCCAGAATATGAATGAATATTTCATGCCCCAGCACCTTGGTTAGAAACAGGTACTATAACAGAATTGGGTGAGGTTTGCTTGCTAGAAAAGCAAAGCCACTGTAAAGAGAACTCCTAATGTTTGGAGAACAAGGGAGTGTTGGCCTTTTCTGATGGCCAAACAAGGTCAGTCACTGGAAAATGTCTTTTTGCTTACATGAGAACAACTTTGCTGCTGAGGATGTAAGAAAAGGACTGAGAGAGAAAGGGAATGACAAAAGGGGGAGACCTTTTTTTGTCACATTCATGACAAAGATATTTCACTTCAGTGCAAATTCAGCTAAAATATTCAGAATATTTGAGGAATGACATTTCAGAACACCTTACCCCTGAAACCACTGGATGTTCACTACAGGTTCATCCTGGTAAAGCAAGACATAGCATCACCACAGGGCTGGCCTCTATTGTTTTTGAATCCCAGGTCTGCATTTGCATACGTGAATGGGCTACGTTGAATTTGTTCTTCATCCTTATTACAATTTGGCTCTCCTTGAGACAAATAGAATAGCATAGGGGAAACCTCACATACTTCTGTTCCTTTCTCCTCGTTTGGTTTCTGTAGCTGAAGTGTCAGAAAAGAGCAAAGCATTTTCAGGTCACTACTCGCTTTCTCTGTAAACAAGTGGGTGGTCAGGGATGCTTAAATTTCAGCAGCATGTCTGGTTGTCTATGGTGATTTTGCCGGGTCAGTGCATATCCTTAACATAAAATTTAACAAGCAATTGAGTTGTTTATGTTGTTTTTTTTCTTTTTTTTGAAATGTCTTTCATGCCACACCAAATGGAGAGAAAAGAGAAGAAGATCACAAAAGCTATTGAATTGCAGCTCACTCAACGAATATAAAAAGAAATTGCAGGGAGGAGAGGAAGCAGGTGTATTGTGAAGTTGGACTTTTTTTCATGAGCAGGAGGAAAATTCTGGCTTTAAGCCAGATGTTTTTCAGATGAGAGTTCCACAGAAACTTAAGCTGTGTGTGTGTGTGTGTGTGTGTGTGTGTGTGTGTGTGTGTTTTCAATTCAAGTGTTTTTATTTTAAAAAATAATGCATGCACACTGTTGGAGAAAAATGGAAAGCAAATAAGAGTACAAAGGGGAAAAGTCATCAGTTATCCCAAATCCATCATTAAATTTTATGTTTTTCTCAGGTGTTTTCTTGATATTTTCCATGGATGATAGTAGTAAGTATTTAATTTATAATTATACTTTTGTCCTCCACTCTATTAAATTAAAGTGTTGCTGTTGAAATTTTTTCCACTCATAATTTGAGATAGAATCACATTTGTGTGCTCCTTGATAGATTCACATATACATACCAAATAAAACTTCATCTTTATTTTGCTCTCAAAGACAATGGAACCTATAGAAATAAAGGAAGGATAGGGGTTCAACATATCATCTACTAGTTTTTATTATCTATTACTTCAAAGCCTAAGAAAAAGTTGTCTAAAATGTTATAAAGTCAGGTAGCAATTACCATGTAGTTCAAATTTGTCATAAACTAGCATCTATCTTTTTAATATTTGTCTATTAATTTTTTCATTTAAATTTTTTAAAATTTTATTTATATTTGAGAGAGAGACAGAGAGAGAGACAGAGCACGAGTAGGGGAGAGGCAGAGAGAGAGAGACAGAGACACATACACACACACACACACACACGGAATCCAAAGCAGGCTCCAGGTTCTGAGCTGTCAGCACAGAGCCCAAGACGCGGAGCTCAAACTCACAAACCATAAGATCATGACCTGAGCGGAAGTTGCCACTTAACCGACTGAGCCACCCAGGCTCCCGTCTATTTATTTTTGAGAGAGATAGTGTGAATGGGAGAGCAGAGAGGGAGAGAGACAATCCCAAGCAGGCTATGCACTGTCAGTGCAGATAGAGTCGGATGCTTAACCAACTAAGCCACCCAGGCGCACCTAAACTAGCATCTATTAAAAACCTGTGACTATGCCTTTCATTGCAATCATACCTCTGAAAGAGAGAACAGGTTGATTCCCAATAAAAAGAATTTTGTTAAAAGTTATCTTTTAAGGTCAATGCTGTGATTTGAATTTAATTGTTCTGGGTGGGGCCCAGGCATCAGTGAGTTTAAATAGTTCTCTGGGTAATAATAATGTGCAGTCAGGATTGAGAAACAATAGTTAGAGTCTGAAGAGCAGGTTTTATGTAAGAGGGAAATGTACAGAATCTAAAATCTGAGAGACATTTAGAATGTAAAAGAAGCTAGATGTCCTACGTTAATAGGAAACTGAGGTGCAGTAATGTTACAGATTTTGCCTAAAGGTTTGCCACGTTATGGCAAAGCCTAGATGAGAATCCTATCTTTTACTTCCCATTTCTACAAGAATGTGCAGCCTTGTTCTTGCATGTCATACCCAATAGATACTAGGTTTTGTTGTTGTTGTTGTTGGTTTTATTTTTCATTTGATGGAAGGTAATGCCTTGCAACTTCAAATTGTGGGCTATGGCTAGTTTATTATTTTTTTATTAAAATCTTTTTCCTTCTTAATCTTTTAAATAAGGTATATTAGTACCATTTTCTCCCTCAACCCACAATTTCTATACTTACGTTTTCAAATTCCAGAATATGTAATTTATTACAAGGAGTTCATCTGCCAATGGGTCCCTTGCCCAATGCTTTATTTACTGAAAGGGAAATACATTTTACAACGAGACAAAAAGCCCGCAGTGCAGACGCAAGAAGTATTTTTGTTCTGCTTTTCTTTTTCTTCCCCAGTGTTTCTTTCTCCTTCATGCTTCCACAGATTTTGGCATACCCCTTGAATGCAAAATGAGACAATCCTTTAAACATTTCTATAGCACTTGTGGAGGTGTGTGAATTTGTCTTTTAGATAAGTCTCTTAAACATAAGTTGCTTTAATAATATTATAGGTTTTATAATGTATTGAACTTATGGAAATAATAATCTAATAATCTTTATTTTTCTATCTCAAGTTTACTGAATGTCTGTTCTATGTAGACTATAAATTACTTCCAGATACTATCAATCTGCCATGATGCTTAACTTAGACTTTGTTGATATCATTTATTTTTATTATTTCTGAAATAGTAACAAAGCAAATTAAACACTGATATGCATCACTATCCTTTGACATCACCATAATATATACACACAAAAAGATAATACTTTTGACCCAAGGCCCAGTGTGGCTTAGTGTTTTTAGTAGTGATGATTGAGTTTTTGGTTTCCCTTTTGGTCAACAGTACATATTTTCAAGTTTACTAACTAGGATGAAAATGGAAATTCAGAAAGGAAATATTTCCAATAATAAGCCTATTAGCCCACATGGGCATTGAACCTGGACTTTGGCCTCATTGTTGAAATCTCTCAGAGGTAGCTAATAGGAAAAAAAAATAATAAGTCATATGTAGTTTGGAACATTGCGAGCAGTGAAATGTGTAAAAAAAAAAGTGGAGGGGGGAGATTTCAAGGATTTTCATATATTTAAAGATCTCTGTTTAAAAGTTAGAATAATTCCAGTAAGGGGGGCATGGGAAAGATTCTCAGTGAAGAATTTTCAGGTATGTAGATATGACATTAATTTTATTAAAGAAATGGAGTGCATTCATATGCTTTTCTTTTTTATCTATGTATTTTAATCACATAGGTATATGAGTATTTGTTACTGCATGTGAAGGAATACTGTTACTATAAATACATTACTAGAGTTCACGTTTCTATGTCAGCCTTTTAAAAAATATCTTTAAAATGTGTGAACTTAACAATGAACAGAAATCTAGATGCTGTACAGCATAGCTGAGAGAAAATTCACTTACATGTTCCTCATTCCCCCTTTGCTCTTTCTATTGCAAAGCACTAGCCATCATTGTGTTATGAATAACGGCAGTTTTGATGGGCATTTTAGGAAAGTCACCTGACGATATGAAATGACAGCATGGTGACTGGAACAAGAACCGACTGTAATCAGCTCTCTTCTTTATGCCAATTTCTTCAGATATAGAAAGAAGGGTTCACCTAATTTCTAATACCTTTTCCAGTCCTGAAGTACCAATTCTAAATTTAAGATAGGGAGCTGAAAAATAATTTCTAAAAGTTGTTAATAAATGTGTATTTGTTGAGATTTTACTATTATTCATTTCACCATGTCAGTGACTTAAATATACATCAAATATCACATTTAATTTAAAATCAGAACAGCATAGAAGGTCATCCGTTGAAAGAATATATTTTTTTCAACTTACTTTCTTAGTAAATTGGAAAGTGAGAGCTATCCCACAAACAGTACACAGTCCTCTGGCATGTTGTAAAATTATATGGATAAAGACTGAAATAATCATTGTTGAACTGGATTCCATGTTTTGATCACTACTGAATGTAACTATAAAACAAAATTCTGTTACTGCAGTCAGGCTAACATAGGAAAAGAGTTTTGTTATGTAGAAAGTGATCTATGATGACTTTGCTGTAAATGGATTTTAACTTCACGTTCTGTTGGTCATAGTTTGCATTATTGAATTGTAATCATAAGAACACTTTGAAAAATTTTAAAGCAAATATGGCTTCTTTTATGGTTGTAATGGATTTGTTTAATAAGTATCTTTTCCAGCATACACTCATAAAAAGTGTAAAAAATAATACTTATTTTTCATTTTATAACTACACTGTGACTAAGACATAATTCATAAAAGTGGTAAATATATATGGTTATGAGTTGCTGTTACATTTTCTAAAGTGAGTTTATAAACACAAACTGTTTTGAAAAAGATCTGTGATACCTGTGATAAATCACAGAATACTAGAACTGAGATGCCACTGAAATAATCTGATCGAGCTGCCTTGCTCCATGTTTAAAACCTTGAAGATGTTTCTTGATTATCTTTAAAATAAAGTCCAAATTCTTTGGCATTACGTAAAGATACCCAATGACCTTCCATAGCCTCACATCCTAGCCACACTGCACAACTCAAATATTTTAGCTAATTCACACCAAACTCTGAAGAGTATCCAGTTAAGAAGCAAGGAATTCTTCATCTGTCTGCATTTGAGCATGTTTTTCACTTTGTTTGAAATATGCTTCCCGCTTTCTTCCTGACTATATTTTTATCTTCAAGATTAAACTTAGAAAGTACTTCTCCCAGGATGCTCTCCTTAAACCTTCAATCCACTATTTGGGATTAGCATCTTGTGCATGGCTCCATTTTATCATTTTCATTATTTTAAATGAAGTTTATTTCTTCATAAATGCATAAGCAAGCATGCACATATTTATATAGCATATATACATATACATGTAAATCTAATGTTACTTATATGCACATATATGTGTGCATATACTTCTCTCTAAATTGTGTGCTTACGTAAATTTTATTTCTCCTCTTTGTCTCTCCAAACACAAACATGCACACACACGTATTTATACATGTATATTTATACGTTTGTGTGTCTTCTCTTGTATGTTTGTTTCTCAATGCCAATGACTGCATTTTATTCTTCTTTGTACATGTATAAGTAATAACCCATAAGTCAATGAACATTTGTTAGTTAAACAAATGTTCATTGACTTATGGGTTATTCTGTTATAGACGAGGAAAGAAAGGATGATAATATTTAAGTCATTTTCCCCTGGCCACATAGTTGGCCATAATAATTTAGTCAGAACATCTTAAGCCCTTGCCTTCTTGATTACTGATCTTACAATCAGCTAGTAGTAGTAGTTATGTTGAATACTTAATCTCCAAAGTATCTTATAAAAATTCTCTAAAATATTCTGGACATTTTTGAGTAATAAAAAGTACACATTTTACTTTTTTGAGTGGAATTTTTGATCATGCATGATTCTGATAAATATTCAAAGATTGTAATATCAAAACAACATGTATTAAGTATCTAAAGTCATATTAAGCCCTGGATACATTATTTAATAACACACTAATATAATAAATAATAATAAAATAATAATTTTTTTTTTTTACATTTTCATTTTTGAGAGACAGAGAGAGACAGAGCACAAGCAGGGGAGGGACAGAGAGAGAGGGAGACACAGAATCTGAAGCAGGCTCCAGGCACTGAGCTGTCAGTACAGAGCCCAACGCTGGGGTCAAACCCAGGAACTGTGAGATCATGACCTGAGCTGAAGTTGGACACTTAACTGACTGAGCCACCCCGGTGCCCCAACAACAATAATAATAATAATAATAATGTTAGCATTTTTGGAGCAGCTATGTGCAAGCTACCATTTTAAGGGTTTTGTTTATTGCATTATTTCATTTAGTAATACTGACTAAAAACATATAATTATTCTTAATATAGGTATTTTAAAAATATATGTTATTTATAAGAATATAATAGTAACAATACACAACACTCTGTGTACATTATGTCAAGATTCCAATAATATACATAAGAAACAGTGAGAGCTAAAATGCCTGTTTGAAGTTATAATATTAAGCAGCAGAGACAGAATTCAAACCCAGTTCCAAAATTCCTACTTAAGATAGTGTACCATACTGCCTGTATTAAAAGATTGGTGAGAATTAGTGCTACCTTCAGATTTGGTTACTCTATCAAATCACAATGAAATAACTTAATAATTGTAGAGTATGGTATGGTTCTTTGATTAAAACTTTTCCCAAAGACAAATAATAATCTAAAGTGAAGTAAAATTTGAACATTTGAAAATTTGAACATTTCCTAAAAATACTTTATAAACGTAAAATTTGTTAAATGATGAATATATATGTCTATAACTTGAGAGAGAATGGAGTCATTTATAAAATGTTGGTCGTAAATTAAAAGAAAAAAAATAGGTTTTCTTTCTTTCTCTCTTTTTTTTCCAATTTGAATCTCCTTTCAGTTGATTCATAATCAATTAATTACCATCAAGTGACCTGAGGGCAGCAGGAAATTGGGTCCAAATTGAAAAGCAAAAGGAGGCAATTTGTTTTAAGTCTGGAAGTCTAATGTTCAATCAAAGTTTAATCAGAAGTGACCCATTGTTTGAAAAATAGAACATCAATGTCTTTTTAATTTCACTATCTTTAAAGGAGGGCTGGATAAAATAGAGGTAACTGATTATTCTCAAATGAAAATTAAAGAAAGATGCTATCAGAAATCAAAAGCATATTTTCTTTCTTTATATTTTAACTCATAAACGAAATAGTCTGTTCTGTGTTGGGGGTTGGATAATTTTTTGAAGTCAAACTCCAAACTTTGTGGTCTTTAGAGACTTTTACCAAGAGACAAATGTAGTATACATGTTTTATCCATTAAGGGCTACAATAGCTCTTTTCTTTCAGGCCTATTTATTCAAATAAATGGGATTTTTTTGCTTTAGTGAATTGCAGAATTAATTCTGTGTTTTTATTGATTTCAAAATGAATAAATGGAATGAATGATTAAAATGAATGCATTTAGCTAAAGGAAAACATTGCACCAAACTAAAGATATTCCAGAAGTAATTCTCAGTCCTGAAATTAAATCTACCTATACTCTCTGGGACACATAGGGAAATAAGGACTTTCATTTAGCCTTTAGTAAGTAGTAACAGAAGTAGAAATATGTAATTTTTCCAGGGATATCTGACTGTATTAATGTGAAGTCATTCATATGTTGTTAAATGAAATGCCAATGGGATGGGATAGAAGAAGGGAAATGGGGGAAGGTTGGGATGGATTTAAACAACTAATCATTTCTCTTCAGAGAATTATGCTCCTCTGACTTCTCTCCAAGTTTACCTACATTGGGCTTAGTATTTGAGAAAGAAAGAAAGAAAGAAAGAAAGAAAGAAAGAAAGAAAGAAAAGATTTTAAAATAGTAAGAGTAATATAATGAATGTAATATAATGAATATAATGAATAAAAATTTCAGATAGGCTAATATTCCAGTTTTAATTTCCCTGGGTGTTTTCACTCAGATTATGGAACATGAGATCATGACTGTATAGGTAATCTCTTCCTATTTCTAGCAAAAGGACTTTGAAGGACTGGAACATCTCTCCCAGGATTTGAATAATGTATTTGTTTCTTCTTAACCTGATGTTTAGATTCTTTTGCCCTTAACTTTAAGACCTTTAAATCCCTCATTTCTTTCACAGTTGATTAAATACAGCCCTGAGAAAAGCACTGACTGACTGTTCAACAGAAAGCTTTTCAGAAGGCTAACAGGCTCTGACCTCAAAGAAATGCTGTTGTTAAATTGACTTGAGACCTTTCCAGAGAGACCAGGTCTTACTAAAGACCATATTAAAGTTTGGATTTCTCATTATTGAGAAAACTTCTTTCCCTCCAAGATCTGAGAATAAGGTTTTTTTTTCCTTTTTTCTACCTCCAACAAATTATTTGTGTAAGTCCTGCTGCATTCTCAATGAGACATAGAATATTAATCTTGTTACAATGCCACTGGGTGGGGTACCCTACCCTCCTGTGTAGCCAGGATGCACTGCTGGAGCTGAACCAGCCCTAACTGAAATGTGTTAGAAGCGTTTGTAAGTAGCTGCTGCCCTGGGGGTCCATGTGTGCCTTTCCCTTCTCCGTAGGGACTCCTCCTGGAACCTTTCCCAGAACTCCAGGTGATGTGAAATAATTTATAATCACCTATTAGTGCATCTGATATTTAAGAGAACATCTATCTCCCAAAAGAAAGGTAGTTAAAGAAAAAAAAACATTCAGCTAAACATGCAATGACTTGAGTTTATGGTATTGCCTCCTTAACTTCACAGTTATTTAAACTTCATATGAAAATGGAGATAACATCTCTATTGCCTAATTCAGTCAGTATAAGGATCCAAAATATCTGGGGGAGTTTTAGTTTCATATAGTCTGTTTTAAAAACTGAAATACAATAGAAGAGTGTGTGGATCTAAAATTACTGAAGAAGAGATGAACTCCCCAGGCAAATAGAGGTTCTGGGCCAGCAAAGATTTTAAATCACCACATTATGCACAGTTGTGTATTTTATTCATATATGAAATGTATATGAAGTGAACAGGGATTTCATTTTTTCTCACCTGTAAAGACTCTAAGGAATGTTTGTTAATACTATACCGTATTATAAACATAGACAGTATATTTTAACATTTATTTATTTGTGAGAGACAGAAAGAGACAGAGCACGACGGGGGGAGGAGTAGAGAGAGGGAGTCACAGAATCTGAAGCAGGCTCCAGGCTCTGAGCTGTCAGCACAGAGCCGGACGCGGGGCTCAAACCCACGAACCATGGGATCATGACCTGAGCGGAAGTCCGATGCTTAAACGACTGAGCCACCCATGCACCCCAGAGTAATTACATAGACAGTATATTTTATAATGAATGGTTAAGAACACAGGTACTGCCTGGGTTCACTTCCCAGTTTTACTGCTTGAGCAAGACATTTAAACTCACTGTGCCTCAGTTTCTTCATCTACAAAGTGGAGTAATCATAAACTAGTATGTGCTATTTTATGAGAATTAATTGAGGGTTTTTTTGCAGTATGCCTTATTAGTATTATATATTTATCTATTATTCATTATACATAAAATATTTTTAGTGCATATTATAGAACATAAGGATTGACATGATCTCTAATTTAGGGTATAACTATCTGTAGACATTTTCTTTACCTTGGGGAAAATCTGCATATAAATACAAATCTTTTTCTTGCAAGTGGTTCTAAAGGAGAGTATAAGATCCCGACATTCCTCTCTAATACTTTACTCACATAGAGTGTCCATGCCAGAATCTCTGAAATAGTCAAGATATTTAATGTTTATTTAAAAGTGGTACTTGGCTTAAAAATATTTAGGAACTCTGGCTTAAATTATAAGACGTATTTCAGGTAAGTAGTTTATTTTTATTGTTTTACATTCATGAAGATGCCTACTAACCTTCTTAGGCTGTATATTATTGTAGTGGAATTGTACAGTTTGATAGAGTGATGTAGGTGTAAATGCATGTATAAGGCCCAACTGACAGAAGCTGATTTTCAGTTCTCACACAAGGTACGCAACCATGAAAATTTTGAATAAATTCACTGAAGATATTTTATCTCTAAATCTGATATGATGAAAAAAACCTAAAGGATTTAATCAATACTTCTTAGATTTTACCTTTTTTTTGATGATACATGAAATGAATCATAAAATAAAAATACTGAGACTGACATACTTTAAATTTACCAGTTAAGTACATTAAGATAAAACAAATAAAAAACAACTGTCATCTACTTTCAATTTATTTCCTAAAAGGAAAAATGTTTTAATATCAGATGATAGTTGAAAGAACAAAATTTTAGAAAAAAAATTAACGTAGGTCTTTAATTAGCATATAGTTACTTTTATGAAAAAAAGAACTCTGCAACATTATTATCTGTCTAATTTTGTATAGACTGGACTACAACACTACTGTATGAACTGGTATTTAATGGCCACTGCATTAATGAGAGTGAATGAGGCCTAATGTTTAGGTTAAAATCCTGCTGATGAGTAAATGTATTTCCTTAGCAAATTTCTTCATCCTTCATCTTAAACCTCAATTTCCTTCCTCAGCAAACTGGGGACAATAATACCTTTCTTACAGAGTTGCTACTTAGATAAACAGTTCTAGGCATTATTCTAAATGTTGTATGTATATTAATTCATTTAATCCTTATGCTTTTACGAGTAGATTTTGTTACAATTAATTTTGCAGATGAGAAAGCTGAGGCACAGAGAATTTAGGTAACTTGCCGTATATCAAGTATTCAATAAATACTGTTGAGCATTCAATACTATTTATTAGTTTTATGTATTTATTATATGTTTATTATACTATATAAGAATTCTTTATCATTTATTTACCATAGACAAATATTAAATATTATATATTTTTATATAAACAGCACATATTTCTATATAATATAAATACATTCATATATTTTATTCAAAATATGTAAAACACATAAATACGGGTATTTTAAAATTGATTATTGTATTTATTTAATGCATATACATTTACTATATTTATGTTAATAAGAATATTGTTAGTACTGCTCCTCTTGTCATTAAAGCATGTATTTTGTCAGATGTTATTCTTTTATTTATAACAGCAGCACAGTTATGGAAGTATTAATAAGCACTACTCATTTATTTTACTATATAGAAGAATTAATGTTTATTAAGAAAGTTTAATAGTTTGGTGACATCTTTTTGCCTAATCTTAATTATTTACCATCAATTTATTAGCTAAAGGAATTTATTAGGAAATGCCTTAATTTGTAAAATGTTGTGCTAAGAACATATTTTTATTGTTTTTGTTGTTGTTGTTGTTGCTATAACTTAGCTTTCCCTGCTTTCTGATCTGTCTAGAAAGTGTGATATAAAACAAAACAAAGCATGACCACAGACTATTTAATGATGCATGGTGTATATAAGACAGGCACACATTCGATGATTAAAGTCTAAAATATGAAGATTGGATCCTATAAAAGTATCTTGTTGGCATGTAAGAACTTTAAGACCAAAAATTCCTCATGAATTCATTTAAATGATATGCATGTATAAGACCTATTACAATTATTATCCCCTTCTTAAAAGTACTTTAGAGGAAAATGCAAAATGTTTAAAGAATGTGCAAACACACAGACACATACACACACACAGAGGCAACTTTTAGTATTGACTTTCCAAAAACTGTTTTGCAATTTTTGGAAAATTATTTAACCATTTGAATTTTACATGTTTTACTCATGTATCTGGGTTAAATTAAGATTTCTAATGTCTCATTTAAGTCTAAAATTAGGATGCTGTATCAATATGAATAGAACTATAAAGGCACCTTGAATATTTTCAATATTTTCAATAAAGCCAATGCTATGGAATTTCCTAGAACTTGAAAAAATAATTGAATTGAAAAAACATGAATGAATTCAGAAAGTAATGTCCTAATATTGTTCCACATTTGACCCTTGGATTGTTACACTTCCGTTTAAACTCCACATTATCTGAGGTCTGTTTTACTTTGAGTAGTAATGAGAATGTTATGTTTCAAAATTCTGACTGTAATTACCTTTTTTCTCAGCCCAACACATTATGAATGTCAGTGCCATTCAAAGACTGCAAGTGTTTTAATTTCACATATTAAATTTAAGTATTGATGTGTATATTCTCTTATTGCAGAAAGGAGAATATTGCAATGAGGGAAGTGCACATGAGACTTCTTAGGTTCAACTTTATTTAGTCTAAGCAGGGAGTCTTTGATTATACCCTTTAATGGTACATAGTGTTTATGCTGCTTATGTCGAATAGATTAAGTCTTAGAGGAAATTGTAACAAGAGGTGGTAGAAGTCATCCTTTTTCTCTTAAATTCAAACAACTAAAATCTTTGGCTAAGGAGAATTTTGGCAGTAAAGAGTAGGCATAGCATAGGAATGAAAGTGTGGGCTATGGAGTCAGAAAAACCTGGGCCTGAATCCAGGCTGTACCGCTTACTTATGGTATCACCTTGGACTAATGTGGGGAACTCATTGGTTCTCAAATCCCCATTTGTAAAGAGAGGATCATAATAATTCCCACCTTAAAGATATGTATGTGTGTTTAATATTATTCTATTCATCCAGGTCATGTTCATTAAGTGCCAACTACATAGAAAATGCATGTGCAGAATGTTTTTGTTTAGATCAACACCCATTAAACCTACATGAATTAAATATTTTAAATGATTATTTCTTTTTTTAAGTTTGTTTGTTTGTTTGTTTGTTTACTTATTAATTTGAGAGAGCAGGGGAGAGGCAGAGAGAGAGGGAGAATCCCAAGCAGGCCGCGGAGCCTGATGACATGGCGCTAGATCTCACAACCCTGAGATCATGACCTGAGCTGAAATTGAATAGTTGCTTAACTGACTGAGCCACCAAGGTGCTCCTTAAATGATTATTTCTAAAAAGAAACATGCAAAGGGTGTATTTGGTATGGTAGTATGTTAAAGTTTAGTCAACTCAGTCTAGTCCAGAAATGAATTAAATATGACTTTTGAGTGTTTTCTTTACCTCTGTATATGTACTAACACTGTCTTCTATCATATTTATATCCTACCCTCATTTCAACACCTTTCTCTCCAATGGCTCCTCTATTCTGTTTTCTGGGTAATTTTACTGAGCGTTTAATTCCTTCCATTCCAGACTATGATCTATTTATTTCCCTAAAATTTTCCTGTCTTTTAAAATCTCTTCTTATCTTCTGGATGCTTTCTCTCACAATATGTCCACAAAATATGTCCACATCAATCCTGTCTAAAACACAACAAATAAAACTTTTCCTTGATTCTTTCACTCTCTTTACGTAATGATAATATTTTTTTAACTTTTCAACCTAACCTGAATTTCTGGAGAGAATAATAGTTATTCTATATGAAATAGAATTTCATAGTTAGTGTTTCACTTCTCACATTTATTCCTCAACTGATTGTGTTGTCTCCTGTGCTCACTAATCCACAGAAACTCCTCTGACAAAAGACACCAGGAATCTTTGAAATCTACTTTTAATGAAATCTACTTTTAATGGATACTTTTCATCTTACTATATTTCTTTACTTCCTTTGAAGCATTGATTATTCATTCCAGACATCCTCTACCTTTTTGACTTCCATAAAATCAAACTCATATGCTGCTGTTTACTTTCTCTGATTATTCTATCGATAATATTTTCATGGGTTTTGTTTTTACTTTTTCTTAAATATCAGTGCCATTCAGAGATCTCACTATCACTCAAAGATCTATATTACATTCAACATACTTCAAAAACTACATATGGTCCTCTTTACATTTTGATTACTATGTGCATGCTTAAATTAATTTTATTTGAGTTTAGAATTTGGTCTTGAACCAAACAGGTCATGAATAATATAGTCACTCGTCTTCTGGGATAACTTAATATGAATATCTCACAAATACCTTACTTCAAATGTTTAAAATTTAATTTTTCTGTCCTAGAGTTTCATATGTTTCTATATTTTCTAAAGTAATGAAATTTGTATCCACTCATTTTATCAAATCTAGAAATACTTGCAATCTTGATTCCTTTTTAAGATTTTTACATGCAATTAATTACCAAGCACTTTATCTTAAACATTTATCAAACTCATCCCTTCCTCTCTGTGTTTACTACCACTGTCCTGGGTTAGTCTCTCACATTTTCCCACTGTAGTACTACAATAGCATTCTGTGTAAACTCCCTGTTTCCCATCATATCTTTTTAAAATGTATCCCCCATATATGTGTCTATGTGGGCCATCCTCAACACACACTTGAAAATATCACTTGATCTGTCCAAAACCCTCCAAGAAATTACTGTCACTTATGGAAATGGCTTTCAAACCTTAATAGTTGTAGATTTTAAAAGAGAAATTTCACATTGAGTTCAATATGCAAACACCTACTTGTAGTGATTTAAATTTCAAAACTCTAACTTTTGATTACATAAAAAAGCAATTCTTGATAAATGTAATAAAAAGCAAGCACAACCCACTTGTAATGTAGCCCTTTCCTCCTTCCTGAGCATATTTATATGCTTTATTTCTTTGCTTACTTCTGATGTGAACTCTGAGATGAGAAGGACTAGCATGTTTACGTTTTTCAACCTTATGGATTGATGCTACTAAGATGGAGAGATTAATGACTTACACAAAAAGGTCTAGCATTTTTTTACTATTTTAATAAGAAAGGGAGTCGATGTCTTAAAAGGCTTACAGTATAGTAAAGGAAAACAGAAATATAACAAAACACAATGTAATACATGATGAGTAAAAGTAACATAAAATGACATGGAAACACTGACAAGGGAACGAGGAACTCTGATGGGTTGGTGAGGATCAAGGGAAACAATTGCAGAAAGAAGCCTGGTAACCAGATGAAGGAAGAACATTTCAAGCAGATGAAGAAATAGTCTAAGTATAGGAATAGAGATAGTAAAAGTAAGAGTGGGTTTAGTTTGGTGAATAGCCTTCTGTGATATAAGCAGAAGCTATACAGAAATGGTGCAAATTAGTTTATGGGAAAGAAAGAATTGTTTAAAGGTGAAAGAAAAAAATGATAGGCTAGGGCCTGTTTGTGAAATATCATTCTAATGAATTTAAGCTTTGGGGGTGCCTGGGTGGCTCAGTCAGTTAAACCTCCAACTTCGCCTCAGGACATGATCTCCTGGTCCATGAGTTCGAGCCCCTCATGGGCTCAGTGCTGACAGCTCAGAACCTGGAACCTGCTTCAAATTCTGCATCTCCCTCTCTCTGCCCGTCTCCCACTCATGCTGTGTCACTCTCACCCTGTCAAAAATAAACATTAAAAAAAATTTGAACTTTGGTCTATAGTCAGTAGAGACCATAGTTTGGGTAAAAGTAATAAATAACTAGACTATAGCAATGGATAGAAACTTGTAAAAACTTGTCTAAATACATGGATTAGAAGATAATTGGCTAATGCAGTTATGTGGTACAAAGGGTGAGAGACATTGGAGCCACAAAGGCATAAAATTTCAAAATATGTACGTAAGCATAGGCAAAATATAGATACGATGCTATCATCCAAGGTAAGAAATGAAGGCAACAATTGGTGAAATACATGATCATGATTTGGAACATAAGTTGATATATCCAAAGGAGCTCATGAAGAAACAAAACTAATGAACTAAAAATAAAAAATCAAGTCTAGAGATAAAGATTTGGAAACTGTCATTTTGAAGATGGTAGTTGTAGCCAGAAAAGTAGATAAAACCACTAGGGAGCCTGTGGAAAAGAGAATACTGAGAGGAGACCACTTAGAAATGACAGTAGCATTCAAAATGGAAAAGGAAATCCAGTTCACATAGAAAGTAATATACAAGTGGAAAACCAGCAGGGTCAAATCAGTGACTTTAGACAAAAGAGTTGAAAGAAGGAAGGTATCCTGAATATGGTGAAATGTTACAGAAAGGACAAGTAAGTTAGTACTGAGGAGACCAATGGGATTTTACACCGTATCCTAGATAGACTTTTCATCTCAATATCCCTTCTTATGTAATATTTTTATTATGATCTTCATGTAGAGGACATACAGTGTTAAGTTTTTCACATATCTTGATTTACTTCTTTATTTTAATCTATCAATAATTGTTCTAAGCAAAAGTGCTTTCTAAGTAGTTAATGGTGCTTAACTTCCCACTCTTCGTCTACAAATGGGAGCCATTATTAAACAGCAATCATTCATAGTTAAGGTAATAGTAGTAGAAAACCTTCATAAAGCATATATCCTTCTTTTAATATTTTCATATAAATATATATAAATACCTATATAAGAAATATAACTATATATATGTATTTATGTATATATGTATATATACACACATATATGTAAAGAATGGTAGTATCTCAATCTTTTCAAAGACAATGATATTTGATGTATTATGTGTCCAAATCCCATTAGATTAAACTTAATGAAATTTAAGGATCATGTCCTTCATTTAGTAGAGTAAATGGCATATAGAAGGGTCACGTGAATGTTTTTTTAAATACTTAAATTTGGGGGGCGCCTGGGTGGCTCAGTCGGTTGAGCGTCCCACTTCAGCTCAGGTCATGATCTCGCAGTCCGTGAGTTCGAGCCCCACATCGGGCTCTGGGCTGATGGCTCGGAGCCTGGAGCCTGCTTCCGATTCTGTGTCTCCCTCTCTCTCTGCCCCTCCCCCGCTCATGCTCTGTCTCTCTCTGTCTCAAAAATAAATAAACGTAAAAAAAAAATTAAATACTTAAATTTGGCACTAGAAACAAAGAATGGTATAGCAAAAGATACGTGAAGGAATAAGAGAAAAAGGGATTACATTGGAGGATAAGACTCATATGGATAATTTAAATTAACATGTACTGCTACTAAATAATTGAAAGTTCAATAAAAACCTAATTAATTATAACTCCCTCTTTCTCTTCTATGGGATCATTCAGTCTGAGGCTGGCTGATATTTTACCTTTGCACTATTTATGAAGCTTTGTTTTGCTGTGTAAACTAATAAGATAAAATTATTTCAAGTTTTTTTAAAACTTCTCACGAAGCAAACTTTTTAAGGACTCCATGCTTAAATTATTAAATGAAAATGAATGACACAAATTATTCATGTCATTCTTTTAATAAAGTTAATTCAAAGATACCGCTCTTCAAAAAAATAAACATATCTAAATGCAAACTATGTACTGTTTGTCATGGGATTATAGAGGGTTCTTTTGATTTCCTTTAGTCCTTTAGCATCCTACTGTAATTACCACATCATACCACGCTTATCAGTATCATTATGATATTTATTACTATTAGCTTCATCATCAATGCCACTAATATAATATCGCCTATGTGGAAGACTTTGGACAGTTCACATCTCTGTGAAGTATATGTTATTTAAGTCTTTTAGATGTGGTAACTAGTGCTTTGGAGATTAAGATGCTTAAAATGACATAATTATTAAGTGACAAAGCCAAAATTTTAATGTAGATCTGTGTTGACTGCCCAAAATGCTTCAAAAAAATAAGTTTATTAGACCTATTGCAGTGAGAAAGAAAAGCATCTTAGGGTGCCTAGGTAGCTCAGTAGGTAAAGTGTCCAACTTCGGCTCAGGTCACGATCTCACTGCTCGTGAGTTCAAGCCTCACATCAGGCTCTGTGCTGACAGCTCAGAGTTTGGAGCCTGTTTCAGATTTGGTCACCGTCTCTCTGCCCCTCCTCTGCTCACTTTCTCTCTCCCTCTATCTCTCTCAAATATAAAATAAAAACAAAAAAATTTTAAAAAAGAAAGAATAGCAGCTTGACTAAGTGTATTAGTTTCCTAGAGCTGCCATAACAAACACCACAGATTGAGTATGTATACATTATTCAAGGTGGTATCAGAGTTGGTTCCTTTTGAGGCCTGTGACAAAAAAATCTGTCTCAAGCCTCTTGCTCAGCTTCTGGTGGTTTTCTGGAAGTCTTTCGAGTTCTTTGGCTTGTAGAATCATCACTCCAATCTCCGTCTTCTTGTTCACATGGTTTTCTCCCTGTGCGCACATCTATTTCCAAATTTTCTCTTTTTATAAGGACACTAGTCATATTGTATTAGGGACCCATTCTACTCCAGTATGACCTCATTCTAAATTAGCTGGTTACATCTGTGATGACCTATTTCCAAATAATATCAGATTCTGAAATACTGAAGTTTAGAACTTCAATTTATGAATTATTCAACCTGTAACACTGATTATTAGTAGACTCTCAAAATGGAGAGATTAGGGAAGTACATTTATGATATTTTAGATTGAGTTGTGTGTTTTTATGATAAGTCTTCAAAAGTGGAGTACTGATTAGTTTCAGATTGTAGGGCAAAATGAGGAAAGGAATATAAAACAATTTTTTTTATAAGTAAGTTGTTTGTCTAGATACATAAGACGCTTGGTTGATTCATGGTTTTATTATCCAAAAGTGGATATATACTAGAGAAAACAGCTAAATTACTTTTTTTGATCACAGTCTTGTTCAAAATAGGAGGTGAAGAGTATGCCTGATTATAGGGAATTGCTAGTATGTTGGTTTTAGTTGTCATCTACATGACTTCAGAGTCCATCAATTACATCATCCTAACTTACTTTCCCATCATTGATATATCCCAAAGTAGTCTGTTCTGCTGTTGGATTGCTCTAATAAATAGCTTTTTGAAAAAGTTCTAATATAATTCAGTTTAAATTTGTTACCCTTTTGTAGTCATTGATGGTTAGATTGGGTTGAATCTTCCTTCTCCATGATAGCCTTCAGAAAGATTATCAATCATTCAATAGTCTACATACATACATATATCCTTCCCCTACTCTTCTATTTTCTAGACAAATCCTAGTTACTTCAGGTTTTCAAGTAAAAGCTATATTTATATAGTAAATAGCATCATATCATGGGATAATAATAAGGTTGATAACTACAAGAGCATTATTTTAGATAGTGTCTTAGCCCTTTCAGATGGCTTCAATAAAGTATCACAGACTGAGTGGCATGATAAGCAACTGAAACTTATTTTTCACAGTTCTGGAGGCAGGAAGTCCAAGATCAGGATGCCAACGTGGTTGAATGAGGAGTCTCTTCCAGGTTGCAAACTTCTTGTTCTATCCTCACATAAAGGAAGGGGATAGGGAGCTATGTGGAACCTCTTTTGTAAGGGCACTAATCCCAATTACAAGGATGAAGCCCTCATAAACTAATCACCTCCCCAATGCCCCACCTTCTAATATGAATACTTTAGAGATTAGGATTTCAATATAGGAATTTGAGTTTAGCATAAGTATTTAGACCATAGTAGATTTCAACATTTTCAGTATCCTGTGTCTTCTTACATCCTGAAATATGTCTACATGTGGAAGTACGAAATGACTGGTTTAAGTTTTCCTGATTAACTTCAACCATCTTAACACTAAGGTTCTGATAACAACCAGCATGCTATTATTTTATTGGCAGCATATAAAGCCATGAAACCAATCTAAGCAAAATATCTTACTATTGCCTTGAAGTGAGTTTTGCAATATTTAAAATATCATGCACACTTTTGCCTGAGCTTTTATAGATGGTAAACATGTTTATCAATAACATTCCATTCTAACAGCCTTAAAACATAAAAATAATATATAAAGCGGAGAAGGAAATTCAGATATGGGTTTTGTCATCAAGGTGTCTTACTCTACATATAAGTCTGCATTTGAAAAAAAGTGGGGGTTCTGCAAAGAATTATCTCTTCTAAATTAAAAAAAAGTTTTTTGTAAATACAGATAAGAGTTATAGAATTCTACTCATTTTAGTTTATAAGTATTCTGCAATTAGTTAATTAGATCAGTAGAATGAAGGCCAACAATCAACAGAAACCTTAAAGCAATTTAGAGTCCTTTTGAATCTTTAAAGAAAATCCAATAAGCACTTGAAAAACAAAATCAATGAAGAGTCTTAAATGTTTCTTTTCTGATTTTCCACAGGGTCCAAGTTTTCTCTCTGAGGCCCTTTTCCTTAAACGTGCAACAAAAATTGAAGAAATGGATCCTTTTTTCCACCTTCATGAAACCATTACCAAGGTAGGAGATAAATGCATTCATGAGCAAGTTGAGCGAGTTTTGTTCTTTTTTGTTGATAGATGGAGGAAAGGAAAATAACCAATCAAGAGAAAATTTATACTTTCATTTATAAAATGTATTTGAAAGAAATTTAAGTACCTCCTCTTATTTTACTAAGGAGTAAGAATGATAAATGTCTCAGGCAAAATCATAGAAACCAATAACATGATTTGTAATGAAAACCAATCTTTAATAAAACAATTAGGTTTTTTTTCTTAATCTGAAAGTAGATTTGTGGTATAATCTCAAGTATACCCCTTGATTAAGGGCAGTATAAAATGCATCTTTGAATTTCTGCATCTTCAAAGTTTTGTGTCAATACTTAAGATACTTGGTTGTCTGTGGTGGTACTTTGTCGTTGCATTAAAAAAATAAAGACTGCATTTATAATCAATGTTTTTACACTATGATGGTCATACCTATATTTTTGCTTAAAACTCTTATCTGTGAGTTTATAATATGGAGAAAATTAAATTGTACAGTATGGAGTAAATGAAGTTAATATTCTGGCATTACCTGACATCATATGAATTTTTACTTTTACCAACTATTTGTTTAATGTGTCATAACTTCTCTTTGGGGGCTGGAATTTATAGAGAACTTTTGCATTTCAACATTTCAAAAAAGAATCCATATTTATATATGCTTAGTTGAAAGATTGAATCATTCTTAATCATCTTAGTGAAATTTTACAAGGCTATTTTTCTCCTCTTCATAAACAGAGATGTGATATAATGAACAAACTCAATGAGTGGCAATAGAATGAACTCGGAATGCAGACTATATTCTAGATCTATCATAGCTTTCTTTCTTTCTTTTTTTTTTTTTTTTTAAGCTGTGCATTTGTTTTTTCTGAACTTTTGAAGTAAGAGGAGTTTGGAGCACATTTTACTTAAAATGTTTCCAAGCTCAAAATATCTGAATCTTAACTACATTTATAACTCTTTGCTTTGCAATTTATTCCTGAGTCTTAATTTAGTTTTGAATGTATCCATCCTTTGATACCCATTTTTATTTGGATGTAGCAACATGGAAATAGCCCCTAAATAATAGGTCCTTGGTGTTTAAGATCTTATATATATATGTATAGTATGTAGTGTGAAACACAGGAAATCAGACACCCTTTGAGAGAATACACAAATTTGTGCACAGACATTACCACAAGTTCCATATTTATTTTCAAATATGTTTCATATGTAGGCAGATATTTAACCCATTAAATGGATTTTAGAAAGAATTCTTTATCTATGAAGAAAGAAAACATGCCTAAGTATACAAGCAAGTGTCCTGTGACATTTTTTATAAAGAAATTTTTATCTAATGTTGATACTGTCTCCCCAGTCATCATGTTTACCTATGGTAGCCACTCATGTTGCAGATGTAGGCCAAGGGAAGAAATTGTGCTTCAGAAGTTCAATCTTAGTTTACCAACAGGAAAACCTGGGAACCATAAAATGAAGTAGTTTATAGATACTTTATTTTAAGGTCAAATTTTTGTTGATCAATAACAAAATAAAAATATAAATATATAGGGTTGATCAGAGCACATGAGTAGGAGATGTGGAACAGATGTTTTACTACCATGGTTACCAACTTATTATTTTATTTAGTAAAACTGAATTTTATTTTCTACATCAAAAATGAGTACACTCATAACAGCTTTCCTCACTAGGATTCTGTGAGATTAAAAGATGATGCATACATTTTCTCTGAAAATGCAATATGGATATAATTGAGTATAATTATTAATACATTAAAATGTGCTAGTGCTGATACCTTCAAAGTAGACTCTTACCTGCTTTTTCTGAATTTAGTTTTTCCTTTAAGGAAAAAAATAAGTTAGATATGAAAGCATACAATTTAATTAATTAAGTTCTGAGAATACACTAGTAAGTTAGTGTACAAATAGAATATAAAATTTATTTTGTGAAAGATTGAGGTCTTTAGAATATTTTGTTTCAATAAAAATAATAGTGGTATTAGTGTGATATTCCAGAAATAGCAATGGACATTGAATAAAAATACCCAGCTAGGTATAAATTCTGTCACTCTGAATTATGAAAAAATGATGTGAAATAGGAAAAACACTTTGTAAAATGATAAAACACAGTTACTGATATTATATCAATTTTAAAACATTTTTAAGAAATCCATCATAATTAAAATATTGAAGATACTATATTCCTATTTCTCCCCATAAAAGTTTGAATTGGATACACAGCACTATAACAAAATCACATATTTATTTTTTCTAATAAATAAGTGTAATAATATACATCTAAGACAAATGTTCATGTAATGCAATCTATTATCTTTTCTGAGTAACTGCAGTCTAGACCTTTGTTATAGATCACAAATATGATTTCTATAAAATTAAATTACAATTTCTAAGTATTAAAAAGTTAATAATCTATCATTGGTGTTTTTTGGATTTAAAAAAAATGAAAATAAATAGATGGCACTAATATGTGGGGTAGGAGCTATGAGTCCTAGTATGTAGTTTCCCAATGTTGTCCTGTAGTTCTTTAAAAAACTGGTTTTGTTTTTACAAAGTTTGACTTTATCTTGGCATTTGTCTTTTTGATATAAAGCATGGAACCTAAGAAAGTAATGAATGAGGCTCAATATTGATGCTAAAAGGTATAATTCATCATTGTGTCAATGACAGGTGATGCAGGATAAAGTCAAAGGACAACACATACTGCACTGATGTTGAAGATGTTTTCTTATCTTCTATAATTATCTTTAAAAATAGCGTTTGTTTTTTTAATTATCACGGAAGCCAAACTAATTTCTCTAAGACTACACATGAATGAAATACCAATATAAATTTTAGCTGCTTAATCCTTTAATAAGTGAATAAAAATCTCCATGGATTTATGTTTTGAAATAGGCTTATTTCTCCTTCTGTACCTAGGAATTTTGTAGTCATGTTTCTAAATCTTCAACATTTAGCTCATAAATTGTTATTAGTTATCTAAGTATTCTTGTAGCCTATTATAAGCCAAGGATGAGGCAAAATACTTGAAAAAATTAATACATAGGAGCAGGTACAGGGAGTAAACAAGTAAGCAAATCATTTAATATAACACACTAAAAAAGGTGATAGTAATATGACCAAGTTATGATGAGAAAGAAGATTGGAGTTTATACTTCTGACTAGGAGATTTGAAGAACTTATCAGAAAGGTGACATTTGAAGAATTTAAGAAATATTAACTTTATTTATCTTAATGTCGATGAGCTCCCTTTGAGAGTTCTGTAAAGAGCAGGTTGTCAGTGGTAGTATGTGAGAAATGATGGTTTGTATTTTGAATAACAGAAGACAGATTTAAGAGACATTTTTAGGTTTGAATAACAGGATATATGATTTACTGGATATGGGAAATGAAGCAGAGTGAAGAGTAAAGGAAAATTTGAATAGCTCCATCTTAGGCAAAGTTGATATTATTGAATTGACCAAATTAAAAGTTGGTTTGAAGAAAGTGATAGAGTTTGCCATTGGACATGTGGAATTTTGGATATTTAGGGCATCTAGACAAATATGTCACGGAAGCAGTTGGATACATGAGGTTGGGGCTCAGAAAGAAATGGAATCCAATATGCATTAGCTGATGCAATAACCACTTGTCACATGTGGGTTTAAATTAAAAATAAATTAAATAAAACTAGAATTTAGTTTCCTCGATATCATTAACCACAATTCACGTGGTTAGTGACCACATGTGGCTAATAGTTACTGCATGGGATCACACAGATTATAGAATATTTTCATCATTGCCAATGGTGCAGATGATGTTACCCTACAATATTCATGCAGAGCAGCAAGAATTACAAGGAAAGGACAAAACACCCAAGGTAGAATGGTTTATGGAATCCACAGGACAAGATATATTCTAAGAAGGAGGAACAGTTCAAGAGCATATTCTCCATAACCTCACACCATTAAGATGGCTACTATTAAAAACAAAACAAAATAAAAAATACCAAGTAATGACAAGGATGGGGAGAAATTGAAATTCTTGTACACTGTTCGTGAGAATATAAAATGGTGCAACTATTGCAGAAAACTGTATGGCAGTTCCTCAAAAAATTGAAAATAGAATTATCATTTTGATACACCAATTCCATTTCTGGATATATATCCCATAGAATTGAAAGTGAAGTCTTGAAAACGGATTTCTACACCTATATTGATAAAAACATTATTCACAATAGCGAAAACGTGGAAACATCCCAAGTGTCATAGATGGATAAATAAATAAGCAAAATGGCATGTATATATACAATGGAATACTGTTCAGCCTTAAAAAGGAAGGAAATTATGATATAGGCTACTTGAGGACATCATGCTAAGTAAATAAACATAAGTGTCACAAAATGACAAATACCATGTATATATTGTTCTTAAAGTAATCAAAACCAAGGAGAAAGAAAATAGAATGGTGGTTGCTAGGGGCTGAGGTTGGGGTAGGAATGGGGAGTTTTTATTTAATGGGTATAGAGTTTCAGTTTACATGCTGCAAGAGATGGGTATTGGCCATGGTTACATATTATAAATGTATTTCGTACCACTGAACTACACACTTAAAAATGGTTGATGGTGAATTCTATTTTATGTGTATTTTACCACAAATTTAAAAAATTCAGAAATAAAAGTGTATTCATCCAATGTACTGGTCATTGGACGACCATTCTGAACTGATGATTTGGGATTTTAAAATTCTTTTTCTCTTCATTTATGCCTGATCCTCAGTTTTTTGCTATTATCCAGAAAGAGTTCACATGACTTGTTAACCATTTCTTTGATTTACTTTTAATTGATGTAACATCCTGTATTCATTTTATGTCTTTTTTAAAATATTTTATTAGCATTTTATTCTTAAATAATATACACTCAATAAACGATGACTGATAACTATATTTTTAAACAAAACAAAACAGGGACACCTGGGTGGTTCAGTTAGTTCAGTGTTCAACTCTTGGTATTGGCTCAGGTCATGATCTGATGGTTGGTATGTTCAAGCCCCACATCGGGCTCCAGGCTAAGAGTGTGGAGCCTGCTTGGGATTCTCTGTCTGCCCCCTCCCCACTAGCTAAAAAATACATTAAAAAACAACAACAAATCAAAAATAAACAAAGCAAAACACTTTAGCTATGCTGAGAAGGAAAGGACATTTAAAATCAAGTGTCAGTATATACCATTTGGGGAAGCAGAAGAAAGCTGCTATCACATTATTGGATTAATAGTATTTTTCCTCTGGAACCCCAAATGTGCTCTCTCTCTCTCTCCATCCATATAGGATATTTTATTATATACTTTTTATATTTTTATTATATATGTTATAATATTTTTTTAAGCAAATATTTTTAATCAAGTTAATAGTAAGTAGTAAAAGTGCAATTGCGGGAAGAACTCATACTTTACATGTTTAAATTATTTTCCATTGTCTTCACTTGTAAGGTATTGAAGGTAGAACCCACTCTTGAATCTTCTTTCTAGTAATAGAATAAGTTAGACATTTTTCTGGAGTGCCACTCACACTGTACTTATGGTTTATCCAAATGAATTTACAAGCAGTAGGCGGTTTTGTTGTTGGAGGGTCATTGGTCATAGTGTGAAGCCAATGATGCCATTTGGGGGCACCATGCTTCCATCCAAATCCCAAACAAAAAATGTGTTTTTGCCACTGAGTTTCAGTAGGCTATATAACCCATTTTTGACGGCCAAAAAAACTGCTTGTTGTCTTTATAGCATTGGTTTCCATATTTGTCTTCCCCCACTATGTACCAAGCCTCATATCATTTGCCCTGAAAAAAATTCGTAGATAGCTGCAGAGGCCGCCCTGGACACTGACCTCCTGCAGCCTGTGTTTCAGGACCTACAAGAACTCTATCTTGTCCCTCTATATTATATTTTTAAAGCTCTGAGTATAAAAAGTAAATCCAGGAAAACAAAAAGTACTTTATACTTGTGGTTCCATAGAAACTAGCAAATGACCTAATTTTGCTTGTGAGTTTCCTCAAGAAATACCAATTTATTAGTCATTTCATTGTTTTTCCCACCTAATTTAAGAAAAAAATATTTCTTTATCTTTAATTATTACAGGATATGCAATATTAATATGTTTTTAAAATAGGGGTTTAAAAAATATTGTTCTTAAATGTATATACATATCTTCCTTTTCTTATATAATGTCCAAATAGAGATCTTTTATAAAATTATTTGGATATTGCAATATTCCAAAAAGAAAATTGTAGGGATAATATAGTATTTATTCCCATTATTTATGTGGAGAAAGTGTCACAGAGAGATTAAAATTGCAGAATAAGGCAGTACTTGTATAAAGCCTGGAAGTCAAGGCTAGTAATTCTTATATAGTTTGTATTCTAACAATGTAGTTATATTTGCCCTTACTTATACTATAAATTTTAACTCAATTTTGTAGTGGTATGAGTAAAGGCTGATAGTGGTGTCTTCCATGATGAAAAACATTTAAATAATTTTAATTTTTAACCATTTCAGTTAATATTAGTTACATTTAGAAATGATTAACCAGGATCACTTTGATTAATGGAGTTATATTCTGATCATTTATTTTAAACACATGATTTGTGAAATATGAATCTGCAATTATTTTAAATGTCATTATTGAATTATGGTTGCACCAGGTGTTATGATACTAATATTCTTAAAGCATGGTAGCTGAAAACAAGCCACTAAAACAATCTATTCATTTTGTAACTATAGAATAGAAAGGCAGACTAAAATACAGAATGATTTTATTTCTCTTTAGCTGTCATCCTAAGCTATAGCTTAAAAATTATACCTTAGTAGCATTATGTAAAGTAAGAGAAAAAGGAAGAGACCAAATATCTTTTATTCAGTTTCCTGAATTCCAAAGTCGTGCTGTATTCATGAGCTAATAGAATTTCTGGTAGAGATCTTTACATGCTTAAAAACCTGGCTATGATTTCTAATCTAAATGAGCAAATCTGAGTGTCTTCCAAGTATCTTTAATATTAATATACTTTTTGGATAAAATATGAGAATATTGTATTGTACTTAACAAAATAAATGTAATGATATTCTTTAATCTTGTTTGTACATTTGAGGTTATTCTGAAGCTATGGATTTAAAGCTCCTGTTTTTATTTTTAAAAATACTTTGAAATTTTTTTTCCTGCTATATCAAATTATTGTTACTAGATGCAAGAGGTCTCCATAGGGATCTACACTATGTTTCATGACATGAGCTAAGCCAGAAAATATCCCAAATATGTATTTTCAATACAGAGATTGTATTTTGTAATAAGGAATGTTGGTTGGAGCTACTCAAGGGAGATGATGGGATATTAAAACCAACCTCCTATGCTTTGAAAAGGAAATATTATAGGTGTATATTTTCTTCATAAATGTATAATTAAACTCAATATCTTCATTTACTGAAATTGGAAATGGTGCTGACTATATTTTCTCTTGCCTAGAGAGGTTTGGTTTATTGTTTTTCATTATATAGCACAAATATTATAGTTTCTAAAGGCATGCCTTAAACTATCAGTTTCTCTTTTTTGTTTTTGTTTTTATTACTCAAAAGCAAATTACTACACAATATAAACCTGTCAAAATTTGACTCCCTTTTAAAGGGAGGTTAATCATCAAAGTAGATATTTTGTTACATCATATTGAAAGATAGGCATATTACTGCATATACTTATTACTGCATATTAAGATAAGTAGAGATGCTGTTACTCTCTAACCGTACTTTTTTCTGTCATATGTACGTAAAGACTGATTTTAACATGTATTTATTATAGAGTATAAGTATGCTAGTGATATAAATCAGGATAGGAAGGTCTATGATCACCTATAAATAATATGACAAACTTTAAAGACACAGTCAGCCTACTTCATACAGTTTTCATATTTGGGGGCACCTGGGTGGCTCAGTTAGTTGAGCATCTGACTTCGGCTCAGGTCATGATCTCACAGTTTGCAGGTTTGAGCCCTGCATCGTGCTCTGTGCTGACAGCTCAGAGCCTGAAGCCTGCTTTGGATTCTGTGTCTCCCTGTCTCTGACCCTTCCCTGCTCATGCTCTGTCTGTCTCTGTCTCTCAACAATAAATAAATGTAAAAAAAAAAAAAAAGAGAGAAAGTTTTCATATCTAATTCAGGAAATGGTAGCCTCATCCCATAAAGTAACATTTTTAAAAAATTTTGTATGAGCTAAATATATCCTTCTTATTTCTGGTATCTGTCAATAAGTTGAAAGTGAATTTTAATGTTAATTTATTCATTTGCCCCTCATGAATGAAACAAGAGATTCTTTGTTGTTTCATAACATTTTCAGATAATATCATCCTTGAAATGATATAGAAGTACAGAGACAAGGGGCAGAGTAGTCAATGGATAACAGATTAACTCTGGATAGGCAGGTCAAATGTCCTTCCAAACACTGCTGTAAATAAAGCCTCTGTATAATGAAAAGATTTAAATACTCCAGGGAATAACCACTTGTTAAAAAAATCAAATGTAGCACAACAAACCAGAAGTATCTGGGCAGTCTTTTGGAGTCTATTACAATGGACTTTGGTCATAATGCTTACATGTCCTCGGGACAGTGCCCACTGTCCCCATGGGTGACTGTAATAAAAGATCCCCTTACACACAAACAGATCACACACATATGCACTCATTATGTGATATGATACAGATTTTCAGTGCCAGTCACTTTCAGTGTTCCCCACTTGTCTTCTCTTCCAGGAAAGTCTGAATGTCATCCTGTTTGTCTTTTTGTTGGTTGGTTTTTGAGTTTATTTTTTGTTTTGAGAGAAAGAGAGAGAACTGAAAGGGCAGAGAGACAGGGAGAGAGAATCTCAAGCAGGCTTCACAATGTCAGTGCAGAGCCTGATGACGGGCTCAAACTCACGAATTATAAGATCATGATCTGAGCCAAAACCAAGAGTTGGATGCTTAACTGACTGAGCCACGCAGGCACCCCTGTTTGTTTGTTTGTTTGTTTGTTTGTTTGTTTGTTTAAATAATCTTTGGACCTGTATATTCTGCTAACGATGAGACACAGAAAATATTTAAAAATTGCAGGGTTTTTTTTTGGCACTTAGTAGTCACCATTTGAATTATGCAATGTCTTTCAGAGTTCATAGTAATTGGTGTTTTAGGATAGAATGAAGTATTCCATTACATTTTTATGATACTAAATTGATTTTAGGAAATGAGTGAGACTTAAATTTGAATAATTCAAACAAATTTTTATTTGAAAGGCAAAAAAAATTTTTGTTTGTAATAGAAAAACCATTTATTTAAAATTAATTATGATTTATTTACTAATATGTCTATTTAATTTTTTAAACTAAGGTTTAGGAATTAGTTATATTTATAATTACAGTGTTCTTGACCATTTGCAGAGGCTCAAATAGTAATATTTCTGCTCTCTAAAATAAAACAATAATGAAAAATCAGAATTATGATCCCTAGTGGTCAAGAAAAAGAATTATGATCCTTATAGTTACTGACTTTTAAGAAAACTAGGAAGAATATAATCCCATTTTAAAGATATTTCCTTCAAAACTTAAAAAAAGTACATACCAGGATGGTTTTGTTTGCCACTAATGAGGACCTGCATGCAAACTTGTTCAATAAGAATAAAATCGTTCTATTTTTCTCATGTAACTGAAAGTTCTAGAAAAGGCATGCTTCAGGAGTAGCTCAAACATAACCCTTGATCCACTTATCTATTATCCTCTTGGTTGTACCCTTTTCTCTGTTGAGCTTTCCGCAAGTAGGAGAAAAATGCTACCAGCAGTTCCTGGAATCATAGCTATACGTAATTCTGTCAAAGCAAGAGAGGATCTCTTTTCTGGTGTATTTCTCAGAAGAGTGAAGATGCTGATTTCTAGAAAGCCTCAGCCAAATGGAGCCTCTTCTTATTACTCTGAACTGGTCTCATGCTTATTTTGAATTATTTCTTGTGACCACAGAAATAACAGTGCTGATTGGGTTAGGCCTAGTTCACATACACTAATCACTATGGAAAAGAAGTTGAAGTTTTTAAAACCCTGGTTTGGAATAATGAGAGTAAGGAAGATCAGGTAATTAGGGTTCATCGCATCTTTTTTTTTTTTTTTTAATTTTTTTTAACGTTTTATTTATTTTTGAGACAGAGAGAGACAGAGCATGAACGGGGGAGGGGCAGAGAGAGAGGGAGACACAGAATCGGAAGCAGGCTCCAGGCTCTGAGCCATCAGCCCAGAGCCCGACGCGGGGCTTGAACGCACGGACCGCGAGATCATGACCTAAGCTGAAGTCGGCCGCTTAACCGACTGAGCCACCCAGGCGCCCTGCATCGCATCTTCTTTAATTAATCTTGGCTGATTCAGACTAGTGAAAACCCAGTTGGAGGAGGGTATGAAGACATATGGATATGTCAGAATGAAAACAATAACTGACTGGGAACACAGGACCAAGTAGTAAATGTATGAACAAGAGACTGATGAGAGTCTTAGAAAGTAGGATTATTTCAGAGTAGAAAAACTAATTTTTATGTTAGATGACTTGGGGAAATAATTTATTGGCTTTTTTTTTTAAATAAAACGGGCTTTATTGAATCTCTCTAAGTGGTATATTTTATTTCAGTCAACTATTTGAAAAGAGAGTTGCAGTATTTGTTCAGAAGAATGAAGGTATATTTGACTTTGAGGAATAAGTAGTAAAGATCTATGTTAGCTGGGTTTTAAATTTTAGAATAGTAATGCAAATTTTGATTGGTAATGAAGGAAAGCTGATTTGCCTCTTCCTCATCCACATTGGTAGGTATAAATGTAGTTTGTTTATTTTTATTACTGTAAAACTTTTTATTGCATAAATACCAAAGTTTATCTACTGCTCCACTGTTGATATGTATTTGGCTTGTTTCCAGCAACAATTAAGAATATTTTTGTACAAGTCTCCTTGTATATGAATTTCTCTAAGATATATACTGAGAAATGGAATTACTGGGTTATAGGGTATGAATATGTTTAAACCTAGAAGGTAATGCTAAGTTGCTAGGATAATTGACTGCCAAGTCCCCCAAAGACCACCAGAAGAGTCTACTGATTAAGCAAAAGTTATTATACTGACCTCACAAAGAGAGGACAATATTGACTGAATCGTAGTAGTATTTTAGGAGGGACTATCCTGCAGGAAATATTTATAGAAGATTTGAGTGTCTGGACTTAAGTTTTAAGGTGAGTGTTTTAGTTCAGAGAAATAACTGTTAATGGGAAAAATTGATGACAATAGGAGTTGGTGTACGTGATAAAGGGAAGACTGATAAATGAGCTATTTTTCCAAGTGAGAGAATTATTGCCCAGGGAAGTGAGGTGTTTGCAAAGAAGAGTAAGTTATTCATCTGGATATATTGGTTTGTAGAAATTTCTTGATACAAACAGTGAAGTTATTTATTAGTTTAAAGCTTTATTATCATAAGCTAATTTTTTCTGGTATAAGTGGTTATGCTGACACATAGTTTTCAGTGCTGATAGTTAAGCTAAGTGGACTCATGTAGTCTTGATTCTTGGAGCCATGTGTGACAATTCTCTTTAATCCTATGTCAAACTTGATAGTTTTTTCATTTTTGCTAATCTGATATGTGCAAATACTGCCTAATTATAGTTTAAATTATGTGCCTTTCTCTGATTGCTAATGAAATCAAATGGTTTCACATATTGGCAGTTTGGGTTTTCTAGATGTTTGTATGTATGTATGTATGTATTCTAAGTGCCTCTTAAAATCATTGCCAAGTTAAAAAAATTATTGGATACTTCATCTTTTTTATTGACTCATAGGAGATATTTGTTTATTCTGGCCATGAACTTGTTATAAGTTACATGTGTTGGAAATATCTTCTCCCAGGTTTTGACTTTTATTTCCACTCTTTTTATTGTATCTTTTACTGAGCAGTTATTCATTTCAGTGTAATGGAGTTTAGTAATTTCTTTCTTTATGTTTAGTGTTTTCAGAGTTTTAAGAAATTCTTCCATGTCCTGAGATAATACTTTTATAATTTTTCCTTTAACATTTACATATTTAATCTACCATGATAATGATTATGATGATGATGATGATGATGATGATGATGATGATAATGATGATTGTGATGATTTAGTTAGGGGTGTAATTTCTAATTTTCTGCCTAATTTAGTGATAATTCCATCCTTCCCTAATGATAAATAATTAAACTAACATATATACATACATTAAGTGTATGTATATATGTATTAATGTATACATACATACATTAAACTAACATATATAAACTTTCTGTGTATGTAAAGATTAGTTTCTGGTCTCTCAATTCTATTCTTCAGTCTATTTGTCCGTTAGTGTACAAACACAACACTGTTTTAGCATTATGTCTTTATCTTCTTTTTTTCCCCCGACTGGGTGGTAGCCTTATGTCTTTAAAACAGGATTTCCTATTTGGTAGTTCATGGTTCCTCTATAATTCTTCTGTGAGAATATCTTGACTGTTCTTTCCCTTTTTTTCTTCCATATAAATGTGAAAATTAACTTGTTTGATTCTACAAAAAACTTATAGGAATACCAATTGGAAATGAAGGCACTATACACTTTTTAAATAAGTATTTCTTGATTCAAAATGATTGATTGTTCTCAAAAGTTTATTCTATTACTATCATCAAATGTAGTAACTGCAATGGCAAGGTAAATAACTGAGTGTCCTAGTTTACAGCTGTATAGTGCTAAAAGTATCCTTAAAAGTCATCCTTTGAATAACTCACTTTATATGTAATTAACTGCTATCCATAGAAGTGAAGATCAATATTACAGCATGTATGTAGCTGACATAGGACTCAGGCTAAGTTCCGATCTCATTCATTCTTATAAAACCTATTTACTCAACATCTCTATGTGTTCAGGGATATAACAATGAACAATGCAAGAAAGTGTACTTGCCTTGTATTTCACTGTATCATACTACTTTACTTGCACAAACTCAAAAAAGCCATCAAGAAAATCTTTATTAAACACATTCTAGTGGCTGGACACTGTTTTAGTGGTAAAGTATATAGCAATAAACAAAAAAGGAATGATTATCATCCTCAAGGTCCAAGAGTATATGGCAGGCAGATATCATAAAAGTATAGGTATCAATACAAACTATATTAAGGTTCTGAGACAAAGTATAAAGTACTGTTAGAATTTACATAAGGGCTGTGGGGAACACTGACTTAGTCTGGAGTATCTGGGAAAATTTTCCTGAAAGAGTAATTTCAGAGTTTGAAAAAGAAAGAGTCAAGTAGAGAAATCTGCATTACTAACATATCTGATACGTGGGAGCCCAGCTTACCCTAGGAAATGAAGAGAGGCTATACCACTGGAAACCAGAGAATAAAAGTAATGATGGCATAAATAGGGTTAGTTGATAAAATAAGACCTCATGATGTATCTTATTGTTTATAAAAGAAAGGAAATTCCCAATGTAGTATAAGAAGCATTCCAAGACCAATAAAATGGGAAATTTAAAGACAAATACTTACATTTTTTACAACAGATGATGATGGTTGATTCTGTTGATTTTCACTTAGCAGTAAATAGCATTCTGAGTAGTATCTGGTTCAATGGTCTGACAATAATTAAATAAAGAAAATAGGACAAGGATGTGGAGAAATGGGATCCACTGTAAAATAATTAATAGTTCAATATGTAGAACCTTAAACTAGAAGTCTAGTTTAAAATTAATTTATGTGGGGGCACCTGGGTGGCTCAGTCAGTTGAGTGTCTGACTTCGGCTCAGGTCACCATCTCACGGTTTGTGAGTTCAAGGCCCGCGTCGGGCTCTGTGCAGACAACTCGGGGCCTGGAGCCTGTTTCAGATTCTGTGTCTCCCTCTCTCTCTGCTCCTCCCCTGCTCACACTCTGTCTCTCTCTCAAAAATAAAGATTAAAAAAAATAAAATTAATTTATGTGTAATTATAAATTATCTGTTTAAATCTTCATCTTTTTCTTTTTCCTTTTTCAACTTTGTTTTAGTTCATTATAAATTTTTTATATTTCGAATCTCTAAAATGATACTTTTTGTCATGTACTGAACTTGGAAATTTATAGACTTTTAAAAATATGTTGATATATTTAAAAGTAAATGACTTCATTTCTAAATACTTTAGAATTGATATTTTAAAAATAAAACTATAGGGGCACCTTGGTGGCTCAGTCAGTTGAGTGTCCAACTTCAGCTCAGGTCATGATTTCAGGGTTTGTGAGTTTGAGCACCATGTCAGGCTCTGTGCTAACAGCTCAATACCTGGAGCCTGCCTCAGATTCTGTCTCTCCCTGTCTCTCTGCCCCTCCCCAACTCATGCTCTCTCTCTCTCTCTCTCTTTCTTTCAAAAATAAATAAACATTATAAAATGAATAAATAAAAAAATAAATATAAAAATTTATTCCTAAATACTCAAAATAATTTCACATTTAACAGAATTACTAATAATCCCATATTAGCTAATATCTATTTCTTATTCAAACTTTCCTAATTGTTTTCTTTATATCCTACCTAGTTGGTCTAAACCTGGACTCAATTTGGGACTACACACTGCATTTGGTTAAGCATCTTTATGTAGAGAGGTTATTGTGGGTTTTGTTGGTTTGTTTTTCCCCCACAACACTAGTCTGGTGAAGAGAATAGGCCAATTGTCCTGTCATTAGTTTTATCTTCTAGATATACACTCATTTAGCATATTCCTCTATCCCCTGAATATTCTGTTAACTGGAAGCTAAATTTCAGGGCCTGATCAAAGGCTATTAAGCTTTTCTGGCTAGAGTACAACATGGATGATATATACATCATATTGCATTCCTTCAAAGACACTTCTTACCTAGTTGAAATATTGTCAGTAAAACTAAGATTGATATTTGATGGAGGTAATGACATTCTGATCTCTTCATTGTGCAGTTACGCTTTCTCTTGTTACCAGAGAATTATATCCATGGTGTTAGTTTAGTACAATCAAGTATTCAATTCCCCATTATAAAATAGTCAGAAAAGACTAGGTTACACTGCAGTAACAAAGATTCCAAAATCTTGTGGCTGAAAATATAAAAAAAAAATATTCCTTATTCATTCAAAGCCTGCAACTTTTCACTGTATCATTACCCAGAATTACATATGCATATCAATACACTCTTATAATCACCAAGGCAGGTAAAGAGTGAAATGGACAAATATGGAATGACTTTTAAATGTTTCTGCCCATAAGTAACACATGTAGCTTCCATTCATATATCATTAACTAAAGCAAGTTACATGACTGTGCCTAACTTCAAGGAGACTGGGAAAGGTATGACTACCAGGAATCCTAACAGAGAAGAAACAGAAATGGTGGTTATCAGCACAAATCACATCCATTAACCATTTACCTAGTAGTTTTAATGATAATTGATGATTCTTGCCTGATTCACTAGTTTTACTAAAGATTGTAGGATGATAATTTTCTAATTTTAAGTTTTGTTCTGCATTTATTAGCAGATATTCTTAAATAAAGGAAAACTATTTGGTTAACAGTGAAAAATAGTTTCTATTAAAAGTCAGATTACATGTTTAATTTTCTCTAATAATAATTTTCATGGAGTTGGTATAATAGCTCCTCAAACGGTAATAATAAATGTTTTTGGTGTTTTCCTTTTGCAGTATTTTTATTTATTAAATCAATTTTTATAGAATCAATGATCTCCATCAACTAAAATCATTCGTGTTAGATGCTCAGATTGTCACAACTTTGGTAAGAAAGAACTCCTTCAAGTTTTATCCTAAGATTTTTTGACATGACCACATCAATCTTTGACAGTTTCCTTATTTTTGGCATAAGATTTTTGAGACTTGCCTTTTACTATCCCTGCCCAAGACTTATAATGAGCCATTTCTCCAACAATCTTTAGTTTCCTTTAATGGAGAATGGTAGAAGGGGGTAATATCTGGCCACTGAAGGTGCTCATGATGATGGGGTGATATTACTTTTAGAATTTAAATTGGGAGAATTAGAAAATAATATACCTTAAAAATTATATAGTCAGCTTGATTTAAACATCACATTTAACTTTTTTATATCTTTTTTTACACTCAAAATTGTGAATTCATGGCAACATTATTATAATTACTTCTAAAACTTTTTTACTTCTAAAATTCTTAATCATGAAAGCCTACATTAACATTCTAAAAATAGGCTCTATAGCACAGTAATAACTTCAGATTGTCTTGTGAAAGATGGAAGGAGAATCTAGAGTCAATTAGTTTTCTGAAAAGTCTGCATATCATATACACATTATTAGTCACAAAGTGTATTATTAAACCAGAGACTGAAATGCTGCCATTTGGGGTACCTTGTTGACTCAGTTAGTTAAATGTTCCACTCTTGATTTCAGCTCAGGTCATGATTTCATGGTTATGAGATCAAGCCCTGTGTAGAGCTCAGAGCTGGGCATGCAGCCTGCTTGGGATTCTTTCTCTCCCTCTCTCCTTCTGCCTCTCCCCTGCTCATGTACTCTCTCTCTCTCTCTCTCTCTCTCTCTCACTCTCTTAAATAAGTAAATAAACAAGTACATAAAAGCTGTAACTTAAAAATGCCCGCTAAGTCAGAGAAAGACAGGTATCATATGTTTTCACTCATACGTGGAACTTGAGAAACTTAACAGATCATAGGAAAAGAAAAGGGGAAAAATAGTTTCCGAGAGGCAAACCATAAGAGGCTCTTAAATACAAAGAACAAACTGAGGTTTGATGGAGGGGGGTTGGCACAGGAGAGAGGGGAAAATGGGTGATGGGCATTGAGAAGGACACTTGTTTGGATGAGCACTGGGTGTTGTATGTAAATGATGAATCACGGGAATCTACCCCTGAAGCCAAGAGCACACTGTATACGCTGTATATTAGCTAACTTGACAGTAAATTATATTTTTTAAAAAATTCCTGCTAAAAAAAAGGAGAGGGGACACCTGAGTGGCTCAGTCAGTTGAGCATCTGACTCTTGATTTCAGCTCAGGTCATGATCACAGGGTTGTGGGATTGAGCTCTGTGCTGAGGATGGACACTGCTCAGGATTCTCTCCCACTCTCTCTCCCTCTGCCTCTTTCCCACACTTGTGTTCTATCTCTCTTTCCAAAAAAACAAAAACAAAAACAAATGCCTGCTTAAATTTGTTTAGACCAGTATTTTCAAAATAGAAGTAGTTTTTCATGGCACATATTTTGGGAAATACTAGTGTAAAGTAAATTTTAAGGATAAGGGCTGTTGTTCACAATTCAGTCTATACACAGAGTTAAGATGTCTCAAATGTCTTAGAAACACATTAAAAAATGAAATCCTTCTACCTTAGTGGTTTCCAGAAACTGTTTCTACTCCAGAAAATAAAAACAACAAAAATTCTATTCGATTGAATAAGCTAATATAAAATAAAGCTTTCTGAATTCTGCAGTGAAAGGACATTATAAGTAGATGTTAATATCATTTTCTATGTCTTTGAATAGATTTTCTTTAAAAAACACAGCTGAAAATAATTTGTAATTTTATCTATAGGAAAATTCTTGCAGTGTAATAAAATTTTAATCTATAGTTACAGATTAATCATATATGAAATACTAGTTTCCTGTATGCCAGTTGATGTGTGATTCTGTTCTCTTATTAAAGAGATATTCTGAAGGGTGTAGATATAGTTGTATATTTAAACACACACCTTCATATAAAATGAAACTTATACTTCCACTTAGAATTTCCACAAAGGAAATATGATATACATTTGTATCACACATTTTAAATATTAACCATAAAAAACTATAATAATTACATTATACATATTTTTATATTCTATAAAAGTTTATAAAAAATGCTAATTATTTACTTCTGTAAAATTTCATTAAAAATCTTCAGGGATGCCTGGATGGCTCAATCAGTTAGGCATCCGACTCTTGAGTTTGGCTTAGGTCATCTCATGGTTCGTGGGTTTGAGCCCCAAATCAGGTTCTATGCTGATGGCACAGAGCTTGCTTGAGATTCTGTCTCCCACTCTCTCTGCCCCTCACCTGCTCTCTCTCTCTCTCTCTGTGTCTCTCAACAATAAATAAAAAACATTAAAAATTTAAAAAAAACATCTTCAAAATTTGGGGTGCCTAGGTGTCAGTCAGTTGAGTGTCTGACTCTTGATTTCAGCTCAGGTCATGACCCCAGGGTCGTGGGATCAAGCCCTGCACCAGGCTCTGCATTGAGCGTTGAATCTGTTTGGTTTTACCTCTCCCTCTGCCCCTCTGCCCGACTACGCTGTCTCTCATTCTAAAAAAAAATCCTCAAAATGTATGTTGATGTGTTTTTTACTTTAAGGAAATTGACATATAAGGTTTTTTAGAATATGAATATGTATTTTGCATATAAATTATTGGAAATTCAAAATGCAAATGCACATATATGTTATCATTAAATGTGATATGGCATGTGTACTCTGGAAATTATTTCTAAATGTCTGACGTGTATGACATAAGGGGAAGGAAATACCTTTCTTTAGGGTATCATTTAAGCTCTCATATAATAAACTTTATGGATAAATACAGAAAGTTTATTAATTGCATTTGTTGGTTGAGTTCTTCATTAAGATGTAGATGTCTATAACTTTCTTTTGGACCATAACTATTATATTCAGATTATTTTCCCAGTATTTTGTCTTAATGTCAATTAGATTCATTTTGAATCTTTGATTACAGAATTTCATGTTAAAATTTTCAAAAGATTCTCTTAGAAAGAGGAAAGATTTGTGAGGATTAAGGTCTGACAGGAACTTTTGGTTGGTATGTTTGCTATGAAAGAAGTAACATAGAAGAAATCACAGTTCACTGGGAAGCACAGTGATTCTAAGTAATGTTTGTGAAGTGCTTTGCACCTGGAGCCCTGTATAGATTTAAGAACTATCTAAGTAAGAGGAGCCTTAGCAGCACTTAGATTACTGTACACAGAGGACTTCTTTGACAGTTACTATGGCGTCATGGCAGAAAGAATGTCTCTAGGCAGCCGCTCTCATTTCTTGTGCTTGTTACAGCACTGTATTTATTTTCTTTGAATATCCCTTAGAGCAATCAGAAACAAAGCAATTAGTTTACAATGTTGATTTGGTCTAGAACTGGTGTACCCACAGTAGAGTTTTGTTATAACATTCAGCACAAGGTGGTGAACACTAAAGCCATGTTTTATTTTTCCATTCTTTCTCATATTGGGTTGTCATACCCCATTTCACATGACTGGAGATTTAGCATATTTGCTTTAGATACTTTACTGAGAGATCAGAATTAAAGCATGGGTCAGGAGGGCACAAAATAACTACACACATTTCTGGTAGATTCCACTTATCTTTCCTTCATTGTGCTATGACTAGAGAGTGGTGACAGTTTCTCTCATTTCAATATTTTCCTAGTTATTCTCATTTCTAAGAAATGGGCAAAAAAAAAGCAGATAGCAGGATTCTTTCAGGAGGAATTATTAGATAAATAAATTGGATAGTGTATTTAGAAGTTCATGGCATGAGTGTGCTTGATATTTAAAACTATTTTTACAAACTGGATATTATCAGAATCTAAATTACACAGCTGAGTGAGTTTGGAGCCATAGTACACTTCATGGCAATAGTGCAAATTCAGATTATTTTATTTTCCTTACTTTCTTCTGTACTTTAATTATTATTGAATTATTAAAAAAAATACCTTGCTTTTGAATATGTGCCAGTGTCACATTCATTTTAGACTTTTATACTGTGCCACCAAGTGCTTTCAAAGTATTTACTTCAACTGACTACTCTTTTAATTTTACTCTTGAATATCTAGTCCAATCCATATGTACTCCAGAGAACTTTCCTTAGATCCAAACACTTTTTATTTCAAAAACATCATTACTAAGTCTCACTGTATCTCATGAAAGCAGTGCAGCTTAAAAAAACACATTATTTTCTCTTTATGAATTCCAATTCCTAAAATAATAAAGTTAAGCTTTATTTTTCCAATAATAAAAATCAAATACTTTGCCCAGGGTCACTTGTCTTCTCTCTTCATATATTCAGTTGTCCCTTTTGGAAATTAGTTACAAGTATTTAATTCAGGAATAAAAAACATTAAGTGTTTTTAATGCTAATGAATACATCTGTCCTGCCAAAGTCAGTTGCCATTGGCTACAGAGCTAATTCTTTTGGCAGAAGCTTGAGTCTTATTGTTTGCATATAATTAGTTAGTTGGATGCCTGTGAGAACAAGATAATTTCAAAAAAAAATCTGCAAATGGGCCACAACTGTAGATATGGCATCAGCAATTTATTTTAGCCTTTTAACTCACTATATTCTGTTCTCCAACTTCAGTATCATCATCTCTTCAATCCAAGACTGCTTGTTATTCTTTATAATTAAAATCTATGAAATGAATAAAAGAAAGAAAACATATGACATATTCTAGTTACTCATATTTCAGAGGAAGTTCCATAATCCAAACCTCCACTGGTTTTTTGAGAGATCTACAGTGAAGAAATATTCTTCCCTGAAACTTCCATATCTTGCAAGCTCTCAACTGTCCTTTTAGTGGCCCTGAATAAATTGTTGGTATATATATTAGTCTGCTCAGGCTTTCATTTATATGTGGAATGTCAAAAATGAAACAAATAATAAAACCAAAAGCAGAAACACTTATAAATACAGAGAACAAACGGATGGTTATCAGAGGGCAGGGGGTTTGGGGGATATGGGCATAACGGGTGAAGGGGAGTGGGACATACAGGCTTCCAGTTATGGAATGTGTGAGTCACAGGGATGAAAGATACAGCATAGGGAATATAGTCAACGACATTGTAATAGCATTGTATGGTGACAGATGGTACACTTGTGATGAGCATAGCATAACATATAGATTTGTGAAATCACTATACTGTAACCTGAAACTAACGTAACATTGTATGCCAACTATGCCTCAACAAATATATATGCCAAAATTGAGAAAAAGATTACTTAAATATTAACAATGTTTATCTCTGAATGTGAGACTACTTGCAAAATATTTTTTTTTCCTTTTCCACATTCTCTTAAAATGATCATTTGCTGCTTTTATAACCAAATAAATAATACATTGTATTTTTTTAAAAAACTCCACAAACTGGGTGGTTTAAACCACAGATATTTTCTTATAGTTTTGGAGGCTGAGAAGTCCAAAGATCAAGATTAGTTTCTGGCTAGAGCTCTTCCCTTGGATGACATAAGGCCCCCTCTTTACTGTGTGCTCACATAGACTTTCCTATGTACATGCACATAGAGAAAGGAAGCAAGTGAGCTCTCTTGTGTCTCCTCCTCCTCTTTTATCTTGAGATATAATTGGTATAACATTGTATTAGTTTCAGGTGTACAATGTAGTGATTTGATATTTGCATATATGGTAAAACCTTGGTTTGTGATCATAATTCATTCTCGAAACATGCTTGTAATCCGAAGCACTTGTATCTCAAAATGAATTTAAGAACCATTGGCTCAGTTGTGAACATGTGATGTTTGGCATCACATACTACTTGTTTTGCAATACACTGCTCATTTATCAGTTAACATTTATTAGAAATGTTTGCTAGTCTTGTGGTACTCTCAATCCAAGGTTTTACTATATTGCAAAGTGATCACCACAGGTAACCTCGTTAACGTCCACCACTATGCATAGTTACCAAGTTTTTTCCTTGTGTTGAGAACTTTCAAGATCTATTGTCCTAACTACTTTCAAGTAAGTAATTCAATGTTATTAACTATAGTCAACATGCTGTACATTATATCCCCATGATTTAATTCATTTTATAACTAAAAATGTGTACATTTTGACTCCTTTCTCTCATTTCACTCACTGTCCACTCCCTACTTCAAGCAACCATCAGTCTGTTCTCTATATTCATGAGCTCGTGTGTGTATGAATGTGTATATGTTTGTTTTTTGTTTTTTTGTTTTTTGTTTTTTGTTTTAGATTCCACATGTAAGTGAGATCATACAGTTTTTATGTTTTTATGTCTGACTTATTTCACTTAGCATAATGCCCTCAAGGTCCATCCATGGTATTGCAAAGAGAAAGATTTCATTTTTTTTAATTGCTGAAATGTTCCACTGTATGTGTATATTTAGCACATCTTCTTTATCCATTCATCCACTGATAATGTAGGTTGATTCAATTTCATGGTTATGGTAATTAATGCTACTGTGCACATGGGGATGCAAAAGTCTTTTTCAATTAGTGTTTTCATTTTGGGGGGATAAATATCCAGAAATGTACCATTAGTAGTTCTATTTTTAATTTTTTGAGGAAATACCATACTAGTTTCAACAGTGGCTGCACTAATTTATATTCCTACTAACAGTGCACAAAAGTTCCCTTTTTTATACGTCATTGCCATCACTTGTTATTTCTTGTCTTTTTGGTAACAGCCATTCTAACAGGTGTGAGGTGATATCTCATTGTGGTTTTGATTTGCATTTCCTCAATGATTAGTGATCTTAAGCACCTTTTCATGTACCTGTTGGCCATTTGAATGTCCTTGGGAAAATGTTTATTCACATCCATTGCCCATTTTTAATTAGATTGTTGGTTTGTTTTCACTTTTGTTTTTGCTATTGAGTTGTATGAGTTCTTTATGTATTTTGGGTATTAACTTCTTATCAGATACATGATTTGCAAATATTTCCCCCCATTCAGTAGGTTGCCTTTTCATTTTGTTGATGGTCTGATGTCTTTTCTTATAAGAACATTAATTCTGGGGCACCTGGGTGGCTGAGTGAGTTAAATGTCTGATTCTTGGTTTCAGCTCTGGTCGTGGTCTCACAGTTTGTGAATTCGAGCCCCGTATCAGACTCTGTGCTGATGGTGTGGAGCCTGCTTAGGATTCTCTCTCCCTCTCTCTCTGTCCCTTCCTGGCCCTCTTTTTCTCCCTCTCAAAATAAGTAAATAAACATAAAAAAATTTTAATAAAAAAAACACTAATTCTAATTATGACCATGAGTTGATGACTTCATTAACCTGAATTACTTCTTTAGAGGCCCCATAATCAAATGCTGGCTGTGAGGTTAAAGTTTCGACATACGAACTGAGGAGAAACACGACCATTAAGTCTTTAATGGTGTGTTTACCACCTAATTCTAGCAATTCGAAGGAGGTCTACTATTCCTATCAGCACATGAGGTTTAAATATTTAAGTCCAAGGATAAAAATTAAAGTTTCTCAATGTAAAATGATACAGCTACTTTGAAATGGAGTTTGGTAATTTCTTAAAAAATTAAACATAAGTTTACTTTATGACCCATTAATTCCACTACTAAAAAATGAAAACTATACCTACATAAGTATATGAACATAAATGATTATAGCAACATTATTCAGAATAGCTCCACACTATAAGCAACTAAAATTTCCATCAATTTGGAAAATGGATAAATAAAATGTGGTATATCCATACACATAAATACTGTTCAGTATAAAAAGAATGAAATGCTGATATATGCTTCAACATGGATGAACCTCAAAAACCTCATATGCAAAAGGCTACATATTGCATGATTGTATTTCTAGGAAATGTTCAGAAAATGCAAATTTATAGAGAAATAAGTTAGTGGTTGCCTAAGGTGGTGGGTAGGAACAGGACTGATTGCAAATGAGACTCCAAGGAATTATGAGGGGATTATGGAAATACAAAGCAGGATTATGGAGACAGATTCACAACCCTATAAATTTACTTAAAATCATGGAATTGTATATTGCAGTGGGTGAATTTTATGCTATGCAAATTATACCTCAATAAAGCTGTGAAAAAATTAAGGTCCTGTTATATAAAATACATGTCTCTGTATCACTTCAGTACACTCAAGTCAAATTCTTGCTAGTTTTCAATAAGATAGCTTCCTATTACCCCCTGAAATGAGCTTTGATTTCTATCTCTAACTGCTTTCACAGAAGAATTTCCATCTCTAAATATTACTTTACTCTAAAGGACTTAAATTTCTTAGTGTTTCTTTATATGAAATATTTTTCTCTTCTCTTATCAAATATCTTTAACATCCAGGTCACCTGACAGTTACACTATAACATGGAACATTTATAAGAAAATGGGTACTACAACATGGTATAGATCAAAATTCCTGGGCTATTGGAATAAGAAACTCCTGGCTTTACCTCATGTTAGCTGAGTGACCCTATCTAGGTTACTTAACTTCTCTGAGTTAATTTCCTCATCTCTAAAATATGCATGGTATTGACAGGATTGTTGAGAATACAAATGAAAAATTAGCGGTAGAGGCTTTTACTGCAATGTCTGTAGCATTGCTTATATAGCCTCTGAGTATTAGATATGTTCTCTTTCATTCCTGGAAAATGTTTCTTTAATATATTTTTCAATTTATACATGTCACTAATTCAAAATTACACTTAGTTTAATAGGATCTGTCTCCATTATTGAAGAAAATTACTGAATCAGTGAGAAAGTATGGTGACACAAGAAAACATGTTATTTTGAGTATAATGAGCTCATCAAAATAACTTTCAAGGGCATTGTAAGAAGGCAGCTCATGTCAAATATTTGTTGTATGATTTAAGTTTTTTTATTCAATGTTATGGGTTTGAACAAACCTATAACATTTAATGATTAATGATGTAGTCTACTAACATGAACCTTTGTGAGAAGTGAGATGGGTTTCACTCCTAATTCATTTTAGAGAGGTTCTTATCACAGCTAATCCAGAGGAAAAGAAAGTCCAGGGGAATCCTATTATTTAAAGATAGAACAGCAGCAGTCACTTGAGATTTATAGAAACATCACAGCAGAAGTACGGATCTAAATGTTAAGAGTTTGTATAAGTCTTTCACTACAACTCACTAGACTATTTTCAAATATGAATATGTTTTAATCCCTTCAGTAGTGGGAGACTAAGCTTGCCATGATGCATATTTTTTAAATGTTTCCAGTCCATTTCTTAGCATTCCACTAAAGCTCTATAATATGTTCAATTTCTAGTTTATCACAGTCTTAACTTTGTATCAATATTAAATATGAATCCTTCAGCAAGTTAAGGTTCATATGATTGCATAACAAATGTCTGCAATATATATCTTATTCAACAGATTTTAAATGCCTTGTGCAAAGCAAAGCAAGAAAATAAAAATAAAAGAGAAGCTTGCTCTTGAGAAGTAAAACTTTTTTCTGAGTTTTGACAGTCATGCTTTCTCATGACACAAAAGCCTTATTACTATCAAAGTTCATGGTTTATGAACAGAAACCATGTGATGAGACACTGTACCTCAAATTTCAATGTACCAGCTGTGTGTCTTTTTTTATTCTAATAATCTAATAAAACAAAAATAGTTATATAACTGCTCTTGTGCCTAAGAGCATTTTGAAAGAGTTAATTAATTTTAATGAGTTCCCACTATCATTAACAGGAAAGCCTAGATTCTTTAATATTCCTTTTTTCAGACATCAACATGGCCTTTAATTATTTATGTGGGGAGGCAGTAAGGAAAAAGCCAAGTCCAGGATGGAAGAAATGTTCAAAATATTGTTCTTTATTTTGCAAATGAGCTTAAATTGAGGAAGATGTTTAAAATTTGTTGACAGCAATGTAACCCCAGCACACCCAGACACAAACCCCATATGGGAGTTTTGGACTTCACAGATGAAACAAACTGCTAAAATGTGCCATAGAAATAATATATTACTGCTCATATTTTTTCATGTTTGAAATGAAAAAAAAAAATTATCTCCAGACCATGGCTCTATATGTGATTGGAAAGATATGATATGCATGAGATATATATATATCTACACATATATAGAGATATATATGTGTAGATATATATATATATATATATCTACACATATATAGAGATATATATATGTGTAGATATATATATATATATATATATATATATATATATATCTACACATACACACATATATATGACTTTTTATGGTGTTATGCACTTAAAAATATGAGTATTTTTTATTCCTGGAATATGTGTCAGCAGTAGATACATGAAAAATATTTTTGCCACGGAATTTTAGAGTTGTGATTTTAGCTCAAGGGGACATGGAGAATTATAGTCTTGTATCAAGTATCATAATCATTAGTATCAAAACTTGTGAGGAAGCTGATAGTCAAACTCATGCCATTCTTGCTACTGGGAAACAGAAGAAAAAGTCAAAGAAGGGAATAAAAAGGTATTTGATTGAAAGAAAGGCCATCATTTTAATTTATGATCCTAGTTGTCAGTATTTCATTGGATCATGTATCCCTAAATGTCTTAGTTAACTGGAGTTAACCAAATAGTGCTAAACTATTATAATATTTTTGTGTGTTTCTTGCTAAATAGCGAAGAACACGTATGCTATTATAGTCTTGGATTGCATGGTATGTTCTTTGTGATTACTGAAAGTGTTTTTGAAAATCACTGGAAAATCACTTCTAAAAATCATGGAAACATTCATCGACAAGAGATTTCTTCCCACTCCAACAATATGTAACAATACTTCAGATTTTAGTATTATGAAACAAAGGGCACTGCAGTTTTTTTGTTTGTTTGTTTGTTTGTTTTTAAGGAGGCCCTTTTAAAGCACTTCACAGTGTAAGATCAGGTTTCCATATTGCTTTAGACTACCATTATTTTCCTATTTTCTATTTTCAAGTTTTGGCTTATGCCTGCTGTAGATGCTGGAATTTACTGTTGATTCCCCGTGGAAGGAAAATTAATATGAAAAGGAAAGCAAATAATGTGTTTTGTGCACCTTAAATGACTTGCTACTGGTTTTTTTATGTCTGTTGAAAGGGGCTTTAGAAATTGTCCATTCCAAACCCTTAATTTTACTTATGAGGTGGCTGAGATACAGACTTTGAAATGGCTTGTCTAAAGTCATTTGGCTAAAGTCTCAAAGCTAGTTAATACTATAGCTGAGTTTCAACTCCCAAAATACAGTCTAGCATATTATTAACTATCCAATATGCTAAACCTTTTCAGCTTAAATATCAGATAAGAGAGTTTTCTTTAGAGATAGGTAGTAACCATCTGAGAGTTTGACTATCATCTCTTTTCTTTCCTACTAAAATTATGAACCAGGGACAGGCATGGTCTAATTTTTCAAGAAAATATGAGTGGAAGTTCAAAGATATTTGCCTCAGAATGCCAGTATTTTTTTTTTCCTGGTCAGAACCAGGCCCTCTTTTGCTTCCTCATTCTAAGTTCCGCCAGAATTCCAGGATTCTGAATACTTGATAAAGAGCATTGTCTTTATGAATGCACTATTCATATAATTATTTAAGTGCATTAAAAAAAATGGAATCCTAAATAAGTACTTTGAGATTTAATCACTAAATTGTATAGAAAGATCAACTGCAGAGCATCATATATAACATAAATATCAGAGGGGCACCTGGGTTGCTCAGTCAGTTAAGTGTCCAATTCTTGATTTCTGTTCAGGTCATGATCTCAAAGTCTTGGGATTGAGTCCTGCGTCGGGCTCTGTGCTGAGATTCTTTCTCTATCTCTCCCTCTGCACCTCTCCCCTGCTCATGCGCTCTCTCTCTAAAATAAAAAATAAAAATAAATTTATAACATAAATATCAGAGAAATAAAAGGTAAAAAGAGCATTCTATTTTTGTCATAGAATTTCTAGGATCACAGAATTTTTATTTCACTATTGTGTAATATTCACCTGAAGACCAGGAGAGTATAGATTTATAGGTTTATGTATATTTTGTACTCATTCCTGAAAGACAAAAGTTGAGATTTTTAGAGGAAAGTGACTGATCATAAACCTTTCAGTATTCTAGATTTTGAAATCTTTCTTTTCAGTTGGACTGCAAGATTGAATGAAATTAGACTTTTATCATGTCACCATAACCTCGGAGATATATATGTTTTATGTATGCATCCCACACTTGCTGCAGTTGCTAGAGATTATGTCATTGGAATGTAGGGGTCACTGTGGGTTATATAATGCAAATGACCCACAACATGGTCTCTTCAGATTTTCACAGGACTTCCTCAAATGTAGCTAATTATTCTGTAGGAAAAATATCTGACTTGAGGGAAAATAATGTGATAAGCTTACTTAATGGTCATCAAGACTGATATATTATCTTTCAGATTGAAACTGTGGTGCTCCTTTGCTTTGCTTTTTCTTTCTTTTATTCACATAGAGATTGGAGTTAGCTGGTATTGAGGAATATGAAAAGATTTAGTAGATTAAGAGGTAAGATATGCAACTGGGTAGAAATTGAATGTGAAAGTGTTGCTTCTTTGCACAAAAAGGAACGAAGACAATCAGAAGTTCTCAGAACTCAGAAATGCTTTTAGTCATTTTGTAATTCATATAGATTTATATCATTTCTAGTATGCAGAAATTAACAAAAACAGACACTAGAAAATGTATGGATGGATCCAAGCAATGTTGGTTTTGGAAGTTCACTGTAATTTGGTTTAAGCATTTTTTTTTTTTTTAAAGTAAAGTTGTAAGGCACCTGGGTGGCTCAGTTGGTTGAGCCTCCAACTTTGGCTCAGGTCATCTTGCAATCATGAGTTCAAGCCCCACATCAGGCTCTGTGCTGACAGCTCAGCGCCTGGACTGCTTTGGATTCTGTGTCTCCTTCTATCTGCCCTTCCCCTGCTCTCTCTGTCTCTCTGTCTCTCTGTCTCTCTGTCTCTGTCTCACTAAGATAAATAAATCTTAAATTTTTTTAAATAAAGTTTCACATTTGCTTTTATTTAACTTCAAAATTGTTAAAACAGTACTCTCAGAGTATCCCACAAATAATTAGTTTTCATAGGGTTTATTGTTTTCCTTATTCTACTTAATCAAAGATACTAGGTCCACATATGCAACACACACACACACACACACACACACACACACACACACGCACACACACACATCTACATTTGCTATATTCTAGATTTACAAAGCTAAGGCTGGAGATTGGGGATGTTAAGGCTTTGGAACACAGGTGTGATTTTTTTCCCTAAAGTTTATTTATTTTGAGAGAGAGAGAGAGAGAGAGAGAGAGAGAGAGAGAGAGAGAGAAATGGGCAGAAAGAGAGGAAGAGAGGGGCGCCTGGGTGGCTTGGTCGGTTGGGCGTCCGACTTCGGCTCAGGTCATGATCTCACGGTCCGTGGGTTCGAGCCCCGCATCGGGCTCTGTGCTGACAGCTCAGAGCCTGGAGCCTGTTTCGGATTCTGTGTCTCCCTCTCTCTCTGCCCCTCCCCTGTTCATGCTCTGTCTCTCTGTCTCAAAAATAAATAAACGTTAAAACAAATAAAAAATAAAAATAAAAAAAAGAAAGAGAGGAAGAGAGAGAATCCCAACCAGGCTCTGTACTCACAGCACAATATCATGAACTGTGACTAGATATGCAGGGCTTGATATCATGACCTGTGAGATCATGACCTGAGCCAAAATCAAAAGCCAGCTACTTAACTGACAGAGCCACCCAGGCACCCCCTCCCCACTGCCACACACACCCTTTTTAAGTTTATTTATTTATTTTGAGACTAAGAGAGAGAAAGAAGAAGGTACACATAAATGTGATTTTTAATCCTAAGTCCACTATTTAGTAATTGTGTCACTTTGAGTAATTTATACTGTTAAAATCTTTGCTGTTTTATCTATAAATTGGTGAGAATAATAGCATCTACCAAATTGTTGAGATGATCATATACCTCACACATAGCAAATAATGTTAGTTAATATTGTACATTTGTTGATAAAGCCTTTAATATCTTTATCCCCCCAAAGTTTGTGAATAAAGGAGCCAAATGGAAACATTAATATTTACAAGTGATTAGAGCAATATTTTTCTTAATAGGTTATGAGATTCATCACAGCATTTTAAGGAAAATTGAAAATTGTTTTGATTTTTAGAAGCAGACCACCTCATCTTTTGCTTGTTATGAAAATATTCTCAATAAAGTGTTCATTGTTTCTTGATAATTATCAGCATGTAGTCCATTTTATAGTCCTCAAATTTCCCTGACTTCTCACTGATTGCTTTTCTAGTTATTGGAATGTTGGATCACTATAGAGCAAATATTATAGACATTAGTAGGTCTCACTGATCAATTCCGTATTTTATAATTTAACAAAAAAGCAAACATTAAACTTTGCACAAAGGAATTGATTAAATTCAGTACTCAATTTAAAGTATTCAGCTAATAAAGTCTTTCTTGGAAGCTTAAGACTTTCTTAAAAATAAATTAGATGAAATTCATTATTTTATAAAATTTAATTTGATTTTGAGATTGCTATATCCCACTGCCCCCCACCAAACTAGCTACCCAAAAAGAAACTAGATTTCTATATGTAGCATTTGGATTCTTTGTCTTTTAGTGCTCTGTTAGCATGTTTCCAAGGAAACCAAATTCGATTTTCAGCTGAGTACTGCCAGAGACAAATTTGAGCTGTGCATAGGGATCATGATGATGCACAATGTTAATCTTGTAATAACTGAAAAAGAAAAAAAAATCACCATTATACTATATAAAGACCCCTTTAAAACTTTCCAAAAAAGGTATGCTTTCACTTTGGGGTGCTTTACATGACAGAAACAGCTATTTTATTCTTGATTATCACCTTATCACTGCGACAAATAATGCCAAATAATATCATAGTTTTCTATAACCTTTGTGATAGAAGTTCTTTGTAGGAGGATCATAATAAAAGAGAAATTTTATTTTGCTTATCTATCTATCTACCCATCCAGATGATGGAATATGAATTACCAGGCATGGTAATGGGTGTATATCTCCTGCTAATCTTTGTGTAATGCTGGGATCAACTTTCTTCATGCTTTAAGATAAATGACTATTCTCAGAGCACTATTTACTGCATATAAGTTACACTTTTTTTAAATGTTTATTTATTTTCGAGAGAGAGAGAGACAGAGACAGAGACAGGACAGATCACAAGTTGGGGAGGGGCAGAGAGAGGGAGACACGGAATCTGAAGCAGGCTCCAGGTTCTTTGCTATCAACACAGAGCCTGACGCAGGACTCAAATTCATGAACCATGAGATCATGACCTGAGCCGAAGTTGGTCACTTAACGGACTGAACCACCCAGACACCCCTCAGATACTCTTATAATTTATTTTATGTTTTTAAAGTGTTTATTTATTCATGGGGCATTGGCGTGGCTCAATGGTTTGAGAGTCCATCTCTTGATTTTGCTCAGGTCATGATCTCATGGTTCATGAGATAGAGCCCCACGAAGGACTCCATGCTGACAATACAGAGCCTGCTGGGATTCTCTCTTTCCCTCTCTCTCTGCCACTCCTCCTCCACTCTCACAATAAAACATTTAACATTTTAAAATGTTAAAAGAAAATAAAATATTTATTTTGAGAGAGAGGGAGAGAGAGAGAGAGAGAGTGCATGCACTAGTAGGGGAGGGGAAGAGAGAGAGGGGGAGAAAGAGAATCCCAACCAGGCTTTGTGCTGTCAACACAGAGCCCAGTGTGGGACTAGATCCCAGCAACCATGAGATCATGATCTGAGCAGAAATGTCTCTTAACCAGCTGAGTCACCCAGGTGTCCCTGGATGCTCCTATAATTTAAAAGTATTATTCTTTGATGGAGCGCCTGGATGGCTCAGTAGGTTGAGCTTCCGACTTGGGCTCAGGTCATGATTTCACAGTCTGTCAGTTGGAGCTGGGTGTCATGCTCTGTGCTAACAGCTCAGAGCCCGGAGCCTGCTTTGGATTCTGTGTCTCTCTCTCTCTCTGCCCCTTCCCTGCTTAAAGTCACTCTCTCTCTCTCTCTCAAGAACCTAAGTAAACATTAAATTTAAAAAAATAAAAGTATTACTCTTTGCTAAACTTTTATGCTAATTAAAAATTATTCTATTTGTCATGAGAAAGAATAATGTAGCATTAAAGTAAAAGTATTCTAATTTGAGGTTTTATGAAGGTTCTAATGCAGTAGAAATCATTACAATTAGTGGAAGATTTAGAATTTTTATTTTCCATATACTGAGATAAATTTCATATAAAAACATTAATATGATTTACAAATATAACATATAACTATATATATATCTTTAAATCTGAATTATTAAAATTTGGAGAAGTGGTATTTACAATATTAATGAATACCCAATTTTTAGAAAAATGTAAAAAAAAAATTACTAAAGTATCAGATCTAAAGAACATATGTAAATAAGGGAAGTGATATTTGCACAATGTATTTTTGTGGGATAGTAAGCTTCCTTTTAGGATGATATTTTTCACCACTGTTTAGGAAAAAGGTCTATCTGGGAGAAACATAATGGGGGATGTGGAAGTGCAAGTTTTGTTGAGCAGTAACAATGTGAATGGCTAAAGCAATTATTGAAGAATTCCAAGCATTTTTCCACTGTTAATTGTTATGGAATTTTCTGGTACTTTCTCATTTCCTCTCCTAAACACTCATGCTCATAAGTAATTATGTCTTTGTGCATCTGCAAATTCACTAGTCTGAAATAGCCTTTTCTAAAGGAGGAATACGAGAACCTTTTAGGCTTTAGGGAGTACACTGGTATCAGAAGTTAGTTTGGTAAAACACAAAATCATTGGGAATCATCTGGCTTCCTTCTGAAATTTGCTTTTTTCTTGAATAGAGAGATATTTTGTGTATTGCATGTCTAATACTCTGTATCTTGAAACCTAGATCAATTCATGCTTTCATTAAGGAGTAGAAACACTCCAGGACTATTTTGCAAAAGGGAAGCTTCATTACTTCATTAGGGAAGATATTTTTGTCTGTTTTTTTTTTTTTAAATCTCCAATTGTAATGCACAGTGTCTCTTATGTAATAGTGCCTGACTTCTTAAGTGCATAGCTGGTACATCTATTGAAAGAAATCTGAAAAAAAAATTATATATTTTAAAGGTCTCTTTAACAGAGCTAATAAATCAATTTTTAAAAAAATATAAAACCAAAAATAATAACAAAGCAGTTCTTAATTTGAATGAGTGGTCAAAACTTAATGAATTGAAATTATAAGCCTTTTACCTGCTCTGTACCACTAAAAACACCCTAAATTATTGTCATGTTCACTTTCATTTGCATTAAGTAAAACTAATTTTCGATGGAAATGAAAAAATATAATTACTTATACTTGACTAAGTGGTTTGAATTTTTTTCCCTATCAAAGCTGACCAAAGGTTTTACCTCATTATATTTTCAGCTTAAGGTGATGGTTCTTTTACTAATTTCCTATGACACAGTGGATTTCTCCCTCTTCATTTTGACGGTCTCCTAACTTGTATTTTCATCACCTGGGTAATGCAACTGACAAGTGTGTATATGAACACTGACACATCTCATCGATATATATTGTAGTCAAGGAGAGTAATTTGCCCAAAGATCATAGCCTGCCCAGCAATTTATCTCACACCTGCCCAGACAGACACAACAGTCTAGCTCATCCATCAAAGTTCATGATGTAAGCTCAGTGGAATTTGAAACTTACAATAAGAAAATGAAATTGGTGTAATCAAGATTATATGCAACGTGACATAAAGCATAGAGTTACAAGTCCATATTTTAAACCAATTATTTGTATCCATCTAAACATTCAAGTTTATTTAAAAAGATATGCTTTTAAATATACTTTTTTCAAATTATGACTTTAAACCAACTGTTTATGGATTTTGAATATAATAATTTCCCAACATAAAATATGAATTAATAGTAACATTTAAAAGTGTAAACAATTTTCAACTTAGAATTATTAAGCTAGGCAGTTAAGTCTCACACATTATAGAAAGGCAGATTGCAGATAGAAATTTATTTTATTTCTGTTTCCAACACATTCTTATGGTATCATAGAATTTAAATGACAGAATAAATTCTGACGTTATTCAATCATATTATAATAAATACTATACCTTTTTAGTTCATTATGGTCGCACCTTAACATTTTAAGTGTTTTAATACATTATCTTATTTTCAAAATCTTGTTCCCCAGAATAAGTACTTGGAGTAGGCAGATGGTAATATCCCTATTTTACAGATGAGAAAACTAAAATTTGGAGAGATTAAGGACCTTGATAAAAACTGGGTACTGAAAGTATCAGGAACAGAATCTAGATCTTCTGAAACCAAGACTTCTTTTCCATAGTGCAAGACTGTCTTCTGTGGTATTCATGTGTTTCAGAAGATATTGGTGAATATCAGTGAGTATCAGAAGTTCAGAACTGAAATGGACCTTGGTGACCATTAAACATAACCTACTTGATTTTATAAATAAGAAAATGAAGTTCTGGGACACCTGGGTGGCTCAGTTGGTTAAGCCTCCAACTTAGGACATGACCTCACATTTCATGAGTTTGAGCCCCATGTCTGGCTCTGTGCTGACAGCTCAGAGCCTGGAGACTGTCTCGGATTTGGTGATTCCCTATCTTTCCCTGTCCCTATCTCTCCCCCACTCACACTCTGTCTGTCTCTCTCTCAAAAATAAATAAACATTAAAAAAAATGAACTTCAAACTGAGGGGACAGAGCAAAGATGAGAACTCAGGTTACTAGATTCATACACCAGATAGATGCTCTTTCTAGAACAACGACCTTCTCCTCAAATACTTGGTATGTTACTTGCACATGATAGAGCATATGAATTAACTATCTCTATTTTAGGACTGATAATATAGAGGCAACATTTTCCAAACAAACTGTTCTGCTGACAAGATGATAGGTGAGTTTTTTTTTTTTTTTCAGGTACCTATTCACAAAACTTGTGCATATTATATATATATATATATATAATTTTTATTATATATATAATATTTATTATTAATTAATAATTAAATAATAATTAATAAATAATATTATTAATAATTATATTTATTATATATTATTATTAATTAATAACATATTATTAATATATATTATATATGCATATTATATGCATATATATGCATATTATATGCATATATATGCATATTATATGCATATATATGCATATTATATATTATATATTATATTATATATATATAGTTAACATTGATGGTATAGTTAACATTTTATATCTATCATCTATTTATCTATATAGTTAATATTAACATAATATCGATATGTAGGTGGATAAGAAAGTACATCCTGTTTTTAGGGTAGGCTTAGAAAATTAGTTTTAAAATATTAATGATAAGGTCTTAAACATATTAATATTTAATTCAAGTAGATCTTGATTAATTGATCTATTTATTTCCATGGTAGCCATGTTTAGATTTCCTACACATTTAGTACAGGGTACATTTTTGACAAATGGACATGGCACGGGATGGTAAATATCCTAGGTTCTAGTTTTTCAAATGTTCCCTTTTATGTAAAAATTTGTGGAACTTAAGTCTATGCTGGCAAAAAGGGGAAGACAGTCTGAAGGGAGATTATATGGACTAACTTATTTGGGTCAGATGCTTCAAATTCCAGTATTTCAGAGGGTGAAATTAGCAACAAAGATCCAATTTGTCACACAGTTTAATAGTGCAATAGATCTCATCTGTGAACTGGAACACTACTGTCTGCATGGGTTTGGAGATTAGGAAAGGGAGAAAATGGCTGAAATCCCACAATGGAGTTGTGTTCTGTTGCTGTGAGATTATTTTGTTTCTTACAGAATTATTTTTATTGAAGCTAGCACAGAGAGGGAAGTTCACAAAGATCCAGTATCGTAACTTTTGGGTAAATAGTGTCAGAGTTAGTAGCCAGAGCACTCACTTGAAAGTTGGGAAATATTCAGCTTGGTTTTCACTTGTCTTCAAGATTCACTGGTGTCTTGAGGTGCTCACATAACCTCAGACATCTGCTTTTTTTTCAATTACAAAAGGATGAAGTTAGGTTTGAGGATGTATTTTTCCTTCTACCTGTCAGTCTAACATGAGGAGACACTCAATATCTGTTTCAGTTGTGGAATGTATTGGTTTTATACTCTTGAAATCTACCATGGTCTCTATGCAAAGATGATTCATTTTAATACAGCTCAGTTATCCTTTGACTAATTGTTGGCACTCACTGTGTACAGGACTGTCCAGCCTGCAGTGTGGAAAGTATACTCGTCATCTCATAGCACTGCCAGGTTGCAGTAATTGCCTTGTTTTAATACTACCCTCTCCTTCAACTGGTAAGAATTACTGTACCTTTTTCTTCAGATGAAGTATTTCATTAGGCAATATGTGACCTCTGGATGGAGCTTATTATTCTAATTACCCAGAGAAATGGATGAAACTGATTACCTCAGTCCTTTCAGTGCCTCTGTTCTTTACAATGAACTTTTGTTGCTGCTAGAGTTACTAACATGCCATAATATCCCTCAAGTTTGGCTTATGTAGCTATCAGAGAGAGAACCATTGTGGCATTTGATAAGTTTTATGCCATGGCCACAAATCTTCTTTATGACCTATTGTTTGCTCTATTATGATAACCTTAAGAATAGCATTGTAATTTTACTTTAGCATGGCAGACTGCTTTAACTGCATTTTCTGATATTTTCATTTTTCAAGCACAAAAATGAGACTGTCTGAAAACTGCAGCCGTACTACTTGTGAATGAGTTTTGGTCTTGTTTAAGTGACCATAGAATAAATAACAGCAGTCATACAGTACAAGGAAACATTAATGAGAGGAAAGAAAATGATGTTTCAAGCCATTCCTATAATTTTTTATTGTTTGTTTCTGTATGCAAAACTTAATAAGATTTCTGTTTCTTTCTCACCATTGCTGTCTCCATTGCAGCAACTGGTTTCTCCTCTTCAGGTTGTGCTTTGGTAGCATTGTCAGTAGTGTTTGTACCTAAAGATATTTCTTTTCTTTTGACAAAACTACCAAATCGCCAAATTTCCATTTAGTATAATAAATAGCTAAAGGACAAGAAAGATTTGCATGCAGTAAAAAAACAAAACAAAACAAAACAAACAAACAAAAAAACTAGCCTTACATTTTTGTGCTTTGACAGTCTTTTCAGATGCAAATTTTGTGAAAGTTTATTAATAACAGCTAGTATTGTTATTATTATTATTATCATCATTATTATTTGTTAAGTATGTACTATGTGCCAGGCAATGTACCATCTATTTTATATTAATTATTTTTTGGTGGGTGTCATCCCCATTTAAACAACAGGCAAGAGAGGCTTAAAAAATCTACTTTGGGGGACTTAAGCAAAGTATTAGAGAACAGATAATTTTATTGTAGTTCATCGAAAGTTATTAAAACAAAGCATATCTTATTGCCATATATTCCCTCATGAACTTCTAACTTCCCAGGGCAATTATGTAAGAGAAAAAAGTGTAGCCTAAACTAAGTGTGGGTTATTTTAGTTTTTTTATTCATTGCTAGTTATGAATTTCATGTAAATTATAGGCATATATTGACTTATGACTTACAATTGCGTGGCAATCTGGAGTATATGACATCTGGAGAGGCATGTGTTTTATAGCCCCAGTGGTCACTTATGACATAAATTGTATGTTAATGCAAAACCTGCTGTGGCCTCTTATGATGGGATCACCTCCAGAGATTTCACCACATTCTTCAGAATGTCCCCCAGTGATACACATCTTTATTCACTGAGGATGAGAACATTTTTTCCAACTGGCCAAAGCTAATCAAATGAAATTATAACTGTAATCCTCAATGCTATACTTGTCATATAAAATATTCAGTAAATTTGAGTCTTGTTACTATTGTTAATATTTTAAGGCCGTGTCTGTTAACTACATAGAATGACCATATTGGGAAATAATGTTTGCAGCACTGGGAGAAATGAGATTCATTTTCTTATTTGGCTTTGGAATGACTCTAAAAGCAACTTCAAAGAAGAAAATCCAGATTTTTTTGATTAGTGGCAGTGTGAGTAAATGCAAAATTTTTCAAGCGATACAATGAAGGACACCAGTCTTTTGAATACTTAGGCTTAATATTTTATATAAAACACAATATTCAGTGCTTGATAATTCTGCAATCCAATAATAGAAAAACAAAACAGTAATATAAAACACATAGAATTTACTGTTTACTTGGCACTGTGCACTTTGCGTATTTCCTTTCCTCACAACAGTTTCATGAAGTAAGCTCTATTATTATCATCCCCATTTTACAAATGAAAGAAGAAAGGAGATAGCTGAAAGGTAACGTGACCAGGATAGCAGAGCCAGCAAGTTATAAAGCTAGGACTTGAACCCAGGCAATCTGGCTATAGAACCTATGCTCATAATCAAAACGAGGAACGATCAAGAACAAGCATTTTAAAGTACAAAAAGGAACTCATTGGCTAACTTCTAAAGATTATGAAGTAAAGTTTAAAACTAATATTAGGGGTGTCTCGGTGGTTCAGTTGGTTAAGCATCTGTTCAGCTTAGGACATGATCTTAGGGTCTCTGGGTTAGAGCCCTGCGTCTGGCTCTGTGCTGACAGCTGAGAGCCTGGAGCCTGCTTTGGATTCCGTGTCTCCCTCTCTCTCTCTGTCCCTTCCCTGTTCACACTGTGTCTCTCTCTTTCTCAAAAATAAATAAACATTAAAAACATTTTTAAGAATAAATATTAAATTGACTAAAAGTTGTATTTATGTTTTAGTAAAAGCTACTGACACAATTCCATTAGATTTTATATTCATAAACTATATTTGTTTTCCACTCACAGGAATTTTAATAGTCTTGCAAGACATGTGAGTTGTGTTTAAATGGAAACATAGAGAAATATTTGGCTATTCTTGACTCACGGCAGTTCAAAATATCCAGGAAAAACTGTTCAGCATTTTGGAAAACTATGTTTCTTTATAAACACTATTATTTTAAGGTAAAACATACATGAAGAATGTTATAAGTAAAAAATGTTATTTGTCTCATTACCAAAAAATACACTCAGAAGACATTAATGTTCAGATCACTGGAGGTATTGAATGCAGTTAGAGAACAGCTGTGAATATTCCTAGAACATATGTAGACTAGCTTGTTTTGCTCTAGTGAGCAATGAGTGGCCGTTTTGAGCTGTTAAAAAAAAAAAAAAAAGGAAAGAAAAGTGTAACTTTAGATAAACGAAGGTGTTTTATATGCGTCTCCCCCAGAAAACATTATTTTAGTTTTGTTTTTAAAAAATGAGTCAGTTGGGGCGTCTGGGTGGCTCGGTCGGTTGAGCGTCCGACTTTGGCTCAGGTCATGATCTCGCGGTCCGTGAGTTCGAGCCCCGCGTAGGGCTCTGTGCTGACAGCTCAGAGCCTGGAGCCTGTTTCAGATTGTGTCTCCCTCTCTCTCTGCCCCTCCCCTGTTCATGCTCGATCTCTCTCTGTCTCAAAAATAAATAAACGTTAAAAAAATTTTTTTTTAAAAATGAGTCAATTGATAATGGTCACCTGTGATTTAGGACTTGTGAATTTGTATGTTGTTACTGAGGAAGTGGAAAAAAAGAATTTGAGCATTTTTTTCCTTACTTATGTCTACGATAAGTTTCTATAAAATGTTAATTCTATTTTTTAGGAATTAAAACACACTGTGAACTATTGTGCTGATTGTATCTGGAATTCGGATACAGGAGTAAGCTTCTAAATTATTTGAAAAAAGTATATGCCTTCCCAGCAATAGTATTTATGTGTATGAATTAAACCTTGTATTTTTCACTTTTAGTAACTAGCATCTGCTATGTTCCCTCTTAATGATAATTTCAGATCTACTGGAGTTTGTTGTTGAAGTAACTGTTAACATTATTTACCTGTTGTTATATGTTGAGATAATGAAGGAAATATCACTTACATATATTTAGATTCCATTATGAGTGAATCTTAGCTGTTTGGGTTTGGTTTCTTGTTTGTCCAAAGGAATTAATCACTAGAAACCTTACATGAGCCAATCCCTGGAGATTTGTGTCTCAATTTTATAAACCGTTTCAGGGAGGACTCTAAAATGTTAGCAGCTTGCTAGGAATAAATAGCTACATTCCTCTACAACTACTTAGGATAAAAGCGAATTTCTTGTTGTAAAAAGTCAAATTACATATGCTAAATTACTTCTTAAAATTATTTTTAAAGAGAAAAATATTTGTGTCTCCAAAATTCAAACTACTTTAAGCTCTCATCCAAAGTGGGTTTGATTTTACTATTTTTAAAAATACATTTCTCTCATTTTTTCCAAAATGAATCATTAAAAAGATCAATGATTATTTAATGAGCTTAAACTCTTTCAATTCATTTCTGTTATGATATTGTTATAATGCAAAAATTTATTCTTAGATAATTTCTCATGAAATTACTTTTTTTTTATTTCTAAGGCAATGTCTAACAATGCTAAGCTTTTACTCTATGATTTCTTTTATTAAAATGTTAACAAAAGAGATTATTTTTTTTCAACCGCTGAAACACTGCTATGTCAGGATTTAAACATAACTTTAATTATCGAAGCCTGGTGGAGCGGGAAGTTGCTAAGGGAGAGAAATACTGATGAATTAGAACTTGAACTAGAGACAAGAATTAATAATTTTTTAGAAATTGTGCGGGCTTCTTAATGGTGCTTGGTTGCACACATTTCCATCTTAACCCCATCCAGGATCATTGATTTATGACTAAATCATAAGTGCCAGATAATGTGTAGTGTGCATAAATCCTGATTCTGGTATTAGGTTGCTTTTCTTATGCAGAGATATCTTTCTAAGAATGAAAAGTTGATTCTCTTACCCTGTGGTATCTCTGGTGAAAAAAAAAATCTCTGTTAGTGCATTTCATAAAAATCCTGCTGAACAAGACTGCTTATTCTTAGCACCTGGGCAAAGGAAATAGGGTAGAATTTTTTTTTTTCCCCTTCAGAAAAAGACATGGAAAGTATTGCCTAACATCTTATGGAGCTCATTACAAATTTGAACTTCAAAAGACTAAACCAGCAGTAGAAGAAAGAACCAGTTAGGATTCATAAGTCAGAACTTTGAACTAAAACAAGAAAGTAGGACTTATAAATTCAGTGAAAATGGCCTGGGACCAAAAGCACTGATTTATAAATATGTCATTTTTATCCTTAAGATGCACAGGAAAGATTTTTAAAATCTTTGAAAAAATTCAAAAATATTTTAAATTTAGGATTTATTGGCATGATTTGTGACTCTCCTAGACTTTAAAAATCTGCTGATGGCCTTATAAAATATAGCAAAATGTTTGAAAATTTATTTGAAGTATATTACATAAGCCTTTTGAGGTATCTGAGCTGTTTTGTTTATAGATTGTTTTCTTAAAATTATGAGATTTAAAATGGAGAATCATCATCCTTATATCTCCTTAGTTATATGTTACACTGATATATTATGAGGAATGTTAATGAGTTTTGTGGGAATATGTTTAATTCTTCATGTTGAGCGTGAATCTGGTCTTAGAAAGTTGTTTCCCTTTTAATACCTCTTTATTGTTTACTCTCTGTCCAGCTGACTCACTTCCATAATCACCTAACTTTATTTTAGCCACACTGAATTTAGCAAGCAGACAACACATACTATGTTTTCTAAAAAAGAAACTTTTACATGAAACTTTTACACAGGTCTTTAAACATTTACAGCAATTTCATGTTACAAAACCACCTTATTTTGAATTGGAAGTTACTTTGCCTGCAGAGTGAAGGGGAAATCAAAGCATCGTCTTCACACTAAGTGGATCTGGATAACTACATAGTTATTCATGGGAAAACAATGTTGCTGCTCTTTTCTCGGTCATGAGGAGCTATTTTATAAGTTCTCCTAAGGGCTTTGAATTGTTACATCCACATGCCAATGTAAACATAGTCTTTGAAGTAGAGTTGAATCCCAAATTTCAACTGGTTTTAAATACTAATGACTTTAGTTTTTAAGTTTGTGTGTGTGTGTGTGCGCGCGCATGTGTATACATTTGTAAAATCACTAAAATAATGTGGACTTAATTTGCAATTTTCAAACAAGATTCAAAATTCTAAAGTTACCAAGAGTATATGCTGAACAGTCTCCTTATATCCATGTACCTAATCATCAGTTCCTCTTCTCATGGAAAACAGTATTGCCCATGCCATCTGTTAGATCCTTACTATAATACTGTCAATTAATAGAGAGAAATATAAAGATTAAAATATTAAAAAGTTAATTCAAATTCCACCCTTTCATAAACGCTGTTAATAGTGTATGCACATTATTTTAATAATTTCTCAATGAAAATATACAGTTGGAAAATAGAAGTGTTTTAATGAAATAATTATTTACATGTTATATTAAGAAAAGAGCAATATTTAATTATGCTTCACTATGAGATATATTAGTTTCTAAAAGCGCCCTAATATGGGAAAAAGAGAAAAAGAGATCCTGAAAATATCTGAGAGCCTGAACTCATCCCTTTGTTACTGTGCCAGTTTAAGATGACATCTATTAAATAACTACTTGCAGGATGTTGGAAATAGCATACATCCTACATCTCCCATTAAGCCCCAAACCTTGAGCACTAATATTCATTTATTTTTTGTTACTTATATTTTCAAGGGTACATTTTGTTGTGTGTCAGTAATTTCCAACTGTTTACTAGTCCATTTTTTTCTTCTAGAAATGTTTACACTGTCTTTTTATTTTTTTAGGTTTTCAATGCTTAATACTGTTTTGTTACATTTGCTTCATTTCTGAATGTTTTTTAAGTAATATCTTATTTGGTTGGATAATTATCTTATATTTTAACATTCATTTTAGTTTTTATATTTAAAAATGCAGATCAAAGGGGTACCTGGGTGGCTCAGTTAGTTAAATGTCTGACCTCGGCTCAAGTCAGATCTCATGGTTCATGAGTTCGAGCCCTACATTGGGCTCTGTGCTGACAGCTCAGAGCCTGGAGCCTGCTTCAGATTCTGTGTCTCCCTCTCTCTCTGCCCCTCCCCCACTTGTGATCTGTCCTGTCTCTGTCTCTGTCTCTGTCTCTCAAAAATAAACATTAAAAAAAATTAATGCAGATCATTTAAGCAAAGTTTTATAGGACATCATATATATATATGTGTGTGTATATATATATATATATAACAATTTTCACTTAATTCTGTCTTCAAATATTTTTTATTGGCATGTTGTATTTCAAAACACTATACATTTATTTTTAGGACAGCACTACCCGTATTTCCTAGCACAAACAAACAATAAATAAATAAAACAGTGTTTCTCTCAGGGATGTAGATATAAAATCCAAGTTAAATAGCAAAAGGTGAACTGTAATACTGCTACACTGCAGTCATTTCTTCTTTTTAAAATAACTATTTTTTGTGACAACATCCAACTGAAAGAACAATTATGAAAAATAGACATCAACATACACTCTGGAAACCTTCTTGACAATATCCTATTGCCACTAAAATCCAATCACAGATACAGCCACAGTTAGCTGCCCTTGCCTGCTGATTCATACCATGTGCATCTTTGGAAAATTAATTCTATATTGCTAAGTGTTGTCATAACCATCCTGGTAAATCCCTGTTGAATCACCAGTCCCAAAGCTAGTCTGTATACTGACAGACACAAAGTGACTTTCAAAGCACTGATGTAATTGGAACCACTGTAAACACCATTTTAGTTTCTGCCCACCCCCCAATCTCTTAAGCAGACTAGAGTGACCGCTGATATAATTTCCCCTGTATCTAAAAGTATTAAACCTATCCCTTTTGTGTAAATAATGGGCCTGATGGTCATCCTTCATGCTGTTTCTACCCCCGGAATGACACATTCCTGTAGAGAGCTCCCAAATAGAAAACAACATTGTACATTTCCTATGAAGTCAAAATCACCATAGTACTGTTTTTTTTTTTTTGTTTGTTTGTTTGTTTGTTTTTTGGTGTAACAATGAAAGCCATTTTAAAGAACGAAACTGTCCAAAAGAGTAAGGCTATACTGAAATGGAATATTTCCATATTTCCAGATAGGGCCTCTTCCCTACTTCCTCCGAATTCAGGTGCATCAAACTCTGTATCCTGACCATAACTGGGGCCCTCCAAGCAGGCAAACATGATGTCAATGGTTGTGGCTGGTGAGGACAAAGCTGGAGAAAATCTGGTGTCATGACTCCCTGAAGGTGGCTGAAGTGACAGTGAGGCCTTGAGAGATAGGTAATTGATGATATCTAAAGGAGAGCTATTTGCCTAGAGACCAGTGGAAATAAATGGGGCTATTTTATTTTTTAAAAAAACAATAAGTACTTTATCTTTAAATTTTTGTGTGCTTGGAGGAACCTGTCTGTTGCCTTTAAAGTTGAAGGATCATGAACTCTTTTTATAACCATAACTATTATTAAATCATTAAATTTATCAAACATTTGTGTATGTATTTCTAGTGACTGATAAATGGTATAATGGTGTGTGTGTGTGTGTGTGTGTGTGTGTGTGTGTGCACGCACGCATATGTAGAAGATTCACCTCCATCAGGGTCATGTGGATAGGGGGTACATCTTAGAGAATCAGCTCATTGAAATAATTTATCCTTCTTTTCCCCATCTTTACTACCCACTCTGGATATTCCCTCAGCTAATTTTGTGGGAACGTTAGTCCATTGAACCTGTGAACTTATTTTACAAGTAATCAATAAAGTATTTTGAAAATTCACAAGTATTTGAGATGCCTTGCATGTATATTTTAAATAGCAACAAGGCTGTGTCTAGGCAAAGTGAAGAAGTAAGTTAATGAATTTAATTATTATAGATGGCCAATATGAATAGTTCAAGCAAACATTATCTCTTCCTCAGCAGGAAATTTTTCTGCTCGAATCACTTTCATAATTGCCTCAGGTATCCACTTTACCTGAGTAGGCGGCCTTCAGCTGTCTCTATATAGTTAGAGTTAAATTAGACTTGACTGAAAGGCTCGGCCTCTCAGGGATATTTTTAGAGAATTTGGAGGATTCAAAGGGTTAAGACAGCCTGCTCCCTGGGCCACTAAACAACAAGATGACAGTATTGTTATAGTTTCAAGTAAGGCATCTCTTCATCTAAGTGTGTTTGTTTTCGTTGTCGTTGTTGTTTTAATTTTGATCTCCTAAAAATGTATTTTTTAATTATTGGAAACAATAAGAAAGAGCATCTTTTAGCAGGGAACAAAATGTTCAGCTTAAACTTGATATTTGACAAAATAGAAATGAGTTCAAGGGGAAAATAGTGGCTTATTGGCCTCTTCTATCCCCTGACCCCAATAACATGGTCTGTGTACTTACAACCTTGTGGTATCATTTAACAGCGGAAAAACAACAGGACCTGTAGAAGGCGGCCTTCTGAGCCAGCTCTAAGAGAGTTTTGTACTGAATGTCTGCCCTTATGGCTATCGGTTGTTGTTACTAGAGGATTGCACCTGGCAAAATACAATTGTTTTTAGAAAAAGAAGTGAGATTTGAGGTATAGGCTAATTGCTGATAACTGAATGATTCTAAAGGAAGAAAGAAAATTATGGCAGTAAAATGTGATTTCTGTGATCTAAAGTCTGCTTTCATTCTTCTGTACAGTCTTATTGAGAATGAACTCGAAACATTGTCCTAGAGTGTGGAATTGCTTGTGAATTGTAGCATAGCAGAATATAAATATCTGTATGCCACCGCATCACTGCTTGCTTTAACTCGGGGTTCCTTTTAGCAATCTTAATTGGAATACCATAGTCCTGAGTCAAACCAATCAATATGAAATCTATTTTACCCATGATAAGCAAATGACTGGCTCCATTAACATCAGCAACTGTTGTGCCTGAAGAGAGAAGGAGGGCAAAATCTGCTAGTGATTTTCTTACCATGAAAATTGCCTATGCCATGCATTTCAGACTCTTATTTGAGCAAAGATTTCTCAGTGAAGAGTATAACAAATAAGCAAACATAGAATTTGGAACTTGGGCTCAGATGACTCGAGATATTATTGTATAGAATCAAGCTGATATGAGGAAGAAGGTGAGAAAAAAAAAAGGATGACTTCACACACATTTTCACCTGCTTGAAAAAGGAAAAGAAAATGGTGAGGTAAAAATGATTCTCCTTACCTTTGGATGAAATTATCATCACTGGTACCAAATCTTTGAGAGCTTTGAGGAGCTCAAAAGTGCCTTGAGGTTTATGGCAATTGCTTCGAGATGTTACAGGTTCGAAGGTATTTAACCCTAACATCCCATTTCAGGAAAGCCTTGCTCTTTTGATAGTCTAGTACTTTAAAATGCCTTTCACTGTTGCACTAAAAAAATGTATGACAGTGATTTTGACTGTGTAGGAAATGTCCAATATTATTTTCTGTTTGGGATCTCTCTACAGGAATGTGCTGTGCTTTCCATTTATTTGTTTATCTGATCTAGACACTGTGCTAGGGATTGAGATTCAAAAATGGTCTTTCCTTGGAAGTCATGGTCTGGTGCCAGTGATAGATGGGTATATACATATTAAAACTCAGAAATGTAAATGCTAATGTAAGTGACAAATCACTACATTGTACTCCTGAAATCATTATTATACTATATATTAATTAACTAACTTGGCTTTAAATAAAATTAAAAAATTAAAATAATAGAAATGTAAATGCTAATAGAGGTTTATATTATGTTAAAGGAGAACAATTTGTTTATTAATTTGCTCCGTTTCTCAAAATAATTTTTTTTTTTTGGTTCTAAGCTTGTGCCAGGCATACTGTTATATGCTTTACCTATTTGATTCTATTTAACCCTCACAATACTTTTATGAGGTAGATATAACTATTATCCTCACATTACAAATAAGGAAGCTGAGGTTAAAATGGCTACATTTCTGAGCCAAGACCACACAGGTAAATGAATGTCTAAGCCTAGATTCACATCCAGGACTGCTGGATTCCAGAACCAAGTTCTTACTCACTAGCTTAAATTTCTTCACTGTGCAAGAACCATGTCATGTAATATGCAAGTGTCAGTGAGCACTCAATTATGAATGTCCTTTATGATCCTTATCTAAATTTACTTTTCATTCTGAACTTGTATCATCTACATTTTATATTTATTAGCATGTTCTATCACAATAGGCTTGGGAATTGTTGATTTATAATATTTTTTAAATGGATACTAAATATTTATAAAATTAGTATGTATAATTTACAGTATGGCTCATATCTTTTCTGGCTCATAGAAATCTCCTTACTTATCTTCTTCAGAGCATTTCTAATTTTAATGGAATAATTTGTTTAGTTCAAACTGCTTTCTTAATATTAGAATTATACTTTCTAAATATTAGAATTTTAATGATAGTTTTAATGCTATAATAAGCTGACAACATATTTTCTTGCCCAAAGCTTGTATGAGTTTTTATTATAAAATTTTAAGGTCATGCATATGCATTTGTGTGCTTCCATAGATCATTCAAAAAGAAGTGTTAGAAAAATACTCAATACTTCCGTTCACAATGGCTCTGTTTAATTCTTTGATTCCTTTATCCGAACACACAGCAATAGATAAAAGATGAAAATAGAAACTAAAAACTCATACCAACACAGATGTTAGCAATGAGAAACTGATCTTCCATACAGTGTAAATGTCTGAACATACAGCTATCAAAAGGGATCAAAACCTGACTCAGTGCTTAAAGACAGGAGCTGTTGTGGAGTTCTGCTTCGAGTGAGATTAGGTTTAGAAAGTCAAACCCTGTTACCAATATTCATGTGTAGCTGTAGCTTTACATAAGTTGTAAGCCTAAAGAATTTAGTAACTGAATAAAATGATGTATTGGTTAGAGGTCAAATCTTTCTAGGATTGACCCTTCCAATGTAGTAGCCCCCCTTATACGTGGTTTTACTTTCCATGGTTTCAGTTACCCACAGTCAACTACAGTCTAGAAGCAGATGATCCTCCTTCTGACCTATCATCAGAAGGTCAGTGGTAGCCTAATGCTACCTCACGTTGCCTACATAATTCACCACAGCCCATCTCATCACATAAGCATTTTATCATCACACATCATCGCAAAAAGAAGGCTAAGCGCAGTACAAGATATTTTGAGAAAGGTAACACATTCTCATAGCTTTTATTACAGTATACTGTTATAAGTGTTCTATTATTAGTGTTGTTAATCAATTATTGTCCCTAATTTATAAACTAAACTCTGTCATAGATATGTATGTATAGGGGGAAAAAACAGTATATGTAGGTTTCAGTTTTTGAATCTATTGGGGGTTTGGGATTATATTCCCTGAACATAAGGGGGAACTAAGTATCTTCATAAGGGCATAGTGCCAAAATGCCATTGTACCTTCAGATCAGGTTTATATAGCACTAGCCATAATACCACCAGACAAAGAAGAATCATCACAGGGAAAGAAAAATAAAACAAAAACCTTTCAATTAAATTAACTTCAATCTAGAAACCTGAACTGCAAATGAGAAGAAGTATAATTCTTAATTCCACAATTTCTGGTTATGAGACAGATAGTGAAAACATTTAGAATATTGATTCTCTGTATTACATAAAATGGTTATGTAACTTTATGATACAGTTTATTCTAAATTCAAAAAATACGTGGATTAAAAGTAGGTAAATAGGAAAAGAAAAGAAAGTACTTGTAAATGTGGGATAAAAATATAGTCATTGAAATTTTAAAAGTACAATAGATTTTGTATATGACTAGACACCATTGCAGAAAGAATTCATGAATTGGAGGTTAGCCCTGAGGAATTAATCCAGAATATAGCACTGAGAGATGAAAACAGTAAATGTAATAGAACAGTTTTAGTAGATTGCGGGATAGATTATAATACTCCAATATTTACACAAAATATATTACAGAAAAGAATGCAGACAATGGCAGAAACCGTATTTTCAAATATAACACAAAAATAATTTTAAAGTGACATTTTACAAATGAATGCATAGTCACTTAAAGATTTTTTTTATATTAGCACTTAATATTTTCAATTGTTTTTTTTCATCTCTGTAGACATATTTATATATCTGTCTATGAACTAGAAGGGGAGAAATTAGAAATGTATTGATTCATAGTCCTATAATTTCCAACTACTTGTTATAACTCTTATTCTTAAAATCCTAGAATAAAATTTCTTTATTCTTTTTTGAGAGAAAAACCCATAATTTATTTAGATATTACTGTATGAGCTGAATAGGTAATGTACTTGGGGAAACTTATAACAAAATCAAAAGGAGATTTCAAAGTAAACCAGTATAGAAGTTAACAAGCTGAGTATAATGCCCTTGTGTTTGCTGGAATACAGCTCAATGGAATGTTGATAGGAAGCCCAGAGAATTATGAGAGGTTAGTCAGTATCCAGAAAGCAAAATTGAAAGGATAAGGTATAAAAAATGGCTATGTGTACATAGCCAAATATTTTCAAAGGAACTTAATCTAGTAATCTCTCAACAATTCATATTGAATGCTTATTTATCAGGAAAGAAGATTAATATCTATATGTTATAGATACAGATGCAGTTAAATCTAGACTTAAATTTAGATCTAGCTGCACATATATTAATAATGTAGATATTATTTGAAGGATTCCCAGTGTTAGACAACAACAAAAAATAAAACAGAGTGACCAAAGTTGCTGCAATTCAATTCTATGATGTTTACTATGATAAGTTCTCTTCTATATTTCCCATAGATATTGTATTATTTAATCTCATTCTATGGCATTTAAAGTGTAATTATTCCCAATTTCACATGAAGAAAAAAAATCAAATCTTGTAGTTTGAGTAACTTGTGTAAGTTACAAAGTTATGAAGTGAGAGCCAGAATTTGAATCTACATAAATTCTACATAAGTTATTTGTTATAAATGAGAAAAAAATTTTCTTTAATACAGCTGTCATAACCTCCTAAATAGTGGCAATTTGGTATCTTTAAATGATGAATCTGACTCTGAAAACAATAACCAGTAATATGGAATAAATAAATTATAATTTGGTAAATAAAGCAGATCATGAAGTTGGGTATTGCAGATTATTTTTTTTAATTTTTTAATGTTTATTTTTGAGCGAGAGAGACAGAACATGAGCCAGGAAGGGGCAGTGACAGAGGGAGACACAGAATCCGAAGCAGGCTCCAGACTCTGAGCTGTCAGCACAGAGCCTGACATGGGGCTCGAACCCATGAACCCTGCAGTCATGGTCTGAGCTGAAATCAGAAGCTCAACCTACTGAGCCACCCAGGTGCCCTGCAAATTAAATTTTTTAAGTAAGATGTAATTATAAATTAATAAAAATAACTTTCTCATTTATAGATTATGAAAACATTTTCAATGTAGTATGTTCCAAAAATATTTTGACCAATACCATTATTTCCCAGAAGGATAAATTGTTCTTTGAAAGATGATAATGATATGATTGTGAAATTTCTAGAGATTTACAAAGGAAAAAATAGTCCTATTAATCTATGGCCACTGATCATAGATTTTTCTAAGTTATAGTTCTTTTCCAGTTTGTTCCATTTACTGTGAGGATGTGTTAATGATGGCATGTTGATGATGATGATGATGATGTAATGATCAATATATGGAACATAATGAGCTATAATCTACTCACTATTCCATACATGTTTTAATACTTTTGATTGATAACATCTTTGAGGTAGATATTATATTACTGTGGCCCAGAAAAATCAAATGTACTATTGCTGATATCCATTAAATAGCTTACTAAATATTAAATATGAGTATCGGAATTTCTGAGGACAACATGTAGTAGTACATAGTAGCCCTACCTACTCTAACAATCTTTGAGGCAGAAGGATCAGAGGTAATTACTCACTGGTTCTAGGTTATGGGCCTAGCAAGTAGAGTCAGAACATTGGGTCTTGGCTTGTTTCCATGCCCTACACTGCCTTAGTATTTCCATGCCCTACACTGCCTTAGTATTTATTATATATAAATCTGAAGGTTAACAAGATTCTCAAAGCACAAATTAATATTCCTCATGTTTAGGAATCCTATAGTTAAGGGACGCCTGGGTGGCTTAGTCAGTTGAGCAACAGACTCTTGATTTTGGCCTAAGCCATGATCTCCCATTTTGTGGAATTGAGCCCCACGTTGGGCTCTGCATTCATGGGATCGAGCCCCACCTTGGGCTTTGCTCTGACAGTGCAGAGCCTGCTTGGTATTCTCTCTCTCCCTGTCTCTCTACCCCTCCCCTGCTTGTTCTCTCTCACTCTTAACATAAATAAATAAATAAATAAATAAATAAATAAATAAATAAATAAACAAACAAATAAATAAATAAATAAATATTAAAATGAATGAATGAATGAATTTTTTTTTAAAAAATGGAATCCTAAAGTTAAGATCCTATATGAAAGTTCTGTCAAGTAAAATGAAATAACTTTATTATGATGAAGACTTTGTGGGTTTCCTAGGATGACAAATTAATCAGCACTTCTTGTTGATGCTGTTAAAGTAACTTAAATAATATTTTTTCTCAGTATCTGTTTTCTCAACATGTATTACATTTTCTGTGAGGAATTAGGCATCGTTTTGAGAGTTGAAGTATATTTTTGTGTTGGAAAAAATTAAAACAATTTCACTGAGTAATGTTTTAGATTCTTATGTTAACATTCTCTATAGTTTAGCTGAAATGGGAGGGACAGAGCTGAACTAGATTTTGGAGTAGCCAATTAAAGCAACAAGCTATAAATGAAAGACTTAAGCCTTTAATCACTTACTATGATGATACAAGCAAGATTTTAAAACCATGGAGAAGACTGACTCCCCCATTCCACTTTCCCCCATGGAAGGGTACACTGATCAAGGGTCAGGGGGATCAGCAGGGATGTGGGGGTTGTCTTAGTGTTGAGGAAGCCCTGAACGAAAGACTTGGGCTGTTTTTATGGATCTTGGGGTTAAGAAGAGGCCAGGGAGGAAAGGCTAGGAACGGAAAACACTGGGCACTCAGAGTGAGGAAAAGTGTCTTCAAGTTTCCTTTTTTCTCATCCCTATCTCTCTCTCACCCCCGCATTGTTGCCCCAAAATGGAGGCCTCAAGCAGAGCTCCTAAGAGGACCTGTGCCCAAAGCCTCATAAAGAGACCTGGGAATAAAGATAACTGGGCTAAGAATGTAAAAATCTAAAGAGCATGAGTGAAAAGGAGGCCTGAGTCCCCTTCATGGAATCCCTTCAGGATGGCAGTGAGCCGGCTCTACACCAAGTCTCGTGTGGAGAGGGCAACTTCCCCTGTGAGGCCTGACAGAAAAAGCCTTACCAATTGCATATGCTCAGGCCTAAAAAATTGCATGAAGGTTTTTAACCAGGAACCAGACTCCTTACATATGACTTCAAATATATATGATTGGTCAAACCATGTCTATCACACCGTTGTCTGGTAAAGGCAGGATTATTCTTTCTAGCCACTGAAAACTTTAACAATGAATCCTGCTGCAACTTAATGCAATTTTTCAGATAAATTGATTTAAATGTTTCATTTTTTCTTTTTTTTTTAATTTTAATGCTTTTTTTATTTATTTTGAGAGAGAGAGAGAGAGAGAGGGAAGGAGGGAGGGAGGGGAAGAGGAAAAGGGAGAGAGAGAATCCCAAGCAGGCTCCCCACTGTCAGTGCAGAGCCCAAGGTGGGGCTCCATCCCATGAACACAGAGCCTGGTACAGGGCTCCATCCCACAAACTGCAAGATCATGACCTGAGCCAAAATCAAGAGTCTGATGCCTGACCAACTGAGTCACCAAGGAGCCCCTCCTTCTTTCCTGATAAGGAAAATTGTACTCATCTCTGATATTTAGGGAATGGTCATTGTGACATATGTATTCTTTACTCTGGTCTTTACTCCACAAGCTTCAGGCTAAGTCTCCTGTGACTATGAAATGCCCTATTACCCAATGGGCATTATTAACCACATTCCAAAGAGTATTTATACCCTCCTCTCATCTCTACCTTCCTTTTCTCTCTCCAATTCTAAATTCCTTCTTTGGAATTATTACCAACTGAACTTAACTGCATTATTAAACAACTATATTGAAATGCCCTTCAAAAAACCTTGGGGCTTTAGTAATACCTCCTATACTGATAATTATGCTGAAGAAGAATTTTAGTATATACACAAAATGTACAGAGAATATAGATACAGCAACTATGTAAATATACATAGAAGGTTTAATTCAATGGTCCTTCATAGCACCTGGGAGAATTTTTATTATAGAATTCCTTCTATGACTTGTGACTCATTCATATTTGGCCAATTAAAAATGTAGCTGTAAATATAAAAACTAAAACACAGTCAGGGCAGTAGTATCATGCCCTTAGAGAGATTAGGAAGTGGAGGAAAAATATCCAGGGTCTTCAAACTATATTCTAACATCTATTAAGAGTTGAAGAAGAAAAATTAACTTATAAAAGGGTCAGAAGACATGTACTATGATTTCATAACCTTATTATCATGTATCAAATTTCAGAAACATTTCTTAGTTATACCAAATATGCTAACTAAAAATAACTCCAAATTGCCGTTGTTGCTGCTTTTGTGTTTTGTTTCAATCTCAAACATTCAAATTATGTTGCTCCTAGATTGTGACAGAACTCAGGACACAGGATGCAAGAACTCTGAATCATAAAATCAGAAAAGCAGTGAATATTTATTTATTTATTTATTTGTTTATTTTGTGTTTACTTATTTATGAGAGAGAGTGTGAGCAAGGGAGGGGCAGAGAGAGAGGGAGACACTGAATCCGAAGCAGGCTTCAGGCTCAGAGCTATCAGCACAGAGCCCAGTGTGGGGCTCAAACCCATGAACTGCAAGATCATGACCTGAGGCTAAGTTGGAGATGTAACTGACAGAGCCACCCAGGCACCCTAGAAAGGCAGTAAATATTTAGAGAACTGAACATGGGCTGGGGAGAATCAGTTAATATGCACATTCTCTGAAACTTCAGAAAAATGAACTTTTAAAATTTCTTCGGAATTATAGACAGAGGAGATTAAGAAAATTTTCAAACAGTTGAGGAATGATAAATGAAAATTAATTACATAAACAATTTAGGGTGTATAAAAGCATCATTCAGGGGCACCTGGGTGGCTCAGTCAGTTAAGCATCCAACCTCAGCTCAGGTCACAATCTTACAGTTTGTGAGTTCCAGCCCCATATAGGGCTCTCTGTTGTCAGCACAGAGCCTGCTTTGGATCTTCTGTTCCCCCTCTCTCTGCTCCTCCCCCATTCATGCTCTCTTTCTCTCTTTCACACACACACACAAAAAAGCATCATCCATAGCATTTTATTGAAGAAGCTGCCTTTATTATTTTATTTTAGTGTAAAAATAGTGATGAGGAGTTTTTTTTATGGATTTTCTCGTTATCAAAGCCCTCAACTCTCTTGTCTCTATCAGGTCTTAAATACCTCCACTGTCAGTTCTCCTATGTTAGTAATTTTTCAAAATCCTAACTCTTATATTTGGAAAGGCCTATTATTGATCCACAAGTTGCCTGTGAAATATGCCTTTATACTTGTGTTTGGATCACTTTGTAATAATTGCATTTATTGACTTATGGCTATTAATTACACATTTTATATACATTATTTATGCAGTCTTTAAAACAATTCTGTAATAAATACTATCCACAAACAAATCAGGAAATTGAGGGTCAGAAGAGTTAAGGTACTTGCCCATATTTTGCACATAGATTATGTCACAGGACTGGTACTGAAGCCGAAATGACTTCAAAACTCATACCACTGTGATAACAATTCCCCTTTCTCAACTACAATTCAGAATAAATAGGTAAGCAGTGTGAAGGGGGTAAATATACATACTCTGGATTCAAATCATGCAGTTTCTTTGGAAAGTATCTACCTTATGAAAATCTTTCAATGAGTGAATCCCAAGAATTTATTTGCTTTTAGTGTTGTTTCTTTTATAGTATGGGGATTTTAACATGGCCTTTCTTCATACCCGTTGTTGCAGATAAAGATGATAGATCTTGAGGGGAAATGATCTAATAATTCTGAGGCAAACACCAAATGGAGAGGCTGGATATTTCAACTTGTTGAAAATGTGAAATGGAAAAAAAAAAAGAAAAGAAAACACGCGTGAGGTCCTGAGATGGCTAAGACTTTTATAGCTACATAACTTTGCATACCCTAACCCATAATATGAACTGGACAGAGATACGGACTCATAAAATAAGCATTATTTTTATCTGAATGTTAGCAGTACCTTACAGAGCGAAGTCTGTACACTTACAGAAATATCTGTATTTCTTTTTCTGCTCCAACGAAGAATGCAGTTTTCATGGGGAGATTTTCAATTTAGCTTACTGGGCCACACTTCAGACTTACTCCAGTGTCTTGGAAATATTTCTCTTTCTCTCTTAATTTCCATGTTTTTCTACAAATGCTACCATATTTAGAAATCTTTACTTGTCTAGAGAAAAGAATACTGTAGAGTAGAAAAAAGACTTGCTGATTTTGCTATTTAAAGTGTAGGACATAGCAATGGGTTAAGATACTATTTCATCACTGAATAAATTATTACTTGTGTGTGTCTAAGAATATGGCAAGTTTTAAATTTGGAATTCTCTTCTACTTAACATTATAATTATTGGTTATTAATTATTTAATTATCACAATAGTTTTTAATATCAAGCAAAAAGAACCAGTCTATATTGCCTTCCTTTTTCAGTATTTTTTTGGCTAATTTCCTTTCATTTTTTAATTTGCAAGTCAGTATATCTAGTCAAATAAAAGCAAAAACAGAACAATCTTTTGTTAGCTTTACTGGTATCATGTGAAATCTGTTTTTACTTAACATTTAAAGGATGCCTTTGCTATGCTAATCTTTTCCCCACCAACAACATGGTATATCTTCCACTGTGTTCAAGTCTTCTTTGTATCTTTTCATACTATTTCAAAATTTTCTTCATCTAGATATTGTACATTCTTATTAAATTTATCCCTAGGTATTTATTTCCTTTTTTATAGTCACTGTTTTCATTATATGTTATGATTAGTTGTTATCTATATATATATGTGTATGTATATGTGTATAATTTCCATCTCTAAAATGTGTCATATCTTATGAAACTATTAATTTGGTAACTAAAGGTGTTAACTGAAATTCTTATCTTCTTTAATATTTGCAACTGATATTAAGTTTTCTAAGTTTAAAAACATAATATCTATTTTCCTTTTGCTTGTCAATTTTTATATCACTAACTTACCTTTTTCCTAAGTGTAGGCTAATGCCTACAGGAAATATAAAAATAATAATGCAATACTAAACACTTTTACCTATTCCTGGTTTTATTGTGAATACCTCTAGTGTATCCTACATGATAGTATGTAGCATATTATAGCTAATATGCTACTTAGGATTTTTACAATAACATTCATAAATTAGAGTGGCTTGCATTTTAATAGCATCATTTTTTTAAGGTTTAAGGTCCATTTTAACTGACATCATAAGAGTGATTAAGAAGTTTTTCTTTTTTATGTATACTCTGAAACAGTTCGTCATTCCTGAAAATTTCTACTTAAAAGGCAAAGCTTGTACATTTCAAGGCAAACCCCTCACCTTTAGGAATTAACTTTTGTTGCTACTTAAAAAAAAATCATTTGATTGTAGTTGACACACACTGTTACATGAATTTCAGGTGTACAACATAGTGATGCAAGTTCTTTAGGCTCACCACAAGTGTGGCTACCATCTGTCATCATACAATGCTATTATAATATCACTGACTATAAGGCCTATGCTGTACTTTGATTCCCATGACATTAATTCCATAACTGGAAGCCTATTCTATAACCTCTTACTCTCCTTCACCCATTTTGCCCATCCCCCCTAACCAGGCAACCTTCAGTTTGTTCTCGTATCTATGGGTCTGATTCTGCTTTTTGTTTGTTTTTCATTTTCCTTTTCTTTTCTTTTCTTTTTATTTTTTTTTTTGATTCCACATACGAGTGAAGTCATATCATATTTGCCTTTTTCAGTCTTATTTGATGTAGCATAATACCATCTAGATCCATCCACTGTTGAGATCTTTTACTCTTCTTCCTACTTCTCATTTTTTTTTTTTTTTTTTTTTTTTTTTTGCCTGATCTCAGGTTTGGAAGCCCTTTTAAGAAATTTTAGAATCTGAAATCTTATGTTTCTAGGATTTTTCTTTAAGATGTTTATAGCTTTTTGTTTTTTTGCTTGTTTGGTTTTCCTTATGGTTGCATTTCATTTATTTCCAGAACTTACTAATTGTGACTTAATTTGCTATATTCATATAGGATTTCCTTGGTTTTCATATTTGTTAAGTCTCTTAAAACTATAAGTCATTCTGAATCAAATCTTAAATGACACAGAGCTTCTACCTGGAAGAGAAAGTTTACTATAATAAAAGCTAACTACCTTTGTCCATAAGGTGATAAAATAATGGGATTCTATAGCGGACATTATGGTCATCTCTCATAAATTGATTGTAGCCTGCACCCGTTGTGTGACAATTCTGAGGTTTCCATGAGACTCATTTCACAATTTATTTTAGCTACACATCTAATTGGTCTAAACTAGTGCTTATCCTGGTCATAGTGATTTTTATTTTCATAGAAAGTAGATTTTTATTTGCAGTTAGGAATCCAATGTGGGGGAGAGAAAAAACTTTCCTTCTTTCTGGATTGGTATTAGGACATTTTCAGCCAACCTGCAGTCATGAGAAAAACTCAGGCTTAGGATGAAGCTGATAAATTGGAGAGAAAATGGAAATACGGTGGGGGCGGGAGGCGGGCAAGTCTTCGGCAAGTCCATCATTGAACTATGAGAACAAAATAAATCTGAAATTACCTTTATTTCTGAGTTTTTTGTTAATATGTGCTAATAAAATCTTGTTTAAATCAGTTTTTTGGGAGAATACAAACTTGGGGAGCAGTCCAAAAGATCCCTCTCACTTTTCAACGTTTTTTTTTTTTTTTTTTTTTTTTTTTTTTTATTTATTTTTGGGACAGAGAGAGACAGAGCATGAACGGGGGAGGGGCAGAGAGAGAGGGAGACACAGAATCGGAAACAGGCCCCAGGCTCCGAGCCATCAGCCCAGAGCCCGACGCGGGGCTCGAACTCACGGACCGCGAGATCGTGACCTGGCTGAAGTCGGACGCTTAACCGACTGCGCCACCCAGGCGCCCCTCCCTCTCACTTTTAACACCAGTTACAAGTTTGGGGCTCCCAAGATTCCCCCATCTCTAATACTAATTACATGCTTGGGGGTCCCCATCAATCTCATGTTTAGTAATTCAGTAGAAGACTCACTGAACTCACTGAAAGTTGTATTACTCAGTTAGTTTATCACAGTGAAAAGATGTAGATTAAAATCAGCCAAGTGGGTTCTCTTGGGTGGCTCAGTGGTTAAGTGACCTACTCTTGATCTCAGCTCAGGTCATGATCTCTCAGTTTGTGAGATTAAGCCCCTTGTCAGAATCTGCACCGGCAGTGTGGAGTCTGCTGTCTGCTTGGAATTCTCTCTCTCTCTCTCTCTCTCTCTCTCAAAATAAAAAATAAAACATTTAAAAAAATAAAATAAAATCAGCCAAGGGAATAGAGCCATGGAGCAGAGTCCAGGACATTTCCAAGTGTGGAGCTTCCATTGTCCTCTTCCACTGGAATCATGGAGAGTGTTACTTTTCACAGCAATAATATGTGAGGATATTCATAGAATATCTTATTGCTAGCCAAGGAAGCTCACTTGAGCCTACATGTCCAGAGATTTTATTGAGGCTCCATCGTGTAGACATAGTTAGCTAAGGTGGTTAAGCTGATCCCATAGACTTAAGACTCCATGCTAACTTACCTTGTTAGATCATCTGGTATGACCCAAGATACAAAGACAAACAAAGACACTTCTATAAGGCACAACACTCCAGGAATTTAGATATTACCTACCAGAACTTGTGGGGAAATGCTCGACCTCCCTTAAGGTAAAATTAAATTCTTTACTACATCATGGCCAAGGGTGGGGGGTTCCATTCCTTGAAACATGTTATACTCAATACACAGCCTTACTGAAGTATATATTAGAGAAAAGGACTGATAAGATGCATTGCCATGTTTAACTTTCATGGTAGATAGTTCCATTTAAAATGGAAATATTAATATCTGATATAAAAAAAACCAAAGATTCTCTGCAAAGTGGAAGGATTTTTTTACAAAAAAGTTTGAAACATTTCCTTTTTTAAATTATTTTTAAAAATAATTTTATTTTTCATCTAAATTTTTTTTCATCTAAATAATTAGATGAAATAATTAGATGAAATAATTTTCATCTAAATTTCTCTAGTTTCTTAACACATTATTCTCCATTTCACTGGTGATCTTAATAGATATTTGTGTTTTAAGAAGAAAAGGTAATTTAAAGAAGACTTGCTATTGCTTCGTAGGATTCAGTGTAGAGGTTCGTGGATACATTCTTGATATTGAAAGACAGGCAAACCTTAAAGGGATAGGAAATGGAACCAATTCTGGAAGAAATATCCACTTATTCAAAAATAAATATATAAATGATTTATTTATGTTGCGTTAGACTGGAATTCAAAAACAAAAGCAAAGAAAAACAATCACTCCAGCTCCCCCAAATAAAACAGCTCCTTAGAGTCTTGTGTTTATGAAAATAGGATTCAGAAAATCTGTTATAGCTTGGATTAGCAACACATTTTGAAATCAAGTTAACAGATTAACAGGTCCTTAGAAGCATAGTCACTGAAATAATTTTTATTGCCCCCTTGGGGTTTACATGTTTAACACCAAATCGAGAAAATAACACAAAAGGAAAAGCCTATGTATGCATTTATTCCCTACCTTATACCAGAAGTAATAAAAGTGAGATATAAAAATATACACAATGTAAAAAAATGAGATTAAAATTAGGGGAAAATGGACATGGAAAATTAAACAATGGGAAAGTATTAGAAATGTTAAATCAAAGCCAGATGTTAGATTAGTATATACAATGCCTGCATATTCCCCAATAAGAGTTGTCGAGTCAGTACTGAATAGGAAAAAATACTAGAGGAATATGAATGGTTATTGGCAATTAATTCTTGGCATTTGACTTTATTTTTAATACTTTATCTTTTGTGATGAACTGCCAAAATTAAAGATGTTCAATTATTTACAATCTGTTGATTTAGATATCTATTTCCAATTAAATTACAAATCTACAGAGGTAAATGAAATTTTATATTGAAATATACACAATAGTATATACAAAACATATTTATAACTATGTTTTGAATAAAGAAACTAAGGTAAATATGAAAATAAAAGATGGGTAACTTTATGTAATCTTCTTTTTTACCTTTTACCTCTCTGCATTTTTAAAATTTACTTTAGTGTGTATAACATATTCAAAAGTAAACTGTAAAACTAAGCCTATTGTCTAACTAAAATGTATAGTAAATACAGCAGTCACTATTATAATTTTGAGTAAAACATGTTAAATTAATAGGATACTTATTTATTTTCTTAAGCTCATGAAATGATATGTTTTATTAATTACACTAGATAAGTATATTACTATATATATATAATATAATATATATATATAATATAATATATATATATATATAATATATTACCATTTCTCTCTGTATCTTTGTTTTAAGGTTTATTCATTTATTTTGAGAGAGAGAGAGAGATTGATTGAACACTAGCAGGGGAGGGGCAGAGCAAGGGAAAGAGAGAATCCGAAGCACTAACAGTGCAGAGCCCAGGCAGGGCTTGAACTCACTAACTGTGAGATCATGACCTGAGCCAAAATCAGGAGTCAGATGCTTAACCAACTGAGCCACCCAGGCACCCCTCTGTATCTTTTTATAAAACTGAATCTTCTGCCCATGACATAAACTTCTTCAAAAATTCCAACTATTTTGGTAGGCTATAATATCAATGATTTATTATGTGTGTTATAACAACCAGTATTTTAATCAGGTAATTCTGCTTTTAGAGAAAATATCTGATGCTACAAAGACAAATACATGCAGTGCAAAAACATTACTACTGAGAAATAAATTTTATATAGGGTTTTGTCACAATTACAAAAACTATAAGAAATATATTTGGAAGAAATGAAATTCAACTAAGTCTGCCATGAATAAATAACAATCCCTTTAGCTTTAGTTCATATTCCATGAGTTTTCACTTGTTCCAGCAGACACAGCAAACATGACCCAATATAAAGTTACAAGTTAATCCACTTGCACAGTTTATCTAATTCCTTTTTTAAAAAAATATCAGTTCTTTTTTTAATAGGGAAACTATGTTATTTATAGTAATTAAAGCATATCTAAGAAGTCAGAAAATAAATCAAAAAGTGAATAAAACAGTACATAGAAAGCATGTTCTTGAGAGCAATGGTGAACCTTGGCATAAACATACTGACTGAACAGTGGTAGAGGAATCCAGTATACAGACCGTAATGTTTCATCATTGTTGTTGCCTAGGAAGAATGAATTTTAGTGGGCATTCACAGTCAGTGAATTGTTTAGGAACTTCAATACTATTCACTTTGTCTCAATGTGTCTATTTTATATGCTATTGTGGTTTCTTGGAGCTTAGGAAGGAATTAATATTGAAGAGAGATGGGGAAAAAAAACTTTTAAGACACCTCTGTGAGATGGCCATATGAAAAACAAAAAGTAAAATCCTGACTTCAGGGATTCCTTTTGGTATCATCTTTGAGTTCTTTGACCTTTGTCAGTATTTAATAAAAAGAATAAGTCCCCTTTAAATACTCCATTTCACCTATCAGATTTTTAAAAATCTGATAAATACAGAGGTTCAGGTAATAAATGATTTCATCCAATGACACATCTTTCCCAGTAGTGTGGCAGTAAAGCTTTTGGAGACTTTCATCAATGTAATTGGTAAACATAAAATTAGATTCAATACTCTGCTGTTAATGAGCAGTTTCAACTTCATTGCTGTTAGACTTTCTGGGGCTTGGGGTGTTTGCATTGCCTAATTTGATGTGTTTTTGGTGAGATCCAAATAGATTCCCCCCAAAAAATCCAATCTCTGGTATAATTGAGCTTTTTTGTACAATAGACACTTGCAATTTTATCTAGAGTGATTTTTCTCAATTATACATAAAGCATGGTTTCCAACAAGATCCCTTCAGGTTTTGAATAGGGACTTTTTTATTTTCCCACTCCTTCCATCAAAATACTCTCAAATTGTAGACTCCACATTGTAATTTTGTTGTTGAAATTTACTTTCCAACATCTGTTGTAGTGATTTTCATAGTGATGTTTAAAAGAATACTTGTTGAAAAATGCACCGCATTCTTAGCATAGTAGCATATGCCAAGTGTTAGCAGGCATAGCTATCATCCCTTTTAATCGGTGCAGGTGCAATTAGTGCTATTTGTTCCTTTAGTATCAAAGCTACTGTAATGAACACACACCATCTTTCTAGCGACAGTACTGAAAACAAATGGATAAAATATTTTTTAATGTCCCCTTAGTATGGCATAATACTTCCCAAAATAGATTTAAACACACAGGAGATATTTTTAGAGTTCCCTTAGAGGAATAAACAGCCATATATCTTTCAAACTTGCAATAATCAAACTTAATAATATCTGATACTCCATACTCCATTGATGCTGATATGTTGTATTAGTAATAATTAGCTCAGTGGTCCCTATTGAAATTAAAATGGTAATATAATGTCACACTTTAAAGAAAATCAAAGATAGATGAAGGTAATCACTGGCCATTTCACTAACTCTACACAATAGAAAATAAACGACACTACAGTTGTTATTCTCTGATCTTTATATTTGTAAAATCTGAAGTCTGCCTCTGGAAGTAGAATATAGTGGAACTTTTTCTAGTTTGGTCATTAAAAAAATTTTTTTTAATGTTTATTTTTTGAGAGACAGAGAGAGAGAGTGTGAGCTGGGGAGGGACAGAGAATGAGGAAGACACAGAATCTGAAGCAGGCTCCAGGCTGTGAGCTGTCAGTACAGAGCCCGATGTGGGGCTCGAACCCATGAACCTTGAGATCATGAGGTGAGCTGAAGCCAGTCGCTTAACTGACTGAGCCACTCAAGTGCCCCTAGTTTGGTCACTTTTTATAGCAAAAGTAACAAATATTCAGATTCATCTCCAAATTTTCAGAAAACCAGTCTGATCCATAGTGTTCCCAGGGAACATTTCTTATCCCAAAACATTTATTTAATAGGTTTGACTGAGCATCTAGCAGAATGAAAGCACTTTGTCAGATGCTGTGCAGATAAAAGTGAGCCAGACAGGTTGGCAAAGTTAGTATCCTTGAAGGGAGCGGAGGCACACACACAAAACCTACAATATAATGAGGAATGAGTCATGGTTATGAAAAATTATATAAATAAATAAAAGGGACTCCAGGGAAGGAAGTCTTTTTTTGTTACTTTGTTTTTCCTCCCAGCTTGGAGGATCATTTGGAAGTAAGGATTAGCAAGGGCTTGAAAGAAAAGATTTAGAGAACAGTTGAGGTAATTGTCACTCCAGGTAGAGGACACAATGAAAAAAAGCCAGATGTGAATACATGGGATGGGTTTGTGGGAGACAAAAATGGGTGGTTTCACTAGCCTGTAAGGAGCATAAAGAGGGAAAAATAGGGGATGATATTAAAATTGAAAAGGTGTGTTGGCGAGGGCCAGATTACAGCTTGAGATAGTCTTTAAACGAGGTAGCCTCCTCACTAATGGATCCTACCCTGTCCAGAAGCACTTTGGATGTGTCAGTCAATCTGAAGCCAGAATCAGCCAGGACGCCTCAGTCTTTAGATCTTACACGAGGCTCAAACTAGGACTCAGTAGTTTGTAGCTGTGCCTGCTCTCTTGGGCTTGTTCATTTGGAATGCAGGGGCAGTAGAATGCTAATAGGTAGGATTCCTCCCTTGCCTTAGAGGAGCAGATAGAGAATCTTCTTTTCGTACTATGGCTTTTGGAGACGGTTTGCAAGACATTGTGTTGTAGTTGAACAACTACACACAATGCACTAGCGTTAAAGCTGTGCAACACACTGCCTGTGAACGTGTGTTATTTTGTTTCTCAGATGTAGAAACTGAGTTAGAATTATGGGATAACTCTGGAATTGGAAGTAAGATTTGAGTCTAAAGCTAATCTGCCTACCGTTCTAATCTCATAATTCTGTAAATCATAACGTCTTAAGGCCAACTTTTTCAACTGAAGTAGAAAAAGATGACAGCAAATCTCACTGATGAATAAGCCAAGGCAGTACAAGCAAAATTTGATGACAATAGAATGGAGGAAAATTGATTCTGAAGACTGGTTACCCAGAATGAGGGATAAGATTTTTACATAGTTTAAGAATTAAGTAGAGTCAGCCTTTCTAATGTTATATAGTATAGAAAAATTCCTTAAAAATTAAAATATAAGGACTTTTGAAGTATTTTGTGACATGTTCCATGAATTACAGTTGTTTAAAATACAAACATTATAACCATTTACCCACATGAATATGAGAACCTCTACTTAATAATCTTCTTGAGAACAGAGAATTTGGTCAAATGATATTTGGTCTCAAAGATAATAAAGCATGAGATTTCCATTAATTCAAATATTATTTCAAATACATATTTACAGTTCTGCAGCAAGGTAGAAATCAAAATGCTAGGGAGAGTACTAAGCACACATAAAATGATCTGACAGCTGTTCAGATATGTATAATAACACATGAAGCCCAAACTCTCAACTGTTAGACTCTAAAGTTTGAAATTCCGGGAGCTACATAGTGTTCTATAGAGAACTACTGTATAAGGTCTCCCCCAAAGTACAATTTTTCTTTAAATTTTCGATTTCTGTTTATATTTTTTCAATTATGTGATTAAAAAACAGGATTAGTTCAAGAAAGGAATATTGCAGTCAACTGTCCAGGCTCCAGCTGTGCAAATTTGCCAGAAAGATCTGATTTGAATCCATGAGTAACAAAATTCAAAAAATTAGAGTATGCACCAAAACAACATTGAAGACACTAAGTGTTAACATAAAGCATTGCATTGAGTTTTGGTGTTTTTTCTATTACCTATAGAGATGACAGGCAATAAGGAAGCAAGAGTAAAGAAGCCGTTTCTCTAGTAGTTCTCTGCCCTGGTCAGTAATATACATGAAACATATTCAGTAGCTCTTAATCTTTTTAAAAAGTTGTTTAATGTTTATTTATTTTTGATAGAGAGAGAGTGAGTCGGGAAAGGGCAGAGAAAGAGGAAGGCACGCAATCTGCATCAGGCTCCAGGCTCTGAGCTATCAGCACAGAGCCTGACCCAGGGCTCCAACTCCAGAACTGCGAGATCATGACCTGAGCAGAATTCAGTCGCCCAACTGACTGAGCCATCCAGGTGCCCCTTAATCTTTATTTAGGAACAACATAGAACATTAGCTCTACACTTAAGAATATATCTAGAGTCTTTCATTGAGATTCTGTAAGGTTCTCCTGCCCCACTAGCCTTCTATCTTCCATGTCCACTTGAAAAGCTAGAAATTCACTTCTCCTATAAATTATCTGCTAGAAGATTTGGTCTTCTAAGCTTTGGTCTAACACAAATAAATCCTATTCAACAAGTATTTATTACACATCCACTCTTTGCCCTTTCTGGAGCTACACACACACACACACACACACACACACACACACACACACGCAAATCAGTATATTTATTGAGTGCCACTGAATGACAGAAACATATTTTTATATGCTATAATGCATATCATAGGATTTTTTCTTAGCACAGTCATTATTGTAATAGGTTCTTTTAAATAATTGATAAATGCCAAATCCTTTAATTCTTAGTTTCAAGACATTTTAAACAATGTTGGACTTGTAATGTCAGAGAACAGGAGATTCAAAGACTTGGCACAATGTCTGAGGGCATTTTCTATTGTCGAATTAGAATATCAGAGATAGTAAACTTTTATGATTTCCAAGTTGTATTTTGGGATTTTGATTTTAGACATAAAATTTATCATATCAGTTTTCTGCCTTCAAAAAGATTTGTTTTCCTTCATTTGTAATCAGTTATGTACTCCATTGCTGTCTTGAGAGGAGAAGTGATGGTGTCTGTAAAGGCTTTGCTTTATTATAAATATCACCTATTAGTTATGTTTATTCAAACCTAAGTTGTGTGTAAAAATAAGCCTGGCTTTTAAAAAAAGCTAAATAAGTTTTCCCCAGCTTCAACTGAGGCAGTTGATTAGAACACATTGAGAAATATCAATACTGTCTTCAGTCAGATAGGATATGAGTTCAGAAAAGGCTCAAGAAACTTCCATGAATGAGATTTAAGGTACTAAAATCTTATAAATTCAGAGGAAAAGTCCACTGAAGAAAATTTAACCAGAAGACAGAAATTTTCCTTTAGGAAAAGAGTTATTCAAAGCTGTTCTAATAAAGGTAATGAACTGTTCCAAAACTCATGGAAGAATCAGATAAATATTAAAGATCTTAGGGTTAGGGTTGCTCTTAGGTTAGGTTGCTCTTTGAAAAGAATGTGAGATTGGCATTATATATGACATTTTAAAAGTCAGAAATTTTATCACCTACAGTTGCTTACAGGAGACTGTAAGAAAGTATGAAAAGAAAGCATGGAATCATAGGTTTTTAAAACAACCTTAAAAATCTCATCAACTTTCCTAACTCTTTAGACCAAGAAATTATTACAAATGGTATAAAATAATCTCTCATCTGTGTCAGCATCCTTTCTAAACTCACTCTTGTTTGTGTTTGTTCTTAATCCAATTGTGGTGGATTAAAATTCTTTCAACTTTTTATATGAAATGCATATTTATCTTGAGAAAGTATGTAAAAGCAATGCCTTAGCTATCGAGCCTTCAGTTATGGTGTTAGCTATATTGTTTAACAAGCAGTAATGTGTTGCTTGGTGACAGTAGAAAGGCAAAAAAGGAACATGAGACAAGAGACTTTGTGAGGGCTTTAGTGTGCTCCAGGCTAAGCAATATTGTTTGTGAATTGCTACCATGGTGGAAATCAATGAAGACAACCCAAATGAAAACAAGCAAAGGCTATTTATTCAGAACTTGCTACAGCAAGGGAGCCACCCACCATCACTTGCCTTTGGCAGAGGCTCAAAGGCAGAGAAGTAGGAAAGTGTGGAAAGCTTCAGGTATGCCCTGATTGGAAGCCATAGGCATAGGGATGCTGGAGGTGTGCTAGCTAGAAGTGGACATCCTGTATATGTTAGTCAACCATATGTGACTTTTTCTGGGAGTTTTCATGTTGGAAGTGGGGGCAATAACTCATGTTGGAAGTGGGGGCTGTTTGGGGGCTGTTTGCTACAGAAGTTGTAGTTTGGCTTTCTGGATTTGTGGCAGGTTGTGGACCAATGTTCTACTGTTTATATATATATGTATATATATATATATATATATATATATATATATATATATATATGGTCTTGTCATTGTATATTCAGTCTCTGATGGTCCATGTGCACATGTAATAAGCAGATGATTTCACCTATGTGTTTATCAGAAATATCATGCATTCCATGGAAAAATTTCACTTGTAAACATAGGAAAAAGGGTACCAACTGACTAATTGACTATGATTCTGCCATGCTAGACATATGGGGCAGAATGAAGTTGCAATGTAACTGTAAGTCACAAGGGGTAATGTTAATATCATGACTGTGTTTGTAGAAAAAGAAAAAAAAATATTCTGAAGCCCAGTGTTTCTTGTGAATAGTGTCTCTGTTTGCATTTCATATTTTCAGAAATGTGGTTAACATGATGGGATTATTGTAATTTCATGACTTCCACATTTAGGTAATATTAGCTACACATTCAATTTTTCCATCTCTTTGTTTCAATTTTATTATATGCTTCTATTTTTAAAACTAGATGAATACCACACTAATTTATCCAAATTTCAATTTCCTGAATAATGGACTTTAGCTGCCATGAGAGCTAATGTATTCAGCTAAATTTATTAGACCCTCCAAATCTCCAATATTTATTTACAGTTTCCTCTGAGGTTCTTTTCCTTGAGAAAATAAATTATGAATATGTCAAACATGCTACTTCTAACATTTAACAAGATAATAAATGGTCTTATAAAACTGCACTAGAGAAAAGAAATACAAAGCTAATCTTGTAATTCTGTTCTAACAGTAGTTTATAGTGGTCTGGAGTCAAAGTTTTGGTGTTTCTTCTCTGTGGGTCACAAAGCACAAAGGACACCATTATTCAAAAATGACAATCTACTCATATACCTTTAAAAAGGAATTCTCACTGAAGAATTTGGAAGATTGAGTTACTTTAAGGGTTTCCTTCAAAGTAAATTCTCTTAAAAGTGTTGATTTTACTTTTGTTACCAAATAACTCAATAAAAATATCTTTAGAGAGGAACTACTATGTCTAAGGTGTACTAGACTTTATGGAAAGCAGGGAAAAAAAGAGCCTAAAACAGTCATTGCTCACAAAAATACAGAATAGCAGGGTACTTGAATAAAAAGAAAAAAAAAATAGTGCTATATTAAAAATGTCAGATAAATATGACCTTTGCATCTCACTTACAGCTTATTGTAAGACACATAATAGAATTTGTCCTCCAGCCCATGAAAGATCATGATAGTAGTTTTCAAAATGTTTCTAATGTTAAAATCCAAAGCTGCTAAGAACTAAACTTTTCTCAGTGGTCAAAGTTTGAATTTAAGAAAAGCAGCAACTTCATTTCTATTTCAAGTATCTAACGAACCAGCCCTACATGCTAAATACATATTATGAATAAAATGGTCAACAAAAAATTCCTTAGAAGATAGTCTTTGGTATGGGCCAGAAGAGTAGATCCTTAGATAGTATATTTAAACCTGAAGAGGAACACAGTGGAGAAAAGAAAACAAAATATAAGTGGATGTGAGGTGTTTCTCCTAACTAGAAGAGGATGGGAATTCTACAGAATATCTTGTGGAATATATTTGCTGTGTTTTATCTCCTGTATAAATCTTTTTAATTAAATTTTATTCCCAGGACACCTTGGTGGCTCAGTCGGTTAAGCATCAGACTCTTGATTTTGGCTCAGGTTATGATCTCACAGTTTGTGGGGTGGAGCCCTGCATCAGGTTCTGCACTGCCAGCTTGGAGCCTGCTTAGGATTCTGTCTCTTCCTCTCCCTCTCTCTCTTCCCCTCCCCCCTCATGTGCATGCACTCTCTCTCAAAATAAATAAATAAACTTAAAAAAATAAAAATAAATAAATAATATAGTCCCACAATTGGCATGTCTTTTGAAAGTTTAGAAAAATATTCCATTGGAGACCTAATCTAGGGTTAGGATAATACTCTGTCAAATATGCTGGAAGTCACAGCATTCCTCTTATATATAGCTCTAAATATATAGCATTCTTAAACTCTTGTTTCCTCAGCTCATGAATAGATTTTTGATGTAAAAGGACATTTCTTTTTTTTAATATTTATTTATTATTGAGACACAAAGAGTGGGGGAGGGGCAGGGAGAGAGGAGGGACAGAGAATCCAAAGCAGTCTCTGCACTGTTTAGTGCAGAGCCCCACCCAGTCATGAGGTCATGACCGGAGCCAAAGTTGGACACTTCATGGACTGAGACACCCAGGCACACCAAAAGGAAATTTCTTTTGCAAGTGAATCATTAAAGTTCTTGTATACCCAAGTAATTATCAAATACTTCAGGAGGTCCATCAAACTGTCTAAAAATTCCCCCAGGGTGCTATAAAGTCTGACAGCTTTGTTATCTTTTACTAGTCTAAGGAGAAACTGGACAGTTCCCAACACATGTACTGTAATTAATGTTTTCTTTAAGTACCTTCCTTTCCTTGTTATTTAACCTGAGTTGTTAACTGAGAGCTAAATACATCAACCTGTTAATGTTTTCTTTTCTTTTCATACCTCTACTTGATGTGCTGAATACATTTTATTTTTATATTATTTTTCTTAAAATGTGCTCATTCATAGGGAGTATTATGACATGGGTTGGTCTAAATACTTAGTTGATTCTTGAGTTTCCTTTACAAGTTCAGGACACGAACGTGATTCTGATCCTATTAAAACTGAAAAATAAAACTAAATCATTTTGGATTCTTGGTTTAAGAAAGAAAATGATTTTGATGAGTACTGGCTCTATGAAAAAAAAAAACTGCCTTTATTCTCTTCCTTTTCTAAATGCATTTTCTGCAGGGCTGTCTAAGTGTCCCACTCCAGTTTTAGCCCCTAATCATGTGGTTGATTTCAAGCAAATCACTTCCGGGTCATAAGTTGTATGCCAAGAGTGTTACATCATAACAAGGGATCCATTTTTAAAAATGCTTTCCGGGCACTCATGCTTACTATACACATATATTCTTTCACTGTTTCTACACAGTTATCTTATGAAGTAGGTGAAATTATACCCATTTTGTAGATGTGGAAACTGAGGTCTAGAGCAAGTAAATAATTACCCTAGGTCACAGAGGTAGTGAGTTAAGAATGGGAAAAATGGGAATTTGTCCTTGACATCTGTCTCCAAAGCCCATTTTCCTAAACAGTATGATTTGTGTCCCCTCTTCCCCTCGCAATATGAAATCTGGAAATCAGGCTACATGAGATTCTTAAACAAACAAACAAGGATTTCACAGAGGTGAGTTAGAATAGATCAGTAGTCTCAAGGGTCTCCAAGGGTCTGAGAACCAGCAAGATCAGCATCACCAGGGAACTGTTTAGAGATGCAAATAATCCAATTCAATCCCAGACTGAATCTAAGACACTAGGTGTGAGGCCAGCAATTTGTGCTTTAACAAGACCTCTGGGGGATTCCACTGGTATGGAGTGTAAGAGCACTGACTTCAAACCAAATTATCTGTGCTTGAATTATGACTCTAATATGTGTTATATTAGCTGTGTGACTTAGTAAAATATTCTACCTCTGCCCTTCTCTCTCTCCTTCTACAAAATGGAGATAGGATCATTTTGACTCATAGAGTTGTGAGGATTGAAATAATATAATGGAAAAGACTTAACACAGCACTTACAGTAAACTAAATACTCCTTAAATATTAGCTATTATTATTTAAAAGTGGGGCTTTAAACTGTGGGAGGAAGGGTTTCCTCTGTTCTCTGTCGTTAGGTGCAAACATTTGAAAGGTCCTGAAAGATATAATCTGTAAAGTTCATTCCTAATTCTATGAATTCTAATAACAGCGATTTCTATGCCATGCTTACAATGGTACTACTGAGTAAACTTCTCTTCCTGGAGACATTTAACTTATCTTTATGACATATGAATAGGCTTAAAATAATATTTTTCACAGATAATCTTTTACCAGTACAATTAAAAAAGAATATGTACCAGGCAGATATGTAAAGTTGTTTTTTTTTTTCATTGCTCTCTAAATTGCTCTACTCTGTCCTGCCTCTGTTCTTCCTTCATCTAAATCCCAAATGTGTCCTAACTTCTCACAGACTATACAAAATCTCCTCAGGCAAGCATTTCCTTTGCACTGATCTATACATTAGTTTCACCAAGATTTTAGAATTGGTATATTTTAATGACTTTAAATATTACTAAGCATGCTTGCATTCCTCCCTGTCTTATTTGAACAGAGATTTGTGTGCTAATACTCTGCTAGATATTGAATGAGCTCTAGAATCTGGTCCTGAAAGCTGGACCACATGGGTAACTAATAATTCTATTTAGCCATACTGAAACATGTGAGAATATTAGGCATAAATGGCTGTGGGAGTGAACAAAGAAGGAGCAACTCTACCTGAGAGTGTTAGTGCTAAAATCTGGCCTATATATGAAAGAGGGATCAAGGCCTGGGATGGAAACATGTTTCACAGACAGGAAGTAAATTTTTCAGAAGCATTTGCTTACAAACCTGAGTAACCTGGAGAACTGTGTCTGGTGTAGCTGGAGAAAAGGAGCAGCAGGAGAAAGGCTGGAAAGGCAGAAAGGGTGGGAATCATGGAAGGATGTCACATCAATCTGCCAGACCTGGAGGGCTGATTTTGTCCTAATTTTTCAGAAGATAAAAATGAGCAGCCCAAGTGTCCATGGATAGATAAATAGGTAAAGCAGAAGAGAGGTGTATGTGTGTTTGTGTGTGTGTGTGTGTGTGTGTGTGTGTGTGTGTGTGTTTGTATGTATATACATTCCATACATAATGGAATATTCTATATGTGTGTGTGTATACATATATATACGTATACATTTATAATGGAATATTATTCAGGCATAAAAACGAATGAAATCTTGTCACTTGGAACAATGTGGATGGAGCTAGAGAATATAATGCTAAGTGGAATAGCTCAGTCAGAGAAAGGCAACTCCCATATGACCTCACTCATATGTAGAATTTAAGAAATAAATGAGCAAAGGGGGAAAAAAGAGATAAACCAAAAAATGGACTCTTAACTATAGAGAACAAACTGATGGTTACCAGAGGGGAGAGGAGGATGGGTGAAATAGGTGATGGGGATTAAGGAGTACACTTGTCATGATGAAAACAATTTAGAAAAAATTTAAAAATTAGAAAAACTAAACAAGGCCCATTGAGCATAAATGACGTGGAAAATAAACAGCAGCGTCCAAACTGAAGACCAGATCTTCTCCCAGCTCCTACCTTGCACTCTTTCTACTGCATTATATACTTAGAATTTCATTAATCACATTTTTTTTCTTTTTTTTCTTTTTTTTTTTATTTTTTTTATTTTTTTATTTTTTTTTTTTTAAATTTTTTTTTTCAACGTTTTTTATTTATTTTTGGGACAGAGAGAGACAGAGCATGAACGGGGGAGGGGCAGAGAGAGAGAGGGAGACACAGAATCGGAAACAGGCTCCAGGCTCCGAGCCATCAGCCCAGAGCCTGACGCGGGGCTCGAACTCACAGACCGCGAGATCGTGACCTGGCCGAAGTCGGACACTTAACCGACTGCGCCACCCAGGCGCCCCTATCACATTTTTTTTCTTAATCAAAGCATTATATTGCTCATTTACATGCAAGACATTATATATTGGTGTCTGATCCAATATGTATTGAAAGGAACTCTTTGACAGAGTACATTTTACTTTGACAGAGTGACCCAATATTTGATTTTCTCATGAAATATTGTCTTGAGTATATCTTAGCGCTTTTCCCACCCTAGGCAACTGGAAATGAGGAGAAAGGGAAGAAAGGAAATAAACTGATTAATTATCTACTGTGATTCAGGGACAACGCTAGATTTTTTGTATGTTATATGATTTGAATGCTCACAAGAGTTCTTTAAGTTAGGTATTATTATATACTTTTTACTAATGAAGACTCTGAAGTTGAGGTATAAGAAACTTGTCCGAGGTCATGCAGCCAGTGAAGTGGCAAGCTAAGTTTAGATTCTTGGTCTGTTTGGCCCAAGCCAAAATCATCCCATCTACTTATCCAGCTCTATTCCTCCTGAATGAATTCAACATTAAGGTCAAAACAAAGCCAATCAGTGATCTAAAAACACTGATGCCTCCATCAGGTTTTAAAATAATGTTATTAAGAAAAGACATACTTAGGCAAAGAGAGTATCAGGGCATTTTCAATTCAATCATATAAATAACCTTGCATTTTGAATAGTTTTTGGATTCCAAATTTACAGAAAGAATGAGAGGTCAAGGGAACATATGGGTGACAAAATAAGTCATGAGGCAGCATGAAGAAATAATGAGTGAACAGGAAGAAATACAATGCATAACAAATGGGATATAAAATCTCTGGTTTTCAGGAGCTTCATTTGCCTGCTCTAATTATACTTGCTTTGTGAGTGTACCCAACACCCATTACTCCATATTTCCCACAGGATCAGTGTTCCCAATGATCAGATTTGATCCCAGAATCTCAAATAGCTAAACATTTAAAAATTACCATTGTTGACCAAGCTAAACTTATAGCACACATTTATACTTCATCAGAGTAATTAATAAATTCAAGCTTCTAGGCTGGAATCCATTATGTTAGAGACTATTCAACATTGAAGGAAGAGGGCTTCAATACCTGTTAGAGTCTAGTTCAGGTTTCTTCACAAATCTTGAATACTCAGGTTAACTCTTCAGTGTTTAGCTATTTTTCTTCAGGACCCTGAACATGGAGGAGTATCTGTGATAGATATTATTTATACAAAGATGGAAAGTGAGGGAAGTTAAAAAAACTGAGTCCCATTTTTAGAGAATCATATGCAATTTTCTATATTTGTAAGTGGTTTATCTTGATGAAGGCAAAAAAATTTGAATACTTGACTCTGATGTAATGTATTAGTTGGAATAATAACAAAGAAACTTGTCATTGTAATTTTTTTATTAGCCCGAAAATTTGCTGGTAGATAAACTATAAATCACTTAGACTAGGAAGTCATTTGTGACTATTTTTATCATTAAAATCATCACTAAAAATTATAAGTACATTTATTGAATGTTTACAGACATTTTCTAGATCAAGGCCAGAGAGTAAATATTTTGGCTTTGTAAACCACGTAGTATCTATTGCAACTACTAAACTCTGCTGGCACAGAGGCAGACAATATATAAGTGAATGGATGTGACTGTCCTCCAGTGAAAGGTTATATACAGAGAATTAAGAATGTCATATGATTATTATATATTATGATATCGTGCCCTTCTTTGTTTTTTTTTTTTTTTTTTTTTTTTTTTTTTTTTTTTAGCTATTTAAAAGCCATTCTTAGTCATGGTCCTTATAAAAACAGGCAGTAAGCTATATTTAACTGTGGGTCATAGTTTGCCCATCCCTGTTCTAGACATTTAGTTTTTTCATCTCACTCTGTGTCATTTATCTTGAGTAAGATTTATTATCGTATTGCATAGATGATGAAACTAAGTATCAGAAATATTTAAACGACTTGAACACCACAGAGCAAGTGACTGGCAAACGTTGACAATTTCCTTGGCCTCTCTGACTCTTACTTTCTTCATATGTAACTGGGGAGAAGTACCCACATTCATAGTGGCTTTACAGGGATTACATAAAATAATGTATTTATTCAATCACTATTTAATTCTTCCTAGTTGCAGACACTTCACTGAAATGCTAAAGTTCAGGGGATATACAGTGTACAAAGCAGATCTTGTCCTTGTCCATATGAATCTTACAATTACATTTATAAGATATACGGTAAATTAAAAACTGTAATAAGCATGATGGATGCTTTGAGGGAAAAAATGTAAGCTTAAAGAAAAACACAGCACAGTTTTCAGGAAAAGTCTTCTTGAAAATAATAGTGTCAAAGGGTACCATGAAATAATTTAGTAAAGTGAGGAAGTGGAGGAAAAATGTATTCCAGGCAAGGGCAAGGTTATAGATAGATACTGAAGATGAGAGATAGTGTATTAAGACAATAAAAGAAGTTCAATGTGACTAGGAGTAGACATCAAGACGTAAAGAGTTCAAGAGATAATGCTAGAGGAGTAAGAAGACATATAAAGGCACATTAAAAGTTTAGACATTATCCTAAGAACAAAGGAAAGTCCTGAAGAGTTTAAAGCAATACGGAAATAATATTCAACTTCATTTTGAAAATGTCATTCTACTGCCATATGAAGCATGGATTTGTGAGTGACAAGATAGGGTTTAGGGAGACCAGTTCAAAAGTAGAGGCTATTGTCCAGATTAATGATTGTGGCTTGATTTAGACTAATGGCAGAAGAAATTAAGAGAAATGGCCAGGTTCAAGAAATACTAATTAATTGGACTTATTTAAAAGTATTTATTTCATGTCTACTTATACCATTCACTCTTTGATGTTCTGGGGAGATAACAATAAACAAAACAGGCCAACATCTGTGCCTTATTGTAAGAATGATGGACAATATAGAGTCAAAAGTTATTTCCAGGCTTTTTGCTTTAACAACTGTGTAGATGGTGGTAACATGAAGTGAGATAAGAAAAAGTAAAAGGAGAAACAGATTTGGTGTGTATTGATTAAAAACTCTTACTAAAATTTTTTATAGTCCTTCCTTAGTGCGTTTTCTCCTCTAAGGCTCTTTAGGACCAGAACCAAAAATAAAGAGACAGTGGGTTTATGGCTCTCTAAAAGAGCTTTATTATTCTTTCAGCTTTCTTCTGCCCAGAGAATTAAAAAAAATTGGAAGAGAAGGAATATATGACTGGAGTTATAGAACAGGAGCAGACATCTGATATGAGGAGATATCAGAGGAAAACTATTAATGTACAATGCCTCTTTCCTCTTCCCCCCAAATAAAGTAGCATTTTCTCTAAAGTAGCAACTGTTATACTTTAAAATGTCTTATTTGGAGCTTTTATACAATGTTGTATTTGTAGTCAAATACAACATTGACAAAAGCTTGGGTTCTTGCTGTGACTCTCTTCATCCAAGGTGGTAGGATCAAAATCACTACCAGGCCTAGAAGAACCACTGGACTTCTTTTTTCTATACTCTGAGATCCCTTGAACATGGTTAGTACTACAGATAATTCTCCTCAGAATGATATTTTACCATCAATATAGTACATTCCTGAATATGTTTAGCTAATGATTATTTTGCCATCAAAGCAAGTAGTTTCCAGAAATGAATATATTATGTGTGCACGTGCGCACACGTGTGTGTGTGTGTGTGTGTGTAGTTGAACTAACACAAGTAGCTTTGCATTTTATGCTCTTTACATACAATAAACCATATTCATAAATTGTATTTTTAGATATTCCAGAGCTGGAGTTTGAGTCATTGTATGGTATCCTAGTTAAGTGAACTGAGAACTTTAGCAAATGGAGATATTCCTTAAATAAAAGTTATACAGTAAAATGATAAGTTAGTTCCTGACATGTTGGTTAAAGTGCCTATGACGTCTACAGTGGATATATCCGCTAGGCAGTTATATATACTCATCTGAACCTCAAGAACAAGCTTTGAGTTGGAGATAATAGACTTGGCAATTATTTTCTTTGTATATGATTTGAAGTATGATAGTAAATGAAATTACCTAGTGAAATTGTTTGGAGAATATTAACATTTGAAAGAAGTAAAAAAAAGACCTCAGCAAAAAGAATTGAGGAAGATAATTTAAGAAGTAAAAGGTAAGTCCAAAGTTAGCAGCCACAGAAGCCAAGAAAAATCTGTTTCAAGGTGGTATATTGTACCAAAAGCTCCCTAAAGAGCCATAGGATTTATCAAAGCAAAGTCAATAGTGACCTTGACGAAAATGGTGCAAACAGTAAGGTTGGAAGTCTGCTACAGTGAGGAAAGGAGTAAGTGTGAAGTGAGGAAATAAAGGTTGTAAGTATAATAGCTTTCAAGAATTTTGGCATACTAGGAATAGGTGAAGGACGAATAAATTATTGCTTGTTTTTTCTTTTTCCCTTAAGTTGAGACAGACCTGAACATGTCTGAATAGTAATAGAAAAGATCCAGTAGGAAGAGATGTTGAAGATCCAGACAGAGGTGAAAAAATGACAGAAATCACTGGTAAAGCAGAAGTGGAAGGAATATAGGAAATAGATAGAAGGTTTATTTTCAGAATGATACCCTTTGCTTATGTTAAATAATAGTGAAATAGGAAAATATGAATTCATGGTAGATATACTTATAGGCAAGGTGTTAGAGAGTTAAGATATTTCCTTCTAAATATTTTTATTACAAAGTAGGTAAAAGTGAGGAAGAATGAAGTAGGGTGGTCGAGGTAATATTATTTATTTAATATTTAGTATTTAGATAATCATTTTGGAAAAGACGATAGTATGATGTTGAGCAGGAGAAAAGGCCATATAGACACTGGTGATCAAGAATAACTGGTGACATTAGGGGTGCCTGGGTGGCTCAGTCAATTAAGCATCTGACTTTCGCTTGTGTAATGATCTCATGGTTACTGGGTTCGAGCCCCATATCAGGCTCTCTGCTGACAGCTCAGAGCCTGGAGCCTGCTACAGATTCTGTGTCTCCCTCTCTCTCTGTCCTTCCCTGGCTTGTGCCCTGTTTCTCTCTCTTTGTCTCTCAAAAATAAACATTAAAAAATATTAAAAGAAAGAATTATTAACGATATTAAATCTGCTTATTTCTAAGATAATGAAGTCCCTAGCTGTGTGACAAATTTTATGTTATCTATAAATATCTCTGTGACATGACCAAGTGGTTTCTATTATATATATATATATTATATGTGTATATGTTTATAAACATATATGTATACATACGCATATACATAAAATAGTGAAATACAAACATATATATTCTTCCGTACCTTCACCATTCTTTTGAAGTATACATGTGTTCTTTGTATAATTGTACTCTCTAAAAGACTTGATAACTATGGAGTGATCAAGGAAAATTATCCCATGATTTTGTTTTGTTGTTCAAGAATGAATATAGCTCAGAATTATTCTTGATGTTTCTATGGATTTATGTGCCTACACAATATTCCACCCTAATGTGAAATTTTTATGTTTACCTCTAATACATTAAGATATTAGTCAAGTGATTACCATTGTAGGTGGTAATGAATTATTTTCAAATTTCTGTTTCCTCAGTGCTAAAAAGAAAATATTGACTATGTGGTGCATAGAATAAAAAAATTACATAAAAAAGTGATGTGAAGACCAGAATCACTTTAAAATAACTACCAAGGGAAAATGATATCTAAGATTATATGCATTACTTTAATTAAGGGTGCTTGAAAATACATATGGCTTCCTTTGAATAATAAGCATCCACAGATGAGGTATGATTAGAAAATGCAATCTCTTTTACAGGTTCAATTAAATCAACTTCATTTCAATAATGGTAAGTGATTAGACAAATGCTATCAGAATCATACTTTGAGTCATCATTCAAAGAATCTTTTTTTTTCAGTTCTGCAATGTGGTTTACTAGATAATGATTGCAGGGCTTAAAATTAATGAAAGAAGTTTAAGAGTGATTAAATTATATGTCTTAATCAGGCTATGATTTAATGTTACTGGTGGATTTAAAGAATTTTCATTTATTCACAAAAGACAACCATCTCTGCCAGTCAGTCTTAAAATTAGTGAGAAATGAGCTCAGAAGTTAGCATGTATCCCACATAGACAGAAGAACTTACCCAAATCATCCATAACTTATTGGCCCTAATTTTTTCCCTTTCTCATAAAATTTATTTTTAGTTTATGGCATTCAACTGGGTAATACTTCAATGAGATTATTGTTTCTCCTGTATTCTGTTGCAGACAAAACCAGGATGATTAGAGTTATGAGAAGTATTATGGAATAAAATGTTTCATTCGTATTTGCCATCAGGAAGACAAGGCTTTTAGTATTAAAAAATAAGGGTTAGCACTTATTTTTAAATCTATTTCAAATGCAATTTCAATATGCACTTATCTCTAGGAAGCTAAGATACCGTATTCAACATTACCCTAGTGTCTTTCATTATACAGAAATAAACATTCACAGAAGTTTACTTTTTTAAGGTTATATTATATGTATGCATTTTTTTCAGGAGAAGTGATTGTCATATTGATGAAGCATACAGAATATTGCAATAAGGCATGATTTGAATACCTAGGGAAATGCTGCTTTTTGGGGGCTAAGAATACATATAAAACTGCATTACGCCTAGATCAGAAGTTATAGTTAAAAAATAAAACCAATATTTATAGGTCATTTTCAAATCATTTATGTTATAAATACGTAAAAGCTAGTTAAAAGTTTTGACTTAAATTTTTCCTTTCTTCATGTTGATTGACAGTTCATTTGAGATCAGTAAGTTATATTTTTGCCATTAATATGCAAAGCAATAGTGAAATACACCTTTTGTCTCATGTAATCTACATAAAAACAATACATAAAACATGAAATTATAGTCCCTGTCTCTTTCTCGCTGTGATGAAGTCAAAGTTTAAAAGCAGGAAATCACAGGGAAGGTGGGAAATAAAATGTAAAGAGGTGGTAAACCAAGAACTTCTTTTTTGCTCTCCTACAGGTGACCCAAGAGTCAATATGGGTTTTGAACTATGTGAGAGCCTACTAACTTTAATAAAGGAAAAAGTACCATTGGTCTTTAGTCCCAGCAGGAAAACGTCAGGTCAAAGATGCTAATTATTTTTCTAGTACAGTTTTATAGATACTATAGATACCTGTATTAGTGTCTGCTATACTTACTTTATAAAATCAGTGGCATTTCTTAATCATGTTATAAGATACAAATCTTTTAAGTTTGACACACATTTGCTGAAAAGTCATTATGTTAACTACAATGCTGATTTCTGAGAGAACAGCATAGAAAACAATGGTCTTTAATAAAGTTACATTATTAAAGTTACTGGGCTCTCACACAGTTCAAAACCTATATTGACTCAGGGTCACCCATATGAAAGCAAAAAAGGAGTCCTTTCTTTATCATCAATTTGTAATTGTAAAAGTAGAAAAATATATACTATAGCTATTATTATCTATCTTTAACATTTTATTTTATTTTTTCCTTTTATGGAAACATTTTTATGCAACATTTATTTTTAATTTAATTTAATTTAATTCAATTAATTTCAATTTTGTTTTATTTTTTAATTTAAATTTAAATTTAAAATAAAAATACATAAATAAAGAATGAATGAATGAATGAATAAATAAATAAATATTTTTAACATCTGGCAAAAAACATATTACATCTCCCCAAAATGCTAAAATAATATTATGTACAAAGATAAGCATTGTGTAAATTGTTTCATTTAACTTTTTTAAAAAAGACATATATATTCTAGTCATCCATGATCATGTTGGAACTTGAATAGAGGTCATGCAATTTGTTGAAAGTTATCTAACATGGGCATAGCTGATGATTAACATAGCTGATCTGCCTGGTACAACCATTTATCATATGTCCATGTGCTTTTTCATATTCACAGGCCATTTTTAGTTAGTTGGGGGTATTGGGACTAGTTCTAACTGATGTGCTATGGAGTAAAGCAGTTCTGAGCCACAGCACTTAAGCTCAGTGAATGATCCTCCAGTAGTTCACCTCAGCTGCCACAAGAAACAGTGTTTCCTATGGTGGATTCCAATGTACCCTCAAGTCCCAAATGATCATGGTGGGTAGAAACCCCAGTGACCAATGTTATGTTAAACTACTGAGATTTTTGGCGTTAATTTATTACTGCAGCATAACCTTGTCCATAACTCTAGCTCGTGAGGTAATTAATAAAGTCCCTGAATCTGTTATCTTAATCTAAATGCTCTAGTAGTTGCCGTTATTTAATAGGAAAGCAATTCAAACACAATGTGTGATTTTATTCCTCCTACAATCTGAAATTAGGAGTCAAACATTGGTTTCATTTTCATATGCAAAGTCTGAATTGTTAGATTTCCTGTAAGGAAATGATCATAAAGTTAAGATTCATAGATAAGTAATCACAATGTTATTGTAAATTGGTAAAATGCTTGGTAGTTAAAGGCTACAATAATTTCGAGTGAGACAGCTTTGCAAGTTTTGACTTGCCCACCCAACACTTATTTTTCATCAACAGTTTTAAATTCAATTCATTGTTTTTGTTTAGAAGAAAAGAATGAAATATTCATGGTAGTTTGTGATATGATTCATGCATTTTTATTATTTAGAAATACCTAACTCCATTAATTCTGCAAAATGTCTTCTACTGTCCTGAAATGCAAACAGTATGATTGTGTGTATATGGAATTGGCTGCTAATATATATTTAACATAGTTCCATGGCTTCTAATATAAGGATTTTTTTGAGGAAGAGTTTAACATTTTAGAAATGAAGTATTTATGATGTTATTTAATAATTAATAAAGGAATTTCTAAACAAGTTTGACATTCTGTTCAAATCAGGCTTTAAAAGAATCTGTATTTCTCTTTCCTAAATTATCTATTCACATTAAAAGTAAGTACAAATATTTAAGAAAGGTTATATTTTTCCCAATATTCTTTATACCATTGTCAATAGCTATAATGCTTTAAGCATAAATAAGTCATTTGTTTTGCATTATATAAGTTACTCTTGCATCAACCCTCATATAGTAAGTGAACCAAGGCCTGGAGAAGCAGTTTTGCAGGTACATAACAGACTCTGTCACTATGACAGAGTCAAGGTTAAAATCCATTTTCACTGCCTGCTACCCCAGTGTTCATTTTACTCTATTGTGTGGACTCTCTTTAGGTGATGTTTAAAATGCCTAATGCCATAGTAGTGTCATCAAAACCTCACGTTCATTCCTTGAGCTACCTCTAACTGGTAAATATATGTAAGTGCCAAAATTATCACTATAATGTACTTTGAGTTTTATTTTGCATAGACATCACAAATACTCTTACTAGATGCTTTTATGTAGTTTCCCAAAGCCTTTGCAATCTGGTAATAATCGATCAAGGAATGTTGAGGAGTTCAAACATTCAATAAATGAGCATATGACAGACACTCAAATATTTAAAAATATAGATGTGACTATCTTTACAAATTATTTTTTCAAGAGATGTTAGGGACACCTGGGTGACTTAGTCAGTTAAGCGTCCAACTTCAGCTCAGGTCACGATCTCACAGATAGTGAGTTCCGGCCCTGCATCAGGCTCTGTGCTGACAGTTCAGAGCCTGGAGCCTGCTTCAGATTCTGTGTCTCCCTCTCTCTCTGACACTTCCCCACTCATGCTCTGTCTCTGTCTCTGTCTCTGTCTCTCTCAAAAATAAATAAACATTAAAAAATATGTTCATTTAACACCTATTATGAAGAATGACCTGTGGTAGGTACTGAGTATTAAGTACACAGCTAGCTGACTTCAAAGAACTTATATTTAATAAATGGTGAGCTAAGATAGTGGAGTAGAAAAAATAATAGAGGGTGACAAGAAAACAAACAAGCAAATATAAACATATACTAATAAAAGCTCTATGAAAGTAATAAACATAGAGCTCTAAGGGAGAAAAATGCCAAGGAGGTAGAGAGGATCCTACTTCCCTGAAGTCCACATGGAAGCTTGACAAAGAAGCTTAGAATTCAGCTGTGATTAAAGGATGCAAAGGAGTCAGCTCTGAAAAAAATCGTAAGTAGAGCCCTGCCATTGGTGGGAAAAGTATATGGAAATTCTTAAAGGCAGGAAAGACCTTAGAATATCCTGGGAAGTAAAAGTGAGAGGGAGAGTGGCTCAAAGTGAGCCTGAAGCCTACAGTTTCTTAGGCCTCTAGGATGCTGGCTGTTTGGGAGTGCCATGGGAAGCCAGGTTTTAATAGAGAAAGAGGGGATGAAAAAGAGAACAAAGATGGCCTTCAAAAAAGAGAAAAAGGACTAAGATGGGCTTCAAAAAAGAGGAAAAGGAAGCAAAGAGAGAGTTCATTGTCTAGAAAACACAATAGGAAATAATAGAACAAATGCAAATATATCTGTAGTTATAGTAAGTATAAATAGGCTAAATCAGTTGAAGGACAATTTGTCAGGCTGGATTTTTGAATTTTAAGAAGTGCAGTATGTCTCTAGGTGGATCCTGAGAAACTTAACAGTGACCCATGGGGGAGGGGAAGGAAAAAAAATAAAAGGAGGTTAGAGTGGGAGAGAGCCAAAGCATAAGAGACTCTTAAAAACTGAGAACAAACTGAGGGTTGATGGGGGGTGGGAGGGAGGGGAGGGTGGGTGATGAACAACAACAAAAAAAAAAGAAGTGCAGCATGTACTAATTTCAAGTAATACCAAATCTTATGAGAACAAAAACCTGAAAGAAAAGAAATAAAAAAGAAGGTATATCAGACAACTACTAAACAAAGAAAACCAATGTAGGATCATCAACATTAGACAAAATAGACATTAAGGCAAAGCTCAAATTTAGAGGATTATCTACCTAGGGGATAATACCATAAGGTTAAAAGGAATAATTAATCAGGAAGATATAGCAATTTTGGATATGGGCACCAACCAACACACATATACAAAATAAAAATTGGGGGAATAAAATAAAACTTTACGAATGAATCAATACACCCACAATCATAATATAGAATTTTAATACAGTTTTTCAGAATGTGATAGATCAAAAATGACCTGAAGACATGGAAAAACTGAGGATAAATTAGAATAGGACAAGAAGTAGGATGGGAGGTAGGGTAACTAGATAGGAGAACATACCTGGAAGATAGATGTGGGTCCCTGAAGAATACTGAGTTACTTCCAGAGGAATTGGGAGAGAACAGAACTGGGAGACTATTTAAATGCCTTAATGGATATGCCATGATAACACACAGGCCAAATTTCATGTCCACTACCATTTGTGTACTTTTAGTGTATATGGTGTGTTTACCAAATTTCCCATCTTATATTTTACTCTCTCTTTCTCTGTCTCTCTGTCTCTGTCTCTCTCTCTCTCTCTCTCTCTCTCACACACACACACATACACACATGCACAATTTGTGTTCTATTTCTAGCATTTTACTGTGTAAAATCCAATACATTAAGAGTTGTAAGATCCTAATCCCAGTTTTAGTTTTGCCTCAAAACAGCTGTGTGATATTAGGCAAATCATTTCAATTTTCAGCCCCTATTTCCTTATCTGCAAATTGAGGTGATAAGATCAGACAGCCAAGATTTCTTTCATCATTTGCTGCTCCATGAATTTATGTAAAATGTTTGACCTTTGGGGATTAGTTTTGTTACTTATAAATGTATATATAAATTATGTATTTCACAAGGGTATATTGCCCAGCAATTAATTTTTTTCATTAAGAAATGAGAAAAAATAAAACTCTCTTGTTTATTACATGAATGGCAAATACAGATCTGAGATAATAAAACCCAGGCACTTTTTAATCTGCCTAAATATATGAGATAGTTCATTACAGCATGACCCAGTTTGTATCCCCAATCTTCTAAATAAGTTGAATGGGGGGTACTGGATACCCTGTCCCCTTTAAAAATGATATATTGTTAGTAACTTATCATATATGAAATGGAAAATAAAACAGGCACAATAAGTGTAGCCTTTTCTGATCCTGTTTTCCAATAAGTAATTGGCATTTTAAGTGAAGAGACCTATATTTTTATTACATGATACATTTTTCCATTGTTAAAAATTACCTGAATGTGTTGATAAACTTTTTGGTATTGCCATAATTGCTTTGTTCTCAGGCTGAATGTCTTCTTATGCATTCCCTTATTTATGTATGTACTTTGCCATAAAACAATTATGACATCTTATTCATACTTAAATTTTAAATACATACAAAAGGTTGATAACATTATGAAATATATACTTATAGAAATATATAAATCTTATTATGGCCGTTCCCCACACAAACCTCCTTTATTAGAATCTTTTGTGCTGATTCTCAAAGTCTGATCCATCTACCACCTGAGAATCATCAGGGGTGCTTATTTTATTTATTTTTTAAAACATTTTTTAATGCTTATTTATTTATTTTTTGAGAGAGGGAGAGAGAGAGAGAAAGTGTGTGTGTGTGTGTGCATGAATGGGAGAGGGGCAGAGAGAGGGGGACAGACGATCCAAAGTGGGCTCCAAGCTGACAACAAAGAGTCTGATGTGGGGCCTGGACTCAAGAACCCAGAGATCATGTGGCACCTGGGTGGCTCAGTTGGTGGAGCATCCAACTTTGGCTCAGGTCATGATCTCACCATTTTCAGGTTGGAGCCCCGCATGGGGTTCTCTGCTGTTAGCACAGAGCCTGCTTCAGATCCTCTGTCTCACTGGCTCTCTGCCCCTCCCCTCCTTGCTCTCTCTCACTCTCAAAAATAAAATAAACATTAAAAAATAAAAGAACCTGGAGATCATGACCTGAGCTGAAGTCAATCATTTAACTCACTAAGCCACCCAGGTACCCCAGGAGTGGTTACTTTACAATGGTGAATTTCTGAGTCTCTATGCGATTTGACTGAGGAAAGTGTGTGTGTGTGTGTGTGTGTGTGTGTGTGTGTGTGTGTGTGCCCGCCATGCTCACATGTGTGATGGGGTGGAGTCATGTTTGAGAATTTTTATTTTAAAATGTTTCACCAGCACTTCTGATGCAGATAGAACAGGGACCAGATACTGAGATATTCTGCTCTGCAATACAGAGTCCAAATTCCTTACAGTAACTTACTAGATGCTTCACAACCTTGCTCCAATCTACCTTGCTCCTATTATTGTCATCATTGCTTAATGTCTGTTGGCAGAATTTGATGGTAGGATTCAATGAAATCTGACAGGTTTATTAGTAGGATCAAATAAAATCATGTATTTTGAGAGAGGGAGAGAAAGAGAGATGTATCATGAGCAGGGGAGGTGCAGAGAGAGAGGGAGAGAGAATCTGAAGTAGGCTCCTTTCTGTCAGCACAGAGCCTGGGCAGGGCTCCATCCCACGAACTGTGAGATAGTGACTTGAGCTGAAATCAACAATCGGAAGCTTAACCAACTGAGCCACCCAGGCACCCCCACAGTTCTAATGAAAGGTCTGGCACATAGTAGATTTTCAATGAATACTTGCTCCTTCCTATATTCTTCTTTGGAATGTGTGAAAACCATAAATTTACCATATCACCTATTTATTGGACTAGTTTTTCTTTTTCAAAGAGTGAGAAGACACTTTGTATACAGTGGATAGTAGAATATTCCTATTTTCTCTGAGAAACTAAAAATATTGGGATCACACAAATTGCAAAAAGCAAAGAAAGCAGGATTCCTGAAGCCTGTGCAAAGATATCTCTCTCTACTTTTCAGTCAGCAATTAGGGTCAGGGTCTGCTAAGCCTTGGTCTTTCTACAATCCTCCCACTTGTAGAAGAGACTTCTCAGTGCACAGAATCCATAGAAATGAGTTGCCTACAAAACATGGAGTTTGTCATAGCAAAATATGGCAATTGGTAAAATCCAGTTCAGGGTCCAAAAAAAAGTGTCACATTAAGCCAGCCCCCAACTTTTGTTATTAGATTGAGTCCCTCAACATTCTCAATACCCCTTAATAACCAACCACATGTTAAAAATTCAAGAGAATGTTGTGATGGGGTTTTAGAAAGTAAGGTTTTGGGGCGCCTGGGTGGCTCCGTCAGTCAAGCGTCCCACTTCGGCTCCGGTCATGATCTCCTGGTTTGTGAGTTTGAGCCCCACGCGTCGGGTTCTGTGCTGACAGCTCAGAGCCTGGAGCCTGCTTTGGATTCTGTGTCTCCCTCTCTCTCTGCCCCTCTCCTGCTTGTGCTCTGTCTCTTTCAAAAATAAATAAATCTAAAAAAAATTTTTTTAGAAAGTAGGTTTTACAAATAAGGAAACCAAGGGCCACAGAAGTGGAACTATATCTAAATATACATTCTAAACTGTAAGCTGTTGTGTTTTCAGCAACATGCATTCAGACATTATAATTTTTGATAATGGTGATATGGACACACAAATTACCAATTACCAAATGAAATGCAGGAATGAAAACCTTACCTTTACTCTTCCAGATCAGACTTTCTTTGGCCCATTACATAGAATAGCATGTCTTTTTCTAAGTTAATTTATAATAATTACATAGTGTTCTTCTAAATTTTTTTTTTGTTAAGACCTCTCAATTTAAATGGAATATTTTCTCATTTAATAAGGAACTTGTTGACAAGGAAAGAGATATCTCACAATATAGTTTACTTCTCTAACTTCATCTTTCTTTTCTCCTTTAAAAAAATCCTTCTTCCACTCAAAACTGATTTACCCAGTGGTTGGAATCTGAACTTAAACCTGCCTGCTCAGGTTACCTGGGTGGGTCAATCGTTTAAGTGTCCAACTTTGGCTCAGGTCATGATCTCATGGTTAGTGAGTTCAAGCCCCACATCCAGCTTACTGCTGTCAGTCCAGAGCCTGCTTCGGATCCTCTGTCCCCTCTCTCTCTCTCTCTGCCCTTCCCTGGCTCATGCTCTCTCTCTCAAAAGTAAATAAACATTAAAAAAAATGCCTGTCCATCTTTCTGAAAGGACTGCCCTCAACTCTTACCACCTCCTTAGACTATCCTTTTTTATAGTCCAACAGAAGTAAAATCTATAAGAAGTATTCTGGGACTATTGCTGTCCATAGTGACCACTGTTTTCTTACTAATTTGATCCTTTGGATGCACCATTTCATACATTCTTTGTTTTCCTTTGCTAATATCTTGGATTCCAACCTATAAGCCCCTTAATTGTAAGAACTGCTTCACATTTTTAGCATTTATCCCAGGAATCTTGAATTGTAGGTGCTTTACAAGTACTTCTTCAAAATAAATATCTCTAAGATAAAGTGTTCTAAAATTGATTATAACATTAAGGATCATGTTGTACTGATTAACTGGTGAATGATAATGTTTAAAAAAAAATCTGAATTCTTTGGTCTGTGTTATTCTGTGGGACATCCTGGGATGTTTGAGAAGGAAGAAGCTGTAACAGTCCTCTGCATCAGCAACATGCAAAGAAGAAAAGAGAACTCATGAAAAATCTAGAGCTGGATAGTGTGTGTGTTTGTGTGCTTCCTTATTTGCATATATATTTTTGCATTCAAGTGAGCAGTAGCATCTAGTTTAGAGAAGGTTGGTTGATATAAGAAACTTGTCATGAATATAATCACACATCAAAGAATCTAAAGCCATTGTGTTTCTTTTACTATTTTTAAATTTTCAACTCTCTGTAGGATGCAGTCTAAAAAAACAGTGCATTTACAGCCAGAAAAGAACTGCATTAACAGTATAATTGCCTACAGTAAGGGTCACATATAGTTTGGCCATTATGAAAGTATCTCTAGAGAGAAGTAGCAAGTTCAAGAGAACAATCTGTTTATTTATTTTCATTTTCATATCTCTACCCACCACCATTGCCTTTACTGCATCCATAATATAGAAACATGATGTCATCACTTTTCTATATTAGTATTTTTGTAAAAAATGGAACAATATTCTGAAAATATTTTTAGAGAAACAAAATTTTATCAGATGTTCAAACTTATAGTAGAAGAGAACTTTATTTTTTGTTGGTTTTTCAATGGGGACATAAGGAAGGAAATAATTACATTAACAATTTATATCAAAATGCTAATATTGATCTACATGATTGACTAAATATTTGACTTTATATGTCAGATAACTAAATAATTGACTTCATATGTGCTTGAATCCATTATAACCAAAATATACTTTGTTTTATGACTGGGTGTTAAAAATAAATGTTATCTTTATGCTTTAATAAAGCACTGTTCTATCAAATTCTTAAAGAGCAAACTAAAACCACATTATTTTGCATGTACAGAAATCCAGCCTCATGGTCTGAAAATGCAGTCTCTAAAAACACTATAAATAGGAAATCACTGGCCTCTTCTGTTTCATTGCATTATGTATATTTGATGTGTTTTCTCCAGCATTATTACAAACTCTGCTTAATCAATTCTCTAATCTTTCTCTCTATGATTAATTACTCTGGATAATTTACCAAGTACATGATTGAATAAATGCACAATTACCCTTTTAAAAATAAACAACCTCTACCTTCTTTGTGCCACATCAAAGCTATAGTGGTTTCTGCAACAACAGAGAACTTGATTTCTGTTCTGGTTGTGATATGAGGGCAGTTAGGGGGAACTATGTCTACTCAAAGATACACCTTTTCCTTTAGAAGATACTGTCATGAAACACATGTAAGATAAATAATAACACACATTTTTAACATTTTAATTTTATTGTTGTCTAAAGATGTATAAGTCCAACTAAGCAACCTTAGGTACACTCATGTAAAATGATGTGCTTTGTACCAAATCTGTTTCTGATTTTTTTCTTGTGTGATAGATAGCCTCACACAGTGATTTCCCCACAGAAGTTTTTCCAAGGAAGCCTTTCCTAATCCTCTCAGATGCAGTAGGACTCCTTTCACATGGCATATATCCTTCGCATATATCCTTTCACATCACCCTCATTTAACCATTTAATAATTATAGTCAATGTCTGTTTCCTCTCATATAAACAGCCTGGAAATTCCCAGTACCTAACACAGTCTCTGACATATAGCCAGTGCCCTCTAAATATGTATTTTATATTAGAAATTCCCTTAAGCAATATGGATATTGATGGATGAGTGATCACTGATAACCCTTTGGCAAGTATTCATATTAGTTTTTAAGTATTTTCCCTGAACCTTGTTCAAAGAACTTAAACTTGGAGTAATAATAGTCTATGGCCTCCTAAGATAGATATCTATCCTAAGATAGATAAATATCAATCATTATGCAGACCAGCTGACCCTCCCACTTGATTACCTCCACTTTTCCAGGTGTATTTTAGATTTAATCAATGATGTTTATTGTAAGAAAAATGATAAAAATACTTGATTTACTCGGCATTTTGGAGAATTTCTTTGCTTCATGAATCTCTACATTCATTTTTCTAGTTTCTGTATAAAAATTATAATTCCTGATAGGACCACTTGCCATCTTGATAGTAAATGTGCCTGATAGGTGTAATTAGCCCTTAATTATTCTTTAGAATCATACATGCAGATTTGGTAAATGTTGTCTCTGTGGCCATTCCTGATTTGTTAAAATTAGGAGAGGGACTGGAAAGGAAAGAAGAAGATGCAATTTAGTATAAGAGTCCAGATTCTGCAGCCAGAATGCCTGGCCTTAAGTCTCAGAATAGCATGTACTACCTAAGTGGCTCTGGGAGAGTTACTTCACCGAGCAGTACTTCTGTTTTCTCATCTGCAAAATAAAATAAGACTATTGTAAGAACTGAATGGATTAACTCATGGGAAAAAATTTAGAAAAATGCCTGGCATATGGCAAAAGCTCATAAATGTTTAGTTGCTATTGCAGTTATTACTATTGTTGACATTGGGCTGAAGTTAGTGAAATATAATAAAGATGCTTAATTTTTAATTTGTCAATGAGCATATATGTAGTTCAATGCAAATAACTAATAAACATGATAGAACAGTTGGTATCTTAAAGTGTCTTTCTCCAATGTGCTAAGAAATACTAACTGGGTTTTTTCCTCTAACAACAATATGCTAGCAGAAGATACAACTGTATTACAAAGTCAAAATTGTGACTACATGTACTAAAAAAGAATTACCAAAGCTCCCAGCAAACAGACTTGATCATTTCCAAATTAATCTGTAAATATATTTTTACTGCTACAATTTAATAACAGATGAGTGATGACATTCACTAAAAAAGGAAAGATATTTTACCATTGGGGGGAAAAAAACTTTTATCAGATACTTCTGTGGTCTAGGCAAAGAAAGGAAGCGGTCTATTTTAGCAACACATTTCCATCTCTGCCTGAAGTTTGCCAGGGAGAGCTGCCAGTGTACAAGAGTCCAGAAGAGTTAAAGATTTAATACCTCCATGAAGCAACCTTAGAAAATTCTGAGGAACCCATTTTATTCTGGCCTTCGGGTTTTCCCCAGTGGGATTACATTCCAATCACACAGGCTGACTGCTGACTTAATAAAATGCCTTCTATTGGCTGTCTTCTCTGTCTTGCCTCTCATTCTGCTACCTCACATGTCAGTGAACCACTTGCACTCAGGTTTTGTCTCACAGTCTATTTCTGAGGGAACCCCAAGTATGGCTCATGGCAAATTCTGGGTGGTGCGGTCAGAGTTTAGGTTAAGAACCTAGAGAGGAGATAAGGCTTACAGCAGGAGCAAAGGCTGGAAAGGAGGATTAGAATTAGGGAGTTTGTGGGGCACCCAGGTGGCTCACTTGCTTAAGCATCTGACTTCGGCTCAGGTCATAATCCCCCAGCCTGTGGGTTTGAGCCCCACATCGGGCTCTGTGCTGATAGCTCAGAGCCTTGGAGACTGCTTCAGATTCTGTGTCTCCCTCTCTTTCTGCCCCTCCCCTGCTCACACTCTGTCTCAATCTCTCTCAAAAATAAGTAAACATTAAAAAAAATTAGAATTAGGGAGTTTGTATTCCTAGCCAATTACTTCCTTGCTAGCAGGGGTTGTCTTCCTAGTTCTTTAATGTCCTGGCATTTGCAGGTGGTTAGTGTGTGTCAAAAAAAAAAAAAAAAATGCCCATCTATTTAATAATCAAATTAAATTACTGTGGAGACATACCCTGTTTATGCCACCTTCTCTTTATGCCATAGTCCATCAATTTGCCCTCATTGTCCCCAGGGATGCAAAGAGTTTTTGCATGATCTTCAGGTGCAGACAGTCTGTAGTGAAAGCACAGGCCAGCCCTCAAACTAGATGTCCCAGAATTCATGCTCAGCCCTTAGTAGTTGTAGGGGGCAAGGTGATGACTGAAACAGCAGTTTCTCAGGGTACTGGAGAGAAAAGGATTCTCTCTCCTCCAGCAGTATGTATCTACGGGCATCCCACTGAATGATGCTGGGTTCCCAAGTTTTACCACTGTTTGCTTATCATAGGTCTTTAAGTTCACACATACTTTCTCTGTCCAAGGCCCATGATCCAGACAGGATCTGTCACAGGGAGTTCCTAATAATAGCCTCAAGTTTTAGGAACCAAATATACCATATATTTTGCCTGGTTAAAATCCTTCTCCTCCTTAAAATGAATTTCCCTCCCAGTAGCTTTTGGAATTCTTCAATGATTTTTGAAATCCTTTGCTACCAGGTAACTTCATTTGAGATGACCTCACTTCATCAAACTATTTTAATGTCTTTGAAATCTTAAGGAGGAAAGGGTGGAATTTTGAAACATTAGGAATGCCACAGCAACTTTCCTATCCCTCTCTCCTACTACTATTGAACTTCATGAGTATGTGTACGGAACAGTAAACACAGGTCTTTGCCTGACCTCCTAAACATCCTTTACAAAATTTTTTTGTAATGTTTATTTTTTGAGAGACAGAGAGACACAGAGTGTGAGTGGGAGAGGGGCAAAGAGAGAGAGAGGGAGACACAGAATTCAAAGCAGGCTCCAGGCTCTGAGCTGTCAGCACAGAGCCCGATGTGGAGCTTGAACTCACCAACTGTGATCATGATGTGAGCCAGAGTCAGATGCTTAACCAACTGAGCCACCCAGGGGCCCCCAGACCTCCTAAACATCTTATCAAAACCTCTCCACAGAAAGCACCCCTAAAACCAACCTTCAACAACTGGAGCTCCCTTCAAAGGTGACTGAGTGTTGACTATCACATGTCAACTCTTAACAGGACTGTCTCTGTTAGCACCAAGGGAACAGTTGTGGCATGGAAGTTTTGTGCACTGGTTTCTGTGTTGTGAGTTTGGTCTGAAGTGATATACTTTGATAGTTGTGGGCAATATATAGAAGTCCTTGATTTTCTAAGACAGTTTTATTTTCAAGTAATTGTTTTCTATAAATAGACTTGGCAGATCATAGGTTTTTGAGTCGAGGGTCACATACCATCAACTTTCCTAGCTAAAGAAAACAGTAGAAAGGAAAACAGCAGGTCTGTTTGGGGGGTGCATAAGAATATATTTTGAATAAAGAGATGCATAGCTCTCTCTATCATGGGGAGACTTGGATTAGAGGCAGACATATAGATAAATTAGGGAGTTTGTGGAGTATTTCAGATGACAGGTAATAAGAATCTTAAAACTGAATTTTAGCATGTTAGGGGTATCCATAGATTGTACCAATATCATGTAGCACCATTTAATTTCTCCTTTTGCTGGCAAAATTGTCTGGGTATGTCAGGAGTACATCCTTGCTTTCTTTCTTCTGCTGGCATCAGTTTTGGAAAGTAATCCTGAGGACTGAAAGGCTGTTTCTTGCTCTGCTCACCTCCAGGGAGATTTCTGAATCTCCTTGTCCATAGCTGGCTGTCCGAGGTTTGTTATTCACAGAGTGTCTGTTGCTAAGTTGGGGGTTTTCTACTATAAAGTGGCATAAATCAGAGTCAGGTCACTTCAGGATGAACATAATAGCACCATGCACCACAAAATCATGTTATGAGGACTTTCACCAGATCATAATTTATTAGACAATGCCTCTGGTTTGAGCATTAAGGGAATGGAGAAGGACTCCCTACAGATCACTGAATCATGGCCATATACCTTAGTTGAGTTTTAGGGTTTTCTGACTCCTTGCCCTATACCCCACATGCAAACTTACTTCCACTAACCAAGAACTCTACTGCAGTTACACTGGTCTCTTCAAGTTTTTCTAAAAATCTGTGTTTCTTTCTGTCTCAAGGTTTTTGCTCATTTTATTACTTTCTTCTGGAATATCTAGCCCCTTTTACACTCGAGTATCTTGAGCCCAAAATATGTACATGTGGCAGAATCCCATGGTATGGTTTAAAGTGGAATAGAAAATGGTGCTTTCTAGGAAACAAAAGATTCATGTTTACTAAATTTTCTACTGTTAACTTCTTTTCCAATTTTGTGAAAGTGATATAACTTGTCTCTATCAGGAAAGTAAGTCTTATATTTCTCTTTTCTCCCAGTAGCACAGCGATGATCACGCAATAAAAAACTCAATATATACTAGTGAGATGGTTCATAATTCATCTACTATTTGTCATATTATATCACACCATGCCATAGCAACTCAGTCTCTCAATTTCTTTCTCACACTAACCTATAAAATAGGTGTTATAATTATCTCACAGCACTACCTTCTAGAGTGGGTCTATATTGCACCCTAACCCTGACCAAGGACATAAAAACAATCCTACAATGATAGTTGAACTTACAGCTTAAGTATAAGGCATAAACCATGGTTGTTGTAATTTGGAATTATAAACATAGAACAAATAACATATTTACTGAACATCTCTACCTGTAACTAAAAAAAATACATTATGGAACTATGGTATTGGTATTGCTTTAATAAATCTATTTTTTTCCAATGTTAATAAATTAAATAAATTCATTCAAAGCAATCATTACAAATACAGTCATCATCTTTGTCAATGAGATAAAATAATTGAGGGGGGGAATATTCCTACCGTAGATAGGAATATTTTCAGTTTTGTAAATAAAATATTTTCAGTTTTGTAAATAAATATCTTTTTTTCCCTTTAGACAGATGAATAAGGGAAAGATTTTTGCTAAAATCAGTATAAAAATACCTCTCTGCAAGGCAATAAAGCAACATATTATTACAAAGTTTAACCCAAAGTTACATGTGTGTGTGTTTATATGTTTATTTTCCTCTAAAATTTCTAAAAACAGTCTTCTAAACCTTTAAAGACCTAAAATTATTTTAGGTTGAAGAGAGAAACTTTTATATGGCAAAATATGATTTGCCTTTATTACCCTTAAAATCTAGAAGAAGGCTGTATTAGTAATTATCTTTCAACAATTTAATTTTGCCTGATACCAATGAAAACAATAACTCTAGAAATAGCAATATTACCTACTGAGAGAAGAAGGTCTTTGCAATGTGGGTTCATTAATTAATTTTTCTATATAATAATCCTTTATTTTTTTAAAGACTTTTACTACTATAAAACAACTTTGTTGTTGTTCCAATGCATTCTTTCTTTATCCTTTGCTCAGGGGTAGGGTGGTCTGGGAAGAGTTGAGAAAGAAGGACATAAGGGTCTTAAGAAGATGGTGTGATTGTAAAGTTATTAAATAGCATTTCAGATAGCTCAGGGGTGTGTTGTCACCAAGATGGCAGACCAGGAGATCCAAGCACCCATCTTCCCACAAATAAAAATTAGACAGCTGTCCAAGAATGAAAATAGCTCTGGGAGATCTCAGGAGCCCACCTAAGGAGTTTCAACAAAATAGCAGAGCAAAATAACCTGTGAATAACCACACAAAAAGAGTAGGAAGAACGACTTCATTTTGCCTGCAACATCCTGTGGCCTAGGTCAGCACTGCTCAGTGCCAAGAGAGAACTGCCTAGCCAGAAAGAGTTCTCATTGCAAGCAAAATAGAGCAGAATGAATGACCAGATGCCCTAACCTTTTATAGCTACACAAAGGACCTGACCCTACTCCTATCACTGGCCTGCACCTCTGTGTACCAGCAACTAGTCCCTCTGTAGTTATGCATGTGCACACAGCTGGTTCCAATTTGTATGACCAGCCATTACTGTGTGTGCACCTATGGCTAGCCTCTGCAGCCACATGAGTACACGCCGACAGCCAAACCCTCCATAGTTGCTTCTGTATCTGAAGCCAGTCCTGACCCCTGTCACAGGCCTCTACTGCTGCAGGCACTTGCAAATAGCCCTTGTAGTACACACCTGAGTGCTGCTGACACTGACTCCTGTTACCAGAGCCTCCAAAGTGCATTGGCCTGCAACTAGCCCCTGCAGCCACCTGGGTACACATTGATTGCCCAGGTCCTGCAGCTGCTCATGTACCCAAAGTTGGCCTCAGGCCCTGCTGCTGGGCAGCACCCTTGCCAATGTGTGTGTATGCCTGAAGCTGGCCCCTGCCACTATGCAGGCACCTGCAGCCAGCTCCATAGCCACATATGTGCACACCACCGGCTCCGGCTACCACCACCATATGCCCTGTTCCCTTGCCTTTGAGAAGCCCAATAGCCCTTGCAGCCATTCAGGGCCCCATACAGCTCTTGCTTTCAAGGATCATGCAATTGTCAATGTCATGCACTTCAGCCACCTGAGCCAATGAGATAATTTGCCACCCCAAATCTCAACATATTTGTGAATTTTAGTTTTCATCTTGACATTGATTTCTAGTTTCATACAATTGTGATCAGAAAAGATGCTGGATATGACTTTGATCTTCTTAAATTAAGACTTTTTTGGTGGCTAATGTTTCATATGTCTTGAGAAGAATATATATTCTGCTACTATTGGATGGAATGTTCTGTAAATATCTGTGAGGTCCATCTGGTCAAATGTCTAGTTTAAGTCCAATGTTTCATTAGGGATTTTATGTCTGGCTGAGCTATCCATTGTTGAAAGGGATATTAAAACCCCCTACTGTTACTGTATTGCTGCTATCTATTTTCTCTCTTCAGGTCTGTTAATATTTGCTTTATTTTATTTTATTTTATTTTATTTTATTTTATTTTATTTTATTATTTGAGAGAGAGAGAAAGCATGTAAGCAGGGGAGAGGGGGAGAGGGAGAGAGAGAGAGAGAGAGAGAGAGAGAGAGAGAGAGAGAAAGAGAAAGAGAAAGAGAATAAGAGAGAGAATCCCAAGCAGGTTCCATGCTCAGTGCAGAGCCCAATGTAGGACTCAATCCCATGACTCTGGGATCATGATCTGAGCCAAAATCAAGAGTAAGACGATTAACCAAGTGAGCCACCCAGGTGCCCCTGCTTTATATATTTAGATGCTCCAGTGTTGAATGCATAAATATTTACAAATTTTATATCCTCTTGTTGGATTGACTCCTTTATCATTATATAATGACTTTCTTTGTCTCCTGTTACCATCTCTATTTTTATATAAGTTAAGCTGCCTCTGCTTTCTTTGGGTTTCCATTTACATGAAACTTATTATTTTCTCTTCACTCATTTACAGGCTGGTTGTGTTCCTAAAGCTGAAGTGAATGTCTTGTGAGCAACAGAGAGCTGGGTCTTGTGTTTTTACCCATTAAGCCACTGTATGTCTTTTCATTGGAGAATTTAGTCCATTTACATTTATGTTTTTAAATATTTACTTATTTATCTTGAGAGAGAGAGAGAGAGAGAGAGAGAGAGAGAGAGAGAGAGGAAGGGGTAAAGAGAAAGGAGAGAAAGAAGACTAAGCAAGCTCTACACTGTCAGGGAAGAGCCAGTTTCAGGAACCAGGAGACCATGACATGAGCTGAAACCAAGAGTCAGACACTTAAATGACTGAGCCACCCAGGTGTCCCTAGTCAATTTACATTTAAAGTACTTATTGATAGGCATAGACTTATTATTGCCATTTTGTTAATTATTTTCTGGTTGTTTTATAGTTCTTTTGTTTCTTTTTCTTTTGCTTTCTTCCTTTATGATTTAATGATTTTCTCTAGTGGTATGCTTCAGTTGCTATCTTTAATTTTGTGTATCTCTTATAGGTTTTTCCTTTGTTGTTACCATGAAATGTATATAAAGCATCTTATATTTATAGTAATCTATTTTAACCTGAATACAACTTAAATTCAAATGCATACTAAAGCTTGATACTTTTAACTTCCACACCCCTTACATATTATGTTTTTGATGCCCAATTTCATCTTTACCTTGTATATACATTAAAAACTTAATGTAGTTATTTTTAATATTTTTGTCTTTTGGTTCATACTTGATTTATGTGATTTACCCACCACCATTAAAAATTAGAGTATTCTGGATTTAACTACATATTTATCTTTATTGGTGAAATGTAGCCTTTCATGTTTTACTATTACTAATTATCATCCTTTTGTTTCAGATTAAAGAGTTCCTTTCAACATTTCTTGTAAAACTGGTCTAGTGGGGGTGAACTTCTTCAGCTTTTGCTTGTGTGAAAAACTCTTTATCTCTCCAATTCTGAAGTACTAATTTGCTGGGCAGAGTATTCTTGGTTGGCTTTTTTGTTTTTGTTGTTTTGTTTTGTTTTGTTTTGTTTTGTTTTGTTTTTAGCACTTTGAATATGTTATCCCAGTCTTTCAGGACCTGCCAAGTTTCTACAGAAAAATGTACTGATGGTCTTATGGAGGTTCTCTTATATGGAACAAGTTGTTTTTCATTTGTTTCTTTTAAGATTCTCTTCTTGTTTGTAACTTTTGAAAATTTAATTATAATGTGTTTTGGTGTGGTTCTCTTTGGATTTGTCTTATTTGGATCTTATAGGCTAGGGAAGTTTTCAGCCATTTTTTCTTTAAATAAGCTTTCTACTACTTATGATTTCACTCATATCTGGAATCTAAAAAATAAAACAAATGAATAAACAAACAAAAGCAGAATCATACCTATAAATACAGAGAACAAACTGGTTGCCAGAGGGAAGGGGATTGGGATAATGGACAAAATGGGTGAAGGGGAGTGGAAGATACAGGATTCTAGTTACAGAATTAATAAGTCACAGTGTAGGGAATATAGTCAGTGATGTTGCAATAGTGTTGTATGGTGAGAGATGGTAGCTACACTTGTGAGCATAGGATAAGGTTATAGAGTTGTTGAATCACTATGCTGTACACCTAAAACTAATGTAGCATTGTGTGTCAACTATACTCAAATTAAAAAAATATATATAAAACTTTCTGCCCCCTTTCTCTTTCTTTTCTCCTCCTGGGACCTCTATAATGTGAGGATTGATCTGTTTGATGATATCTCTTAAGCTTCCTACACTCTTTTTTATTCTTTTTTTTTTTTTTCTATTTATACTCCTGATGGTAGGAATTTGTATCTTTGAGTTTGCTAATCCTTTTTTCTGCTTATTCTAGTCTGCTGTTGAACCCCTCTATTGAATTTTTCAGGTCAGTTATTGTATTCTTCAATTCTATGATTTCTGTTCTATACTTTTTCAATATTTCATTTATCTTTATTGAAATTCTCACTTTTTATGCATTGTTCTCCTTATCTTGGTGAGCAAATTTATGACCATTATTTTGAGCTTTTTATCAGGTAGATCACATATCTCCATTTCATTAAAGTCTATTCCTGGAGTTTTATCTTTTCTTTATTTGGAAAATATTTCCCTGTTTCTTCACTTTTCTTCACTCCCTGTGTTTCTTCCTGTGCACTAGATAAAACAACTGCCATTCTCATTTTTGATGGAATGGTCTCACATAGGAGGCAAACTGCATTGTTCAGCCTGGTCCTAGCTCTTGCTTGTTGCTTAAATCTTTGTGATTTGGCTTACAGTAGTTGAGTGAGCATGTGCCAAGACCTGTGAGTGTCCCAAAAGGGAGAATCTCAGTCAGCAACTAGATGCAGGCTAATTGGAAGCAAGACCATCAGGCAGCAACCTTTTAAAGCATGCAAATATACCTCTTTCAAGGAAAGACTAGGAGACAGGCATTTCCATAGTCTTCTGAACCCTAAAGGGATAGCCAGTTAAGAAGTCCTTCTTTGTTGGCTACAGTCCTGTGAAACTTGTGAATGCAAGCTCCACTTGCCTCCATAGCCAGGCCATCAAGGAGTATTTCCCCTGGGTGGCAGTTGCAAAAGCTGGGGTGCCATATATGTATATAAACTCCTTCCAGGAGGATATTGCTGTTATCAGGCTACAGGAAGAATGCTAAGATCAAGTCTATTGGATTCCCTGTTCTTTGGGGAAGATCTGTCTGTCCCTAGATGCATGTTGTATTAGAGGCCTACCCCTTAGGCAGCAGTTTTAAAGTATGCAGATAGTCCTCTTTCAAAGAAAGACTGGGAGATTGGCATTTCTCTCTGCCCTTTTTTGCACTGAGCCCTAAGGAGATAGCTGATTAAGAAGTGTTGCTTTGTTTGCTACAGTCCTATGGGAATTCAAACTTGAAAAGTCAAGCCCCACTGGCCATCAGAGCCAGGCAATCAAGGGTGCCTCTTCTGGGAGGCAGCCACAAAAACTGGGCACCAGACATGTGCTCAAGCTCCTTTCAGGGAGACACTGGTGACCTGGAACAGGGCAGAGAGAGAATGCAAAAATGGCACCTGCCAGCCTCCTCAATCTCCAGAGAATTGCAGTTGGCCCTTAGATGTGTGTTAAATTAGAAGTCTGACTCTTGGGCTGTTGCTTTTAAGATAAGTTAATAGACCTCTTTCAGTGGATGACTGGGATATAGGCATTTTGGGCTTGCTACCTCTTCAGTGAGCCCTGGGGGCTCAAAACAAGTCCTCTCAAGCACCTTAAAAGCTGTTTCTTTGTTTGCTATAGGTTTGTAGGTTTTATGGATCCTAGTCTCATTGGCTTTTAGGGCTAGGTGTTTTGGGTGCCTGTGCCTCAGGTGGAGGTCTTAAAAGTTAGAGCACTTCATGTTGGATCCAAACCCTTTTCTCCTCAGGGAGAAATTGGGAGTTATGAGGTTTTTCCCAATTGTATGTTAGTGTGATGTGGTAGTGTTTATGGTCAGAGTGTGTCTCAGCCTTTCTTATATATTTCAAAGTGGGTTTTTTTCTCATTCACCTGATATGTAGGAATCACTCAATTAGATGTTTTTGTTTTTGTTTTTGTTTTTGTTTTTGTTTTTGTTTCCAGAGGGAATTGTTTTAGCATGTAGCTATAGATTCAGTGTGTCCATGGGAGGAGGTAAATTCAGGATCCTCCTATATCACCATCATGGACTAGAACACAGTAAGGCTTATATACACTTACCTTTTTAACAAAAGGTTTATTTACCCACTACTTGCCTCTAGGTTTGTCAAGATAATCGAATGAGATATTTAGGTGTAAAGCACTTTGGAAAGAATGGGGCCTTATATAAATATAAGGGAATGTTGCCTTGGCTTGCTTGAAAAAGAGTGGATGAGAAGAGTGTGAGTGACTCATCTCTTCTTCATGGCAAGACCTACGCAAATCTCCCTCTTGCTTATGAAGCTGCAAATAAACCCAACTTAGTCCAAACATTCTATCATGGACCAGGTGCCTTAGAAAGTCCCAGTATTTGTTGTCAGGTTCTTTTTGAGACAAATAGCAAAGTGGCTAGCTTATATTCCAGTTGTTTGAGTTGCCAGATGACTCTTAAAATAGAACAAAACAACTTTCTCCAGCAGCAAAAAGTGAAGTTGCCTTTCTCCTCCCTCCACCTTCTTTCATTTTAATCTTTTATGATGTGTGGTTTCCAGATTCCAAAACTGTAAACAAAACATGTCTGTTCTGTTGTTTCTATTATCCAGTGCAAATTGAAAAAAGGAACTATAATGCTTCTTAATCTTTTTTAAAAATTCCTTTTTACAAATAATTTATTTCCAAATATCAGCATTTCTTACATGATTTGGATGTAGTGAGGTGGAATGGAGACAGAATTCATATCCACCTACTGCAGATAAAGCTTTTCCCCTGAAAAACAGCATAATCAGAGTAGGCAGTTTCCCAGGATTTTTGTGATCACCATGCTGGGGATAAAACTCTGCAAATAAACCTTAGGCATTGGGAATAAGTGGTTGCTACATTTGGGAGAAAAATATCTCAAAGAAATAAGAGGACATCAAAAGTTTTTCTTCTCCCTCTTTATTTCTAAGAGATGTCTTTCTCCAAGTATTTAGAAGAAGATAAAATTGAATTGTATTTTTATCATGATATGAATTGTGCAAACAACTGGGAATTATAACTTTAAAATATTAAATGGAATTTGACCCTTGTTGGATATGTAGATTTGAATATCTAACATCATATCTTCCTTGTAAGTTGTCTCTTTTACGTGTTCTATAATGTCTCAAGTTAGTGTGCTATTTTCCCCCGTGTAATTTCAGGACAATATTTTCATTTACTAACAACATTTCATAGTACGTTAATAACATCAACACAGCCACATTTCCCTGTGTGAAAGATTCAGGGTTATAAGAGATGAAGGGACATTTGTTAAGCCTAGGTAAATATTCAATATCAGTTTAGAGAGAGGGAGAGTAACAATGGCATTTACAGCCAGCCCTAAGTTCCTTTGAGATGTATATGAATGCATTTGACTTGTTCAGTCTATGAAGCAGATGCTAGTTCAGCTGTAGTACATGTGTTGGTGTCCAAACATAGTTTTGGAATATGATGCGGGTGCGGGGAGAGGGGCGATGTGCATGTATGAAAATTCCAGGTATGAGTTTTGGGGATACCATTAAAATTATTTTAACTCAACTTAAACATTGACCTCAGAGATATATACATGATACTGGTTTTGATACATTTTGGAAAAGTAATTAGAAATCAAATAAAGCATTAAGGAAAACAGTAACTAAGATTTTAATGGAATTTTTTGGACTAAATTATATATTTTTCTAGTTCCAAATGAAAACAGCACTGCATTTTATTCTTTTCTTAAGTTTGTATTTAAATTTCAGTTAGTTAACCAACACTGTAATATTAGTTTCAGGTGTACAATTTAGTGAGTCGATACTTACATACAACATCTGGTGCTCATCAGAACAAGTGCATTCTTTAATCCCCATCATCTATTTCACCCATTCCCGCCCACCCCCAACGATCTCCTCTCTGGTAACCATCAGTTTGTTCAGGTTAAATTATATTTTAAATGAAATAAATGGATCATTAATTTTATTTGGAGTTTTACTTAGTCTAATAACCAAATATTGATTTTCAGTTATATTTCTCTTTATTCTTTGTTTTATTGTGTGACTTTCTGAACTGCTTTATAAGGAATTTTTTTTAAGTTTAAATATTACAAGTTCTTCAATTAAGGCAATATTTCTTAATATTTTAGCTTAAAAAGGAGGAAAATTTTATATTCCTTCATACTATTTTGAGACATGAAAAATACCATGAGGGTTTTTTTCTTTTTTTATAGAAAAGAAAAGAAAAAAGAGTTTAAAAGGAAAAGATATCTTATAAAAGTATATTTTCCCCTATGTGTTTTACTACCGTGGTTATATAAGAATGCATGAAGTAATGAAAAACAAACAAATCAAAAACCCTTCAAACTGAATGCTGCCATCTTTTTTTTTCTTTCAGCTCTCGGGAGAAGTGATTTTGCAAATTGCCAATGAACCAGTTCTGCCCTTTAATGCTCTTGATATAGCTATAGAAGTTCAAAACAGTCTTAAAGGTAATTTTTCTTTTAATTACAGTAATTTTAGCAAGTGAAAGATGGTTCAACTAATTTTTAACAAGCAATGGATAAAAATATATGCTATGTTATTAGCTATGGCAATGCAGTGACTCCCTTCTTAGAGAGGATTATCATGAGAAGGGCTTAGAAGAAATATGAGATTTGTAATTTCAAACTTCTGTTATCATTTTCCGCATGGCAAAAATATAGTTTAGGTATTTTCCCAAATAAATAAGTAAGTAGGTAAGTAAGTTTGTATCTAAAATTCAATCAATTCAAATCAAAATCAATCCAAATCAAGCCAACCCAAACCAATCTTTGGGATTAATTTCTGAAGTATGGGCCCCATTTCATTTCACTAAAGTGTTGGCTCATCCTAGATTAAGGGTGACAAGAAGAGAATTATCTCCATAGTTTCTATTTCAATCCCTTCATGTTTGAATAGATCTCTTTCTGCAGAATTCTAATAATTACCTTCATTTCCCCTTTATCTACATACAAATCTTTCAACAAGGCTTATAATTTTTCTGTATTAACCAAATACAAAGCCAGTATTGTAATTAAAGAATGCACCCTCCTCCTTTTTGAGTCACACATCTTATTGACAGATATTTATGTGTGATTTTTAGACATAAACTTCTCAATACAAAATTCACTATTTTATCTAAGTACCTAAGCAGTAATCCTTACAAAATGGATTATTCTTTTTCTTTCTTAGAAAATGATTTATTCTTAACAGCCAAATATTTCAAGTTTCTGAAAATTTAATTCCTTTTTTTTTTTTTAATTTTGACTACTGGGATTGCTTCTTAACCTGAAGAATACTATGACACAATTTTTCCTCCCTCAGTGATTCTTATGACTTTTATTATATTGGCTGTAAAACCCTAAAAGCACTTGAGCTGTTTAGGGTTATTTGTTCCTATATGAAGTAGCCTCGGATTGCTCTGTTTTTGATATATTTAGGTTGGTCTCTATATGGTTTCCGTATTTTCCACTTTTGTCAAGTTTCTATCTTAGATTTGCTTGATGCAGAGTTGCCACAAACCTTCAATTTTAAGAAATGTACTATCTGTGAAAATCAGTAAAACAAAGTACAACAAAATGAGGTATGCCTATATTTTGGGCAGCATTGGAGCTCAGAAGAAATATATATATATGTGTGTGTATATATATGTGTGTATATATATATATGTGTATATACGTATACGTATATATACGTGTATATATATATATATATATATATATATATATATATATATGTATTCGTTTATTTTGAGAGAGAGCACATGCATGCACACGTGTAAGCAGAGCAAGGGCAGAGAGAGAGGGAGAGAGAGAGAGAGGTTTCTCACTGCCAGCACAGAGCCCGAGACAGGGCTCGATCTCACGAACCATGAGATCATGACCTGAGGCAAAATCAAGAATCAGATGCTTAACTAACTGAGCTATCCAGGTGTCCCAAGAAATATATTTTTAATGAGATAAGTCAGTACAATTATTCAGCCTTCAGTTGGTGATTCAGATATAGAACTGACATAGTTGGATTTAATCAGGCTAGAGCTCTAATGAGAGAGGGACAATGACCTAGATAAGTTAAAACTGAGAGTATGTGCACAGGAGCACTCATGAGGGTGGATCAAAGTATCTAAACTGGGTATGGAATAAAAATGAGGAAATGAAGGAAAGGAGGGGGAACAGAATGGAAGGAGGATCAATAAATACTACTTCATGGTGAGATCAAAGAATTGAGTGAGCTAAAAAGACTCATTTGCTGCTGGCCAGCAAATGGGATTATTAAAAATGTGATCATACAAAGAGTTCAGATATTGGTAAAGACAGCGTTCAGGAGAGGACATGACCATGGAAGTGGGATAAGCAATCACCAGAAGAAAAGAGGCTAAGGAAAGGAGAGTCTAGAGTATGTGGGTATTGAAATTGCCAAGAATTCAGATCGAAGTATTCTTGTAAGAGGAAGTGACTAAACCAGGAGCCAAAATCTTCAAAGAATGAGCAGTGATACCTCCTAGTGTGTTTCTAGGGCTAGTGGTACAAAGCATAAGAGAGAAGGAACCACACCTAAGAGGGCTGGGGCCTAAGCAGTATACCTAAGCAGTGATACCTCCTAGTGTGTTTCTAGGGCTAGTGGTACAAAGCATAAGAGAGAAGGAACCACACCTAAGAGGGCTGGGGCCTAAGCAGTATCATTATGGAAGAGCCAGGTTTTAGGTTAAAGGAAGAGGGTACAGAAAATATTCTGAAAATAGGCCAGGTTAATAATCCTTTCTTTAATAGTTATATCTGAAGCATGTCAGTACAACGGGGTTGGGGGGAAAGCTACAGTCGTTCTACAAAGATTTCCACTGCAGCCTGATGCTACCAAGTCTAGATGAACAGCTCCCAAAATCAAGTTGCTCAGTCAGATGAGCCAGGAGTATTTTGGCTTCTTGCTGGTATATTGGTCTGCTTCTGCTATAGGTAAAGAACTTTTTCTTTGGTTATTGGTTTTTTTTGAGTTTTGTTTCTTTTGATGTGAAACTCCTTGGGTTTCCTTGCTACTTTCACTCAGAAAAATGTGGGCCAGACTTAAGATATACCCATAGTAAAAACACAAAACAAAACAAAACAAAACAAAATGTGTCAAGAACATAGATATATAGGAATAAAATTCTTTTGTTATGACCTGAGTATAAATATTTGATCAAAGTGATGCAATTTGTCACCTTTAAGCTATACATTTTTATCTTTTAGTCATCATGATTCAAAATTATTTGTTCTGTGTTAAATTAAAAGATCATTCGAATATTTGCTAAATTGTGGGCAATTTGATGTAACTGTTCTATTTTAACTACTTTAGTTATAACCTTATTTGTAAAATAGAGTAATGTGCTACACATTAAATGGCATCTAATTTTACTGCTTAGTACAAACTTTAATTGTTTATATATATTTTTATTTTGTTATGACAACTAGCAGTGATTAGTCTTAAGTTCTCAATCACAGTTATTACAAAAAAGTGACCTTCAAGGCTAAACTATAAAATTTTGTTTCTCCCTACTGCAAAAAGTTTATGTATGAAGGTCTCTGAAACCCAATTGCATTTTCAACGGTGTAATTTTACCCCTTGACAACCAGCCATCTTGTTTATTTATTACTCTAGTTTACAGTAGCAGCAGACCATTCTCTACTGTTCTCACAACCACCAGAAAGAAGGATAATTTACCAGTGAATAATTTGTTTGAGTTGATTTATTGGATGGTCTTGAAAGCTCATTTTGACTGAGTGACCTTGGCTCTTAATATTTGGTCAATGCCAAACACATAATAGTTAGAGAATGAATATTTATATGTGGTTACATAGAGATGTAGTGTAAATAGTGACTGATGAGATTACTGATATGCTTCAGCTGTACTTGTGGCAAATAAAAGTATGTCCAAAAAAATTGCACACATAAGACACTGGTACTAGTTTGCAGGGGGCAAAGGCAGGTGTTAAGAATAAATGAGTACAACCATACCCTTGAACCTAGAAGCAGACTAAGGAGTATGCACTTAATAACCTGACTAAATTTACTCTTTCTCACTCTCTCTACTTTTTAATGTTTTAAACACCACCTCAAAATAACTAATGACTATGTAATTCTGATGATTTCTGTTAATATCTGCTATTTTTCTTTGTTGGAATTCTGGATGTTAATTATTTACCATTATTGCAAAAACTACAAATGACAAAACAAAGTAAAAGTCATTTCCATTTGATCTGGCTATGTACACATTTATTTAGTGAAAGCCAGACTCAGCAGGAAACAATTTCGATCTGTGTGGCTTGTTGCCACTTCCTGATTGTCTCACTAAAGGTAAAATGGTTGTTGGCAGAATTTCCTCCTGTTCCTTGAGAAACTGACAATGGTAACTTAGCTGACTTTTTAATTTTTTTATTAGCTCTGATAATTCATTAGCACCAATCACTTCATTGTAGAAGGAGGGATATTATTTCAAGGTGATGATGTGACCGAGGCAAGCACAGGCTGTTCCGCTATATCTGTAGTTTCATATATTCAGTTGTCATTTTGGTTCTTTTCTACAGTCACAAGTAATTGAGACCCATCTGATGTCGTTTCTTCTTTCTAATTTATGATGAATGTCCCAAAAGGAAAAAAAATAAGCATACGCTTTATAAATTGCATGGGTCACCTGTGTGGCCCAGTTGGTTAAGCGTCCGACTCTTGATTTCAGCTCAGGTCATGATCTCATGGTTTGTGGGTTCAAGCCCTGTGTCAGGCTCTGTGCTGACAATGGAGAGCCTGCTTGGGCTTCTCTCTCTCTTACTTTCTCTTGGCCCCTCCCCTGCTCATACTCACTTTCTCTCTCAAAATAAATAAATAAAACTTAAATAAATAACTTGTGTGATATTTGGCCTCAGCCTATCGGTCTCCAATTTTGGTTTTAGTTAGCATCAATTCCAACTTTTGTCCGGCCTATAGATAGTAAAGTGTGGGCATACTAGCAACCTGGCCCTGTGCCCTCCTGAAAAAATTCCAAATCCATCCATCTAAAATCCAAACAATTCCAAGAAAAGATTTAGTTCCCATGGAAATTCTGAATCATGTTAGATATCTAGTGGTTTGACCCAAACTTGCATTTCTGGAACTAACTGTTTTGTGTGACAAGGACTTAAACTCAAAAGCATTCTCTCAGAAATAGCTTACCTTGTTTGCTCAAACTGAGAGAAATTCAATAAGAGATTGGCCATCCATTGGGTACAATTTCCTAAAACTATGTTTAATATCAATCCCCAGTGTATTTTTGTATGGACTCTGACTATGTAACTATATTAAATATTGTATTTCATTTATTGATATTCCAAATCTTGTTCAAACCAGGAGTTCTTAATAGCGGAGTCTGCAACAAAATCTGGTTGTCTCTGTATTATCAGTGTTTGTCTCCTTAAGCCAGCTTCCCTTTGTCATCATGTCCTTCATCACCCTGAATACTTCATTCAAATTTGGTTTAAAGTTTTCTTTTTAGTACCTACATTAAACATTTTTTATTATGTGTATTTATTTTTGTGAGAGAGACAGAGTGCAAATGGGGGAGGAGCAGACTGAGAGGGAGACACAGAATCCAAAGCAGGGTCCAGGCTCTGAGCTGTCAGCACAGAGCCTGATGAGGGGCTTAAGCCCACAAACTGTGAGATCATGACCTGAGCTGAAGTCAGACACTAAACCGACTGAGCCACCCAGGCTCCCCAATACCTGTTTTATATGTGTAATTACATTGATTGAAATATGGTAATGACTTCCTATCATCTTCCTACTTTCCCATCCTAGTAATAGCTGAATGTATTGTGAATTTTTTTTTCCTTAAGTGTATTTTTAGGACAAAACCCTGTGCCCATGACAGGATAGTACTACAATCCATTTTTCTATGAGTGTTGCCTCACTGGCAACAATTTTAAAGTAGTGTTTTAAAGATTTTTTAAAAAGTATTTACTTATTTTGAGAGAGAGAGGAAGAGTGTGTATGTATGCAAGTGGGAGATGGGCAGAGAGAGAGGGAAGGAGAGAATCCCAAGTAGGCTCTGCACTGTAAGTGCAGACAGAGCCTGATGCAGGGCTCTAACTCACAAACTGTGAGATCATGACCTGAGCCAAAATAAAGAGTTGAGTGCTCAGCTGACTGAGCCACCCGGGTGCTCCTAAAGATACTTTTTTTTTTAATTTTTTTTTTAACGTTTATTTATGTTTGAGACAGACAGAGAGACAGAGCATGAACGGGGGAGGGTCAGAGAGAGGGAGACACAGAATCCGAAGCAGGCTCCAGGCTCTGAGCTGTTAGCACAGAGCCCGACGCGGGGCTCGAACTCACGGACCGCGAGATCATGACCTGAGCCGAAGTTGGCCGCTTAACCGACTGAGCCACCCAGGTGCCCCTAAAGATACTTTTAATGTTGGCTTATAATAGAACATAAAGTACCCTTCCCCTCATACTGATTAATTTCATTAAAGTTTTTTTTTTCATTTTCTCGGTTTAGCCAAAACATAATTAAACACACGTGTTATTAAATGTACAACTCCAACTTTCTGCCTCAGGAGGAGACTGATAAAAAATAAACCACACATGAATTTAATTCCTTCTAGGAAGCCTTTGTTCACTCTTCCAAAGCAACCAATAACCCGATCATGTAGTTGCAAACACAACACAGTGGCAGCATCTATGGCCATGAAAGTAGCCCCTGGTTCAATCTTGGCACCAGGCCGACATATGCTGTTGGGACAACTCATTCCACACAATATGTTCAAAGTCTTGATAGATTTGCATCTGTTTTTGGCTATCTGGATCACTGGGCAATATTAAGAATATAAGAAAATCTTCAGAATGTGTTGCCAGTGTTTTAAAAGTGGTCAATCTGATTCTTGTAAGCATGCCACTTTGGCACTTTTGCAAAAAAAAAAAAAAAAAAAAAAAAAGGATTTCTATTGTATTTAGTTTAGACATAACTAGCCACTGCCTCCTGGCATATTGCATTTTTAAATAATATCCATTTATCAGTGCATTGTAAAATCAGTGTTAGACTATTTATCAACAGTGCACTAGCTCCTACACTTCATTCTCTACCTGTTTGTTTTTTGTTTTGTTTTGTTTTGTTTTTGTTTTTGTTTAACTTCTTTAAATAACCAGCTGAGATGATTCACTGTGATTCAGACTAAAGAAACCAGCATGAAGAATAGAAAATGTAGGATAATAAAGGACTGTTGTTTCCTCTGGCTGAAATCGAATTGGTAATTTCTTTTTTTCTCTTTAGTGATGCCACAAGATATTTTTAAGATGACATTAAGTAACATACATTTTTCCCCCAAAATAATCTTCTTCTTTTAGCCACTGTGTTATGTGGAACATAAATCATACTTTTCCTTGTCACTATAAATCAATGAAGTCTAAGCCATGATTGTGCAATTATTAGCACCTTTAAAACTGTCATAAGCTCATCCATAGAAGAATAGGTTCTGTGAAATACATAGTAAAAAGCTATGTTTGTTTGATATAAAAATGTAGTTTTAGAGTATGACCAGTACATTTCACTATTAATTTAAGATGAAACTGTGTGAGTCTTTAAAAATACAGTCACAAAATACAACCAAAAGATAGAAAAATGGAAATAAAAATTTAAAACCTTTTTGGAGTATAAAACTCTGAAGAGAGGCCACAATAGTAAGTAGTAAAATCATTCTTTAAAATAAGACAGCTATATATTTGTGCAGGAGGTTGTAGAACAGACTTAACACATCTGAGTTTATGCCAAGATGAAACTCATCAAGATATGAAGTGGGAGAAGAGGTAGTTAGTGCATTTTCCAGGTTCTGGCAGGTTAGAACATATAGATTCAGTGGGGCAATCCAGAAGTCTAAGAGACCTTATGGAAAAGATGTGTATGAAGTGCCGGTAAGCTTCTGATCTGTTAGAAGGTGTTTTAGCTTCCTGTACCAACAGTCCTCAGGAGGAACAAGTTTTCTGATGACAACGTGGCACTTTAGAGGTCACGCCACAAAGCCCCAGGTAATGTGCTAAGTGTCTTATGTCCATTGTGACATTTAACCTTACTCTAGCCACATGAGCTGAACTGGATATTGTTAAGAGCAATTTAGAGATTAAGAAACTGTGTGGAGGGCAAGGGGTGGAGGGGTTGTGTCTTACTTAGGTGTGTACCTTTAAGTGGTTGGTTTAGGGCTTGAATATGGCTCTGTCAGATTCCAAAGCCCCTGCCCTTTTCACTATACCACACTGCTTCCCAGATGGCTTCAAGGGGAGAATGCTGCAATGTGATGATTGGCTAAAAGGCAGGAGTAGGAATATGTTTCCTTCAGTGTGTTCTAGAGCCTGTCCTGAACTGGCCTCCGTAGATCTCAATAATGTCTCAGTATCCACTGACTTGTACTTCCTCCTTCCTTCCCTCTCTCCCTCCCACCTTCTTCTCTCCTCTCCAATTAATATCACTACTGCTTATAATATCCAGCTCTGTTCTTTGTATAGCAAGATGGAAAAATGAAAGGGTTGAAGTTAGAGATAGATTCATCTTCCAGAAGGCTGAGGACTGGGGGAATAGGAAGGGATTAATTAGTAGCAATTAATATTTTTGTTTACGGATGGAACACCCTCAACAGCTTTAATATAGGGAGAGTCCCAGAACTTCCAAGAGTTGCATTTTAGATGACCTTGATTTCTGGGCAATTTCTGTCTCTCAAGTTTCACTTCTTTCCTGGATTTACTTAGAATATTTTTGTATACAATAAGCTCTTCAATTATCCTCATGAGGATTTATTTTATTTGATCCTTATTTATTCTTCATTTGTGGGTTATTTCTAACTAGATTAGGAATCTATTAAGGTTAGTGATTTAACCTTATGTCTTTCCCTTTCTCCCAGTACTTATAGGACAGAACACAAAATAGGACTCAGTAAGTTATTTACTGAAAATACATTTGTATTTTACTTTGAGACAGAGGAAAAATGCATTGTTTCTGTTTGAAATTTAGAAGTGCATTTCAATTGTTTCTTGAATAATATCAAGATAATTTCACTAAGCAGTCTCCATTATTTTGTATTATATTAAGGTTGATTTTCAATATTCATCACAAATTGATATGTTCTACTATGCTATAAAAAACTTAATGGTTGACTTTTCAACAGAAGCAAATATGTAAAAGGATCATTTTGAAGTTTGGCTGTTTAATTCCTTTACCCCTTTTTTTTATGTTTTTATGTATTTTTGAGAGAGAGAGAGAGAGCATGAGCAGGAATGGTGGAGAGACAGAGAGTGGGTAACAGAAGACCAAAGTGGGCTCTGTGCTGACAGCAAGGAGCCCGACGCAGGGCTCCAACTCACAGTGAGATCATGACCTGAGTCAAAGTCTGATGCTTAGCGGACTGAGCCACCCAGGCTCCCAGATTCCTTTATCCTTTACATTATCTCTTTCCTTGTTACTCAGAAGTTTGAGATCCAGCCCATGGAAAGAAAAAAAATGGCTCCAGATTAATAGGCACCACAAAATAACATTGCGAATCTTTACAGATGTGTATGCAAGGAGGAGTGTTATACAGTGTGGAGAAAATTTGAGAAAGTGAAAAGCAGCATCTCTGAGAATAAAATCATTAGTTATGGTATTTTGGGGCATGTCTTTAAAAAATGCATTGGTAGTAATTTATACTTAAGATTGTGTACTCTGATAATAGTAACTTCCATTTATATAGTTATTTATATGCTTGGAGAGTGAAATGACCATTTCTGCATTTTCCCCCAAGGAAGCTAAAAGACAGTAATATTAAGTAATCTATTCAAACTTACATTGATAGTAATTAAGTAGATGAGGCTCTTACCTGGTTTTTGATACCAAGACCTTGGTCTTGAGACTCCATGCGCATAAAGCTTCAAGATAATTGTATTAACTTTCTCTAAGAGAAATCTCTAACTCCCAGTTCGTTTTCTTTGGTCAAAGGGACTTACTACTTATTAAACCTGAACTGTGAAGAGCTTCAATTAGTCCTCTCTTCTCTGACATTCACTGTGCCTTAAATGAAGTTTTATACATATAGTCTTAGTTTTTATGTGTTATTGGCAGGCCATATTTTAATTCAATTTAGTTTAATTTAACTTATCATTACCCTAAAATAGCTTCTTTTCTTTTCCTTTGCAACTCTTATTGATTTTTAGCAACATTAGTTGATGCTCATTATATGCAAAACATTTCCCTAAGTGACTTTTTAGGCATTATTCGGGAAATATCTCTAAACATTATCTTATAATTCAAAATTCTCTCAACAAAATTTTTAATAAATGACTACCATATCTCAGGTATTGTGCTAGCATCTGGAGATACAAAGAGATAAAACATCATGCGGGGTTCTTTTCAGTCAAAGAAAGGAGAGAGACAAGGCAGATAAGGATAAAAACATTACAGATATTATGATGCTGTGATCAGTAGATAATTCATGCTATGTCAGACAGTTTTTGTCTGAGTAAATGGTAGTGAACAAAACTATTAGACAATAATCTCTTCCTTCACAGAGCTGACATCCTAACAGGAATATGTGGGGTCACAGCTGACTTCGATTTGGTGGTATTACTTTCTTATTTAAATAGACAAGTTCTAATTGGCATTAAAATGGCTATTAGGAATCAGTTATGTATACAAATGATTGAGTGAACATTGAAAATAAAGCTTCTTTTCAATTTGTAACCTAATACCCTTGAAGTGATGTATAGGGTGTGGTGTAGATGGCAGGTTTCCACTATCAGGGTTCTTTCTGGAACAAGAAAGTTCTTAAAGCTGTCAGTTCTCTACACCCTCACCACTAAGAAAGATAAATTCATTTAAAGCTAAATAAGGTAGAATGGTACAATTTGTCTCCCTTGATTCAGTAGTAATGTCTTCAATTCTGTAGTGTATGTTAGATCAGAACAGATTTTTCTTTCTTAAATGGAAGACTTTCAAGGATGTTGAACTTGTTTTTTCTGTTGTTCAGTCTTTCAATTCCAGTGTAATCTAAATGTGCTTTTTTCATCTTATTTTTTCCCTGTACAAAGATATTTCCTGTAAGTTCACCATACATTAACTTCAGTGAACCATCATATTTTAGGATAAATAGTATCTTTATAAAATGGCATTATTTTTATAATTGTGATTTAGGGTGCTAAATGTCCTCACAACCTCAAGGTTTCTTGTGATATCAAATAAGATAATTAATGAGTATATAATGTACTTTGAAAACACCCAAATGCCGAAACCTGTGAACTCCTACAAATGAGTTTATTCATGTTGTTAATTTCAGTGAACAGAAAGTTTATAAATGTGGCTATACTTTATAGCTCTCATGAAAACAACTTATCTCTACAGAATTTTCTTTTGTTACTGGATTTTTTTCCAAAAGTACGTTATTTAATCTCCTTTATTTATTTAGTAAATAATTGCTGAGTGTAAGAACCATGCTCTCCTCTAAAGAAATTAGCATATGAAATAGTCCCCATCAAATGAAGGTGAAAGACAACAAAGATCACTGTATTGGGTTGGTAATTCTATGACAGACATATTTTATATATCAGCTATAATTCTAACCTAGTTTTTCTTTTCTTACCACATCACCTCTCTACAGTACTTCTTAAACTTTAAAATGTGTGTAATAATCTGGGTAGCATGGAGATTCCTGGCTCTACTCCTAGAGAGATTTAGCAGGTGTAGGAATCTTCATTTTCATGAAGACCAGGTGTTTGGGGAGCTGGTAACACTTGAACTTCACTTGGAAAGAGTCCCTTTGTGATCTTTCCCTTTTGCCTGAAATTTTCCCAAGTGAAAGTCCCATATGGCCTCTTCATCTCTCCATCTGCTTATCTCAATGCCATGCTCTCAGGACAGCCAGTTTCAATTTATCAGGTCCATGTTCATTTCATCACCTTGACATGACATAATTCTCTGTCTTGAGTTTCTGACCTTGCTGGAGTCTCCTGAGAACTAACACCACCACTAACTGTTGCCTCACCCAGAGACTGACTCAAATGGCGGGGAATATCAGGAAGAAGATGAGAAGAAAATGCACTTCTCATGGTACAATAGAGGAATGCTTTTTAAACAAGATGTTAAGTCACATCGGCTGGGAAATGCTTACCTATAGAAGAATATTTTTTATAACAATTTATAAATATTAATCATTTAACCTTCATAAAAAATCTATGAAGCAGATGTTTATTTTGTTCATTTTATAGATTAGGATGCTGAGGCTCAGTAACTTACCCCAACATCACACAGCTACTAAGTGGTATAGCAGGGATTTGAACTCAGGTAGTCTGGCACCATGGTCTGGTGGCCATTATCACTATACAAATTCTGTCTTACTCTTAGTTAAAGGAATGTCCTGTGTTTAGTAACACCATTCATATCAAAATGACTTCCAGTAAGTTACACAAATAGAAACAAACTACAAAAAACAAAAATCATCCCCCAAGCAAAACAAGACAAATACTACATAGGATAGTATTTTCAAATCAAAGATGTATTTCAACTTCAAATTACAGGAAACTTTTAGAAAAGCAAAGGAGCCCATAGATGCATAACAATATACAGGAACATATCTCTTGTTCTCAGAAGAGATAACTTTTTTTAAAAATCACTTTTCCCCCAGAAATATAGAATACTACATGAAGAGCATGAATGTTTTAGTCAGAAAGATCAGGCTTCTAATTCTGGCCTGTCATTTACTTGCTTAATGAACTAGGACAATTTGCTTGTCTGAATTAACTCTCAGCTTCCATGAAATAGACATGACAATGCAAACTTTGGTGAATATTAAATGAGATAAATATGTCAAGTGCTCAATATCATGCCTGGAACATAGTAGCTGTCTCTCAATAACCAATACCTATTCACTAGTATTATTATTAGTAGTAATTATTATTTTTTTAAGTTTATATATTTATTTTGTGAGAGAGGTGGGGAGGGGCAGAGAGAGAGGGAGAAAATCCCAAGCAGGCTGTGTGCTATCAGCACAGAGTCTGATGTGGGCTCTATCCCACGAACCCATGAGATCATGACTTGAGCTAAAACCAAGAGTTGGATTCTTAACCAACTGAGCCACCTAGGTGTCCCAATAGTAGTAATTATTATTAGTAATAGTAATGGTAGCAATAAATTTAATACTCTTCATAGAATATAATGTTTAGACAGAATATTTTTGGTGGAATTAATACATTATAAAAGTTTAACTGATGTTGAATCTTCCTTTTTGACATCATGATTGCAAAGTGCTTATTTTGCTCCTTTGAGGATGTCTCTTCTGAGATGGACTCATTTATTTTCACCAGGTGATCAACCCTACACTCATCAACTGCTAGCCTTGGCGTCACGCCTGCGGGAGAGTGCTGAACTCTTCCAGTCAGATGAGATGCGTCCTGCTAATGATCCCAAGGAGAGAATTCCAATCCGTGTCCGAATGCTGAATGACATACTCCAAGACATGGAGAAAAGCTTCCTGGTAGAGCAAGTGCCACCAGGTTTTTATAGGTAAGATATGTTTATCATCTATATGTTTATGCCCCTCAATTAAATTTTTGTTTAACTTTCAGAACATGTACCTTCTGTGAACTGACACTATTTTTTAATGTAGTTATTATATGTAGTTATATGAGTAATTATCATATGTGCAATTTCAGGACCATTCTCCCCCAAATAACGTTTTGACTGCATGAGCATAGAATAAAGGAGATTGGTTCAGCAGTATCACATAGAAAATGATTAAGAATTTTTTTGACATTAAGCTCAGTATGAGTCAGATATGATATGGCTATTATAAAATCAAATGGAATTATAGGTTGTATTGGGAAAAATAAATGTTTTGACTGAATCAGAAGATAAGCCTATACTATTCTTCCTAGTAAGACCATATCTTGAGTATTGTGTTTAATTTTAGAAGCTACCTGTTAAGAGAAAGATATAGAAGTTTAATATTCAGGGAAGAATGGGATTCAGATGGATCTTGAAACAGCCAGGGGACCCAGAGATATTGGTTAGAGGTCACAATAGAATGATTCCTAGAAACATTTTAACAATTTTAGTGAATATTTTAATAAACAAATTTTGATATGGAAGGGTGATTCAATTTTGGCTTTTAGAGGGAAAATGGAGTTTAAAAAATTATAACATGTTTCACATATTATTATTTATTTAAAGTTGAGAGAGAGAGAATGAGCAGGGGAAGGGCAGAAAGAGGGAGAAAGACAGAATCCCAAGCAGGCTCTGCACTATCAGCGCAGAGCCTGACCTGGAACTCAAACCCACAAACCGTGAGATCATGACCTGAGCCAAAATCAAGAAGTCAGATGCTTAACTGAGCCACCCAGGCACCCCTACACACAATTAAGTTTTTGACTTTTCTACAAGACATTAAATATAAATACACACCCCTTTCTGTGTAATAGATGCATATATGATGTGTGTATGTCTATAACAATTTAATGTGTGTGTGTGTGTGTGTGTGTGTGTTTATGTGAGTATGTGAGAAAAGGCAAGAAACAAAGAAGTGTTGGAGGAATAGTGAGGCAGAAAAAATATTTGGCCCAGAACACTCATTAATAAAAGACTTCAAATTTAGACTTTTGCACTATATCAATTTATGTTTGTGTGTGTGTTTGTATATGTATATAACTATATATATACACACACACACACACACACATTATACACACACACATACATATATATATATATATATATATATATATATATATATATATATAATATACAAATAAATATAAATTAAAAATACCCTGGACTATACATATTCTACATGACCAAAGGACATAACTAAGACTAGAGAACTGAAACATAGGAGTACAAATCTTAATTACATATAAGAAAGAAATTTCTGAAAAGTAGTGTTCTTAAAACACTGAATGTGATGCTTTTATAGGGTAGTGAAATCCCTATCACTGTAGGTATTAAAGCATAGGCCAGATAACTTTAAGAACCTGAGTATTTCGACTATACAAGATTTAAGGTGCCCTTTACTACCAAAATTCTGTGATCTGACAAACACTTGATCTCTCTGCATCTCAATTTCTACATCTATAAAATGAGATAGTGGAATGAGACCTGTTTAAAATAAGAAACCTTTCCTACTTCTGATATTTGGTGATTTCCCTTCATGATTTTAAACTTAAATTCTCACTTAAAATCCTTATATCATTTCCGCTAACATTATGATTGTGTATTCTAAGACTTTGGGCAATGTTAATGTATTACAATGGATATTTGTAAGCACCAGAGACATAGCAGTTGTCTGAAGTTAATAACACTGGCTCTGATGAGGTTACATTCCCGAGGTAGGGATGGGGAAACAGAATGAACAAGGTAACTAAATAAAATATAGCTTATGGTAGATATAATAACTGCTAAAGAAACAATTAAACCACACTATTAAATTCAGCATTATTAAAAAGTCTTAATCAGAATAGGCACATTGTATTTTTAGAATATACAAATTTCCCTCAGTTTAAATTTATGAAAAATTCAGAAATTAATAAAAATCCTACATTAAGAATATAGTTTTATATATTATGATATAGTAGACTCTTTCACTATTTGCCTTTCTTGGCACTTGCACTCAATATAGAAGACCCCTATGGTCTGGGATATCTGTCCAGAGAACTTTGTATTACCCCTTAAATAATAAAAATGATTAAGAAAGTGATTAAGATCGTGATATTATAGCATACCTATATCCCAGTGTGCAAGCCTCAAAATGTTGATTATGTTAATGTTCTAACTCATGTAAGAAACTTTAGACTTGAAAGCTTGTGGTTCAGTATTTTGGCATTATTTTAAACTATTACTGCAATTATTAAAGAAATACATGTATGCCATAATTCCCTTTGGCTCCATTGATCCATTAATATGCCAATAGCAAACGGATTACAATAGATAGATGCAAATAGATATCCTCGATTTGAGTTATCTGACTTACCTTTATCCAAAGATGTCATGCATTTTTACTTCATTTCTGAAATATATAACATCATCCTACTTCATGTTTTCTCTTGGTAGAGAATTCATATTTCTAAATATTCTTGAAGGAAAAATTTTAGAATTACAACAAAATTTCTACTCTCAATCCTTGTAAGCTGTTCCTTTATGGGCAAGAAAATGTTCAAAGTAAAAAAATCAGTGTGATAACATCATATGCAGTTTAAGAAAATGGAAAAATTGATTAAAATGATAGCCATATGGAGTAAAAATAAAATTGTTAATTACATTGTATAAAAGAACATTTGGTGAGCAGGGTTCATTTTTTTCTAATGTTAAATAACCTTTAGAGATATTATTCACGTAAGAATCTCACTCTTAAACCTGATGGTGTTATGACAATCTCATCAAATATATAAGGAGGAAGTCAAAAGTAATTTGCTTTTTAAGAAAGTTGTTGACAGAAGTTCATTGTATAAAGCTAAATATTTCATTTGGAATTTGGATCATGTCCCAAAGGATACTGCCTCCACCAAAATATCGCTAAACACCGAAACGTTATTTTTGGAATATGTGAAGCAATTTTCTCCACAGTTTGGTATCAAAAGACTCAGAGATTTTGAAATCCTACAATGTTGCCTGTAAAACTTGTTGTTTTTCTCATAAATAAACGCTCATTGAACATTTCTCTATGCAAGCATACTGCTAGAAGCTGGCAATGTAAGATCCTTACCTTTAAGGAGTTTGAGTCAAGAGGTAAACTATCTACATCATAAATCAAAAAAAATTGGAGCCTACTTATGCAAATTTCCCAATGAATACTACAGGCAAGAAGTGCTGTTAGGATTCAGTGAAGAGAGAAATTATCTTGTGGTGGACAAGAAAGACTTTTTAGGGGAAGATGGAAATTTATCTGGGCTTTAAGGGAATTGTAGGATGCCCATTAAATTAGGGAGGGCTATAGACTGAATGTTTTTGTTCCCCCAAAATTTATATGTTGAAGCCCGATCCTCAGTGGGATGATATTCAGTGGTGGGACCTTTGGGAGGTGACTAAGTCATGAGGGATTAGTGCCCTTATAAAAGACTCCACAGAGCTCCCTTGCCATTTTCTGCCTTGTGAGGACAGAGTATCTGTGGACCTGGAAGTGGACCCCCACCAGATGCCACAACTGTCGGGACTTTGATCTTATACCTCCCATCCTCCAGAACTGTAAGAAATAATTTTGTGTTGTTTATAAGCCACCTAGTATGTAACATTCTGTTATAGCAGCCCAAACTGACTAAGAAAGGGGGAGTTTCTAGGAGAGGGTGGTGTGAAGAAAGACACAAAGGAGAGGCTGTGCATTGTATACTGGGGAGTAGAGAACAAGAAGTGGGATAATTTCAATGGCTATTAGGATCATAATTATGGAGAGGTATTAAGGAATCAACTTGTGGAGTACTTTGAATTTTCTGTTGAGAGGTTTGAATTTTATTTTTTACACAAAAATGGCCATGAAGAAATCTGCATCATTAGGAAGACTTCTCTGGTGCTCCAGATAGGGTGCCCTGGAGCTGGAAGAGAACAGAAACCTTCAGGAAGATGCTGGGTGTAAGCACAGCATGGTGTGATGAGAACCCGATTTGGCATATTGCTATCAGGAATGAAGAGCAAAGGAGTGATTTGGGAGATGGTGTTAAAGGAAGAATTAATGGGGCACCTGGGTGGCTCAGTGGGTTGAGCGTCTGACTTCAGCTTGGGTCATGATCTCACAGTCCGTGGGTTCAAGCCCCGCGTCAGGCTCTGCGCTGACAGCTCAGAGCCTGGAGCCTGCTTCCAATTCTGTGTCTCCCTCTCTCTCTGACCCTCCCCCGTTCATGCTGTCTCTCTCTGTCTCAAAAATAAATAAACATTAAAAAAATTTTTTTAATTAAAAAAATAAAAATAAAGGAAGAATTAATGAATTTAGGGACTGAGTGGCTTTGAGAATCTTACTTCACGTTGTTGTTTAGGATTCCCCTGGGCCTAGCCAGATGAAGCATGAATGAGCGGTGTCCATTTCTCCTCTCCATCCGTGTCTCCAGCCAGTTAGTTCAGACGCTCAGTATCTGAGGTCTTAGGGTAATTATATGATCATTGGTTGATAATCATAATTTCTAAAGCCCCTGCGAGCTCTAAGAATCTGATTCAATGGATACTCACATTATTAAGCCTCACCTCTGTAATCAAGGGGAATTCTTCTAATGTTGAGGGAGGGAAGCAGGAAACAATACAGTGATAGACTGCGATGGCGTAATGAAAAGCTGCAAAGTGCGCCAGAGATTTGGAGCTTAGTAGGCAGTGGGGAGCAGATGAAACAATATATATGATTAGGGACCATGTAAGTGAAGGTACATTACAAACCACAAAGCATCTCAAAAATCTACTATCAAAATCCCACAATGTAAAATTTGACTCATTGCCCCTAAATAGGGAAAGCATTATGCTTTTCCTTAAAAATTCTGAATCTTTCATCTCTCCTCTTCCTTTACTATGACTTCCTTTACTACTCCACTACTCCTGGGAACTGGCATTGTCTGGAGATGCGAGTTAGTGGCATCTGTTTGGTTGTTGGATTCTTTTTTAACTCCCTGTAGTTATTATTCTCCAAAAGCAGAGTAAGTAGTCTGACCCAGTGAAGCAATTCATTCTCTAATACAATATATCTCCCCACCCCCACCCCCCAAAAATGATAGTCCTTTTTAGAACAGTTTTAGATTTAGAGAAAAACTGAGCAGAAAGTACAGTTTTCATACACTTCTCACACACACACACACACACACACACACACACACACACACAGTTCCCTTCTCACCCACAAAGTACAGTTTTCCTTATAATTAATATCTTGCTCTCGTGTGGTACGTTTGTTGCATTAGTACTAACTAAAGTTCATAGTCTATGTTAGGGTTTACTCTTTGTATTTTAATTTTTTTGGGTTTTGATTAAGTGTATAATGATGTGTTTCCACATTATTGTATCATACAGAATCATTACTACCCTAAAAATATATGTTCTACCTGTTTATCTCTCACTCCCTCCTCCCCGAGCCTCTGGCAACCACTGGTCTTTTTCATGTCTCCACAGTTTTGCCTCTTCCAGAATGTCCTTATTGTTGATCATACAGTATGCAACCTTTTCAGATTGGCTTTTTCACTTAGCAATATGAATTTGAGTCTTTTCCATATTAATTTATTTTTTATCACTGGATAATATTTCATTGTATGGATATACCACAGTTTGCTTATCTATTCACCTGTTGAAGGGCACTCGGTTTCTTTCAAATTTTGGCAATTATGAATAAAGCTGCTATATGTATTCATGTGCAGATTTTGTGTTCATGTACGCTTTCAACTCATTTTGGTAAATACCAAGGAGCAGAATTGCTAGGTCATATGGTAAGCTTATGTTTAGCTTTATAACAATTTGCCAAACTGTTTTCCAAAGTGAGTGTACCATTTTGCCTTCCCCTTAGCAACGAATGTGATTTTGGTTGCTCCACCAGCATTTGTCGTCAGTTTTGTGGTTTTTAGCCATTCTAATAGATGAGTATTGGTATCTCATTGTTTTAATTACAATTTTCTATTGACATATGACCTCGAGCATTTTTTCATATGCTTATTTTTCATCTGTGTATCTTCTTTGGTAAAATGCCTTATCCTCATGGGGCGCCTGGGTGGCTCAGTCGGTTAAGCGTCCGACTGCAGCTCAGGTCACGATCTCACGGTCCGTGAGTTCGAGCCCCACGTCGGGCTCTGGGCTGATGATGGCCCAGAGCCTGGAGCCTGCTTCCGATCTGTGTCTCCCTCTCTCTCTGACCCTCCCCCGTTCATGCTCTGTCTCTCTCTGTCTCAAAAATAAATAAACATTAAAAAAAAAAATTTAAAAAAAAGTGCCTTAACAAATCTTTTGCCTACCTTTTAAGTTATTAGCCTTCTTATTGTTGAGTTTTAAGAGTTCTTTTTATATTTTGGATACAAGTCCTTGATCAGATATGTATATTGCAGTATATCCCCCCAGATTGTGGCCTGTCTTCTTATTCTCTTATCAGCCTCTCCTGTGAAGCAGAAGTTTTAATTTTAATGAAATCTAATTTATCAATTTTTCTTTCATGGATTGTGCTTTTGGTGTTGTATCTAAAAATGCGTCATCAAACCCAAGGTCATCCAGATTTTCTCCTATGTTGTCTTCTAAGAGTTTCGTAGTTTTATATTTTACAGAAGATCATGATCAATTTTGAGTTAGTTTTTGTGAAGAGTGCAGGGTCTATACCTAGATATGTTATTTTTGCATGTGGAAGTCCAGTAGTTCCAGCACAATTTGTTGAAAAGTCTATCCTTTCTCCATTGAATTGCCTTTCCTCTTTTGCCATACAATATACTTTAATACTGCCTTTTACTATCAGCAGCTCACTTTTCACAGAATAGCTTTCAGAACTAAGAACACCACACAACAATGATATTGTTTGGCATTTATAAAAAATTTAGTATTTATAAAAGTAAGAAGGGCTTTGAATAGGAAAATTTGTTTTAGGAAGTCTCAAGGTCAGTTTCTCAACAAAAATAGAAAACCTCAAAGGACTATTAATATTGGGATAAATTTAGATAAAATACTAGGATTACATTAGATGAAATGAAAATAAAATGTGAGAAGATAATTTGCAAAATATAGAATGTTATACAAATATTATAACTTTTATAACATTCTGCTGGTCTTATTTCCCATTTTGATAGTGTTCTAGATTCCAAAACAAGACGTCTTCCTCCTATCTCTCTTAACCAAAGGATAAGTATTTAAAAATTCAGTAACACATGTTCTCTTTCCCCAGGGACACTACAGTGAAAAGATTTCTTTCATTTTTAATTTTTATTGTATAGTCCTTTCCCTTAAACATTTGCTAAAAGCTTGCATATTGAGGGATTGTAAGATCCCGCAGAAAATAAAAATCTTGGGAGGGGATGGAATTAAACATACAGTTTTTGAAAAGAGTGAATATGGTATTTAAATAGTGTTAGCTTCCAAAATAAATGTGGACACACTCTAAATGACAAACCTTTTCTAGTAGGAAAGCCTTCTTTCAAACCACATTCTTTATGTGTTCAGGAACCACTATTATAGGCATAAGTCTTTTGGGGGCAGATGCTCCCTTTTCAGTGTTGAAATTTGAACCATTTTTTTAGATTTGGCACCAGCTATTTCATGCTTGAAATTTAATATCTTATAGAATATGCATTCTTTCTCACTTATTTTAATTTTTTTAATGTTTATTTATTTTTGAGACAGAGACAAACAGAGCATGAGTGGGAGAGGGGCAGAGAGAGAGGGAGACACAGAACCGGAAGGCTCCGGGCTCTCAGCTGTCAGCACAGAGCCTGACGCAGGTCTCGAACCCACCAACCATGAGATCATGACCTGAGCTGAAGTCAGACGCTTAACCAACTGAGCCACCCAGGCACCCCTCTCACTTATTTCAGAAAATCTTCCCCAGATTTTGTCCTTGTCACAAATTTTTGGAATCCTTAAAGGGCATTAGTTCTTAAGGCTGCTATTCTGCCCCTATACCTCCTTTCTTCACTTGCCCCTGTACCAGGCTGAAGAGTCTTAAAAATAGGAAAGCACTAACTAGTGCTGCCTCCTTTATTTTAAGTGACTGTACAAAGCTGCATGGACATAGGAAGTTCTTTGATTTTAAACTTTTAGTGTACCAATAGAAAACCATGGGATGTTAAAATTGCTCTCAGCAAAAATATGATTGGCAAAGGTTTTCTATTAATAGGCAACTGCAATGTATAGATGTGAAATATATTAGCATGACCTCCCATTCATATCCTGGAATAGGTTATCTGGATAAAATCCAGTGTTTAGCCTCTACATATTTATTTATTTATTTATTTTTTTTTTTTTTTATTTTTTAATATATGAAATTTACTGTCAAATTGGTTTCCATACAACACCCAGTGCTCATCCCAAAAGGTGCCCTCCTCAATACCCATCACCCACCCTGCCCTCCCTCCCACCCCCCATCAACCCTCAAGCCTCTACATATTTAAAGAGTCAGCAGTTAAACAGCAAAAGCTAATAAGGGTTTCCCTCCTTCCCCATTATAAGATATGCATACATACATATAGACGGACAGACATGTGCATTGCTGTACTGTTAACTGTGGTTTTATGGAATTATAGGGTGTTTTTTTTTAATTTTTAAAAATGTTTTTATTTATTTTTGAGACAGAAAGAGACAGAGCATGAGCAGGGGAGGGGCAGAGAGAGAGGGAGACACAGAATCTGAAGCAGGCTCCAGGCTCTGAGCTGTCAGCACAGACCCTGATGCAGGGCTCAAACTCACAGACTGTGAGATCATGACCTGAGCTGAAGTCAGAGGCTTAACCGACTGAGCCACCCAATAGGGTGCCCCAATAGGGTGATTTTAAAAAAAGGTTGGAAATTTGGTGTGACTTTGGGGTGGTGAGTCCCCAAAGATTCGGAGATTCACCCATTGCATTTGTATTGCAGTGGTTTTGATTTGAGGGTGTGGGGAACTGAGAAAGAAACAAGCATGAGCCAATGTTTAATGCTGGCTGCTTTGCAGAAACGGAGCTCTACAAAAGTGAACATCCTCAAGCACCATCATTCAAAATAAATTAAAGGCTAATTATTATACTTAAAACAAAACTACTGGTTATACTGTAATATTGTCTCATTGTTCTTTCTAAATGTGTGGTATTTCAGCTATATCATGGTTAAGTAGCCTGTTGGGTGCTATGTAAGCACCTACATTTATAATATTATTTCTTTGGGAAGATACACGTTAGTTCCAAACAATGGCCTTAATCAGGAGTTTGGTGAACACTACCTATTTGTAAGCTGAGGGATAGCGTGTGTATGTGCTTGTACATGTGTGTGGCTTTGTGTCCTTATTTAAAACTTTTTTTAAAATTTTCTTTAATGTGTATTTATTTTTGACAGAGACACAGAGTGTGAGTGGGAGAGGGGGAGAGAGAGAGGGAGACACAGAATCCAAAGCAGGCTCCAGGCTCTGAGCTGTCAGCACAGAGCCCAACACAGGGTTGGAACCCACAAACTGTGAGATCACGGCCTGAGCCGAAGTCTGAGGCTTAACCGACTAAGCCATCCAGGTGCCCCTGGCTTTGTGTGTTTATAAAACCTGTAGGAGCAGGTACATAAAAAAGGAATTCCTTTTCAAGATAGTTGGAATGGCCTGGAAGAAGTTCAGAGGACAATTTCAAGCTAATCTAAGCCAAGACAATTTTTTGTTAGCATCCTTGAAAGCAGGAAAATAGCAATGTAAATGTCAGGATGCTTCTGCCTTGAGCCGAGGATAAACAAAGCAAGCAATCCATTAAAAGTACTTTTCAAACACATAAGCTCCCACAACTTTGCTTTTGAAAGATGTTAGAACTAGTTTACACTTAGGCAAACAATGATATTAGACAGAACTATTAAAAAACACACTTCCCAGATACCCTATGATCAGGTTTCCAGCTATGTATTCTGGACATGCATTTGATTTTAAGAATTTTAAGAGATTGAAGTCCAACCCTCCCCCCGCCCCCCAACACATTTCATAATAAAGTGATTTCATTATACAGTTTTCATGGTGTTTTAATTAGAGTTAGCTATATATGTACTAATAGAACCTCATGTTCAGTGTTTGATTGGGATAATAACTACTTTGTTAGGGTTGTACTATTTCTTTTAGCAAGGTGTGGGTGGTCTGAATGGAGCTAAAATCCTACCATTGTTTCTCTTGTCATTAATTCTATCATCAATGCCTCTGATTTCTTTAGACTATGAAAAAATAACTAGTGATTAAGAATTACCATAATGCTTTTAAAATATTTTTAATAGCGGCCACTTGCACAAAAGAATCTATGTCTGAATAAAGAGTTTTATAATTCACACAATGTAAAATTTCCAAAAGAGGATTGAAGAATTGGCTGATGTACAAAATCTTTATAATGCTGATCATTATATACATTCCTTATTACTCTTTTTATGAATAAACATATACATTAGCTTTATAATTATGTCCCCCTTTCATATTTTTAAAGTTTCTCCTTCTAAAAGGAACAAAAAAGTTTCCAAATTAAAGAGAAAATTAATATACTCAAATCCAAGCCTCTTTTTTTAATAGTTCATTTTGTTAATATTGAAACAAAGAACATATCCCACTTTGACAGATAATGTTCACTGCAATTTAATTAGACATTGAAACACTTGTTTAAAAATTTTCAATTGACAACATTCACTTTATCAGGCTAATTGGTCTGAAACTCAATCTGCTAGGATCAAAATAGAAATTCATGTATGCACATTTTATAAAAATGTTTCTCAGGTTTGAGGTTTCTTTCTATATAAGGGGAGAAAAAAATTACTGATGTCCTATTTGCAAAACAAGGCACATTGCCAATCTGAGAGTGAGTGGTGGTTTTATAATGTATTTAATAATGTTATGAATAATAATAACAATATTCCTCATAGAGGAAGATTTACTTTGTTTTTTTAATTTTTTAAAAATGTTTATTTATTTTTGAGAGAGACAGAGACAGAATGTGAGTGGGGGAGGGGCAGAGAGAGAGGAAGACACAGAATCTGAAGCAGGCTCCAGGCTCCAAGCTGTCAGCACAGAGCCCGATGCAGGGCTCGAACTCATGAGCTGTGAGATCATGACCCGAGCTGAAGTCAGTCGCTAAACCAACTGAGCCACACAGGCGCCCCCAAGAAAGGTTTACTTTGTACCAGCACTACGCTGTACATTTTCATGTATTATCTATAACACTTCTAACAATATTGCAATATCAGCCTATTATCCCTTGTATGCAAGTAAGAGAACTGAAATTTAGGAAAAGTTAATATGTAGCAGAAATGGGAATTGAAATGGAATTTGAATCGTTTCTTTAAAACCAACGTTCTTTTGGGGCGCCTGGGTGGCGCAGTCGGTTAAGCGTCCGACTTCAGCCAGGTCACGATCTCGCGGTCCGTGAGTTCGAGCCCCACGTCGGGCTCTGGGCTGATGGCTCGGAGCCTGGAGCCTGTTTCCGATTCTGTGTCTCCCTCTCTCTCTGCCCCTCCCCCGTTCATGCTCTGTCTCTCTCTGTCCCAAAAATAAAAATAAAAAACGTTGAATAAAACCAACGTTCTTTCTACTAGATATTGCTGCATATGTTGATCCAAATTATTCCTAATTTGCACAGAACCAATAAATTTGTTTATATTTTGATGCAAATATAGCCAGAAATTAAAAGACTCAGTTTTCATAAGGACTTGTTAAGTTTCATTTATTGTACATTTACAGTTATATCTCCTAGCCCTAGTGGTTACAAAAGTGCATCTGTGAGGCACCAAGTCTATCCTTACTACTGAAAAAAAAAAAAAAGATATACCCTATTGTCTGAATCAATAACATTACCTTGTCCCAAAATATTGCTTACCCTTTCCTGTTTCCATAAATCTTGAGTGCAGTTAAAAGGAGAGGGACAATTGTCCACTAAATCTCATATATCATGGTGAGAAATGTTTTTATATACCTAACAGTACCATATAGAGAAGGAATCACTAGACTGGGAATTTAGGGATGTAGGCTTAAGACCTAAAAGGGTCACTGATCAGTTAATCCTAAAGTCACTGATTTTCCATGAGAGTCATTCTTTTAATCAGGTAAGTCAGAGAAGATAAACAGGAGATCTGTAAGGGAATGAAAATACTAGTTGAGTAAGTATTTATAAACTAATATGAATCAACTTCTGATTTTCTTTAAAAATAATTATTGAAATAATTATTTCAATGAGGGAAGAAAAATAATAAAATTTAGGTTCTCTGTGAGACCATGTTAAATACTTTAGCACTTGTTCCTCTCTCCTTTTATCACTATATGTTTTATCTTTATTTTAGCTATGAGTGTAACACATTTTAGTGTTTCCGTGTCTCTAAATATCTTGTTGACTTAAATATGATCCAAAGAGAAGTAAGAGAAAGGATCATGCTCAGTATTTTCTTTGTACCCACTAAAGCATGTAATATTTTATTTTGCTACGTAATGAAACTAAAGTACTTGATTGTGTTATAGATTATATGTTTAGTAGAGCAAATGCCAGAAATCATTGTATTTGCCAATATCTAGATTATTAGTAGCCATAACTTATTCTTAGAAAAATAGATCTTTATACCACACACACACACACACGCGCGCGCGCGCACGCAACTATGGAGCAGGTACAACACATTGAGATGGCACACATAGAAAGGACAGAGAACTGATAAGACATGGTTCTGTAGAGCACACATTTATTCCCATACCCCACTCCAGTGTAATATTTTGTTCAAATTAAAACTTATAAGAGTTACTCCAATTGAAGAGGAAAAGGATACAAATGTTCCTCCTTCTCCGGTTGCCATAAGGGCCTTCATGATTTGCCAACCACCAACTTTGACTGCACTGCTTATTCAGTCTGCTTACTAAAGTCACAAAACTATAACATTTTCATCTCATGGACAACAAAAAAAGTTGTGAATTTATAACCATACTGAAATGACATCAACTTGGAAATTGATAAGGACAATAGGATGAAATAGAATTAGGAATAGTTAGAGCTAACAATAATATACAATTTAGTATATAATGGATATAATCCTAATAAAAAATACAACAAATCCTCAAATTACATATGGTAGGATTCTAGTATTTCCTTCAATCTATTCTAATCAGACAAGTTTTAATAAGAAGACTAGAAGGCAATCTAGCTATTCCAAGTAGGAATAGTTTCAATAGAAAGAATTAAAGGCTTAGATGTTCATTGGAAGTGTTGGAGCTGTAAAGGTCAAGGAAGCTTTCGCTAACATTCGTGGAATTAAGAACTACCAGAAGGGAAAGAAAACTTTCAGTGACAGTACCAGGTACCTGCAGCTCTCAAGCAAGCAATTTCCAGGAGCTCTCTGAGAAACCCCATCTCCTTTCTGCCATCTGCCTGTCTATCTGCAAATTTTGCTTAAGAGTACAGTTTCACTTCTGCCTTCCAAATCCCGTATGATCATTAGGTTGTGTATCTTTTTCTGTGTTTTCATAACATTTGTTGACTACTTTTTCCAGAAAAACCAACTTGGTCTTTTATGCCGTATTCCAGGATCTTAGAGGAACTAGGATCTGCCTCATGTTCCACTTGGTGCTGGTGGTGGAGGTGCAGGTATATCCCACACAGGCATTTATTGGAATTGTTTAATTTGTAATATGTTTCCTTGCCAAGAAGACATTAGGAACCCAAAGATATTTTCTAATCATATCACATCGGACATTCTATATATTTGATGTTTAACTCTAATCTTCACAACATACATCATAATTGTGGGAGCTGGTAGTTTTACCTAGGGCTTTCTTGTTTCAAAACCCTTTCTCTTTTACTCTACCATACTGACCAAGGGCATTTATGGAAGATTCCATTTTTTTCTTTGGTGCTCTCTCTATAATTTTTCTGATCACTCATCCAGGTGAATATTTTCCCCATTTGTCAGTTAAGGACTCTGAAGTTCAGAAAAAATAAATTTTCCCCCCAAGTTGCCAGAGATGGTAAATGACATAATTAGTAAGCAATAAATCTGGTTATGGCCATTCTGAATTTTTTTTTAACTAAATTAATGACCACTTCTGTAGTAGCTTCACAGATAGGAGTAGAATAAAAGAAGGATACAGTTTAAGTTGAAGTTAATAAAATGATTCTATTTCAAACCAAGAAAGAGAAGCAGAAACAAAATATATTTTATTTCATAAAAAAATGGTTATTTAATCTTTTGCACTACTCAGACCTCAGCTGTATGGCTAATGCCTGTGGGTTGGGTGATGTGCTTTTCTTCCTGCATTTCGTAGAATTCTCATGTTAATTTCATTGACTTTCTTATCTGTGAATTAGAAATTGGTGCAATTTCTTCAAAAAATACTTATCTAGGTTTAAACTACTAATTCCATTATTACTGATTCTGTTTATTAACTCAGCAAAGCCTTAGTGCCTACCACATGCCAGAACTACTAAGAAAACCATGCTCAAAAATATAAATATCAATCCTACTCTTGGGGACCTTACCCTTTAGTGGAAAGAAACAGAATAAGCAGACAACAAACCAAATAAATATGTAATTACAATCTTTCAAAGTGTCTAGAAGTAAGGGAGAGAAAAAGAAAGAAAGAAAGAAAGAAAGAAAGAAAGAAAGAAAAGAAAAGAAAGAAGAAATGAGAAAAGAAGAAAGAAAGAAAAGAAAGAAGAAATGAGAAAAGAAGAAAGAAAGAAAGAAAGAAAGAAAGAAAGAAAGAAAGGGAGGAAGGGAGGAAGGGAGGAAGGGAAGAAGGAAGGAAGGAAGGAAGATTTGTTGTTTCCTTCAGTAGCTAAGTGGATTGGAGGCAAGCAACTTGGTTGAGACTGAAGAAATAGACAAGGGCCTAGAGGCCAGGAAGAGGGGTTAAGATGTTATTTTCAGTGCATTTGAAATCTGATTTTAAGCACAGGATAACATAATTCTGTCTGATGGCTTGTCTATTTATCTATCCATTTATCTCCTATTTCTGTCAGCTACGTGGCGACAGGATTATAGAGGTAATGGAAGAAATGGAGAGATTAAAAATGATGTGATATTTTAATGACCTAAGTGTAACAGTCATATTTCTCCAGAGAAATAGAACCCATAGGATGTATGTATGTATGTATAGATAGGTAGATAGATAGATAGATAGATAGATAGATAATAGATAGATGATAGATTTTAAAGAATTGGTTCATGCAATTGTGGAGGTTGGTGAGTCCAAAATCCTTAGGACAAGCAGTCTGGAAACTCAGGGAAGAATTAATGTTGCAGTCTTAGTCTGAAATTTGTAGGGCAGGCTGAAAATTCAGGAAGGACTTCTATATTACAGTCTTGAGGCAGAATTCCATTTTTATTTTTCAGGAAATCTCAGTTTTTACTCTTAAGGATTTCAACTGATTGAATGAGGCCCACCGATGTTACCAGAATATTCTGATTTAATTTAGAGTTAACTGATTGTAAATGTTAATCACATCTACAAAATGCCTTCAGAGTAACATATAGATTGTGTTTGACCAAACAACTGGGCAGCATGGCCTAGCCAAGTTGGCACATAAAATTAATCATCACTGAAGGTTCATATTGATGGAAGTAGAAACACAGAGAAGATGAATTTGTAACATTCTTTAGGTTGAGTCTACAGAACTTAGTAATAGATTAGATGTGAGGGTAAAGGATAGGAGAGAGATCAAGAATTACAGATTTCTCACATGAGCAGTGGATTTTAATAGCTGTCATGTGGACCAAATGCATTTCTTTGTTTTCTAATAAGGATTCTTCTGATTTCAGCTTAAATAATATGACTGATAAGGTAAGATTAATTTTGGTAAGCACTTTAAATGGGAGTATTAGGAAGAAATTCTGTTTGTATCTGTCTGGTGATATTTGGCTAATCCTAATGTAGACTAAAATTTTACCTTGTCTTCTCTTTCTCATCCAGAAATAATTACATGCAAATAGTAATTGGCTCTTTTTACCATAATGCAAAATAGGAGGAAACATGGCCAAATATTTTTGGAAGGAAGAGCCCTCAAATGCGCCAGTTAAATTGTCTCCAATTTTTTTTTTTTATTGCTAATCATAGTAGGTCTCATTTTCTAATCAAAGCTTACATATGTTCCACTAGGGAGTTTGGAAGATATGCTAACTCAATCTAATTTTACAGAATATCATTAAAAGGCCAATAAAATGTAGCCTTGTCAGATACACAAGTTTAGGTGGAAAGAAAGTAATAAAGGCACCAAATGTTGATTGCTCTCTCTGAAAGTTGTTGCAAATTCCCCATGTTCCTAATTCAATCCTTTTTTTAACTATTAGCTATGAAATTAAATAGACAGTTTGGAAAAAATAGAGAGTAGACATTTTCTAAAAGCTGATTGTAGTGTCATTTTTTTCTTTCTAAACTGGAATTATTAAACTAATGAATAGAAAATCATTCTGGACATTGGAAATTAAGAATTAAAAACATAGCAAAACATTTTTTTTCTAGACTAATTTCTGAAGGTTGATGAATGAATACCTTTGATTCATTTTATTTCAGGAAATGTTTACTTTTCTATTTTATATATTTATCTCTGTAAGTCCCAAATGAAAGGCTTAATAATTCATAAAGTCAGATTTCTTCCAACTGTTAAATGATTAATTTTGCATACAATTTAGATTATATTTAGTCAAATTTCATTGCTCTCAGGCCACTAGTGATATTTTATATTTGTAAATTTTAAAAAAATTTAATGTTTATTTTATTTTTGAGAGAGAGAGAGAGAGAGAGAGAGAGAGAGAGAGAGAGAGCATAGGCAGGGGAGAGGCAGAGAGAAAAAAGTACAGAGGATCTGAAGCAGGTTCTTCCTGACAGTAGAGGAACCTGACACGGGGGGCTCGAACTGGCAAACCATGAGATCATGACTTGAGCCTAATTCAGGTGCTTAACTGACTGAGCCACCCAGGTGGCCCCTATATATTTTTTTTAAATACATGAAACTTCCTCTAAGTAAATTAAAAGTTTTATAGTTATCATTTTGTTTATTTATAAAATTGTATGAAGTATCTCTTATATATAAGATGTAAACTAAGTTATTAAGAGTTTCCTCTGGCTGTCTTGACAAATTACCAGAAACAAGGCTTAAAACAGCAGAAATTTATGTTCTCACTGGTGTGGAGGCCAGATCAAAGTGTGAGTAGGGCCACTCTCTCTCCAGAGACTCTAAGGGAGAATGCATCCCTTGCCTCTTTCAGTTTCTGGTAGCTACCAGGATTCCCTTGCTTTTGGCCATATCACTCCAATCTCCACCTCAGTTTCCATATTGCCTTCTTTCCTTCTTCGTGTATCAATGTAATATCTCTCCATCTCTCTTTTATAAGGACGTCTGTGATTGGATTTAGGGCCCATCCAGATAATGCAGGATGATCTCCTTACATCAAGGTCCTTAACGTAATCACCCCGGCAAAGACACTTTTTCCAAATAAGGTAACATTTATACAGGTCCCAGGGATTACCATGTGGATATATCTTTGGGGCCACCATTCGGCCTGTTACACAAGATAATGTAAGGGATATGAGTGTGCATTAGACACACAATAGCTTTGTTTCCATACATGTGCCAGTTTTAAGTTTTAGACTTTCCATTTCAACCCCACCCTGTATACAATGCTGTGAATCTGAAGCTGGGACTTTATAAACCCCATCTCTGCTTGCCCAGTTGACTCCTCTGTGGACCCTAATGGGAGGCACTAAGGGAAAATGGGAACCTGGAGGAGGAAGAGCTGCTTCTTCCTGTTTGCATTTTGTTCTTTTTAGTTCCTTCTCATGTCGTGGCCACTCTAGCTCACTTGAGTAGCAGCAGTTAACTCTCATTTGCACTTTTTCCAATATTAACTAAGCCAATCTCATGATCCTCATCAGTGATACCAGCACCAACTGACTAGTCTCCCTTCCTCATATGCCTGGATCCACTTTCACAGGGTCCCATCCCTGAGCTCAAAGACATCAATAATAGCTGAGCAGTGACCCCTGTTTCAACTTTGTAGGATACTTCCTTTGAGCCTCTAAGATTTAATAATTCCAATCTTTCCATATCCCTAGGGATAGTGCCCTCTTCTTGCTGTTGTAACCTCTGTGATAGAGTAGTATTTCCTCTATCCTTATAATCTAATACAGATACAAAATCTCTTTAAAAATAACTGTCAAATAAGGTTAAAAATAATGTATCCCAAGAAAGAAACAGAGTTGCAGTTATTCAGAGGCATGAGAGATTTTGTTTTTTGTTTTCTTCAGCTGGGTAGCATCTAGGCAGGCATCACGCGGAGGTAGTAATTCAATAGGATCTTACAAATTAGTATACTGCTCTGTTAGAGATGGGAATAGAAGTGTGAAAGGGCATTTCTCCAGAAAATTTTTCTTTTTTTTTAAAGTTTATTTATTTATTTTGAGAGAGAGAGAGAGAGAGAGAGAGAGAGAGAGAGAGAGAGGAGGGGCAGAGAGAGGGAAAGAAAAAGAATCCTACAAACTGTGAGATCATGATGTGAGCCAAAAGCAAGAGTCAGACACTTAACTGACTTAACTGACTTAACTGACACTTAACTGAGACTCCCAGGTGCCCATCCAGAAAAATTTTCTAAAAGGTGTCAGTTTGTTTCTCAAAATAGACGTAGGTAATAGTATGCAGCATTTTCTTGCTCAGTGAAAGTCATGGCCGTTTTGCATTCTTTTGTAATATAACAAAGCCCTCAAAGACTGTTTAGTCATTTGCCCCAATGACCAAATAACTATAGATGATCTGCTGCATGTTAGAAAAATGAGTGAATAGTTCAGTGTTTTCGTTGTTTCTTTTGTGTATCACTGCACTTATTAGTTACTTCTAATTGATGTCATTGTGTCAAACAGCTGGAACCTGCTGGTGACTGCCTCAGTTACTCAGTATTACTTCACCTCCCTTCATACACAGTCTGTGGGGCTTTGTGACTGTTTTTTATTCATCCAGATGCTATTATAGCTTATTTTAGCTTGAATGCTATGTTTTAGAAGCATGATCGCAGAGAAAGTAAGAATATTACTATACATAATCATCTCTAGCTGAGCTTCCCCTTTCTCATACAGGAGAGGATACTTTTTTACTTTTCATGTAGTTCAAGGGTATCATCTTACAGTGATAATCAGAAAAAGTTTGCCAAGAGACTTTCGAGACCTAAATATTGTAGACTTACTAGGCCGATATCTGAGTTTCTCTGAAATGAACCTGCATTATAAGATCATAAATAATAGAACTGAGGATAAACATTAGCTACCTGACACTGACTGAAAAGCGATGTGTTAACATAAGCGAATTCTGTCTTAAGGTTGACTGGATTTGAGGCTGTGAGGCCAACTATATATCTCCCTTTCCCCCTGGTAACATATGTGGTTTATTGTATCCACATAGTCTCTCTTCAGAGACTGTAAATTATATTATTTATGGACTCGTGATGATCAAAACACAGTTGGAGCTTGAAGGTCAAGGCAGAAAATTGCATCCTAAATTCCTATTTATCGATGATGTATGGTGCACATTGCAGCACACTTTGTGCTGCTACAATTAAAGGTCTGTCAACATCTCTAACATATACCTTTACTTCAGGTTTGGATAATGTGGTCATTTATCCTTCCTCTTTCTTAAATGATGTGATGGGAGCTCTCAGCTGTGGGAGGACAACTTTAAATTCTTTTCATTAGATTATAAGACATTTATTTGTTTTTTATTTTTTATTTTTTTGCTTTTTGTTTTTAGTTATTAAAATGCTAAATAAAAGTTAAGATGAGCTAGCTTCAAGCAGTCTTATAACTCAAAAAAACACCTATGTACAGACCACATGTTTCTTACCCCAAATTCTTGACTTACATGAATGTTATGAAACAACCTGTTATTTCAGATTTCAGGTTGTAACATATTCATTTTAAATGAAAACTTCAAGAATATTTTTTAATAATCACTTTTTAACATGTCTGGCTTTCTACTCTCTTATCCAATATTTATATAAAGCCTAACAATACAATAAAGTAGAAATAAGTTTGACTCATTTGTTCACTGGGAACCAAACATATCATGAATAAAGTTTTAAAAATTCAAATAATTAGCTCTTCCATGTAAAAATTAGTTTGCAACTATGTAATCTGAACCTCTAGATCTATGCTGTTCAGTATGGTTATCACTAGCAGCGTGTGACTACTAATAGCTTAGAATATAGTTAGTCCAAGTTGAGATATTAGAAGTACAAAATGATTTTATGATTTACTACAAAAAAAAGAATGAAATGAAAAGTATTACATTAATAATTTTTATGTGGTTTCATGTTGAAGCGATAGTGCTGCGTTAAGTGAATATAGTAAAATTAATTCACTTGTTTTTCTTTACTTAGTTTAATAGAGCTAAATTAAAATTTACATGTTATAGTTCTATAGGGAAATGTTTCAATAGATGTTCGCAAGGATCCCACATCTTTTTTTGTAGATGAAACACCCAATTCATTTAATTGACTCACAGCAGTAGATAGTCTGATAAAACATCCATAGACTAGTACCCCACTTGTTTAAAAGAAATTCTCCCACCACCACCCCCAACCATGATTGTGATACTGTTGGTGGTATTTATGATGGCGGATGACAAATATAGAATAAGGAAATTTTAAAAAGAAAATTTAAATATTGGAGACCATATGAGTAAATGGCAAAACAAAAATCAGAAAATTTCAAAACATTTTATTTGAACATAAATATATTCATCTGTAATGCTAAATAAGAGAATTAAGAATATCCTGTGTATCCTTGAACAGTATAAATATATTCTGTGTGAAATTACTTGTAATAATATTAATATTTAGAATATTACTCAAAATTCACCTTGTAGCTACTTAACTTTGGAAACTGTCATCTGATTTCTCTAGTCTCACCTAAAATAAACTGGCTGTTGGCTTTATTCATTAATTCATTAATTCATTAATTCATTTATGTGCCTAGTTTGATCTGGGCATATCCTTGCAACTAGATGATCCAAAGATAAAATATTTTCTCTTTCCACACTCTTTGGAAGGTTCTTATACATTCTTCTGCTACTTTTCAACATCTGTTAGCCTGAACTCATCCAAATCTGTACTTGTAAATGAAATTTCTTTGGCTATCCCATCAGAAAGAACCACATACATCTAACCCTAACATTTTTTTTTCAATATATGAAATTTATTGTCAAATTGGTTTCCATACAACACCCAGTGCTCATCCCAAAAGGTGCCCTCCTCAATACCCATCACCCACCCTCCCCTCCCTCCCACCCCCCATCAACCCTCAGTTTGTTCTCAGTTTTTAAGAGTCTGTTATGCTTTGGCTCTCTCCCTCTCTAACCTCTTTTTTTTTCCTTCCCGTCCCCCATGGGTTTCTGTTAAGTTTCTCAGGATCCACATAATAATGAAAACATACAGTATCTGTCTTTCTCTGTAGGGCTTATTTCACTTAGCATAACACTCTCCAGTTCCATCCACGTTGCTACAAAGGACCATATTTCATTCTTTCTCATTGCCACGTAGTACTCCACTGTGTATATAAACCACAATTTCTGTATCCATTCATCAGTTGATGGACATTTAGGCTCTTTCCATAATTTGGCTATTGTTGAGAGTGCTGCTATAAACATTGGGGTACAAGTGCCCCTATGCATCAGTACTCCTGTATCCCTTGGGTAAATTCCTAGCAGTGCTACTGCTGGGTCATAAGGTAGGTCTATTTTTAATTTTTTGAGGAACCTCCACACTGTTTTCCAGAGTGGCTGCACCAATTTGCATTCCCACCAACAGTGCAAGAGGGTTCCCGTTTCTCCATATCCTCTCCAGCATCTACAGTCTCCTGATTTGTTCATTTTGGCCACTCTGACTGGCATGAGTTGATATCTGAGTGTGGTTTTGATTTGTATTTCCCTGATGAGCGACGTTGAGCACCTTTTCATGTGCCTGTTGGCCATCTGGATGTCTTCTTTAGAGAAGTGTCTATTCATGTTTTCTGCCCATTTCTTCACTGGGTTATTTGTTTTTTGGATGTGGAGTTTGGTGAGCTCTTTATAGAGTTTGGATGCTAGCCCTTTGTCCGATATGTCATTTAAAAATATCTTTTCCCATTCCGTTGGTTGCCTTTTGGTTTTGTTGGTTGTTTCCTTTGCTGTGCAGAAGTTTTATCTTCATAAGGTCCCAGTAGTTCATTTTTGCTTTTAATTCCCTTGTCTTTGGGGATATGTCAAGTAAGAAATTACTGAGGTCTACTACTGAGTCAGAGAGGTCTTTTCCTACTTTCTCCTCTAGGGTTTTGATGGTTTCCTGTCTCACATTCAGGTCCTTTATCCATTTTGAGTTTATTTTTGTGAATGGTGTCCGAAAGTGGTCTAGTTTCAACCTTCTGCATGTTGCTGTCCAGTTCTCCCAGCACCATTTGTTAAAGAGACTGTCTTTTTTCCATTGGATGTTTTTTCCTGCTTTGTCAAAGATTAGTTGGCCATACGTTTGTGGGTCTAGTTCTGGGGTTTCTATTCTATTCCATTGGTCTATGTGTCTGTTTTTGTGCCAATACCATGCTGTCTTGATGATTACAGCTTTGTAGTAGAGGCTAAAGTCTGGGATTGTGATGCCTCCTGCTTTGGTCTTCTTCTTCAAAATTACTTTGGCTATTTGGGGCCTTTTGTGGTTCCATATGAATTTTAGGATTGCTTGTTCTAGCTTCGAGAAGAATGCTGGTGCAATTTTGATTGGGATTGCATTGAATGTGTAGATAGCTTTGGGTAGTATTGACATTTTGACAATATTTATTCTTCCAAACCATGAGCATGGAATGTTTTTCCATTTCTTTATATCTTCTTCAATTTCCTTCATAAGCTTTCTATAGTTTTCAGCACACAGATCTTTTACATCTTTGGTTAGGTTTATTTCTGGGTATTTTATGCTTCTTGGTGCAATTGTGAATGGGATCAGTTTCTTAATTTGTCTTTCTGTTGCTTCATTATTAGTGTATAAGAATGCAACTGATTTCTGTACATTGATTTTGTATCCTGCAACTTTGCTAAATTCATGTATCTGTTCTAGCAGACTTTTGGTGGAGTCTGTCGGATTTTCCATGTATAATATCATGTCATCTGCAAAAAGTGAAAGCTTAACTTCATCTTTGCCAATTTTGATGCCTTTGATTTCCTTTTGTTGTCTGATTGCTGGTGTTAGAACTTCCGACACTATGTTGAACAATAGTGGTGAGAGTGGGCATCCCTGTCGTGTTCCTGATCTCAGGGAAAAAGCTCTCAGTTTTTCCCCATTGAGGATGATGTTAGCTGTGGGCTTTTCATAAATGGCTTTTATGATGTTTAAGTATGTTCCTTCTATCCAGACTTTCTCAAGGGTTTCTATTTAAAAAGTTTGCTGAATTTTGTCAAATGCCTTTTCTGCATCGATTGACAGGATCATATGGTTCTTATCTTTTCTTTTATTAATGTGATGTATCACGTTGATTGTTTTGCGAATGTTGAACCAGCCCTGCATCCCAGGAATGAATCCCAATTGATCATGGTGAATAATTCTTTTTATAAGCTGTTGAATTCAATTTGCTAGTATCTTATTGAGAATTTTTGCATTCATATTCATCTGGGATATTGGCCTGTAGTTCTCTTTTTTACAGGGATATTGGCCTGTAGGTCTCCATCTGGTTTAGGAATCAAAGTAATACTGGCTTCATAGAATGAGTCTGGAAGTTTTCCTTCCCTTTCTATTTCTTGGAATAGCTTAAGAAGGATAGGTATTATCTCTGCTTTAAATGTCTGGTAGAACTCCCCTGGGAAGCCATCTGGTCCTGAACTCTTATTTGTTGGGAGATTTTTGATAACTAATTCAATTTCTTCACTGGTTATGGGTCTGTTCAAGCTTTCTATTTCCTCCTGATTAAGTTTGGAAGCGTGTAGGTGTTTAGGAATTTGTCCATTTCTTCCAGGTTGTCCAGTTTGTTGGCATATAATTTTTCATAGTATTCCCTGATAATTGCTTGTATCTCTGAGGGATTGGTTGTAATAATTCCATTTTCATTCATGATTTTATCTATTTGGGTCATCTCCCTTTTCTTTTTGAGAAGCCTGGCTAGTGGTTTATCAATTTTGTTTATTTTTTCAAAAAACTACTCTTGGTTTCATTGATCTGCTCTACAGTTTTTTTTTTAGATTCTATATTGTTCATTTCTGCTCTGATCTTTGTTATTTCTCTTCTTCTGCTGGGTTTAAGCTGTCTTTGCTGTTCTGCTTCTATTTCCTTTAGGTGTGCTGTTAGATTTTGTATTTGGGATTTTTCTTGTTTCTTGAGATAGGCCTGGATTGCAATGTATTTTCCTCTCAGGACTGCCTTTGATGCATCCCAAAGCATTTGGATTGTTGTATTTTCATGTTCGTTTGTTTCCATATATTTTTTAATTTCTTCTCTAATTGCCTGGTTGACCCACTCATTCTTTAGTAGGGTGTTCTTTAACCTCGGTGCTTTTGGAGGTTTTCCAGACTTTTTCCTGTGGTTGATTTCAAGCTTCATAGCATTGTGGTCTGAAAGTATGCATGGTATGATCTCAATTCTTGTATACTTATGAAGGGCTGTGTTGTGACCCATTATGTGATCTATCTTGGAGAATGTTCTATGTGCACTCAAGAAGAAAGTATATTCTGTTGCTTTGGAATGCAGAGTTCTAAATATATCTGTCAAGTCCATCTGATCCAATGTATCATTCAGGGCCCTTGTTTCTTTATTGACCGTGTGTCTAGATGATCTATCCATTTCTGTAAGTGGGGTGTTAAAGCCCCCTGAAATTACCACATTCTTATCAATAAGGTTGCTTGTGTTTGTGAGTAATTGTTTTATATATTTGGGGGCTCCCGTATTCGGCGCATAGACATTTATAATTGTTAGCTCTTCCTGATGGATAGACCCTGTAATTATTATATAATGCGTTTCTTCATCTCTTGTTACAGCCTTTAATTTAAAGTCTAGTTTGTCTGATATAAGTATGGCTACTCCAGCTTTCTTTTGACTTCCAGTAGCATGATAAATAGTTCTCTATCCCCTCACTTTCAATCTAAAGGTGTCCTCAGGTCTAAAATGAGTCTCTTGTAGACAACAAATAGATGGGTCTTGTTTTTTTTATCCATTCTGATACCCTATGTCTTTTGGTTGGCGCATTTAGTCCATTTACGTTCAGTGTTATTATAGAAAGATATGGGTTTAGAGTCATTGTGATGTCTGTAGGTTTCATGCTTGTAGCGATGTCTCTGGTACTTTGTCTCACAGGATCCCCCTTAGGATCTCTTGTAGGACTGGTTTAGTGGTGACGAATTCCTTCAGTTCTTGTTTGTTTGGGAAGACCTTTATCTCTCCTTCTATTCTAAATGATCGACTTGCTGGATAAAGGATTCTTGGCTGCATATTTTTTTCTGTTCAACACATTGAAGATATCCTGCCATTCCTTTCTGGCCTGCCAAGTTTCAGTAGAGAATGGGTCTCGAGTCTTATAGGTCTCCCTTTACATGTTAGCGCGTGTTTATCCCTAACTGCTTTCAGAATTTTCTCTTTATCCTTGTATTTTGCCAGTGTCACTATGATATGTCGTGCAGAAGATTGATTCAAGTTACGTCTGAAGGGAGTTCTCTGTGCTTCTTGGATTTCAATGCCTTTTTCCTTCCCCAGTTCAGGGAAGTTCTCAACTATTATTTCTTCAAGTACCCCTTCAGCACCTTTCCCTCTCTCTTCCTCCTCTGGAATACCAATTATGCGTATATTATTTCTCTTTAGTGCATCACTTAGTTCTCTAATTTTCCCCTCATACTCCTGGATTTTTTTATCTCTCTTTTTCTCAACTTCCTCTTTTTCCATAATTTTATCTTCTAGTTCACCTATTCTCTCCTCTGCCTCTTCAATCCGAACCGTGGTTGTTTCCATTTTTTTTTTTTTGCAGCTCGTTTATAGCATTTTTTAGCTCCTCCTGACTGTTCCTTACTCCCTTGATCTCTATAGCAATAGAGATTCTCTGCTGTCCTCTATACTGTTTTCAAGCCCAGCAATTAATTTTATGACTATTATTCTAAATTCACTTTCTGTTATATCGTTTAAATCCTTTTTGATAATTCGTTAGCTGTTATTTCCTGGAGATTCTTTTGAGGGGAATTCTTCTGTGTTGTCATTTTGGATAGTCCCTGGAGTGGTGAGGACCTGCAGGGCACTTCCCCTGTGCTGTCTTGAATACCTTGCGCTGGTGGGTGGGGCCACAGTCAGACCTGATGTCTGCCCCCAGCCCACTGCTGGGGCCACAGTCAGACTGGTGTGTACCTTCTCTTCCCCTCTTCTAGGGGCGGGATTCACTGTGGGGTGGGGTGGCCCTTCTGGGCTACTTGCACAATGCCAGGCTTGTGGTGCTAGGGATCTGGCATATTAGCTGGGGTGGATCAGCAAGGTGCACAGGGGTGGGAGAGGCAGGCTCAGCTAGCTTATCCTTCAGTGATCCACTTCGGGATGGGCCCTGTGGCACCGGGAGGGAGTCAGACCCGCCGCTGGAGGGATGGATCCACAGAAGCACAGCGTTGGGTGTTTGTGCGGTGCAAGCAAGTTCCCTGGCAGGAACTGGTTCCCTTTGGGATTTTGGCTGGAGGATGGGCAAGGGAGATGGCAATGGCGAGCACCTTAGTTCCTCGCCAAGCTGAGCTCTGTTGTCCAGGGCTCAACAACTCTCCCTTCTGTTGTCCTCCAGCCTTCCCGCTCTCTGAGCAGAGCTGTTAACTTATAACCTTCCAGATGTTAAGTCCCGCTTGCTGTCCGAACACACTCCATCCTGCCCCTCTGCTTTTGCAAGCCAGACTCGGGGTCTCTGCTTGCCTCCTTCCCGCCAGTCCATGTAGAGTGCACCACCTCTCCGCCCTTCCTACTCTCTTCTGTGGGCCTCTCGTCTGCGCTTGGCTCCAGAGAATCCATTCTGCTAGTCTTCTGGCAGTTTTCTGGGTTATTTAGACAGGTGTAGGTGGAATCTAAGTGATCAGCAGTACGCGGTGAGCCCAGCATCCTCCTACACCGCCATCTTCCCTCCTCTCACCCTAACATGTTTTCATGCAAAGATGTCACAAAGGTCAACTGAGAAATAACATTGTGCCAGCATCATGGGGTCCCTGTAGGCTAGAAGAGCTACAGCAGTGTTGGGGCAGGACATTGCCACACCTGGAGTGTTAGTGAACAGTAGCCAGCAAATGCTCAAGTATTTTAAGTGAAATAGTACAGCTACTTCCAATGCTTTTGCTCGTCTCTTAATTATTCCTTACCATATGGATCTCTTTCTCCCTCCTTTCTGTTGAAGATAAAATGATGACCTTTCCAAACTTTGCCAAAGCTAATCTGATCACCTCTGGTTTCCATCCCTCCTTCTCCTCCCTCCTGGCTTTGATCCATCAGTTTTCTCAAAGCCTCTCACTCTTACATCCTGCACATTTATGATTAGTCTTGTTGCTGCAGTGATGTGTAGGCCCTGATTTGAAAACATACTCCCAAAGCATACCTTAAAACCAAGAAAAAAATCCTCCAATCAACTCTTCTGCACTCCATGCTCTCCTCCATTTATTAATACACTTCCTTAAACATCTGCTAGCATGTTGACTGTACCCCCATTTTTTCTTTAATCCTGCCACGTGGCTTCTCCCTCTGCAGCATTCTAATCTGTTATATCTTTCAAATCGCCAATACTTCCACTCAAAAAATGCAGTCTTTTTTCTTTTCTTTTTTTTTTTTTTTTTTTTGTTCAGTCCTTATTAGTTTGGATCTCTCTGTTGGTCTCTGTTGCAAATGATTTTCATCCTCAGTAGAGTAGACACAACTTTTAGTTGTCTCAGTTTTCCCATTATATCTACAATTGCTTATTCTATCTGAGCAGATTTTTTTTCTTCAATTAACCTGTTGTATTCCCTTTACTAAGAAGCAATTATCCAAAAGTTGATAGGTTAGATTTTTTCTCAATTTTACTTCAGGTAAATTCTTTGAAGAATTTTGTAAAATTTTATATTCCAAAATCTCTCAAGGATTAAAATCTCAGGTGATGTTTCTTTTTTATTCCTTTCTTTTCTTCTTCTATCAAAAGAAGCAGACATTTACTAGAGATACAATGTGTAAGAAGGTAATAGAGTCAGAGATTATGAAGCACATATCCAATGGTTTTATCCTTTTTTTTTCTTGCTTGATTTAATTTTTTTAAATTTTTTATATCTTTTTAAAGTTTTATTTATTTATTTTGAGAAAGAGAGAGTGTGAGTAAGAGAGGCACAGAGAGAGAGGATAGAGAGGGAATCCCAAGCAGGCTCCGCACTGTCAGCACAGAGCCAGATATGGGGCTTGATCCCTTGAATAGTGAGATTATGACCTGAGCTGAAATCACAAGTCAGGCGTTTACCTGACTGAGCCACCCAGGAGCCCCTCTTCCTTGATTTTAGAACAATGTCCTTATTATGCTCTAAAAGTCCCTCCTGGTTAAAAACTATATTGTTACATTAGTAAAGACACAGATTTCAAGTGTTCAGAGTGATATGAGAAGTACTTAGTATCATTGATCAGCTCCTTCTTTTATTAGAAAACATTCTCAGTCAAGTACCTCTGCCCATCTAACTTGATTTTAAAAGGGAATCATTATCATAGCATAGGAAGGAAAATTTATTTGCTCTTTTTCTATTGATGAAGCTATAAATTATTGAGTTTGGGGTTTGCTGTACTCTGGCAAGTTGGCAAAAGTTCATTTTGTTGTTTCCTTTGGAAGTTTTTTCTATCAACCTGTCAGCCATTAGTTTCCAGTTTAGTACTTGTTGGAATATGTTTTTAATATAAGTTCAGAAACAGAGACAGATATTCAAATTAAAAACCCTTTCAATCATATACATGTCTAAATGATGGCTCTACTACTTAAGAGTAGTGTGGCATGGACCAAGCCAATCTTTGTGCCCATTTTCTTTCTTTATAAAATGGATATAATAATGGTACCTAATGCATTAACTTATTTTGAGGATTAAATTAATTAAAATATGCAAAATGCTTAGAATATTGCTAAGCAGATTGTAGGGAAAAGAAAAAGAAAAAAAAAATAACAAACCTTTCCTTTACCTTCCTAGGTTGTCTGATTAGCAAATTAGACTGACAAAAGACCAATTAATGAGAGAAAACCAAATAGACTTTATTAAGATGTGAAGTACACATGCACAAAAGAGAAACTCTTTTGAGCTGAATAACTCAAAGGAGTGTTTAGAACTTGAGCTTATATAGAATCTTCACAAAGATTAATATATTTGTAGAGAAGTGGAAAGACCCCCAGATAAAAGGGTTTTAGGCTTCCAAGGACAGCAAGCTATATAGGAAGGTAAATAAGGAGAGGGGACCAGAGATGACAAGGGTTGTTTTACCAAGGTTTGTTATGCACATTCCTCTTAGTACTGTCTCTGGGCTGGTAAGAGTCTAGATTCATCTCCAGTAATTAAAAGTTGAGAGAGGATAGAGAGCTTTTCTGTCTATGGTTTCTCAATTATTTTCAGCTCAAAATAATTCTTATTCCAAAGTGGCATGTTTCGGGATGGTATATTCTGATCCCCTATAATCTTGTAAATGCTCAACAAATATTAGCAATTGCTAGTATTACTGTTATTGATTTATGTAATCAAATTTATCCCATATCTCTTTGTCTACCTGTTGTTGACAACAGGAAACTCTATTCTCAAATTCTGCCTAAGGACAGGTAAGTATCCATCAATGAGTAACAAGGGAGTGTGATCAATGCTATGATAAAACCATTAGCCACATGCCATAGTTACACCAGGAAGAAATCAACAAAGTTTGCCTTGGGTTATGGGGAAAACATGAGTAGTTGGGCCCCTCTCTGAAATTCATCAAATTCATATTCTAGTTCATCCAGACCATAAGAAACCTATCCCTTCATTAAGACCTCTGATGTCAGTAGCTGTATCTCTTCCCATACTCCAAGTCAGAAAATATAAAACTTTTATTCATTAATTTACTATCATCCTTTAAAAATTACAAATACAAAAGAATCTGTGTTTTTATTAGTTTACCAATGGACCAACGTACATTTTCCATAATAGTTGAAAATAAAGTTAAGCAACACATGTTTACACACATGTATATGTGTTTGCGTGTGTGTGTGTCATCCCTATTTGGCTGTCTGATTATTCTGACCTGCATACAAGTTTTAAAGTAATCTTTCCTCTTTCAAATGTATTTACTGAAAGAAAAAAAATTCAGCACTAGGGAAGTAGAGTGGTATAACAAAAGTGAATGGGTATCATTTTTGATAGTTAAAGGTATGGTCAAATATAAGAAGGCAGATGGTATAATTGGTAAAGACTCTTGCATGGGATGATATATATCTTGGAGATTATATATATAATTTCCAAGGCCCTTACAGTAGCTTTTCTCTTGTTCCTTGAAAGTTCCATATGGATGAACTCTGAACTCTTTCCTGTGCAGGAGAAGTCATCTGGTGATCCCACAGCTCTGTGATACCAAGGACAAAGTCAGATGACATTAAGGGGAGTTGGGGGGAGATATGCCCAAGGAAGAAAAATCCAGAAATGTCAAGCAACAGTGTACCATTTATAAAGGATTTATGGGTATATCAGGCACTAGTTAAGCGCTTTACATGTTTTAGCACATTTAATTATTATAAAAATTCAAGATTATAAGTAATATATCCTATTTTCCCATTGAGGAAGAGGAGTTTCAGGGAAGTTAAATGCAGTTAATGAGCTAGAGATCCTGGCACTAGGAAGTAGTGGTAATGGGTCAAGAAGCTTAGTGTTGTGGGAATGAGCATGGGTTTTAGACTCAGATGGACATGATTTCGATATTGACCATTTAGTATTTCTTTCAGAGTTTTCCATTTCTCCTCATTGTTGTAATTACTTTTTAGATGTGATTCATAGTTTCTTTTCAAACCTTACTCTTTTTCAATTATCCTTTCTCTCTCACTAAGGCAAAGATCAAAGTGGGTCTTTTACAGCACTGAGAATGTAAACTTAGGTATCCAGGTGAACCTCACACCACACAACCAAATAGGATGATGATAAGTAGTATAATTAGAATTTCTATAAAGAAAGTTGTATTTTGATGAAGCAAGTATAATGTAAGTTAAGATTTGGGGAAATGGAAAGAAGAGTGTAGTGATTTGAGAATAGGTAGCAAGACAGGCTCCTATGGAAATGTTCTACAGCCTATAAATGATGTATAGTTCTCTATTTTCACATAATTACTTTGGTGTACATCAAACAGTGTAATCAGCTCTTTATCTATTAGAACATAATACATTTGTTTAGTTGCATTATCTTTTGTTCTTACTGATTTGTGGTACTAATAAATTTAGTATTTTACAGTATAACAAGAAGATTACTATTCAATTATATGATTTAGGAGGAGACATAAAATTTAGACTTTTTTCTTCCTAGTCCAGTGTTGGACAGATTACATACCCATCTCTCTCTTTCTCTCTTTCTCTGTATGCATATTTATATGTATATGTGTATATATACATATATTTATAAATATATATAAAAATCTATATACATATTTAACTTTATATATGCATATATTTATATATACACATATATGTGTATGTATACACATACCTAAAAAATGTATGGACAAGTGATAAATATGTAAATAGCAATAATGAAAAAGAAATGAATCCAAAACACTATCAGGCATAAGATCTTTTTGTGAATTGATACTTTATGTGGTAATGAAACCACAGGAGGGCAAAACTGGTATGGTTTATCTTCAAAGTCTTCATTTATTCAAAGCTGTTCAATGGTAGCAATAACAATTGTTATCATTGAACCTCATCTACATTTGGAGAGGGAATAACAATTTTCAAATCTCGTTGAAAAGGAAAAGCAAAGTTGAGCTGGTTGTATGAAATCTCTTTTTTAAAAATGTAATATCAAAACTTTACAAGATTAAGACTATATATGATTAAAAATATTCAATGATGAGTATATCTATATCAAAATTATTTGATTTACTTTAAGGATTAAAATATCATTTTTTTTTTTTTTTTGCTTTTTTCATGGGTTTACCTGTCTTTGAGTTCAGCTGTTAAATAATCTTCATTATTTATGTATTTATTTATTTATTTATTTATTTATTTAAGACAGAGAGAGAGACAGAGCATGAGCAGGGGAGGGACAGAAAGAGAGGGAGATACAGAATCTGAAGCAGGCTCCAGGCTCCGAGCTGTCAGCACAGAGCCTGACGGGGGCCTCTAACTCACAAACCATGAGACTGTGACCTGAGCCAAAGTCGGACACCTAACCTAGGTACCCCTTTCATCATTTTTAATAGATACAGAAGAGTTAGTGTTGAAGCTAATTACTGACTGCAAGTTCCCAGAATGTTTTGTTCTGATAAATAATTTTCTTTTTACTTTGCAATAAGTAATTTGAATTTCATAGTCAATTTTTGAAGGATTTTTAAAGGATAAAATATCTGAAATTTCAGTTAAAAATTAAAATCTAAATAAAATTAGATATGTACTTGTTTGAAATTTATATCCTCTTCCAATTATTTCTCAAATTAGCAGAAATTATATGCATATATTTACATTTATATTCCATTGGATTTTTGTAAGTTTTTCTAAAATAATGGAGAAAAAAGTATATCTATAGTATAGTTTAACTTCAAGCTAGTAGCCATTGTAGTAGTTATTGCTAGTTCGTCATAAAAATATATTCCTTGGAAAATATTGACATATAACTCTAATTATATAAGGTGAAAAATTTTATCAAATGTAATTAATGATGGAAAATAAAATAATATTAAGTTACATAATAGGCTATGATGTCCATTCAAATTTTTATCAGTCTATCACTCTTCAATATCTTTACAGTTTAGACAAATGATCTCCAACATCTCTAAATTGTCTCTTTATGAGGAAAGAAAGACAAAATATACAGAATTATTAGAAATTTATTTTCCAGGGGCACTTGGGTGGCTTGGTCAGTTAAGCATCCAACTCTGAATTTCGGCTCAGATCCTGATCTCAAGGTTCATAATACCGAGCCCCACATCCAGCTCTGTGCCAACAGCACAGATCCTGCTTTGGATTCTCTCTCTCTCTCTCTCTCTCTCTCTCTCTCTTTCTCTCTCTCTCTCTCTCTCGTGCATACACTCTCTCCCTCTCAAAGTAAATACAAACATATAAAAAGAAATTTATTTTTCATTTTAAGGTCTTTTGAGCAAGAAAAACTGGTAGAATTCTTGAACTTCAGAGTTTACTTTGTTTTCAATGTTAGCCACATATGCAGAAGACAAGAGCTCTGAAACTGTTCACTCTTTACTACTTTAAAACTCAAAAATCCTTTCAAAATTGAGACCACTTTTCTAATTCTTCCATATCCCACATAGTCCTTGGTACTTCATAAATACTTCATGAATGAGCTCTCAAGGTAATTTCTTTTCTTTGATCTCTGTCATCTTCTAATTTAAAATTCTTCCTAGATTTTCTTAGGTATTATGAAATTAGTATGATTGTTACCATGTTCTTTCCCCTGTTTCTATTGAAATGTAAATCTTCTTGGATCTGTTTTTTTTTTAAGTGCTAAAAATACTAAAATTCTATAACCTAATCATCATGTATGACTTAATCATATTGTGTAATATATAAAATTGAACAATCCTCTTACAGATTGCCCAACATTTCCATACTTAAAAATTGTTTTTAATTTATTTTGAGAGACAGGAAGAATGCATGCACATGCATGAAAGGTGAGGGGCAGAGAGAGAGAGAGAGAAAGAATGAGAGAATCACAAGCAGACTCCACACTCAGCGCAGAGCCCAACGCAGGGAACTCAATCTCAGGACCTGTGATATAACCTGAGTTGAAATCAAGAGTCTGTTGTTTAACCAACTGAGACACACAGGTACCCTCATTTACATACTTTAGACACATTCTACTACTAATGGTCTTTGCCTTTGTATGGCTCAGAATTCACTTCATGATGTTTTCAGCATATTGGATTAATGTGTCTATCAGAACATTTATTAAGTATGGAAAAAGTTTCAACATGATTCATATACAATGTCCACTGCAAAGAACCAATTACTTTTTTCCTATTTTCAGCCACAGTTCCAATGAGTTCAGTTAAGAATTGTGTATATACATTTTTGCATATATTAAGTATTAGGATTTAAGAAAGAAGGTGGATATAGATTAATGTAACTGAACTCACCGAATAAATTCAATTATTTCAAAAACTAGTTATTTCAGGTAGTGAAAAAAGAGTTAATATCTGTGAAATAGTTATTTAAAAAAAAGCATAAATTCTAATTGTTTTCTTTAAATATAATTTAATTGATTAATAACAAATTGGACTATTGCTTAAACAAATAGAGGCTCACAGTCTAGAGCCCCTAGTAAAGGAGAAATTTAGAAATTATTCAGTTAATTAAAATTCATAAATAGGAAAAATAGGGAATTTAGATTATACAATTTAGAAGGGAGTACTGGAGTTGACTCTACATTAAATAGCAAAACCAAATAATTATGACTTTCTCCCTTCATTGTGATAGCTTGGTTTATACATCCATTGATTGCTTCAAGACACCTATGTGTTATTACCAGGAGAATGGACTACATATTCTTAAATGAGGGAAGGTGTACAAATAAGAGTCTAAGTAATAACAGATCTCTTTTATTTGGGGCCCCAAGACAGCCACCAATCCATTGTCAACCAAGCACTTCAAGTCATGACCACCTGTCTATGAGAATTGGAACTCAAAATGATACCTATTTGCCTTCCTACTTAAAAAAATTTTTTTAATGTTTATTTATTTTTGAGAAAGAGAGTGCAAGTGGGAGAGGGGCAGAGAAAGAGGGAGACACAGAATCTGAAGCAGGATCCAGGCTCTGAGCCATCAGCACAGAGCCCAACACGGGGCTTGAACCCATGAACCATGAGGTCATGACCTGAGCCAAAGTTGGACGCTTATCCAGTTGAGCCACCCAGGCACCCCTGCTTTCCTACTTTTTAAGAGTAAAGGTTTGATTACATACTGCCTAAAAGGTATATATCCTTTCATCTGACATAAAGCAGAACCAGTCAATGATCAAATGATTGAAAAGCAATTTATTTTAACTGAAATGTTTATCACAATCTTTTGATATAGGACAAAGCACTTTTTTTTTTTGAGTATTGTTCTAAGAGTTGAAATTCTAAATTTACTTTCTCATTGAAGCCACACTAAGGATCCATCATCTAAGATTTCCAGTTTGTCTCCTCATCTTTGAGCAGGAACTGGGCACTTGTAAAACAATCTGAGTACAGATTATTTTTTTCCTCCATTGTCACTATATTCTTCCCGTTCCCTCATTAATTTTTTTAGTTATCTGTCCACATATAATCCAACATTTTCATTTTATCAGTTAATACTTGTGAGTCTTTCCTTTCCAATGCATTCATTGGAAGAAACCTGTTTGGAAATAAAACAAGACCTCTTAGTAATTGTAAACTCACTGGAAGGAATTTTTAAGAATGTATAGGTATCACCGAAAAGACTTAAGTAAGGGAATAGGAAAAATGCAGACTCCTCTAAGGTATCTTCAGACCCATTGCAGCTGAGTTTCTTCATTAGTTTTAAAATTGTCTCGGGTTATTCTTATACACATTCACTTTGATAACTGCAGCTGGAATATTATAGAGCACTTGTTAACTTTTAATATAAAGGGGCAAATGCTGTGCAGTAGAGCAGCAATCTAGAGGATAATTCCAAGAGAATTCTATTGGAATATACTTTCCCTTCCCATCACTAGTGTAATAGATATTTGTTGGGTTGATGTTTTGAAACTTATTACTGCTGCAGGGCATCTGGGTGGCTCAGTCAGTTGAATGTCCAACTCTTGATTTTGGCACAGGTCATTATCTCACTATCATGAGATTGAGCCCCACGTGGGGTTCTGTGTTGGACATGGAGCATGCTTAAGATTCTCTCTTTCTCTTCCTCTGCCCCTCATCTATCTGCTCATATGTGTGCATGCTCTCTCTCTCTCTAAAAAAAATAAAAATGTAAAAAAAAAATAAAATTTATTACTGCCTAATATCAGAACTTCCTTCCTATATGAGAGGAATTCCCTATGAGGTTGGTAAGAAGCAAGGCTAATCTCCCCCCAACAGAAGGTGAATGGATCCAGATATTTTGTTCCTGAGCTAGGGGACAGCCATGTGACCTAAGTCAGCCAATTGGATGATCTCTCCCGGGTCCTTAAATCTTAAATAAATGAGGCAACCATGACTAAGAGTGAAAATGAGTGCATCTTCTTTTTGAGTTCCCTAAGCAAATAGATATTTCTACTATTTATTCACAATCTGTATTTATTTTTTACAGTCAACTTCAACATAATAAAATTGCCTATGCAGTACTTACATTTTGAAAACAATTAATAGGACTGCAAAATTAGGTGATTTTAGTTTTCTTTAAGTTTGCATAGTAGATTGTATATGGATTGATTTGTTTACAAATACAAACCACAGCATTTTATTTCCTTATACTAGCAAAAATAGTTAATATAGTAATACTCCAGTAAATTGTGAACAAATTTACTCTGCTAAGGAACAACAGCAGAGTTCCTTTAAAACATTATTTTTGTCACATTTTTAGTAAGTTAATATGTGTGACAATTCCATAAAATATGAAAGGTAATCCTTCTAGTTTCTGAGAGAAATTTTACATTAAAACATTCATTCTTTCATTAAGTACCTCCAACGTTTGTGATCAATGTTCATAGCTTCAACTGGTCACTCACTCTGTACTTAGCTTTCCTTCTAGCTAAAGTTAAACACTTTAATGTTCTGTTAATTTCTAAGTGTTCAAATCATCTCAAATAAAATACTTGTTATTCAAGGAAAACCATGCATTTTTAACCTCAAGGTGATTATTTTCAGACTTCAACTAAATAAACTATCTAAATTTTCAGGTAAAAAGATATAAGTATTAAGGAAAATGTGTTTTTAATAACTATATAATTAATAAGTATTGTATATCTGCATACATTTGATGGAAAGTAGCATAAAACCCTACACAAAGTAGTAAAGTATCTTGACTCACATAATTGAAAGTCAAGAGGAAAAGCAAATTTTAGGTTGGTGGATTCATCATCTCCGTCATATGACCAGGGAATACATTTCTGTCTTCCAGTTCTACTTCCATGGTATCATATTAAAGCTGATTTTCCTCCTGTTGGAAAAAAGGGATGTACCATTTGCAGATTTCATATCCATAACCCGTCCTATTCAAAAGCAGAAAAGGGATTAACTTTCAGTGGTTCTCTCAAAAAGCCAGAAACTATGGCTCTTAGAATCCTGCAGAAAGTCTCCTTTCAAATATAACTGCCAACGTATGCCCACTGTTGAAATAATCCATTTGATTAAGGAATTACCTTATGCTGACTTGATTAGGACTGTGTTATCTAAATCAATATTATGACGATTAGAATCAGATGTATCAAATTAAACTGATACTATTAGGATCTACTTCTGGAGATTTTCCCGCAAACCATAAGATGTATGGTGAGCACTGCACAGAATATTTACAGAATTTGTACTATATGCCCATATGACATAGTTAGAGAAACAAGATACACAAAAACATTTATAACAAAGCAATGTTTTTCTCACAGTCTAATATACATATACATATGTATAAAATAAAGTGAAAAGTTTTGTAAAATATGAAATGAAATAATCTCATACCATATAATATTCTAAATGCATTATATAGACAATATATGAAAATAATAATTTATTCATTATGTGCTTAGCTTTTGACGTGGACTATGAACTCTTTTCTATCCCTGAGCACCTAACACACCAACTTACTCATATTAGATGTTTAATAAGGGCTGTTGAATAGAATAAACCAAAAGATCAATATTGGCTCAATTACTCACTTTGTTTAAATAGACACAACCTAAATTATAAACTTTTGCCTTTAGAATGAACTTTTCAAAACAAATAGTTCACATCCTTTTCATTACTGGATTAAAAAAACAAATGAAGAAAAACCTGAATTAGTTATTTTGTTTGGTTTTGTAGCCTCAGCCTTGCTGTTTACTAAAAGTAATGAGGGTAAGGAAAGAATAATGGAGGAAGGGAAAATGCAAATATTTGGAGCATAGATTAAAGGAAATGTATTGTTATGTTAATTGTCAAGTGCCTTTGGGGTAATCAAATGAAATTGTCTTTGGAAGGTAACAGATCACACCTGCTAATGATAGAAACTCAAATACTAAGAGAAAATGAGTTCCAAGTAAGTTAAGAAAGAAAAGTCATCTAAACATTGAGGTCTAAGTCATACATCCAGGTGAAGGTAAGATGGAGAGAAAAAAACAATGGTGAAATAAAACCAAGAAAATAATTACATGAGTGTGGGGAAAAGTGGTCAACTGTATCACCATCTTCTCCAAATTCTGAAACGTGCTAAGGACTGTGTTAATCTTTGTCTGATTTCTGGGCCCACTTTTGATTTAATGGGAAATTTTTGAGTGCAGAAATAGAATTTTTCTTCACTGATAAACCATCAAACACTGCTCCACTCAAGGGCATCTTCCTTGATTATCTTAAAAGATAGCCTCTTCTCAGGGAACTTCCCCTGAGAAATAATATATTTGGATGGACTGAGAAGTCCTGAGACATAGAATACAGTAGTTAAGTGTTTCTGTTCTCTGCTCTCTTTTATATGTAATTGTAGTGCAAGCAGATGATCCACATTAAAACAAAACAAAACAAAACCCAGTATGCTATAACGATTAACTTATTTTTTGGTTTAATAGAAAAAAAAATCTCACCTGATACTCCTAACAGATTTTAAAATTTCAAATGAATGAACACAGATATCCTAACTTTGTAACGCACATGTCACGAGGATTGTTTGGCATGATTTTTCAAGTGTCTACCAAATTCAGCTAGTCACTTAAAGAACTGTCAAACCTACAGCATAGGTTGTACTCTGTCAATGCTGTTAAGAGGGAATAGAGAACTGATTCCTGTATTAACTTTTTCCTTCCCACAGGGAAGAAATACACTACAAATCATATCAATCATTTATTGCTCCGTTAAAAGTCACCCCAAAATTTAGCAGCTTAAAACAACCATTTATTTTGTGTGTAAGTCTTCAGTATGGCCATCTAGGCTGGACTGAGCCTGGGTAATTCTCATCTGGGCTGGGATGTGTACCTCTTGGCTGTGTTTATATATATAGCCAGTGCTTCTGTGGCCAACTTGGATGGAGACAAGCTAGAATAGGAAGCCTCACTCAGCTGAACAGGTCCTCTCTGCTCCATGTGTTCTCTTTTTTTCCAGCATGCTAACAGGATTGTTCACATGGTGGTTTGTCAGGGTTCCAGAGAGAGAGAGAGGGGGAGAGAGAGAGAGAGAGAGAGAGAGAGAGAGAGAGAAAGCATGCAAGATCTTCTGAGGCATAGGCTCACCACATATGCCACATTCTATTGGTCCAAGCAAATATTAAAGCCAAACCAGAATCAATAGGCAGGAAAATAGACTCCACTTCCTGATGGATTGGGGCTACATTCAAATTTGACGAGGCCTGCATAGAGGGAGGAGAATAATTACAGGCGTTTTTGTAAACCATCTACCACACATGTTATTTCAATCTCAATTGTCCGCAGAGTGAGTTTATGGCTTGACTATATCAGCAATGGTCTTAGTTCTCATTCTGCTTTTGCAAGTATAGACCAAATTCAGATTTAGTTGAAAAGATAATTTGTATTATAAGTATTGCAGCCATGTATTTTGTGAATTCTCATGGACATAGTATCCAAGTCAAATGATCTTTCCTAATGTTGATGTAAATACAACAATCCACTGTTAACTATGGAGTACAGTTAGTATAATCCTTAAAAAGAATTAGCCACAGTTGTAAAAACTGAGCTGGCCTTTTGTCTCTGCAGGCAGCATGTACTTCCAATGAATTTTGAAAGACATGGTTTCTTATTTACTGTGATCTCATTTAGGAGTTTCTCAACATGAAGTATAATGAATGTTAATTCAAATTTAGGATGGGTGGCATCCTGCACCCATTTATGAATATAGGAAGGAACATTTGAAAGAGAGTCATCATTTCCATCATTAATTTGCTAATTCACACGCAAGGAAATGACTCATGAATACTTTAGCTCCCTTTGTTTCAAATTTCATTTTCTTCAGTTTTCCTTTGCCTTAGCTGAATGGAAAAGATTTGTCAGTTGAGTAAAGATGCTTCATCTCCTTCACCGATGCTTGCAGGAGTTATTAATTAGGTTTCTGAGTTTGGCACTGCTCTTTCCTGGTCACCGTGATGTGTCATTGAAACAGACCCATTAAAATGAATGATGTGTGTTGTAATTTCATTAGTGTCATCAATAATGTATTACACTTTCCTTTTAGTAGTCTCTTTGTGTTGTGTGTGGGTCAGGATGACTGTATGAATTACATTTATAAGATCCAAATTGTTACAGATGAGGGAAGATAGGCATGAGGGTGGAATTAATGTTATTTTAAACATGATAACTATGAAAATGATTTCAATTAAATAATATTTTAATTAGGTCTGATGTCTCTACATGCCATACTGAGATACATGTTGTGTGTATGCAAATAAGATGGTGATTTATTGAATTAATAGCACAGTCCATTCTCTCTACAAGGAAATTTTCTGAATTGGCCTAAAGGAGGTGTGTATAAGAGCAAGAGTGATTCATTAAGGAATATAATTTCTTGTGGTCGTAAAGGGTAGACTTTTGACATGAAAACTCTTCAAGTGTATTTTCTTTCTTTCTATCCTATTTTCTGCTAGAAATGTGCCTTTGACTGGCTATTTGCCAATTCCCAGTCTTCCCTAAGCTGAAAAATATGACCCATCAATAAGAAAGCAAGACATAGTTAAGTTCTCTGATATAGTATGTATCGTTGAAATCTTTTAACTCCATTTAACTGAGGTTCAATGCTGGTGACATAAATGGGAATACAAAGAGCTTTTGACTTAGAAGTTTCCATCAAAAACACTGATCTAATTTGAAATATTTCCAAAGGCAAGAATCATTTTCATATTAAAAAATGTTACAGTAATTTTGTCCCCCAGGGATGATCCTAGGGAACTTAGAGTTAATGATTGAATATGTAAGAAAGTTCTTAGAACTAAGAAAGATATGGAAAAGTATGTGATGAAATGTAAAAACATGGCTGGGTTTTGAGTTTTGTCTTCCATTAAAATATTAAAACTAAAATACTATGATGGTACTTTTTTGAAAAAGGGCTCCAAATATAGAAATTTATTTTATGTAAGCAGGAAGCTAAATGGTACACATTTAGTACACAAAAGAAAAATAGAAAAAGATGAACTACTTCTGGAAATCAGCACGAGAAATTATTCTTCTCATGAAAATTTAAAGAAGATATTTTTGTTATTCTTAATCTGTTTATAAGATAAAACAATCTATCCAGGTGAAAAAATTTCTATTATAATAAAGATCAACTAACTTAAGTTATATAAATAGCTCCCCAAAATGAAAGTTTTACATTATGATGAAAGAATCCTGTTTACTTATCTTCAAGTAGAATCTCAGTATCTGTAGTTTTATGCTGATTTGTAGCCAATTTGGGTAGAAATGGATATGAGTGTTTATCTTACATAATAGCTTGCCACAGCTTACTACTTGAATCATGTAGCATATGGAAAATGTGTTTAGCTCCTTGTGGAATTTTGCAAACCAAAAAGGGTCCATTTCTATTCACATGGCTTGTTTACAGTCATTATAAACGTATTTTACTGTGTTGCTTACTACTTAGGAAAAACGAATGTTGGCACACTGTAGACTCCATTGCACTGGTCTTTAAGAAGTATATGTATTGCTTTCCAGTTTACAAAACAAAAAACAGTAATTATATTTCTTGTGCTTTAGACCTAAACATTCTTTTAAGGATGTGTTTTTATTCTTCTCCATTATCACTTTTCTAGATATTTTATAGTGGTTATGGCTAAAGTTGTACATATATATATTAGAGGCTGTGCTCATGTTTAAATGAATTGTCATTGAGGGATTAATCTTGTAACCTTTATGAGCATGTTTTATTAATACCTTATCATTAAATTTAATATTAATAGTATTTAACATTTAATAACCATAGAATGTATATGTAGAAATGTATTTGGTGCCAGTGAGTTTTGAAAATGTGGAAAGGTCATTATACAGAACCAAAAGTATTAAACATGCTCCCCATAATATATTAATTGCACTCGTTCAACTCTTTTATGAGGCAGTTCTGGATAACAAAGATTATATTTTTGTTTGTCAGCATGCTTAGCAATATGCCTTCCAGGAATGGAAGTGTTTTTGGTACAGCTTTTGAAAATATCTATTGCACTCTTAGATTCTGAAAACACATTTGCCATGAAATGATTTATAATTAAACAGAAAATTGATAAAGTGGAAGGAGAGAATTTAAAATTGTAAATATTGTGATAGATGATTAAATATTTGTATTATACTAATTTAGTAATTCTTATTGGTAAAGCAGTATAATTTATGTCTAAAGAAGTACTTTTTAAATGATTGAATAATTAAGATATATTTGAACTGTTTTTATCCTCAAAAGATCTTAATTTTTAAATCATTTTCCTTTATCACATATATATGTGTGTGTGTGTGTGTGTGTGCGCGTGTGTGTTTATTTGTTTCAATGGCTCACTATGAATTTAAATATGTTTGACAGGTATCTTGACTCTAAAAACCCACACTTTTTTAAAAAAATGGCAATTGACGGGCACCCGGATGGCCCAGTAAGTTAAGCGTTTGATTCTTGATCTCCACTCAGGTCATGATCTCAGGATTTGTGAGTTCAAGCCCCATGTTGGGCTCCTTTCTGAGCTCAAAGGCTGCTTAGGATTTTTTCTCTCCCTCTCTCTGACCCTCTCCTGACCTCTCTCTCTCTCTCTCTCTCAAAATAAATAAATAAAGTTTAACAAAAAAAAGCAACTGAGAAAGAGTATGTAAAAATGAAAAAAGTAATTTTTGTATAGGTTGTGCCATGTAGGAGAATACATGTGACTATCTGAGGCTGTTTTATCTCCATTTGGAAAAATTCCATGGTTGTATCAAGGTTCCTCTGTATTACTTGGTTTCTTTTATTTACCTCCCTTGAGTGATGTAAAACTAATAAAACTAATATTTAGGGAAATTGTCATTAGGTATTTCACTAACTCTAACTACTTTAAGTTATTTTGATATAATCAACACTTTTACAAGTCAAAGCATGTATGAATGGATTCTGTATGTATGTACATGTATAATTGCTTGCATGATTATGTTAGCATGGTTGAATGGTTTCTTCTGACAATCTCTTTCATTTTATAAATGCTATGGGAATGGCAGAAGGGAAATCTCTGTTACAAAGAGTGTTCTAATTCTGGAAATAGATCCAAATTTTTCTCAGAGTACAGCTTATGGCCAGAGAATTGCACATGACCCACTGGCCACTCCATTTGGAAGATATTTTTTTCCTCCCATATTCAGGGACTATATGTTTCTTAATACAAATTTATGCCTGAATTCAAGAATATCTGGAATCTAGGAAGTACCTTTCTTTCACTGCTCTATTTTTTTTTTTATTTTTTTTTCAACGTTTTTTATTTATTTTTGGGACAGAGAGAGACAGAGCATGAACGGGGGAGGGGCAGAGAGAGAGGGAGACACAGAATCGGAAACAGGCTCCAGGCTCCGAGCCATCAACCCAGAGCCCGACGCGGGGCTCGAACTCACGGACGAGAGATCATGACCTGGCTGAAGTCGGACGCTTAACCGACTGCGCCACCCAGGCACCCCTCACTGCTCTATTTAATTCATACAATACCAAGTTTACTCATAGGCACAAAATTCAAGGATTTTGGATTGGATTATTAGGGATAGTTCTCACTTTGAATGATCTGTTTTGAAAAATTGATTGAAATAGGCTCTTCCGTTTAAGGATCTTCTGCCCCACTGCCACGCAATATGTAGTTATTGTCAGCTTAAAATTTTCTACAAATACAGAAATTTAAGACAGTTTTATTCTTAAATAGTTAATACTTAAAATGCAAATTAAACTGGATTGATGTAATTTATACCAATATTATTGAGGATCTACTCAGTTCCTATCACTACCCTAAGCCGATAAAAATTTAAGTAAATTAAATGACCATGACTGAAGATCTTCTGTGTTCACAACACTAAATCAGACCTGATAAAAAACATATTTCCCAACCCTGATGTGGAAAGCAAGGATGTCATAACATATCCTTGAAATATAGGGTGCAGGGTCCCATGGCAGAGAAGAGACACTGAAAAGGTGGGGAAGTCAATATTATCAGAGAGGACTTGGACACACAAGGAAAAGAGATGATCTGCAGGGTTCTGGCATGAAGGGTCGTGTAGATTCGATACACCACAGAGTGCAATGTGAGAAGTTCAGGAGAGGCTGAGGTACAGGAATTTTGATGAGACAGGAACCAATAATCCAGAACTCTGTATAAATGGACGTTAGTGCTAGGGAAAGTATAAACTAATTAAATCTGTACTGTGGCCCTCACTTTGTCTCTCAAAATTAACTATCAGTGTGTAACTCACAACAGTGTCCCCTTTCGTGTGGACTAAGTGCTTCTCCAGACTTTATATTATAATGTGATCATTTGAAAATCAAATCTACCTTTCGCTGTTTTTGTTTTTTTTTTTTTTTAATGCCTGGAGGTAAAAATGTGATTTTCTTAGCCTGGTATGGAAGGGCCTCTAGGGTGGCCAGACCTTGCTGTCCAGCTCTTCTCCTAAAGCTGCCGACTCTGGCCTTGACCACTGGTCATACAGAAACACCGGCATTGATCCACTGGGCGTACCAAGCCGTTTTTTAAGTGTGTACCTTTGTGTATGCCATCCCTCCTGCATAGGGTGCTGTCTCTGCTTTCTACCATGTTGTAACTGTTGATTCAACATGAAATTCAAATATTCTCTATTATGAACTTTTTTCTGACCTTTTTCCACGGTAATCCTTCATCTTGTATCACTACCCCTTCTATTTCTAATCTGACAATTAGACAAGTGTATTTTAATTATTTATATCTGCCTCTCTTATTTGACTATGGAATTTCAGCTACTTTGGACTGGGAGTAAGTCAAATGATCTAATAATCCACAGTTTTCTGCCAAAATGCATCTCTTTATATCTGTCAATGATAAAAGGGACCACTTGAGATTTGCCCAAGGCCAAATACTTCTTTCTAAGAAATTTGAATACATTTCACGGCCACATTGTATTATATACCCCACACTTATGAGAAGACAGTATTATAAATATCAAATATACACAAAAGAAGAGAAAATAGTATAACACATCCCATTATCCATTTTCAACATTAGTAACTAATGGTTACGCTTATCCCCCTCTATACTATCTATGGCTCTAGTCTCCTTTTTCCCCTCAAATATTTCTAAGCAAAATCTTAGACATGATAACCTTTCGTTTGCAAATATTGCTGTATCTATTTCTAAAAAATAAGGACACTTTTTGAAAGCATTCTGATGATGCCATCATTACACCTAAAATATTAACAATTCCTTAATATTAACAAATCTTCTATTAGTATTCAATTATGTACTGCTTCTTATTTTTTAAACAATTTGGGTAAAAACCTGGGAGAGTCTACTTTATGACTGGTTGACAGGTTTCTTTTGGTCTAAAGCAATATTCTCAATCAGGGGAAATTTTGCCCTGTAAGGGATAATTTTGGCAGTCCAGAGACATTTTTGGTTTTCTCAGCTGCCATGGGCTGAAGGTTTGTATCCTCTCAAAATATAGGGGTTAAACACTTACCCCCAGTGTGATGGTGTTTGTAGGTGGGGCCTTTGGGAGCTGATTACATTAGATTAGTTCATGCAGGAGGCCTTCCTGATGGGGCAAATGCCCTTATAAAAAGAGAAGACACAGGATGTCTATGTGTGTGCATGCACGAAGGAAGGCCAGATGAGAATGTAAACAGGAAGAGGACTCTAACCAAGAACCCGACCATGCTGGCACCTCCATCTCAGACTTAAAGCCTCAGAATCATGATAGATAAATAAACCTTTGTTATTCAAGCCACTCAGTGTATGGTATTCCATTACAGCAGCCCAGACTGATGGAGGCAAGTAAAAGACAGTGGTACTGGTATCTGGTGGGCAGAGACCGGGGATACTGCTAACCATCCTGCCATGCACAGAGCAGCTGCACAATAAAGAATGATCCAGCCCCAGATGTCAATAGCGCAGGAATGAGGTTTAGTCCAGAGGTTTTTCTGTCACCTATTTTTTTTTATTTCAGTTTGCTTATTGAATATACTGGATCATTTGTCCTATAGAGTTCTCCACCATTTGTATTTGCTAATGACACATTGTCATCTCATTTAACATATTTCTCTGTCTCTCTTGTATTTATTAGCGATTAGATTTAGAAGCTTCATCAGATTCAGATTCTTTTTTTTTTTTAGCGAAACTACTTTATTTTGTTTCATAGATAGTACTGTATATTGCCATGAGGGAGCTATATAATGTCTAATTATCCCTCCTCACTATGGGAAATTTGATCAACGTCTATATCCATTAATTCATTAGCAGTTGGAGACAATATTGTATTTTTATAATTTCTTCATTTACAATAAATGTCACTGTTTCTTGGAAATTTTTATTATGATGTTTGATATGAAAATAGCATTGTGCACGAAGCATTTACACATTCTGTATTTGTTTTTAGAAATATCCTGTACCACCTTGATGGGAAGACAAGCCAGTTTTCAATACTCCTGGAGGCTTGGGAGCACTGCAAGTTACTTGCATCAAATGAGACCATTCAGGAAGCCCTGTCAGAGGTGTTGAACAGCATTAATTCAGCTCAGGTTTACTTTAAAGCAGGACTTGATGTGTTCGACAGTGTCTTGGTTGGAAAGAACTGAGAAAACTCGCAGCATTTTAAGAAGTTTGTTTACAATTCCTCAAGCAAAAGCTCTAACCTAACCAGATTTTCTGACATTGAAGACTTTCCCCCCAATGACTTTTTTACAATTCCAAAGCTATTATTACGTTGTATTTTTAAATGTACATATAAAAGAGCATTTTGCACATTTAATATTTTCTTATATCTACATCTCTGAATATGTAAAAGCAAGTTATTGAAATAATACCTAAGGTTTATCTATTAAAAAGAAATCTGCTGTATTTTTATATATATGAAATATTTGGGGGGCAAAGTTCCAAGAAGTTCTGGACAATCTTCAATTCTAGGGATAAACCATGTAGGAACAGAAGTTATTCCCTATGTTACAGCTATTAATGACCTAGTTTCTGTAATAGAAATGGAAAGTTGATATGGTTTCAGATTAACTTCACTGGTAAGTATTCAATATGAAGAATTCAAGTATTCCGACTGAATGATTGGTCGACCAAAACCACTTTGAATGTTTCTATTTTATGAAATGAAGTGCCTGTTCATAATACAACTAGATGTAGTAATACACTGGTTATGAAATTGTATTTTTTTAAGTATTAATGAAAAAAAGAGCCATAAACATTCCAGGGGAAAATCTCAAAGTAGCTGCACAGAGCAATTTAAATGCAAATTTTTTCCTAACAACTTATAAGGTGACTAGCTTTGAAACCCCTAATTTGCCTCAGTTGATTTTGTAAAAATTACAGGAGTGATATATGTCTTATGAGGGAGAAAATATTTCTTATTTCTTCTTCTGTTCGTTCTGTAGGAAGCACTGAAACCTAGCTACTCTGAAATGAAAGCATTTTGCATTGTTCTTCCTACCTGTATCTCTTCTGAAACTCCTTCCTGGAAGGCAGTTTTAACAGAATACCATGTAATTTCCACAGGAAAATAGCAAAGTTTTCTTTGAAAACCCAAACTATCTTAAAAAAACACCAAACTGCTGTTTCTGCCACTGACACAAAGGACTCACAATGAAAGAAATAGCTGTTTGATCAATGAAAAACTTCTTAATTCTGTGAAGAAACTTTTGATATTTTTCCTTCTTTATCCTTCATTGTGACTAAGATGCAAAAGTAGAAAATATTCATGCTTCTAATTTTATGCAGAAAATACAGTGTTACTACAAGAGTGTGTCTTTCCCACACTTCGATTCTTCTCTCATGTGGAAAATGAAGTTTTTCATGTTGACACTGTCATGGAATGGCCCTAGCATCCACTATTCCCCAAAAGCCTCCAATTCTTTCTATTGGATGACAGTTTAAACTGTGAGCTTCTCTTTAGAAATGTTCTTCTGGTATTGAATAAAGCGATACCTCCTAGGAAGCATATCCTCAGCATATTTTATGTGAACTGTCTGTACCTAACACTGCACTCAAACACACTTCCCATTTAGATACAAGACAGAACAAGATTCCAGACAATGCTTGTATGTCTAAGTCTCCGATGTTTATGGATAAGCATAAACCTACTCTTCATTTCAAAGAAAGCGACAGTTGAGGGGAAAGAATTAATAATCAGTATTGATTAATTGATTTATAGGGGTCAGCTGTTGCTATCATAAGTAATGTGTATAAGCTCAAGGCAAAGAGGAGAATTGATGTAATTAGCTAGATAATTCAAGCAGAAATCCATTTTCATATGAATTGCCTGTGTGAGCATATTTTTAAATGACACATGAAACTACCTTACAATGTTTTGTTTTTTTTTTAAACCAATGTACTTGCTTGAAAATATTTCTCATGTTGAAGAGTATCTACAGGAAAAGGTTCCAAGGAGCAGTCACCCGTGAGCCTCAGCATCAGCTCCCTCTCTTGCTCCACAGAAATTAGCAGAACAGAGGTGAGAAGACACAGACAGACATGTTTGGGGCCAAAAAAGAGAGTGTTGATACCAAAGGGTCTCCAACATTTAACCAAACTTCGGTGTATTCATTCCATTTCTTCATTTGGAGTTGAAGTTACTTTAAAACAACATTTTGGAGTTGGCGCTGAGTTTAAAACAAACAAAAACAAATAATTATTACTTTTGTAGTTTATCATTTAATTTCTCAATGTTTATTCATTTTTTGAGTTAAAGAGATATGGCATCAGTGAGGGAGAGGCAGAGAGAGAGGGAGACACAGAATCCGAAACAGACTCCAGGCTCTGAGCTGTCAGCACAGAGCCCGACACGGGGCTCAACTCACAGACCGCGAGATCATGACCTGGCCGAAGTCTGACTCTCAACCGACTGAGCCACCCAGGCGCCCCCATGGTTTATCATTTTAAAACTCAATCTTAAATAAACTCACCCCCTTAGTCTGTAAGACTGTTGAGAGCACAAAGTATATGTTTGTACATTTTGGTTTAAAGATTGATTGTGTACCTAGGTAAACCACATTGCATAGATAAAAATCTCAATATTAGTATCGCCCTTCTAAATTATGTGGTATTTGCTATTTGAAAAAAAAAAAACCTAAACGTAACTATGTATTAATGTGTTTTTATCAGTCTATTTAAGAGATGACGTGAAGAAAGTATTATAATTAAAACAGATGTCCACTAATTCTATAGATGCTGCTTTAGATCTTTGATTGCAACAAACCTCTGACCTAGACATCATTGCTAAATTTATTATATCATTTTTATTTCTTTCCCTAACAAATCCAAGTAAATAAAATCCTATGCAAGTTAATAACAAGTGTTTTGGTGAATTGATAATAAGTTTAAATTGTTGCTGAGATATCTGGGTGCCTGGTACCTCTCACAATCCTTCGTACATAGATTTGCACCAGGGCATAATGAATCACAAAAGGTTATTCTCCCAAGAAAATGTGACAGATGTTCGCCACTTAAATTTAGATTCAGGAAGGGTTCACATGAGCTACTGCCCTTTGTGGAAAAGCAGAGGTTCTCGAGGCAAAAGAGCCTGAGAGACATTCTGGTCTAAGCCCTAGGAAGTTCCCTTCAGCCAGGGAAAGCATCATCACTCCCATCAGATAAGTGAAGCCAGAGTGATTTAGCAATGTGGATATAGTCACATGTTTAGTTAGGAGCAAAAACACTAAACTAGAAAGCACTGAAATTTAAGCTTCTCTGCTTTCTCATGCGGTATATCCAGCTCATTCCCTGAGGTGCTAGGGTTATAAAAGATCTTTTCCAGTGCGTTCTATGTAACTAGCCATTCTACCAGATGCTATGTGGACTGGAATCACTGCTTTTAATTAAGAACTAGTCATTCTCTGACTATACATGAACAAAACTGTCCCAGGGAACCCAGGAAAAGGACACTAAGACTGGGTAATGGGGGAAGTGGGGAGAGTCTCTCCATGACACCGTAAGTCAGGAAGGAGGGCATTGAGTAAAAGCCCTTTATGAGAGGACATTTCAGCTATTTATTAAATCAGCAGTCTAAATAAGTGTTTCTCAAAATGTGGATTTGGGGAAGTGAGGCTTAGGAATATTCTTTAGCAAGATTGCCCAGATAATACATATATACACTGAAGTTTAAGAATTTCTAATCTACACCAACCCTGGGTCTTAAGAAAACATTACTTGGTAATATATCTACATAAAATACAGAGTCACAGTAACAGGAGGGACCTAAAGCTTTGCTATTAAAGGCACCATTAAAAACAAAGAGAGAAACCATTGTATCTCTCAAAAAAGGATGCAGACACAGCTAATATCTGTGCTTCCTACATGTCAGGCACTATTATAGACTTTTCCATACATTTGTTTCTTCTAATTGAACCCCTACAATAATCAGTTTTAAAAATGAAGCAATTTGGTTGAGCGACTTGTCCAAAATTCTACATCTAATAAAAATGGCTGAGGTGTCTCTCTCCTGGGCCCTCTGGTATGCAGTCCTGTGTTCTTCACACTGAGTTCTGCAGAAAACATCACAAGAATCTTTTGGTTTATAGAAAGTTGTATAGCTGCAACTTTTAATGTATTTCTGTACAACTGATCAGACTATGTAGCCTGCCGCTTTACTGGTTTAATTAAAGAGTTTGAAGAAACAAATACACCCTTCCTTATGATGTTTGGCCACCCCAGCAATGATGGACTTGTGTAGATAAATTAGAAGGTATCTATAAAAGCATTAAAAATAAGTGTACACTTATAAAATATCATGGCAACTAGATGTAACATAGTAAAAATGATGAGAAGCCACATATTTCACAATTTCCTCCTCAAAATGCCTGTATAATTTCACTGAAAAATAAAAAAAAGAACAGGTGCTGGGATTTACAACCACAGTTTTATATCATCCTTAAAGATGGTATAAAAACTAATTGACTTTAAATATATATATATATATATATATATATATAGCTAATTGACTTTAAATAAATATATATATATATATATATTTGAAAAAAATAGGTGCACAAAAAATAGGTGCACAAAAAAAAAAATAAACAATGATTTGTTACCATCTGCCTAATAATCCACAACTTTGCCTCAAATGAAAACTATAACTATTTGCACAATAAATTGGTAGACCTAGCCAACAGTGTTCTCAAGAGACATTCTGTGGAATGTGTAATTAATTACTCCAAAAACTAAGCTTTCTCTGAGGGTAGCACATTGTCATCTCACTGGCTTAATAGGCTATTTAAATGTGCCTTCGCCACACACTCCACTAGCAGAAAAGAATAATTTTCAACTGTCAATCCATGTGTTGAGCGGAAGGAAAATGGACCCACACATTCCAATAAACATCAGCAACGTGACTGTACCATCACAAGATCATGGATGTAACCCAAGGGAGAACTAAACAAACAATGTGATATTTGAGAAAAGAAATACTCTGCTTAGCTGCTAGTGAATCTCTATGTCTTGCGTAAGTTTACAAACCTCAGAATCTGCTACTCTGAAAGATTTTTAAAAACTTCATGGAGTTCTGAGCACCCCATCAATTACAAAACACTTTTCAGTTAAGTGAGTTTGTTTTATGCAGTTCAGAATTACAAGTGACAAGAATTTGAAAGGACAGTTGCAAAAGAAATTTTAACTGTAGCCTTTTCTGGTTATCACCATATCCACTCAATTTTCTGTTTTTTCTTTCTAGATATACTCTAGCAATGGGATTAGACTTTTTTTTTCCCCCTGAGAAAGTAATTTTAGGATCTATTCATCTCAATATATATTTATCTGTTAATCAGCCAGTTTTATTTCCATAATACCTTTCAATTATCCTTGGAAGATATACACTGAAGTGCCTTTAGCATACCTAGGACTGCCAAGAATCTTGATACTTTGCTTATTATGAGATGACATATTTCTTAAAGACATTTATAATCTCATATTCAGATTGCATCTAAATTTACAAAGCAAAGGATTACATCGAGGCACTCTCAGTAGCATTCAAGAAAAAGGAGCTGCTTCAAATTTTAAAACGTTTCTCGTTATTTTATGTTTGGACTATATAGTTAAGTAATTTTCTGTAACCAGAGTGGTAATTTTGATGTTTTCAGCCAAAATCCAATCATGGAAGCCAAAGAAATGCATGGCTACTCTAATTTCTTATGCAGGATTCTGTCAAGAATTAACTCAGGAGCAGCTGATTCAGTGCCTACATCTAGACAGAGCTTTAATGAGGATAGACAGAGCCTAACAGTGTTCTACTTCCTTTGATGTTGTAAACCAATAAGCACGGAGGTAGCTTTTCTCAGAAGGAAACAGATTTTATTTCCCAGGGGCTAATTAATATGCACCACCTCAGTCCCCAGAGGACTGCACAGGTGCCTGTACTATGCCATATGTCATGTGCTAGATTCCAGCAAGCTCAAGAGATTAATATACGATCATTATTATGAATTATTATGTTGCATTGAAGTTAATGTCGGTCTTTTGTTCTAATTAAAGTACAAACTTGGCATCTGAATAGAAGCTTAGCTAGAGAAGAGAAGTGAAGTTAGAGTCTCTGTTTTAATGAACTACATACATTTTTCAATCAAAATGTGTAATTATTTAATTATCTGGTCTGCTCAGTAAGTATATAATTCTTTCCTTAAAGGATCTTTATTCGATATGTTACTCTGCAGATGAACACTACTTGGAGTGTGTTTTGTCCTTTGAAATTCTTGGCCATTGTCAAATCAGGCTTTCATTATATATGCAGGAGTGTTTTATTTATATTAATAATTATTTGTTTATCTTTATGTCAAGCTGCTGCATATGGACTACCTTACTCTGAGAGTCAGAACAAAATGTGATTACTCTACGAAGACAGTTTTATCATATCTGTTTAATAAGAAACAAACACACAAACAAGCAAAAAAATATTTTACCATACCATTGCAAATTGTCTGCAGGAAGCAAAATGCCCAGATGGTTAAGTGTAGCTCGTATAATTATATTCCAAAGATGTTATAAATAATTCCATTTAGAAGCTGAGATAGGACTCTATTAGGTGATTTAGTGTTTACATTTCACACAGAAAGGTTTAATGGCAAATATATCCCACACATTTTAACTTGCTACTTGGAGAATATGAATAGATTGCATTCAAAGAAGAAAAAAAAGGTTTCTAGGACACTCTGAAGGACTAGTTTGTTTTTATAGACCTCTAGAAAAATCAGCACATCATTTTGATACTACTTTCATATTATGTATTTAAAATGTTAATATATACCATGCATTTTTAATCATGTCTTCAGTGTAGCAATATTTAGATATATAAAATGTTATAATAAATAAATTTTCTCAACTGTATAATAGTAAAAAACAATTATGGCCTTTAAGAATGAAGATGAGCAGGGGAAGATTTATAAATTAACTTGGGATAAATTTGGAGGACAACCTCTCCAATTAAATTTGCTTTGATTTAAAACAAATATCTCTCAAGGGGTATCCCCATTACAAAATTGCACTAAACTATTGTAGTGTTGAATATCGTTCAAAATACTTTGATTATCATCTGTGATTCAGAAATCTTTTTCTTCATAGAAAAGAAAAAGATTCATTGTCATTGTCTTTGCTGTGATTGATTTTTAATGACACTGATTTAAAGGCACATATCTGTGTTTTTTTAAGCACTATATGGGGTTGAATGTCTAATTTCTATAATGTGTAGATGCCCACAAGGAATTTAGTGCTCTTTATATTTAGCCCAAGTGTGATCTCAATTTATTTGACAACTTTTTAATGGATTACTCCCATGACTTAATATGCAGCTTACTTAGAAAAGTATATTGTGGTCTGGAGTGACAAAAAATTGGTTGGAATACCACATCCATTAAGAATATGAGTGAATATTTTATATTTCAGTCACTTAAATGTTTGTACATCATTGAAAACATAGTACTATGAAGTAAAGGCATCTTTCAAGAAATATGTTCTGATTCAGAAGTGCAATGAGAATGTGCAGTAAAATGGTAATATTTAAAATGCCCATTTAAAAATATTAAATATAGGCGCAAAACATTGCTCTACTGTGTTTTGTTATGACAAGATATATAGTATTTTAAGTATGCAAAATGGATATTATTTATTAGCATGTATAGATGCTAACGTATGGATTACCTTTATGTAATGAATATCACAGCCAAAGAGGAACAAGCCTTGCTCGGAGAACATCCTACAAGGTTTTATCATGTTCATTTTTGTCTTCCATTCTTTTTCAAACATACAGTTCTCATGCTGGGCCATTTAGGTTTGCAGGTTGTGACAAGTTTTAACATCAAGTAACAGTATTTCTATCAGCTCCCATGCGAGGAGTTTTGTTTCCTCAAATTAGCTCAAAAGAATGTTGTCAGTTATCACACAAAAAGCGTTCTGTATTCACATGAGGTAGCAGATTTCACTCATTTATTCGCTCAGCAAACATTTACAAAGATCCTAGTCTAGGCCAGGCGCTGTATTCAGTGCCAGAGGTATAATGATGATTAACACAATATAATAATGATATTAGCACAATTAGCAGCTTCTAGGACTGCACAGGATATAACACTTCAGTTTAAGTGATGACGGGACTAGATACAGAGGCACCCATAGATAATGTAGGTTATTGCAAGGGTAGTGACAGAGCAGAGCTATAGCGTAAAGGCGCCGTATGTTCGGGATACATGCCTATCTTCGTGGGCTTTTGTTAAGGCTCCTTTGGGCTAAAGAAGAGTGTTTTTTCTCCAATATCCTTGCTACACGATAGCTAGTATTTATTGGGAGCTCACCATCCTGTCAGGTACACACACACATGCACGCACAAACACACATATAAAAATTCAAAAAACACATCCTGCAGAATAATATATTATTCTACTCATGATGTAAAATTAAAATATACAAATTTGTATGTTTTTCATGGGTATGTACATATGTATTCAAAGTATGAAAATACAGACTAAAAAAAAATAAATACCTAATTTAATTCACGGTAGTAGGCGGGAAACAAGTGCTAAAACACTTGTGTTTTTACACAAAAAGAAATTTAAGCAATGCAATAAAATAGAAAATTGGTAGATTAGATTACTTTTCTTATTACTTGTCAGTTTGGATGGTGGATCTCTGTGTTTGTTGTGAAATTCTTACTTGCATTCTGGATTAAAAATAAAATCCTCAAAGTAACATAAACTCCCAATAAGATAGTCTGATCCTGGAGCCCACGCTTATAACCACTAACCTAAATGCCTTTCTAAATGACACAATTTTATAAGCACAATCTGTTTCCTCTCCTTCCTCAACTATAGTAACCTTATAAAGCAGAGGCATTCTTATAAGGCCTTCTGCTATCCTAAATGCTCACTGATATAAAGTCAGCAAAGCTACAGTTTTTACCCAAACTGTTCCTCTTCAATGCTTTCCTATCTCAGTAAACACAGTGGGCTCTCTAAAAAGTGGGAATCATCTTGGATCCTTTCATTTCCCTTACTCCTTACATCCCATCTATCAGCTAGCTGTGTTGGCTCTGCTGTAAACCATGGCTGAAGCTACACACTTCTCTTCACTGCTGCCATCCTATTCAAAGCCAACATCTCCCCACCTGTCCTGCGCTAGCCAGTGTATTTCAAGCCAGGGGCATTTTAAAACAGGAAAATGGTTACAAAATTATTAACAGGGTTAATGTAACAAAAACATGAATGTTTCTTAGAGATCAGTGACTTCAGGAAACTGCTACTGACTAGGGCTAGGAAATCTGTGATAATCCCAGGAGCCGACATTGTACTGATGATTAGAAACTTTGTTGCTGCTTGTGATGGAGCCACTGAGCACAGAGCTTAAAGAACAGCCACAAAAATTCATCTGAAGTCTGGGAGCCCTCCTCACACCCTCTGCCTCTCCTACCAGAAGCAGGAAAAACAAAAATCTTCCATACTTTTTGGACTTATACTTCCTTGCAAGTGCCTCTCACTGACAGATCAAAATGGAATCCAGCCAGCGCAAGAGGCTCTGAAATGTGTGTTTATCCTCCTAGCCCCAGCATTATGGGGGAGGATGTGGGTGGGTGGGAGATGGGGGACAGAGTCCACACAGACCATGGCTACTAAGGTCTCCAAATGGGTCATTATTCTCCCATGAATAAATAAGTCAATGACCTCTTTTATCCACATGTTTCAAGATCTCTTGAATTTTTCCCCAGTCCATGGATGTCGCTTACCCACAAAATCTATAATAAAATACAGTAAAACCTTGGTTTGCGAGCATAGTTCAGTCCAGAAACATGCTTGTAATCCAAAGCACTTGTATATCAAAGCAAATTTCCCCATAAGAGATAATGGAAACTCAGATGATTCTTTCCACAACCCATAAATATTCATATAAAAATGATTACAAAACTGTAATATAATACAAAATAATAAAGCAAATGCAAAATATAAAGAAAAATAAATTAACCTTCACTCCCCTTTGAAAACCTTCGTGGCTGGTGTGAGGGAGACAAGAGAGAGGAGGGTTATTGTGTAGGACGACTTTCACTATCACTGATGGAATTACTGCTATCTATTGGCTCAATGGAATCTTTTTCTTTTTGTGCAACTTTAAGAAGGAACCTTTCCAATGACACTTGGTTTTGCCTCCTTTTGAGGATTTCACAGAAACGTGGCATTGCATTGTTGTTAAATAGATTCATCGCTCGCACTGCTACACCCTTCTTCGGGTGGTGCTTTTCTACAAAACTTTGCACCATTTCCCACATTTTATACGTCTCCCTAATCTCATTTGAAGTGAGGGATTCCTCTGCTTTTTTCTCCTCCTCCTCCGCAGCCAAGATCTCCATAACCTCTTGCTGTTGCTCCTGATCCATCAGTTCCTCAGTGGTCACTGCAGCCTGAGACTGATCCCAGAGAGATTGGTTCCAGAGACAGAGAGAGGTAAAGAGGTAAAGAGAGAGAGAGAGAGAGACCATTGGCTCAGTTATGATCATATGACTCATATGACGTCTGGTCTCACATACTACTCTTATTGCAAGACATCAATCGTTTATCAAGTTAAAATATATTAGAAATGTTTGTCACAAAATAAGTTACAATCCAAGGTTTTACTGTAACTTGGAAAGGCTTTAGTGTAATAGTCCTATACCACTCCATAACCAACAAAATGGCTAGTCCCAATGCAGAGCTAAGAGAGAAAAGACATGTAAACATATAGCAGCAGCAAAGCCTTAAGTCTTATAGCAGAGGCCTAAATATGATAACAAGAGAGCAGAAAGTAAAAGTAATTAAATCTTGTAGAACCCAGGAAAGGTTTCTCAGAGAAGGCAATATTTGCAGCTGAAGCGTAAACAGAGGTCCGTCAGAGGAGAGGAAGAATGGCATTGGCAGGAAAGCGAACAGGACGTTCAAGTCACACAAGAGAGAAACACAGGACTTTCTCATAGTTTTCTGCTTTGAAGTTTCTAGTTTTGTTTTTTTTTTCATTTTTTCTTCTCAGCTTCAGTAAAGTTCGTGATGTTTAATTTGTTTTTACATTTATTTTTTAGAGAGAGACAGAGACAGAGCACAAGTAGGGGAGGGGCAGAAAGAGAGAGAGACAGAATCAGAAGCAGGCTCCAGGCTCCAAGCTGTCAGCACAGAGCCCAGCCGGGGGCTCGAACTCAGACCATGAGATCATGACCTGAGCCGAAGTTGGACGCTTAACTGACTGAGCCACCCAGGCACCTGTTCATGATGTTTATATTGTGTTTTTTGTGAGAAAAGCAACCTGCAGACTGCTTATTACTTTAGATACCATCTGATACTATAAAATACTAGGGGCACCTGGGTGGCTCAGTTAAGCATCTGACTTCAGCTCTGGTCACGACCTCACAGTTCGTGGGTTCAAGCCCCGCGTCGGACTCTGTGCTGACAGCTCAGAGCCTGGACCCTGCTTTGGATTCTGTCTTCCTCTCTCTCTGCCCTTCCCCACTTGTGCTCTGTCTCTGTCTCCCTCTGTCTCTCTCAAAAATAAATAAACATTAAAATAATAAAATAAAATACTTAAGTTGGCTAATATACATAAGCTACATACTGAACAGATTTCCATAAACGCAGAAGGTGGTTTCCCATTATCTTCAGCATAAAATCCAAATGCCTTAGGACCATATCTGAGATCCTTCATGCACCTCCCACTCCTTCCGTTCTTCTCTGCTCTTGCTGCTTCTCCCCCTTCCATCCCATTTTCTAGCCAAGCGGGAGTGCCTGAGTTTTCCCATGTGCCCCATCCTCTCTCATGTCTCATTGACCTGTCACCAGCTTTCATTCTTCCATCAAACAACCCCCATTCACATACATATGATGCACATCTCTTTTTTCCAAAGTAAATCTTATTAATAAAGTAATCTCAATCTTACTGCCTTTGAAAAATTATTCAAAACTGCCTCATAGCACATGATTTTATCACATGGGGTTCTTCTGTTTCCTGAGATCTGATGAATCAATTCTTTATTGATTCTGTGGGCCGTGAATTATGTCCATAAGGTTGTCTTTGATTAAGCCACTCAGAGTTGGTTTCTCATTTTCTTCAAAACAAAAACAAAAGAAAGAAAAAATAAAGAACAAACAAAAAACTCCTCCCCCACCAGATTCCAAGGCAAAACTGATACAAACCTAGAAAGGTGGGGGGAGAGGGAAATGAGGAAAAGTAACATTGTATTATTACCTGCAGCTTCAGCTCCAAATCTTTTTGCATTTGAGCTTCATAGCTGTACTATGGAAAAGTTTATTTCATGTTTTGGGGCTGTATGAGGCAGAAAATTTTGCTCTGCCTATTTAATATTAAAAACCCAACTGCTTAACATTTGAGTCCTCCTCTGCTTGTTTCAAATATGTAGTTAACCTCTTGCCTCCTTTCCCCTTTCCTCTCAGAGGATCATCTCACTTCTTTCTTCCTCAAACATAGAAACATGACTATATTCCCTTGCAAAATTTCCTTCTTCCTTCCTGTAATGTTAGAGCAGTCGTGCATATTCAATCCCATTTAAGAAAAGGCAATATCAACAATAACAACAAAAATCAACAGCCTTTCCTAGATCTGTATCTTTCCTCAGGCACTTACCACTTTTGCCTCCCACTCATAATTAAAGTTTTTTTCAGAGTTGCTAAATATTGCTATGCCCTTCCTCTAATCTCTCAGGTATGCTTCATTCCTTGACAATCTGACTTGTGTTCCCATTACTCCACCAACATAATTTTAAATAATCACAACATAACCTCTCTAAGCAAGGTGAACTACAATTTATTGTACAAACCAAGACACCTTTTAAAAAGTAAAAGGATGCATTATGAATAATTATGCTGGTAAATCAGGAGTCTGGAATATCTGGTTCAGGAAATACGATCAGCCTTTTATCTCTAAGGCATTGTGTCCAATGAATATGCTTCAATTTTCATCTTTTATAACTCCAGTCATATTCAAATCTTTTGACATTTCTACTTTCTTGGAATAATAGTTTCCCTTTGGCTTCCATGGAACAGCATTCATTTGTCTAGTTTTTTTTTTTTTTTTTCTTTTTCTTTTTCTTTTTCTTTTTTTTCCTTTCTGCTAAGCGTTTTCTCTCTTTCTGGGTTGCCCTCCCTTATTTTACATTAAATGTTAAATTTCTGAAGATTCGGTCCCAGGTGCCCTTCTCTTCTCATGATACTTTGTTGAACATCTGGAGATTATATCTAAGCCCATATCTTTTAAGAAAGCTATTTGTAAACAACTAATAAATTTCTATCCCCAACCCAGATGTTGCCACAAATACTTCCCTTGCATTCTTATCTGACCTCAAAAGCAGCTGAATTCAACTCATGAATACTGCTTTTATGATATCTTGTTTGTTTCAGTGGCTGGCTCCATTATCCATTCAATTTATAAGTTAGAAGCATAGGATTCTTCAGAGGCATACCTTGTCCCTCACACTCACCCACCATCCAACCCAGTACCAAAGATTTAAATGTCTTTTTTTCCCCACGTCCAAAATGTCTTACCAATCCACTCACTTCTCTCGGTTTCTTCAGCTTTTCGTGCCACTTCCCAATCTTTTCAAACTACTTGTTTTTTCATTTGGATCAGTACAGATATCACTCAACCAGTGCCCTTGCACAGACTCTTGCCCCACTCAAATTCATTCTCACTGAATCCAGAAACAGCTATCTATCATCTGTCATTTATCTATCTATTCTATTTTGATTTGCAAAATGAACTAAGTCTTTTTTATTACCCAGTCTTTGAACAGTTTCAAAGAACATTTTTGCAAGACTGAAAATTGACCCTTTGGGGAAATAAGACCACAGAAGAAAGGAGTCTGATGAAGGCTGCAGATCCAGTGCAGTTTTTTTTTTTCTTTCCTTCACCATTACTTTAAAAAATAGTTTAAAAAGATGTATGTCTACAATAATGGCCATTTATAGGTTAAGTAGAATTGGAGAAAAAGAATTTTTTAATGTGTTTTTTGAGAGAGAGAGAGAGAGAGAGAGAGAGCAGGGAGAGAGGGAGACACAGAATCTGAAGCATCAGTACAGAGCCCTACACAGGGCTCAAACTCACAGACCACCAGATCATGACCTGAGCCGAAGTTGGCCATTTAATTGACTGAGCCACCCAGGTGCCCATAATTTTTTTTTTTTTTTTTTAGAGAATAACATCCCTTCCTGTCCCACCAAAAAGATTCTTCTCTGAAGAAATTGAGAATTGGGGGGAGCCCAGTGGCTCAGCCAATTAAATGTTGGAGTCTTGAGTTCAGATCATGATCTCACTGTTCACGAGTTGGAGCCCCACATGGGGCTCTGCTCTGACAGTGTGGACCCTGCTTGGGAGTCTCTCTCTCTTCCTCTCTCTCTCTGCCCCTTCCCTGATCTCTCTCTCTCTCTCAAAATAAAGAAATAAACATTAAAAAAAAGAAATTGAGGATTGGGACAACTAATGTATATATTTGTATACTAATGAAAAGATCTCTGCATTCTGATGTTTAGTGATCCCATAACACAGTGACTGATTTTTGTATGTGCATACTACAATAATCGAAATAAGCCACTGCACACTGTGGCCAAGATGAAAAAAGCTCACAATAAAATTTTTATCCACTTATCCTTAGACATAAAGAAAAAACAAAGAATCACCAAACTGTTAAAGGAGGCCTAAAACAGCCCCCCAAAATAAAAACCAACAAATGCCTAAAGAAAATGAGAACCTCCCTAAATATTTAATCAGTATTTTATGATAGGTTTAAGAAGATATTATTTTCATAAATATATGATGAGGATAACCAGAAAGCAAGAAAGATTCTTGAAATTTAAAATATGATTGTAAAAATAAAATAAATAATATAATGAATATGAGAGGCCATTTTCTCAGGGAAATAAACCCCAAAACATAGTACAGAAGAAAATACAGCAGAGAAGAAAAAAGATAATATCAATCCACAAAGTCCAACAACAGCAAATAAATATATCAACCAGTGCTTGCATTCATAAAGAATTAGCTGTTTGAGAAATTATTCTCCCACTATAAACAAGTAGAAAGCAGAACAAACTGTATGAAACAATTGTTTTGGGACATTAGACAATAAAGAACCTAGAAATGCGATACCTGAGGGAAGTGGAACAAATAAGGCAATCCCTATAATTGCTCCCGCTTACTGCCTAAAGGCAATTTCCAGACTATAATACAAAGAGGAGAATGATAATAAACAGGAGAATATTGGACAAAGACAGCTTTCAATATCTGAGGCATGAATCTTTGCCTGCACGTTGACATTACATATCTATTGGATGGGATTCCAGTAGCTACTAAAAGAATCACCAGAAAACAGGAGACTGAACAAGCTCTGGGATGGGCATCGTGGAGAAAAGTTGTAATACTCAGGGACTTTAGAATCTTCCAAAGCCCTCTTTAGTAATGAGCAAAATTCACAGCAAGCCAAAGGCTGCTCTGGACACTTCCAGATCACACTAAAAGCAAGCCTTAAAAGGATTAAACTAATCCTAAGTAATTTAAATGCATGCCTGAGCAAAGTATACTTTTTAAAGGAATACAAGAAAATCTAGTACCTACCACTATAAAAACTACAATGTGAAGCATCCAGTAAAAAATTATCTGCATGCACAGAGCAGGAAAATGTGACACTTAATTAGAGTAAAACCAGTCAATCGAAAGAATTATAAATAACAGAAGTTATGGAATTAGTGGATAAATATATAAAAATAGTTATCATAATGTTCTCCATATGCTCAAAACTATAAAATAAAATATAAAAATAATAAGGATAGGAAAGAAAGTTGTTGCAAAACCTAAATAAAAGTTCTGGAAATGTGGGGAAATAAAAATATATAAACCCAAATGATTAACAGTAAATCATACACTGCAGAAGAAAAAAATCAATGAAATTACGATCTTGCAAGATAATCTGCTCAAAATAGACGACAGAGACAGAAAAAGAAAAATAAACAGAGCAGTAGTGATCTGTGAATCCATGTCAAGTGATGTAACATGATAGACTAGGAGCTGGTGATCCAGAAGGAGAAGAGAGACATGGGGGGCAGACGATGTTTATAGAAATAATGAAATGACCATCAAAAGCTTATCAAATTTAATGAAACTATAAATCTACAATTTCAAAAAGCTAAGCAACCTACAAATGGGATAAGCCTATAGAAAAGCACACTAAGGCACATCATAGTCAAACTGGTGAAAACTAATGATAAAATATCTTAAAAGCAGTTGGAGGGAGGAAACATAATAATGGACGATATCTTGGTAAATTGAAAGCATGGTCCCTGTAAGTTCCCACCAATTTTCCAGCAAAATAATGAACAATTTGTCACCACAGACGTGCTGTAAAATTTTAAAGCACCAAGTGTAGATAATCCTAAAAGCTCTAGATAGCAAAACAAAACAAAGCAGTATTTTTTAGAAAGCCAAATTATAACTGATCCCCTACAAAGGAATGAGTACTAAGCCAGGATCAGACTCTCATCAACAACCCCTTCTAAGTTTTGAGGAAAAATTATTTATCCTATAACTCTATAAGCAATTAACTTTTAATATATTGTATTAGAGTTCTCCAGAGAAACAGAAACAATAAAAGATACGTATGTATGTATATATATATATATATATATATATCCAAAAAGCAATTTATTGTAAGGTATTGTCTCATGTGATTATAGAGGCTGAGAAGTCCCATGATCTGCCATCAGGAGCTGGAGACCCAGTCAGTGGGTCAGTGATTTTCTTGGAAGGCCTGAAGGCTGGGAGGTAAGGATGTAGATTCCATTTTGAGTCTGAAAGCCTAAGAACCGGGAGTATCCAGGACAGAAGATTGATGTCCTAGTTCAATCAGAATGAATTTAAGGTTTCTTTGCTTTTTTTCTTCAATGCAGGTCCTTCAGGAATTAGATGATGCCCATCACATTAGGAAATCCCCCCGCTTTACTCAGTCTACCAATTCAAATATTAATCTCTTCCAGAAACACCTTCACAGACACACACACAAATAATGTTTAACTAACATGGATATGGCATCCTTGACCAGTCAAAGTGACACATAATATTAACTATCACACATATCTTATGCTGCAATATGTATCTGGGCCATACCTAAATTTCTAGTTTTCTGTTCTCTAGTCTCACTAGCCTTTTGTTATAATTTTGAACTTACCCAGAACCTCCTGGTACAGTGCTTTACACATACTGTTTCCAATTTGGGGGTGCTCTTACTTTCTCTATTTGCTAGTTAGCTCATCCTGCTCATTCCTCAAATTGCAGTTAGATTTTCACCTTTTCATGAAATTGTGCCAAAACATAACAAATATCCCATTGTTTGTTCCCATAGCAACATGTAATTGTCATAGAAATTATCACAGCGGTAATTTATGTGTGTGATCGATGGCCCCACCAGAATGTAGGTTTCTTGAACATAGCATCTTATTTTTTACTCACCATTTTATCCCAAATGCTTCATGTATCTGCCACCAAGTATTCATCCAATATATATATATATATATATATATATATATATATATATGTTCAATAAATGGTTAAAAAATATATAAATAAAAGAGATTGCTTGAAATCTACATGGTCTTACTCCCCCTGCCTGGAGAAAGGAAAGACAGCAGCACACCTCTTTGTGGTTGAAAATGTGAACAAACCCGAGGGTTCTGTCCACATGACCAGTTAGTGTCTATTAAGCTGAGCACTGTGGTTAGAGCTCCCCCTCATAGAAGAGGTGGTAAGAAGCAAATAGTAAGAGAGAGCAGTGTCTGCACTTCTTTCAAGTCACCTCCAATACCACCTCCATCTTTAGAGGCCAATGTTTATGTACCTTTTCCTTGGAAATCACTTCATTTTCTACTTTAAGAAATTTGTGGAAAACTCTTGTCCAGGGATACATTGTTTCTATTCTATTTGTTGATGTAAAATTTCATCTACTTCTAACTGCTGTTATCATTTTAATGGAGAGTTAAAATGCTAAGGGAAAAATGTTTTATCTGCCATCTTGAAATGGAAGATCTTCATGCGTTCTACATTCTACAGTTATTTTCAAGTTGTTTTACAAAAATACCAGTTTCTTTTTTTAAATTTTTTTAATGTTTTTATTTATTTTTGAGACAGAGAGAGACAGAGCATGAGCAGGGGAGGGGCAGAGAGAGGGGGAGACACAGAATCTGAAGCAGGCTCCAGGCTCTGAGCTGTCAGCACAGAGCCGGACGCGGGGCTCGAACTCACACACCGAGAGATCATGACCTGAGCGAAGTTGGACGCTCAACCAACTGAGCCACCCAGGCGCCCCCAAAAATACCAATTTCTAATGCAACTGACAGTGAGTGAAAAGGGCATATTTTCTTCATACCTAACAATGAATGGGAATTATGAAAGAGAAGAGATGTTATGGGGATATTAAAGTGTAAGAAATACTATACAGTTAAAAAGTAAGACCACTGCAAACAGATATAGGGCACACAGTCTGAAATAACATTAGAACTTGAGGCAAGTAGGAAGTAAATAGATTTAAAGCTATAAACTCTTTCAATTTTTGCTAAGGCAAAGTAATTATTTATAGAAGACACGTACATCAGTATATATACCATTGGCCCAATTTCTCTAACATGAAATTATTTAGATCTTTCAAGGTAAAAGAGTCAGGAGGTATTTCGATCATAATCAAAGTATAAAACATATTGACTCTATTTGCTTAATGGGTGCAACTAAATTTATGATGCACATAACACCATCAGCTTAATTGGGAACTATAATTCTTACTTCCTTTAGTTACCTATGGACTTCCCTGTCTAGAGATCCTTGATAAAATTATATTTTGAAACCGTAGTCTCTTTAGGGCAACCTGGTATGTGAAAGGCTGTATCTAGAAATCGTTCTGGGATTTTCTCTTGTTAAATGTGCCAGAAGACTTTTTATGAGTACATACCACTGCCTCTTCCTTAAAACAAAAATACAGTTATTTACCATAAATAACAAATACAGTTGCCTAAGATTTCTTTTATCAAATCATCTTATTTAATCCTCTGCAAAACAATAATATCTCACTGATACTGTTTTTTTTGAAGTGTGTGTGTATAGACTCTCATCCCTCTCACCAATAAGCTCCATGAGCGCATGAGAAGTTTCTTTTAACTTGCTCTATCACCAGAATCTAGAGCTTGGCTGGTTACTCAATAAATATTTATTGAAAAAAATAAAGAGTCTCTCTAGAAAAGTACTGAAAATAATGAAATTTAATTTTTTAGTTGATGTAATATGTAAGTTGTATGTTCAACAAAAAGATGTAGTGGTTCTTTGAAAACATTATTTTTAGCTTTGGTCATATTGATCATAATTTATATGAAAACAGAAATTGGTAAGTAATAAGCTATATAAAAAACCAAATCCAAAAAGATTGGACTTAGCATCAGTATATCTACAAAAAATAAAAAATAAAAATAAAAAACACCTAGTGGTGTTAATTGATTTAATTTCCGTAAAAGCAAATGTGGTGTAACTGTCAAAATATGTTAATATAGTCTTATACTGCGTGTGTGTCACAAAGGAGGTGATGGCCCACCTATTTTTCATGACAGAGCAAGGAGAACATTTTATTCAGTACCATGCACCAATTTAAAAGAAGAACACTGATAAGCCATACTTTATACAGAGGAACATGAGCAGAATGTTGAAAAGTGAAGGAAACATGTTTGTTTCCAGCTAAAAGATAGCGATCTAAGGATACATTATGGCCTTCTGATCCATTTTGTATCGCCAAAAACTGAAAGGAAAGAAATGAATAACAAAACAAGAAAAAGAAAAAAAAAAAAATAAGGTGAAAGAGGTTCCTTGAGTGGATCTCAAACCATGAAAATTCCAGAAATCCAAAAGTACATAGAAAAGACTAGTATCAAAAAAGTGGGCATTAGAACCTCAGGATATCCAGAGCTGGAGGAGAATCAGAAGCAACTGAGAGAGAGAAAATTGGAGACCAATAACGCCTCCAGGTAGGTCAGCATCTGTAAACACTTGCAGCATTTTCTCCACACAGCCCCACCTGAGTGTCTGCCATCTTTAAGCTGTGAGTGGAGGAAACTGAGTCAGAGAGACTTGAGGATTGTCCATACCAGGGACATATAGAGAGTACCCATGCTCAGAAGAACACTTTGGTCTATACCTCTACACTAACACGTTTTGGCATTCCCACAAACTTGCCTTCTGTTCACCCCTGCCACTCAGTCTATACAAATTAGTTATGAAAGGGTCTACAAAAGAATTTCAACTATCAAAAGTAAGCAGACTGGAGTGTTATATTAAATATATTTAAAATTGGGAGAGATACATGAGGATATTGTAGTCATAAAATTCAATTAAGTCATGTGCTTCAAGTAGGAATATGGCAGAAGCTTAGATCTAAATATTCTCATATTCTTCTGCAAAAAGAAAGATGAAAAGCACTCACAAATTATGTATTTATTTAAACCCGAAGAAAATTTAGTAGCTTCAAATTGCATGTAAGCAAACAAAGTCAGAGGCGGGCACGAAGCCCATGCAGGAAGTTGAAATAATAGTGTGAGGAAAAAAGGGACTGTAAAGAGGTTTAATCAATGGAAGATATCAAAAATCTCTAGAAAATATTCACACCCAGAAAGAACAGGGAAGCCTATCCTGAGAAGGAAGTACTGTGAGTTCAGCTGAGATGGAAGAATTTAAGCCCTGGGGGAAGAAGGAATAAATAGGCTTGCACATTGTTCAGGGGACTAAGAGGAGTTAGAGGTCAGAAAACATCAGAAAAAATATGGCAAGATCTGGGTCACTTATTAATGGCAACTGTGAGAAAATCATGAAAGAACAGAGCTGGGGGCATAAGCCCTTCTGAACCAAGATGGCTTCTGAGAATCAAGGAGGGGATATTTAGTGATGCCAGATTATCAGAAGGAAATAATCTATTGATCTAGAAGGGAGTGGGGAATCCTTGAGCCTGAAGTCTGAAAAGCCAGTTGGGACTCTCCCTGCTTCTCTTCAGAAGTCATATGCTAAGATTTCAAGGAAATCCAACTCATATATTTATGAGAACAAAAAAGACAAAACAAACAAAACAAGACAAAACAAGACAAAACAAGACAAAACAAACAATACAAAAAACGTTAATAAAGGATTACAACTTCTCTACAGATTATTAAAATTCTGTAGAAAATAATTCTTATTCTCTGGCTATGGAATGATGAATTTATCATTCTATCTGCCTTGTCTCACAAAGAACACCATGAGAGGAAAAATAAAGGAAGATGGAAGACAAAGAGATACCACCCAACCTTCTTGTCCCTTTTATTTATGCTCCACGATATTGGAGTTGAAAGTCCATGTGTTGTGTACAGGAGGAAAGCTTTGAGTCAAATAGATGATTGTAATTTTTCAAAGTTTGAAACAAAGTTTCTGCTGAAATTAGTTTTTTTTTTTTTTTAATGAGAGTATAAGAAGAGATATGGAGTCACATGCAGATGTCCTTTAGGAAGCTCCTTACTCAGTTGTTGATGAGAATTTGACAGAGTATAGTAGGAAGTAATAACTGGGAAAATTAAAGTTTTACTTTAATCAAACCAATCACATGCTCTCATTTGATTTCACAGCATGAGTGTTGGTTGTTATATTATCCCCATTTTATGGTCAAGAAATCTGGGGCTCAGAAAAGTTAAGCTTGATCATAAGTGAACTAACTTATATGCAAACTGAAATCTTCCAACCTCAAATACCATTTTATTTTACTGTCCTGTTATCTTGAAAAGTGTACAACCAACATAGGCCGTTTATGTTCTTTATTAACATAATACATTTCACAATGTCTCCGCATTTCAAAGTACTTTCTATCTTTTCGATGCTGATTTCAAATATGACCTTTCCCCTAAAACCTACAATCCCCCAATTACAACTCATCTTCCCCCACAGAATTAATCTCTTCTCCTACAATCTCAAGGAATGTTAAGACTTCTGTTGTAGTCTGCTTGTGTTACTGTGTGTATGTCTGCTCTGTTCCTACTAGATAGTAGTTTCTCAGTAATAAAGCCTCATTCTATTACTTATTTATATTATTAATAGCACATTGTACATTATTTTGCACCTAATAATTATGTGAGTTTGTCTAAATTAAATAATACACATAGTACTTTAAATGTCTTAAAGAATAAGGGTATTGAGTGCCTAATTCTGGTTTGATTTACAGACTTTTACACATGGTATTAATTGTTCAGTTATTAATTTACTTGCGAGGATGAATGAGTATTAAGTTCTAAGGAAAATTAAGGATAGGACAATTTAATATAAATATTAATACAAAAAATAATGGAATAAACAATTAGACATGTAGACAAATCTTGGAAATGTTCATTCATTCTCTGCAATGTATTGGACATTATTTTAAAGCAGATCAACAGAAAATAGCTAGTATCTGCATGAAGTCACCCATTTGTTATCTTTCATAATGGTTAATTTATGTGGGTTAATTTGACAGGGACATTGGGTGCCCAGATATTTGGTTTAATCTTATGCTGAAAGTGTCTGTGAAGGTGTTTCTGGATGAAATTAACATTTGAATCAATAGACTGAGGAAAGCAGATTGCCCTCTCCAATGTGAGTGGCTTCATCCAATCCATTGGAGGCCCATGTAGAACAGCAACAAAAAATTAAAAGGTTATTCACTGTCTCTGATCGACTATCTTTGGACATCTGTCTTCTCCTGCCTCAGACTCACACTTGAACTGAAACTTACACATCAGCCCTCTTGATCTCCAGCTGTAGACCTTGGGACTTCTCAGATTCCATAACAATTTACTTCCTGGCTCTGTCTCTTTCTCTCTGTCTCTGTCTCTCTCTCCCTATATATATCCTATTTGTTTTGTTTTTCTGGACTAATATATACCTGATATTCCTGTGCGAGATTTTAGTAGTATAAACAAATCACCACAAACTGCAAGTAAAAATAAGAGTCATTTACAATCCCACAGTTTCTGTAGGTCAGCAGTCCAGGCACAACATAATTAGGTCCACTGTTACAAAAACATATCAGCCATGCCTGCAGTCTCATTTGAGGCTTGGAATCCTCTTCAGAGCACATCGGAAGTGTGGTTGTTGTGGAAGCTTTCTTGAAGCTGTGTAACTCATGGTGGTTTGTTTGTCAAGGCCAGCAGAAAAATGTCTCCAAAAGAGAGCACTCTTTTAAAGGGCTCACTTGATTTGGCAACATCCAGTGAAGATAACCCCCCTTTGATATAAATCAAAGTAAAACCAATCAGGAACCTGAATTATATCTGCAGAATCCACTCACTTTTGCCATATCTTGGAATTTTGCATACCTAACTCAGTTAATTGTTTTAGATTGTTTCTGAAATGTTCTTTGAAATTTCCTTGCCTTTTAGTTTCTGAAGATTTGCTCATATACAAATTCTAGAGCCTGAGAACTTTAAAAATGAAATGGTTCTCGAAGGTAAAGGTCCACGAAAGTGTCCAGAATGGAACTTGAAACATGAGAATACCAAAAAGAAAATAAAGCCCCCAAAAAGACTGAACAAAAACCCTTTATTTCTTACTATTCATTAGAACAAAGGATGTTTCTATGATCTACATAAAGTGAGGTTAAATACACTTAATATATCTTGTCAAATTAATTCATCCTCCCTTAAAACATAAAGGTGTAGTTAAGACTTTAAAAACACATTTATTTTTTTTATTCTGTATAAATTTGAATGAGCAAATGAATGAAAAAATTATATAGAATATGGATTTCTGTCTCACACTGAATACTGCTCATATATTTTTTAAGACCAAGAAAAATTATTTTATAGGGTACTCAGATTGCCAAGCACATAATTCAAACCATCGCCATAATTTCTATTTTGTTAATGACAGTAACTTTCATGGCATGCAGTGCTTTTCATTATATAACAATGTTTATGAAGAACTATATTTATTTCAATTTCGAGGAAAAGCAAAATATTTTCTATACTAAATCTCTGCTTCCAGCACCGTGTGTATGACATACATTCCCAATTCCGGAGTAAAACAATCAATTGTCAATCTGCTCTTGATTTATTTTTTTAGAAGTCTCTCATGTGGAAAACTATGCAAACCAGGTTGGAAAATCAGTTGGATCTTCTCTCAGAGGTATTAGTCTGAAAAGATGAGTTAATGTCACTTCCTTAGACTGCCATCTTGTCTACATCCATTTCCCTCTACCCAAGAAACATGTGGCATACTGGAGCTTATCCAGAGGAAATTCAATCATTTAGCAGTTATTTTATCTCTGATGGCATCCCTGACCACAGTGAATTTCTTCTTTGTTCATTGCTGGTAAAAGACTGTAAAGACTTTCCCAGAAATTTGAATGAGTGGATCAGTAAGAAAGAGCCATTACAAAGTAGATTTTGTATTATTGGTTGCCTATAGGATTTTGACGTGATTGCTTAAAAAGAAAACAAACAAGAAAACAATGGTTGGAAAAGGAAAGGAAAGAAATGAGAAAATGAGGGATATTTTCATTATGAAAAAAAATTGTATTGAATTAATCATACCCAGTCATCATTTGTTCAAGAAGTAGCTCACTAGGAATAACATTTACAGTGTTATGTAGGACTATATCCTTGGAGAAAACTTTCAGTTTTTTTCTCCAATCCACAGTCACTTGTATATTATATAAATCTTTATATACAGTAATAGTCAGGAACCCAAGCAATCTATCATATTTGATCAAGACAAGCATAAATCACTTATTCATGATTTACCATTCTAACTTGATTCATTGATTCATCTCCAGACAAGACAAGGTCAGTACAAAAAAAATGATTAAGCTTCTTGCCCTTAAGAAAGAACAGCTTAACCAACAAATTCATCTTCACATCTGACCTCATGAATCTTGACACTGGGCGTAGTATAAAAATAGAAATAGCCCTTATAGACGGTCCCTCAAATGGAAATTTCGGTGTAAGAAAGAAAACAGTAGAAACATTAACAATGAACATGCAGTGGTTGTGTCACAGCCATCCTGGTTGTCACCATGAGACAATCTGAATCAGCTAACATGCAATTACCTATTTTTATCACTTTATTTTCAATAATTTTTCTACTTTAATTCTTTTTTTTTCAGTTTTACTTCCAATTTCCTACTCTGTGACATCCCAATTTTTCACATATTCCTTCATCTCATTTATTTAATTGTGTTTGTCTATGGATTTGGCAAGATGAGGTATAGGGGAACAGAAACATCTTTTAAATCTCCCCATATGATGACCTGTAATCAGGTAGGCTGCAATATAAGAGGCTTCTAATCCTGACTTCCAGGATGAGGGAACTCTTTGACTTTCTTAATTGTTCTTTGGGTCCCCCATCCGCCTTCTGCACATATTTCAAACACAGAAATATGAACAGAACAAACTTGTACATTGTCTTATTCAGCTTGGGCTGCTTATTTCTCATAGTTCCCAAGGCTAGGATGTCCAAGATCAAAATGCCAGCAGACTTGGTTACTGGTAAGAACTCTCTTCCTGGTTTATAGGCTGTTGCCTTCTTGCTGAGTCCTCAATGGCAAGAAAAAAAAAAAAAGGGAACTCTGGTCTTTCTCTTCTTATAAGGACACTAATTCTATAATGGGGCACACCCTCATCTAAACCTAATTACCTCCCAGAGGCCTCACTTCCATATACCATCACATTGGAGATTAAAGTTTCTAACATACAAATTTTGGGGACACAATTCAATCTTTAGCATATACTCAAGTCATGTGGTGTATGTGTTGCTTTAAATGTAGAAAATAAATCTGATAATTATTTTCTGTTTTAAAAAATGCTTAGATGGCTGAATCGGTTTTTCATGGAGTTCTGGATAATTTTCAAATTTCTTAGCATAAGATTACAAGATACTTTTAGTACCTGATCCCAGTTTACTTGGTTTCTATCTCCCTATCCCCTCTGGCACTCTCCCTTCTAGCTAAAATATGTTTCTATATGCTTCACTCAAAATGTCTGATTCTTTCACTGCCTTTGCACACAGTTTCTTCTAACTGAAATGTGTCCTTCATCCTTTATGCGTTATGATAAACTCTTATCCATTCTTCCAGACCAAGCCCTACCAAAGTCTTTCCTGACCCCTCCTTTCTCCCAGTAGAGTTAATTCCCTTCTCTACTTCCATCTCATTTTGTTTATACATCTATCACAGCATCAATGTCATGAGTTTTTCAATTATTTGGTTATGTGTCTATTTCTTCTATTAAACTGTGACATCCTTGAAGGCAAGGGTAATTTATAACCAAACCTTTAATTTGGTGAAACCAGAAATGTCCCTTATCCATGGTGACACTCACTATATGAAGAACCCATGAATTAATGAACCATTTACTTAGGCACACAGAGAAATAGGAGACCAGTTGCTTCTAGGTTCTTCTTGCTCTGTTAATACTTGCCCCTGCTTCACACAATCTCCACTTTCTAGTCTCTTTAGCTTTGCCTGGGGTTGTACTATTTCAACCTTGCAAACCTGCTACTTAGTTTCATCCTCCCTTGCTGCCTGCTGCCAGAGATTTAGATGTTCTAATTCCTTCACCACCTAAGTAATGTTTTCCATATTTGCTTCACTAGAGAGTTCAATGAAGGTCCTTATTAAAAACAAAAAATTCTTGAGCCCAGCCTCAGATCTACTGAATCTGAAAATGCAGAAAATGAGCTCAGCAATCTGTACTTTTAAACATGTTTCTCAGATGATTCTGAATAAGCTAAGAATACACAGATAGAGGGTTAAAAGGGCTGTTCCTTTTGTTTTGGGAAAACTGCTTCCTCTAGTGGCCCCGTGTGTTAGCTTGGGACCTCATTAAGCAATAGTTCAGCTTCCTGAGACCTAGAAAGAAGCCTCACTTGAATGTCTTTCCCATAGCTGGTTCCTCGGGCTTTTAGGAAAACTGGAAACCCCTCCAATGGACCCCAGACATCTCCATACTACTTCGTCCATGCACAAGTCTGTGTAGAAACTTTATTGTGCTGACTCTACTCCTAGATGCTCTCTGAAGTTCTGTTCCACAGGTGCTGCTGCAGCTGCTTCTGCCAAATCCCAGAATAGCTCTGGGTATTGGCAGTCTGCAAACTGACTCTGATGAGGTGTGACAGCTCATGCTCTGTGGGTTTATCCTTAATCAGACTAGACCCTGAGGATGTATGGATTCCCTGTAGAAAGTACAGATTGGGTGTCACTTAGGGTTAAAAATGAGAATAAAGACTAAATACCTAGCATAGAGTCCAGTGCAGAGTAAGCATTCAGTAAATATTACTAATTATAATATTTCTGTTGTTGTTGGATACATTGAATATATTTTTCTTCCTTTGATCCCAATCCAAGGAAATTTACAGTGTATAGATTTTTAACATAATTCTTGGAAATATAAAAATATCCTAATTCCCTATACTAGTTATTTAAATTAGTTTTGACTAATCATAAAATTATGGACGAATAAATACTTTCCACAGAATGCCAAACCTCAAGGTGTTTAATTCATAACATTCAGATTGCAGAGGCCATAAACCTTTTTTCATGAGCGGATAGATGTAATAGTGTTTTAAAATACTCATGAATACTAAATATTAATGCTGGTATTAGTTAACTATTACTGTGTAACAAATCACTCTAAAACTTACTGGCTTGAAGGAATTGTCATTCATCATCTCTCATGAATCTGTAAGATGGCTATAGAGTGTGGTTCAGGCTGAACTCGACTGATCTAGATTGGTCTCACTCATATATTTGTGGTCATCTGGAGGGCTACTAGGGGGATAGTGTAGCTGGTCTAATTTTGTCTTGGACTAGATAGCTTGTCTCAAGGACAAGGCGATCATTCCAGGTTTGTTCAAATGGTCTCAGGGGCTTAAGGGAGGAAAGATACATGCAATGTCTCTTGACCTAAGTTTGGTCAAGACCAATGACCAGAATGACTAATAACTTAACTGAAATGATAATACAATGTCATTTATGCCATATTTTGTGGAACAAAACAAATTATAAGTTCAGCCTAGATCTCACAGGTAAGAAATAAACTTCATCTTTTGATGGAAGTTGCTGAAAAGTATTTTTGCAAAGGATACAGAGAGACTATTATTTGTAATAGTCAGTGCAACCAGTCTGCCACATTAGTCATTGTGGCAAAATATCTGATTTTTGGAGTTCTCTGAAATTAAAAAAAAAGTTAGATTCAGAGATAATATCAAAACCATTTTCTTCGCTCCATTATCACCCAATTGGTTATAATGAAGCCACAATAGCTATCAGATAATCATTTGTTCATTTTAAAATAATGTTAGCATTAACCTCATATGCTTGTTAAGACTGTTATATATGAAAACATACAATAAGGACCTAGTGATATTCCTGGCAAAAGGTAAATATACATATTTTGAATTAAGTAAAAATAATAGGGTATTATTTCCATTCGCATTCTTTGTAATATTTATTATTAATTAGAGTCCCAGTTTTTTCTTTGGTTTCCTCTATGTTTCATCATTATACTGGTTTTTCATGATGCTAAAATTATTTGGTAATCTTTAGCAACATTTGTCTTTTTCAAATGCATTTTCTAATTGATCCTTTCAACCTGAGTGAGGAGTAAGTATCTTTATTTCATTGTTTGTTGTTTTTGTTGTTGCTACTATTTTTATCAATGGGACTTTGGATTCATAAGAAACAGAAGCTATCTGTGGCCAATTTAAGTTGAAAAGATATTTTCAAGGAATATTGATATACACAATTAACAAATCGTTAGAGAACCAAAGTCTAAAAACGAGGGCAGAAATGCCCAGCAAAATCATATTAGAAAGAGTCTCCAAACTCCAACCAAACTCACAGGCTTCTTGACTAAACAATGGTTGCTCATGATGATTCTGAACCCTCCTCTGAGTTTCATGTCAAACCCTCAAGGTTAAAAATCAGATGCTAGAACTTCTGCATTTATGCCAGGAGTTGGTCACGTAGCCGTGCCACAGCTACCAGCAAACTGAAAGTGAGGCCATCAGCTCCCTTCTGTTTGTTATTGTGGAAAGTAGGGCCCTGCCATTAAACTTTCTTGGGTCCCAATCGAGTAAAAGTATGTTTCGATACCAGACAGATTAAAATAAGGGCCCATGTAATCTACTTCATTAGTTGCTCAATATCTACAATATCCTTCTTCTCACATTAGATTTCAAAAAATGATAATGTACTCTACGTAAAGTAACAATAAGTCTTGTATACACTCACATTGGCCTTGAAGAGAGATGCTCAATAATTCATCTCTGATTAATATACATTTCTTCTCTACATCCATTGTGATTCCCAATTCAATATTCTGAAATGTGTGTCTGTGTGTGTGTGTGTGTGTGTGTGTGTGTGCGTGTGAGGGGGGTGGAAACTTGTAAAGTTTATCAACAACGTCTTATAGTGGTAAAGAGAAAGAAAAGTAAAATTATCTATATAAAATATGTAAATATGCATTTTCGTAAGAATGAAAATATAGTAAATGCGATAGTTTCATTTTTACAGAATTGGTTATAAATCATAATTAGTTGTTGTAATTTTCTTTTTACATGACTAATTTCATATTCACATTTTCTGAGCCAAAACCTAACCTTTTTTTTTTTTTTTTTTTGTCTATTTGCCCCCAAAGCATGTGAAACTCAAAATGGTATTCAACAATTAATATTATGTACACTATGAAAGCATTTCTCTTTTGGGTACTTTGTGTGTTATCCACTGCTACATAAGAAAATAAAAATACTGTTGAATTTAGCAACTTAAAACAATAATATTCATTATCTCCTATCTTATAGGGATATCTTATATTCGGGTGTACCATAGCTGAGTCCTCTGACTCAGAATGTCTTGTAAGGCTGCAAAGTATTGTCTGGGTTGTGGTCTTCTCTGAAGTCTCTAGTGAAGGAAGATCCACTTTTAAATTAATGTATGTGGTTATTGGCAGAACTCAGTTCCTTATGGCCTGCTGGACTGAGGGCCTCAGTTCCTTGCCATGTAATGCTCTCTATAGAGCAGCTTACAACATGGCAGCCACCTTCCATCAGAAGCAAGGGAGGGAGTAATAGAGGAAAGCAAAACTGAAGCCAGAATCTTTTTTTTAATGTTTCTTTATTTTTGAGATAGAGTGAGAGAGAGAGAGAAAGAGAGAGAGAGTGAGGGTCAGAGAGAGAGGGAGAGAGAAAATTCCAAGCAGGCTCCACACTGCCAGTGTAGAGCTTGACACTGGGCTCAAATTCATGAGCCGTGAGATCATTACCTGAGCCAAAATCAAGAGTTGAAAGCTTAACCAACTGAGCCACCCAAGTGCCCCTAAGGCAGAATCTTTTTTAACTTAAGGTAGAGTATGACATCCCACCAGTTTTGTTGTATTCTATTTATTACAAGCAAGGCATTAAATCTAGCACACACTCAAGGGGAAGGGATCACTCAAGGACGTTGAATATCAGGAGGCATGGATCATTGGGAACCCTCTTAGTAGCTGAATTCTACTGGTACATAGACCCACAATCAGCAGAAAGCAAGTCTTGGGTACGGAAAGCAAGATTTCCTCAAGTAGGCCATTAGTTACAATCAGGATAGACAACACTCCTATTTCTGTCTCTGGTTCCTAGACATAGGTTTTGTTTTTTGTTTGTTTTTGTTTGTTTGTTTGTTTTGTTTTGTTTTGTTTTAATTTGGAGAAACAATATGTATTATTTCCTGGTTAAGAGTATGTGCTTTATTCATCATGACAACAATTTAAACAAGTATCTCAAAGCTGGTGACAGAAGTGCAATAAGCTATTCTATCATTTTGTAAGTCCAACTATTTCTAGAAAATATGCTATAAAAGAAGACCATGTCTTCCATGAACTCAAAACAACACTTTATTTATTTCATGGTTAAAATTAATTCCTCAGAAGAAATATTTTGTGATATACTGGATGATGGATAAAGGCATTCAATCAGTCCACAGATTGTGGAGCTGGCAGAAGCCTGATGGGCAGGGAAGGTAAATCTAAATCCAGTGTCTATTTCAATAAAGAAAAAATGTTTTACTGCTCCTAGACTCCAGGAGATTTAAATTATCACACAATATCACAGGGCTGGTCCCCATGGGACATGGCGCTGCCCTGGAGAATCAGAGTTGTTTCCTGTTGCTGTCGACTGAGCAATCATTGATGGTGACCATGCCATCTTTGAACCTGTTACCCATGGCATCTCGGGCCATTTGTTCATGAGCCTATTGAGTGAGCACAGACACTAAGGTAAAGACTGGGGAAGAAAGCCTGTTTACATCCACAACACATTTATCATACTCCTCTGATTATGAACAACCTCTCCTGAAGTTCAGGAATTTTGAAAAATAGAATATTTACATGGTTCTCAAATATTCTTACACTCTGAGCCTGTTCTAAAAGTTAAAACCATATATCTTGTCTGCAAAGTTTTTTAGTAAACAACTCATCTAAATTGCTCCAAATGCCTTGACTTTGGGTAAACCATCAGCCAGCGACTTGGGAATTGTTAAGGATCTTTAACCAAGGTCACACCTCCTTCTAGGGAAAGTGGGCAAAATGTGTATATGCTTTTTAAAGAAACATCACTGTGAGGACTACCTTATTCCTTCTCTTTCAGAATCACACCAAAGTGTTGTGGCACTGTTCCTGGGAAGATGTATACTCATGTAATGAAGAAAGAAACAAAAAATTGAGCATACATTCAAAGCTAGAACCTCAAAAATGAAAACATTGCAATACCACCAAATGTTTGTCCTAAAGTGAAAAAAGGCGGGCAGTTGCAGTCATGCTGAGTTCCCTGTCCTCTGCTAGGATGGCTTTCCAGACCCAGGGGCCACAGCCCTGGCAGCGCAAAGGAGCCGAGCCCAGTGGGGGATGCCAGCTGGGCACCGTGGGCAAGAGGCTACAGCAGGATCTGATGACCCTCAGGATGTCTGGCAATGTAAGAATTTTGCCTTCCTGAATCAGACAGACTTTTCAAATGGGTGGGGGCCATCCATGGAGCATTTGGCACAGTGTATGAAGGAAGACCTGAGGTATAAGCTCTCCTGGAAGTTCCCCACTGGCTATGCTTACAGAGCTTTGCTATACCTTCACCATCTTGCCTCAGTTAGTATTTAACATTCTCAGCTGCCAACACCCTGCTACCACCCCACCATGGACACCCAGGGGAACATCTGCCTGGACATCCTGAAGAAATAGTCATCCCCCATATCCATCAGGACCATCCCACTTCCCCCCAGAGCCTGCTAGGAGAACCCAACGTTGTAACATTGATAGCCCTCAGGACCAATACATGCTGCTGAGCTCTGGAAAAAAAAAAAAAAAAAGCCTACAGCCTTTAAGAAGTAGCTGCAGGAAACCTACTCAAAGCAGGGCTCCAGCCAAGAACCCTGCCTGATTGTCTAGTCACTCTACTTTTTGGTCTTTGTTTTTTCCTCAGAGAGTCTGTCCTTTCCTTCATTCCTGTTGAGGACTCTGTATCTTAGACTGTGGTGTCATTTTTGTTTTGTTTCTGTTTTTGGTTTTGTTTTTTTTTAAGTTTTTTTTTTTTATTTTGAGGGAAGGGGAGTGACAGAGAGAGTATCCCAAGCAGGCTCCATTCTGTCAGTGCAGAGCCCAGCAGGTAACATCATGACCTGAGCTGAAATCAAGAGTCAAATGCTTAACCAACTGAGCCACCCAGGAGCCCCTGTTTCTGTTTTTTAAATTAAGTCTCTTGTTAAGCCCTTGTGATGAATATATTAAATGAACACATTGTTTTTATTAATAAAGTAAAAATAATAAATAATGAAAGGATGCAAAATGTATAAATTGGTCCTTCTGTTTTGAGAGGAGAGTCTGATAGTCTCTGCATTCCTTCTATCACTTTGCTGTTTTGGCAGATCACCATGTTTCCATAAAATTTAACTTCCATTACTTAACAATTGATGTGTCTCTTTTCCTAAATATCATAAATACTTCCGAGATTGCTCTGTCAAATTGGAAATGTATCATTGGCATATTTGTCTTTCCTTATATGCATCATAGTAAAATAAAAGCATGTTACTCTGCAAAAAAAATTAACTTCCTCCATATGCCAGGTCATACCCATTCAGGATATTTCCATGAACTGCTTTACTATTCCTATCAGAATGATGCCATTAATTCTTTTTTTTTAATTTTTTTAATGTTTATTTATTTTGAGAGAGAGAGAGAGAGAGACAGAGCACAAGCCAGGGAGGGGCAGAGAGAGAGGGAGACACAGAATCTGAAGCAGGCTCCAGGCTCTGAGCTGTCAGCACAGAGTCCAACATAGGGCTCAAACTCACAGACCGCGAGATCATGACCTGAGCTGAAGTCAGATGCTCAACCAACTGAGCCCCTCAGCGCCCCTGATAGCATTAATTCTAAGAACCAGTCTATTCTACTGTGAAATTATTAGATGGTTACATTTTCTCCAGAGCTGAGGATTTTAAATACTAACTGAGGCAAGATGGTAAAGGTATAGCAAAGCTCTTTCCAGGCAAAGGCATGCACAATGTTTCTGGTAGTTTTTACTTCATGGAATAGGGAAAAACCAATTTCAAATAAAAAGCTGGATAATATTTATCTAGAGTTGTATTCATTAGGAAACAACCTCTGGAAGAGCAGCTATAATCAGATTAATTTCTGATAAGGAACTAACATCTAGTGTTAAGCATGACACAACTTGAATTTTGTACTTAGTCCAAAGTCTGAGTAAAGTGGAACTGTGATAGGATTCACTATTTTGTATCTTCAAGTCATTAATGATAATGTTAAAAATTCTCTTGATTTACCTTTTTTTTTTTTTTTTTTTGTAAAAAGGGTGACTCTACTTCACATTTTCTGTCAAATACTCCCACCTCATCTTTTCTTCCAAAATAAAACTTTTTATTATCTTACAGCTCAGGGTGTCAAAGTGGGGTCTCCTAAATTCCCTAAAGATATCTCCTAAATACTTTTATTTTGCCTATCTACTCTGGAGAAATATTGAAGAAGTGTTAATAATTCAACTGAGCACCAAAGTTGCAATAACTTCTTAACGTTTATGAGTCCTTACTCTGCTGTGAGATCACAGTGGAATTCTATATCCCTAGGAAAATTCTGTTAGTTCACAGCTAGAGATTAATATTTTTCAAAAGATTTGGATATTTCCTATTTCCAAGTACAGAAGATTACTTATTTCCAAGTAATCCTTTCCCCTTGTAAAAGATTACTGATCTCTAAGGAAGGATAGGAGGAATGTTCAGTTCAACAAGCATATATTTGATATGATTTCAGAATGTTTCCCAAAGGATCTCACTTCCTCATAGTATAAGATACTGCGGGTTTGATAATCCAGGTATTGGGATGAATGGCTACAAGTGATCTTATATCGTGATTCAAGTCAGGCTTTTATTATTATTGTTGTTGTTGTTAATATTATTATTTAACTTCTAGCTGTTCACCAAAATAGACTTCCTCTTCTTCCTTGGACCACAGCAAGGTTACAGTTCCAGTTTCCCCTGCAACTGCACGTGGCCACATAACTGAGTTTTAGTCAATTGAATATTACCTTAATATTTAATAATATTAATTATTAGGCAAGTGATGCTTGGCACTTTTAAGCCTGGTCCAATAAAAACTTCTCACATGGACTCCTCCATATTCTTTTCCTTCCAGAGTAACTCAGGGTCCCCATGGAAGCACATTTTGGAAGTTGGCAGATGTGTCATGAGCCTGAACCACTGGATGGCTTTGTGACACCTGTATCCTCTCCCTTCAACCTCCAGCCTGGAACCATGTTGGATTGTTATTTAGCCAAGAAATATATTTTCAGGGTGTTGAGCCACTGTATATTTGGGTGGTGTGTGTGTGTGTGTATTTCATACATATTTTCACAGTCCGACCTACCGTATGTAATACAGGCTTTAGTGGACTGTCCATGTATTGTGAATCTATGAAACTCCATGCCCCAATTAGTTGCCACCAAGGGTCTCAGATGATGCTAGTTATCACAATTACTTTCTTCATCCCATGGTGATCATGACCACTATGCCTCTGATCTCTATCAGGAATCTCATTTCAATTGCGTCTCCTCTCACTACTGTATAGTGCTTATAAACAAAACAAAACAAAACAAAACCAGCTATTAAAGCATCTTTCAAAGATTTTGACATGTGTTTCATTGTCTTTTCTGGGACTTTCTGGGGAACATAATAAAAGAAAATAGTAGGTAATAATTCATAGATGTTCTTTAGCATTTCTAACTACTAAATCTTTGAATTCCATTATTTTTTTTAAAATATCTTATTTCAGCTTCATTTAGTGTGCATTGTCATTGAGTCCAGGTTTTGGTCATAAAACTGTATAATTAAAATATTTCCAGCTGTTAGATATAGCATAATCATTTCCGAATGTTATATGTCATATCCTATCTGTAAGTTAAGTGGATAAAAAAATCTGGGTGCCCCTAGATGGCTCAATTGGAGGAACATGTGTGACTCCTGATCTCTGGGTCATGAGTTCAAGCTCCACATTGGGTGTAGAAATAACTAAAACAATAAATATATAAACTTTAATTTTTTTCTAAAAATCTGGAGATAACAGGGCGCCTGGGTGGCTCAGTCAGTTGAGTGTCTGACTTCAGCTCAGGTCACGATCTCAGGGCTCATGGGTAAGAGCCCCGTGTCGGGCTCTGTGCTGATAGCTCAGAGCCTGGAGCCTCCTTCAGATTCTGTGATTCTCTGTCTCCCTGCCCCTCTCCCGCTTGAGCTCTGTTTCTCTCCCTCTCAAAAACAAACATTAAATTTTTTTAAAAATTTTTTAACATTTATTTATTTTTGAGACACAGAGAGAGAGAGAGAGGGAGAGCATGAACAAGGGAGGGTCAGAGAGAGAGGGAGACACAGAATCCAAAGCAGGCTCCAGGCTCTGAGCTGTCAGCATAGAGCCCGACGCGGGGCTCGAACCCACAGACCGTGAGATCATGACCTGAGCCAAAGTCGGCCGCTTAGCCAACTGAGCCACCCAGGCGCCCCTAAAATTTTTTTGAAAAAAAAATCTGGAGATACAAAATGTAAGAGGTAGGGAATGAAGACAATTGAACATAATTTTTTTAAAGGTGTAATTTCTTTAGGTTAGAAAGTTGCAGCATTTACAAGCAAAGAAAGACATTAGCAAAGGAGGGAAGAAAGATGTCTTCAAGACAGCTTCAAATAGCAAGTGAAGCTCTGTGGGATTTGGGGCTCAGTATGTACAGTGTCCTCTGAATCTTTCCATATGGGCCGACACCAGTTCTTGGACTCATGCTTATTCTAATCAAAGCTTTAACTTTCCTCTCAGAGATCTGGTGATTAACTGAATTCAACAGGTGTTATAATTTGGCAGACTGTGGATTCAAATTTTGCCTTTGACTCTTGGCTCCTGCAGGTATACAACTATAGCTATAATATGATTATAGAAAATTTGGGGATTTCAGGATATACATTGAGAATTTAAGGTTTTGAGCTTTCCATTCTCTGTCTCTGTCTCTATCTCTCTCTCTCTTTTTAAGCTGTCTGTTATCCTTTTAAAAAATAGCCAAACTGACTTAATTATTCTGGAATTTCTCTTTTCTTTGTTAACTGTTCTAAAGCAGAGGGAACTTGGTTTTATAGAAGACTTGCTTCTGAAGGACATTTTATTCCTCAATAACACAGCTGATAATTTAATTAGAAATTTCACCCTTGAAAGTTATAGTCTGCAGAAAACCGATATGATTTTGTTTAGCTTGAGGACCAAATAGGTGAGAGAACTAATTCCAGATTCTTTGAGCATCCATTGCCTGTCCTATACTGAATAGTACCTGTTGTAACATCTCTGGTTAACCTACGTGAAGAGTAAATTCACATAGGGACTATGGAGTGGTAAAAATATCAATGGGACACCTAGAGAACCAGTTTTCGGAATAGATGAGAGAGAGTAGCTCAGATTATTTCCTAGGCATGTTTCCTTAGAGCACCACCTGCCTCTGGCATCGCTACCACTGGGCATTCCTGAGTTTCGTTGCACTCAGTTCAAGCACTGCACCATAGTCCTCTGCCCTTCAGTGCAGATGCTTTAAGTAATCTGATTGCTCCTTGCATGGAGTATTACTTCCAGGTGATAAGACCCTTGGATGAGGAGGAGCTCAAAATGACATGTAGCTGCTATGGTAATGGCATCATGGAAGACCAATGGGGTTCTAGATATTTTAATTCTTTTCTTGTCATTTTATTTAACTGATGCAAAATACTCTGATTGTAAATGAAAATTCCAGTCAAATCAGTCCAACTGTGATAGTCAAGAATCAAACAACTGTATAGAACTGTCACCTTACCAACTTTCTAGCCTCTTCTTCATGGGCAAGTGGCTATTTAGCTAATACAACCAGGTGTCAGTCATGATTACCATTTGCATGGACATTTTAAGGTCATACACATACATTGTCTCCCCTGCCTGTTTTCTTTGGGGGTTCACAGTTTCTTGGGTGTGGTCATCAATACTTCAGGGATTACCTAATGTGATATAATTTCAAAATCTAATTTAAGGATTAGGAGAAATGTTCCACTTAGACCTCCTATTAATCCTATCTCCTATTGGAAGGTATCAAGCACTTTGTTTCTGGGTAAAATGGTAACATTGCCCTGTTTTTTTGTTTTGGGGGGAACTCTCTGGGAATGAGGAGTGATGGTCCAAATAGATTTTGCATATTTCCGGGCTCTCTAACAAAATAAACATTCTCAAAACATCATTCACATTACCAAAAAATGTCTTCGCTAAATTAACCAATGACTTTTATCTGGAATTCTGGTATAATGCAGAGAGAGCCTCAGACTACTTTGATTAGTTATTCTTTTGATCCCTTTTTTGTCCATTAGTATTTGAAAGAACTAAGTCGGTATGTTTTTTCTTCAAACAAAATGATATTTTCGACAAGAACTCCTGGGAATGCACACGGGCATTACAGTTTGAGAAGCTGCCCCAGGCCTTGCATTTACTGAGAACTGCTCCCTTCACATAATCTCAGTGCAAGCAACCTTGCTGTCCAACCAGTACCTCCTTCGTCCCAGCTCACTCCCCTTACTCTGCTGATTCCAACAGTCCTTTCACCCATCATTCCACTGATTCTACCACTTTTACAGGATCTCTCCCCTACCACTGCCCCCACCATCCCCCATCCCAATTTTCTTACTCCCTTCTTATCTGGCTTGGATTCAATAGCTGGCCAATGTCATTATTATTTATTTGCATATACCCTCTCCTTCATTTCCTTTTCTCTCTCCATGGAGTTATCTAACAAAAATAACCCTGGTTGAACCCAATTCCCTGCCTTCCTGTGCCTGCACCTTCCCAGCAAAATGTGGCCATTGAAAACCACAGAATAACCTTGCTAATTGATGCTTCTTTACACCTTCTCCTCTTCCCTCAAGTTTCCAACACCTCCTCCTTGTCCACACTTCAAGCTGATGACCTTGCTTCCTGTTTCCCTGAGAAAATAGAAGCTCTCAGAAGGACAAGTCCACACGTTGTGGCACTTTGTCCATCCAGCTCCCTGCCTCTGTGCCCACATTCTGCTTCTGTTACTCTTAGGGAACACCTACCTTGCTGGTATCCAAGGCCAAACCTTTTCTGCTTGCTCACTCAAGGACAGCTTTCCAGAAATTGCCCCGTGCCCCACATACTTGCATTATCAAATTTTCCCTTACTACTAAATCATTCTCTTCAGCTTGCAAATAGGCTTCCATTCTAGAAATAAAACAAAATGAAATAAAACAAAAAACTCTGGGGCACCTGGGTGGCTCAGTCAGTTAAGCTTCTGACTCTTGGTTTTGGCCCAGGACATGATCTCACAGTTCATGAGTTTGAGCCCCACATCTGGCTCTGTGCTGGCAGTGTGGAGCCTGCTTGGGATTCTTTCTCTCTTCCTCTGCCCCTCTCCCTCTCTCGTGCACTTTCTCTCAAAATAAATAAAATAAAACTGAAAAAAATGATATTTTGAGATAACTATAGACTCACATACAGTTGTAAGAAATAATACAGAGAGATCTCAGTTACCCTTTACTCAGTTACCCCCAATAGTAACATTTTAAATTATAGATTAACATCACAACCAGTATATTGACATTAAAGTGTCAAGATGAACAACTTTCCATCACCACAAAGATCTCTCATGTTGCCATTTATAGTCTCTCTGTCTCTCAGTCTTAAGCTTTGTCAACCAAAAACTTGTCTTTCATTTCTATAATTTTGCCATTTCTAGAGTGTTACAGAAATTGAATCAGACACATTTAACCTACGGGAATTAATTCTTTTTTTACTTAGTGTACTTATGTGGAGATTTGTCCAAGTTGTTATGTATCCCAATAATTTGTTACATTTTATTGCTGAGCAGTATTCCATTGTATGAATGTACTACAATCTGTTTAACCATTCCCAGTTGAAGTAATTTGGGGTTGATACAAACAAAGTTACTGTAAACATTCATGTACAGATTTTCGTGCAAATGTAGGTTTTCATCTCTGCAGTAAATGCACAGAAGTGAATTTGTTGGTTGTATGGTCATTGAATGTTTAGTTTATTGAGAAACTGCCAAATTGTTTTCCAAAGTGGAAGTAGCATTTTACATGCCTACTAGCAATGTATAAATAATCTAGGTTCTTTGTATCCTTGCTTTGGGTTTATTTTGCCTTTTTCTTGTTTTTTGAAGTGAATGCTTTTATCATTGATAGGAGACCTCTTTTTCTTGTCTCCTGTATGTATACATTTAGTGCTATAAATTTCCCTGTAACACTGCTTTAGCTGAATTCTGCAAATACATAGATGTTCTGTTTCATTTTCACTAGGTTCAGTTCATTCATTTAACTATATGTTGTTTAGTTTCCAAGTGCTTATAAATATTCCTGTTATCCTTCTATTACTGATTTCTGATTTAATTCCAGTAAGGTCAGAGACACAGTCTATATGATTTCACTTCTTTTAAACTTGCTGAGGTTTGTTTTATGGATATAGAGTTTCTTGGTTTAAGTTTCAAGGCCACTTGAGGAGAATGTGTATTCTGCTATTGGATGGAGTATTCTGAAAATATTGGTTAGTGGTTAGATCCTATTTGTTTTGTTTTTTTTTTAAAGAGAGTGAGGAAGGGACAAGTAGAGAGAGAGAGAGAGAGAGAGAGAGAGAAAGAAATGAATTTTAAGCAGGCTCCTCCACACCTAGCACAGAGCCTGACAGTGGGGCTTGAGCTCATGATTCTGGGATCATGACTTGAGTGGAAATCAAGAGTCGGACACTCAACTAACTGAACCACCCAAGTGCCCTCAGATCCTGTTGATTATGTTGTTGAGCTTGCCTAGATCCTTATTTTTTGTTTGTTACTTTGATTTATTATTTTTTAATTTATTTTTGCTTTTCTGTCTAGTTGTTCTACCACTGTTGAGAGAGAAACACTGAAGCCCTGAACAAGAATTACGGATTTGTCTATTTCTCCTTTCAAGTCTATTGTGTTTTGCTTCACATGATTTGCAGCTCTGTTGTTTAGTGAAACACATTTAGGATTGCTACATTTGTTTGGTGAATTAACCCTTTTATTATTGCATAATGTAGTTTACTGTCTCATAATTTTCCCTGATGTCTACTTTATCTGATATTAACATAACCACTCTTTATTTTTTTGATTTATGTTTGCATGGTATATCTTTTTTCATCCTTTTAATTTCAACCTGTCTCTATCATTATACTTGAAGTGAGTTTCTAATAGATTGCATAGAGTTCGGTTATGCTTTTTAATCTACTTTGTCAATCTCCGTTTTTTATTTTGTGTATACAGACTGTTTATATTTATTTATTTATTTTTTAATTTTTTTTTAACGTTTATTTATTTTTGGGACAGAGAGAGACAGAGCATGAACGGGGGAGGGGCAGAGAGAGAGAGGGAGACACAGAATCGGAAGCAGGCTCCAGACTCTGAGCCAGCAGCCCAGAGCCCGACGCGGGGCTCGAACTCATGGACCGTGAGATCGTGACCTGAGCCGAAGTCGGATGCTCAACTGACTGAGCCACCCAGGCGCCCCCAGACTGTTTATATTTAATGTAGTTATTAATATGTTAGAGGTTAAGCCTGACATTTTATTTTCTATGTTCTGTTTGGTCTCTTTGTTGTTTTTTTTCTTCTTTGTAGTTTCCTAGGATTGTCTGAAAATTTTAATAACTTAGTATTAATTTATTAGCCATAAATCCACAGCATTTTTGAGTTTATCTTTTAGTATAAATTTCTGTGTTGCTCTTTTAAGTACATTATATATACAAAACTGTCACGTCCTATTCTCCATTTTTAACACAATTATTTTAAATTAATTTAGAACTATTTTTAGACTGTATTATAGTTTTGCTTTGTCAATCAAACATAATTTAGGAACTCAAGACAACTAAGGAAATGCATTTACTCATATGCTTATTCCTCACATTGTTCTTTCTATCTTCTGATTTCCAACATTCCTTCTTTTTTTCTTATGTTTTAAGTTTAGTAAGCTCTCTTCAGCACTTTTTTTAGAATTAGTCTAGTGACAAATTATCTGAGCTTTCCTTCAAGTGAGACCGACTTAATTTTCTTTTTATTCTTGAAGTATACTTTCATTGGATATCGGATTCCGGGTTTCAGGTTATTTTCTTTCAGCACTTGAAAAATGTTTGTGATTTCTTTTTGATCTGCATGATATCTGATAAGAAACTGGCTGCCATTCAAATTATTTTCTGCCCATAGGTGTCATTTCTCTCTTTCTGCTTTCAAACTTTCCTTCCTTTTTCCTTCCTTCCTTCCTTCCTTCCTTCTTTCCTTCCTTTTCTTCCTCTCCTCCTCCTTCTCCTCCTCCTCTGTTGCTTCCTCCTCCTTTTCCTCCTCTTTCCTTTTCTTTTTGTCTTTAGTTTTCAGAAATTTGGCTATGATGAACCTTGGCTTAGACTTCCTTGGATGTATACAGTTTGGGGTTGACTCAGCTTCCTTGTATCTGCAGGTTTATGTTTTGGTCATCTTTGAAAGGTTTTTAGCCATTATTTCTTCAAGTACATTTTCAGCTCTGTCTTCTCTCCTTCCAGGATTCTCATGGCATAATGTCAATTTTTACTTCTAGTCTCACAAGTCTTCAAGGATCTTTTATTTTCAGTTTTAATTATTTTTGTTGTTTTTTCAGATTGGGTAATTTTTATTCTATCTCTAAATTTATTATTTCTTTCCTCTGCCACTTTCATTCTGTTGTTGAACCCATCTGTTGAATTTTAATTTTGGTTTTTATATTTTACAGTTCTAAATTTTCCACTTGGTTCTTCATATCCTCTATTTATTGGCTGAGACTATCTGGTTTTTGGCTGAGATTTTCTATATTCTGTGTTCATGACTGTTCATGGAAGCATTTTTTTTTTTTAATGGCTGATTTAAGAGCTTTATAATCTAACATTTTTGTCACCATGTTGTTAATGTCTATTGATTATCTTTTTGATTCAGTTGAAGGTTTTCCTAATTCTTGGTATGAGGAATAACTTTTTGTTAAAATCTGGACTTTTTTTGTTATGAGACTGAATCCTACTTAATTAAACTTACTGTTTTAACTGGCTTTCGTTCACACTGTTCTGACAGGACAACTGGGTAGGCCCTTATTATTGTTAATGGAGGTAGAAGTCCACATTCTCCACTGGGCCTCCATGTACCCTTGATTGGGGAGGGTCCTCATTATAGCTGAGCAGGAGTGAGAGTTCTGCCTCCCTACATGTAAGTGTCTATGGAGACTTCCCTGACTGGGAGTGATAGGATTGCCTTTTTACTGCTCCCTGTGTGGCCTCCACTGGTGCTTCTGTGCGGTATGTATAGGGTGTCTTTATTACCAGTTGGCAGTAATGAAAGTTTTGATTTGCTAGGCTTCTTCTGACATTGCCCAAGTAGGAAAGAGTAATGACTTTTTTATTTTTATCAGGTAGAGATGGAAGCCCAGGATCCCCATACATTCTTCTCTAACACCTCAAGAGAGGGGAAGTTTATTATCACCAGGTAGGAATCAAGTCCCGATTCTCGACTCACTCTTTTCTGACATTATCTCAGTGGAGGTATTGGGGTGTCTCTTTATAGCCTGGAAAGAGTATAAGTAGATTCCTGACTTAACACTGGGATGGAGATCACAGACTTTTCTGTAGCTTTTGTTTTGCAAGGCTGTCGCTTTCTTGGTCTTTTGGCTAGAAAGAGGAAGATTGATATTTATTTATTTGTTTGTTTGTTCATTTATCTCTCTCATTGGAGTGTCCAGATGGCTGTGTTCTTCAAGTCTGGGATATACGTCTCAAAAAGGAAACCCAGGGAACTCACCATGGTGTCATTTTTTGTTTCCCAAGGTCACTAGCCTGTCTGACTTCTTCTCTACACCTTTTAGATCTTTTTTTGTTTAATATATACATGTATTTCCAAGGTTTTTAGCTCTAGGTACTGGGAAGAATAGGGAAAAATATTCATTTTCCCAGGAATAAAAGTTTAGCATGTTTTTTTGTGTGTGTAATAAATTATTGTTGCACTCTAAATATGTTTTCCCAATAAATATTAAGTATTTACTACCTCGTTTCCTTAACTGCAGAGGTATAGTGTCAAGGTGTCTTATAAATCTCACTTTGTCTCTTTCTATGTTTCTGGCAGCACCTAGAGGAAAAACCTATATTTAATAGTATTACTGAAAATGCATATGACCATAACATTCCATTTGAAACAAATCTTTAGTTTTATTTTTTTAAAAAAGAAGATGCAAAGTCATTAGATGTCAAGAGCTTATTGGTTTTTCTTTACTAGAAATATTTAAAGTAATAATTTTGTGAGATACTAAAGCAGACTGAACCACTCCCAAACCATCAATCCAAATGCCAACATCAACAATGGCATAAAATTGAAAATGCTTATTATGTCTGCAGTGATGTAAATTGACTATAGGTGATATTTTGTCCAATTATTCCAAATGTATTTTCTCTGGAAATGACTATTTTAATATTTTGAGTGGACATTCACTTAATCACTTGTTAGTATTATGACCTACAATCTGAGCTTGTGATGTTTGTAGAAAGTTTGAAGAAAAATTGAACCTACCAGTGAATCATCACTGGGTGTTATATTAAATAGCATTATTGTTACCTGATGGCAGTGTCTGTTTAGAAAGAGGTTTGGTCTTTTTAATGAAAGAAAACCAATTTTTGAAAACCAAAAATTTCATTTAAAGGAAGTAAAAACTCACTACTCATTTAACTTTTGGGTTATTTTTTCACTCTTTAGAGTGGCAGTTGAGTTAGAGAGTAATGCATGTTCTTTGACATTTGACAATATACAAATTGGTCAATTGGTCATATTGGTCAATATACAAATGCCTTTCCTTTTACCTATATATGTCTTTGATCCTTGTATATAAAATAAGGGATAATAATATCTTTGTTGTTGAATGAATAGAGATGTAAATTACACACACATAATAAGAATCAATTGATGATTATTATACATTGACATTGAAGAAATAATTTTTTGAATCTATCACGAAATAAGAAAATATCCTACATTTGCAAGCTCTTTTAGTGTTCTAAACATCAAATTACTCATTAGTTAACTCATTTTTTAAAATTTTATAAACAACTAGTAATTTCTATGACATAGATCTTACCCCCAGTAATTATACCATCTAAGAATAGATCAATAAATATATAGATGGATAGACAGACACATAAACATTTATATATAATATAATCAAAACCCAAATTATACAACAATGTGAAGAGGTTAATCAAAATATAAATTACAAAATGTGTGAAAGGATTAATGAATTCTTATAGATTGGTTAATGTCTACTTACTGCTTCTCTCTCATTGTAACATAAAAAGCCCATAAAAATTTTATAAATATGTACTCTTGTTCTCCAAATATTATTTTATAGTTAGATCTAAAATTTTCATTTCTATATTCTTTACTGTAGATACAAACTAACTTACATAGTTGTATAAATTAATTTTAAAGGGTATGATTTATACATTATTATGATTTCAAGGGATGCAGCTTTTCTTTTTATTAAAGATGTACAATAACATCATTATTTAATATTAGACTTGGAAAGGATTTCAAGGAAAACCAACGCCTTTAGTATGGATGAAACCTGGTTTATCTGAGTCACAATATAATGCTCATCCCTCATTAATACATTAAACAAATGTTTATTCAGTCTTTAGCCACACTAAAGTTATTTTGAATAAGATAGGATACAGTAAATTTCTAGATATCAAGCTTTTGAAGTGTTTTTGGTCACATGGTTGTGTGATGTTCTCCACGTATCTTGAGGTAAGCAGAATTCTAAGATAATTAATAAGAATCTTACCCTCTGAGGTACATGCACTATATTATCCCTTTAGTGTGAGCAGAAGAGTGAATATCGTGAGGTATCATTCCCATCATTAGGTTACTAATCAGTTGACTGATTTAAATGAAAGGAAACTTAGCCTGGGTGGCCTGACCTAGTCAGGCTAGCCCTTTGAAAGAAGATGAAATGGCACAGAGATGTTCTTCTGCTGACATCAAAGGTGGGATAAACTGCCATAATTTGAGAGGAGGGGACCACATGGCAAGGACCTGAGGGATGCCTCCAGGTGCTGAGCTCCTAGCTGATAGTAAGAAAACAGGAACGTCCATCAAACAACAGTTAGGAAATGAATTCTGCCAACAACTAGTGAGGTTGGAAGAGCACCCTGAGCCTCAGATAAGATTGCAATCTTGGCCAACATGTTAGTTTCAGTCCAGTGATCTCCTGAGCAGTGGATCCAGCTAAGGCTTACCTGAACTCCTGACCTATGAAAACTGTGAACTTGTAATTTGTGGATTCTTTTAAGCACTAAATTTGTGGTAATTTATTATGCAGTGATAGAAAGCAAATACACATTTTCAACAGCCCATATGTGGGAGAAAAGATAGGAAATGTTTGTCTGACATGTATTTTTTCCTGTGGTTTGAAGATAAAATAATGGTTCAGCAGAGAAGGAATTTAAAGAAAGGGAAGAGAAAGAAAGAGTTAAGAAACGAATAATTACGATGAGAGTGAAGGAAATGTGTAATAAATATAAAGCTTGAGAGAATTAGAAGAGGGGGAAGTTTTGGTTGGACAATAGGCTCTAGAATGCATGAATGGAGTGATGACATAGGCATAAATGCTACCACTCGGGGTTGGCAGTAGAAATGAACTGCTAGAGAGAAGTACAAATGATGATCACTGCAATGGAGCCTTCATCCACATGAACTTGAAGTCATTCATGACAACAGTGGGAAATGAGGAAGAAATAAAGATCATGATCCAAGTGCCAACATTGTTGATAGGTATGGTGTTATGAACAAAGCTTAGTAGATGTGTCTGTAATTGAAGGGAGAGTGTTATGGATTGAATTGTGTCCTCCTAAAAGTCGTATGTTGCAGTCCTAACCGCCAGTAACTCCGAATGTTATTATATTTGATGATAAGGTCTTTGATGAGGTTATTAAGTTAAAATGAGGTTTTTAGGATAGACCCTAATGCAATATGACTAATATTCTTGTAAGAAGAGACTAAGACACAGACAGACATAGAGGGAAGACCCCATGAAGACACAGGAGAGGACACAGACATCCACAAGCCAAAGAGAGAGACCTCAGAAGAAACCAACCTGCCTTCACCTCCATCTCAAACTTCTAGTTTCCAGAATTGTGAGAAAATACATTTCTGTGATTTCAGATACCAAGTTGTGGTAGTTATTATAGCAGTCTTTGAAAAGTAATCCACAGAGTAAGAGATACCTTTTGATGGGCCAAAATGTTATACAGCCTTTGACCCTGAGTTGGCCCTAGGTAAATTCATCAATTCTTGTTTGCCCACCCTTGCGTATAAGCAGAATCAGTTGTAGAGATAATTATGAAATGAGAATAGTGGCTTTGGTGGGTCCTACTTCCTCCCTTCTGAACTGTTCATCTGTTGCAAGTGAGATTTATCTTTATGTGAATCTTCATGGGTCACTAATTATGGTCCATCATTATACATAGAAGACTTTGTCCTGCTCCCTAGAAAACATATTATCACATATTATCAAAATATGTAAGCATAATTTAGATGGTTGGATGTAGAAGAGGAATAATTTTTCAGTTAGATGTCAAAAATATACCACAGCTATTGTTTAGGGTAGTTAAGAAAATTCAGTGACTTAAATTCCATTACATACTCTGAAAAATACATGAGGAGTCTATCATTTTAAAAGTTTTTTTACAGGCTTCAAAATAGTGCCTCCCAGTATCCACTCTTTTAAATTCCATTTCAGGCTGCCTCCTGAGCTACAAGGTCTCTCATAACTCTAAAAGGAAAGATTAATTCCCCCAAAATATATCCGCTATTATATTGGTAACTATGATTTGGTCCAAGATGGGAAAATTCTTCCTGATTTATTTTCTCCGTGTGGCTTGAAGCCAAAACAATGGCTCAGTGGAGAAGGAACTAAAAGAAGAAGATTGATATTGAGAGAAAAAAGAAAGAGTTTGGAAATGAATAATCACCATGAGGGTTAAGAAAAGGTTTGATAAAAATAAAGTTTGAGAGAATAAGAAGACTTTGAGAAAATTTTGGTGTGTCAGTCAATGTGCGTGTGTATAAATCCATGCGTATTTATGCTGTGTGTGTACTGGGTCATAATGTTAAGTATATTTTTTATATTTAATGCCATAAGACATTTAATGTTAAAAGACTCATGTTGTAAGGGGAAGCAGATTTCTTCAATTAAAAGAAGCTCATTATCAGGAAGTGCAACAGGGCTTTAAATTGGAAAGCTTCAGATAAGACATCAATCTCTAGTAGATGCTTCATTCCAAAGGAGGTACTCATAAAAAGCAAGTTTTGAATTAGATAACCAGAAACTAGTTATATTACTTTGAAACCTGTTACCAATAGCAGCAGTAGATAAAGGTAAAGTGAGTATAAAGGTTTTTTTTGGAAGGAGTCACTACAATTTCAGCCTCCCCACTCCATGAACACACACACACACACACACACACACACACACACAAACTCACCGAAGCCCTGTGTGATAGCAAGGGATAACCATGCTTTGATGGCAGTCCAAGAGTAAATGATCCAGGAGAATAAAGTTGGAACCTGTGCTAGAAATTTCAGTCTCGAATAATTTTTTAAAATCCTGAGAGGAGCCCAGCAGGATATGAGGTAGACCTCAGGGAGCAGAGGTTGAGGAGGTAATGGTAATGGCCAATTTAAGATGTCCTGTCTACATGAAAAGAGATTCTGCCAAAGAAAAATCCCCAGCTAATCCATAAAAGTGTCCCCATGTGAGAATCAGCTCTAAATATTTGCCAGGGCCAGAGAAAATAAAACCTCTTGACATTGGTACTCCTGCTGCAACAATGGAAAGGTCTGAAAGTAGCATTTACAAGCCAGGCAAGGAGTAAGGGTAGGTGGCAGAAAGTGAGAAAGATTACAATACTTGTCTTACTGCAAGAAGTTGGTTCCAAGCCAGTTTTAAATTGGTGAGCTAGTGAGGGAAAAGAAGATTTAACTTTCGATCTAGGTGGAGTTCTGGTTAGTACATTAAACCAGACTTTTTGACCATTTTTGTTGAGGTCATTTTTGCAGCTTAAAGTGGGAGATGGTTCAGAGTGCTCTGTAGCCTTGCGACTGCCTGTGTGTGTATGCAGGAGTGGAGGAATGACTGATCCCACAACCAAGTATAAGAATCAGTGGGACACAGAAAGTGGCTTTTATGATTTCTTTTCTTTAAGTTCTGCTGGAATTATAGGTATACAAGAAAATAAGGAAGAGCAGGGGACAGTGGCCACGCATGGGGCCTTCCCTGAAAATTGAATTCTCCCTGATGGAACACAGCAACTCATTTTCAATGCCTCTAGTTGTACTGGCAAAGAAAGGGTGTGGCCACTGCTCACTGACCTGGCAGCTGTCTGTACTTCTTCTGCTTCCAGACCAGGCCTGCTCTTCCTCTAATCTATTTGCTACTCATGTCCTTGGAACATTCATAGTGGATTTCTTGCATTCTGGCTTTCGATTGATCATTCTCTGTGTGAACTTCTGTCTTCTGCATTCTGTATTGTTAATTGGCCCCTCTCAAACCCTCCAAAACCAAGGATTTGATGGGCAACCAGTTACTATTCAGGGTGGGAGAATTCTCACCCTGGGTCACTTCATGGACTAGTATTTAGCCCAGAGGTTCTCAAACTTTTTGGTTTTGAGACCTCTTTATATTGTTATAAATTATTGAAGATTCTGAAGATGTTTTGTTTAGATGGTTTATTTCTATTGATAGGCATTGTATTAGATATTAAAACTGACAAATTAAAAAATAGGTATATATTTACTTTTTTTATTAAAGTAACAATAAAAATCTATCACATATTTACATAACAGCATATTTCTCTGAAAAAATCCTTATAATTTCCAAAATAAACTGAATGAGAAGAGTAGCATTGTCTTACGTTTTTGTAAATCTCTTTAATCATTTGGACTCTCATATCTGCCTCTGATTTCAATTTGTTGTGAAGGTTTTTTTATGAAGAAAATCTAGCCTCACACAGCTGTGAAGTTGGAAATGGAAGGACCTCACGGACCCCTGAAAGTGTCTTTGGGGACCCTAATCCTGTATGTATGTGTATATATATGTGTGTATATATGTGTGTGTGTGTGTGAGTGTTTATATATATATATATATATGTATATATATATATATATATATACATATATATATACATATATATATAACATATAACATATATGTGTATATATGTGTGTGTATATATATATATATATATATAACCACAGAAGCATATATATGTATTTATGTATATATATACCTATGTGTATTATATAAGTGTATTGTTAGAACCTCAGAGCATATTATATTCATATAATAATTATATATAAACACACTTATAAAATAGCCAAATACATTAATATTATATAGCTATATTAAGTATAGACAACATTTCTCTCACACATGTTTTTTTTTAATGTTTACTTATTTTGAGAGAGAGAGAGAAAGAGCAGGGAGGGGCAGAAATAGATAGAGAGAATCCCAAGTAGGCTCCGAGCTGTCAGTGCAGAGCCCGACTCAGGGCTTGAACTCACAAACCATGAAATCACAACCTGCGCTGAAGTCAAGAGCCAAATGTTTCATTGACTGAGCCACCCAGGTGCCCCATTACATGATTCTTAAAAGAGCAAAAAGAATAGCAAACAGAAACTGTTTTGGAAGACAGAAGCTGAAGATTTGACCACAGGCCCAGAAGTAGCCGTGGACACAATGCAAGGGTCAGCTTGTTTCCTGCCCTGTCACTTTGACTCCCATTCTCAATTTCTTCATAAAAAAAAGAAAGAAAAGAAATAAGAAAGAAAGAAAGAAAGAAAGAAAGAAAGAAAAGAAAAGAAAAGTCATAGGACTGGAGTCCTGAGTCCCTCAGGCCCCCATCTGTTCTAACATTTAATCATTCTCATAGATCAAGTAAATGAAGCTTGTACCTCACAGAACTGACAATCTGGTTTTAGGTTAATTTAACAGCCCTAAGTCTCCTTGTTCAGATTTCAACTCTAGTGATAATGCATGATAATGAGTTAACCCAATAAGTTTCCTTCAGTTAAGGTTTACTTATGCATAGAAATGTGGTTAAAATGTAGAGACCATCTTTGGAAAAACTAAAATTGCTTTCATGGTTAGGGTATTTTAGGACTCTTAACTCTTGTAAAATTTTGCGTTGTGGGTTTCTTCCAGGTCCGCCCATGCCACAGTTCCCTTTGCTAAGCTTGGCATGGCCTTTGTGTGTCTAATGTGCAGGTAATGCTAGTTTGTGGGTGAAGATATCTCACCACCGACAGCCTACCTACAGTCATGCATCTTAATTTCAAGCAGTGATTTCTGGTTCTGCAAAATGTTGTTTTCAGTTCTGTTTGTACTTAACAGCTTTGCTTCCTTGTGCCATGAAACTACTCAGGTACTATTTTCTTCTCTGTCCTTAGCAAATGACCCAGGCTACAAAGCTGCCATTCCACATGGAAAGTTTGAGTCACTGAAGCCTGATTTTTTTCTGGCTTCAAGATTTTGCAGGTAACTGGTATTAAGTGCCCCTTCCCACATTCCTTTCAGAAGCTGACAGCCAAATTAGGAAATGCTTTGGAGGGAAAGGGTGACCTTTTACAAATAACCAATTGAACAGTCATAGAAGCAAGAACTGAAAAATAATTCCAGCACAACTTTCTTTGTCAGAGTAGAGCCAGATGCCAAGACAGGAGTTTGGGTTTGGAATCTTCCACATGCCTCAGAGGGCCCAGTATTGAGGAAAAACTAAGATGTCTTATAAGGAAAAGGACAAAAATGCATAAAACGCGATGTGTGTAAATCAGTACTTGGAAAATAAACCCAGAATATGTTGCTGAGTGACACTTTTGGTTAGCAGAGAGAGAAAAACAAGAGGGACAAGTAGCAAACTAACTCTAAATTATTATACCAATGATGGTTTAATTAGGTCAAGGCCATTTTTGCTTATTTCTGACCTGACAAGTTTTCTTATATGATTAGACTTAATAACTGATTTGCAGTTTATTGCATTTGCAAAACTGTAGTTCATACTGCCTTCCTTATTTTGTTTTCTTGACACTTGAAAAATTAGAGGCACTGGCATCATTTTAAAACAAAAATGCATTTTATGCCTCTCCTATGCATATTTCCCTTGTACAGTCTGAATCTGTGTTATGTACAAAACTTCTGTCGACACGGTCTCAGATCCACACTCAGCATACACAATGTAGGTCAGTGTGGCTTATAACCCATTCAAGGTGCAGATCAGACAATTGTGCTCCTTGGGAATACATCTGAAACGAATTTTGAAAGGTCTGGAGGTTTTGTTTGGCAAGGAATTGAGCAAGAAACCTCTTGGGCTTCTTCTCAGGAATTTTCCTGAAGGAAATCTTTTTGTGTGTGTGTGTGTGTGTGACGTTTAGAAATGAAAGTCAAACACTAAACCTTTGGTAAGGTCTGCAGTTTTCTTTATCTGGATTAGTTCATATTCAGAACATCTGAGAAACAATATGGGCATAATGTATATTTTAGCAAAAGACCAACACTGGTAGGTTAGTTCCTTCATATGGTAAAAGTATTCATTTGACAGCATGATAGCTAAAGGTCTAATTTATTGTTAATAAAAATAATAGCTACCGTGCATTGAATTGTCTCTATGTTCCAACAGTTCTTCAATCCCCACAAGAAAACTGAGGCCCCGTCTTTACAACTCTGAACCCAAGAGATTAAAAAAACAACAGCAACACAACAACAAAATGCCCCTTATTCTTCTGTACAGCCCTATGAAATAGATGTTTTTATAGGTAAAAAATGACCAAGTATCACAATCTCATATGATTCAACTTAAATAATAAAGTGAGTCTATCAACAATAAATACACTTATGGATTTTCCCTCTACCTGTATTTTTGCTTAGAGCCTAGATGTATTACTATTTAACTGCTGGCTGCTAGTCTTATTAAGACCACATCTCACATCAAAATAGTGATTGTAATGATGTTGATAAAGAGACAAATTGTTCCTGGATTTCTATATTGCTTCCTTAGTTTGACTTTTTAATAATTTAAACGCTACTTATATATGGCAACTGCCTTAGGTGAAGATCTTATTATCTAAATAAATTATGATGCAATGAATAGAAGTAAATATAGACATGATGCATTTTATATTTGCTGATGGGCATTAAGTAGTCTATAACTTTTGCCTGTGCTTATCAGTGGTTGTTAATGTACAGTTATGTTAAAGACATTCTTCATTATGAGTAAACACATATGCATCCAAAAATATTTATACAATGTCCCAGATGCAAAATATATTGCTATACATACTTGGCTCTCTATTTGACCCACATATTAAGCTATTCATCAACTCAAGAAATATTCACTGAAATTCCAGTCACTGTAGTTGTAGAAATAAAGCAAAATAACACATGGTTCCTATCTTTAGAGTGCCAAAGAGAAATTTCATAATACAATTTTACTTTAATACGTTATCCAATGACAGAACATTTTGAATATTTAGAACTGCATGAACATGAAATTAAATGCCTTGTAGCTAGTGAACTTCTTGCCACTGTAATTCTTCATTGTTTTATCCATTTTATTCTTTCAACCAAATTCCCAATAAGTAACTGTGACTGGTTAAAGCACTGTCTTAGGTGTCAGTGAAACAAACAAACAAAACACAACACAAATTAAGGTGTGATATTTACACAGATGGTGCTCACTTTCCAGGGAAGACAGCATAATGCTGTGAAAAGGAAATGGATTTGGAATCAAATAGATTCAAGTTTGTGTACCAATTCCTTCATATATAATCCACTTATCACTAGGTAATTTCCTTCTTGAACCTTTATATCCTTTGCAGTAAGGTGGGAAGAATACTACTTTGCAGATTAAGAGTTTTTAAAGATGAGTATGAATGCCTTGTTTCCACCAATAAAACAAACAAATAGGATCTTAGTGTTATGGCCAGAGATATTTTGTTGGGAGGCTACTTACCTGTGACAAAAAATGTAACTAGGACTGAGACTACATGTGCTTTTTCATCTTGAATTCTCTTCTTACTCCCTCCCCCCTTTCTCATACATACCAAACTGAAAGTATGTAACTTAAAATATTTTGAACGCTATAATAAAATTGACTAAATCTTTCTCTTTAAAATGTTTCTTACCTTTTGAAAACCTTTCCCTTTCATATTTATATGTGCAAATCATCTATTTTTATAGATCAGACAACCTATATTTGATGATGTCATTTTATTAAGTATACATTAGTCTATATACAGTGAAGATCTATGTTCTTACCCTGCCCTTTCTTAGTTATACATTCTTTCTTTGGTGAACTGAATGCAGCAATTGACAATTCTGAATTGTAAGTTAAATTTTTATTGTGTCTTGAGGTCATAGGGAAAATAAGAGGTCACTTACACCATCGTGTCTGCAACACGTTTTTCTGCCACTCTGTACCATTTTCATGCACCAAATTCATTTTGTAAAGACTGATGTTAAAAGCATGAGATAATGGATGGTACAGGTAAACTACACAGCTATTCAACCAGTGCTATGCACACAGTGTCTTTAAAAATGGCCAATGACTAAAAAACAACATTGATTAAGCACTTACCATGTAGTAGGTCATGTGTTCTTAGCTTTGCATCACTATCTGATTAATCAGGTTATATGGATTGTATCAATCATTACAACAATTACTTGAGATAAATCTTACTTAAAACCCATTATAGAGATTAGGAAACGTAACAAGTTTAAGACAACAGAACTGGGAAGCAGGTTAAGTAGGATAAAACAATTAAATACAGAATCCATTTTAAAAAGTGAGCAAGGTTTTAGCTTGGATCAGCTGTTTCCAGGCTTATTGAAAAGCTTGATGTCAATCATCTGTCTTCAATTATTGAAAAAATGACATTCAGTTCTGAAGTTGTAAGGAAGTTGGTCTTAAGAGAGTATGTTGCATTCACGGGTGCTGCTGAAAGATTCACAATGCTTTCACAGCCCCTACGCTACCTAAAATTAGAACACTGAGGAACTTATGCATAAGCCTAAAGTTTACTTATGGGATCTATGGCCCAGTGAAAGCATTTCTGCTTCCACACCACAGCAACTCTGTGTCTCTCTACTGTACCTGGTGAGGTTGTAAAATAGTCTTGCATGCAGCTTTTATGATAAAGCTCTCCTGGAAGGCCTCTTAATTTAACCCAAATCTGGTAAAGTTTGCAGGTAGCGAAACCCCAGCATAACTTTCCAAGTGTAGGCTTTGCTGGAGAAGGTTCTCCATAAAATAACCAAAACCTTCCCAGCAGAATAGATAGCACATCCATAAAATAGATATTTTGCTTTCTAGCACTTTTCATAACTTCAAAACTCTTATTCCAAATAAAACCTTGCATATGGTAGGCTACTCATTAAAGCAGATTAAGGGAATCACATCTAGTTGCAATCTGAAGTCATCATATTTAACATCTCTTCAGGCCAAATGTATTGCAATAACAGAAATATGTATGTATTGTATTTATATACACATACATGTGTGTATATACGTATATATACATAGATATTCATCTATTGGTCTATCTATTTTTATTTGTATAGTGTGTGTGTATATAAAAAATAAAACTATAAAAAAGACAGGTACCATTTTCAGAAATTCCTGAAGACATACAGACATGGAAATGGCTCATGAAGTAAATAAAAAAAGCAAAAACAATAGCTGATATATAGGCTGGAGGATATCACGATAAAAGAATTACACAGAGAATGGGGCACCTGAGTGGCTCAGTCGGTTAAGCCTCTGACTTCAGCTCAGGTCATGATCTCACAGTTCGTAGGTTCAAGCCACACATCGGCCTCTGTGCTGACAGCTCAGAGTCTGGACCCTGCTTCAGATTCTGCATTTTCCATTCTCTCTGCCCCTCCCTGCTCATGCTCTGTCTCTCAAAAATAAATAAACATTAAATAAAAAACAATTAAAAAAAATAATTACACAGGGAAATAGAGTTACTAGAGCAATTCTGGAGAAAGTACCCACTCAGACTAAAGCAAGGAGGTAAACTAGACCAGTCGTCAGGACATCAATGGACTAACAGATATTGGAATAATGATGTTGATTGGGTCCACCCTGCTGTTCCTCTCCCCCAATAAATTCTGAAATCTAAGAGGGAGATGGAATGTTAATGAGATAAACAGGAACTCATGATATACTCAGACTATCAGCGTTAGAGATATAGAATTTTGCCCTTGGTAACTTAAAACAACACCAAATAATAAGAAACCATAACCCTAGAAGAAAAAATACCCAGCCCCATTTTGTTTTTTCTTTCTTTTTAATGTTTATTAATTTTGAGAGACAGAGACAGAGCATGAGGGGGCAGGGAGGGGCAGAGAGAGAGGGAGACACAGAATCCAAAGCAGGCTCCAGGCTCCGAGCTGTTAGCACAGAGATCAATGTGTGACTAGAACTCACCCACCGGGAGATCATGACCTGAGCTGAAGTCAGATGCTTAAGCAACTGAGCCACCCAGACGCCCCACCCAGCCCCATTTTCAAATTCTACTATTCTCGTAAATACGAGGAGATTGTACCTGGAATGTCAGTCTACACTACTGACTAACACAGTCTACACTGTGTCAGTTGCAATGTTGGCCAGATAACTCTTGAATACTACACATAATTCAAGAAAACTAAAACCATTTAAAGAGCCAACCCTTAGAATTGGGCCCATGATCCCCCACTTTAAAGGGTACCACACATTAAAGTTCCTGCCATGCTGCTGAGTATTACCCTTCAGGTACCAGGAAACTTCTACACATCTTTTGTTTCATAACCTCAAAACAAAAGGCAACTATGCCCAAGTGCCCAAATGCAGTGAAATTTTGTGAGGTTTGCTGTCAATGCCAGTGACAGACTCTTCTTTGAAGTAGGGCAAGGCTTTGAGCTATAGGATCATTTAGGAATTATAAAGGAAAAAAATAATCATCAATCCTTTCTGATATCACCAATGTAATAGAACCTTACATAAAGAATGCATTGCAAAGTGTCTTTTTCTTGCTTCTCTGTTTCAATTTATGGTTTTGATAGTACAATATTTGTGACTGAGAAATATTTTTCATACTAATTCATATTACTAATACATTAGTTTGTATTTTGTTCTATCTTTAATATGTATGAAGCCCAATACTGATTCTATTTATTTATTTATTTATTTATTTATTTATTTAGAGAGACAGAAAAAGAGGGAGAGAGTAAGTGGGGGAGGAGCAGAGAGAGGGAGGGCGGGAGGGAGAGAATTCCAAGCACACTCTGCTGTCAGCACAGAACCTGATGCCAGACTCGATCTCACAAACCATGAGATCATGACCTGAGCCAAAATCTAGAATCAGATGCTTAAACCAATGAGTCACCTAAGTGTCCCAATACTGATTCTTTACATTGGCAATTTGCTAGACATTGAGTGCCAAAATTATGAATGGTATTACATCTATAAAAATAATATTTAATTTATTTCATTTTATTTTAATTCCAGTGTAGTTAGTATACTGTGTTATGTTAGTTTAGGTATACAATATAGCAATTCAATAATTCCATACATTACTCAATGCTCATAAAGATAAGTGTACTCTTTAATTCCTTTCACCTATTTCTCCAGACATGGACACATGTAGTAACAACAATACAGTAGTCTTTGATATTTTACCAACTTTAGCTATCTAAAAACCTAGGTTTACACAAGTTTTTCAATTTTATCTTTCTGAAGTCATACTTAGTAAGGTAAGGATATGAAACATAATGTATTTAACCTAATGTATTAACATGTTTGTTAAATGGATGACAATTTTTCAAATATTTAGACATATGGTATATGGGCCTCTGTCTGTACTCTTGTCCTGAATATGATAATTATTAACAGAAGGCCTAAAGCCAACTAATTAATAAACAGTACATAAGAAGAAAGATTCTATATTGCAAACAAACACAAACGAATAATGACAGGAGTATAATTAACATTCTCAGAGAAATTTGAGAAGGTATCCATAACACAAGAGTGACTGCTATGAAAAAATTCAGTCTTAGTAATTATAGGTATGATCATCAAGATTAAAAAATACCAGGTGGACTCACAATGCCATGGCTCTTCAAAATCTTGTTTCTGGGGCACCTGGGTGCCTCAGTTAAGCGTCCGACTTCAGTTCAGGTCATGATCTAACAGTTCGTGGGTTCGAGCCCCTCACTGGGCTCTGTGCTGACAGCTCAGAGCCTGGAGCCTGCTTCAGATTCTGTGTCTCCCTCTTTCTCTCTACATCTCCCCTACTCACACTCTGTCTGTCTGTCTGTCTCTCTCAAAAATAAATAAACTTAAAACAAAACAAAACAAAAAACCACAATCTTGTTTTCATTGAAATATACAACTTCTTGCTTCTTCAATTCCCTGATACCATTTATTTAATTCCTGTTACATTAACCTCAGGATAGTAGCACTCCTATTGTTGCCCATGAATATTGGCTTCCAGTGACTCTCTCAAAATTGATCACTATGCCTTGTTTAGGATGACCAAAAATATTAAGTCTTAACCAGAATATGTAGGAAATGTGACTGATAATTTAATATTAATAAATTTTATATTAAATTTGCCATTTGGAATTTTATAGTGAAAACATAGAACAGCTTATTTTTCAACCATTTCTTCTTATGAACTCTTTGGGCCACAGTCATTGTATTCCGAGAATATAGTTTCTTGCTTTTAAAAAACTACTATCAGCAAGGAGGATAAGCACGGGCTTTATGGGTGGGTTGAGAAAAAAGTTTCCATTCACACAGAGAATTTCTATCCCTCATGTGTTTAATTCTTAAGACTGATGTAAGAGAACATGACATAACCACAGCAACTGGAGGAAACAGAATGTATCAATCAGAAGGGCTCATGGACATTACTGAAAAATGGCCCTGATAATTTGTGGCTATAGGAATGACCACTTCTGGAGAACTGCTTTATGCATAGTTTGGAACCTGTGAAAGGGGTAGTGTGACCATGTTGACTACCAGTGTTGGGAATGCACAGATTAAGGATAGCTACTACCACTGCTAATCTTAGTTGATGCAGATAAGAAGCAGCACTCTGAACAGTTGAGAGAGAGAGAGAGAGAGAGAGAGAGAGAGAGAGAGAATGTGAGTGGGAGAGGGGCAGAGAGCAAGGGAGGCACAGACTCCGAAGCAGGATCAAGGATCTGAGCTGTCAGCACAGAGCCCGACGTGAGGCTCAAACACATAAACTGCAAGATCATGACCTGAGCCCAAGTCAGACACTTAACTGACTGAGCCACCCAGGCCCCCCTTTAAATAGAATCCTTTAATCTAGCTGTATATGCAGGGGTTACTCACTAACTGGTTAAAAGATTATGTTAAATGAGGAGCTGTAAAATGAACATGTACACAAGAGAGATATGGTTTACTATTAGTACTTTATTCTTTCTTAACTCATTACTAATTTGTTAGCATTTTATTAGATAGTGAATGTTCTTTTCCATTTACTATAGTTGAATACTGCTAAGATTTAGAGTAAAATTGACTTGGATAGTTTTATTCGAATAGAAGATTGCCCTTTCCTTCCACTTTTCGTTTATTATCTAATAGAAAAGTTTACAATCAAGTGGAAAAAATATCATATGTATACATAAAATGAGAAAAACACAAAGTCAGGGATGAAAATGGTTAAAAGTGTTACCAAGTATGTTACAGAGGCAGGCACTTGCAAATTTAACTTACAACTCTCCTTTTATTCTCCATATTAACATTCATGATTTGTGACTCTTAGCAAGTGTGGACTTTAACAGTGTTATCAGCACTGGGATAGAATAGATATTATTCACTTCACTCCCCTCCTGCCCTCTGTGAATACTTAAACAAGATACTTTCATGCATCTAAAATGGACAGCACTGACTTATTTCTGTATTAGTGAGTTTCACACCTCCTGTATTCTCTGTCTTCATTAGGTCACAATAACTTTCTAGTTGTCTCAAACAAGGCCTTTGTCATGATATATTGCAGCTTGAATGAAGGCAGGGAAAGTCTTCTATGTCTAATTTAAGAACATGTATTTTATGTTTGTAGTTAGTGTTTCCTATGGTGTGTTCAATAAAACTAACCAAACAACCATCCACTTAAAAAAAAAAGAATGAAGAAGAAGAAAAAAAAAGAAAGAAAGAAATCACATACATACAAAGGACATTAATTTGTACAAATTTCTTCTATATAAATCTTTCACATGGAGGCAGAAAGAATAATTAAATAGCTGAAATCTCTGTAAATATTTATTGTTAAATCTGTATTTTGGGGTATTAGTAGGTAGGTGCCATTATTCTCTTGAAAAATTACTATAGCTGCAAGTCTTTTTAATGAAATATTTTTTGAAATGCGACATTATTCATAGCTGATTCATTACACTTGAGTAAAGGAAACTTCATTTGTTCTTTACTTTATTATGAGAGCATATAAATACATTTTTTAAATTCTGTAGACAAAAAACTTATGCAATGCCATGGTCTCCACATTATTTGCTTAGATTACATTATAACAAAATTAATTGTTGGATTATATCACAAGTCATTTAGCATAAAAATGAAACAGTATTATTATTTAATACAAATCACGCTGCACAAAAATTAACTTTAATAAACAAGCATAGTTTTTACTTCATAATTTGGAAATAGGGTGTTATGTAGGACTATATTAAAGAATTTGGTTAACTCATCAAAGAAAATTTAAATCAGACTTAAAATTAAGGAAAGAGGGCAACTGAAACATCCATCTCCCTGAGGAACAGCAAACTGGTGGAGAGCTGGGAAGATCTCTGTTTTTCTCAGAACCACAAAGTAACTAGCTAATGTATTTTGCACTGAAACAAATTTCAAAAAAAAAAAAAAGGTATTCATACAGTTTTGGTGTTTCTCCGTTATCTACTGCTATGTAACAAATCAACATTACACTTAGTGGCTTACAGTAGTAATGATTTATTATTTCTCACAAGCCTGTGGGTTGAATGGTGTTGAGCTGGATGGTCCTCATGATGATCTCTCTTGGAGTGCCTCTTCACCTTTCACCCAAAGCCATCTGGGGGCTTGGCAGGGCTGAGGGATCTAACACAGCCTCCTTAAGTATCTGGAGGCTTGCTTCTGCCTGTTGGTTGGCCTCTCTGTCTTTCCCCATGGTCTCGTCATTTGAGAGTCTAATCCAGTCATTGTGAAGGAAGCATCCTAGTAGGGCAAAAGGAAGCTGGAGAATCTAGTGAGGCATAGAATTTATGTCTCAGATGCTATCACCTGCCACATTCTGTTAGTTAAAACAAGTTGTAAATTAAATCCAGATTCAAGGGATGGATAAATAGTCTTCAGGTTTTGATGGAAGGAGCTACAAAGTATTGTGGCAGTGTGTTTTAATCCGATCCACAGTGTCTTCCCCCCAAATTATTTCTTTCTCCGCTGTCATTAACATATTAACAAAAAAGCAGGCTGACTCTAGTCTAATGCAGATGTTAGCCAACTTTTTGCATAAAAGGTTAAATAGTAAATATTTAAGGAGACTTTTCATTCTCTGTCACAACTCTTCAACTCTACTTGTAGCTTGATAACAGTGATAGAAAGTACATAAAATAATTGGTTGGCTGTATTATAATAAAGTGTTATTTATCAGAAACAGTGACTGAATTTGTCCCATAGGTAGTTTGCTAAATAAACCCTGGTGCTATAGGTTGAATTTTATTTTCTCCCCCGTCCCTAAAGAAGTCTTAACCTCCTGTACCTCAGAATGTGAAGTACAATTTAGAAATAGGATGGGAATCCTGATTCGATATGATCGGAGCCCTTACAAGAAGATGATTGTATAAAGACATGAACATGGGAGAACACCAGGTGATGATGATGCAGGAGTCATGCAGCTGTAGAACAAGGAAAGCCAGAGGTTCCCAGCAAACCACCAGGAGCTGGAAGAGTCAAAGGATTCCCTACAGATGGCAGAGAGACCATAGCCTTGCTGACACCCTTGATTCAGACTTATAGTCTCAGAACTGTGTGAAAATAAACTTCTGTTGTATTAATCCACCTAGTTTATGGCACTTGGTTTTGGCAACTTTAATACACCTGATCTTGTGTGTAATGTTGATGGATTTCAAATTTTATTCTTTTTCTTCTTTTTTTTTTTCTCTTTCTGTTTTATCTCCTGGTTGTTTGTGAATCCTAGCCAAGAGCCACCCTCCAGAAAATGGAATGAATCAAACGCTTTGCAACTTTCCTTCCGTGACATCAAAACTGACTGTGTCAGGCCTTGATTCAATGTGATCCAATTATTCCTGATAAGGAGTTCATAAGTAGTATTCAATAGGATATTCTGTCCTTCCCACCTAATATTTACATTTCAATAGAAATTTTGAATGCATTTATTTTGAAATGTTTCTCAAGCTATTTAATTTTTAGCAGCACTATAGTTGTTTCTTTTTAAATTCATAACAAAATTTTGTGTGAAACCTTAATGCATTAAAACAAGCGAGGCATGGTTGAAGAACCAGAACCTTATAGAATAGAATTGAACACAAGTGTGAAAGGAGGTTTGTTGTAGAGTCTTTAGGCAATGGGGAGGAGACTCGGGGAGAACAGGGCCTATTCCAGGTCATCAGATTTCATCAGAGAGATGCATGATTATCAGAGTCAGGCATGCAAGATGAGAACATTTGACCAGGTGTTTTACTGAATGTATAAAAGCAGACCAGATTAAAGAAGAAAGGTGAAATTTTTTTTTCATAATTAACTAGATGTCATAAACACCCATCCTTTTATTTAATGAGAGATACTAATTTCAACGATGACTACCCATATGCCAAGAGAAAGAATTGGGCAAGTTTCTCCAGTAGTGGGCATGTTCTTAGCAGTAGCAATACAGCTATGTGCATGGTTGCAAACCTAATTATTGTTTCAACTTCTGGCAATGTGCTCCTTAAGCATATTTTTTAAACATATACATGCTATTTTTAATCAGGGTCCTAGAGAATGTCATACAAAGCCATGAGTATTATGCTTCTAAAAAAAAACAAACAAAACAAAATCAAAACCTAATCTGCTTAATTATATTAGAGCAAACTCATTCAGATAAGATACTAGTAATGATGTCACACTTTTTTTTTTATCTACAAATAAAGAGATTTTCTATCAAATACAAGTTTAATTATATAATAATCTTTGTTATTTGCCCTAAGCAAGAAGGGAAGCAATGCAAGTAATTTCAAAATAGCTTGATATTAAAAAAAAAAATTATTGTATGTTTGCTTTTAGTTTCAAGTCACTCCTGCAGTGCCTGGGTGGTTCAGCTGGCTAAGTATCCAACTTTGGCTCAGGTCATGATCTCACAGTTCATAGGTTAGAGCCCTACGTTGGTCTCTGTACTGACAGCTCAGAGCCTGGAGCCTGCTTCAGATTCTGTGTCTCCCTCTCTCTCTGCCTCTCCCTCACTCATGCTCTGCCTTTTCTTTCTCTCAGAAACAAATAAACATTTAAAAAAAATTTAGATTCTAGTCACTTCTTATCTCACAGATATCTTTGCTTTCATATAGTTGAGTTACTCCCTATCAACATGGCTATGATTTCCTTTTCTTACTCACTTATCTAGCTTATTTCTATATTAATGTCTTGCTTTTCTTCTTTTTTTTTTTTCATTTTTGTTTTGTACATCTACTTACCACTCTTTTATTGAGTAGGAGCTAAAGAAATCAATCATGGAAAGTACCATTAATGTGCGATGAATTAGGTATGGATATGTATGTAGACAAACACATATCTTTAAAATACTTTCTAAGGCATACTAGTTGACTAAAACCAACTCTGTGTTACACAGGATAATTGGACAGGAGGGCAGGTGGAGAAGGAAAGCATGGATAAATTCAAGTTACAGTTTAAACAAAGCAAGTCACATATTGTATAAATTGGATTTTATTAAGTCATTCTATGGGTGTCTACTGAAAATGCAAAAAATATTTTTATATTTGTGTGTGTGTGTGTATATACACACACACATATATAATATATATACACACACACATATATACACACACATATATATATACACACACACATACACACACACATATATATACACAATAGTCATGTAAATTCCTTTCTGTTAATAGTAATCTGGTTTTTCTATTTCTTTGGTGAACTCTCCTTTTTCAAGAAAATTAGAGAAATCCCATGAAGTCTTATACTAGCTGTTAGCTCATTGCTCTCAATAGTGTAAGCATTCCTGGTTCTCTACCCACCATATTCTCAGGACTCGCTGCCCCAAACTGAGGTGTGAGAGGTAGTAAAATAAAAACCACTGATATATTTCATCACTCCTCCCAAATTTTGTTCTTCCCATTCCTTAGTGTACCCTTGTACTCCCCCCAAGGCAAATATTTGTGTTGGTCTAATGTCAAAGATTTTGGAGTGAGACCTGTCTGGCTCAGATCCAGTGGACTTTGATACCTACTATATGGTTGAAATGGCCTTACAGACTCCCTTTTTCTCCTGTTCCAGTTCTTAAAAATTATTAAAATGTCCTGGGAGCAAGCAGAACAATGAACACTTGTTCTCTGACTGCCTTAGGAAACATTTTTTTGTCCCTATAGAGATAAGATTACTGTTGCTCAGGACTCTGACAGAAATCAACACATGCATTTCTTGAAATTCAGGTTATGTAACCCAAGGAACTTGGGTATTTCCTATAATGATTATCATAGCATTGTATTGTTTTTAGATGTTAGGTCCATATTCAATCATCCTAATATCTTTTTAAAACACTTGACATGTTTTTCCCCCCTACGATATTGTGCATGAGATTCCCCTATTCTATCTCTCAAACAGAGGAATTCACAAATGGTTGTAAACAGTTTTATTTGCAGAATGCAACCCCATGTGATGGTAGATGCTATTTAGTCTCTTTTGTTCCTATAGTTTCTACAATTATGTAAGTGCTTGCAATCAAATTTTTATAAAATATTAACAGGCAATGTATGCCATTATGTCATTGCCATTCATAAATTTTATAATTTTCTCTATTGTAAAATGCTAAATGGAAATATTATGTTTACGTTGTTAAATCACAAGAAAACATTTGTAAATAGTCCTAAACCCATTTCACTTACTTGTCTTCACTTAAAGTATGAACAAGATATGTATTATTTTTTTAATTTAAGAATTACATATTCTCTGGAACATGCAAAAATCAAATTGAGTTGAAATTGACTTTTTATACCTTCCTAGAACTAACAGCTGTAGAGAAGACCATCATCAAAATTAATTTGCAGTATTGTGGCTCTTTGATGCTATAAATGCATGAAATAAATTTAAAAAGCTAGCTGAATTTTTAAAGACCACTTGCAAGGCTCAGATCAGGTATTTTTCATATAAAATAAGCAGGGAGTGTCTAAGATAGAAAAGGAATTCAGGATGAAAAATAGTCATGAAAATCTTACAGCTTTAAAAGGCACATTTCTTTTATGGAAGAAAAAAGATTTTGAAGTTGTTAATTAGAATGTGTACTAATCCCATCGAATGTGTACTAAAAAGTTTTAAAGTAAAAATATTCACTCCAGGAACTCTAGAAATGGGAGTACGGAGGAATGTATACTTGACACAAATCATTGTAACGTTACCCTCTTGGGTCTGCACTGACAATTATTTTTTTATCTTCTTAAATTCTCCTAAGTGATTCTTTTCCTAGAAGTATGGCAAACTTGATATACTTTTTACCACTGAAAATCACCGACAAGCCTGAATTTAAAAATATAACAAAACTTCTCCTAAATAATCAGAAATGAATCCTCTGCAGCTATAAAGTGAAGAAATCAGCTTCCTCTGTATATAGCTTTGTATATTCCTATAGGCCTTGGAAATTGGGTGATCTTCATATTCAGTTTTGATGGATATGCAAGTTTGTAAAGAGTAAGAGAAAAAAAATGTATGTTCATTACGAAGATAAACCATGAACAGGAGATGTCCTTCCAAACTGCGACTAAAAGGGCTATAGTGTCAGTAAAAGGATGAACTAGAGTAGTCTAAAGCAAGGGAAAGCCAAAATGGAGAGAAAGAAGTATATTGACATTCAACTTCCAAACAGGTCAAGCAAATAAAACCTCAATATAAAATAAAGTAAGTAGATGGACCTGGAGGGTTTTATGCTAAGTGAAGTAAGTCAGACAAAGAAAGATAGATACCACATGATATCTCTTATATGTAGAATCTAAAAAAACCAAACAAATAAAACAATACAAAAAGACTCACAGAAACAGAAAACCATTGGTAACCAGAAGGGTGAGGGGTGGGGGTAGGATGGGAAAAATAGGAGATTAAGGCATATAAAATTGCAGTCATAAAATAGATGTCATAGATATGTAATGTACAACAGAGGGAATATAGTCAATGATACTGTAAAAACTTTGCATGGTGACAATGGTAACAGGATGTATCATGGGGATCGTTTTGTAATATATAAAAATATCAAATTACTATGATGTACATCTGAAGCTAATAAAATATTCTGTCAATTATACTTCTATAGAATCAATCAGTAAAAGAAAGCAAGTAGAAAAAAGACACAGAAAGTTAAACAAATAGGAAGCCTAAAATTTGATGATAGGAGTAAATCCATATATAATAGAAATCACAATAAATATAAAGATATTAAGACTGGCAATAGTAATGAAAATTGTCAGAAAGGATTTAAAAGATTGTTATATACCATTTACGAGTGTGATACCTAACTCATAAGAAAAAAAAAATATATAAAAGACATGAATGGAAAAAACATAAAAGATAAAACAAACAAAATGAAGCTTGCTATAGCCATATTCATATCAGGTGAAATCAGTACCAAAAGATAAGCTAAATAAATAAGGGATCTGAGTAAGTGATGGAACACAGGTAAGCCAAGGGCAAGCTGAATTGCACAAAGAAAACTTTTCATAAGCTTAACATACTTGCTAGAATCTGACCACAAATTTGTGCCTTTGCTTATATGCTGCTAAGACAAACAGGGAAATAACAAGTGTTCGTAAGACAGAAACAAACTTACTCTCGGGAAGCACTAGTTTTCTCTGATTTTGAGAATAGAAAAAAATGTTTGATAATGCTATTGCAATATGCTCAAAGCATATCAAATTATATTCACAATTCAGCATAATGTGGTAGCTAATCAACTTTTTTTGTGGTTTTCTGTAAAGGATAGGATATAACAGTGGTTCTCATAAAATCATGGATATTCCTAACAAAAAAATCCCAGAGAGCCTATGGCTGCATTCCTATGCTGGGTGTTCTACAGGGCATTGCTCCTCACAGTGTAATGGGTGATAAAATGGAGGAGGAAAATATTATTTAGGTACAGATTTTAAAAATCTATATTTAGGTAAGTTTTTAAGTTTACTAATATTTAGGATAAGGATTATCAGCAATACCCTCATGTTAATCATACTTCATATGGTAACATATAAAGATATTCTGAGAGAAGAGTGCAGGGTCCTTTGCATAAACAGAGCTGACATTAATCTCTTTCAGCAAATAGTGAAATGGCACATCTTTACATGGTTGATAGCTGTTTACATAGATCTATAGATTATATTATTTTAACTAAAATTATATTATCTTAACTAAAACTAACGACATTTTAACTAAAATTATATTATTTTAACTGTATCTCACTGAAGTTTATATTGCACCCAACCTAAACATTTGGGGAAAATATTAAATGGCATAACCCAATACATAACATTCAAAATGGTTATAGAAAGTAGCTTAATAAGCTTGGGAAAAAGAGTAAAAAAAGTAAATCTAGTGATTACATATTGAATAACTCCTGATATGATAAAACATGTGCTGTTATTTATCAAACATAATGAGTGAAGCCTGTGCCAGTTTATTGGAAGATTGTTATAAGTTACCAATGAACACCTTCCTCATGAATCCCTTCCCCCAAATGGCTCATTCTACAAATATCCCTGAAGAGAGAGCTTGTTTGTGTTTTCCTGATACCACTTCCAGTTTTCATCTTACCATTCCACATTTCCTTTTATGTCCTTCTTATTTTCTGTGAAGGGAGATTCCACTTTGGATGACACATTTTGTAATGTGTAATGTCAAACCACTGGCTTCTGTGCATGTAGACACTGCTATAATTTGAACCAACAACATACTTATCACTAAAAAACCATACAACTAAAATGGTGAAGGGTTTTTATCTTATGAAGATTGACTTAGTATGACAACATGTATTCCCAGGTAAACCCTTTAGCAGATTGCAGATGCCAGATGATCTCCTAGATTAAATCAATCTAGGACTTTCTAAATACATTACAAAATATACTTAATTTCTTTTGCCAGCTTCCATAGTAAACTTAATTAAGTGATTATCTAATATTTGCCCCCACCTATACTTGCCTTGCTTACCATCAGATTGAAGAAGTATATAATAGGGACTTAGAAATTTTTTGTTGAGTAAATAAGTTGATTACTTAATATTATTTGCCATTCTCTGGTAATGCCTTCAATCTATCAATATCCATTTAGAATTTTGAATCCTAGTATTTAATATAATAGTACAGATATTTAGTGATTCAACAAGTTTATATGTTATACTATGCCAACTTAAGGCCTAATGCTTGGTTTATAGATTTGTTGTGCCTTCAATAAAGAAAGAAAATTTGTCACCAAAATAAAAAAATGTATTTGTAGAGATAATGTATCTTACCTTCAACCTGCAGTCAACCAAAATCAATAACTATTTTTTCTTCTTACAAACTTTGAGTCATATTTTTCTCTTTGGATCTTAATGTATTTTTCAAATATAAATATTATTTTTATTGTGATATTTTAAATATATTTTAAAATTGTCTAGCTTTATTGGAATTTTTGCTAAATTTTTGATATTTTTAATATTACAACTTTTGATTCATTTGGAATCTAGTATTGTCATCCAAAATATAAACTCTTTCTCAGCTTTGTGACATTTGAAATACTTGGTATCAAGGTCTTTATTCACATCAAAAATATGTGTTGAACAGGTCGAAACTGAGGGAAGATTATACAGTGAGTGGTAAAAGTCACTTTCCAGTTAGCCATCTGTCCATTGTTTAGCAATACTTGAACACAGGAGTCTGGCAATTACAAATATACCTAATGTCACACTCATTCCATCTACCTTTACCCATGTTATTCATAAGCATATTGGGAGATAAATTGATAACTATATTTCTAGATTCCAAAATTGGAATCTTTTAAAATAATTTTTTAATTTTTATTTATTTTTGTGAAAGAGAGAGAGAGAGAGAGAATGATGGGGGAGGAGCAGAGAGAGAGGGAGACAATCTGAAGCAGGCTCCAGGCTCTGAGCTGTCAGCACAGAGCCCAACTCGGGGCCTGAACCCGTGAACCACGAGGTCATGACCTGAACCAAAGTTGGACGCTTAATCGACTGAGCCACCCAGGCGCTCCCAGAATCAGAATCTTAAAAACTAGTTACTAAAGTTAAGTAGGAGAGTGCTGCATGATTCCATCATTGAGACATTTTGATAAATAACTTGATAAACTACTGATGACAACAGTGTGAACAGCATCCTCTTGTATGAACATATCAAATCAGTAATTATGAGATAAGATAGTATTTACTTTTAAAGTAGTAAAATGTATATAACATAATAAATATATTTGTACTTATGTCTGCATAGCTTCTTATAAATATATTTTTCTCAACAAACATTTTGTCTCATACATCCCTATCTATATTATAGTAAAAATAATTTATTCAGTAAAAGGAACTGTCTTTGGTTGACTCTACACTGACTATATACAAAAATACACTTTCTTTATAATTTTAAGAAGTATATTTGGAGAAAACCTTATGATACTGCTTTATTAAAAAATTCTTTATTAGATAGCTTCAATGACTCAAATGTGTGTGTGTGTTTGATAGCTCTCCAATTTTTCCTCTTCCTGATTTTATAGTTAAAATTGCATCTTCAAAAAAGTTTTTCAACCCTCTGCCCTCATATTCCTGGAATCTTATGCTTGGAATTATAAAAATATTTTTTCATGCTTATCGTTCTGTCCAGAGCACATGACTGACTTTTTCCCAGAGGGTCACTGGAAGCACTATTCTATAGTTAAACACAGCAATTTCACTTGTTCTTTACATCATTGAATATCTCTTCTGGGGTGGCTAACTGCATCTTTTAGTTGGTTCCAGCAACCAACAAACCAGATTGCAAGCACATCAGCCGAGGCTAGAAGGGAAGTTATTGTTGGAATCAATTTGTCTGGTTTAATGCTTATTTTCAAAGCTGACATTTCAGATACTTATGAAACTACTACCTTACTCCCGTCTCTTCTTTCCCCCTGCCCCAGTTCTCATGTTAGATCTTAATGCTATTTTGGTTTCAGTTAAAGAAAGTTCATTGTTCATAAAATCTCTTACATGTTGGACAAATTGTTATATTATACTGTGGTAAATGGATAAAGCTTAAGTAAATGTTCTATCTTTGGTATGCTTTTGGTCTCATTTAAATAGAAGGGGATAATCCAATTATCCTTGTCAAGTCCAGAACTCTTTCTTAGGGCTGAAGTTTATTTATACATTGGTTCATTGTTTTCTTGTGCTACGTGTATGTTAAATATCAGAAAATGCCAGAAACACTTAGGATGCATAGTAACTAATTACAATAATAAAAGTAACAGACAAATAAGTATCTTAGGTATCCGTGATGAAGGGGGAAATGGTAATCAAGATATACGAATGAGATGAATGATCATTCTCTTATGGAAAAGATGAATTTTCATTTCTAGCAAGTGGAGAGAATATGCCTATTGAGAAATAGGCATTATTTAAATTTAAATAAGAAAAATCAAATATACAAAATTGAGTGTGAGGAATATTTGTTTTTATCAGATAATGAACTAGAGCTTGGTGATGAGAATAATAATGATTTTGTTACTGATGCAAAGAAAATAAAAGTAGTTGAAAAGAGGCCCGTCAAATGACTTCCAAGTGAAAGGAAGAATCCCTAAGTTCTTAAGGAGAAAAATCCTCAGTTTTCCTACTGAGGATAAAAGAAATGAATGGAACCTTTAACAATGTCTTGAGAGAAAGATTGATATTTAAAAAGTTTTATTATTATTGGCATCAGATATAGAACTGGTGTGATTAAGGAATTCCATTATAATTTTAGTTTAAATCTCTCATACTAATCTCAAATATGGACCATAGTAATAAATCATGAGAGTTTCAAAAAAGCTTGTTAAATGAACCAGTTGCTAATATTTTATTCTTCAATGCATCTACTAATCTTTTTGAAAAATTTGTTGGATGTATATCTAATTTACTTAAACTGTGAATTCTTAAATCTAAGAAAATGTTCTAAGTTAGCATACATTTTAAAGTGAACATACACTATTTAAAAAGAAAATAAAAATTCAAAATATACAATGTATGCATAAATATGAGTAAAAACAAACATCAAGTGTGTGCAGAGATAGAAAAGAGACAATTTTCCTCCTCTCCTTGAGGAAGATAGCAGAAATGATTTCTATTTATATGCACTGAAATCATGCTATTGTTTCACTCTGTTTATAAAAGATGGGCAGTGAGAAAATGAATCAGACATTTTCTTAAATTTTAAGAAAGTGAACATTAAATTTTTGCAGACAGATAGCTAAGATTTCAAGGCTAATGCTATCATCAGAATATTGAAGAGTATAGAAGATAAAAACTAGTCTTTCAAGGCTCAATTTTGTTAAGTTCTGGAACAACTTCCAGTCCATTTCGACTATTGATTAGCCTATTGTTTAGGTTTAAGCAAAAGCCAGAAGACCACTGTCTAAGCTTTTGAGAAGAGATGGGTATGGAGTGTGGCCTCCAGGGAGTGTGGCCCAGCCAGCTGGCCTGCTCCTTTACTCAAAGTCAAGTTCAGAGTTAAGGCATAATCCTCCCTTGGAAGCAGAGCTCCAAGTCAGACCTCCTGTTTAAGGAAGACATGGTGGTGGGGAAAACTTACCCATAGAGGAGAGGAGAAAATTTACTGCAGCTCTCAATTTTAAAATCCTAGGCCTTTCTTGCTAAGAAATAAATGGGCAAAATTTGCTCTTTGAGGAAAACCTACAGAACAAATGAGAAGGATTGTAATGACCAAAAGAGTAACTACAGGAGAGGATGAAGATGTACATGAAGGGACATTGAAAATAAAATAAAATATTTAAATTCATGTTGTCAGAAAGATAATGCTTTTAGAAGTAAAAATACTGATGAATTGAAAAGTCAAAAATAATGCCTTGGAAGATCAAATTGAGACAATCTCCAGACTACAAATTGAAAAGAAAAGAAAAAAAAATGGAGACCCTGGCTGGTTCAGTTAGTAGAACATGCAACTCTTGTTCTGGAGGTTGTGAGCTCAAACCCCACACTGGGGGTAAAGTTCATCTTAAAATAAATAAATAAATAAATAAATAAACTGAAGGTATGAAAAGTAAAAATTCAGTGGCACAGAGAGTAAATTCAGAAAGTCTAACAAGTTCTAAAAAAGTGTCAAGAATTTAAAGAAAATTGAGATTTAGCAATAATCAAGAATTTACTGAAATAAAAACTCCTGATCTCTGTGTAGAGAATTTCTATTGTTCAAAATGCATGGGCCCTCCAAATGCCAAGCTTTTCTTGGAGCTCAGGGTATAGCCATACATGAAACATACCATAACCTAAGAAAAGTCCTTTTGAAATTTCAGAAAAACAAGGAAAGAAATTCTCTAAACTTTCTGGTGGGGAAAGCACACTGGTGTCAGAAAAACTGTGCAGCAAAGACTTTAGAGGTCTGAGGTCACAAGGAGATTTGTGGGAAACCAGAAATAGAGATGCCAGAAGCCATAGTTGACACTAAGAGATCATTTTCCATATCTAGGGATAAAACTGAAATAGATGGACCCCAAATATTTGTCATACTGATTTGGTAAATTCTTCCAGGTTGTGTCTGAGCTTTGCCTGTGCTGAGTGCATGAAAATTCTCACTGTGCTTTCCTTCAAAAGGTGCTAACAAATAATGCTTCCAAAACATATTGACGTTTTTCTTCAGTACGTGAGATGCAGAAAGAATCCTTAGCTGATATTCAAGATCCTCCATGAATTGACTTCTTTTTATCCTTCCAAGTTGTTAAGATTTTAAAATATTCAGGTTTCAAAGTGTGTCACACTCTAATTCCTCAACATCTTCATGCATGCCCCCATGAGACCCCCTTCTCATAGTTTAACATTCATTTTAAATGTCATCTTCCCTAAGAAGACTCCTATAATGATGCTAGTTTAAGTTAAGTGCTATCCTCTATGCTTCCATATCATGTGGTTTATGTTTCTATCCCAAGACAAGAAGCACTATTTAGGATCATTTGAGGGCAATGTGTGCCTTGTACATTTCTGCAATTACAGTAATTGGCAAATTTCTTGGACCTTGAAGATTCTGAAAAAGTGCTTACTGAGTGAATCAATAAGGTCTATTATTTGGAGCTGATGGATAATTCAGAAAATGTGTTTTAAATATCAGATTCTTGAGCTACTCTTTATTCAGTTGAGATCTTTCCATATTCTACAATATTTGGAAGAAGTTTACTTGGGAAGTTAAGAAAATAAACACACATTAAAAAGGTAGTGATTGAATTCATGTTACATAACATTTAGTTACATAATGTTTAAACTTAGCATAACAATATATGATGAGAAATGGATCTTTTTTGGGTTCTGATACCAATATCCAGTTTTGCCTCAACTGGGAACTATTGACAACACTTAGCTCTGTTTCTGGTCTAATTTGGATTCTTCTTCAGGTTTGATTGATCCTCTACTACACAAACTGTAATTTTTCTGTTCCACCAGATCGGCATTGGTGGTTTCAAAGGGTCTTATTTTCAGTTGCAGACCTTTCTCCTTTAACAACGAAATTACTTTGGCCTAAAAAGTTAATTGATTTTTACAAAGGTTAGCATCTTCCAATAATGCAAATTTTTGACTGAGAATCAAGCTTAATTCCATAAGTTCACACCTCTGTGTTTTCTGGGTTTTGTGAGAGAGCCAGTTAGCCCAGGTCTCACAGTTTAGATATTTAATTTTATATTTAATACAAACCTTCTAAGAATCTAGTGGATAACAACATTCTGTTGTACTTGTTGTGTGTGTGTGTGTGTGTGTGTGTGTGTGTGTGTGTGTATTAAATGCATGATTATATTAAATGCAAACATTTAAAATATTCCATGAGTTTTATATACCTTTTTTATTATGTCTTTATTTTTTAAACTACCAGGAAGTTCTAAGAATTGAACATGTACATGTTTTCTCAACATGAAGAGGCCCTCTATGGTCCTGTATTTGTACTTTCTGCCTAAAGCTATATGATCTGCTACTTTAAAAGAAAGAGAAGGTTATATTCCACCCAGTTAAGTGGAAAATATGACTTCCTATATGGATTTGACTTGAAAAATTTGCCATTGGATAGTGTTACTACATCCCCTGAAAACACTTCCATTTCGGGAGTGACTAACCGAAAGTTTCCTTGCTTGATCAATTTGTACTCACAATGTGTGTGGCCATCAAAAGTAGAATTGTTAGCATCCCTTTTGCTTACTTGTCTGTACACTAAAAAACAGAAAGTAAATGTTGGAAAGAAATTAATGAAGCCCAACATAGATGGCTTAATTGTTCCAGTTGGAGTTTTCATATATATAATTTGTCACAGAAAAATTCAGGAAATGAAGTAAGTAAAAAGAAAACTTACACCTACACATCCAATTACAATTTAACACCACTGGGTCCAATCTAGTCTTCCCCTTTCCATATTGTATCTTTCTTCTCTGCTTGGTGCCCTCTATAACCAGAAGTCATTTTCCTTGTTACTGCCACCATACAGGCCAAGTTCTTCCCAGCCTCCAATCCACTTCAAAGGCCAACCAAGGAGGTAGTCCGTTTTTTAAAATTTACTTTGATAGACTCTTACATGCTATATTCCCCCCAATTCTGGCATACTTGATAATGTTTGTTGCCTTTTAATCAAAGGAAGTTAGATGGGTATAAATTTCTTGAGTTTTTTTCCTTTTTGCATTAAAACTTCTTACACAATGGTTCAATAATTATGTTTCTTGCCTTCCCTCCTTCCCTGTTGCTCATTAGATTACTTACAGGCTTCTTCATTCCTGAAGTTCAGTTCAATTTCACCATGGTGTGTCTTATATTTGATTACTATGTGTATTTTTTTGCCCTTCAAATTAAAGTTTTTATTTCAGGAAACTTTTCTTCTATTTCATTTTGAGTATATGTATTTTATTGTTTCATTTTTTCTTTTTTCTTTTTCAGAAACAATTATGTATGTGTTAGAATTCATTTACCTGTCTTTCTTATTTATCATTGGGTAATTTTTTTGTATTGGCATTCTTTGTCTCTTAATACTTGGATGGTTTCCTCAGGCTGATTCTTTATTGCTTTGACTATCATTTGTATTCTTCTGTGTAGTTTTTGTTGCTTCTGAGATGACTATTTTGTTTTCCATCCCTTTCCTGAGCTACTGAGTCCCATCAGCTTATTTTTCTCCTTGTTTTTTGTTTTTGTTTTTTTTTTTTTTTGCTATCTTTTGTGGTTTATTTAATTGCTTTCTTTTTTTCCTCTATTCTTTCAGTCTCCCTGTTGTGTTTGAGGATGATTTGTATTTCTTTTCAGTTTTCTATGGTAAAATTAATAACTCATATTTATTGAACTCTGTAGATGTTCCAGAAATAGGTGTTAGATGTTAAAATAGATTTTCATCCTTGGGTTTTAAAGGGAAAAGTTGTTTTCTGAAGCGAAATTCTGTAGGACTGACCTCAAAATGTACACGAGGTTGAAAGTGTCAAAACCAGCCAACGGTATTGTAATAGTGGTGTATGGTGGCAGATGGTGGCTACACTTGTGGTGAGTATAGCATAACATATGGAGACATTGAATCACTGTGATGTACACCTGAAACTAATTCAACGTGTGTCAACTATACTAAAAATTTTTTAAATTTTTTTAACGTTTATTTATTTTTGAGACAGAGAGAGACAGAGCATGAACGGGGGAGGGCCAGAGAGAGGGAGACACAGAATCTGAAACAGGCTCCAGGCTCTGAGCTGTCAGCACAGAGCCCGACGTGGGGCTCGAACGCACGGACCACAAGATCATGACCTGAGCCGAAGTCGGCCGCTTAACTGACTGAGCCACCCAGGTGCCCCAACTACTAAAAATTTTTAAAGAAAACCTAATATAAAAGAAGATTTTCTAAATGTGAGAGCTGTCTACAGAAATAAGCCTGCTCCTTGGATATTGTGAGTTCAAACAGAGATGACTGTTTGAATGGATGTTTTAGTTTTGGCATTAGTTGGTTAATTGATAGGCTATAGTAGATTGCCCTTAAAGTTTATTCTGATGCCAAAAGTCTATAACAAATTGTGGAACTCTATCTAGTTTATCAGCACTGAAGGGAAGTTTGGGGACAAGCAAACAATATGCTGCAATATGTATAATCAAGCTAAATCACCTGTTAGAGATTTTCTACCATGCAGAGTATAGAAAATAATTCTGAAAAAAAAAACTTTGGAACAGCAATTGATCAGCTAATTTATTTATCAAAATTTAGGATAAGTAGTTAAAGAATGGTAGAAATCAGTGCAAGGAATTACCATCTGAAGATGATGTTAGTTATTTATTACTGCATGAAAAGTTTCCCATGAATTTAGTGGGATTTACCACAGTTAGCATGGTTTAAAACAATAAACATTTGTTATCTCACAGTTTATGTGGTTAAAAAATTTGTGAGTGGTTTAGCTAGTTGGTTCTTAGTTACAGGTCTCTTATGAAATTTTAGTCAAGATGTCATCTGAGCTACAGTCATCTGCAGACCCAACTGAGGCTGAATCAGCTACTTCCAGAATGGCCCACTCATGTGGCTATTGGAATAAGTTTTACTTCTTTGCTGACTGCTGGCAGGAGGCATCAGTTCTTCACTATGAGGCTGTCTCCATATGCCTGATTGAATATCCTTATGACATGGCTCTTAGATTTTCCCAGAAGAGCAAACTAAGAGAGGAGGTCAAGGAGGAAGTCATAGTGATTTTTATGACTTAGTCTCAGAAGTCATACATGTTCACTTCTGCCATATTAGATTTCTTGGAGTTGAGTCACTAAGTCCAACACATTCTCAAAGGAACAGGAGAGGATATTCTCCACTAATTGTGATAAGAAATGGCAATATTTCCTTTTTTAAAGTTTATTTATTTATTTTGAGAAAGAAAAAAGGGAGAGAGTGAGGTAGGGGCAGAGAGAGGGAGAGACAGAATCCCAAGCAAGAGATAGGGCTTGAACTCACAAACTGTGAGATCATGACCTTAGCCAAGATCAACAGTTGGACACAGTTAGCTGACTGAGTCACCCAGGCACCCTCAAAATGGCAATATTTCTATTTATAGCTCCCATGATGCTACCATAGTTCAATAACAGAAACATAGTCTATAATTCAATTGTCTACCAGTGTTGACATCATCCAATTCTTTAGTATGTTAAAATTTTAGTTCATATCTATTCAAAGACTTAAGAATACTTATTATTTGAATTATTTGAATACATAAAATTTTTGAAACAATGTATTTAATAACAGGATAAAATATATAACATTTATTTTTATTCAAAAGATGCTATCACTTAATGAAAACTCTGGAATACAAATTTAAAGAGGGATTGGATCAATTTAGCTAAACTTCCCAATCCCTGATTCCTGAGTTTCAAGGTAGAAACTCATTACAGTAACTAGCCTGACCAGTACACTTAAAAATAATCCACAAGGAGGGGCATCTGGGTGGCTCAGTTGGTTAAACATCCAACTTCAGCTCATGTCATGATCTCATGGTTCATGGGTTCAAGCCCTGTGTCGGGTTCTGTGCTGACAGCGCAAAGCCTGGAGCCTGCTTCAGATTCTGTGTCTCCCTGTCTCTCTGCCCTTGCCCCACTCATGCTCTTTCTCTCTGTGTCTCTCAAAAATAAATAAAACATTAAAAATAAATCAATAAAACAATAACAATCCACGGGGAGAGGAGAGTCTAAACTAGTGATTCAGGCTAATGTGTTACCCTAACCATTTGTTGGGAGTGGTTTAGTTCTTTAGAGCTCAACCTACCTCTTATTGTTTTCTTTGGGGAACAGTGAAAAACAGATCATAATCTAAGAGAATTGGGAAGGCAATCCCCAGGGTGGGGAACCTTTGAGTTGAAGCATTGATACAGATCACTAGAGAGGTTTGTTGTAGATTATAAAAAAGACTATGGGACCAGAGCAGTTCCGTGTTTCTGTAGTCTTATATGGTCATGAGAAATGACTCAAGTAGAAGGCTTTCTGGCTGGCTTTTAGAAACGGGACTCTACCCTCACCTTTGGGTGGTGTGAGCATCGATATGGGAGGAGTGAGTGAAGAGAGATACTGGAATTCTTACAGTCAATTACAGTGGATTCTTAAGCATTAGAAATATAAGTAATGAGAGCATATTTACCATCAACATTGATGAAGTATGTACTTATAGTATTACATTTTGAAAGACTGTCAGGTAATACGATATGTAAATTCTAAGGTGAACACTGCTTTAATGAGTTAAAATGGTTTTTTTTTTTCAAGATAGAAATAAAAATTTACCAAAAAAAAGTGTGAGGAAAACAGTTTTTGATAAATACAGCTGACTTTTTTCTTGTGCTAATTGTGTGTTGTCCTTACTCGTATTTTAGGTGAGGAAGAGATTTAACATCTGTTTTCTTCTTTATGTATACTTAAAGGTCTGCATGAGGCCTGTCATGAAAACTTGAAGAAGGTAGTCAGTTATAATTTAAAACTCAAATATAAGGAAAAAGGGAGAAATTACAATTAAGAAAATCACTTCAAGTCACTATGGAGCCTATTCCTAATGACTATGTAACTGGTGTAACCTCTGAATTTCCTATTTATTTTTCCACATTATTGCAGGAGGTCTCCAACATTAGGCAAACCTGCACCTGAATGAAATTGCTGAATCAGTTATGCTGTTTTAATAGCACGTCTAGTGAATTGAACAACTGCCAAATCATTTTAGTTCCTAAGAAAAACCATAAATATTCATCTTAGAAGAAGTCTTTGCACACAAACTAAGTTGGAGAATTTAGGTCATTACCTGATATTTCAGACCAGAAAAGAAAATAAAGTATATTTTTCACCTGAGATATTCAGGTAATATAAACCAAGGGAAATGTTTTCTCTTGAATTATGCTGATATTTTCTTTCATCTTCTATTTCAGTTCAGGTTAATTCAACTAATATCTTTCTAGTGTATAAGGCATTTCACTAGAAGTTGTTGAGATATGGAAATAAGTAAGACTCAGTCTTTGCCCAGGAAAATATGGGATCAGGGATGGAGCGAAAATGGCTACCATTTGTTGGACGCATACCACATATCTGTAGTTCTGTTAGTGACCTTTTTATCTTCTTAAAACAATTTCTGCCACTTCTTAAAAGCTTTTAAGTATCACTTTCCTCTTCTATAGCATAAATCAGAGAATGTAACTGAACTAAGCAACCCACATATCTTACAAGTGAGTAAGCTTGGATTAGAATTCACATCACTCAAATTCCAGAACTGGCAATAAACAATTATCCACTGGTGAACAAATGCATCATATGTGAATGCATCTGTAAGAGCAGAAATTCATTGGACAGATATTCAGTTAGAATTCATAATCTCAACTCTCCTAACTTAAGGAATTTATTAACAATATGGGTAATATAGAGTCATTATATGACAATATCATTACTATTGTTTGTTTTAATGATACACCAGAGTTATATGTAATTCCCTGACCTTGAAAGACATTTTGTCTACATTCCCGTTTTATTTACATTCCACATGGGTACTGAACACTGTAACAAATCAGTTAGTTTGGATAAGTAAAGTTTAGAGAGTTTAGGTAGGGTTTGTGGGTCAAATGACAAATTCTGGAGACTCCCACCTGAGTTATGTACAACAATATCTTGATAAACTAACAAATACATATGAAGGAGTGGGCCAAATGGATCTAACCACATCTTATCCTCTGCCCTGCTGTAACCATGTATAGTGTTGTGCAGTCAGTTTTAAGCCAATTAGTTATTGGAGCCCAATTCAAATAATTATTTGGTTTTGAACTCCTTAAGTTTAATTCTGACTAGGTTTTATCACGAAATCAAGGCATTATAAAGAATCACTGCTATAAAAAAATATAGAGATAAGACAGACAGCCTCCTGAATTTGATTCAAAATATTCTCCATCCAAATGTGAATAATTTAGCTCATCATGGGGTCCAATGAAATTACTATTTTTTTATTTTAGAATTTTTTTTTAAAAAATTAACGTTTATTTATTATTGAGAGACAGAGAGACACAGAGCATGAGCAGGGGAGAGGTCGAGAGATGGAGAGACACAGAATCCGAAGCAGGCTCCAGGCTCTGAGCAAGCTGTCAGCACAGAGCCCGATGCGGGGCTTGAACTCATGAATTCTGAGATCATGACCTGAGCCGAAGTTGGACGCTTAACTGACTGAGCCACCCACGCGCCCCACCAATGAAATTATTTATGCAACCCACACATATAAGGATGACTCTTCCTGTAGTCTATGACTCAAAGACTTGCATGTTGCTGATTGATATAAACTGTTGAACTCTTTTGTTGTTCTCCTCATCTCCAAAAAGCTCTGGGTATAGATTAAGCATAGCTCTTTGTATGTGTATCTTTATTACGTAAAGAAAATCAGTCACAGCATGATTCCCTAAAAAGTCTGCTGTCCTTAAGATATAGAACAGTTTTGATGGAAACAGTGCTTTTATTCTCAAAAACTTCAGTAGGAAACAAACAGTGCCAAAGTAGCAACTATGTATAACATAAGCAGGAAAAGAATAATACTGAACCAATGCACTGTAAAACATTAGCATCACAGGTTTATACAACATAGTGTGGTGTAAATCACTATTTTGGTGGTATAGATCTTCCATCTCTATTGTCTGTGGCCCTCTGGGACTTCAGGCATTCATCAAAGCTCAGTTACCCTGTTTCCATAGTGCTCAAATTGTCTGTAGGTACATAGCTGTCCACCTAGAATACATTCCGTAGTCTCACCTGAACTTAGATGTGACTGTGTAATAAAGCTCAAGAATAGGATATGAGTGAGTGTGTCATGTACCCCTTGGGATCTGGGCCTTTAGATGGAAGATACTTTTATAATATACTCTTGTTCCCCTTCCTCATTGTAGATATATTTGAGGCAGTGTCTCATCTTCTGTCATGGACAAGAAGAAAATACTGCAGGAAAAACTGGAGCAAAGCTGAAAGAAACCTGGCTTTCTGACAAAGTGGAAAAGGGTCTCTGATGATCTAGGCCTTTCTCATAAAGACTGCAGAGAAAAGAGGAAAAAAGTACTTTTTTTTTTATAGTCCCCCTACTTTTGGACTTCTATTACAGTAGCTTGCTGTTACCCTAACTAAGATACATGGGAAAAACCCTTCTTTAGGCTCTGGTTTCTTCATTGACTAAGGATACTGGACTATAGTCTCTAAAATCACATCCAAATCTAATATTCTATGAGATTGACTATTTTGTTCTGTGACAAATTGTTGTTAGGAAGCTGAAAAATAAAACCTGAAAGAGTTCCATATTAATGAAGCAATTGTTATACAAATATGGAAAGTAGTTACAAATTTTAAAGAGCCAATGTAGGTAAACACTGATAGGATGTTGCCAGACTCTAATCCCTTTACACTCCTTCATTGAACAGAAAAAATCCTGTAGAGATTTGACAAGGAGAAGGCTTTAAAATATCACTGATCACTAACTTAAAGCTATAAAAAATTGAACTTGCAGTGCTATGTAGAACTGACTGGAGAGGATTACAGAAATAAGAGTGAGGACTTTATACAACAATTCAAGAACAGGAAATTCCTGGACCATTGGGACTATAAAAGTGGATCAGAAGTGACTTGACTTATGCTGATGGCCGTGACAACCCATATAGGTACTGCAATTATCACACTTACTGGTAATTATGTGACCTTGGGCAAATGACTCCACCTTTCCAAACCTCAGCTCTCTTGTTGGTAAAATGGGTGTGAAAACAGAATCCACCTCAGAGTATTGTTGTGAGAATTTTATTTACTTTCTTTTTGTTTGTTTCAATGTTTATTTATTATTGAGAGAGAGACAGAACATGAGCACGGGAGGGACAGAGAGAGAGGGAGACACTGAATCCGAAGCAGGCTCCAGGCTCTGGGCTGTCAGCACAGAGCCCAATGCGGGGCTCAAACCCACGAACCGCGAGATCATGACCTGAGCCGACGGACGCTCAACCAACTGAGCCACCCAGGCGACCCTTGTTGTGAGAATTTTAAAAAGGCAATGCAAGTAAAGTACTAAAGTGCCTGGCAGTAGTAAAAGTTTAATAAATGCTAGCTATCTTTGTTATGATAATAAATATCATTAATAGTCATAGTATAAATATTATTATATTATTATAAGTTATCAAGGATATTGTATGCTCAAACATTATAGAATGCAAACACCAAGTAAAAGAAGATGAACTATTTTCAAAGATTTGCAATTGCCTTGATGTAACAAGATTCAAATATGGAAAATTAATTCATAATTAAGTAATAGATTATATGCTACTTCATAAACATGCAGTAAATATTCAAAAAGAGAGGGCAGTGTGAAATTTTGTAGGCTTTGTGAGGAAAATAACATTGAGAGCCTGTGCTAAGGATAATGGTGGCTTGAGCTTACTATGTGTTGAATATTATTCTAAGTGATTTATGCTCTTGGCTTCTTAATCCTCACAAAAATCTTATGTGTATGTACTTTAATTATCTCTATTTTATACTAAAGGAAATTGAGGGATAGAGAGTTCAAGTAACTTGCCCAAAGTTATAAGGGGTATGTGATGAAAGCTGTACCAGAACTGGGAAACCAAAATGGCGGCCAGATCACCAAAGCAAAAGTGACACTGAGTTCTTAGAAAAGATAAACTAATGAATGAAAAGGCTATGCCATTCTAAGTTCAGAAAGAAATAAAGAAAATCAAGGAAGAAAAGTTTGAGTATTACTTATGTCTGAATCAAAGGAAACAGAACTTATAGGGGCAGTGGCTGAAATAATTTCAGTGTCCACTTATTAAATTCTGTGAATTTACATACTGCAAGATGATATTCTAATATGAGTGAATGTGATCTTTATAGAAGCCTTGATTTAATATCATAATCATTAGCCAACATTACTTATTTGTTTCTGTTAGTGTATTAATTTAAGTTTACTCCTTGGCAGACTGATATTAAGGGAAATGTAGTTATCTCAGAGTTCTGCATATGTCATTCTCCCAGAGTTTTTCTGAAAATGCCCTTCTCCTCCGAGGCTTTCTGAATGTGTAAAGAATCAGGACAGGAAACTGATAAGCAAGTTTTTTGCACTCTAATAGAAATGACATTAAAATATTTCCCTCTTTTCAGTTCATTTTCAAAGAAGCTTTTCTACATGAATAGCATGAACCAAAAAGTGTAAAAATTTTATTTGAAGAAGAATTGATAAGTGCAAAAAATATTACATAAGTTTGAGGTGAAGTTTCTGGTTGTATTATTGAATCCTGGCAAAAAAAAATCACTTTACTTTTAACTCAAGTTAATTTTATAAATCAAATACACTCAAAAGAAAAGAAATAGCATCTGTGTCAGCTTTAGGCAATAGTTTTACAGCTGAATATTTAAACAGTGAGTCTTGGCATCCATAGAAGAGTTTAAATATCAACACCGTTCTTTAAAAAGCTGACCAAATGACAGGGAGCTGTAGCAATCCTGATAACTTTTCGTATAAGAAATATCCTGAAAGAGGTCCGTGTCCTTTTTTGTCCTTTATATGCTATATTAATACACTGAAGTCTTTATCTTGATTAAAAACTTTCTCAAATAATGGGTCTCCTTAGTGGAAAGATGTAAATTGGTATTTGGTAACTAGATTTAAAATAGAGTCATTTTAAAAGTAATTTTGGTTATGTCAACATGATGAAGGACTTCCTTTATTTTATAAATATAAACCAGAGTACTCAATCATATTTTCAGAGTAGAACTTAGCATATATTAGCAAACCTCTGTTAAATTAAAATAACAACAAAATGTTGAAGATGTCAAAACTAACAATGCTTATATTCTTACTGGATTAGTTTTAAGAAATATCAAACTGAGACATCAACATTCATCAGTTTCTCGTAATTTAAATGAATGAAAAATCTCTAGTTCATCTTTACTCAGTATTGCATTTAAATTGTCATGTGGATTTTGTTGTGATCATTCTGTTATTGACAAATAAACCTGTGTTTTCAATGGAGATGGATTTATTCACTCAGGAATTGGTTAGGCTCTAGGCCACAGAGCTGAACAAGAAAGCAATGTTACTTCCCCAAATGAAGCTTCCAATATACCATGACAGGTTATTTTGACAACAATAATTTTGAAAATCCACAATTAAAAAGGACTGAATATGTCTTAATAGTGTATTTTGGAAGGCTGTTATAGAATTTTCTCAAGTAGCTTTCATATCTATACTTCCAAAGGTTTAATAGGAAACTGTAATTGGGACTTTTTATTTCCTTGTATTTATTTTTTTAATTTTTGGATCACAGAATTGGAGTTTTTAATCTTCTACTCTGATTTCCTTTTATGTGAAGTGCCTAAATACAAAGGTGCCTAGAGAGACAGAGTGGTTTTTTTTTTTGTTGTTTTTTGGTTTTTGGTTTTTGGTTTTTTTTTTTTGTTTGCGGGCGGGGGGTGGGTATATTTGAGTTCTGTCCAGAATCCTTTAGACTTACTGAGATCTATGAAATGCACATATAAATCCTGAATTCTCATAACCAAGAGTAAGAACTCAAAAAAGTCTTTAGCACTTACAAAAAATGTCAATCATATGCTTTACTGCTTATAGAGATGTTTCTATTCACATTACTCCAAACAATGGAAAAATATAAATAAGCTAAAAAACTGTGAGTAAATTTCAATAATTTTAGGTTGTTTTATTCTAAACCATTTGCATCTTTCTTTAAAATGCTCTTTTAAAAAATTAAATTTAATCCAGATGTTTGGTATTTCAGAAAGAATGTCTATTTTCTCTTCCAGATTTACTGCCTAAGATTTACTTTATTCATAGAAAAAGTTGATTGATTTGTTCTCTGCTGAAAAGATGGGATGGTTGATGCTTATCAAGACACAAGATATGCAGAGGAGGTTTTAAGAGTGGGAAGGGGTAATATTTGCCTTGGGCTCCCCTTGATGACTTATAAAATTAGTGGCAAAACCTCTATACAGAATTTGTTCGACTTTCCCTGTTCCAGGCATATTCCTGTTTCACATTTTCTTGTTGCTCCATCTCTCTATGGTTCTGTCTGTTATCTATACACAGCAATCCTGAAATTTAATGACCTTTATCATTCTCCAATTAATTATGTGAGGTGAGACTTTAACTCAATTAGCATATATCATGTGGAGAGTGCTTTATGTATTTCAAACACTGCTAACACTCTCCTGTTCCAAGTTGATTCATAGCAGAGCAGTCAGCAAGTCTTAAGAACTGTTCTCCCGAGATCGATCTATCTTTTTTCTCTTTCTTTTTTTAGTCAAAAAATTATTTTATTCACTTACTCAAAACTATAAAACCATAGTATATTTACTTCTAAAGACTGCTTTCCTATAAAGATTCAGGTTTTCTTGGTGTGTGTGTGTGTGTGTGTGTGTGTGTGTGTGTTTGGTTATTGTTTGGTCTTTCTGGATTTAGGGAATAAGATATGTAAGTTTTTGAAGAATTAATGAGCTTTTCTTCCTAAGCTGATCATAATTTTTTAAATGATTTACATAACTAAATGCACTTCATATGTAGGTAAAAATATTGAACTTTAAAAATCCTCAAATATAAAATATTAGAAATCAATGGTAATCCAGTGAAGATAAAATTAAATACTCAATATATACTTAATAACATAAAAAGAGAGAGAGAAAAATCTAATTCTAGTGGCATTGCATTCTTCAGTTGTTAAATAATCATAGTATAATGACACCTCTGCCAAAAGGTTCATCACCTATGGTCACAGAAAAATTTAAATGTATTTCAGTATTAGTAATATAGGTTTTAATGAATTATAATAGTTTCAAGTTGTAGAGGATTCAAGATAAATTTTATTTCCATCTTAAAACTTAATCCCCTCCCAATTTCTTTTTTTTCCACAGAAAGCAGAAAAATAATTTATTCTAGTAGATGGCATAAACAAGAAAGTAATCCTGAAAATATACTTTGGTGTAATTCTGTTGGGACAGACATTCCCTCTGAACATGCTCTCCTACTGACTGCCCTGCTGGACTCTCCCTGTCTTGTGACAGTTTTTAAACACTTCACTGATTCCTATGTTGTGGCCAGGCAGGACTCATCTTCAAATCCATAGGTTCCAAGGAGAGAGCACTGTATTTCTCAGAAGAATAGCACCTTCTATCTCAGAAGAGTGCATAAACATCTTACACAGTCAGCAGAGTTCAGGTTAAGTAGGCACATAATTTGTTAAAATGTGGAAAAGGTGACAGGAAAAAAATGCTGCATTGTAGAATAAGTTATTCAATTGTGGTGTGAATGTTTAAGGCAGCTGATGGCCAAAATAGGCAAGTCAAAGAAGGTGGTCAGTGTTTGGAGTTGAGTCTGCATCTGGAGGAATTTTTTCGCGACCTCAGTGACTGAGCGCTGGAGAGTGGGTCTTCCTCCTCAAGGTCAATGATACTTGAGGTATCAAATGGTCTCATTTTCCCACTGCGGTCCAAAGAGAGGGTTGGGTGGGCCAGAATTGCAATCAGTCAAAAAAGATAGCAGCACACTGAACATGCCACCAGCATGGTGATGATAATTCCCTCACTGGCACCCTTAGGGATGAACCGGGGCACCAAGAAGCCGAGGAAGCCCCAGAACACATTCATCACAATGAGAGGCACCATGAGTCTGTTACATGCCACAGTTACTCCTGGAGCTACTGGCCCCTGCTCAGTAGCCTCACTTTGGTTCCACCTGGCACCAGCCCCCTACCAAATTTCTTAATTGAATAAAACTAAATGCATCACTCACTCTTGAAGGAAATTTTGAAAAGTACATATATAGAGAAGCCAAAAAAATTTTTTTAGACTTAAAATTATTATGTCTAACTTGTTTTTCTTGGTAAAGATGCTCTTCTGTACATGGATCTTAGTACGATGTGTTATATAACTCCAAGGGGTGACATTCAAATGCCATTCATACCAAGTAGCATGTGAATGGTAACCTTGTGGTTGAACATCATGGAGGACTTGCTGTCTGTACCCGGACCTTGTCTGGTAATTGTGAGGTCGACAGATACAGAATCTGCTGTGTCACATAATATGACTTTAGGTATGTATTAATATGACTGCCAGAGCCAGCTACATAACTGGAAAATAAAAGTGTAGTGTTCCTTGTCCAAAACAAACAGGAAAAAAGTTTTTCCTTTCTTCCACTGTTTCTCTACTTATCTGTCACGGTATTTTGTTGTTTTTGTCTTTGTTGTTGTTTCAAATTTTCTATTTAATATTACATTCCTCCAGGTGCAGAGAAACTCGGAAGTGCAGACCCTTAAATGGACTTGGGGACTTCCCTAAAACTTACTGCACCAATTTCAATCCTCCATGTTTGTCCCAACCTTCTGCCCAGAGTGGATGCTGGCAGTGGCTGCTGGGCAAGAGCCCGAAGCAAGTGGCCAAGAACCCACCCAAGGGAGGTGCTAAGAGGTGAGAATGCACATGAGCTCCACATCCCTGGGTCATGCTCTGTTGTGTCACTGGGCTTCACATAAAATACACAAGAACAAAGATTAAATTTTTAAAAATTTTAAGACACAATCTCAGAACATTAAACCCCAAGAGGAGCATCCTTCTTCTTCTTTTTAATGTTTATTTATTTATTTTTGAGAGGGAGAGGGAGAGGCAGAAAGAGAGAGAGAGAGAGCTGGGGAGGGACAGAGAGAGAGAGAGGGAGAGAAAATCCCAAGCAGACTCTGCATTGTCAGCTTGGAGTCCCATGCAGGGCTCGATCCTATGAGCTATGAGATTGTGACCTGTACCAAAATCAAGTTCAGATGCTTAACTAACTGAGCCACCCAGGAGCCCCAGAGAAGCATCCTTCTGAGGGCAAGGTCCTGTGCTACCACACTGGTTGAGCACCCATGAAGCAGACCCTGATCACTACATAATTTATCATCCAAACCAAGACAATCTTGACAATAAAAGGGACAGAACTCCAACTTTGCTGAGACAAGAGCTGTTAACCAACTTATTTGGGACAAATTGTGGTTAATAATAACTCTACAGAAAATACAACTCAAAAATATAGCCAATGAGTGTTGGTTTAGGAATAAGGGTGGCTTAAATCCAATGATTCCATTTCTGTATTTTTCTCATCCCTCTGCTCCCCTTCATGTCCTTTCATCCTGACACAATTACAATTATGATAATTACAATAGTTCCAGTCACTCATCTGGTTAAAACAATATCCAGAAGATGAACAAAGTTCTCTACAACAAATACCATCCTAGGTATTTCCAGAAAATAAAAGGTCATTCTAGAAGCCTCAGAAAACCCTTCCTCGAGTTGCATTGACTTGAATTGAATCACATGCCTATTTCTGAACCGATTACTATCAAAAGAGACTGAATTAATTTTAAGCCTATTGGAACCACCCATGGAGATGGGAGTGGGGTCACTAATGGGGTCCCATGAAAAGTGTGAATTTCAAAGAAAATCAAGTTTTATTGAGAAAATTCCTATTAGTAATGTGTAAGCAGTGCAGATGCAGAATTGCCAACTAATAATGTTGACTGTATATATAAATAGACTTAAATGTCCTGGGTGAACAGAGCAGAATGATGAATATGAGCCCTGATCACATATGTAGTGACATGAATGGAGGCACGGGTAAGCTAGATACACACCGTTTTCAGAAAAACTTGATCTTTTTGACAAGGCTCTCAGGACCCCCTGTGATTTTTATTACTGCTAACATCTCTCATTACTGTTGAGGAAGCAAAATTATACCTTATGTTCTTGGAGGTTTTTTGTTTTTGTTTTTTATAAGCAGAGCCTGAAAATTAAATTGATATAAGACATCAACAGGAAAAAGGTATACAAATTTACTTAATGCAAGTTTTATGTGACACAAGAGCCTTCATAAGGAATGAAGACCCAAAGAAATGGTAAAACTTGCATGCTTTTATATTAGGGTGAACAGAGAGGCTATTGTGGAAAAGTAAGTAAACTATGTGGAAAAGCTAAAGGAAGATAAAAAAAAAAATTATTTTAACAAAGCCTGTATAAAATTCTCTCGTTCTTGACTTCTCATCCTTGATGATAAGAATGTTACTTTTCTTCTACTATAGGGAAGACATTTTCACATGGGAATTTCATCTCCTGCTTTTAAGAAAAAAGAAGGAAGGTTAGAGTATTCTTCTTACATCTGATATTTTTCATGTGCTTTCAACTCAAAAGAGTCAAAGTACCAAAGTGGCATATTTTAGACGGATGTTTGGAACTCCTTCACTACCTACGGCACATATAAGGAGTCAGCCATAAAGAACTACTGAAAATGGTCCAAATGTGTGATGCTCAGTTAACTTGTGTTCCATCTCAAGCTCCTAGCATTTACTGAACACTGAATACATGCACATTAAATTAATTAAGGACAAAAGCATTATTAGGGCTGGAAAGTATTATTACATTTTTACAAATTTCAGGAAAACATAACAGATTCATACTTAGGTGTATCTAATAAATTGATTAAAACATATAAAGAAAAACTAATAAAAGGACAGAGAGATGTTGACAAACTTATTATAGCTATGATCAAGTCCCCAAAGTTTATCTACAGATTGAACGTACTTCAAATAAAATCCCCCAAAATATTTTGCTTTCTAAAACATGTATGGAAAAGCAAAGGGCCATGAATAGCCAAGATACACATGAATAAGGGTAAGGCCAGATGACTTCCCCACCAAATATCAACATTTACTTTCACTGGAGTAAGAAAATGATAGAAAAATTGACCAAAGTAATTTATTACACTCTTGATATTTATCAAAACTGGTTTTGAAAATTCCTGGGAATAGCATCAACCCTTTAGCTAAATGATACTGGAATAATTCATTATCCATATGGAGAAAAATAAAACTAAGTGTTTATTTTACTCCATATAAAAAATTATTCTAGATGGAATAAAGACAGCAAGACAAAACTTTGAAATTATTTACAGAAAATGAGGATATCTTTATAATTTTGGGATTGAAAAGGATTTCCTAAACAATTTACAAAGACACCTATCATTAAATTTTGACAAATTTGCATACTTAAAAATTAAGAACTTCTGTTTACTAAAAGGCACCATAAAGAAAATGGGAATATATTTTCAATAAAGAATCATTATCCAGAATGCATAAAGAACTCTTCCAAATCAACATGAAGAAGACAACCAATGGGAAAAAAGAGTTATTACACGAACACAAATTTTGCCAAAAAGAATTATAAATGGTGATTAAGCATAAAAAGGATGTTCAATCTTACCCTTCATCACAAAATGAAGATTGAAATGAGATGAGATATTATTTTTCACCCAGTAGATTGACAGATGCTTATAGTCTGGAAATACCAGAATTTGGAGAGGACATTACTGACTGAAGTGACAATTGGTTTAGCCACATGTAAGAGATATTTAATATTAATAAAATATTAACATTTCATATTATTCTGTAAATGGGACTAGGGTTAGGCAGGGCAAAGCGATGAAAAGGAAGACATATGTGAAAGCACGAAGACTGGAGACGCTCTAGTTATTAAGTTGGGAGGTATTGAAAGAAAGAGATGTTATTATTATATATTTTAATTTTTAAGGGCTATATATTTCTTTTTTTTAATTTTTTTTCAATGTTTATTTATTTTTGAGACAGAGAGAGACAGAGCATGAACAGGGGAGGGGCAGAGAGAGAGGGAGACACAGAATCCGAAACAGGCTCCAGGCTCTGAGCTGTCAGCACAGAGCCCGACGCGGGGCTCAAACTCACGGACCGTGAGATCATGACCTGAGCCGAAGTCGGCTGCTTAACCGACTGAGCCACCCAGGTGCCCCAGGGCTATATATTTCTTGATATGCATTAATGATAACATTAGAATAATAAAACAAATACAATTTTACATATCAAATGAAGAAAACATATTTAAAAATATATTGATAATTCTCCACTTGGAACATTTAGACAAAACCTATAAAATGTGTTTGAAGTTGTATAGTCAATTGCAGATCTGGCACAGGGACAGAGTTTCCCACTAGCTAACCTGGTGCATTTTCAAAAAGTATATACCTTTCAGTTTGCTGGATTAATAATTAGAACTTTGTAAGATTTATTTTTTTTAAACCTAGAATTAAAATTTTTAAGTTGCGAGCCCACTAATTTGGGCTTGGCAACAATTCAAAGTGAATCAGGCTAACGTTTACCTTTGTACTATTTAAAATGAATAAGTACTTTAAGCAAATTAATTGTGTTAAGATTTAAAGTTTAAAAAAAGGATTCTCTTTTTAATTGTTTAAACTTTTCATGGATGCAAAAAATACTGACTGAACTCTAAATAATCACTCTTCTAATGACACATGAGCCTTATCTATTCATTTGAGTAGGATCTGAGAACTTTGTTTTGCAAGAGATGATTTTTCTTCAATGTATGAAACCGTAACTGTTTATAAAATATTCATAAGCTTAATTTTCCAATAATTCTAGTCACCTTTCTTTGTGGTTGAAAAATGGGTTCTTTTAATGCACAAGTCCCCTTTTAAATGATTATGAGTTATAACAAAACAAAACAAAAATGCTTGGTTACTCAGAAGACAAACACAAAACATTTCCTTATCCTAAATTTGACAGCATAGCCTGGATTAGGATTAATATGGTTTGTACTGATCTAATCAAAAACAACCATAGAAAGGACAATTGGAAAGGTTCCAGAAGAAGAATGGTAAAAAAAGGAGAGTAATTAGGTTAATATGTTTAATGTTCTGAGAAGAAAACACATGGAGAAAGATTTCTCCTATTCCCTGGAATATAAGTATTCTCAATGTTAAAAAGTGACTGAAAGAAATGTTGGATAATGTAACTCCGTGAAGAAAATATCATTTAAATATAATGTGGGAAGGCACTTAAAGGACAGAGCACTTAACGAAGTGTATTTAGAGTATATTGATTACAGCCATAAATTTATATACTTCTTGTGTAGATAAATTCGTTACCGTGATCCATTCAAAATTACCATTTTAGATGGTATTACTCTATACAGAATGCTGGCAACCTCGAGTGAAGCTGATTTATTCAAGAGAATTATTCATTTAATTTCCACCATTTAGTATTTATGTTCCCTTTCCATTCATTTATTCATTTCATCTTTATTCATTTATGCATTTATCAAATATTCATTTAAATGAGTTTCATTATAACTACAGAAAGTATAGAGCGAGATTTGCAGTAAATTTATTCTTTTAATAGGTTTATTCTTGCAAAATCCTCTGAGCAGATAAAGTCTACTTGACCCATTATGTTCACATCTCTTTACATTTTTTACAACTTTCCCCTATCCATTTCGTTTCTTAATTTGGATGCTTTCCTTGAATTTTATTAAATTGCTTAGAATCAACCTTGGTAATCTATTTAATGTTTGACATACTAAATATTTATTTATGCAATGAATATATCATATGTTATGTTGTAGATTTTATAGTGCAGTCATTGAGGAGACTTTACCATTCATCAGTCAAGCAAACTTATTTCACACTAGATAATATAGTAGCTTGTTGAGAGCTTTCCCTTTAAAACTATTCATATGTCACTAACATTGCCCATGGTCATTTGAGATTTTTCTGCTTCAATATGTTTTTGGTTGTTGTTTCACTAAAATTAACTTGTTAGTTACAAAAATGTGAACTAATTACATTTCACATTGCTAGTAGAACTGTTATTATTATTATTTGTTTGTTTAATGATGATTGTGCATCTAGTTTTGCTAGTCCAATGGAGCCTGAAATCCTGCTTCCCTCTGAGCTTTGGCTGGCCCATATGCGTTCTTTTTTCTGCAAATGAACATTTTTCCACATATGCCAGCATGAGACAGAGACGGAGACAGAGACAGAGACAGAGACACAGAGAAAATGGAGTGTTTTGTTTGTTTTGTTTTGTTTTATTAGCTTTCCACATTTTTAATTTGGTGCTAAGTGTTTTAAAGGTAGTTACTTAAGGAGCACCTGGGTGGCTCAGTCAGTTAAGCATCCAACTTCATCTCAGGTCATGATCTTACAGTTCATGAGTTTGAGCCCCATGTCTGGCTCTGTGCTGACAGCTCAGAGCCTAGAGCTTGCTTCATATTCTGTGTCTCCCTCTCTCTCTTCTCCTCCCCAATTCACGCTCTGTCTCTCAGAAATAAGTAAATGTAGAAAAAAAAATTTTAAATAAAAAATAATAAATACAGGTAGTTAGTTACTAAGTAACTTTTTTCTTTTTTATACCCAGCCTTGGCATTCCTGTGCTCCTGTTTTTACATCTATTTCTTCCTACCCCCTTTACCTTATTTTGGTTTGGTTATTCATTTTGGCTCCCTTTTGTGGGTTACTGATTTTGGCTTCTTACCTAGCTGTGTTTTTTCACCCTTCCTTAGTTTCATCGTGTCCAAAAAGTGGGGGTCAGAGTCCCTTACTCAGGCAGTGCTATAGAAAAATAAACAAACAGTATACTTCCAGGCCGAGAGAGTTCTTTCTTCCCACTCCTCCTATTATATTTTTTAAAAATCATGCAATGGAATATGCTTGAAATTACTGTATGGAATTGCTTCTCTTACAAATTGATAACTACCAAAAGTAAATGAGTTAGTATCTTTTATACTAGCTTATGTTTTGACCACTAATAGTTCCTTTTTAATTATTTAGGCATTAGGCTTTCGTTTAATATTTTTAAGTATTAAGCTTCTTGTTAAAGGGTGGGAGGAAAAAGATGCAAAGGTGGCAAATAATTATCGTTGTCTTTCCTTGGAGGTTCAATTTTTATTTGACGTCAGCATGGATATACAGATAAACTCTATAATGCTAATAGCAATAACAGTATGAAAAGCATGGAGACGAATGAGTGTCAATATTGTAGCTGGCCGAAGAACTGAATGCAAAATTCCATTCACCATAAATTCTACAGAAATGTGATCTGGAAGATCATTGCTGAGGGGGGCACAAACAGTGTTGAAACTTACAGAATTTACAGAAAAGGTGAAAATAGATTCCATTTTATATATATATCATGATGGTAAGTCATATTCAAAACAAGTGTGCTTAGGTGAAAGAAAGTGTGTTTTAAGTGCATTGTCTATTGTTTGTTTAAATTGCTTTTCCCCACTGTGTTCAAGCATTTACTATAGGAATATTTTGAGATTATGGTACTTGTTATTTTTTAACTACAAGTGTAGTTTTAATAACAGGACATGATTTTTATATAAGTGATCATAACAATGTTTAGGGAAGTAGTAAATAGTAGCTTTATTATGAATTTAAATCTCTGTGATGTCAGTAGTTGAGCCATAAAGAAAACTTCTCCTGAAGGTCTTCTACCCAAGGTGTTCTGTACTGATGAGAATCTTAAGCAGCAACAGAGACAGCTGAGTAATATTTGCATCAGTTTCTTGAGACTGTGTTTTGCTACTTTTGTTTTGGGAATTAAATATTACATATAACTGTCAGGTACATAAATACATATCCCTCAATTTTTATTGTTGCCACAGTTAAAATCTCACAAATAAGTTCCCTGCCACCCATCTCCCACCTATAATGGGCTATCTTCTAGGCATCTTTTTTTTTTTTTTTTTTTTTTTTTAATTTTAAAAGGCTCTACTCATTCTCTGTCAATTATAAATTCCACACACAGTCCTTAGGATAGTCCTTCACAAGGCAGAGGGCCTGTCTCCAGATTTATCAATATCCTGAATGTACATCTTCAACTTCAACAACTGAATTAGAGCAGATGACATTCTTTTTAATGTCTCTATGCCTTTATACCTGGTGTTCCTTTGCCTAGAAGCCCCTACCCTCCTTTGCCCTGTAAATTCCTCATTCTCTGCATCAGCTCACTAGTCTCCTCTTTCCTGAGGCTTTCCATTAGAGTGTTAATTCCTAAAATCCCTCCCTTTTGTTGCTCCAACACAATTTTATTCACATCTTTAATAGTGTTATGTTATATGATATGGAAGGAGTACCATATAGTGGTTAAGATCACGACCACAAGCATCAGACTGAGTTCAACCCATGACACAGCAATTCCTAGAGCATAACCTTGGGTGAGTTATGTGAGCTCTCTGGACTTCAATCTCCCCATCTGTTAAAAAAAGGTGGGTAATAGGGGTGCCTGGGTGGCTCGGTTAGTCCACCGACTTCAGCTCAGGTCATGATCTCTTAGTTTGTGAGTTTGAGCCCCACGTCGAACTCTGTGCTGACAGATGGGAGCCTGGATCCTGCTTTGAATATCTCCCTCTCTGTCTTCCCCTCCCCTGCTCACGTTCTGTGGCTCTCTGTCTCTCAATAATAAATAAACGTTTAAAAAAAGGGGGGAGGTAGTAATGGTAGGTCAAAAATAGTTGAATATTTCCTGCTTCAGCTTTGATATGTAAAGAGCTCAGAGGCCACACTTCTGTGCTCACATGAAAAAGTGAAACAAACTGAAAACCAATTACTTTTCTTGAACCTATCAGAGAACTGAAGTTGCGGGGCAAACCGCCATCTTGAAATCTGGAGAGACAGTCTCAGCCAGAGAGTCAGAGACCAGATCTGCTTACCTGCAGCAGAAATTGCTGAAGGAATAAACTTGAGGAACACTTAAATGGCACTTTGGATGAATTATGAGACCTGAGTGTGGACTAGTGAGAGCATGAGAAACTCCCAGGGTCAGCAGTCATCGGAGGACCCACATTTTTTAATAGGCTTTACATCCAGGTAAAGAAAAAGGGAGGCAATGTAAAAAGCTCCAGATCCCCAGAGCTGAAATAATTTGGGCAACAAGATAAAGTAGCATTGGATTACAACACAGAGTATAAAATATGTACCCTGAGTCCATCCATGACATAAATAAATGACTGAATAACTTAATAAATGGTGAAAAATTGACAAATCTTTCATGCAGAGGAATTCCAAATTACTTAAGTAGCCACTCTGACATTGAGGAGTTAAAACATAACTCCCCACTAATTAAGTGTTGGCTGTGCATAGAGCATTTCTTTGAAAAGAAACCTGAAAACAAAAACAAAAACTATCTTAAACAAGTCATCAAGTTTAATAACAACAGTGGTAAATCATTTTGATATTATGCACCTTTAATATGATGCAGTGAAAATGGTAGCTAACCTCTGTGTTCTTCCACTTAACAACCCATAATCCCAGTCTAATCATGAGAAAAAACATCAGACAAATTCCAATAGTAAGTCACAAAACAAAATACCTGACTGGCACTCCTCAAAATTAAGTTCATCAAAAACAAGATAAATCAAAGAAATTGTTAAAGTCAAGAGGAACTGAAGAAGATATGATAACCAAGTGTCATGCGGTATCATGGATAGGATTTTGGAATTGAAAAAGAACATTAGGTTAAAAATGAAGGAAATCTGAGTAAAGCATGGAGTTTAGAATTAGTAAGAATCAGTATTGGTTCATTAAATGATGGTTAATTTAATATGTCAACTTGACTGGGACACAGGGTACTCAGATATGTGGATAAACATTGTCCATAAGGGTGTTTCTGGATAAGATTAACATACTAATCAGTAGACTGAGTAAAGTGGATGGCCCTGCCCAATCCCAGTTGGTCCCAACCAATCCACTGGCGGCCTGAATAGAACAAAAGACAGGATGAGGGAGAAATTGCTCTTTCTGACTGTTTTTGAAATGAGACCTGGTTCTCCTCCTATACTTGGGCTGGAATTTACACTGTCAGCTCTCCTGGGTCTCCAGGTTGTAGATGGCAGATCATGGTACTTTATAGCCTTCATAATCACATGAATCAGTTCTTTATAATAAATCTATGTATCATCTAGCTATGTTTGTATGTATATATGTGTGTATGTATGTATGCATCCATCTATCATCGATCATCTATCTATCTATCTATCTATCTATCTATCTCCTATTGTCTGTTCCTCTGGAGAATGCTGACTACTACCCATACTAATATAAGATGTTAATAAGAAGAACTTGGTGTGGAATATATGAGAACTCTGTCCTATCTTTGCCATTCTTCTGTAAATCTAAGCCTATTCTAAGGTGAAAAGTTTACTTAAAATAAAGTTTGAATATTGGTAATTTAATAATGGTTGGCCTAGCTCTTCACAGAAGTATAATGCACACTAAGAGGTTAATCCATGTATAGTTCTTAGAACAATGACTGGTGCAAAGTAAATGTCAATAAATACTACCTATTATTATTAAAGTACCATGCATGTTTATCGGTTTTTCATTGTTTTCCATTCTTCTGTCTCTTGTTGAGTCTTAGTATTTATTTTTGTAATCTCTAGAGATCAATTTTATTAGTTCTGCATGTGTCAGGCTTTGGAAATTTCATAGGAATGACCAGAATGTCTTAATGAGTATTTACAGAGGATATCTTCTGCATTTTATACTAGTCGATCTATTATAGAAGTAGACAAAGGAATAGAAAATGTTTTTTAAGAAAACTACAGCTTATCTGGAGAGATTTCTAAAAATGCTTTTATCATTTATCTTGCTATTATTAATTTGAACTTTTATTTACTCTGTCTTCCTCCAAAATGGAGCTAAGGTAATAACCATGTGAGTTAACTAGGCAATAAATGGAAAGATATGGAAGTAATAATGTGGTGTCTATCGTGTAAATAAGTCTCTCAATGAAACATACATAATCCCTTCTGCCAGACATGTTTAAGAATTAAGTGATCTAAGTCACACAGATATGGATTTAATTTCTAGCCCTTGCAAGCTGTGTTCTTTTAGCAAGTTTATTGACCTCTGTTTCAGTCAGTTTTATTTATATATAGAGAAAAATGTGTGGTTGTTCTAAGGAATAGACAAAATAGGTGAAAGAGCTAAATAAAGTAATTAATGTGTGCTCAATAAACAACCACCGATACTTACACAGTATTGTCAGCAAGGAACATGTTATCTTGTTCAGTGAGGAAAATATTTGTTCATTTTGAACACTGGGTGTTGAAGAAAATATATCATGGAGCAGGTAGAATGTTACTGAGCACCTTCTATAATATCTGATTGTGATATTATATCCAATAAGTAAAAGCAAACTGTTTTCTCAGGACTGGATTTTCAGTGGTCTTTTCCCTCCATCTCCCTTTTTCAAATAGAACTGGAGTTGTACCTAAAGCAATTCTTAAGCCCCTAATACTATTCTATCTTAACCGTATTGATGCCTGAGATTAAAAATGAAAATAATACCAGTTCATTTATTTTTGGACTTTTTTTCATCTTTAATTGTAATTTCATTTCTCAAATGATACATTATTTCTTTGTCATTAACTCTCTTCATCCCATCTGGAATGTCTCTTTTTCATTGTCCTTCGTATTTCTTTTTTATTTATCTATGATAATGTGCCTGCTAGACTGTCATCTTTCTTTGCCAATTTTAGTTATGAAGTATATCTTCTATCTATTCTGATTTTCTCCCACAAATTGTGTCTTTTTTTATCTTTGTTTTCATAAATTGTATATTCTTTTCCCCTGCAGGTTTAATGACGCTCTTAGGAGTACAGATAATTTCCTGTCTCTGTTGGCTCCATTCTGGAAAGCATACAACTTTGAGATTAACCTAGTTTTACTGAACCTCTTGCTCATCATTTTCTTTCTCTGTTATAACAACATTGATGATTTTTAAAAGTGCCCCTTAAACTCTTAGTTACCACTGAACTTGTACTTTCTTTGCTTCTTACCTATCGAATAGTTAGAGATATCATCAAAAAAAACATGCTCAACAACAGTATAGGGTCATTTAAAGAAAAGAGCAAAAAATACTTTGGAGTTTTATTTATGGAAGGGTTCTGATCTTAAACTAGAAGTATTGATGGCAAGTTTTGATGCTCTTCAAAGAAGCAACTCTATTTTATTGTGTGAATCAGTGTCAAGAAATTTCCTATCCCCAATAGCCCCATTTCCCAGTTTGAAGATGATCATCCATCAAATGCAATATGTATAATAAATTGAAGTCTGCCAAGAATTTACGTTCTCTGGATGAAGTTGAACTATGAGTTGAAACAAGTGTTATTTACCTTAGTACAGGGGATGAATATGAAAGAGTTAAGACTTAGTTTCATCATACACCACTAAGCAGCAGCTATCAGGAATCTTTGCTGGAGATTCTCCAGTAGATCAGGTAAAACAGTAAAGCTCAACAACAAAAAAATTCCTCCAGCTCACTTGTAAGTATAAGGGAAAGTGGATGCTCTTTCACAGGGTGGAAAGGCACTTATCATGTTGAAAGTACCAATTTAGCACTGAAGATTGCTAATGGTTGCTGCAAGATGAGTCACAATTTATAAGCATTCCTGGCAGAGTGCTGAAGGGTTTATAGCTTAGAGAACTGGGGGCTGTGGGGGCTGTGTCTTAATTTCAGTGGAACTAGCAAAGATTTAACATCGTTCCTCTTTTCTTGTCAAAAGAAAAGTTTTACTTTTTTCCCCCGTAGAGCCTTGCATGTATATCTAGTTCAGCTTAGTGACATCAAAAATTCCACAGGCCTCATGAATCTCCCCGAGGTGGGTGCTTGCACTGAGGGAGCTGGCCCCGATCTGATATTTGTCATGGACTTGAACCCCTCCTGACATGGTGTTTCTGAGGTCTGTTCCACTGCTGGTCTCACATGGCTACCCAGACTCCAGGGAGAGTAAACCCAGTCTTCAGTGAAAAAGTTCTGAGAAGCTTTGGAATTCTAAATTTGAGTTTTCTGTCCTCTATCTTTTATTTAGAACTTAAAAAAAAAAAAAGATTACATTAGCATCTCTTATTATGGCATAAAATAAACAAAAAGAACTAGTATTGACTGTCAGTCGAGTTAGGTACTCTTTTTGATGTTTTACGTACATTATTATTATTCCATTTATCCTAGGAGGAGATATTGTTACATTCATTTATGAATGGTACAGGGTGAAGCTGGACTTTAGAAGTCAAACAATGCACTTGAGATCACTCAGCCAGTAAGCAATGGAGACTGGATTTGAATCCGGGTTTCTGACTGAAAAGTTTGTATCCTTACTGAGTTTTTTTGCCATATTATTAAAATCTAAATTCAGAATGCCTAGATCTGCTCAGAAGTGCATGGCTCTTAAACTCTAGTCCTTATGGCATACTGTTTTGTTATTCTCTTTGCATGTCAATATATGCTCTACTAAGATATAAATGGAAAACTCTTTCTTCTGATTCTCTTTGCCTGGCAGAAACATCTGTACAATCTAGGCTTATCAGCATATTCACTGCCACACACAGAGTTGCTCAGAGAAGAATGAAGATCATCAGGCACGTGCATTTCATTGCTGCTTTCAGAGATTGCGTCTGTGTCCCATCAAATATACTGCTTTAGGGATACTGGCTTGACATAAGCAATACCTGAAATGGATAATTTCATGTTTCATTCCTTTCTTGGAAATGGTAATATTCTGTGTCCACACTGAGATCAACTCTGAAGACTCTAGTACAAACATAATATAGTAATTGTTTTAAAGACACCAAAGTCCACTTCATCTCTTTCACTTTTATAAGTGAGATCTGATTTAGACCAAGTGGATTACCCAAAAATTGTCACTAAAAATAAGATCTCACACCACTTACCTTTTTAGATCCTGCCCAACCTTTGAATGATATTTCTTGTCCCTACTTTCACCAGCTCAGCTCCCTTCTGATTGAAATACCATTCTTCCATCTTTCCTCTTCCTGCCTCTCTGAGGAAATCCTAACCTTTTTTTGCCTTGTTAGGATCACTATATTCACTAACAGAGAGTGGAAATTTTCTAGAGTAGTAAAAAGAGAACCAAATAGTTGAAACAAGTAGAAAATATTGTAGAGAGAAGGCAATTTATTGTTGGATGATCACCAGCAGTTTGCCATCAAGAATAAAACAGGTAAATTTTGTGGAGCAAGTTGACATCAGGGTAGATATGAAGGTGGGGAAGTATAGTAGAGCCAGTGTGAGCAACATGCTGAAAGAATGTTACCACACCGTCAGTGAGAACCTTGCCTTCGGAGCCAGGTAGTTTGGCTCAAAGCCAGCTTTGCACTTTCTGAATTCATGAATTTGCATATGTTATTCAATTTCTCCAAGCCATGATTTTCTCACTTATATAATTAGGATGGTACTAATGTCCCCTAACCCATAGGTTGTTGTAAGCATTAAGCCAGTTAATCATCATGAAACAATGGACACAGTGTAAAGTGCTCAATAAGCAAAAGCAGTATGGATTTAATAATGAATACCTGTGAAATCAGATGCTTTGTAATTTACTTACCTAGTGCCTGGCACATAGTAGACATTCATTAAATGTTGGTTTAATAGGGGCGCCTGGGTGGCGCAGTCGGTTAAGCGTCCGACTTCAGCCAGGTCACGATCTCGCGGTCCGTGAGTTCGAGCCCCGCGTCAGGCTCTGGGCTGATGGCTCGGAGCCTGGAGCCTGTTTCCGATTCTGTGTCTCCCTCTCTCTCTGCCCCTCCCCCGTTCATGCTCTGTCTCTCTCTGTCCCAAAAATAAATAAAAAACGTTGAAAAAAAAAATTTAAAAAAAAAAATGTTGGTTTAATAAAGAAACCATATATTTGGGAGAATGGATTGGAGAGCAGAAACAAAAGAGAAGAAACCACAAATCGCCTGAGTTTGAGGAACAAGTTAAAAGCAAAATCTGTTTCTTTGGTATTAAATAAGAAAATGAGATAGTCTCTGTTAATTCCTAGTGGTGGATTTTGCTGCCCCAAGCAACCTGCATGTTCTCTGGCATCCGTCTCTGAGTTGCTATGGACGGTTTGGTGTCAGAGTGTGTGCTTCATGTTAAGCTTAAGGGATTTCAGCGGGAATAATCAGGATTTCTCGAATTCATGATGTTATGTATGATATCTGCTAAATGAGTTTGCCCAATGAAAATGGATATTTTTAAACTGTGGCTAACTTTAAAGCTGTAGCATTGGGTATCTGAGATACTCTTCAGAAGTACTGTATTTATAGGTTATAAGGAGCAGCCAACTTCCACTGTGAGCTCAGGTGCTGATCCCTGGGAGCTAACATTCTTTTTTTAAAAAACTTGCTTCTACACAGGGCATTTCTCACAGTGCTGCCTTTGAGGGAAGATAAGGTGTTTTAGTCTTGTCTCGCTCACAAAAAACAGTGAACATTAGATTACATTTAAAGTATTGCATCGATTCCACCAATAACTCTAGCATTTTACTGTAAGGTATTCACATATAATTTCAGTATGAATTACTGTTCTCTAATTATGACTCTAATTATCTTTTTATATGCTGGGTCAGTTCATTAAAACTGTGCTACTCAGTGACTACTCTTTCATCTTCTTCAGTACAGCCATTGTCACAACCTTTTTTTTGCCAAATGCTCATCTTCACGTACTAAATCGAGGTTTGCCGGCAGCCTTCAACTGGCTATTTTATACATTTGGACATGTCTTTAGCCTAAGTGCGTTTACTGTACTTCGAGAAATCCTTAAAGACTTTAAGAAAATAATTGAAGCTATTACTAGAAAAACTAAAGTGCATTTCAACAGTATCGAAAAATGTAAATCTTTACGTCAAGGCTTAAAAGCTTTCTCCTTTTACTTAACAGGAAAACTACATGGTTTAGGATATTCATCTGTCCAAAAGTAATTTTGAAGGTAAGAAATATCATAGTGAGTAAATTTGTTTGGTTTTGACATATACATTTAAAAAAGGAGCAAAGAGAGAGAGAAGGTGCAGAACAATAAAATAATTTTGAACAAGGAATGTCTAATTTTATTATTACTGGTTGGGTTCAATTGTGGCTCCAAAAAAGATATGTCTACATCCTAACACCTGGAACCTGTGAATATGACCTTGTTTGGAATGGAATTCTTACTGGCCATATTTCTTTCTTGGGAGACAACCATTATATCCCATGTAGGCTTATTAAAAATATGATTTTCAATATTTGAATGTACACAGTATTTGAAAAAGTCTGAAGAATAAGTTATTAATTTTAGTTGTTTGTGTTTTATCATCCACATCCATAGTATATCTTGACTCTAATGAAAAAATCATCAATAAGTCACTTCAGAGGATTACATTAATAGTTATTGAGAAATACATTACTATCACTCATTTGCACAACACTTTGTACCTGCAAAAGAGCATTTGTTTTATCTGGAAAGAAGGCTGAAGCATAAATTGTCTCAATGTGACTGATGCTGCTGCTGAGGCTATTCATTCATTCATTGATTAAATAAGTATTTTTTTGAGCACCTACTATGTACCAGTCTATGTGGTAGAGATACAAGGAATACATAAACATCTTTATGGATCTTATAATTTGTTGTGGGTAGAAGAAGGACTTTCAAAAAACATGAAAATAATAAACTGTATGTTATGTTAAAACATATATATCAGGTTAAACAGCAAAAAGTGCTGTGTTAGAAGGGTTTCAAATAGAAATGGTCATATGTTTGATAAATACTTGAGGGAAGTAAGGATATGAGTCATAAGGATACATGGGAAATGTTTTTCTAACACAATGTATAGTTGGTGCTAACATCTGTGCCTGAAACAGTAAGAAAGTCGGTGAGACCAAAGAGGAGGCGAATAGTAGATGAAGTCAAAGAGGTAACAAGGTCAAAATATAAAGGGTTTTTATGGCATTTGAGGATTTTGGCTTTTTTTCTGAATTCATTGCAAAAATTTTGGAAGGTTCAAATTAAAGTGATACGATCTAACTTATGATTTAAAGAAAACATTCCCTGTGCTGTGTAGAAATAGACAGTAGGTGTGAAAAGATATGGTCAGGAGATTCAGGTGGCTCTTGGCATAATGTAGGTCCAGGTTATTTGTACCAGGATTGAGCAGTATAGGTGATGAGAAGTGGTAAAACCAAACATGTTTTAATGCTGGATTGGATTTGGGGTATGAGAAAAAGAGAGAATTTAAAGATGATTTCAAGTCTTCTACTTGTCTAACTAGAAAGATTAAGTTGCCATTAAGTGGAATAGATAACGTGGATTTGGAGAGATAAGTTAACAAACATGCTAGCTTCCAGATATCTGAGATCCAAAATGCTGAGTAGGCAGCCAGAGATACACTGGCAGTCAGAGACTCAGGGGAGAAGGCCAGGACAGAAATGTGTATTTGGGAGTCATTAGCATATAGGTGCTATTTAAATGAAGGCAGATGAATGAGTCCACGGATGAAATGATGCAGAAGAGAAAATAAGAGGTTCAAGGATAGTGTGGTGAACTCTACAGAATTTTACCTCAGTGACAGTGAAAGTAAACCATAATTTTGTGGTTCCAGAAATCCAATTAAAAAAAAAAGTTCTTAAAGAGGAAGGCAGATCAACTTGACAGGCAGGTCAAGTATTATGATAGCTATTAATTGAGTATTGGATTTAGCAATGTCGAGGTCATTGCTGAATTGACAAGAACAATTTTGATGGACTGATAGGGGCAAAATCAATATTGGAGTGGATTCAGTGGACAATGGGCAGAGAGAAACTGGAGAGCAAAACTATTGAGTTTTTTTCAAGGGATTTAGCTGTAAGGGGAATGATGAAATAGAGAAGTGGTTGTATCAAAGTGACTTTTTAAAAGACAGGTAAATTAGCAGGATAATTGCTCATAGAAATGATGCAGCTGAGAGAAAAAACTTGATGATGTAGAAAATAAATGGGAAAGTACTAATGACATACTAGTGTCAGCGAGAAAGAATGAACTTTTTACAGTGTAACTCAAATGCTTGGCATTAAGTATAACCACAATCAGTTCAACTCTAATAACACAAGAGAAGCAATTGTGTGGGATCAGATGATAGCAGGCACCAATGTATGATGTTGGGAGTTTCTTTCTGGTGGCTTTGATTTTCCTAGTGAAATAGAAAGCAAGACCATAAATTGAGAATAAAGATGGGGCAGGAATTTTTAGAAGATGAGGAGAGGATAAGGTGAAATGTTCATCAAGGAGTGTGAGGGAGTAAATGAATGAAAACCCACATCATGATGATTGTGCAACATTATAGGGACACTTGAAGATCCTGACTTTGAATCTGAGATGAGACAAGGGTGCTTCTTCAGTGCCTTCACAGTACTGGCCAGTTATTTTGTAGATAATCTCTTGACCTGAGTCGAGATATTTTCACAGGGTCAGACTGAGATCATGTATTTTTGCCAAAAATACCACTGAAGTGATGTCATGGCCTTCTCAGATCATCATATTAGTGGTACGTGATATAAACATGACTTGTAAATTACTTGTCATGTTGGCTTTGATTCTTGTTTCAGGTGGTGTTTGCCAGGTTTCTCCACTGTAAACCTGGTATTTTCATCTTTGCAGTAAATAGGTGCCATGGGTAGGAATATCTTGAGATTACATAAAAGTCCCATTTCTCATAATTTTGCCCACTACCTTTAGCACCAAGTTTTAGTGGTTCTTGTATGCAGTAAGTGTTACTGTGATATTAGCATAATGGTGACTCTCTATTTACATCATTCCTTGCATATTTACTAATTGGAGTACTACTGTAAAGAAGAGATGCCCCTTCTCTCACATTAATTTAATCAATTAATTATTTATATCAGAATGAATAAACAGACTGTATATAATAAATATATGCTATAAATATACAAAATGTATTCTATAGATACAATTAAATACTATGTTTTGTTGATTGAATTGTTCCATTTTTGGCCACTGTAAGTTCCTTTGAGTCATTCCAACATGCCTGTATTCTTTTCTGAGCATATTGTTACTTTCTAGAACCACAAGATATATCAGGGTCATCTTGTATTTTTCTCTGCTTTAGTCCTAGAATCAGACTTTTTTCAAGATCTCTGGTTCCTTTTATTAGTAAATGGCATTTATAAACCAAAATCTGTGTGTTAGTTATATTTATTGCTAACAGTCCATTTCAGTGGGGGGTGCTAGGAAATACAATATCTATTTCTGTAACTACTATCTATGTGTCTGTGTGTATGTAAAAGCTTGAGTTCATTCTGATGTCTCCGATTCTGATTTAATGCTACAGGGTTTGTTCTAACCTCTCTCTTTCAATATGTGTAGCTCTTTTTTTCCCACATTTAGAACTAATTTCTCATTGTCCAAAAGGTATTTATTTATTTACTTGATCCTATTATATGTATAAAGCAGTTTCAGAGTTGCTACTTTGTATCCTTGTGGGGAAAAATACTAACTAGAGCACAGTATTTGTGTACAATTCCTTTGAATTTAGCATTATAGTATGAAGTTTAAACGTATAAACTTTGGTTTTCCAAAGTTAAGTTAGTTCTTTTATTTGCACCTACTTAATTTTGCTTATGTTATTCATTTATAATACAATTAAATTTATCTCTTACTGTTTGCATTCCATTTTAAGTTTCCCACACATCGTGGTTGGTTTAAATTACTTATTTGTTTTTGGGGTATGTGAAATATTCCCATGGTTTTAAAAGTCAGAGCTCTACAAAAAGGTGTACTCAGAGAAACTTCACCCTCCCTTCATCCCTATTAACATATTCCCATTTACCCAATTCTTTCTAAGCTATCCCCACATACATCTTCAGATAATCAATCTCATTAGTTTCTGGTTTATCCCTTTTGTATTTCTTTGCACAAACAAGTGGATGTATGAATACTTTCTTTTTTGTAAGTTTGTTAATTTATTTTGAGAGAGACAGAGATAGCATGAGTGGGGAAAGGGCAGAAGAGAGAGGGAGAGAGAGAATCCCAAGCAAGCTCCACACTGTCAGAGCAGAGCCAGATATGGGGCTTGAACTCACAAACCGTGAGATCATGACTTGAGCCGAAGTCAAAAGTCGGATGCGTAACCGACAGAGGCACATAGGCACCCCATGAATACTTTCTTACATTCTTTTTTTCTTACATGAAATATATCATACAAAAGACATACTTTTGCCCTTTATTTTTCACAATATACAGTTTGCTTTGGTTTCACAACATATATCTGAATTCTATATCACATTAGTTCATAAACATATCCTTAATTCTTTTTACAGCTTTTTAATACTCCATTTTGTAGAAGCATCATAGTTTATCCAACCATCTCCTGTGTAAGGACATTTAGAGAAGAGTTGATTTTAAATAGTGTTATAATTTTGCTAGGTGAGGTGGTTAATATGACTCACTACACCATGGCAAGTTATATATTTTGTCCCTTTCCTAGTAGGAATATTATATTTCTCTGACCCTCTGATGTAAGCAGTGGGTGTATGATTTACTTTGGCTGAGGGCATGTATACAGAAGTAAAATGTGTAATTTCTAAGTAGAAGTTTTAAGAAGTAGCTCATGGTTCACCGTGTCTATTTATTCCTTTGCCGCAAAATGGGCAGTGTCTTTGATAGGGTTGCTCTGTTAGCCTGGAATAAAGACAGTGTTGAACAAAGCTTCGGCTAACCTATGGTGGTTGTGAAATATGATCAAGAAATAAACCATTGTAGTTATATGCCACTAAGAATTTGGCATCATATGTTGCCACAATATAATCTTGCCTAACTCTTCTGAAGTAACTAGGTAACATATCATATATATGCTAAAATAAGAAACAGAATCCCTGTTTTCTATATTAGTCTACTTAGTCTGCTATAACAAGATACTGCAGTCTGGATGGTTTAAACAATAGAAACTTATTCCTCACAGTTCTAGAGGTTGAAGTCCAAGATAAATATGCTGGTTGGTTTCTGGTGAGACCTGTTTTCCTGGCCTGCAGTCAGCCACCTTCTTGTTGTGTTCCTCACACAGGCCTTTTCTGTATGCATGTGGAGAGAGAGAGAGAGAGAGAGAGAGAGACAGATCTGGTGTCTTTTTTTCTTCTTCTAAGATACTGATTCTATTGGAATAGGTCCTCACCTTTGCAATTTCATTTAACCTTACTTAATTCCTTAAAGGTTTTATCTTCAATTATAGTCACGTAGAGGATTAAGCTACAATACATGAATTTGGGGGGAGGTTATCATTCAGTCCATAACATTATTAGTATTAATTATTTAATTATTAATTGTTTATAATTAATGTGTTAAAATGTACATTCAAGTTATAATAATCATTAAAGCATTATTATTCAGTTTGAATTATTCGACTACTAATTAGATAATATATAACTTTATCTTAAAATGATATGTAATTGGCTAGAAATTATTAAATCTCCCTGTATTATTGTTCTTGGATCATTTTCCTTATGTCAAGAAATTGCATCAGGTGCATTTGTTTTTGGCAATTCAGTAATGTAAATTCTTAAAATGGTGATCAATAACTGCTTGTATATACTACCTACTACATTTACCTACTACACATTTAACAATATGGGAATTGGTCTTGTCTTTACATTTTTTTCAAAAGACATATGTAATAATATAGCAATTAAGGTAGCTCTTTAGTTATATAATCTTGAGCAGTATTCTCAGCTGTAAAATGGCAATAGTATTATATATGTCACAGGCCAGGCATGCCTGTGTCCCAGGTCAGGATGCCATCGGTTGATTATGTAAAGCCTGTACCCCTATGTGAATGCTCCACAAAGTGAATTCCAGAATGCAGATGAAAGTTTCTTGGTTATATGACCACAAATCTCCTTGTTTACTTAATCATACAAATTAATTTATAAACATAGAGTAACTTAGAAATAATAATACATTTTTTAATACAAAACAATTATAACAGTTCTTAAGTCCCATGGTATTTAACCTATAATATTCTCCATTTAGGGAAGCAAAATGTGATTTTAAGGACAGAATATATAACATTTTGGAATCACATGGCCTCTGTCTTTTCAAAGATGATATTTAGTGTCCTAGACTAAGATATAAGGAAATTAGTAGTAAGGGAATTTTTTTACTTTAGTCATTATTGAAAACTTCTGAATGAGTTTGACAAGAACTTGAATGCGATTGCCACCTGAATTTTATGTAGGTGTCTTCAGCTTGATGTTTCCATAACATTGCCTAACTATTTGCACAGTTTTTACTAGCTATCACTAAAGGTAAAATGAAGTCTTTTTCATTTACAAAATAGGAGCAGGTAAATGATGTCAGCAAAATGATGGCATGAGACTAATGATAGTGCCCTCGCAGAAACATCAATTTGAACAACTATGTCCACTGAAAAATACCACACAAGAGCCAAGGATTGCAGGTCAGGGATTACGGCACTGAAATTGGAAAAAAAAAAAAGAAGATACAAAAAGGAGGGTAAGAAAGAAAGATTCACAGTACCTCCATTCACCTTTTCTCTCCAAGCCTGGGCAGCCCAGCATGAAGAGACATCCTTCCAATGGGAGGATAGCGATACGAGTGCCAACTTTACCACAGACCCAGAGTTGACCCACCTGGCACCATTTTAACTCCCATGGCACCATGTGACCCCCTACAGGGCCCTGTAGTCCCAGCTTTCCAATCAGCTGACACAAACCTAGACTCCAGGTAGGCACCTGTAAACCTAGTCTCCTGGCTAGGCTCAGTGCCAGACCAACTACTGTGGCCCCTGCTCCTGATCTGCCCCAGCACCAGGATGGTCCCCACAGACCCAACATCTAGCCTGGTAGTGGCTCCAGACCTGCCCCAGTGCCAGACTGGCCCCAGGAACCCCAAACTCCCTGGAAACCAGGCTCCTGGCCTGTCCCAGTACTGGACCAGTCCTGCAAACCTAGAGGCTGAACAAATTATTTGAATAGCCATTTCACAGAATAATATAAAAAATGGTTAATAAGCACATGAAAAGTTGCTTAAAATCATTAGCCATTAGGCAAATGCATCTTAAAACCACACCCTGTAAAATGGCAATAATAAAAAAGACAAGCAATAACAAGTTTTGTCAAGGATGTAGAGAAACTGGAACGCTCATACATTGCTCACTGAAACGTAAAATGTCACAACCATTTTAGAAAATAGCTTGAAAGTTTTTAAAAATGTTAAACCTATGTTACTATATGAGCCAGCAACACCATTCCTTGATTTCTATCAAAGAGAAATGAGAATATATAGCCATACAGAGACTTGTACACAAGTATTGACAAGAGCATTTTAAATAATGGGAAAAACTGAAAACTATAATGTTCATCAATAGTGAATGAGATGGACAAAATGCATTATATCCATACACTGGAATATAATTATTCATCAAGAAAAAGAATAGAGTACTGATACATAATACAACATGGAAGAATTTTAAAATATGCTAAGTGAAAGAAGCCAGACACAAAATAACATGTATGGTTTCATTTACATGTAATGTCCATATAAGAAATAGCCAGATCTATAGTGACAGAAGGTAGATTAGTAATTGTTTATTGATGGGGAGCTGGGCACTTTTATGTACACATACTATGCTTCAACAAAAATCTGACAAAATAAAAGTCAATCATGTATTTGGACAAAAAATAATCTTTATCAAGTAAAATAATTGACAATTATATGGTTATTTTCTGCTTACAGTCAAATACAATTAAATATGTTTTTTGAATCACTTGAAATCAAGAAGCATTTCATCATATTTCATTTGGATCAACACAGAAATTTAAAAAGACATTAAAATCATTTTGAAAGCAATAAAAAGTGGCATATGCCACACCATAATTTTGGGTCACAGCAAAATCTGCACTCATAGGAAAATATATGATATGAGTGGTTTTAGTAGTAAGTAGTATAATAAAAATAAAAGAAGTTGTCCACTTATTTTTTAAAAATAAAACGAAGAGGAAAGGAAGAACACATTAATAGGAATATAGCTGAAAATTTAAAATGCTAGCAAGAACAAACTATACAAAGTTTAGGTAAATCCAATATTTTTCTTTTGAAAAGATAGAGGAAATAGATAAATCCAACAGGATCTCAGGGCTAAAGAAACAGTATAGATTAGGAATGCAAAAGGAAGACATACCCTAAAGTGCAATGGATATATAGTGCTTATGTCTTTAGACACAAATTGGAAAGCCTAGAGAAAATGGATAACTTTCTAGCCAATTTACATTATAAAAATAAACCTAAGAAGATGTAAAAAAAACTCGAAAAGACCTTTATGAATGGGAAGATGAGTAAAGGTCAACCTTAAAACAGGCGCTGGAACCTGACAGTTTCACAACTGAATTCTATATCATATTTAATGCATTTGTAGACCTTTAAATACTATTGAAACTATCTGTAATAGGAAAGATGAAATCTCCTAATTAATTTTATGAGTCTAGAAAAGGGATAGTATCACAAAATTTTAATCTCACTTTTCTATATACAGAAATGTAAATTTTATGTACAATTTTTGCAAATAGAAACCCCACACCTTTAACATAAGTATAATGAGAGAATATTATAATATGGATTAATTAATTCATTATTAATATTAAAAAAACAATGTTTTTATTTTTAATAGTAATAACCTCCAGGAATTAAATTTGGAAAATAAAATATTTCTTTCTTTTTTTTTTTTAATTTTTTTTAAACATTTATTTATTTTTGAGACAGAGAGAGACAGAGCATGAATGGGGGAGGGGCAGAGAGAGAGGGAGACACAGAATCAGAAGCAGGCTCCAGGCTCTGAGCCATCAGCCCAGAGCCTGACGCGGGGCTCGAACTCACGGACCGCGAGATCGTGACCTGAGCCGAAGTCGGACGCTCAACCGACTGAGGCACCCAGGCGCCCCGAAAATAAAATATTTCAATCAAAGAGTGAATAAAACAATACTTAGTAATATATTAGAGGATGATAATCTATAAAAACTACAAATATCTTATTGATAGACATAAAACAATATTTGAATATGGAAAGCAAATCATTTTCTTGGGTGTGAATAATATACAATAAAAAAGCGATTTTCCCAAAGTTAATATATAACTTTAATATAATTAAATTAGAAAATCAACACCTTTTCTCATCTTTAGAATTAAATTAAGTGCTACTAAATTTTATCTTGAAGAATAAGCATGTTGGGGCGCCTGGGTGGCTCAGTCGGTTAAACGACCGACTTCAGCTCAGGTCACGATCTCGCGGTCCGTGAGTTCGAGCCCCGCGTCGGGCTCTGTGCTGACAGCTCAGAGCCTGGAGCCTGCTTCCGATTCTGTGTCTCCCTCTCTCTCTGCCCCTCCCCCGTTCACGTTCTGTCTCTGTCTCAAAAATGAATAAAACGTTAAAAAAAATTAAAAAAGAAAAGAAGAATAAGCATGTAAAGAACAATGAGGGCAAGTGGTCTGTCTTACTAAATATCAGGTAATACATATTTAGAAGCCACTATAATCAAGTCAATGTGGGAGAGTAGTTCCCCCTTGTCTGAGAGGCATATGCTCCAAGACCCTCACTGGATGCCTGAAATCATGAATAATACTGCACCCCATATATATATGCTTTTTCCTAAACATATGTACAGGCATGCATTATTTTATTGTGCTTTGCTTTATTGCACTTTGCAGATACTACATTTTTTATAAATTAAAGGTTTGTGGCAACCCTGAATCAAGTAATTCTATGAGCACCATTTTTCTAATACCATTTGCTTACTTCATGTCTCTGTCACATGTTGGTAATTCTCCCAACACTACAAACTTTTTCATTATTACTACATTTGTTATGATGATCCACAATCAGTGATTAAAACTCATTAAAAGCTCAGATGATGGTAAGAAATTTTAAGCAATATTAAAGTATGTCCATCTTTTTAGACAAAATGCCTTTGCACACTTAATAGACTACAGTATAGTGTAAAGATAATTTGTACATGTACCAGGAAACCAAAAAAAATGTATGTGACTCACTTTATTGAGTTACTCACTTTATTGCAATGATCTGGAACCTAACCCATAATATCTCTGAAGTATGCCTGTACCTGTGATAAAGTTTAAAGTTTATAAATAGATGCAGGAAGAAATTAACAATATTCATAATAAAATAGAGCAAGTATAACAATATACTGTAATCAAAGTTATGTGAATGTGGTCTTTCTCAAAATATCTTATTGCACTGCATTCAACCTTCTTCACGTGATGATATGAGATGATAAAATGCCTACATGATGAGATGAAGTGAGGTGAATGGCACAGACGTTCAGACAGCAGTAGGCTATTACTGACCTTTTTTTTTTTTTTTTTTTTTTTTTATTTTTTATTTTATTTTATTTTTTTTTAATTTTTTTTTTATTTTTTAATATATGAAATTTACTGTCAAATTGGTTTCCATACAACACCCAGTGCTCATCCCAAAAAGTGCCCTCCTCAATACCCATCACCCACCCTGCCCTCCCTCCCACCCTGCCCTCCCTCCCACCCCCCATCAACCCTCAGTTTGTTCTCAGTTTTTAACAGTCTCTAATGCTTTGGCTCTCTCCCACTCTAACCTCTTTTTTTTTTTTTTTTTTTTTTTTTTTTCCTTCCCCTCCCCCATGGGTTTCTGTTATGTTTCTCAGGATCCACATAAGAGTGAAACCATATGGTATCTGTCTTTCTCTGTATGGCTTATTTCACTTAGCATCACACTCTCCAGTTCCATCCATGTTGCTACAAAAGGCCATATTTCATTTTTTCTCATTGCCACGTAGTATTCCATTGTGTATATAAACCACAATTTCTTTATCCATTCATCAGTTGATGGACATTTAGGCTCTTTCCATAATTTGGCTATTGTTGAGAGTGCCGCTATAAACATTGGGGTACAGGTGCCCCTATGCATCAGTACTCCTGTATCCCTTGGATAAATTCCTAGCAGTGCTATTGCTGGGTCATAGGGTAGGTCTATTTTTAATTTTCTGAGGAACCTCCACACTGCTTTCCAGAGCGGCTGCACCAATTTGCATTCCCACCAACAGTGCAAGAGGGTTCCTGTTTCTCCACATCCTCTCCAGCATCTATAGTCTCCTGATTTCTTCATTTTGGCCACTCTGACTGGCGTGAGGTGGTATCTGAGTGTGGTTTTGATTTGTATTTCCCTGATAAGGAGCGACGTTGAACATCTTTTCATGTGCCTGTTGGCCATCCGGATGTCTTCTTTAGAGAAGTGTCTATTCATGTTTTCTGCCCATTTCTTCACTGGGTTATTTGTTTTTCAGGTGTGGAGTTTGATGAGCTCTTTATAGATTTTGGATACTAGCCCTTTGTCCGATGTGTCATTTGCAAATATCTTTTCCCATTCCGTTGGTTGCCTTTTAGTTTTGTTGGTTGTTTCCTTTGCTGTGCAGAAGCTTTTTATCTTCATAAGGTCCCAGTAATTCACTTTTGCTTTTAATTCCCTTGCCTTTGGGGATGTGCCGAGTAAGAGATTGCTACGGCTGAGGTCAGAGAGGTCTTTTCCTGCTTTCTCCTCTAAGGTTTTGATGGTTTCCTGTCTCACATTCAGGTCCTTTATCCATTTTGAGTTTATTTTTGTGAATGGTGTGAGAAAGTGGTCTAGTTTCAACCTTCTGCATGTTGCTGTCCAGTTCTCCCAGCACCATTTGTTAAAGAGACTGTCTTTTTTCCATTGGATGTTCTTTCCTGCTTTGTCAAAGATGAGTTGGCCATACGTTTGTGGGTCTAGTTCTGGGGTTTCTATTCTATTCCATTGGTCTATGTGTCTGTTTTTATGCCAATACCATGCTGTCTTGATGATGACAGCTTTGTAGTAGAGGCTAAAGTCTGGGATTGTGATGCCTCCTGCTTTGGTCTTCTTCTTCAGAATTACTTTGGCTATTCGGGGCCTTTTGTGGTTCCATATGAATTTTAGGATTGCTTGTTCTAGTTTTGAGAAGAATGCTGGTGCAATTTTGATTGGGATTGCATTGAATGTGTAGATAGCTTTGGGTAGTATTGACATTTTGACAATATTTATTCTTCCAATCCATGAGCAGGGAATGTCTTTCCATTTCTTTATATCTTCTTCAATTACCTGCATAAGCTTTCTATAGTTTTCAGCATACAGATCTTTTACATCTTTGGTTAGATTTATTCCTAGGTATTTTATGCTTCTTGGTGCAATTGTGAATGGGATCAGTTTCTTCATTTGTCTTTCTGTTGCTTCATTGTTAGTGTATAAGAATGCAACTGATTTCTGCACATTGATTTTGTATCCTGCAACTTTGCTGAATTCATGTATCAGTTCTAGCAGACTTTTGGTGGAGTCTATCGGATTTTCCATGTATAATATCATGTCATCTGCAAAAAGCGAAAGCTTGACTTCATCTTTGCCAATTTTGATGCCTTTGATTTCCTTTTGTTGTCTGATTGCTGATGCTAGAACTTCCAGCACTATATTAAACAGCAGCGGTGACAGTGGGCATCCCTGTCGTGTTCCTGATCTCAGGGAAAAAGCTCTCAGTTTTTCCCCGTTGAGGATGATGTTAGCTGTGGGCTTTTCATAAATGGCCTTTATGATCTTTAAGTATGTTCCTTCTATCCCGACTTTCTCAAGGGTTTTTATTAAGAAAGGGTGCTGGATTTTGTCAAAGGCCTTTTCTGCATCGATTGACAGGATCATATGGTTCTTCTCTTTTTTTTTGTTAATGTGATGTATCACGTTGATCGATTTGCGAATGTTGAACCAGCCCTGCATCCCAGGAATGAATCCCACTTGATCATGGTGAATAATTCTTTTTATATGCTGTTGAATTCGATTTGCTAGTATCTTATTAAGAATTTTTGCATCCATATTCATCAGGGATATTGGCCTGTAGTTCTCTTTTTTTTACTGGGTCTCTGTCTGGTTTAGGAATCAAAGTAATACTGGCTTCATAGAATGAGTCTGGAAGTTTTCCTTCCCTTTCTATTTCTTGGAATAGCTTGAGAAGGATAGGTATTATCTCTGCTTTAAATGTCTGGTAGAACTCCCCTGGGAAGCCATCTGGTCCTGGACTCTTATTTGTTGGGAGATTTTTGATAACCGATTCAATTTCTTCGCTGGTTATGGGTCTGTTCAAGCTTTCTATTTCCTCCTGATTGAGTTTTGGAAGAGTGTGGGTGTTTAGAAATTTGTCCATTTCTTCCAGGTTGTCCAATTTGCTGGCATATAATTTTTCATAGTATTCCCTGATAATTGTTTGTATCTCTGAGGGATTGGTTGTAATCATTCCATTTTCATTCATGATTTTATCTATTTGGGTCATCTCCCTTTTCTTTTTGAGAAGCCTGGCTAGAGGTTTGTCAATGTTGTTTATTTTTTCAAAAAACCAACTCTTGGTTTCGTTGATCTGCTCTACAGTTTTTTTAGATTCTATATTGTTTATTTCTGCTCTGATCTTTATTATTTCTCTTCTTCTGCTGGGTTTAGGCTGCCTTTGCTGTTCTGCTTCTATTTCCTTTAGGTGTGCTGTTAGATTTTGTATTTGGGATTTTTCTTGTTTCTTGAGATAGGCCTGGATTGCAATGTATTTTCCTCTCAGGACTGCCTTCGCTGCATCCCAGAGCGTTTGGATTGTTGTATTTTCATTTTCGTTTGTTTCCATATATGTTTTAATTTCTTCTCTAATTGCCTGGTTGACCCACTCATTCGTTAGTAGGGTGTTCTTTAACCTCCATGCTTTTGGAGGTTTTCCAGACTTTTTCCTGTGGTTGATTTCAAGCTTCATAGCATTGTGGTCTGAAAGTATGCATGGTATAATTTCAATTCTTGTAAACTTATGAAGGGCTGTTTTGTGACCCAGTATATGATCTATCTTGGAGAATGTTCCATGTGCACTCGAGAAGAAAGTATATTCTGTTGCTTTGGGATGCAGAGTTCTAAATATATCTGTCAAGTCCATCTGATCCAATGTATCATTCAGGGCCCTTGTTTCTTTATTGACCGTGTGTCTAGATGATCTATCCATTTCTGTAAGTGGGGTGTTAAAGTCCCCTGCAATGACCACATTCTTATCAATAAGGTTGCTTATGTTTATGAGTAATTGTTTTATATATCTGGGGGCTCGGGTATTTGGCGCATAGACATTTATAATAGTTAGCTCTTCCTGGTGGATAGACCCTGTGATTATTATATAATGCCCTTCTTCATCTCTTGTTACAGCCTTTAATTTAAAGTCTAGTTTGTCTGATATAAGTATGGCTACTCCAGCTTTCTTTTGGCTTCCAGGAGCATGATAAATAGTTCTCCATCCCCTCACTCTCAATCTAAAGGTGTCCTCAGATCTAAAATGAGTCTCTTGTAGACAGCAAATAGATGGGTCTTGTTTTTTTATCCATTCTGATACCCTATGTCTTTTAGTTGGCGCATTTAATCCATTTACATTCAGTGTTATTATAGAAAGATATGGGTTTAGAGTCATTGTGATGTCTGTATGTTTTATGCTTGTAGTGATGTCTCTGGTACTTTGTCTCACAGGATCCCCCTTAGGATCTCTTGTAGGGCTGGTTTCGTGGTGACAAATTCCTTCAGTTTTTGTTTGTTTGGGAAGACCTTTATCTCTCCTTCTATTCTAAATGACAGACTTGCTGGATAAAGGATTCTCGGCTGCATATTTTTTCTGTTTAGCACACTGTAGATATCGTGCCAAGCCTTTCTGGCCTGCCAAGTTTCAAAGGAGAGATCAGTCACGAGTCTTATAGGTCTCCCTTTATATGTGAGGGCACGTTTATCCCTTGCTGCTTTCAGAATTTTCTCTTTATCCTTGTATTTTGCCAGTTTCACTATGATATGTCGTGCAGAAGATCGATTCAAGTTACGTCTGAAGGGAGTTCTCTGTGCCTCTTGGATTTCAATGCCTTTTTCCTTCCCCAGTTCAGGGAAGTTCTCAGCTATAATTTGTTCAAGTACCCCTTCAGCACCCTTCCCTCTCTCTTCCTCCTCTGGGATACCAATTATGCGTATATTATTTTTTTTTAGTGTATCACTTAGTTCTCTAATTTTCCCCTCATACTCCTGGATTTTTTTATCTCTCTTTCTTTCAGCTTCCTCTTTCTCCATAACTTTATCTTCTAGTTCACCTATTCTCTCCTCTGCCTCTTCAAGCCGAGCCATCGTGGATTCCATTTTGTTTTGCAATTCGTTTAAAGCGTTTTTCAACTCCTCGTGACTGTTCCTTAGTCCCTCGATCTTTGTGGCAAGAGATTCTCTGCTGTCCTGTATACTGTTTTCAAGCCCAGCGATTAATTTTATGACTATTATTCTAAATTCACTTTCTGTTATATTATTTAAATCCTTTTTGATCAGTTCATTAGCTGTTGTTATTTCCTGGAGATTCTTCTGAGGGGAATTCTTCCGTTTGGTCATTTTGGAGAGTCCCTGGCGTGGTGAGGACCTGCAGGGCACTTCCCCTGTGCTGTGGTGTATAACTGGAGTTAGTGGGCGGGGCCGCAGTCCAACCCGATGTCTGCCCCCAGCCCACTGCTGGGGCCACAGTCAGACTGGTGTGTGCCTTCTCTTCCCCTCTCCTAGGGGCGGGATTCACTGTGGGGTGGCGTGTCCCGTCTGGGCTACTTGCACACTGCCAGGCTTGTGTTGCTGGGGATCTGGCGTATTAGCTGGGGTGGGTAGGCAAGGTGCACGGGGGCTGGAGGGGCAGGCTTAGCTCGCTTCTCCTTAGGTGATCCACTTCAGGAGGAGCCCTGTGGCAGCGGGAGGGAGTCAGATCCGCTGCCGGAGGTTTGGCTCCGCAGAAGCACAGAGTTGGGTGTTTGCGCGGAGCGAGCAAGTTCTCTGGCAGGAACCGGTTCCCTTTGGGATTTTGGCTGGGGGATGGGCAGGGGAGATGGCGCTGGCGCCTTTGTTCCCCGCCAAGCTGAGCTCTGCCGTCCGGGGGCTCAGCAGCTCTCCCTCCCTTTGTCCTCCAGCCTTCCCGCTTTCCGAGCAGAGCTGTTCACTTATGACCTCCCAGACGCTAAGTCGCGCTTGCTGTCGGAACACAGTCCGTCCGGCCCCTCCGCTTTTGCCAGCCAGACTCGGGGGCTCTGCTTGGCCGGCGAGCCGCCCCTCCGCCCCGGCTCCCTCCCGCCAGTCCGTGGAGCGCGCACCGCCTCGCCGCCCTTCCTACCCTCTTCCGTGGGCCTCTCGTCTGCGCTTGACTCCGGAGACTCCCTTCTGCTAATCCTCTGGCGGTTTTCTGGGTTCTTTAGGCAGGTGTAGGTGGAATCTAAGTGATCGGCAGGACGCGCTGTGAGCCCCGCGTCCTCCTACGCCGCCATCTTCCGGCACTCCCTATTACTGACCTTTTGAAGATAGGCCAGAAGAGGGCCGTCTGCTTCCAGGTTGCTGCTGACCAGGGGAAATGAAACTGTGGAAAGCGAGACCAAGGCTAAGCAGAGACTCCTGTATTGTCAAAGTGCATGTATGGTTTCATATACATGTAATGTCCATATAAGAAATAACCATATCTATAGTGGCAGAAGGTAGATTATTAATTGTCCATTGATGGGGACTGTGCACTTTTATATACATATACTATGCTTCAATAAAAATCTGACAAAATAAAAGTCAATCATGTATTTGGACAAAAAATAATCTTTATCAAATAAAATAGAAAGCTGTAAGAAAGACAACACAGAAATATATTACATTATACATAAGATTTTATTAATAGCAACAAGCATTGAATTTAACAGATAAAGTTTCAATAACTTGGTTCAGTCTTGACTACTCTCTGATTGCTTTCATGCTGTATTAGTCTTTGGAGACTGCTTCCTAGCTCTTGTGTAAAAGAACTTCCATTTGCAGCAAGACTTATTTAGGAAACATCAAAACTGGATGCTGGTTCTAAGCAACGGCACTAAGTACTTTGAACAATTCAAACACAAGCAGAGCTTCACACATCCTCATGGAAGACTCTTTGCTGATACATAAACACTGATATAGGTACTCATTTTAAATAAAGAGGAGTGAAACCATAAGAGATTCTTAAATACAGAGAACAAACTGAGGGTTGATGGGGGGTGGGGTGGGCGGAAAAGGGTGATGAGCATTGAGGAGGGCACTTGTTGGGATGAGCACTAGGTGTTGTATATAAGTGGTGAATCACGGAAATCTACCCCCAAAACCAAGAGCACACTGTATATACACTGTATGTTAGCTAACTTGACAATAAATTATGTATATATTATATATATTATCGATATATATTATTAACATATATTATTAATATATGTTATGTATTAATATATTATAATATTATATTAATATATTATACTATATAAATTAAATATAAATATATAATATTATATATAATATATATAATATAAATTAAATATAAAAAATAAATAGGCATTCATTCACCCCAATCCAAGGTGCAAGATGTGCCTTGCATAACCTAGCAAAACAAATTTCTTCTTTTAATGGTGTAAAAACCCTTGATTTTTTTCCCTCAAAAAATTGCTTTGTAGGGGTGCCTGGGTGGCTCAGTCGGTTGAGCGACCGACTTCAGCTCAGGTCACGATCTCATGGTTTGTGGGTTTGGGCCCTGCGTCAGGCTCTGTGCTGACAGCTTAGAGCCTAGAGCCTGCTTTGGATTCTGTGTCTCCCCCTCTGTCTGCCCCTCCCCCACTCATGCTCTGTCTCTCTCTCAGTAATAAATAAACATTAAAAAAAATTTTTAAAAAGAATTGCTAGGTAAAGTTCTTCACTGGCGTATGTTTTCATGCCTGGCAAATAAATAAAAAAAGAATGAAATGTTGCCACTTGCAATGACAAGGATGGAACTGGAGTATTATGCCAAGCCAAATAAGTCAGAGAAAGACAAATACCATATGATTTTACTCATATGTGGAATTTAAGAAACAAACAAACCAAAAAATGAAAGAAAAACCAAGAAACAGACTCTTAACGATAGAGAACAAACTGATGGTTACCAGAGGGGAGGTGAAATAAAGGAAGGGTTAATTAGGTGTTGGGGATTAAGGAGGGCACTTCTGTGATGAGCACCAGGTGTTGTACTGAAGTGTTGAATCACTATAATGTACACCTGAAACTAAGATTACACTGTATGGTAATTAGTTGGAATTTAAATAAATATTAAAAAATAAATAAATTCAGAAGTCACTGAAGAGACTGTGGTCTATTTTTGCTTCTCTTTCAACATTAATACCTATGTCAATGTTAGCAGCTATACCCTAATCAGTAAGGACCCTAACGTGTCATGGGGCAGAGTTTCAAAAAGATATGCAACCTTCCATTTTGAAAACATTTCTATCTTTTCAAAAAACTACATTAGCAATGCAGGGGTGCCTGAGTGGCTCAGTTAGTTAAGCATCTGACTTCAGCTCAGGTCATGATCTCACGGTTTGTGGGTTCGGGCCCCACGTCAGGCTCTGTGCTGACAGCTCAGAGCCTGGAGCCTGCTTCCGATTCTGTGTCTCCCTCTCTCTCTGTCCCTCCCCTGTTCGTGCTCTACGTCTCTCTCTCAAAAACAAGTAAACATTAATTTTTTTAAATACATTAATAATGCCATATATTATGTTCCTCAATAACTATAAAACATGGATTCAATTTAATAAGTTCCCACCCAAATTCAGTACTAGAACAGACATGAACTGCTTTCTCACACAAACAATGAGTACATTAACCCAAAGTATTTTCCCTTTTTATAGAAGCTGCCATGACAATCTGTGCTGAATTTATTGTTCATCTATACTTAAAAATTCTTTTTGGGGTATCTGGTTATATTTATTCCTTTTTCAAGTATTCAAGTATCTTTCAAGTATTTGTATATTGCCTTATTGTATATGTTGCTGTTGATAATGTGTTTGATTTGCAGGATTACCTTTTTTTTAAATTTTTTAAAATGTTTTTATTTATTTTTGAGACAGAGGGAGACAGAGCATGAGCAGGGGAGGGGCAGAGAGAGAGGGAGACACAGAATCCGTAGCAGGCTCCAGGCTCTGAGCTGTCAGCACAGAGCCTGACGTGGGGTCCGAATCCACAAACCGTGAAATCATGACCTGAGCTGAAGTCGGATGCTTAACCGACTGAGCCACCCGGGCACCTCTGCAGGATTACCTTATAATATTATGTACAGTAGATAGAGTTTAAAGTTTAAGTAAGGAATTAAATATATTCCTATTTTTGTTTACCACTGATAGATTATGTCATTTTGACTGAAATTACAACTGGCTTGATTGTGAACAGACATGACCTTAATGTGAATTAAAAAGGAAGATGAATAAAGCTAACTAAAAAAGTTTGATGCTCCTAGAAAAAAAAAATGTCTTTTACTCTTGTGGCCTCTGATGGTTTAGTTTGTCTCTCATTGGGTCACATAGAAGCTCATGTGGTAGAGCTTGCTGTTCAAATGACCACATATGGGGTTTTTTTTTCTTTAATTAAGAAAATATTCCTTTAAACTATCAAAAAATTCAAAGTGCCTTCAAATTTTTAAAACTGAAAAACAATTCTGGCTCTTATATTTATTGTGATATTTTTCCCAACTGTTTTATTTTTTAAATGTCTATTTATTTATTGAGAGAGAAAGAGAGAGAGTTGGGGAAGGGCAGAGAGAGAGAGAGAGAGGGAAAGAGAGAATCCCAAGTAGGCCCACTATAGTCAGCACAGAGCCCTTTGTGGGGCTTGAACTCTTTAACCAGAAGATTATGACCTGAGCCGAAATCAAGAGTCAGAGACTTGACCAACTGAGCCACAGGCGCCCCTCTACCAACTGTTTTAGAAGCAATTTTTTTATTTTATTTTCTGAAAAGAAACATGTTTCAGATGATCTTTAAGATTCTACCTCATGGTTTATTAACTTTTTTATTTCTAATTATTTTTATATCAAATATATAGTTTACTATCTTAATTATTATATCTTCTCACTAAAGTATGTATCACTAAATACTCTATTAATACTACAACTTCAGAGTCATTTCCTATTTGACAAAATAAAACAAAACCTTTTCAAAGTTAGATTTTTTTATTCACTAATAGACTTAAAACTTGCCTTTCTTTTTCCCTGGCAGTTATTGACCTTTCTTACAAGAGATTATTAGCTAAAGGTCACCGCCTTTTTATTTTGTTACCTTAAAGCTAAAGAATTTATTATCTCATCCTTAATACTATGGCAGATCATTTTCTTCATGGGCTGTGTAGTACATAAATAATGCAAGATTTAAAGTCTCAGAATTCCTTTATCAGCAGATAGCAAAGTACTTAAAAAAAATTCTTTTCTGGCTTGAGGTAACAGTCTACTTT